>NC_081421.1:20285194-21499323 GCF_949786415.1 Peromyscus eremicus | reverse complement strand
TGAAGCAGGTTTCTCTAACTGACAAACAATGAATGTTTAACTGAAGGAAAATAGATCAGCAGTTCTTTCCACATCGCTGCCTGCTTCTTCCTGGCATTGGTGGTTTGAATGAGAAGTTAGCCATTATTTTGAGTGTTTTCTTCTGTAAGCAAGGTGTTTTTGTATGATTACTATTTAGAGTTTTCTTTTGTATGTCATTTTCAGACATTGGATTATGTGTGTTTCAGCATGGATTGAGTTTATCTTATTTTGTTTGGAATTTTCTCAGCTTTCTGAAACTAGATTATTTGTTCCTTTTCAAAATTGGGGACATTTTCAGCTGTTTTTTATTTGATTGCCTTTTCATCCCTGTTTACTCTGTCTTCCTCTTTGAAACCTTCATGATGTAAAAGTCCGTCCTCTGGCACAGGTTGTCAGTTTTTGAATCTATCCCTTCCTCCCAACAGATACACCTCCTCTTACATGCTGAGTTATTTATATGTGTCACTTTAAAATTTACTGACTCTTTCCTCCAGTTCTTGCATCCTTCATTGAAGACATTTACTGAGCCCTGTAGTTGATAATTTTATTTTTTTCAGCTTCTATCATTTTTTCCATTATTCTTTACATTTTCTATTTCTTTGTTTAGGTTTATTACTATTTGGATTCCTTTCAAGCCTGCTTATAATTGCTTACTGATACATTGTTATCATAGCTGTCTTAAAATTCTTGTTAGGTTTTTGAATACCCCTCTTGTCTTGTTTTCAACAATAACTACCATTTTACCTCATTCAGTTTTGAATATTTATACATATGATATAATTTTAAATTGAATCTTGAGCCTATTTATATTACGTTCTCAAATGCTGTATGTTGTTTAAACTTTCCTTAGTTAGATTTCCATGACAATTTAAGCACAGAAAGAGATTTCCTCCATTCAGTATAGGGTAAAATTGGGTTGAAAGGTAATTTAGTAAAGAAATAACTTTATTGTCACAAGTGTTTCCAAATTACAATATCACTGGATAAACTTACATATTGATGGAATATATGAATAAGAGAATACATCTCAAATCTGTAGCTGTCTATTTATTATATTCAGTTATAGCTATTATATATCCTATATAAAATTAATATACTGAAGTTCTCGCTGGTAATTGGTCTTTCCTGTATTAAAGATCTGACATGACTTACTTCTACATAAATTGAATATGATACTCTATCCAGGCATACTATAGGTAACTTCTTTCAAAGTTCGGTTTAATTTTTCAATTAACGCATTTTTTTAATGTTCAATTCTTTCTCATCTGGCACTAAGGTGGTTGATGTCACATAATTTGACCCAGTACATCATTATAGTTGTCCTTCTTGCCACTCCCCACTTTTTTAACTGTTAAATTAGAGTTGAAGAATTACCTAAAACATTTTTCCTGTAACATATTTCCTGTCTAGCCCTTTCTTATCATAGGGTTTATGCACAATGTGCTGACTCATCCCTCCTATGGCTTGTTAGCCTATTCCTGTGAGATCATTCACAACATGGTTACATAAATTGTGCTACTCTGTAACATGACCCTAAGTCCCAAATTTAGCTTTACCATGAAGTTAGCTTTTCTTCTTTCAAATTGGGTTGATTCTAACCCACTTATGAGTTACAAAGTATATGAATTAGTATCATGTCCCATCAGCTCTTTGCTATCTTCCTTTATAATGGGAAGTCTTAAAGAACTGCCATGACATTATTACTTATTAATTACTGCCAACAGTGTGGGTTTCCAATAGCGATGCATAAATTACCTAGTACTCCAATTGAGTATATCCTGAGCTTAAACAAAAGCTCATTTCAACACAGGCTTGCAAAAAATGGATTAAGGAGATGTGAACATATGACATAATATCTTCCAATCAGTCTTTTGTCTGAAATTTCTCGGTTTTGCTGAGGGTAAGACCCTTCCCATTGGTGATGAAGCTTCCATACACTGAAATTAGGGCTTCTCATGTCTCATCTATAATCATATGATAAAAAATGGTCAGTTCTCAGAGTGAGTATGAGGTAACAAAGGGCAGACAGGGGATGAAACAAAGAAAAGGGAAGCTCTAGCTGCATAATGGCTTTGCCTCAGCTCTTCCCATTTGTATTTCTGCACCTTGTAGTTTCAGTCTTTTTAGCTTATTTAAGAGTGCTCAGGCTGGGCGGTGGTGGCACACGCCTTTAATCCCAGCACTAGGGAAGCACAGCCAGGCGGATCTCTGTGAGTTCGAGGCCAGCCTGGTCTCCAAAGTGAGTTCCAGGAAAGGCGCAAAGCTACACAGAGAAACCCTGTCTCAAAAAACCAAAAAAAAAAACAAAAAAACAAAAACAAAAACAAAAACAAAAAACAAAAAAAGAGTGCTCAGCATAGGCTTGTCAGAGAGATCAGGCACAGGTATGATTATCATCACCACAGAGCTCCTCCTTCATCTGACACACAAGCTAGCTATCCACACATATACTTTTCTACTTATCATTGTAGCTATTTCATTTGTAAATATATGATATTCATCTTATATGTTTAAAACACCAAGGTTTTAAACATTATAATCTGAATAAATTTTATAAGAGTCAAAGTCACCAGCATGGTATGATATTGTATTTATGAATTGAAAACAGTTGGCATGTTTGTGGAATTATTATGTGAGAATGTTGTGGTTATTTTCTTGGTTGTTGATTCCCAGCAGCATTATAATGATGTAAATTAATATGATTTTATTTCCCTAAAGGGTATCATCTATGCTATTCATTCATTCTGAACCAGAAAAAAGTCAGAGAGAAAGAAGTATAATTTGTCACTGAGACTTTCTAGAATTTGCTTAGTATTCTAAATTCTTACATTAGCTTTTTCTCTTCAATTCCATTTATAGTATTTCAAAACTGCTGAGAAATTATCTCCTCAAAGAAAATAAGTTCATATTCGTAATAGCTATGCTCAGATAAGGGTACTAATCTATGCCTTACAGAATATTCTAAAGATAAAATGAGCTGTCTTGTCTCTCCAATTACCCTGGCAATTCCTTGAGAATAAAAATCCTCTTTTCTGCTTCCTTTCCCTTTTACTGTGCCAGCAAAACATTTTCTGCTCATAAAAAAGTAAAAAAATTTAAAAAAACTGCAGTATTTTTGGCAGCCAGTGAAAATAAATACAAGCATCTTCTCTTTTTGAGCGTTCAGTTCTTGGGGTTTCACTGGATAAAACAAGAAAGATTGCCATAGTGAGGATGGTGAGGGACTGCATCACTGCTGCATGACAGGGTATTGGAGCCTAAACAGTAAAAACATTGTCACAAAAAAAATTAACTTGGGGACTCAGAGTTCAAACAGTGTGGAAGAGTGTGTTAGAGTCAAAAGGAATAAGGTGTAAGACCTTGTGATGTTTAGAAAGGAAATTATTCCACAAAGACAGAGAGATACTAGATAGGGAAAACACAGCGATCATATAGAAAGCAAAAGAAGCAGAGATGTGATGCTTCCTATGCACAAGATGTTTGACCAAATGAAGAAAGTAGAGCTCCTTGGAAAATGGCATCAACTCCAGGTTTAAGTCACCAGAAGTACAAGACAACTCTGGTAGAACTTTAGCATCAGAAAAGTGGGGAGATGCATAAAAAATAGTAGAATATGTCAAAACACAAAACAAATCCAGTAGAGTGGGAACCCAACAAAGTGAAAAGCATCACCAAAAAAATGGAGGCAACAATAGACTCTAACATACTAAACAAGAGATGAAAAGAGAAAACGGGAGTGCAGGTTAATAAAAATGTGTGAATAAGTTGAAAGTCTACAGAAGCTATGTTTCTATAATATCAGAGTCATTCCACTATGCTTACTAATTTCAAAAAGAAAAGACTAATTTTTTTTTTTTTTTTTTTTTTTTGGTTTTTCGAGACAGGGTTTCTCTGTGTAGCTTTGCGCCTTTCCTGGAACTCACTTGGTAGCCCAGGCTGGCCTCGAACTCACAGAGATCCGCCTGGCTGTGCCTCCTGAGTGCTGGGATTAAAGGCGTGTGCCACCACTGCCCGGCAAGACTAATTTTTTTAAGTTTGCAGTACTATGTGATCATCCAACTTGGAGGAATCTCATGACACAACTATTATCCTAAAAGTTGTCAAGGTCATGAAGTTAAAGCAAATCCAGAGAAATTAGAAAACTTGTAATGAACATATGGATTGGATATGGCATGTAGCAAGGCAACTTTGTCTTTATCATCCTATCATAAATGCTATACCTATGCTTAATACTATCAAGAATTACTTTGTACACACACCTACTTGTGTATATTCTAAAGTATTGGCTACCAGGTTGGTGACTTATGTCAGATGGAACACACACACACACACACACACACACACAAAATTCATATCCTTGTATACGTAACATTATGTAAATTAATAATTATGACAAAACCAAGAGAAATAATAGTATTTACTAACATTGGTGAGCACTGAGATAATCCATCATATGTACACAATTGAAATCTTTACACATATACCAATTAAAAACCATCATAGGAGTATTATTAATTTCGCATGCTGTGTATCTCCATCACCAACATTCTTCTAGATGGACACAAAAAAGTTATCTTGGGATGCAAAACAAGTTATTTGGGGAAAATAATTTTTATACTGCTTCTGTAAGATGTGTGATATGTTTTGATTCTTTGTTTTATTTACTTTGAACTTGAAGAAAAGAACAGAGCTGTGCTAATTCTTTTGACAGGTGCTTGGGTTTGAGTTTCTTTACCGATCCACCCCATTGTAAGTGCTCATGAATAGCATCCTTGTATGATATGCTTTTGCCCCGCCTATTTAAATCTTCTTAAAAACTATCCCGTATTAAGCTTTGTTTAAGAAGCAGGAGATGGAGCTAAAGAGATGACTAAGCATTTAAGATCACTTGCTGTTCTCTCCTGAGGACTAGTATTCAGATCCTAGCATCAATGTCAGAGGCTCACTAATGCTTATAATCCCAAGTGCTTCTAGCCTACTGGGGCACCCACACATATACATGAACCCACACTCACACAGGCATATACATGTAAATAGTAAGCTAAGGATAAATATCAAAAGGAAAAGGAAAAAACACAAGAACTTCTTTCCTGGTTTGTTTGGCATCCTGGTGGTTGCAGACACAGACACAATGTTCAATGGCAGTGAATGGGCTGTGCCAGGGAGCATCAGCATTCCCCATGCGAATGTGAGGGCAAAAGTGGATAGGAGATTGTTTGTGTTCAGTAGGTCAAAAGAGGAAGCACTGCCTACCATGACATCCTATATAACAGAATTGATCCTATATATTGTCACAGTGGACTTTTCCTACTCTGCCTCTTCCATAAAAGTGCCCTTTTCACAGAAGTGGCAACCTGATATCTTCAGACTGTAAGGCTTGCCATAGCTAGAGTTTATGGAGCAGAACATATCAAAGAGACTGTCTCCCAAGGCTCAGCTGGTTCCATTATGTTTTCTGCTCAGAATTCAAAATTATAACAAGTAGAGTATCAGCATCTTATGAGTGAAGCTGAGCAGATAAGTGTAGAAAACTCTCCCCCCAAAAAAGGAGAAAGGGCAGGGATAGGCATAAAGAAACTCAATTTGATTTCTCCATACTCTCTAGGGGCAGTTCCTATTCCAACTCACTTCCTATCCTTGACTTTTGTGAGCTATTGTACCTTTTCTTTTTTTATAAATATTTTTATTTTATAATTTATTTAATTTTACATATCAGCCACGGATTCCCCTGCCCTCCCTCCTCCCACTTCCCAGCCTTCCCCCTCAATCCACCCCCCATTCCCACCTCCTCCAAAGCAAGGCATAGGAAGAAGCAGAGTGCTCGAGAGGTCCTCAGAAATCCACAAAGATAACTCCACAATAGACTACTGGCAATGGTCGAGAGAGTGTCTGAGCTGACCTACTCTGGTGATCGGATGGCCAAACACCCTAACTGTCATGATAGAACTCTCATCCAGTGACTTGTGGAAGTAGATGCAGAGATCCATGGCCAAACCCTAGGTGGAGCTCCAGGAGTCTAATTGGCGGTGAGAGAGAGGAGGGATTATATGAGCAAGAGATATTGAGACCATGATTGGAAAAAGCACAGGGACAAATAGCCAAACTAGTGGAAACACGTGAACTGTGAACAAATAGCTGAGGAGCCCCCATGGAACTGGACCAGGCCCTCTGGATAAGTGAGAGAGTTGATGAGCTTGAACTGTTTAGGAGGCCCCCTGGCAGTGGGACCGAGACCTGTCCTTGGTACATGAGCTGGCTTTTTGGAACCTAGGGCCTAGGCTGAGACACTTGGCTCAGCCTTGGTGCAGGGAGGAGGGGACTGGACCAGCCTCAACTGAATCTACCAGGCAGGGCTGACTCCCCAGGGGAGACTATTGTACCTTTTCAAAGCAATATTTGTGCTTGTGTTTGAATGTGTGTTATAGATATTTTAAGTGAGTTATGTTACTTGTAATCAAAGTATTGTTTATGAAGAAGTAAGTGAAATGCACAGTTGAATCCTCAAAATTCAAATAGAATCATTAACACAGAAGTAACATATAAACTGTAGAATATTATTAAAGAGGAGAGACTGTATAAGACATGGCTCTTGAAATGTGACTGTTTGGGTTCATTCATTTTTATACAGCAATGTCTAATGAACAGGAACAACCACTAAGGAAGGAGAAAAAATATGAGAACATGTTCACCCAGCATCCAGGTCGGGAGGGTATCTGAAAGGCCAAAGGAGCCATCAAATCTGTTGAATGCCAGTTGTTCTATTTAATGAAGACAAAAATGATCATTAGATTAAACTATCTGGAAGTCATTTGGCAAGTAGAATTGAAATCAGCTCAGTAAATCTCTTTCTTACCAAATATCATTTCTATTTAATGAAAATGATCTTTTATTACAAAATGATTACACAACTTCTTATTCATAAATTCATGTTCTCATCTGTCATGTCAATAGATTTTTTTAAGTTAGAAAAAAATGATGTGATTAAATGAGTTTCAAAATGGTAACTATATTTTCCTTCTGCATCACTATCTTCAAGTTTGAGTCGAGCTTGCCTTAATTGTACAATCTTTCCATTTTACATTTCCTCCATCCTTAAGTGACCTCTAAGTTAATAGATGTCCCTTGGTGATACAAATGGGCATCCTTATACCCTATTCACACTGAATTTTAAGGGGTGCTTTGTTTCTTTCCTTCAAAAAATATTTGCATTTTAAAAGATGATCATTGATTAAAGGTTTTAATTGACACTAGACACTGGAAATGATAAAATTTTATTCATTCCCCTGATTTTGTTAGTCTTTGTTTGCTACTTAGAAACCAGAATTTGAAATGTGTAAAGACTTGAGTCACAAAATATCAGTGAACTGATACCATATTATATCATTTACAATTAATTATGGAATAATTCTGTGGAAAGACATCAAACTAGTTGTAAGCCAAGAGGTAGTTCCCACCGTAAAGGAAATTCAGTCTTGAAATGAATTACCAGATACTCCAAGGTGATGATGAGGATGAGGATGATAATGACAATGATGATGATTTTGAGATAGAATCTCATGGTACATAGTGGCTTGGAATTTTCTGTAGTCAAGATGACCTTGAACTTCTGATCTTTCTGTTCCTACTTCCAAAGTGTTGGTATTAAAGATATATACAACCGTGCCCAGTTTATGTAATGTTGGGGATTGAACCCTGGGACCTATGCTTATCAGGAACACAGCAACTAATTTGGGTCATTTTTGATGAACCATTGGCACATTGCCACCAAGTCTTCTCTTTTATAAAATTTGCTAGTGAAAAGTGAAAATTAGAACAGCTCAGTTCAATGTGTTTCTTCCTTCTTTGGCAAAGTCTTCCCTTTTAACTCACTGCCAAAGGGTGATGTAACTCTTTTTCATACAAATAATGTAAATCAACCAAGGTGACATTTAATGTTTAATAAAACAAGGAGTTTTGGTTATGTGGTACAAAGTACTGAACACAAATATCTGATGATTAAATAGACTTTCTAACAGCACTATCAGTCTCATCAATAACCTCAGTATAGCTTCAGGATTGAGTGTTACTCATAAGCATGTTCCACAAAGCTGTGTGTGTGTGTGTGTGTGTGTGTGTGTGTGTGTGTGTGTGTGTCTTTGTGTGTCTGTGTCTGTGTTTTTGCTTTATTACACTGTAACTCTGAGTCAGATTTAGAAGTCATGACTTACTGATACTGGGTAGTTGCCTAGGTTTCCAGTACCAGGCATGGGTTCCCTATTGTTGAGTGGGTCTTAAGTCCAATTGGAGAACTACTGGTTACCATCAAAGTATGCATGCCACTAATGTGAAGTGTTATTATGTCATGCAGGTCATTTTTGTGGTTCATAGGCATCGTAGTTAGATAGGACTGTTGGATGCTTTCTTCCATTGGAAGCTTGCATGGGAAATCACCTGAATATCTTTCTGAGGCCTAGCTTTCTAGTTAGATTTCTGGTACCAGAAATACGTTCTTAAATGCAGGGTTGTTCTGGCTTGTTAGAAATATAGAATTTTTTAGAGCTCTTTTTATTAAGAAAATTAAATTAGGAAATAAAAAAAATTATTCTAAAGGCAGAAAAGATATTAAACTTGTCACCCAAAGTAAGTTTTTTTTTTAATTAATTGACCCACATTCAGAGATTACTATATTAAAATATTATCTATGTCTGTTGCAAAGACAATTGAAAATATAGCCTCTGGAGTTTTCAGACTCTAAGTTATGTTTGACAATAACTTGTTTGTCAAACTTAGAAGTTTGGAACCTGGTATTGTATTCAGATTTATGATTGGAAAAAGTAAAACTACAAAGTAATTTGCTTTAAATGACTTAATCCATTGCATTTGAAATAATAACCCAATATAAATCCCTTACCTTATAAATTATAATTCATATAAACTAAATTAAAATTAAGAATTATTGATTATGTAACTGGAAGAAAGAAGAGTAGAGATGATTGCCTATTCCTGAAAATGAGACAAAAAGGAAGGTTAAGGCACATGCAAATTAAAGGAAAGATTATTTAAAGTGGTATTCAATTATCTTACATCTTGCCCTGTGAAAACGAAAACAAAGAACCTGCCTCTGCATACTATTGCCTTTCTTTTGGCCTTAGCTGAGGAAAGAAGGCAGAAAGGGCCTGTCTCCCTCCAAAATTCATAGCTACAAGCTTGCTTTCACTCAACTTTCAGCCTTCATTCTGCCTGCCCAAGTGGTTCACAAAACATGAACACATATCATGTAGAAGAGCCCCAGATTAGTAGTAGTGCTAAGCATATGGCTGGAAGCAAAACTAGAATCTCTTTGTAGAAACTTACTTTTAAAGCAGGTCTCTTAAATGCTCACGGTAGATGGTTCCCAAACCTATGATCTCATACTCATAAGATGCACTACAAGATCAGCTGAGGGATTAAATATATCTGCACAAAGACGTAAGCCAGGCATGCAAAATCAGAGTTGTATAAAAATGTCAAGAATTTTATCTATCAGCATAGGCTCTGTATATATAAACACATCTAAAAATAATCTTAAATATATTTCAATTGAGATAAAATAAGACTATATTAATTGAACTTAAAATCAGACAGACCTTTTGTTTACATGAGGATTCCTTATCTTATTAAGGATTGTCTCAAATCTGTGGGCAAATAGTACTCTATCTCAGCTTCTATAGTTACTGGAACAACAATTATATGCCACAACACACAGCTTAATAGATGTTTCATGCAAGAAATTCAAAGAGCCAGGGAAAAGGTAAAATGAAATATACTAATATAATTCAAGAATATACTAACGTGAAGAAAAAAAAGTGGTAGTATCTCATGCTCTAGTGTGTTTGGGGGTGGGTCTCTGTAGGTATCACAGCTGGCAGGGAAATGAAACAGAAAGGTGAGAATGAAAATTCCATACAGCTGGACTTGGTCAATCAGACTGGATCAAAACTTCTAGAGAGTCTAATCCCGTGGTTTAATTTCCTTACACATTTAAACACATTGAACCTTTTTTTGGGGGGATCACATGACAATTTTCATAACAAAGCTTCAGAGATGACTACATCAAAATTCCCTTGCAAAATAATATCACTATAGCAAAATACCTGAGACCTTTATCATAAAAATGAGTTCTGTGGACTGAGAAACAGTGGTCAGGGTTAGAGCCTAGAGAGGAAAAATTTGTAGTTGGCATAAGGATAGATTCTATTGATAATGGCTGGAAAGTATGCGAGGCTGCCTTCAAAAGAGTGAGTTCTATTCACTGAGAGCCAAAGCCCAGGATTAAGAGCTAAACAGTTCTCAGGATTTGAAGGAAATCAGGTGGAGGCTGCCTCCATATAATAGCAAAGGATCCCCAGGTTGTTTGATCATTTTCACTCCAGCATTCCAGGTGACCAGGCATCATTCTTTCTTCCTTTGAACAAAGTATGTCTCCATGCTTCACAAGCCTGGTTTCTCCGATGTTATCTTTAAACTGTGCCTCCTACACTAGTGGTTGACCACACACTTATGCACATATGGACATCACCAACTAGATTTAGTGGGTATCAAAACAAAAGACATGAAGTGGAGAGGGGGACATACTGAGAAAAATTGAAGAGGGGAGATGAGGAGTAAATATGATCATATTTCCTTGTAACACATGAAATAAAAAGAATGAAGACTATTTAAACATAAATAAAATTTAACATAAAAGAGGAAATAGATTGATTTTAACAGACATGGAAGAAAAAAAAAGCTCAAACTTTCATATTAGTAAGTATCCACAAAGAGAAAGGATGAACATTGAAGTGAGATTAAAAATAAAACTTCCATTATTACTGAAACCTCCAGGTTTCATATGTTGTTATTCCACAGAGTTCTCACCATGATCAATAAAAGGCATGTCATACAGAAATTCCTGAACACTAAAACAAAAGTATCATAAAGACAGCCAGGGAGAAAACAGACATAGACAGAAGAGATTCACAAATACTCTCTGGTCTCCATGGAAACAGTCAACGTCCCTGCTTTGTTGATAGTGGGATTCTATGTGGTGTTCTGGTCTCACCACAGGCAGAATTAAATTGACTAACTGTCTCAACATATGTCTTACTTTGGCCAATAGATTTCAGCAGAAGGGTTGCCCCAAACTGCCAAATTATAACTGGAGAGTTGAATATGACTTCTTGAGCATCTAGATATTATCATGCAAAGGGCTCATTCTGGATAGCCTAGATTTCAAAAAGAAAGAGAGAAAGAGAGAGAGAGAGAGAGAGAGAGAGAGAGAGAGAGAGAGAGAGAGAGAGAGAGAGAGATTGGCTAAAGACATAACTCAGCTGGTAAAGTGCTTGTTGTGTAAGCATAGGAGCCTGACTTCAATCCCCAGGAACCACATAAAAGTGGAAGGTGTAGTTAAGCCTGCTGCAATCCCAGTGCTGGGAGGCACAGAATGGGTGATCACTAGAGCTCACTGGCCTACATGCTTCCCCTAATTAATTAACAGTCTTGTCAATAAGAAACCCTATTTCTACATTCCTGGGAGGCTGAAAATGTGATCACCTATATGACACAGTAGTAAAACATTTGATAAATATCCTGAAATTACATAAAAGAGATGGAGTATGTTGGGAATAGAGGCCCAGGCTAGTGGTGCAACATAGTACTGATTTTAATTATTTAGTTGTTTTTATCTTTCATTGTCTTTTCTTTAATCAGATACTATCAGAAGTTCTATGGTTATGTGCAAAATAATGCTCTAGAATTTTGAAGTTCTTATGATATTGCATCCCAACCCAATAAATACATCTACAAATTCATGGAACATTAATGATTAATTAATTAAGGAAGGAAGATTGTAAGAGCCAGAAAATCAAGAAGTTTGCTGAAAAATTGTGTCTCTTAGTAATATTAGAAGCTACATCCACAAAATTTCACAGGCAGAAAGCCCGCAAAACTCTAACCCTACAAAGAACTATAGGTAACTGAGGAATGCTGGGAGTGGAAAAGGTGGGATTCCTCACAAACAGTACAGCAACTGGTTGTTCAGTGGCAAATGCCACCCCTGAAAACATATATACATACATTACACAGACTGAAAATGCTATATTTTGGAATATATATGTATAAACATTTATGCATACAATAACAATTAGTGAAAAAGAGGTTGTGAATTTGAAGAAGAGTAGGTAAGACTACATGGAAGAATTTTGAAGGAGAAAAGGGAAGGTAGAAATGTTGTAACATCAAAAATAAAACAAGCCAAGTAGTGGTGACTCATGCCTTTAATCAATCCCTGTACTCAGGAGGCAAAGGCAGGCAGATCTCTGAGTTCAAGGCCAACCTGGTCTAGAGCGTGACTTCCAGGACAACCAAGGCTACATAATTAAACCATGTCTTGAACAATCTAAAAATAGTTAAATAAATAAGATACAAGTGATATAAACAAAATAAAATTGGGCAAGAGTTTATAAATATTCGAGTTTTATAGTTAATGTGTTTATTTTAATCTTATTTACACTGTACATGTTTAAAATTATGAGTTTTACCATCTTTTATCAGCAGCCATTGATGCACAATTATAAGAAAATGAGAAAAACAGTCCATTTGCAAGCAAAACTAAGTAAACCGAATTAATTTTGTGGTTGAAAGATGAAATCATTTTCTTCTAAATCAAAATTATGATTCGAAATAAAATAATGCTTTTGGATAAAGTCTCCTTGCTCCTCACATACTTCTTGGCTTGTCCCAATTCTTAGCTTGTGAGGTGGCTCAGGATTTGGTGTGTTTCCTTTCGTTTGAGGTTTTGACATTTTGGGGGGTTCTCAAATTTGCCATTAACCTTCCCATGGTAATTTGGATGATAAATGTGCCCCATAGTCTCTGACAATTGGTTCCCTATTGGTGTTTGGGGAGGCTTAGAATGCATTGCCTTGCTGGAGAAAGTGTGTTACTTGGGGTAGTCATTGGGAGTTCAAAGATTCACACCATTTCCAGTTCACTCTCAGCTTTCAGCCCAAATGTAAACTCTCAACAACAGAGACCTCTGGTTGCCATAATAAATTTCCAAAAAGCTATTACCATAAACAACAAACAATTCCTGTTACATTTTCACATCCAAGAAGTTAGAGTCAAACTGTTGCCAAGAACTTTGTCCCTCAAAAGAATAAGAAGAATATCCCTTTGCCTTTCCTTAGTTTGTAGCAACATCTCATCTGTCCAAAACACTGGACTGATGAATAGCTTGATGGACATGGAGTAACATTTCCGTGGCTCAATAGCTATAAGAAAGTCCACATGGAACAGATAGGCAGTCACTGGAGAATGGACAGCCCATAAGTGCCTAAATATCAATATATACTTTCCTTTCGGCCATAGAAAATTGCAAAACAATGTTGAACAGATAGATGTCACATGCACTGATATATCTAACAAAAATATATGCTTATATTTGCCCACAAACATGATCTTCCACATTGCTCATTGCCCTTTTTCTCTATAAAACTCAGAATCACACAATCAATCCACACTCTGAATTTTGCTGATCATTATATGAAATGAACTATGAAAGTTTTAACCAAAAAGTACGAAATGTTCACTCTATCCTGTAAAGTCAGAAAAATGCATGACAAAACAAATATGAATATATAATTTTATATATATTTTTCTAGAATCAAAGCAATGATCTGTCATCTATCAGTTCCTTCCTTCTAGATGCATGAACACTCAGTGTTTCTTGCCTCTTATGTCATTGATGTTCAAAATATTCAAGGTGAATCTTGCACATCAATGAGTTTGCATTATTAACCTAGAGACGAGCCCTTTGATTATGTTTTTAAATTCAAAGAATGAATTTGGAAGTTACTAAGAAGTCAAATCACCTTGGATATGCAACAATACACATAAAATCATCACACACACACACACACACACACACACACACACAACTCCACACTGAAAAGTGACAGTGTCATTTTTTTTTCCTCCTGGGGAAGAAAAGAGGAGTCATAGACTGAAATAGAATTGTTAAAATATACCTTTTCTAAATTTCCATGGACTTCAACACAGGTGCATTTAGTTTCTTGTATTCTCTGAAAATAAGGAAAAGGAGGAGGGGGAGAGGGAGAGGAGAAGAAGACGAGGAGAGGAGGATTAGAAGAAGAAGGAGGAGGAGGAGAAGAAGAAGGAGGAGGAGGAAGAGGAGGAGGAAGAAGAGAAGGAAAAGGAGAAGGAGAAGGAGAAGAAGAAGAAGAAGAAGAAGAAGAAGAAGAAGAAGAAGAAGAAGAAGAAGAAGAAGAAGAAGAAGAAGAAGGAGAAGAAGAAGAAGGCACTACATGGTAAATGAACTGAGAATGAGCCCACTGAACAGTCAATTTGGGATAGGGATTAAGTAAAAATAACATGGCTATCTGAAAGCATTGCTTACACAAAAGAGTAACCAGAAGAGGATACCTGGATGAATCAACCAGAGAGAAAACAAAACAAGCAGACTTCTTGGAGACTTTTGGTTACAGCAGATATTTACTATCTATCTAGAAAAGTCTTTATTATTTATATACGTATATGTCTGTGTATGTCCATGTGTAAGTATGTGTATGTGCAGGTTTGAGTGAAGGTCACACTCTTTAGAGTGTATTTGATCTCCCGAAACTGGAGTTACATGAAATTGTGAGCCATGTGATATAGATGCCCGAAACTACGGAACGCCTCTTAACCACTGAGTCATCTCTCCAGGCCTCAAAAATTCTTTAATGTTAGTAAGTATGTCCACTTTTTCACCCATGTGTTACTCCCTCAAAAAATCACACAGTAAGGAGAAGACAGAGATGTAATTTAGTATTTTGTTTCCTCAGCAGCAAAACTATGCTTCAACAAATGCCTTGGATTTTGATGTCTAGAAGTATAATCCAATATGACTTTAGAGAGAACACAAATTATGTGGGGAAAATGGGAATGGAACCCAGGGCTTCTCTCTCATTTGCCAGATTAACACTGTACCACTGAGCTACCAGGTTGCATATTAAAATTTGACAGAATACAACTTAATCCCTCCTTGGTGGTAATAACCTTCAAATTTCTGTCTTACTATCAGACAAGTGTTAAATATTTATCATGTAAAAGGGTATAGAACCTCATGTGTGTATGTTTGGATATGATTGCTCACACACTTGTTCTGCATGTGTTTGGGTAGATTAAATACCTAGAGAGTCATATCATTTTGATATCTCTATTATGATTGAAAAGCAAAATCCCACATGCTGGCATTTATTATAAGATTCACAAGTTTTAACAGGAGAGGTGAAAAATGCATAATTCAGTGCTATACGTTTAGGTGACATAAATCTGTATTTGACATATTCTAAATAAAAGCCTAGCAAATGTAAAGGGACAAAGACTTGAGCACTAGTCCATAGAATTTGGAAAACATCAAAGCAAGCAAACAAAATACTAGTGGGGACCTAATAACTTAAGTAACGTAAGCTTATCTGCCTTGCACAGCCGTGCACATGAGTCAGGAGAGCCGTCCTTTACTGCATGTTAGAGTCTGCAGTTGTTCATGGCATTCTGGGAGAGCACAAACCATTTCAACCCATATACTAAAATGTTCTAATTTTAATCAAAGCTGTCTTTGAGTCACAGTCTTGGAAGTCATTCTGCAAGAGTGTGGAAGTAAAAAGAAGAGGAGGAAGAAGAAGAGAAAGAGGAAGAAGAACAGAAAGAAAGAAACAACAGCAACAAAAGTTCTTTTTTTATTTACGTATACTATAAAAGGTTCAGTCTGATGATTTGCAATTTTTTATCCACCTCTTACATTCAATAGCACTGCACTTAATGTAAGAAGGCAGATGGCTTGCTCAATTCCCACACTGTACATCTGTTTTTATTTCTTTTGCAGCAAGTAGGCTAAGGTATCCATGAATTTAACAAGATAGTGGTATTTAAAAGTAATCCTACTTTAAAATTCCACATTCACTGTGAAGCCATTTAATTTGCCAATATTTTATAGAATTGCAACTTTATTTTATGTTATGGCATCATCTGCAAGTGAATATAAATAATATTTATGGGGCTAGAGAGAGAGCTCAGTAAGTATGGTGTTAACCTAACATGCATGAAACAATGATGCAATCTTTAGTAGTCCATAGACTGTGGCAACACACCTGTAATCTAGTACTCAGGTGGTACAAGATGAAGGTGCAGAAGTTTAAGATCATTCTTGACTATGTATTGAATTCAAGGTCATTAGAGATAAAAGAGCCCCATCTCAAAGATAATACATAAATTAAAATAGTATTTATTCATGTCTATTAATCCATGATGTGTGTCCTTTCTTGGTGGAATGTCCCTTCCTCAGACAAATTGCACTCAACACCCTTTATGGAGCTGAAGCTTAGCTCCCTATGGATGAGATTCTAGGGATTGTATATAATTCTCTTGTTTGATCCTGAATTTAAACAAATCATTGGGTCTTTCCAAATCTATTTCATTAAATGTTTTAAAGAATATTTATTTTAAAAAAGTAACACAGCACTTAGAAAGCCATATACAAATTTTCTAAGTTAAGTTAGAATCTTTTAGTATTTTACAAATATGGGCGTCACTAGGAATTGGCCATATTAAATTTCATCTCATATGGCATGTTGTGGTGGGAAGAAAGAAAAGGTCCTTGCTTTATCTATTCATTGTTTTTCTCAATTCACAAGAATTCCTTAATCAAAATGATTAAAGTGATCTTGTGCATAACTGCTCTACAAATATACCAATTCCCCACAACTGTCTTGGACAATCCTCCTAAATTCTCTTCACTGGCAACAAAAGTTTCCTATAACCTTCGTCAAGAAGGAAGATTGCATCTAGGTTGTTTCCATGTTCTGGCTATTACAAACAACGCTGATATGAACATAGCTGAACAAGTGCTCTTGTGGTGTGGTTGAGCATTCCTTGGGTATATGCCCAAGAGTGGTATAGCTGGATCTTGAGGGAGATGGATTCCCAATTTTCTAAGAAATCGCCATATTGATTTCCAAAGTGGTTGTACAAGCTTGCATTCCCACCAGCAGTGGAGGAGAGTTCCCCTAGCTCCACATCCTCTCCAGCATAAGGTGTCTTCAGTGTTTTTGATCTTATCCATTCTGACAGGTGTAAGGTGGTATCTCAGAGTTGTTTTGATTTGCATTTCCCTGATGATTAGGGATGTTGAGCAATTCCTTAAATGTCTTTCAGCCATTTGAGTTTCCTCTGTTGAGAATTCTCTGTTTAGTTCTATAGCCCATTTCTTAATTGGACTGTTGGGCATTTTGATGTCTAATTTCTTGAGTTCCTTATATATTCTGGATATCAGTCCTCTGTCAGATGTGGGATTGGTGAAGACCTTTTCCCATTCTGTAGGCTGTCGCTTTGCTTTGTTGACCGTATCCTTTGCCCTACAAAAGCTTCTCAGTTTCAAGAGGTCCCATTGATTGATTGTTTCTCTCAGTGTCTGTGCTACTGGTGTTCTATTTAGAAAGTGGTCTCCTATGCCAACCTAGATGCCCTTCAACTGAAGAATGGATAAACAAAATGTGGTACATATACACAATGGAATACTACTCAGCAGAGAAAAACAATGACATCATGAGGTTTGCAGACAAATGGATGGATCTAGAAAAAATCATCCTGAGTGAGGTATCCCAGACTCAGAAAGACAAACATGGTATGTACTCACTCATAACAGGATACTAGATGTGGAACAAGGATGACTGGACTGCTACTCACATCACCAGGCAGGCTACCTGGAAAACAGGACCCCAAGAAAGACACAGGGATCGCCCAATGACAGAGAAATGGAATGAGATCTACATGAACAGCCTGGACATGAGTGGGGGTAGTGAAGGGCGAGGGTCGAGGGAAAGAGAGCTTGGGTGAGTGGGAGATCCCAGCTGGATCAACAACAGAGAGGGAGAACAAGGAATAGGAGACCATGGTAAATGAAGACCACATGAGAATAGGAAGAAACAAAGTGCTAGAGAGGCCCACAGAAATCCACAAAGATACCCCCACAACAGACTGCTGGCAATGGTCGAGAGACAGTCCGAACTGACCTACTCTGGTGATGGGATGGCCAAACACCCTAATTGTCGTGCTAGAAACCTCATCCAACTACTGAGGGATCTGGATGCAGAGATCCATGACTAGGCCCCAGGTGGATCTCTGGGAGTCCAATTAGCGAGAATGAGGAGGGTTTATATGAGAGAGAATTGTTGAGACCAAGGTCGGATAAAGCACAGAGACAAATAGCCAAACAAACGGAAACACATGAAATATGAACCAATGGCTGAGGGGTCACCAACTGGATCAGGCCCTCTGAGTGGGTGAGACAGTTGATTGGCCTGATCTGTTTGGGAGGCATCCAGGCAGTGGCACCGGGTCCTGTGCTCATTGCATGAGTCGGCTGTTTGAAACCTGGGGCCTATGCAGGGTCCCTTGGCTCGGCCTGGGAGGAGGGGACTGGACCTACCTGGACTGAGTCTACCAGGTTGATCTCAGTCTGTGGGGAAGGCTTTGCCCTGGAGGAGATTGGAATGGGGGGCGGGCTGGGGGGAAGGTGAGGGGGGCGGGAGGGGGGAGAACAAGGGAATCTGTGCCTGTATGTAGAACTTAATTGTATTGCAAAATAAAAATTAAAAAAAAAAAAAGAAGGAAGATTGCTAACCCTTGCTTTTCAGAGCCTGTGAAATCTAGTAGGGAGTATCCCTTTGCACTCTATGAAGGAGGATAGTGGTTTCTTATGACATAATGAGGAATTCCTTGAGCCACAGCTGACCAGTCTCAACTCTACAGATCCCTATGTAACACTGGGGAGTAAGTGACCAACTTGGAGGACCCAGGTCATGCTTGACTGACATCACCCATTTCTCTCCTTTTCATTCTCCTTTCTAGGGTGTAATGGAGAAAAAAATGTATAGGGACATTCTCTATTAGGAAGGCAATTCTCTCTTGCCTCAGAAAGCCTGAAATCCTTCAGTCGAAGGCATCCGGGATTCCCACTTTTATGGGCACATGGGCACATGTACATGTCCCCAAAGGTTTATAGACAAATAACCCCAGGACATTTCATTCAACTACCAATGGCATGACATCCAAGAACAAATCAACTGCATAGTGGTTCAGATCACATCTGAATTGCCAATCAAATTTCAAGACAAACACTGGTAAAAACTGCTGGAGTCTACTACCACCAGGAGCCTCATTCTCATGCTTTGTAATTGTCATTTACAATGTGATTTGCATTGGATGTTCCTTAAATGCTCCAAGTGATATTATGCTATTAGTTCATCTTCAGTGACATATAATATCAAGTAATGCTAGGGATCCTTTGTTGATTAGTCAGATGGCAATTTTCCTGCTGTAGTGCCTATACAAAGAGTACATGAGAACAGATTAGCACAACAGTATAAAGATATATATTGAAGTGAATGGTTTTCCAAAGCTGATTTATAGAGAAAAGATGTTATAAATTCTGTTAAGTTATCATACAAAAAACTTTGATCAGTACCTTCATATTACACAATAAAAATAAGAATTTGGTTGTTCATTCAGATAGGAAAATGATGTTCAGTAAATACCTGGGTACCAGAGAATGTCTAAGTTGCTTATGGTTGAGGATACAAACATATAGCCCAGGAAATGAACATTAATGGAAGCTTTATGACTTAGCTATGTATGTGATCTAAACTTTCTGAGTCATAATTTCATCTCTATAAAATGGATACAATGAAATAGGGTTATAACATATATATATTTCTCAAAACAAACAAACAAGTGAGTGAGGAAGAAGATAATCCTTGCTAAAAGAGTTGTCTGAATGGAGTTATAACTTAGCAGTAGAGCACTTGACTATCATGTCAGACTCTGGGCTCTACCCCCAATATGGCATAGGATAAGCTTAGGTTGTAAAGTTATGAACAAGTCATTAGAAAGACAAAGCATTTGAGAAAGAGTACTTAAAGCAAGATACCAGATTAGATGTAGTGTTTTCTTATTAGCTTTCAACAGTCATCTAAAAGCCCATCTCCACTAAAGTTAAAAGTATTTCTATAGTGCCTCATT
Source organism: Peromyscus eremicus (assembly GCF_949786415.1). Classification (NCBI taxonomy): domain Eukaryota; kingdom Metazoa; phylum Chordata; class Mammalia; order Rodentia; family Cricetidae; genus Peromyscus; species Peromyscus eremicus. Next base: position 21,479,226 of record NC_081421.1, on the reverse strand, counting down.
CTAGGAATTTATTAATTCCTCTTACTTCCAAGGGCCATAAACAAGCTACATGTTTATCATATTTTGACTATTAGCCATTGCATCTTTACTGTACAACTTATTAGAAAATTATCAAAGGTAAAAAATGTTTAAAATAAAGCAATAATCATTTTACCTTATTTCCAAGTTGCAGAAAAAATATATGAGTACGCTGACTAATTTTATGTCAGTTTCAGAGAGCTATAGTCATATGAGGGGAGAGAACCTGAGTTAAGAAAATATCTCCATTGCATGGGCCTGTAGGCAAGTCTGTGTTGCATTTTCTTTTCTTGATTAATGGTAGATGTGGGAAGGCACAGCTCACTGTGGGCAGTACCATCCCTGGGCTGGTCATCCTGGGTAGTACATGAAAGCAGGCTGAGCAAGCTATAGGCAGAAAATCAATAAGCAGTGCTCTTCCACAGCCCTTGCTTGGGTTTCTTTCCCCAGATTCCTTTCCTGAGTTCCTGCCTCCAGTAACTAACTTGAACCTCACTTCATAAGAAGACATTTAACTTTGAGGAGACATCACTTCTGATAAATAAAATTTAATTATAAAGTAGCTTAGGAATATGTTTGTGTTTAATATCTTATCCAATATGTTCTGTATAATATACTACTTAATTCTTATAAGATGGCTAACACAGAATCATGACATTTTTCTAGAGTTCTAGCCTTTCTCAAAAGGAAACACAAAGCAGAAAATTGAACAAGATTTGTTAATTCCAACCTGAATGCTTGAATGTGTCAATCAAATTTGCATAGGGGACTGGATATAATGGCTTTCAAAAGTGTTAAGTATATGACATTTTTACCTCCAAAGTATCTGGACATTATTATACAGGGGTATTTTTCAACCAACTGAACAAACTTATAACATGTAGATATTTGAAAAGTTATACATATAAATTCATAATCTATTAAAATAACATACTTTATTAGAGTTCTTTATCTGCTACCAAAGTTTTAAAATCCTTTTTTAACACAAACATTGTGTAACATATTGTTTAATATTGGAAAAGGATTATGCCACAACCACTTAGTCAAAGTCTTGTTCAGTGTCAGAATCTATTCAATTTTGCATGTCCCAGCTTGATGGAAACTAACTACCTCACAGGAATCCATAAATATTTATATTGTAATCCATTATTGATATCCTATAAACATTTTACTGTAGCATGCTAATGGTTATAACTAGGTAGAGCTGAACCACTCTTTCAATTTTGTTTTCATAAGACATGCTTTGAACATATAGAAAAATAAAAATATCACTGCTGGTAGTTGATGCAATCATGACCAACACAAAACAAAAGTCTATAAACTAAGACATGAAAATGACTGAAAAGACTGATTGTAAGAATATTTTAAGTGAGTGATTCAGTTTCCCTTTTACACTAAAATAATATTACATTTATTAATAGTGACTTCTTATGCTACACTGACTTTATTTGAACCTCATAATATCATTATATTATGGAGTATATCTCTATGTTCCTGCTTACAGATGGAAGAAATGGGCTGTTCTGTGTTTAAATTATGTGAGCAGTGGAGCAAGCTGGGATTCAGAATCTGGGATTTTTAACTCTGGTGCTTATAATGTTGACAACTGAGCCTCTTCCCACTGACATGTACTCTCCTACTGATATCCTAGCCTTTAGTCATGCACTAAAAGCCTTACTGCTCTACACACACAGACCTTCTGTCTATCAGAGACCATAAAGCCATCCACATATGTAGCCAGTGGTTGTGTTTGTTTCAGTCTTCACTTCATCTGTTTTGGTTTTAGGATCTTGATTCATCAAATAACAGTTAGTGTCTTTCAAAAGCTGAGTAACTGGTTTTCAGTATCAAGATAGAAACTAATGGATAAAGATGGGGTCAAGCCAGGAAGCAGCCTGCTGCAGAATGTGAAAGCAGCAACAGAGCCAGATATATAGATGCTTCGATTCTAAACCTGCCTGTGCTAGTTGCATGACTTGAAATGAGTCAGCCTTTCTAAGCACCAATATTAAATAAGAGAGTGTAATAAAAACTTGGTATAAAAACAGTCCGGAATGGCCAATTTTTATAAATGAAACAAAATCATCTGATAATATTTTAACATTTCTAACAAAGATGATTGTTTATTACCTACTCAAGGGAAAAAAACAGAGAGGTTACTGCTGTCATTATCATCAATGATGAGCAAAGCACCCATGCACACGGTGGGTCAAAGCAGGCTGACAGTGTTGACAGTCAACACATGCGTATGGCAATTATAAAATACAGCCACTTCTATTTCTGCTCATGACTCACTCAGAAGTTCTGAAAAAACTTCATCTGTAATTTAATTATTCATCAGCATCATGATTAGTGTTTAAAATAAACTGGGTTTAGAATGAGCAAAGGAATGAGTATGAAATCTCAAACTCAATTTAAAAAGTGGGTCTAAGAAATGCTATTCTATCTTCTCAATGAATCTATTCTCACCTCCCAAATTTTGAGAGGTACTTTGTTTAAACAGTAATAAGTTATACAAAGCAGTAGAGAAAAGTCATTCTTTTGTTTGCATGTTTCTCTGTGTGCAGTACACATAGTTGCATATGTGTGGATATGTGAGTGTCTGTTTGTATGGACATATGCATGAGGAGGCTTGAAGTTGACATTAAGTGTCTTCTTTAATCACTCTTCACTTTACATTTTCAGGCAAGATTTATTATTCAAACCTAGAACCTATTGGTGTGGTGAGTGTCATTAGCCAGGTAGGTCCCGGGATCCTGCATGCGTTCTGAATTCTGAAATTACAGATTGAGTACCAATACCCACCAGGCTTTTAAATGGATTCTGGGGATCTGCACTCCCTCCTACCTTCAGGTTTACAAGGCAAGTATTTATCCACTGAACCTTCATCCCAGCCCACTAAGTCAGTCAAGAGAGAGAAAGAGAAAGACATTTTTACACTCTCATCATAATAATTTATCTCAATAGAATTCACCTCCAAATTTTATAATGGTAAAAGAAAGATGGAAACACAGGTACAAATAAATATTCTGCTAGCTCATGGAACTTATTGTGAGAGCTAAACCAATCAACCTGCACCCCCACCCCCCCACCCCTGTCAATTTCAGTACCACATTTTCAGCTTTATTTTAAGACTCTATAATGGAGTTGCAGACATCTGTTTGGAGAACAGGATTCTCTATTCACAATAGCATAATTAAGAGGTGATTGTATTGAAATCAGAACTATTCCCTTTGGCCCATTGTCAAGATGCACTGCAGAAATATGATTATGTAGAATCATAAACACTCTCTGCTCTACCTATCCTCCCTTAGTTGATATCTGTTCAATCAGATGTCCTCCTTCCATTTAGAACTTTAATGGAGTATGCTTTTATATGAGGCTTCTTTACGGATTCTTAATCTGCAGCAATCATTCACTAACAACTTGAAATCCTCAAATGCCTAGTTTTTTTATTCCCTTAGTACACAGCCAGTGCCATGCATTTTAAAAGCTCATAAACCACCTTTATTCTTTGTTTTGTTGTTGTTGTTCTTTGTGTTGATTTATTTTGTTTTGTTTTCAAAAGTATGACACTTGAGTGTCTTTTTCCTCCTTTATCACTTCTCACATTCAGAACATTTTGGAAATGTGATCTCCTCAAATTACATATGAGAGAAGGTATGAATACAAACAAAATATACTAGTTTATGGCTGAGGCAGAACTTCAATGCCAATGTATTCTCTGAAAACATGTTAATCAAATCAAAGGATGGGGCTAGAGAACTCTTATAAGTAGCATCAGTGAGTCTTACACTAGTGCTGAGTGATCTTTGGACTTGGGCATGACTGAAGTATCTTACTATTACATGTTTGATAGGTTCTGTCTCTTGTTTACCATGACTAAATCAAACAGAGATGAAGAAGGACCAAATAAAAGCTTGTAATCAAAGAGAAAGAAAAGCCACATGCACTAGTTTCTTTCCCAGGAGGGATGAACATTTCAACAAAGCCAAGGAGAATGAAACAAGGGTTCTGAGGTAGGTGTAGCAATACTGCCACACAGACACACACAGCTATGAATGAATCCCTGCACAGACTGGCCTCACCAACTCTCTATCATAGATATAAGAAGTACACAAAGACCAATCCATGGCTGAAGAAGCAAGGACTTCTAAACCTTGTTAGAGGGAGGGTGTCATTCTCTCTAATGGGGTAGCCATGATGAGTCACTAGGCAGAAAGAGGCATAAAGGAAGGGGCATATGATGGAGTTATGAGGAACATGAATATAATCACAATACATTGTACATGGGCCTGAAATTGTCAAAAATAAGGTAAAAAAAAGTATAGTCATGTTTTAGCAAACTTGTTTCTGATAATATGGAAAAAGTTAAAGCAATAACCATAACAGCAGGGGCAGTGTTTTCACTGAGAAGGGGTGTTTCTGTGTGCCAGTAACTTTGAAAATAGATAGATAGCTAATCAGAACTTGAACAGAATAAGCTAAAAGAAAGTGAGGGAATAGTTATAAGGAAATTTATTCTAATCTAAAATAGTGTAGAGTCACTATTACCTATGCTAAGTAAAATTACCTTAAAAAAATTAAAAAACATTACCTTAAAAAAATTTTACACTATCTTTTGGGAGAAAGAAGGACTTCTACAAAAGGGGGATTTTTTTTGTAAGTAATATTATTTTGTCTGTGCTTCAACTTATCAAAAGCCTGATAGAAATATATGAATATATTGGAAAAGGAGATTCTAAATTGTCAAAATATAATTCATCATAAAAAATAGCCTAGCTGCTTATGCTGTTTTCAGAAAAGAAAATTCTTACCAGGAAGGAAGGAACATTATCTGGTGATTACTGGTGGGTTGTGAACAAAAGGTGCTCAGTGTTTTCAAGAGCGGAGTTTAATCACTAGGAGGAAAAATACAAGTGTAATATAAGAAAATGCCCAATACTGGTAAAAAAACTACTCAAAATTTGGAGTGATTTGATCTGAACATAGATAGAAGGCAGTTTATAACATGTACAGAGGTAGTAATAGAAAAAAGTAAGTGATTATTAGATTATTATTAGCTTTTAGATACATCATCACTAGAAATCATTCATTATAATGACGTTTATAATGTAGATAAACCACTTCATTTGCAAGTTAATGATTTTATGATATGTACTCCAGAAACAGCACCACAAATATATGTTGATGAAGCAACACTGAATTTGTTAATCTTAACTTCAGGGACCATCACTTTAGCAGTTCTGTGATTATGTCTCAAAATGTAAAAGTAAGTGAGGCGATCTACTGAGCCTGTGATGGAAGATGTTTAAACCAGATCATGAAAGGCAGAGAAAGTGAGAAGTGGGCAAAACATATGCCATAACAAGCTTTAGAGTCACAGACACAGCAAGCTTGGAACTTAAGGTCTTGATGAAGCTGAGTGTTGCCTAAATTGGTTAGGTCTCCTTTACCTTCTAAGGAAATGTATTGTCGGGAACTATTTCCTAAGTTACTTGTTTTTCAGGTCCCAGCACTGTTTTGTACAGGAACTATGAAGTGTATTTGGTCTCCGAAACTTTAGAACCTAGAAATAGCATCACCTTTGTAGGGTGATGAATCCCTACAAAGAGCTAATGAAAAAACCCAGAGCTAATGAAAAAACTCACCCTTATGTTGAAACCAGAGCAGTAAAAGAAACACACCCTGGCACCAAGATCCCAGCCAGTGAAAGAAACAATTTAGCTCTGAACCCAGAACCCAAGAAATACACCCCAACACTGAAAACAGTGCCAAAGAAACACTTAGGCCCTAGAATCAGAGCCAGCAAAAGAAATATGTACTGGTCCTAAAATTAGAGCCAAAAGGCTGAAAAGGGCCAATGAAAGAAACACAGTTGGCCCTAAAACCAGAGCCAAATCTGCTCCTGACCAACTAAGCAGAAAACTAACCAATCCCTGAGCAGGAAAGTGAACCAATTCCCTGAGAAGAAAGCCAATTAATCCCTGAGCATGAGATCTAGCTAATCTAGGCTCAAGGACTGAAATCTGACCAATTCTCACCCTGAAAAACTTCTCCCTGGAAAAACTCTGCTCCTAAGAAGCAGAAACCTGTGCCTGTTCAGTTTGCTGCTGCCCTTACCCACCTTGGTAGAGGCAGCCACTCTCCTGGATTCTTTGCTCCCAATAAATCTCTTGAATGAGGTTTCAGTGAGCCCTTCTTTTGCTGGAGCAGAGATGGCGCCAGGCCAGAGTGGAGCCTGAGCAAGGCTGTAACACTTTCACTAGGGAAACCTTCCCCTAGCAGAGCAGAGTTGTTACACTCTGGGGGACCAGAGCAGAACTATAACAACTTCACTGAAAAAAACCCTCCCCTGCTGGAGCAGAGCTGTTACATTGGAGAAGCCTTTCCCTGGAGCAGGGCTGTAAGCTGCTGTGCTTACTGTGACTTGTGTTATTCCTTGGTCCTGATTGCCAGAATCCCTTTTCATCTGAGTCACAATGCTTACAACCTTGGTTTTAGTTTTCATTCTGCAAAGCAAATTGGCCTCATTTCTACAAAATGCATCTAGTAGGAATCTGAACTGTCTTAACATCAAATGCTCTTGACTCTGACTGCCTTGAGGAAAAGCCTTTGACACCTATAAGGAACAGCTTATCTCCTTAGTATTCCTCTCACTGTATCACCTAACATAGTAAAGAGTCTTTTGTCTTTGAGACTCTCTTTGAAAATTAAAAACACCTCTTAATTCTTGTGTTGTTGTTGCTGTTTGTTTTCTTTTTTTATTAATTAAAATTTTTCATTTATTTTACAAAGAGACTGAAGTTTCTCCTCCCCCCTCTCCTCCCATTCCTTGCCCCCACCTCTCCTCTACCTCCACATCCACACCTCCTCCATGTCTCCATTCAGAAAGGGGCAGGTCTTCTATGGGTGTCAACAAGCATGGTGCATCAAATTGAGGCAAGACCAAGTTCCTCCCCCTGCATCAAGCCTGGGCAATGCAACTCAGCATGGGGAATAGGTTCCCAAAAGGCTGCTCAAGAGCCAGGGACAGGTCTTGACCCCACTAAGAACCCCAGAAACTGACCAAGCTTCACAATTGTCACACACATGCGGAGGACCTAGGACAGTCCCATGCAGGCTCCCTAGCTGTCAGTCCAGAGTTGGTGAACTCCCACAATCTCAGGTCGGCTATCTCTGATGGTCCTCCTGCCATGGCCTTGACCTCCCTGGCTCATACAATCCTTCCTCTCTCTCTTCAACAGGGCTCCCAGAGCTTGGCCCAGTGCTTGGCTATGGATCTCTGCATCTGCTTCCATCAGTTACTGGATGAAGGCTCTCTGATGACAATTAGGATAGTCACCATTCTGATTAGAGGAGAAGGCCAGTTCAGGCATGCTCTGCACTATTTCTAGGAGTCTTAGTTGTGGTCATCCTTGTGTGTTCCTGAGAGATTCCCTGGCACCAGGTTCTACCTAACCCCAAATGCCCCCATCAAGACACCTCTTTCATTATTTTCACCCTCTGTCTTTCTGTCTTGCCCCCAACCCACTCAACCTAATCCCTCTTGTTTCTTTCCTCCCACCCTCCACCCCCAGTTTACCCAAGAGATCTTTTCTATTTCCCTTTCCCAGGGAAGTCCATGTATCCCTCTGTGGGCCTTCCTTGTTGCCTAGCCTCTCTAGGGCTTTGGATTGTATCCTGGTTATCCTTAAATCTATACCTAATCTCTACTTATGAGTGAGTACATACCACATTCGTCTTTCTGGGTCTGGGTTACTTCACTCAGGATGATTTTTTTCTAGTTCCGTCCATTTGCATACAAATTTCATGATGTCACTTTTTTTTCCAGCTGAGTGTAAATGTACATTTTTTTCCATCTATTCTTCAACTGAGGGGCATTTACGTTGTTTCTCAGGTCTGGCTATTAAGAATAATTCAGCTATGAACATAGTTGAGTCCTTGTGGTATGATTGAGCATTCTTTGGTTATAAGCCCAAGATTGATATAGCTGTGTATTGAGGCAGCTTGATTCACAATATTCTGAAAAAAGGCCATATCAATTTCCACAGTACAAGTTTGCACTCCCACCAGTAGTAGAGTGTTTCCTTTACTCCACATCGTCTCCAACATAAGCTGCCATTAGTGTTTGTGATCATAGTCATTCTGACAGGTGTAAGATGGTATCTCAGAGTCAATTTGATTTGTATTTCCTTGATGGCTAAGGATGTTGTACAATTCTTTAAGTGTATCTTGGCCATTTGAGACTCTTCTGTTGAGAATTATTTGTTTAGATCTGTAACCCATTTTTAAATAGGATTATTTGGAATTTTGATGTCTAGTTTCTTGAGTTCTTTATATATTTTGGAGATCAGCCCTCTGTCAGATATGAGGTTGGTGAAGACCATTTCCCATTCTGTAGGCTTCTGTTTTGTTTTATTGACAGTGTCCTTTGCCTTACAGAAGCTTTTCAGTTTCATGAGGTCCCATTTATTAATTGTCAATCTCAGTATTGGTGCTACTGGTGTTATATTCAGGAAACTGTCTCCTCTGCCAATGTGGTCAAGGCTACTTTCCATTTTCTTTTCTACCAGGTTTAATGTTATTGGATTTATGTTAAGGTTTTTGATCCACATGGACTTGAATTCTGTGCAAGGCAATAGATATAGATGTCTTTGAACTCCACATGCCCACATCCAGTTAGGCCACACACCATTTGTTGAAGGTGCTTTCCTTTTTCCATTTTATAATTTTGGCTTCTTTGTTAAAAATCAGGTGTTCACAGGTGTGTGGATTTATGTCAGAGTCTTTGATTTCAATCCAATGTTCCACCCCTCTGTTTTCATGCCAATACAGTACTATTTTTATTACTGCATCTCTGTAGTAGACCTTGAAGTCAGGGATGATGATATCAATAGAAGTTCCTTTACTGTTCAGAAATGTTTTAGCTGTCCTGGGTTTTTTGTTATTTCATATGAAGTTGAGTACTGTCGTTTCCAGATCTGTGAAGAACTGTGCTGGAACTTTGATTGGGGTTACACTAAATCTGTAGATTGCTTTTGGTAAGATTGTCATTTTTACTATGTTAATTCTACCAGTCCATGAGCATGGGAAATCTTTTCATTTCTAGACATCTTCTCAAATTTCTTTTTATAAACACTTAAAGTTCATATTATACGGGTTTTTCACTAGTTTGATTAGAGTTACCCCAAGATATTTTCTATTATTTGTGGCTATTATAATGGGCATTCATTCCCTGATTTCTTTCTCAGCCCATTTATAATTTGTATATAGGGCTACTGATTTTTTTTTTTAGTTAATCTTGTATCTAACCACATCAGTGAAGGTGTTTATCAGATGTAAGAGCTCCCTCATAAAATTTTTGGGGTCACTTATGTATACTATCATATTATCTGCAAATAGGGAAAGTTTGACTTCTTCCTGTCTAATTTGTATTCCCTTGATCTCCTTTTCTTGTCTTATTGCTCTAGCTAGAACTTTGACTACTATATTGAATAGATATGAAGAGAGTGGACAGCCTTTTCTTGTTCCTGATTTTAGTGGAATTAGTTTGAGTTCCTCTTCGTTTGATTTTATGTTGCCTGTTGGCTTGATATATATTGCCTTTATTATGTTTAGGAATGTTCCTTGTATTCCTGATCTCTACAATACCTTTATCATGAAGGGGTGTTAGACTTTGTCAAAGGCTTTTTCAGCATGTAATGAGATGATCATGTGGGTTTTTTCCTTTCAGTTTGTTTATATGATGTATTATATTGACAGATTTTCAAATGTTGAACCATCCCTGCATCTCTAGGATGAATCACAGTGGATGATTTTTCTGTGTTCTTGGATTCAGTTTGCCAGTATTTTATTGAGTATTTTTGCATCAATGTCCATGAGAGAGATTGGTCTGCAATTGTCTTTCTTTGATGTGTCTTTGTGTGATTTGAGTATCAGGGTAACTGTAGCTTCATAAAAAGAATTTGGCAATGTTCCTTCTGTTTCTATTGTGTGGAACAATTTGATGAGTATTGGTGCTAGCTTTTCTTTGAAATTCTGGTAGAATTCTGCACTGAAACCATCTGGTCCTGGGCTTTTTTTGGTTGGGAGACTGTTTTTTTCTAAATAGGGTTTCTTTGTACAAGAGTCCTGGTTGTCCTAGAAATCAATATGTAGACCAGACTGGCTTTGAACTCAGAGATCCACCTGCCACTGTCTCCCACATGCTGGAATTAAAAGCATTCACCACCACCACCCAGCTTGTTGGTAGACTTTCAATGAATGCTTCTATATCCTTAGGGGTTATAGATCTATTAATTTCTCTAGCTGGTCTCGGTTTGACTTTTATATGTGGTATCTATCAAGAAAATTGTCATTTTCTTTTAGGTTTTTCAATTTTGTGGAGTACAGATTTTTGAAGTATTACCTAATGATTTTCTGGATTTCCTCTGCATCTGTTGTTATACCTCCCCTTTTCCCCCCGTTTTGTTAATTTGGATATTCTCTCTCTGCCTTTTAGTTAATTTGGATGTGAGTTTGTCTATCTTGTTGATTTATCAAAGAACCAACACTTTGTTTCATTGAATCTTTGTATTGTTCTCTTTGTTTCCATTTTATTGATTTTAGCAATGAATATTTCCAGGTATTTAATCTTCCTGGGTGAGTTTGTTTCTTTTCTCTATAGAGCTTTCAGGTGTGCTGTTGCTAGTGTGAGATTTTGACCCGTCCCGCGGGCCACGTTATTTGATGAGACCCGAGGAGGCACCTCCTGAAAGATCAATGGGGGTGAGAGAGAAAGGAGACCAGGCACATAAAGGAAGACAAAGTCAGTCTGAGTTGCGTCAAGGTCTCGTTTATTGCAAGGGGAATCGGGTTTATATATGCTAGGAGCTAGGAGAAGTAGATAGGGGTATGGAAAGTTACTAGGAGGAAGTTAGGGTAAGGTAGGGTTCAGGAAAAGGTCTCTTTGTTCCAAGGCCTGATCAACGGACCATACAGCAAACCATTATGTTTCAGGGAGTAGATCAAAAGGTACATACTGTGGTTTTGTTGAAAAATGGTTGCTATTGAAACTGTTAACGGAAGATTGGGTACACTGCTTTTTCCCATGAGAATCAGTTAGGCTACTTGGCTCCTGACAATTCCCCCTTCTTTCTATAAAATGGCCAAAGCAGGCTTTGGTCATAAATCGAGAGGGCCCCTGTCTTAGGCTATATGGGGTGCAGTCCTGTCTGGCAACGTGCCATGTTGAGCCGGTCTCTGGCGACCTCTGTACGTTGTGCTCCCAGCACAGGCCCCATACTATTCCCGTCATTGAGTACCCTCTAGCTTTTAGTTATAGGGGTTTTTAGGTTCGTAGGCCACTGAACCTGAGCCTTTCACCTGTTTCAATAGTTTCCTCTCGAGTTTCTGTCTGATGGTAATGTACTGAAACAGTTTTTGATAGGGCCGAATCGATCTGATTTTTGATGAATTGTGTTAGTCGTTGAAAAGCCCAAGGACCAAAGGTGAGGAGGAGAAGGAAAATGATCAAGGGGGCCAGGAGGGTGGGGATCAGAGTAGAAAGCCAAGGGGACCCCTTTAGCCAACCCTCAAACCAATTGTTTTGATTTTCAAAATCACGTTTTCTTTGTGCTAATCTTTCTCTTAGTTTCTCCATTGATTCTCTAACTACCCCAGTGTGATCAGCATAAAAGCAGCATTCTTCCTTCAAGGCTGCACATAACCCCCCCTCCTTTAAAAATAGTAAATCCAGACCTCTTCTGTTTTGTAACACAACCTCAGAGAGCGAGGTTAAAGACTTCTCTAGGGCAGAAATGGATCTTTCTATGGCCTGTAGGTCAGTAGTCATAGCCATTTGTAACTGCATAAGGTGGTTGCTCTGCACGAGGGCAGCAGTTCCTGTACCAACTCCTGCAGCAATGCCTCCAATGCCTAACAATAGGGCAATAGTCATCGACACAGGTTCTCGAGTGTATCTGCCTCTTTGCTCAAAGAATTCCATCACTGAGCTTTCTTGATGATAAGTGACATGAGGCCATAATTGGACCATCACACAAAATTCATGGGAATCATCAAATATCTGAGCAGATATGCAAGGGGTCAATCCTGTGTTACAGGCCCAGTAGGACCCGTTGGGTGCTTCGAGATAATAGCTCCCTTTATAGGGTGTCAGAGTTTGTTTACAGAGGTGACTATGGGTTGATGGAATCTTGCCCAAACAAGAACCTTGTCCTGAGACTTCAGGGAGTGTTAGTTTATGTGGCTTAGTCTGACACCTATTGCTCGGGGAAGTAAGGTTATTGGCAGTAGGCTGAAAGGCGATTCCTTCATAATAAGGGGGACTGGAGGTAAGGCAGAGCCAGCAACCCAAGGTTCTGTTTGGATTTGTGGCATTTAGGGCCAGATAAGCTCCCTGGACCAAATTAAACAATCTATCTCCTGTTCCTCCAAAAGGAATAAGGAGAATGCCATTACTGGAGTCTAGGATGGTAGTCACGGTGCCTATATGGTAGGGAAAGGGATGAGGATGAGGTGAGGGGGAAGGAGGTGATGGCATCTTTTCATGATTGGAGGGAACTTTTTGGTCAGAGAGAACTACATTGGGTCCTACCGACTTTGGGTACAGGTTTTCTATTGTTAGCAAGATCTTGAAAATGACTCCTTTATCTGTACCATCAAGATACCAGCGGAGTCCCCATGTTTTTCCTGAGGGCCATTCTCGATTCGCCCTACCCTGAGGGGTGAAGGTTATGTTTAAAGGTAATGATAGCCCTGGATTATAGGCTGTCCCAGTATAGGAGCTAAAGCAAAAATGTTTATTCGTGCTAGGCTTACTATATCCCCTTGTAACTGAAATAAGGTCCCAAGATGAAGTTGATTCCCAGTAAGCTGCCCCTGTAGTTTCACAACCCCATCGAGCACAAAAGAAGGTCTCGAATCCCCCACATCTAGCAGCCGTGGCTCGGCTTCTACCATCCTTAGGGCAGACATAAAAGTCAGATTGTGCTAACCTACAACGAGCTGTAGGACTAACACAGCCTGGGGCAGTCATCACAGCAGGGTCATTATCATGGAATGTCCCACAAGGGCTTGTCCAAGTGGTTTTAGGACTGTGAGGAAATTGATTGCAGGAAATTGATTTGGAATCGTTTGACCCCCTGTACCATTTAACTGGTGTTGGCCAATAGTAGGTATATCCCAAGAATCCAATCCTGCAGCCAGCTGACAGAAGTCAGGAGTGAGTGATGGCCACCAGGAATAGGGAGCATGGTTTGTAGTAACCTTCCAGACCTCCTCCCCTGTTACTGTGAAAATTCGCCAGGTAAGCTTTTTAATAGCATGGGGGCTTTCCTTAGAGATGCAGGAGAGGGGAAGGGGGAAGAGTAGTAAGCAAACGATGAAGCAGGGGTTGGTTTTCCAAGGCTCGCGACGAACAGGTCCTGCTATTGAGATGTCCATGGCTCCCTTTATTTTCCAAGCTGGAGGCATTTCTGAAAGAAAAAGAGAGAATTTTGTCTCAGGGTTGTGTCTTGGACATAACAGTTATTTTTTCCTTAGTCTAGGGAGGCAATCTGTGCAGAGTAAGGCTTAATCAGTCTTTCTGGTAGCCAACGAGCCCCATTTTCCTTGGAGTCATAAATACATGCAGACCCCTTTCCCCAGATTATAACTGGATCAGGACTGCCCCATTTTCCAGTTATTGGATCTTTCCAAAGGACCTGTGCATATCCTTGTTTGGTTTCTGGGTGCCAGTGTCGCTCAGCTGCAGATTTTCCAAAAGCGTCCAATGTCAGAAAATTTAATATGAATAGGGTGTGAGAAGGCAGAGCTTTGTGGTTTCCCTTAAGGGGAAATAGTGTCTCTTGTGAGCTAAGTTTATTAAGAGTATTTTTTAAAGTTTGGTGAGCTCTCTCCACGATACCTTGGCCTTGAGGGTTATAGGATATTCCAGTGATGTGTTTAATTCCTAATTGTAAACAAAATTGTCTGAATTTGCTACTAGTATATCCTGGACCATTATCAGTTTTTATACATTTCGGCTGACCTAGCACTGTGAAGACATGTAACATATGATTGATAACATCTTTGGTGGCTTCTCCACTATGAGCAGAGGCACAAATAAATCCACTGAAGGTATCTACAGTAACATGTATAAACTTTAATTTGCCAAAAGAAGGAACATGGGTGACATCCATCTGCCATAGTTGTCCAGGTATAAGCCCTCTGGGGCTTACTCCATAATGAGGTTCAGGTAAGAGCATCAGGCAATTTTTATAGTTTTTTACAATTTACCTAGCCTGTTCTCTAGCAATTGAGAACCTTAGTCTCAAAGTTTGAGCATTGAAGTGATGAAGGCGGTGCGCCTCACGAGCGGCTGCTACCTGATCATGTTCCAAGTGAGAAATCAAGATGGAACGTGTAGCAGAATTGGCAAGTTCATTTCCCTGAGCTAGGGGTCCAGGGAGGCCTGTGTGGGCATGAATATGGCCAACATAAAAGGGTAGCGACCTTTGTTGGATTAATTTTTGTAATTCAGAAAACATTTGGAAGGTGGGAGTAATGGGTTGGATTATTGGGACCATTTCTAAAGCCTGTAAAGCCCCTACCACATATCTATTGTCTGAATACAAATTAAAGGAGCAATCTTCAAAATTTTTAAAGACAGCAAGGGCAGCATATAGCTCCACCAGCTGAGCTGACTTAAAAGGTGTTGTCATAACATTCTTTTGACCATTGAGGACATACGCAGCTTTACCATTGCTTGACCCATCTATGAAAAGCACAGGGGAGTCCGGGATGGGCTCCATTCGGGTATTTTTAAGAAAAACAAAAGAAGTAAGGGAGAAGAATTGTAGGAGTTTGTTACTGGGCATTTGTGTGTCAAGTTTCCTTCATAGGTGCAGACAAGAATGGCCCAGTCAGGACTACGGGTGCATAACCATTCAAGTTGCTCTTTATCATATGGCATAACAATAATATCAGGGTCATGCCCAAAGTATCGAGTGGAGGCTTTTATTCCTAACATTATTGATTGGCAAACCAGGGAAGGGTAGGTGGGAAGGATTTTTCTTTTAGTAACAGGAAGATGTACCCACAGTAAAGGTACGGACTCTTGCCAAAGCAGGCCTGTAGGGGCAAAATCTGTAGAAAAAATGATCAAATACAATGGGAGAGTTGGGTCAAAATATCCCATGTGTTGTTGAGTGATGGCCGTTTCAACCTTTTGTAATACCCTCTCTGCCTCCACTGTAAGATATCTAGGGGATTGAGGGTCGGAATCTCCTCTGAGGATATCCTCAAGGGGGCATAACTCTCCCTTGGTTATTTTTAAATAGGGTCGCAGCCAATTGATATCCCCTAAAAGCTTTTGAAAATCATTGAGACAACGAAGTGTATCTTTTCTAATCTGGATTTTTTGTGTATAGAGGAGGTCCGGGTGTAACTCGAACCCTAAAAACAGGAAGGGGTATTGGGTTTGTATCTTCTCTGGAGCTATATGAAATCCTCGGTCCTGAAGTGTGATAATTATCTTTTGAGCTACATTTTGTGTTTTTTCTTCAGATTTTCCTGCTATTAACAAATCATCTATATAATGTATAATATAAACTTTGGGGTATTAGACCCTCACTGGATCGATAGACTGAGCTACATACTTTTGACATAGCATAGGGGAATTGGCCATTCCTTGGGAGTCATTGCTAAGAGCTGGGGAGTTTGGAGTCTCTGTTTGCTATAGTAAGTTTTTCATCAAATAATGTAAATGCCATATTCATCAGATCTTTGACAGGTTTGAGGACCATTATCTATTAAATGTATCTGAGCCAAACAAATCTAGGCCCAATCTTAAAAATATCTCTAAATTTGGTAACAATAACCAGGCCAATTTGTTCTCTTATAGATATATTAGTCAAATATACCTCTCAGTTTTTTTGTTTAAATAGAACAGTTTATGCTTTAAACTAGTATCTGAATAGCCAGATGAGTAGTATTAACTTGTATTCCTTAACATAAAGGACATGCAAACTCAGACATTCAAAACCAAACATACATGTGGCCACATTTTTCATTCATACCTGTAGAGTAGACAGACATTTTTATAACTATGACCCTTTAGAGTCTCAATGTAACAGCAGAATAGCAAGACAAAGAGATCTGAAACATATTTTATTTTTTTTATATATGTCAAGTCATTTTTTTAAATCATTATATAAGCCTTTTTATCCTCAGACCTTTATATCTTGTTTTTACATATTCTAATAACTTGTATTTTATATATTTTTTAAAACATTTTTTATCTTAACCAGCAATAATTTGAAACCAATTCTCTTAAATGATGGGAAGTATTTGTAACCCATTGAACTCAAATGACCAAAACCCATGTAAATTTTTATTTTTCCTGTGGAAACAAAAGCATAATTTTCCCAGTATCTTGAACTGGTAATTTAACATTTCTTTTTAAGCAATACCAAGACAGAGAAGGGTTAACAAGAGAAGCTGCTGGCCGGCAGAAGAAACCTTGAAGTTATGACAGTAAAGGAAGGGAGGGGGAGCAGTGGGCATAGAGTGTGTCCTTGGCTGCCAGTGTTCCTGAAAAAAAGTTTTTGTTAACTCTTCTGACTAAAGTCAGATTCTCTGTTCAGTGTTCACACAGTTTTTGTCAATTGCAGGCAGTCCCCATTGTCCTGTCCAAAGTTCCCGTCTTTGCCCGCCTGTACCGAGAGCACGCACCCCCACCCTCGTGAGAGCAGCCAGCTGGCTGCAGTCCTGATAGCAAGAGAGCTAGGGAGGGATGGAGGTAGCCTTTGTTATGCCTCTCTCTCCTCCTCTTCCTCTAGAAAAATAAGGGAGGTTAGTAGACAAAAACAAATAACATTTACACAGACAATCCAAGAACCGGAACATCAGCACTGAGACGACGGCCTCATTCACAGCCAACAAGCCCCTCTTGCAGTATGCAAGCCCCACCTGGCAGGGGATACCTGTTTATCTCAGTTCAGTCGGGGAGTGGGAGTAGGGGACCCAGTTCCCTCTATTGTGGCTCACACATCCTTTCAGTGGGCTAGGCAAAGGTCTAGTGGAGAAGAAGGGAACTGTCCCATAGCGTCCGTCACAATCAAGTCAACAATGAGAACAGTTAACACATTACACACAAGACCAAGGGCACACGAAAAAACTTTGTCCCAACGAGACAACCAACAAAGCTCCAAGAACAATGACAGCTTGATGTGCTTTGGGGGGGGGGAGGTTTTGACCCTCCAGGCTCAATCACACCAAAAACAATCCAGACTGGAGGATCTCTGTCCTTAATTAAACAGACATCAGGGGCTTCCACATCCCTGTCAGTCAGACATGCACCTTTTTTCTTGGAAGAGAAGAAGAGAGTAAAGTAACAATGATCACAACAAAACATACAAAAAACCCCACAAAATGGCTCTGACAAATTCCCGGGACAAAATACAAAGTGGCACTTCCTCCCACCGTGGGGGAAGATACCCAAAGATGCTCCTAAACCAAATTGTCACCTCTGAGGTGGCTTTAGGGCTCTGGGACGTCTCCCTTCGCCGCCAGGTTCACTGTCTGGACACGTCTGTCCCAGTGAGAGCCTGCAAAGTACAAATCGAGCCTGCAAAGTACAAAACAAAAGTAACAAGACAGAGAGACACAGACAAGACAGAGAGCGCTCTTACCGGTAGATGTCAATAAACCTCTGGACACTTGGGTGTCAGGCAGGGGGAGTTTGAGAGAAAATCCTCTGCAAGGGCTAGTAAATGTGAAACACGCCCATCTCCCTCTGCTTCCTTTAGAAAATCTCTAATCACACCATAAAAACTAAAAAAGGCATTGGGGACATTTTCCCTGTCTCTGATTAATTTGTTAATATCTTTTCCAACCTTGTTCCAAGTCAAAGGGTGAATTCCTGGTCCATCAATCACTAACCAGGGACACTTCTCCTCCACATATTGAAAGAACTTTATTAAATCCTTTTTTTTTTTAACTCTTAGTCCTCTCTCCCGAAGATTCCCTTTCATCTCCTTTAAAAAAACAGCCTCTTTAGATAAATTTTTTCCCATTGATCGATTGGACGACACTTACCTCAAGACTCTCCCGCGTTGCACGAGTGATGCGGTCCGGGCGTCTCTACCCTAATTCTCTCCGGGGCCCCTTTTGTTATCCGTCGTCCGGTAGGTCACCGTGCCTCGAGCCCCACGTTCGGGCGCCACTTGACCCATCCCGCGGGCCACGTTATTTGATGAGACCCGAGGAGGCACCTCCTGAAAGATCAATGGGGGTGAGAGAGAAAGGAGACCAGGCACATAAAGGAAGACAAAGTCAGTCTGAGTTGCGTCAAGGTCTCGTTTATTGCAAGGGGAATCGGGTTTATATATGCTAGGAGCTAGGAGAAGTAGATAGGGGTATGGAAAGTTACTAGGAGGAAGTTAGGGTAAGGTAGGGTTCAGGAAAAGGTCTCTTTGTTCCAAGGCCTGATCAACGGACCATACAGCAAACCATTATGTTTCAGGGAGTAGATCAAAAGGTACATACTGTGCTTTTGTTGAAAAATGGTTGCTATTGAAACTGTTAACGGAAGATTGGGTACACTGCTTTTTCCCATGAGAATCAGTTAGGCTACTTGGCTCCTGACAAGATTTCTCCAAATTCTTCATGTAAGCATTTGGTGCTATAAACTTTCCTCTTAGCACTGCTTTCATTGTGTTTCATATGTTTGGGTATGGTGTGCATTTATTTTCACTGAATTCTAGGAAGTATTTAATCTCTGTAGCTAGAGTTTTCCTGCCTGGCCCACAGTCAGGACAAATCTCTCTCACCTGCCAGTCCCCCAGCCGCTCAGACCCAACCAAGTAAACACAGACACTTATATTGGTTACAAACTGTATGGCCATGGCAGGCTTCTTGCTAACTGTTCTTATAGCTTAAATTAATCCATTTCCATTAATCTATACCTTGCCACATGGCTCGTGGCTTACCGGCATCTTCGCATGCTGTTTGTCATCGTGGCGGCTGGCAGAGTCTCTCTGACTCAGCCTTCCACTTCCCAGCTTTATTCTCCTCCTTGTCCTGCCTACACTTCCTGCCTAGCCAATGGCCAATCAGTGTTTTATTTATTGACTAATTAGCAACACATTTGCCATACAGAACATCCCACAGCACTTCCCTTTTTTTTTTCCCAAAAGGAAGGTTTTAACCTTAACAAAGTAAAATTACATATAATTTGGGAATTTGGGCGTAGCTTCTCTTACTACTTCCTGCTGGAGGGGGGTGCTGTATCTTATGGGGACCCAAAGAAAATTTTAGGATTATGGAGTAGTCCATGAAGGTGTATCGTCTGAGCCACTTGCCTTGAAACCATTCCAGATGTTGGATCATCTGGGCCATGGTGTCATCGGACCTTTCAGGGGGTCTTGGCTGATCAAACCTGATATATCTTAATCTTGAACAAATCCATAGCCTCTGGCTTTCTGTGGGAACAAAAGAGACTCTTTTCCAAAGCAACACATCCTTACATCCAAATTTTGAAGTCAAGGTATCTTTAAAATATATATATTGGTTTAACTCAACAGCTTTTACAATCAAATGTTTTTCTGCAGTTAAAAAACCCAAAGACAGCCGGGCGGTGGTGGCGCACGCCTTTAATCCCAGCACTCGGGAGGCAGAGCCAGGTGGATCTCTGTGAGTTCCAGGCCAGCCTGGGCTACCAAGTGAGTTCCAGGAAAAGGTGCAAAGCTACACAGAGAAACCTTGTCTCGAAAAACCAAAAACAAAAACAAAAACAAAAAAAAGTTTAAAAAACCCAAAGACAACACAGTCCAGATTCTCTGTGTAATATTCATCTTTACGTGGCTTATTTTTTATATTAATTTTACTGTCTCTTTAAAGACTTTATTTTTTAAAACTATGTATTTGTTTGTATAACTGTATATATCACCTTTTTGTCTCTTTCAAGCCTATGTATATTTTACATACATTTAAACTATTACGTCTGAATCTGTCTTATTGTGAATCTATTGCTTTAAACTGCAGCAGCTGGGGTTGCTGGCTCCGCCCACCTCAGCTTCCCAACATGGCTGTAGTACATTTTCCACCAGCTCTGGGAGCTATCCTGGGTCTATGCTTTTATCCAAGTAGCGTGTAGCCCAGAAACCTCTTTTTTTGTTTTGTGCTAGCAAAGGCTAAATCCACCACGCAGCTTAATATGCCACTTGCAGAGGCCTCAATCCCAACATACTGCAGGTCAAGCATGCACGCTAGGAACCCACAAGTAGCTCAAACCAGCAGGTCAAACCGGCAGCTGCCGCTCATTTGAGAGAGACAATTAGGAACTGTTTTTAGCTCCGTTTTAGAATCTTTTTTCTATTTTTAGGTGGAAACTCTTGCCACCATGTTGGACGCCATTTGTAGCTGGAGTTTTCCTGCCTGGCCCACAGTCAGGGCAAATCTCTCTCACCTGCCAGTCCCACAGCATCTCAGATTCGACCAAGTAAACACAGAGACTTATATTGGTTACAAACTGTATGGCCGTGGCAGGCTTCTTGCTAACTGTTCTTATAGCTTAAATTAATCCATTTCCATTAATCTATACCTTGCCACATGGCTCATGGCTTACCGGCATCTTCACATGGCTGTTTGTCATCATGGCGGCTGGCAGTGTCTCTCTGACTCAGCTTTCCACTTCCCAGCTTTATTCTCCTCCTTGTCCCGCCTACACTTCCTGCCTAGCCAACAGCCAATCAGTGTTTTATTGACCAATCAGCAACACATTTGCCATACAGAACATCCCACAGCAAATCTCCTTATTTCTTCCTTGACCCAGTGGTAATTCATTTGAGAGTTGTTCTGTTTCCATGAATTTGTAGACTTTCTGTAGTTGTTTTGTTGTTGAATTCTAACTTTAACCTTTAGTGATCTGATAAGATACAGGGTGTTATTCCATCTTTTTTCAATCTGTTGAGATTTGCTTTGTGACTGAGTATGAGGTCAGTTTTAGAGAACATTCCATGTGGTGCTAAGAAGAAGGTATGTTCTTTTTCAGGTTGAAATGTTTTGTAGATGGCTATTAAGTCTACTTGAGTTATGATATCTGCTAGGTCCCTTATTTCTCTGTTAAGTTTCCGTCTGACAGACCTGTCCACTAGTGAGAACTGGGTGTTTAAGTCTCCCACTACTAATGTTTTCTAGTGGATCTAGCTTTGACCTTGAAGCACTGCCCCTAGTGAGGCAGCTGGTAATTCCCACACCCACATATGACCTGCCCTTGGGGCATGGCCAAGATGGGAGCCCTTAAGAGCCAAGATCCACACCTGTTGGCCCTCTTGGCTCCTCCTGATCCTGGATGTTGAATCTCAGACAAAGTCAGAGTTCTCCAGAGAACCCTAATGGACTGCACTGCACCTCTCCTGGATCCTGGAACCAACCTCCTTACTGGTTGTGAGTTACTCCAAAATAAAACTCTTTTAACTACCAGATAGACTATGTGTAGTTGCCTTGTTAATTGCCCACTTTATCTGGTACCCAATGTGGGGCAATATAAAGCATGTTACAGGTATACCACATAATCCCACAGGCCGAGTAATCATAGAAAGATCATATCAGACTTTAAAGGATATGTTAAATAAACAACAAGTAACAATGATGCCTAGAAATAGATTGCATAAGGCTTTATTAACCTTGAATTTTCTCAATGCTGATGAGAAAGGAATAACAGCTGTGGAGAGACATTGGATGACAGACAAAACTTCTGGGCTAAATCAGCTGGTCTACTTCAAAGATGTGTTGACCTCAGAATGGAAACCAGGATACATCCTATGTTGGGAAAGGGGTTTTGTTTTTGTTTCTACAGGGGAAGAAAATCTATGGATATCAATAAAATTAATAAAAATTCTGTTAGAACAGGAGAAACCCCTTGAGGGGAGTAAGTAAAAGCTCATGTACCAATGTGACATCTCTACAAGTTGTAAGAAAAATTTAACAAACAAGGGTTGGGGCAGGGTTCTGTTTTTGTCTTTACAGGATAATAGAAATACCCACCTTCCAGAAAGCATAAGGCCTTGGATATCTAGAAGTCTACAGCAGAAAGAAAGAATCTATTGGTGCCAATCTACACAGTGTGATATCTCACTGCTTAACATCTATATCTCTTTAACTCTAGAAAAGTTATGGTTCCAAATCAACTATATATCAAGCAGGCATCAGAGTTGGAATTTGGTTTTCTACTTCTCTAAACCTAAGTATATTGCTAAAAGAAAAGGTTAAGAGATTCTGTCTCATATCGGTGTGGGACAGAGGTAAACCAATAAAAAGAGATGATTGTCATCAAGATTTTATTTCTCTCCAGGCTTTTTCTTGATTTCTCAGAATCCTTTCTTACATGTCATGTCATCTTTAAATCCAAACTTTCTATTTTGATATTAGTAATGTGCAAGTTTTCCAGAGTAAAAAATAAGTCTTTTTCAATAGCAATCTCTGAAGGCTCCAGAAGGAAGATGGAGCCCCACAACAACAACTCTACCTAGTCCAAAATGATGCCATGGTACTCATCATCATACTATACTTCTATCTAGAATCTCATACAACTTTACCCATTACTCTGAGATGGCCTGCAGAGTCTGTAGTTAGTCCAACTGAGACTTAACTATCTGAGCTTTCTTATAGGACCCTACAGAGATACTGTTGCCTGCTGAACAGCAGGAAGCAATTCTAAGAAAACAACACCCCCTTTCCCCCAAAGGTTTCATGTTCCTCAGGGTTATGGATAATGGTTATAGGGTTAGGCGTGGAAGAAAATATTGGACTTGGTATTCCCCTTATGAAAAGAAAAAAAAAAGCATGGATAGGTAAAGGACATTAAGGTAGATTATTGTACAAACTGGTAAACTACTTTCATAAAATATCAGCCTTAGATAAATTGCACTGTTATGGATCTTGTATATTGATACAAATGTAAACTACTTTTATATTCTTATTCAAGATCATTTGTATATTGATACAAATACAGAACCATATTTGTTGTAATGTACATATATTTCTACTCTTATTTAAAATGTTTGTATATTGATACAAATGTAAAATCATATTTGTCATACTGTATGTATGTTCTACCTCTGTTTAGAATATTTGGTATATTGATACATATTTAGGATCATTGTCATATTGCATATTGTACTACACATTCCTACCTCTGCTTTAGCTATTCTATGTATTGTCACAATTTTGAGGTCATTGTCCTTTTACTGTACATTTGCTTACAGACTGTATACCCTATTTATATGAAGCCTTAGTCCTTTGGTTATCTAAGTAGATAAAACTTATAGATTTTTAGTCACCTATGCTTGTCATCTCTATAGTTATGTTAGTTAGGTTCTCCAGACTTGAAGAAACATATGTCAGATGGATAGATAATCTTCAAACACTTCATTGACCTAGAGAATGTGGTTTTTACATGTTTTGATAACTTAGAATTCTATTGATGTGAGACACTATTGCTCCTAAAAGCACTGATTTGATCCTGAGAGAATGTTTGGCTTCTGAGACATTTCCATTTGGAAGTTTGTCTTCATATTGGCACAAAATGGCCTACTGAGCAAAGAACTGCCCTTGCCTGGACTGTTGACAGTAAAATGGTCTGACAGATACTCTAGGCCTGTAGCCAATTTGAATACACCAACAATGCTGAGAAAACTTTAGGTGACTGTCCAGGCTGCCAGCTGTCTCTGTCTACTCTCGAAAGACACCCGAAAGTTGCTTGCATCCTTCTCCCACTTCTCAGGTATTATTACATTTCTTTTCAGGTCTTTGATGGGATTGGAGACTAACAATCATAGTTACAATCTTCTTGCATCTTAACTAGAACATATTAAGTATTAGATTCAGGTTCTTCAGGATAGGAAACCTTTTAGAATAATCTCTGTAACATGCCATTTACCTATGTTCTGTATATCTCTGGATTTTAGTATGTGTCTCTTGTTTGATGTTGTTCTTGTTGGTTGTTGTTCTATTTTGTTTAGGTCATTACCTATTATTTCTCCTGGACAATATTTGATAATCATTCCTATTGTATATAGTTTTGTATTAGGTTAGAACTTTCTTTTTTAGACAAAAGGGACAGATATAGTAGGTAGCTGTTCCACCTTGACCTTGAAGCACTGCCCCTAGTGAGGCAATAGGTAACTGCCCACCTACCTACAACCTACGCCTGGGTTGTGGCTGAGACAGGAGAACTTGAGACCTGAGATCCATACATGATGGCCCTCTTGGCTCCTCATGATCCTGGATGCTGGATTGCAGACTAAGTCAGAGTTCTCCAGAGAACCATGCTGTACTGCACCTCATCTCTCCCAGATCCTGTAACCAACCCACTTACTGGTTGTGAGTTACCGTGAAATAAAACTCTTTAACTACCAGATAGACTATATGGAGTTGCTGTGTTAATTCCCCACTTTAGGGTTTGATGTGTGACTTAAAGTTTAGTAATGTTTCTTTTACAATGTGGGTGCCTTTGTATTTGGGGCACAGATGTTGAAAATTGAGACTTCATTGTGATGAATTTTTTCATTGATGAATCTAAAATGTCCTTCTCTACCTCTTGATTAATTTTGGTTTAAAGTCTGTTTTGTTAGATATTAAGATAGCTTTATTGACTTGCTTCTTAGGTTCATTTGATTGGAACGATTTTTTCCAATCCTTTACTCTGAGTTAATGTCTTTCTATGAAGTTGAGGTGTGTTTCTTATATGCAGCAGAAGAATGGATGCTGTTTGCATATCCATTCTGTTAGCCTGTGTCTTTTTATTGATGAATTTATGTGCGGGCCCATAGAAGCTCTCTAGTAAAGCTTTACTCAAGGTAAGAAATTCTGAGCTTACTTTACCCAGCAGGGCTGCATAACAGGGTACAATGGTATGGTTACCAGGTGTCTTATATTTCAAGCCCTAATCACATGATGCTTTGCCATGGGTTGTGATTACCTGGTGTTTTGAAAGGTCTACCCTTTTAGATATTTTATACCTCGACCTTGAAAGGGAGAGGTCTTTTGCCCCTCCCCTTGCTGATGTATAAAAACACCATTAGAAATAAACTCAAAGCTGCAGGATATGGTCCCCCTGAAGCCATCCTGTGTCTCTATCATTTTTCTTCATCTAATTCTATATTTCCTATCTAGCATTTCTCAATTCTTTCCTCCCTGATTCAGGGGACCCTTCAATAGGTTCAGGCTTGACACCAACCCTGGACCCCAACATATGGTGCCTAAACATGGAACCTTGAATACATGGGCTAAAAGAAGGAACACCTCAGGTTGAAGTGAGCATGCTTGATAATTAACTGGGTGTGGTGATTTTTTTGGGGAGTAAAATGTAAATAGAGTGCAAAGTAATGATAAACAACTGCTAAAAGATATTTTAAATATAGTCAAAGGAGCTAAAGTTAGCTTGCAGCAAGTATCTCTCTTTTTTCTCTCTCCATCTATCTACTAAGGGAATGTTGTAATATAAGTAAGTCATGGAAGTTTTTGTGAGGTCTGAGAACTATAGGCTTAGGTATAATAGAAAGTAACTTAGGGTAAGAGCAGGTTTTCCCCTGCTGTGGGACCTTAGATACAGACACACTGAGGAGAACAAAAAAGAAGCATCTGGAACCAAGCACTGACTGCAAATTCAGCTGTCTGAGAACAAGAAGCATCTCCAGAAGCTGACAACAATAACAGTAGCAGCACTAGCATGAGCAGCAGCTGCCCCAGCCTGGCATCAGCTTTACTGATACCCTTGGGGAATAATTGCATCACAGGCAGCAGGCACAGAGGGCCAGGGTGAGCAGGGGAGGTCTGTACGCTTTCTGCTGTGAAGGAGCCACAATGGGGAGAATGCAGTAAGCCAGGATATTTGTGAGACCTGGACCAATATGGCTGGAGGCCATAGTCCATAAACTTGAGGATCAGAGGGAGAGAGGCAGTGCTGTAGAACCTGGGGAAACTGCTGTATAATAGGACACGCAGGAAAGATATGCCCTGGCATGGAAAGTGAAGTGGAGGTTTTGAAATCCTCCCTGCAGTGGACCCTCAACAGCCACTATTTGCCAGAGAGAAGGAAGAGGACTTGGGGACTGTAAGGTGCACCCTGGAAGCACCAGCTCTCATTCTCCCAAAAGCTGGATGTAGGGCCTATGCAGACTGTGGCAATGGAAACTGCAAGGTCTGAATACCCTGAAGTGGCAGTGTGTAAACTGCTGAGGTGAGACAGAGCCATGTTGTATGTGGCTCATAGCAGCAGGGAGACACCTTGTGCCCATGTGGCACAAGGTGATTGAAAACCCTCAGGCCCCAGGACACAGGGGTCTCAGAGATGGGAGGCAGAGACAGACCGGGATTATAAAAAAGCAGAATGGGACAGAGCCAGCATTCAATTCTATGCAGCTCAGTTTGCTGTCAGTGAACAACGCATGGGTCCTTTAAGAGACAGCTTCCTGGTTCATGCTGGCTGCTCTTTTGAAGAGCTCTGCATTAGCCCAGTTACTGTGATGCAGCCCTCACCCTGGAGCAGATTTCCTAGGGGAAGGCTACTGCCACTGTAGCGGAGAGTGAAATTTCAGAGACTCTTGTTTGAACTAAGTTGTTGCATTCAGAGAAACTGCAACAAATTTCTGGTTGTTGGTCGCCTCACATTGGGAGCTTTTTGCTTCATATTCATTATGATATGGACAGCTATACAAGGACTTCAGATCAGCCTGGTGAGCGAGGTCTTGATCTTGAGCTTTTAGTGGAATATTAAGACTGGTATCAGAACTGACTTTTTGAAGTTTTCAGATCTCAGAATTGGGACAATTTTTATTTCACCTAAACATATATACTCTACCCACTGAAGTGACACATGAACTGTTTTGTGTAGGAATAAAGAAGTTTGTTTTTTTCTACCCAGGCTCAAGATGTATCTTCAAAAAAATATAAAGAAAGGGGGAGTTATATTCCTCAGAGTCTTTAAAACAAACAAACAAGCAGGCAAAAAAAAATTTTCTTGTCCCTTGAGTGGATTAATGTTAGCTTGTGTTAATTTACCCTATGTATTGTTAGTAGGAAATGTAAATAGTTCTATTATGAGATTGTTTTTGGATATTTGTTAAAGTTTAGGGAATATAAATAGTTCTATTAAAAGTTTACGTTTGTATGTAAGTTTGTGAGAATTATAATTCTGTCTACTATTAATATTAGAATTATGGTGTTAACCTGTTAATATTAGTGAACCGTGGTGTGATGATAAGGGATTACAGTTTTTGCCAGAGAATTCACAAAGTCTTTAGTAGACATTGCAAAATGACTGGGTTGGTAATTGCCAGGCCCTAATTTCCTTGGTTAAAGATGGGTGTTCATTTGAAATGCCATGCTGAATATAACTGGGTTTGTGTAGACTCCTGTATTTACAATTACTGATATTAAAAAGGCATGATGCAGCTTAAAAGTGCTGTAGACATCTGGAACAATTGAAAAAGGCCATTCCATTCTTAGTCATCTTTTACTCCTTTATTAACAGGTATTGCATCCATAAAGAGCTAAGCTCTGCACCCTCACAAGATTTTTCAGAGGCTGGTAGTATACAACTATCTGAAGAGTTCAAGGGACCTTTTATATTATAAGGAAAAGGGAATTTGTGGGGGCCCACAGAGGTTCCATAGTAAGGCCTTACTCAAGGTGAGAAAGTCTGAGCTTGCTTTACCTAGTAGGGCTGCATAATAGGATGATTCGGCCAAAGGCATGGTTATCAGGTGTTTTGAAGGGTCTGCACTTGTTGGTACTTTATACCTCAACCTTGAAAGGGAGAGGTCTTTTGCCCCTCCCCTTGATGATGTATAAAAAGACCATCATGAATAAACTTGGGGCTGCTGGGTATTGACCCAAAGCCTTCCAAAAGCTATCCTGTGTCTCTATCTTTTTTCTTCATCTATTTTTATATTTTCTATCCAGCATTTCTCAAATCTTCCCTCCCCCTTCAATGGACCCTTCAAGAGGTCAGGGTTGTACCCCAATACTGGACCCCAATAAATTGAGTCCATTGGTATTAAAAGATATTAATTACCAATGATTTTTAATTCCTGTTATATTTTGATTTCTTTGACTGATGAATCTATTTCCTCTATCATATCTTCAACACCTGTGATTCTCCTTCCATCTCTTGTATTCTGTTGGTGATGCTTCCATCTGTAGTGTTAGTGTATGTGTGTATGCAAGTGTATGTGTGTGTGTGTTTCTTCTTTGGGTTTTGGTGGTATGAGATTATTTATTGCCTGTGTTTTCATGGATGCAGCTAACTTCCTTGGGTTGGAGATTTTCCTTCTAGTACTTTCTGCAGGGCTGGATTTGTGGATAGGTATTTTTTTAAATAGGGTTTTGCCATGAAATATCTTGTTTTCTCCATCTTTGATGACTAAAATTTTTTGCTGATTATAGTAGTCCTGGCTAGCATCTGTGGTCTCTTAGTGTCTATCTATGCCTTTTGTGCCTTTTAAGGTCTCCGTTGAGAAGTTTGGTGTAATTCTCATAGGTCTGCCTTTATTTATTTTATTATAACGAAATTTTCTATTCATTTTACCAACCAACCACAGATCTCCCCTCTTCTCTTTTCCTACCCTCAAGCTTCCCCCTAACTCTTCCCCCTTTCCCATCTCCTCCAAGTCAAGGTCTCCTAGGGGGGTCAGCGAGCCTGGTACATTCAGTTGAGGCATGTCCAAGCCTGTCCCTGGTGCATTAGTAGGCTTTTTGGAGCCTAGTATCACACACATCTCAGGTGTGACACCTTGCTCAGCCTTGGTGCAGGAGGGAGGGGCTTGGACCTGCCTCAACTGAATTACTAGGTCTGCCTTTATATGTTACTTGGCCTTTTTTCTTTGCAGCTCTTAATATTCTTTCTTTATTCTGTATGTTTACAGTTTTGATTATCATGTGGTGACAGAACATTTTTGTTTTTCTTTTTGTTTCTTTTTTTAAATTTTAGTTCAGTCTATTTAGTGTTCTGTAAGCTTCATGTACCTTTAGAGGCCTGTCCTTCTTTAGATTGAGAAAGTTTTCTTCTATGATTTTGTTGAATTTATTTTCTGTGCCTTTGAGCTGGGATTCTTTTCCTTCTTCTATTCCTACTATTCTAAGGTTCTTCTTTTCATTGTGTCCCAGATTTCCTGGATGCTTCATATTAGTAATTTTTTTTAAATTTAACAATTTCTTTCACTGATGAATCTATTTCCTCTATCATATCTTCAACACCTGTGATTCTCCTTCCATCTCTTGTATTCTGTTGGTGATGCTTCCATCTGTAGTCTGTGCCCACTTACCCAGATTTTCCATTTCTAGAATTCCCTTGGTTTGTGTTTTCTTTATTGCTTCTATTTCAATTTTCAAGTCTTGAACTGTTTTCTTCATCTATTTTATTGTTTTTTCTTGTTTTTTTTTTATTTCTCTAAGGTATCTTTTATTTTTTCCAGTTTTTTGTTTGTTGTTTCCCCTGATTTTTAAGGGAATTTTCCATTTCCTCTTTAATGGTCTCTATTATTTTCATAAAGTTATTTCTAAGGTTGTTTTCTTGTTTTTCAGCTGCATTAGAATGTTCAGGTCTTGCTGTTGTAGGATCACTGAGTTCTCATGGTGCCATATTGCCCTTTCTGTTGTTGAACACTGGCATTTACACATCTGAGTTTGGGATAATTATACATATGGGTGTTGATTTTTCCATTGTCTTTGTTGGATGGGTATTTTTCTCCTTTATTATATGTTTCTTTTATTGTCTTCTGGCCTGAATGGCTAAGGGTTCTTATGACTGGCAGGTCTTAAGGTCCAGTAGGGTTTTCTCCGCTGAGGTTTTTGAGGGTTTGGATGCCTAGATCCAACATATCCTCCCATTCTTCTGACTGTTGTGGGCTATACCTGTGCCTTTGAAATCAGTTTTTCCAACAGGTGTGAGTTGTGGCTGTGTTTGTGGAGTCTGTTCTTCCAACTGTTTTGGGTTGTGACTGTGGTTATGGAATCTGCTAAAGTTGCAGGAGAGGGCTGGCCACAGGGAGGATGATGAGATATGTAGGTTTGGGTGGTAGAGTGGGTCTTGGGGGAATAGAATCCAGTGTGTAGCAAAAGTGGTGGTGCAGCCTGAAGGCAGGTCTCTCACCTGCTGGCCAAATGCTAGGGACTGCCCAACTCTTCATTCTTACCAAAAAATTTCTTTATGAATGAGCCACATCATATTATTTTCTAAACACAATAACAGAAAAGTGGTTCCTGAAAATAGATATTTTGTTTGTTTGCTTGTTTGTTTTTTTGTTTGTTTTTTGGTTTTTCGAGACAGGGTTTCTCTGTGTAGCTTTGCGCCTTTCCTGGGACTCACTTGGTAGCCCAGGCTGGCCTTGAATTCACAGAGATCCACCTGGCTCTGCCTCCCCGAGTGCTGGGATTAAAGGCGTGCGCCACCACCGCACGGCTGAGATTTTTTTAAATTATGAATCACATAAAATATTCATGCCTGTCTGTTTTGCCCACTTCTAACATATAAATTTTATTTCTTTCCTAGGATTTGAAATTTGAAAGTAGCGGGGGGGGGGGGGGGTGGGAAACACCTAATTCAAGCTCCTAGGTTTTATATATAAAAAACAAAGAAATATTAAAATCTGGCCAGCAAAATCCAGTTACCAGGTACTTTCATATGTTATATGAAAGTGAAACGTAATATGCATAAGTCCCATCCCCTTTCCACATATTCCCTTTCTGAAATAGCTCTACTTTAACTTTATAGACCTTGGTCTATGAGGGAATAGTATCTTTGCTTGCTGGCATTGCCTCCTAGCACAGCTCATCTTGCCATCAATTATTAATGATACCAAGCTCTGCATCTTCTTCTAGTGTTCCATCCTATGAAGTCTCATGGTAGGACTTCTCTCCTGAACCCATCTCAGATAAGCATCCTCAAATTTTAATTCGGCAACCTAATCCCAGCTTGTTTGTTCCTTGAAATTTGGGTGTACCTTAAAGTGGATGATGGGGCTAAGGGACACTGCCAAGTGTCTCTTTGGGAAGCCAAAGATAATTCTTGAAAAAAGGTTGCATGAAATAACACCAAAAACAACCCCCCCAAAACAAAATAAAATGCACATAAGTATGGCTCACCAAGCCTGTAATCCCCAAAGAAAGGAAAAATTTATGGTGGTGCAGCCACATTTGCCATAGATACTTTCGAAACATACAGGAAAGAAAGATACAATAACTACTGTTCACTAATAAATACTGCTCTGATACAATGAGACTAAGACAAACATAGAAACAGAAATACAAAAGACCTTTGCACTATAGCACTATAGCTAGAGTGGTCCTGAAAAGAAGACACAATCTGATGGCTCTTGGGAGGACTCAGCATACCACTAGGGTGAGCACCAACATTAGAAACAAAATGCTCATTAGCAGGCATCACCAAGAGAATTTATAAGAACTGAGGATTAAAATGCATAATAACCAAGGAAACTTAGTTTGCAGGCAAACAGGAAAAGCATATCCTAGAGCCCCTGAGATTACAAAAAAGCAGGCCAGAATGATGTCTAGAACAAAGCTATTGACTGATTTTCCCTAGGACTCTAGGCTGACAAAATAGAAGCTAGAGTCTAGTTTCATATATAGTTTTCCAGCTGGAATCTTAACCAATGTTTTAAACATTTATAACTAATCTCTTAAAGCAATTTGTCTTGGTGGTTTCTTGTTCCCATTCATTCCACTTATTTCTGAACAATCATAAAGTTAGTGTTTATAGTTATTTTTAAAACTTGACTGTAAGATGCTTCTTCAATAATACAAAAAAATCAAGGAAGATATTTAATTGTGCTGAACATTAATTATGAAGAATGGTCTTCCCTTAAACTGTACATCATTATTCGTATTCCCTGCTTCTCCACAAAGACCTGTTCAATTTCACAAATATTGGACATATTACTTCGTTCTATACTCAAACTCCTGCTTTGCTTTTTGCTTCAAGTATTTCACAAAAACCAATTAGTCTTGGCAAAGGTTTACTCACCTGAGCAAAATCTCTTCTATCAGATCCATAATTAGTTCTGCAGAGAGATTTTTTAGGAGCACAAAAAGTATTCAGCAAGTTTTGACTTAACACCATCTTTTCATTTAGTTGAAAATTTGTAAACTATGCCACAAACTCTTCTTTATGAATCTAGTCTTCTTCCTGGGAATTTCCATCATAACTCTCTGAACAGAAAGGCATGTAGGTATTCCTGCTTTCCAAATGCCATCTGAGCAACTACTAAAATTCTGTTGAGGTTATTATCCATGTATTGTAAAATATTAGTTAAAGATGTGTTATATTTTTTTATGCTGTAGAATATGTGTTTAATGATGCAAAGATGTGCAGCATTATTTTATGTTGCATTTGTTTAACTCTGTAAAGTTATGTTACTTTGCCTGTCTAAAACACCTGATTGGTCTAACAAAGAGCTGAATGGCTAATAATTAGGCCGGAGATGAATAGGCAGGGCTGGCAGGCAGAGAGAATAAATAGAAGTAGAAAAAGAAGAGAAGAGAGAGCATAGGTGACTATAAATCTGTAAGTCTTATCTACCTAAATAACCTAAGGACCAAGGCTTCACATAAACAAGGTAAACGATCTGTAAGCAAATGTATGGTAAAAGGACAATGACATCAAAAATAGTGACAATACACAAATTACCTAAAGCAGAAGTAGGAATGTATAGTGTAATGTGCAATATGACAATAATCCTAAATATGCATCAATATACCAAATTCCCTAAACAGAGGTAGAATATACATACAGTATGACAGATACAATTTTACATTTGTCAATATACAAACATTTCAAATAAGAGTAGAAATATATGTACATTGCAACAAATATAGTTCTGTATTTGTATCAATATAGAAATTAACTTAAATAAGAATAAAAATTGTTTGTATCAAATATACAAGAATCCCTAAGAATGAAATTTATCTAAGACTGATATTTTACTAAACTAGTTTACTAGTATATGCAATAATCTACCTTAATATCCTATACCTATCCATACCCCTTTTTCTTTTCTTAAGAATACCAAGTCCAATATTTTCTTCCATCCCCAACCCTATAACCATTATCCATAATCCTGAGGAACATGAAACCTTTGGGGGAAAAGAGGTGTTGTTTTCTTAGAATTGCTTCTTGTTGTTCAGGGGGTGATGGTATCTCTGTGGGGTCCTGTAAGAAAGCTCAGAGTCAGTGGAGCATGATACTCTTAATCTCAGGCTTGTGCCCCATATTGGGTGTCACATAAAGTGGCAATTAATGAGGCAACTCCATGTAGTTGATCTGATAGTCAAAGAGGTTTATTTTGGGTAAATTTACAACCAGCAAAGGGATTGATTACAGGATCCAAGAGAGGTGAGGTACAGTCCAATGTGGTTCTCTGGAGAACTCTGACTTGGTCTGCAATCCAGAGTCCAGGATCACAAGGTAGCCAAGAGAGCCAGCACATATGCCTCCCAGGTCTTAAGGATCCAAAGAAGCCATGCCCCAGGGACAGGTAGGTCATAGGCAGGTGTAGCAGTTACCTGCTGCCTCACTAGGAGCAGTGCTTCAAGGTCAAAGCTGAAACAGCTACCCACTACACAGCACTGGGGAGGGAGAAACAGGAAGGTCTCTGGGGCTCACTGCCCATTCAACTTCTCAAAACACAAGGTAGACAGCTCCTAAAGAACAACACTCAAAGTTAACTCTGGCTTATACAGACTTGGGTACAAGTTTGCACCTGTGCTCACAGGAAATCCAAGCAGAAGTAAATAAAATAATAATTACAAGTGCAATTAGCATTCTTTGATTGTTTCAGCAATCATTTGGAAGCCAGCAGCTGGCACACATGGGTATGTCATTAAGATCCAGTGGAGGCCCACCACCGCTTGTGCTGTCACTGCAGCTCACACCAGCAGTACACTTCTCTCAGGGCCCTGGAGCTAACTGCTCATTACATGAGTCCAAGCTCTTATTTCATTTTTTGAGCTGCTAAATCCAGTAAAAATTACATTTTAATCTTTTATAAGCTACAAATCAAGTTTGAAAAAAGTTTCTACAGATGTTGATACATTATCCAAAGCAATATTTGATAACCAGGAACCAATGTGATGACTTCTGACTTGTGATTCTTGGTATCTGCTGGAAAGATGTATGTACCATTTGTTTTCTTCCTTGTAAAATTCTCCCATACATTTAACACAAAAGATAGCAATACCAGGTAGAAATAATGCATATGCTATCAATAGGCAGACTTCTAGCAAAGAAAAAAATGTTTTAAAAATTGTGATGATAAAGGATTTCCAAAAAAAATACTCTTTAACTTATCAACATCTGTAGGAACTTTTTTCAAACTTGCTTTGTAGCTTTAAAACACACATCTTCTAAACCAGACCATCAACAAGAAAGTGTCCACTTGCCAGTTGGTCTCCAGACCACTTTAGTTGATGACCAATACCCTCAGTGCAGGAATCTTTTCCCTTAGCCACATGTAGGTTCACTGTAAAGGGCTGACAGAAGGATTATTATCTTCATGTAAGTGGGTTACTGTATCTGAGTAAGATTCTTGTACCTTTCTGAGTTTTGCTCTAAAAAGAAACATATCGTACTTATTATTCTGAGTGTCATAATTGTGTCCATCTTAGTTAAAGTTCCTATTACTGTGATAAAATATTATTACTAAAAGTTACTTGGGGAGGCAAATGTATATCTCAGCTTACATTTCCATATCACAGTCAATCACTAAGGGAAACCAAGGCATCAAATAAAGCATGAATGCAGAAGCAGTAATAAAGCAAAGGCCATGGAGGAAAGCTGCTTATTGGTTTCCTCCCCATGGCTTGTTCAGCCTACTTTATCACAGAGTCCAGAGCCAAAAGCTGAGAGATAGCACCACCCACAGTGAACTTGGATCTTCCACATCAATCATCAATCAAGAAAATGAACCACAGGCTTGCCCACAAGTCAATCTGGTAGGGACATTTTTTCAATTTGGGTTTCTTCTTCCCCAGTGACACTAGTTTGTATCAAGTATACACAAAGAGAGTCAGAACAGTACCAAAGATAGTTAAAAATACATTTGACATTAGGAGCAATGTTGGAGTTTGGCAAGTTACTTCTTATGAAAGATATCTTAGAATAAAATGTATTAATTGAATGAATTTATTTTGTGTACAGAAGCACATGAAAATCAACTTAGCTTACAAAAATGCTGTTTAGAAGTTCTTAGCCAACACATGTGAAAACGTTTTCTTTTTCTTCTTTTTTTTTGTATGTATGTGTGTATGTATATGTGTTTTATGAGTATGTGGTATATATGCATGTGTGACAGCAGGTGTGTACTCTTGCAAATGTGGGCAGAAGCCAGAGGAAGACATCATAGGTCCTGCTATACCACTCTGTGCCTTATGCTATTGAGACAAGGTCTCTCACTGAACCTCCAAGCCCAAATGATCCTGTCTCTGTCCTCTACAGTGTTGGTGTCAAAAGCCCATGTGACCATAAATGTATTAGGATTTGAATTCAGGTCTTCATACTTTCACAGTGTTATTACCATCTCAGCCACCTCTTTAGCCTCTACCAAATGTTTTTAAAATGAAAACAAACAAAAGTAAAACTTACCTATTTTAGATCCCTAAATCAGAACTTGAACCTGACAGGCTTCATCTGCTTATTCCATCCTTTATTCCTCTCTGTCCTTGTAGCCAAACTCCTTTGTATTGTGGACAGCCACCAAGCCCAAATTTCAATTGCTCCTTCCAATTAAATTTACCTTCCAACAGAATATTGTGACGACAGCACTTTGAATGGACCTCAATATAGTTTCTGTTATTGTGTTGCTAATTTTGAAATTTGGATGTGGAAAGTCCTCTACAGGTTCATCAATTTAAACACTCAATCTCCAGTTGGTGAGGCTGTTTGGGAAGGTTGCTGCCTTAAGTGGCTGGAGCCTTGATGGAGGAATTGTTTGACTGGGGAATGGATGCACCTTCAACATAAAATTGCAGCTTCGCCGGGCGGTGGTGGCGCATGCCTTTAATCCCAGCACTCGGGAGGCAGAGCCAGGTGGATCTCTGTGAGTTTGAGGACAGCCTGGTCTACAGAGTGAGATCGAGGACAAGCACCAAAATTACACAGAGAAACCCTGTCTCAAAAAACCAAAAAACAAACAAACAAAAATTGCAGCTTCACTTCTGTCTGCTTCCTGCTTCCAGCCTGGGGATGCAATGTGACCATCTTACTCATGTCCCTTCCATGATTGCCCACACTGGAACTATGAGTCAAGATGATCCCTTTTCCCATTAAGCAGATTCTTGCCAAGTATTTGGTCACAACAAGAAGAAAAGTGAGAAATACACCATTAATTTAATTACATTTTATGAACAACACTTTTTACATTTATGTATGTATGTGTGTGTGTGTTTGTGTGTGTGTGTGTGTGTGTATGTGTGTGTGTGTGTGTGTGTGTGTGTGTGTGTGTGTGTAGGTGTGCATAAATACACCATAGCATTTGCAAATGACAACTTCAGGGAGTTGGTTCTTTCTTTCACTCTACTGATCCTCAGGATCAACCTCAGGTCATCAGACTTAGAGGCAAGTACCTTTACATGCTGAGCCATCTTGCTGGCTACAACAAAATACTTTAAAAAAAACTTTATACTTTAGTAGCCTTAACTTCATTTCACTCAGAAGTTTGAAAATGAGACTCATGTTTCATTTTAGACTGGATCCCATGAAATAATTCAGTCTAACAAGGTTTATCATTCAGCATACAGCAGGAAAATAAGAGGGCATGAAAGAATCCATGAAGTTACTGATGTAAGTCAATCTAATCAGTATGTGAGAAATTAGCTTTACAGATAAGGACATGTTCTGTCTTAGAAGAATGTTATACTTATGTCTGTATAAACTCTTATATCTTATCTATTATAAAAAATTCTAGAAAAATTAGCACAGATGATTTTATTTTTGCTTATAGTGATGGTTAAATATATACAACATGTTTCCTGAGGTACAGTGCACCATTATCGATAGATGTGTAACCTGCATGTTTGTGTGAAAATGTATTTGGATACATAAATTAACATTAAATCTGGTGGACATAACTCAGACTGCCTATCCCAATATGAATGAACTTCATCTGATCAATTGAAGTGTTGGGTAGAACAAAAGTTGACTCTCTCAGAGTGAAAGACAGTTTCTTTTGCATAATTCATTTTGTTTGCAACATATGCTTATTCTGAATATTAAGTCAGATGGCTTTTGGCTGGAAGGAACCAATCCTAGAAGTGTCCTGATTCCCAGGCCATCAGATTCCTACTATAATCATATTTCAGTCCCACTTGGTCACCAGCCTGATAAGGATGCTCTGTTGGCTTTGTTGGCCACATGAACCAATTGATTGTGGTAACACATGTGATACACCCCCTTCTTTCTCATATATACATACATATATAGATAGATATAGATATAGATATAGATGTGTTCTTTTTAAATTTAAGCTGTTCATAGTAGGAATTGATGTTGTGCCCTTTGTCTAATTTTGACCCTCTGGGTTTCCAGATTAAAAGTACATACTGGTATGGTAATCCTTGCATCTATGGGCATATTGTCTTCAACAGTCATCTCCAGAGACTAAATGTCATCACACCACTACTGACTCAACTTTAAACATAATTACCCGACAAAAAAAAGAGAACACATCACTAATTTTACAAGCTGCAGCCTCCCTGGGAAATTGGGTATACCACAATGTCTTATCACTTCTTGAATCTATGCTAAAACGTGATTCTGAGGGGATAGGAATTGAGGCTAGGCCTATTCACTCAGATTAACAAATAGGAGAGAAAGCAGAGGATATTTTCCCACCTATGGCATAACAATGTTATCTGGAAAGTGCCTGCAGTGATACAAGTGCATTGATCAATAAATAGTATAACTGCCTCAGAAAATTTCTGCAACCAATTTGTCTAAAAAAATAGTTTGCTCATCTTTGCAAAGAGCTCACCTTTCCAGACAATGCATTTCTCACCTGGCCAACAGGTCAAATAATGGTTCATTTGCTGAGATTCACCTTAACACTCACACAGAGTCTATAAACTCAGAATTATTAAAACATAAAATTTTCTCCCATAATAAGTTTTCTGCCTGGAATGTCGCTAAGCTATTTGAAGCACATCTCGTGATTTTGTGAGGATTTTTCCCTTTTCCCTCTTTGAGACACCACTGAGTTTGTTAGAAAAGTATTTCACCTTGCCTTGTTATTTAGCTCTACTTAACAAGAGAGTTTGTTGGTGATCTTGGTGTACTCATCTCTCATAAACTGGTTCATTTCCCCATATAAAAATACAGAAAGCCAAACAAAAGCAGAAAGAAGAACAATAATCTAGTATTACTAGAATTTTTTTTTCAGCAACAGGACAATATGAAAGAACTTCACTAACATCCTAAATCATTGTTGTGTGAGGATAATTCAGTATCATTTGGTCACACTAACATAAACAGCTATTTCTCCTCTCATACAATGTGCAAAGACTCACTATACTTACCAAGGGAAGGTAGTAAATCAATAAACAGACCAAAATGTGCTCCCCAAATTCATCTGGGCAGGCCCTATAAAGAAATTATAACAATTCCTCAATTTTGTGTCTGAAAACTAAAACTGATGAAGCTCAAACTTAGCTATATAATATTAAAAGAAATGTTGATTGTCTTTTGACTACTTCACAAACACATTAAGTAAAAAGCTTCTACTACTCAGTTACACTTGCAGTCTATGCTCTGTATCAGATAATGCTCCAGGAAATGAGAATATGCTCCTAGGACACACACAACCATTAAATCAAATACTCAGAATAAGATAAATTTAAAAAACTGATAATACAGATCTATGATGATATTGCCACCATTATCTTAATTTTTAATATGGAAATTCAAAAGTGTTATAGATGAAGCTAGGGAAATGACTCAGTAATTAAGGCCACAATTAAAAGACAATAATTCAGGTCCCATTACCCACTATTGGTGACAAGGCCCATAACTCTAGCTCCAAGGAACACAATATACTCTTCTGACTCTCCAGTGAGTTGCCTGATCATATGGTGATGCTGTTTAGTATTTTAAGGGTTTTTTTTTTTTACCCTGTTTCCTACTGCAGTTGTAGCATGTTATATCCCCATCTACAGTGTGCAAAGCTTCCCAAAATTTCTATAACATTTACTATTTTTTAAAACAGCCATTTTATAGTTTGTGAAATAGTAATTCATATGGTTTT
Organism: Peromyscus eremicus; assembly: GCF_949786415.1. Taxonomy (NCBI): domain Eukaryota; kingdom Metazoa; phylum Chordata; class Mammalia; order Rodentia; family Cricetidae; genus Peromyscus; species Peromyscus eremicus. The sequence continues at coordinate 21,439,912 of NC_081421.1, read as the reverse complement.
GACTTGTACTGCTTAAATATATATTCTGTTTACTAATTGTGAATTTGCATATCTTTCAGGGGAAAATATACATTAAATCACTTTCAGCAATATTTTGTCAATTTTTTATTTGTTTTGCATGAGCATTTCATATAGTCTCTATAGCAAAGCCATACTAGATATAATATATGGTGTACAGTATTTTCCCCCACTTCTTTCGTAGTTAGGATTTCTATTGCTGTGAAGAGACACTATGACCATGGCAGCTCTTATAAAGAAAACATTTAATTGGGGTGGCTTAAAATTCAGAGATTTATTCCATTATCATCATGGTGGGACATAGTACTGTGAAAGCAGCTGAGAATTATAAACCTTGTAGATGAATTTCTAAATGGTCTTATTAAATATAAAACATGGAACTAAATTTAGGAGTGAAACCCTTAGAGAGATCAGTGAAATAGGGAAAGCCACCAGCCAACCTTACCTCACCAACTCTGCAGCTTCCAAATGCCTCAACTTCTTGTTTACCCACACCTATATGCCTTGCTGTTCTGCCATCTGATTTGCTCTCTCTACACAGCTACATTACTTCCTCTTCCCACCCAGCTCTGTCAATTCCTGTCTGTCTGTACAGACCTCCAGACCTCCATAGTTAACTAGTTTTGGAATTTATGGTGTTTGTCACTATACCTGGCTCTGTTTCCAGTGTGGCCTTGAACACACAGAGATCCTGCCTGCCAAGTGATAGGATTAAGGGCACGTGCTACCACTGCCTGACTTCTTTGTTTATTTATAATGGCTGGCCTTCTTCCTCTGATCTCCAGGGAAGCTTTATTTATTAAAGCACAAATAAAATATCACCACATTTCAGAACAAATAAAATATCACCACAACACCTTGTTCTGAAGGCAAGAGAAAGTGGAATGTAACACTGAGTGTAGCTTGATCATATGAGACCTCAAAGCCCACCCCCAAATGATACACTTCCTCCAACTATGCCACACCTCCTAACAGTGCCACTCTCTTTATGGGGCATTTTCTTCCAAACCACCACATTCCACTCTCTGGCCCCCAAAGGCTGTAGCCATATCATAAGGCAAAAATGCATTCAGTCTAACTTCAAAAGTCCTTATAGTCTATAACAGTCCAAACTTATTTAAAAGTCTAAATTTAAAAGTCTCTTCTGAGATTCATGCCATCCTTAACTTTAATCTTCTATGAAATCAAAATCAAGAAGCAGATCACATACGTACAACATATAATTGCAGAGAATATACAATGCCATTCCAAAACATAGGGAAGGGAGCATAGTGGGGAAAAAGTTGACCAAAGCAAGCCTGAAAAGCAGCTGGGCAAACTCCAAACTCTGTATCTCCAGGTCTGATGTCAAAACACTCTTCAGATCTCCATCTCCTTTCAGCTTTGTTGACAGCAACATACTTCTTTCTCTTGGGCTGGTTCCACTCCCTGTTAGCAGCCTTCCCCAACAGATGTCCAAGGGCTCTGAAATCTCTGACATTGTGGGGTCCCCAAGGCAATCTAGGCTTTACCTTTACAGCTTCCCACAATGGCTTCTTGTAGGTCTCCATTCAGGGACACAGACACATGTCTGGGTTCAGCAGCTTTCTTTAGTCGCTGAGGAATATTCCATAACGCCTTTCTTCTATCCTTAAAGCCAGAACCAGAACCATGTGGCCAAAGCTGCCAAGTTCTGCTGCTTACTAGGGTTAGAACATGTTCTCCTTGTTTAATTTTTTTTTTTTTTTTTGGTTTTTCGAGACAGGGTTTCTCTGTGTAGCTTTGCGCCTTTCCTGGAACTCACTTGGTAGTCCAGGCTGGCCTCGAACTCACAGAGATCCACCTGGCTCTGCCTCCCGAGTGCTGGGATTAAAGGCGTGCGCCGCCACCACCGCCTGGCTTCTCCTTGTTTAATTACATCTTCACCAGCTTTCTGTTTTCCCTGGTTTCCATCACTGCCTAAGCTTGTCTGTCTTGAAACTGGATCTTTAGACCAGTTGGCTTTGAACACACAGATCTTTCAATTATATCTTCACCAGCTTTCTGTCTCTCACTGCCTAAGCTTGACTGTCCTGAAACTTGCTCTATAGATCAGGCTGGCCTCAGACTCAGAGATCTGCTAGCCTCTGGTTTCCCAGTGCCAGGGATTAAAGGTGTGTACCACTACACTAGGTTCTAAGTTTTTCTTTAATTCCTTCCTACATGTTGGAAACTTAGGTGGGTATGATCTTACCCTGAGGTCACCACTCCCTTTATTCAATTTCTTAATCTGGTTATCTCTTTGAACACAGAATTTAGCTCTATTTTACTTCCCAGTATTCTTTTGCTCCTCAGTTTTACATTTCATATTTTTCCTTGCTCAGCTTGCTCCATTTCATTATAAATCTTCCTTAGATTTACCACTAATATCTACATGATAGAGTTCATATTAGGCTGTTTCGGGATTTTTTTTTCTGCCAGTGGAATTAATTCAAAACTCTTCAATTTAGCCTCAGGCAGACTCTTCGGACAAGGGCAAAAAAGCAGCCACATTCTTCACCAAAATATCATGGTCTCTAAGCCAAATAATAATATTCTTCTTTTGAGAAACCTCTTGAGCGAGCCCCCCACAGCTCATTAGATCACACTCAGCATCAGTGTCTTCCATGATTTTACTAGTATGGACCACTAAGCAGCCCTTAAAGCACCCAACTCCTTTTCTAATCCGCAGTCCCAAGGTCAATATTCTTTCATACAAAAACATGGTTAAGCCTATCACAACAATACCCTAGTCATTGGTACCAACTTCAGTCTCAGTTAGGTTTTTTTTTTTTTTTTTTTTTTTTTTTTTGGTTTTTCGAGACAGGGTTTCTCTGTGTAGTTTTGCGCCTTTCCTGGAACTCGCTTTGGAGACCAGGCTGGCCTCGAACTCACAGAGATCCGCCTGGCTCTGCCTCCCGAGTGCTGGGATTAAAGGTGTGCGCCACCCCCGCCCGGCTCAGTTAGGTTTTTGATTGCTGTGAAGAGACACCATGACCGTGGCAGCTCTCATAAAGGAAACATTTAACTGGAGTTGGATTACAGTTTACAGATTTAGCTCATCATCACCATCATGGAACACGACACCACAATGTGCAGGGCAACATGGTGCAGGAGAAAGAGGTGAAAATTATAAATCTTGATCAGAAGGCAACAGGAAGTTGACTGTGAGACTGGGTATAGTTTGATTACAGGAGACCTCAAAGCTCCCCCTCACAGTGACACACTCCAACCAGGCTACACCTACGCTAACAAGACCACACCTTCTAGGAGTGCCACTCTCTTTCTGGGCCATTTTCTTTCAAACCACCACACACTATCAGTTGACATTTTTGTATGAGTTGTTATTGACTTCAATGCACATTTTTTTTATTTTAAAAAAGAAATATTTATTTTTATTTTATGTATATGAGTGTTTTGACTGCATGGATATTTATACAACTGATGAACCAACCTTCCTCATTTTAGGCTTAAAAACCATCTTGTAAAGACAAATCAGGCTCATTCCTGTTTATGATTATATCTCTGGTTCTCAAGAAGTGGACTATGCCCAACCTGTAACCTTAACTACAAATATTTCTGTACTGCCTGTTTCAGGAAACAGCAACCATATCTTTGCTTTAAAAAGCTGATAAAATTGTTGGGTCTGGGGTCTTGCAATAATGGGGGACATACCACCAAAATCTATTAAACCAAAAGCAAACTTTATTCCAAAAAATAAAAAAATAAATAAAAATTAAAAAAAAACACTAAAACACCACAGGGTACAAAAGCTTACCAGCTAGCAGAGACCATAGCCAAGGTTGGAATTCTGGGGCTGTGGCAATGGAGTCAGGTACTGGCCCCTTTTTGTAGTGTAGGCATGGAGTGCGTGCTAGGAGTCATGTAGAAACATCAGGCATGGGATGCATGCTACAAGTCATGTAGAAACAACCATTAAAAGTTAACTTTGGTCCAGGCAGTTGTTGTCTATAAGAGGCAAGGGAGTTAAAAGTTCACCCCTGGCTGTTGACAGAGGAGCTGGCTGTAAAGCAGACAGCCATTGTTAGTAGTTAAACTTTAGAGCTAATAATTGTCTGTTTTTATCTCTTAAGCTTATAATTTTATATTTTTATAGTCCTGGACCCTTCAAAAAAAAACATCTTGCAACCTTACCTTTGTTTCAAAAGATTGTTATGACTACCTTGTTAGACTACCTTGTTATGACCATCTTACAATCATGTCTTTGTTTCAGGAGGTCTTTATGACTAATTTGTTATGCCTATGTTCTGCTCCTATAACCCCACCTATTTTGCGCACCAAATCCCCCATTTATAAATCCCCTACTCCCAGGCTATAAAAACAGTGTCTTCCTCACATTCAATATTCACCTCTTGACCCTGCCTTAAGGGGAGGCAACTCATGTGCAAGAATAAAAAAGTTTGCTTTAATTAATTGTTCCTTTAACTAATTTGGCCATGATAATTTGGGTCAATGGTCTTTCTCCTCACATCTTTGTAATTAACATTTGGAGTATACCAGCAAGATCAAGACCCCAAGCCAAATTCAGAAATTCAGAAACAGAATTCTGTTTTCCTTCTGGCCTCCCTGACTGAAAAGCTGCTCCCTAGGTAGTATGCACCTTGGAAACATTCCAAGGCCTGAGGCATACCTTCAGTTTTGCAGACTGCCTAAGAGAATGAGCACATCCAGAAAGAAAGCAGCTTTTTACAGACCCCTGCTTTGATAAGTCATAGAAACTTTCTGTGACATTTGGTCCTTTAGGATCCTGATCTGGGGACATAGGAAGGTCTGACAAGATGCAACACTCCCCCATCCAGAGCAATAAGAGAGATGCCACATTCTCATCTGGTTAAGTTCAAACAGCCCCTCCTGTTCCTTTTCTGATCCACTTTGGAACCCTACGGACGCCCTGGTGAGACTTGGAGCCAAGAAATCAGAGAGGCCTGATACCTGAGTGCTCATAGGCAGGGTTTTAATGCCTAGGCTGTGCAACAGAGTTGAGGAACCCTGAGGACATTCTGTGACACTAGAGACCAAGAAACTGGGTAGGCTCACAGCAGGAGGTCAGGTATGCCTGAGAGCCAAGACAGAAATTGGAGAGACCCAGCCTAATTGCACCAGGAAAACCTATTGGTTTAAGAAAAATTATTGGTAGAACTGGTGAATCTCTGAATGACCCCAATTGTTTCCATTTCCCTGTTTCTGTATTGGTTCTTTTCTGCTGTCTCTATCTCTTGTATGTTCTATGTTCTGTGAACTGGTGAATCTCTGAATGACCCCAATTGTTGTTTCCATTTCCCTGTTTCTGTATTGGTCTTGTTTCTACCATCTCTTTGTGTGTTCTGTGTCCTTTCTATGTATTTCTGTGCTCTATTAATCTTCTCCCATTCCAGGTGGACTTAGGAACCAGACCAAACTCTAGCTGATGCCACCCCCACACTACCAGGCTGGTGCAATTCAGGCACCTCCTCCCCAGCATGGCAACCCTGGATGGCTTTGTGTACCCCCCCTCCTCCAGGCCCAAATCTGTCACTGCCACTTGCTGTGGCTACTTTGATAGCCAAGGTTCAGAATTTCTGTCTTTGAGCTTTCTGATCACTGGATTCAGTTTAGCAGAAATTCAAATGTCTTTTGGCTATGAAGAATGTTAAAATATTGTTTTATGCTCTTCTGCTGCATTGAAAGCCTCACTCAAAACTTGGAAAGTTTCTGCCTTATGTCAGGCAATCTACCTGACTTTGTGGCAGAAAGGCAAAAAAAAAAAAAAAAAAAAAAAAAAAAAAAAAAAAAAGAGCAAGGCAGACAAGCTAAAAAAGAATTAGAATGTTGGTTTCATCTGTCTAGAACTTTTGCTAAAATATATACCTTATCTTAATATTTGTAAGATTATTATATGAATGTTCTATACCTCAAGATTTATAAGTTTACTGAATATGATTAAAAATCTATATAATTTATAATAAAAGTTGACTTAAAACTTACAAAACACAGTTAATTATTAGAAAGCTACATAGGTCATCTTAAAGCAAGGACCTCATCCTCTACAGTTCTGGGCAAGTTTCCAAATTTATTAACCTTGCTTTTTAACTCTTACAATTCCACTTCTAGCTAATTGTTCTTGTTAACATGGGTTAAATGCTTAAGAGTTTACTGTGAGAAAGTCCTAAAGCTACATTGGAATCCCAAACACCTATTGAAGTCTTAGGTCAACTAAAGTTAGGACTACAACTACTAAACACCAGAAACTGAGATATTCTTATCTTATCATGCAGCAGGACAATGATGTAAGCCATCTGATGACAGCTTATAAAATGTCTCTCCTGACCTAAGTCTAGTTAGGTTAACAAAAACAAATTTAAGAATGTATGTCTAACCTCCTTGTCTTTGATAACTTGGTTAAACTTTAGCTATTTTGATAAACTGAGTCATACAAGAAACTATGATATTCTGCAATGGTGTACTATGAAAGGATCAGGAAAATAAAGTTGCCAATCTCCCTATGGACTATATTTATGATTTAAGGTTTTATTTTGATACTAAAAGAGCTTCAATTTAAGAATTGTAATTTTTAAGGCTAAACATAACAAGAATAAAACTGTAAAATCCTAATCTTATAAAAGCTACTAACTTTCTGTAAACTATAAAATAAAATTAAGACATGCAGATTAATAGTCAATGATATTGACAAAATTCCTTACAACTATAGTTTATTTATGAGGACAAAATTTATTTATTCTCCTGTGTGTCTCTTCAAGGTTAAACCTAAAACAAGTAACTAAAAGTAAGTAAAGTTTATTTAAAATTGGGTATACTTAATAGATGGCCTTCAAAATTTTTCAGACTTGCTGAACACGGCATTTAAAATGTTTAATTGAAAATTTTCCTAAGACAGAAAGAAATTCTGGCTCCTAGAGGCAACCCAAAGGTCTCCAAAGAAGATGATGGGGCACAGGTAACTCCACCTGAATTATGGTAATGTTAACCACTGGGAGAAGACCCATGCTTCACCCACTGCCAGTGTCTGCCTAAACTCTGGACACTGCTGGGTTATCTGACCTGCTCTGCCTTGTTAGAGTAGGTCAGTTTTTCCAACTTCCTCCTCTACAGAAAAATTCTGGTTCTGGCAGCCAAAGGCCTATGATGTCCTGGTTAGCAACAGATGATATAATGCTGTACTACGTGACAACCAAAGGCTGATGACCACTGCCCCCAACAAAGCCACCAAGGCTGTGAGAACCTAGGATAACTGCTAGATAGTGATAAGTCTCTGTTATTTTATTAATATATATGTCATTTGCTTTATATTTCCTGATATAATTACCCTTCTCAGATCTCTGATGGTATTGACATCTAATTGTAGCTTTTTTCAACTCAGCAGCAGCTGTTGGGTCAACGCATTTTATATATAAAAACTAGGCCTTTTTCTAAAGCTATTAGGTCACTTGATGAAAAAGAAAATCTCATAAATAGGTTTGCCTTACTAACAGGCTTCATATTAATGAATAAACAGGTTTCATATGTAACTTTTACTATTTAAAGAAACTTGCTTTACTAAGACTGCTCTCAGTAATCAACTATTTATGTATGCATAATGGTAAACAATTAGATAAAAAGTTTAAGTTTATGTATATTATAAAAGTCCAATAATAATTTTGTAGCTGGAATTTTCCTGCCTGGCCCACACTCAGGACAAATCTCTGTCACCTGCCAGTCCCACAGCCACTCAGACCCAACCAAGTAAACACAGAGACTTATATTGAGGTTATGTTCTCTCAATTCTCTTCTCTGTTAGTCCCGCCTATACATTCCTTCCTGGCCACTGGCCAATTAGTGATTTATTTATTGACCAATCAGCAACACATTTGACATACAGACCATCCCACAGCACTTCCCCCTTTTTTTTTTCTTAAAAAGGAAGGTTTTAACCTTTACACATCTCCAAAGTCAGCTAGGTATATTTGGGAATTTGGGCGTAGCTTCTCTTACTACTTCCTGCTGGAGGGGGCACTGTATCTTATGGGGACACAAAGAAAATTTTAGGATTATGGAGTAGTCCGTGAGGGTGTATCGTCTGAGCCAGTTGCCTTGAAACAGTTCTGGATGTTGGATCATCTGGGCCATGGTGTCATCAGAGACCTTTCAGGGGGTCTTGGTTGGTCAAACCTGATGTATCTTAATCTGGAACAAATCCATAGCCTCTGGCTTTCTGTGGAGACAAAAAACAGAGCCTCCTTTCCAAAGCGACATATCCTTACATCTAATTTTTGAAGTCAAGGTACCTTTAAAATATATATTTTGGCATAACTCAACAGCTTTTGCAATCAAATATTTTTCTTCAGTTATAAATATCAAAGAGAACATAATCCAGATTCTCTTTGTGGTAGTCATCTTTACGTGGCTTATTTTTTATATTACCTTGAACCTACTGCTTTAAACTACAGCATTCTAAGACTGAAAGGGCGCTGTGGCTGCTGGCTCCACCCACTGTACATTTACCACCAGCTCTGGGAGCCATCTTGAGTCTATGCTTCTGTCCAAGCAGCGTGTAGTTCATAAACCTCTTTTTGTTTTGTACTAGCAAAGGCTAAATCCACCATGCAGCTTAATGTGCCACTTGCAGAGGCCTCATTCCCACCATACTGCAGGTCGAGAGCACATGTCAGGAACCCGAAACAGTAGCTCAAACATGCAGGCTGCTGCTAACTTGAAAGAGACAACTAAGAACTGTTTTTAGCTCCATTTTAGAATCTTTTTTCTCAGGTTTTAGGTGGAAATTCTTGCCAACACGTTGGGTGCCATTTGTAGCTGGAGTTTTCCTGCCTGACCACAGTCAGGACAAATCTCTCTCACCTGCCAGTCCCACAGCTGCTCAGACCCAACCAAGTAAACACAGAGACTTATATTGCTTACAAACTGTATGGCCGTAGCAGGCTTCTTGCTAACTGTTCTTATATCTTAAATTAATCCATTTCTATAAACCTATACCTTGCCACATGGCTCATGGCTTACCAGCATCTTCACATGTTGCTTGTCATGGCGGGGCCTGGCAGTGTCTTCCTTCTGCCTTCCTGTTCGCTCAATTCTTGTCTCTGTTATTCCCGCCTATACTTCCTGCCTGGCCACTGGCCAATCAGTGATTTATTTATTGACCAATCAGCAACGCATTTGACATACAGACCATCCCACAGCATAATTTAAATTATAAATATCTAAGGATATAAAAGCCTAAATGTAAGGTCTAAGAAAAAGATTTAATATGTACAGATACAAGTTACTCTATGATACTGTTATACTAACATTTGAAAAGTCCAAAGGTTTAATGTTAATCAATGGAATTCTGATAGGCTGGTAAATCACTGACTATTAATATCAGTCACAAGCTCAAGATTTTAAATTTCCTCTGGTTGTCTTCTAAATATATATCCTGCACTGCAGAAATATTTTTACCCAAAGTTCATATTTTTTAACCCAGTCTCAAAGGCATGAGTCTACTCCAGCTGTTTTACAGGCACCTGTTGGTTGCTTTTTCTACAAGTGGATTTCAGTATGGATTACAAACAATGGTAATGTAAACTTCAGGGAACCAGAAGATTCATAAGTTAAATCCACTTCTCACAGGTCAAACAAAATCCAGATAAGTATCCCTGTTAATCAACAATCTAAGCTTCCCTGCCTATTGCCAGTCCCTGAGAAGAAGCACCAAATATGAAGATTTCCTTTAATTTCTTTCACTGTAATTTCTGTCCCTCGTCTGTATCTCTCTTGGTAGAGTGCCACTCAACTGGTAAACAGGATCCAGAAATCAGCTGTACACTACAAACTACTCCAAAGGTGAACTACACCATTCTAATCCCAGGTTCTCCTACAAAACCAGAAAGCGCTGTACATGCTGAAAACTGATGTGAACTCTTATGGCTAATGTGATGGCTTCCTGACTCTTCAACTGGGTCAGCAAACCAGATGTTTCTGATGAATATCCTATTTCCTTAATTCCCTCCTGGCCTTTGGCTAATATTTCAGCCTTCCTGCATGCTGACAACAGAGTCCCAACTTCAGCACAGCAGAAAGTAGTTACAGAGGAGAGTATGCCATCGCTTGTCTTCAACAAAGGGCAGAGATATTAGGTCCAAGTGGAACACCCTGGCAAAGGGCACAAAATGACTACTTATATTCCCTATTGGCATACCAAGATTATATGGCTGTGGTTATATTTTATTTGTGCTGAAATGTAGTGATATTTTATTTGTATGCTTATAAATAAAGTTTGCCTGGAGATCAGAGGACATACCAGCCATAAACAAAAGTCAGGCAGTGGTAGCACACGCCATTAATCCCATCACATGGCAGGCAGAGTCTCTGTGTGTTCAAGGACACACTAGGGAACAACCAAGCATAGTGACACATGCCTTTAATCCCAGTAACAAGCATAGAGACCTGGAGGTCTGTACAGACAGGCAGTGACAAGAAAGTGAGATAGCTGGGCTAAGAGCCAATGAGAGGACAGAACAGCAAGTCAATAAAAGCACAGGTTAGAAAGGAAGTAGCTCTCTCAGGAAGCTACTGAGGCATGGTGAGCTAAGGTTTGCTGGTGGCTCTCACTATTTCCCTGATCTCTAAAGCTTCCACCCCTATATTTGGCTCAGTGTTCCTGATTTAATAAGACTGTTTAGAAATTCATCTACATATGGCCTTAAAAATTTTGTTCTTTCTATGCTAACCAAACAGGTACAATTTTTAAATGGGCCATTTGATACATTACAAATTTCGTTCAGTATGGATAAAGAATGCTAAGAAGATCCCATAAGGATTTGACAGAGACATATAAGACAAGGGGGAATGATGAACCAATATGTCTATATCTTAGGGTTAGAAATCATCTTAAAGTGAAGACAAGACAGGGTTATTCTTGTTTATGATTAAATCTCTGTTTCTCAAGAATTGGCCTATGCTCCACCTGTAACCTTACTACTAATTGTTCTGTACTGCCTGTTCCAGAAAAAGGCAACCATACTTTTGTTTCAAAAAGTTATTTAAACTATCTTGCAGCTTTGTCTTTGTTTCAAATGGTTGTTATGACTACCTTGTTATAACTACCTGGTTAAGACCGCCTTGTGGCTGGGCGGTGGTGCTGCACACCTTTAATCCCAGCACTTGGGAGGTAGAGGCAGGCAGATCTCTGTGAGTTCGAGGCCATTCTGGTCTCCAAAGTGAGTTCCAGAAAAGGCACAAAGCTACACAGAGAAACTCTGTCTCAGAAAACCAAAAAAAAAAAAAAAAAAAAAAAAAAAAAAAAAAAAAGCCTTGCAATCACATTGTTGTTTCAGGAGGTCATTATAACTAACTTGTTTTGCTAATGCTCTGCTCCTGTAACTTCACCTATTTTGTCCACCAAATCACCCATTTGAAAAGCCATTACTTTTGAGCTATACAAACCTTGTCTTCCTCACATCCAATGCTGACCTCTTGAAACCCACCTTATGGGGAGGCAGATCACATACAAAAATTTTTTAAAAAAAAAGCTTGCTTTAATTAATTGCTTGCTATAATTACTTTGGCCATGATAATTTGGGGAGGTGGTCTTTCTTCTTGCGCTAGGAACCAAAACTTAATTCCTTGCAAAATCAACATGTGTTATTAACTACTGAGCCATTTGTCCACCCCCAATTTTATTTTTATGCAGTTGAATTCATCTATTTTAAAAATGAAAACACATTTGTAGCCACAAGAATGATTCTAATTTCCCCAGAATTTACCGTTAAAATCATTTTGTAGTTGTATTTATTTTGAAAGCCAGAATTCACTAAAGTAGAGTCTGTCCATTTATTGGAAAATAGATTTGGGTAAGCCTGCTAAAAATAAATGTGTTCATAATGATTCACTACAATCTTCATTTGCGTATAAAGATAAAAAATAATACTGTAGTATTTCATGTTCAGTGGGAAATACAACTAAAAATATAAAACAGACAAATCTTTCCAAACTGGAACTGTGATGTAATCACAAACAGAAACAAACACCTCACTGTGCTGGTCTTGCTCTGCCCACTGAGCATGTTATGCCTCCTGCTGCACTCTGCAGAGAGCCTTTTATTTCTATGCAAACAAATGACTTCTCCCTGTAAGATGAGAAGTCCTATTATAGTGGAAGAGTAGAAGTCTGCTTGTTCTGTTCTTAGAGGAGAATGAGAAAAGAACCTGGTATAGACAAGATATCTTCTACACCAACTGCTTCAATATCATCTCATTTAAAAATAAATAGTTCGAGCTGGAGTGATGGCTCAGTGCTTATGAGTGCCTACTGTTATACAGAGCACCCATCTTTGGTTCCTAATACCTATACAGGGAGGCACACAGTTAATCCTGCCTCCAGTTTCAAGGAATCTGACACCTACTTCCTGAGCACTTTACTCATGTACACACACACACACACACACACACACACACACACACACACAATTAAAAATAAAATAAAAGCTGATTATAATGGTACACACTTTAATACCAGCACTCCAGAGGAAAAAACAAAAATTTGAGACCATATTGCTCTACCTAGAGAGTCCAAGACAACCCAAGGCTGTATAGCCTCAAAAGGACTCAAAACATACTCTGTCTGTCGGTCTCTCTCTCTCACACACACATATTAAAAAGCAAAATGCTTTAAAAGTAGCTATTATTACAGAGAAATTATAATAAAGAACATCTGTGACCTAAAGAGATCCAGATGGGCACAACTCTCAGATCTCTACAGTTTGAAGTTTGTCATAGGAGGCGGGCAACACTGTAGTACACAGCTGCTGTGACTAATCAAGTGAAAGTCAGATTAGAAGGGTGGAGAGGAAAAATGAGAAAAAGTCAGTGCAATGAAGTCTGAGCATATGAAGAAAAATAAAGTCAAGGAGAATACAGAAAGAGAACAAAGGGAAAGCACACAAAAATGCAGAGAACAAAATAAGTAGAGAATTGAAATGGCTATGACTCACAGACATTATGGCAAGCTGACCTAACATGTGCACTGCTAAAGGACGTGGGTAGCTTCATAATGTTCATCCAAACATAGAATGCAATTGTAGCAGAGCACTTAATTTGTTGTCCTTTGTGGTTTGGTTTAGTTCTTTTAATTTCAATCAGAATTTTAACATGAATGGGTGAATTAATGTTGTTTGAATTCTAGTATAGCAATTACCTGGAAGGGTGGTTACAGGACAAACAGATGGGCCCCATTGTGGTGGTATTGTGTTCCCCAAAATACTGTGCACCCTAATAAACTTATCTGGGGTCAGAGACAGTACAGCCACTAGATACAAAGGCTAGAAAATGGTGGCACTTACACCTTTAATCCTAGCATTTCAGAGGCAGAAATCCCTCTGGATCTCTGTGAGTTTAAGGCCACATTGGAAACAGCCAGGCATGGTGACACACGCCTTTAATCCCAAGAAGTGAGCCTTTAATCCCAGGGAGTGATGGCAGATAGCAGAAAGGTATATAAGGCATGAGGGCCAGGAACTAGCAGCGTTTGGCTGGTTAAGCATTTGGCTGGTTAAGCTTTCAGGCTTCTAGCAGCAGTTCAGCTGAGACCCATACTGGATGAGGACTCAGAGGCTTCCAGCCTGAGGAAATAGGATCAGCTGAGGAACTGGCAAGGTGAGGAAGCTGTGGCTTGTTCTGCTTCTCTGATCTTCCAATGTTCATCCCAATAACTGGCCTCAGGTTTGATCTTATTAATAAGAACTTTTTTTTTGTTTGTTTTTGTTTTTTCCAAGACAGGGATTCTCTGTATAGCTTTGTGCCTTTTCCTGGAACTTGCTTTGGAGACCAGGCTGGCCTCGAACTCATGGAGATCCGCCTGGCTCTGCCTCTCGAGTGCTGGGATTAAAGGCGTGCGCCACCACTGCCCGGCTATTAATAAGAACTTTTAAGATTCATGCTACACCCCATTGACAGACAGTCTGACTCAGAAAGTCTGTACTATGTTCTGAGAATACACCCTTCATGAAAATTCCTACATAATTCTTACTCTTCTAGTCTGGGGACCACTCTGAGAACTCCTGGTCTCAATAAAGCTGAGAATGACCAATCTAAGTACATATTGTAATATAAGCAGTTGTTTGCCTTGTGTTCTCCATGTTCTTAAAGATAGAAAATGTTCAAGTCCTAATTTGAAAGAACAGGTTAAGGTGTGTTTTTTTAAAGCCTATTCAAAAAGAAAATGTGGTGGTTTGAATGAAAATGACCCTATAGACACATAGTGAGTAGCACTATTAGGAGTTATGGCCTTGTTGGTGTAGGTGTGGCTTTCTTGGAGGAAGTATGTCACTGAGGGTAGGCTTTGAGTTCTCAACAGCTCAAGCCAGGTCCACTGTCTTATTCTCCTTCTGCTGCATGCTGATTTGGATATAGAAATCTTAGCTACCTCTCTAGACCATATCTGCCTGCATGCCACCATGTTGCCACCATGATGATAATGGAATAAACCTCTGAAATGTAAACCAACCCCAATTAAATGTTTCCCTGTAAGAATTTCCATGGTTGTGGTGCCTCTTCATAGCAATAGAAACCCTAACTAAGACAGAAAAGATAAGGGAAAATCTTGGTATCTGTTCTGTGATTAAGAAAGATTCTTCAGAATTCCAAAGCTTAAGGCCATGACTCAAGAGCAGTAAGTGATAAGGAAAGTAAGGAGTAGGCCACAGCATCTGAGCAACATGAATGCCTCAAATAGCATGTTGGTTTGTAGCATGTTTTCAAGGATTGGTGGACTTAGATTCATGCTTAGCCTCTCATTTACTATTGCTGTATTGACAAGTTATCCAGCAGTTTTCATTCTGGTTTCCTTATTTTAAAATAAAGATCATCACATACAACTAGATTAATCAGAATAGGCAATCTATTGTAACTTCCTACCATAAAAATTTCAGTGGAATGATATAATAATTTGACTTTGTATTAATATAATTTGAAGATAGCTATTCCTTGTTAGGAGGTGAAGATAACTTTCCTTCTAACACTCACTGAAACTCAAGCCACCTGAATCATGTGACTCTCAACCATGGAGCCTCAAGTTTGTCCTGCTGTGATCTCCCAGTCTGTTTAAGAAGCAAGTGGAAAGAATCAGAAAAAGAGTGTTAGACACAATTCTTAACCACTTTTGATCAAAGCAATCCTTGCTACTTTCTCATTGAAATTTCAACTGCAAAAACTAGTCTTGTAACCACACCTCATGAAAAAGTAGTTGGAAAAGGCAACCCCTTGTGTAGACAAATTTCTAAACAGTCTTATTAAATAAGAAACACAAAGGCAAATACAGAAGGCTGTAGCCAAAGAGATCAGAGAACTAGCAAAGAGCCTTATCTTACCACCTCATAGCTATCACAAGTAGCCAGGCAGGAAGTATAATATAGGTAGGATAAGCAGAGAGGAGAATTCTAGGAAGTGGAAGGCTCAGTCAGGAGATGCTGCCAGCCGCCGCCACCGTGAGAAGTAAGATATAAAGATACCGGTAAGCCACGAGCCATGTGGCAAGGTATAGATTTATAGAAATAGGTTAATTTAAGATAGAAGAACTAGATACCAAGAAGCCTGCCACGGCCATACAGTTTATAAGTAATATAAGTCTCTGTGTGTTTACTTGGGTCTGAGTGGCTGCGGGCCCAAGTGGGACTGGAGAAAACTTCAGCTCCACCCTTGAGTTGTCAAACAAATAGCTATTGTAGGAATGGGAAGCATGGATGTTTGTCAACTAGTTATCTCTGCTCCCCTCACTGTGATGATTTGAATGAGAATGGTCTCTATAGGCTCATATATTTGGAATCTTGGATCCTAATTGGTGGACTGTTTAAGAAGAATTAGGAGGTGTGGCTTTCTGTCTCTGGGAGTGGGCTTTGAGGTTTCAAAAGCCCACACCAAGCACAGTCTTGCTCTCTCTGCCTTCAACTTACATATCAAATGTGAGCACTCAGCTACTACTCCATAGCTGCATGCCTGCTGCTTGTGTGCCATGATAATCATGAAATAACTCTCTGAAACAGTAAGCAAGCATCCAGTTAAATACTTAATTTTGTAAGTTGCTTTGGTCATGGAGCTTCATCCCAGCAATAGAAGAGAAACTAAGACACTAACTCTACTGATAACCTTAGAATATTAAAAACAAATGACAAAACACCCAGTGACTTGTATGCTGTGATGATAACTATCCTCTTGATATATGGTTTCCACAGTTGGTCAGGGGTTATAGCCATCTAAGCAGCATCAGAAGACTATAAGACAGAACTCCTGTCTAAAAACTATCGTCATTTGGTTTACTAAAGTAAGCCAAACATTGGTCCCATGGAAAAGACTATTAAAATGGCTCAAGGACAATAGCAATTATTGCTCTTCCATAGAATGAGTTCAGTTCTCATCCCCTAAGTAGGGTGGCTAACATAAGTCTGTAATTCCAGCTCCAGGGGGCCCAATGTCCTATTCTGGTCTCAACAGGCACCCACATTCACATACATCACACACACACACACACACACACACACACACACACACACACACATACTAAACAAACATACAAACAAACAAATAAATAAATAAAGCTTTTTTGAAAAAAACAGAAAATCTATGGGTTTTGAGTGATTACTTTCATTTGGTTTCTATAACAAGAAATTCTGTTTCCTATTATTTTTTATAATCCACAGATAGTTTGACTGGATTTGTTAAATATTATTTTGGTGTCAATATTGCATAAATTATTTTGTGTATTTTAGCTGATTACATCTGGAGCTATATGGTGTCTATTTGATCCCTAGCATAATGTCACGATTCACCAGTGGGTTTGCCGATATGACCGTGCTCTTCCCTTAACAAGTTTCTGTTCAAGTTGTCATGTCATGACTTCAGTAACAATCAATAGTCATTTTCAAGACTCATATCATGCTGATGACTTTATGTGTGTATGCATATATAATATATATTTAAAATTATTTATACATAGTTGTAATTATTCTGTAAAAAATTTCTTACTCTATTCATTCAGAGTATTGTTTACAGTGTTAGACTGTTTGTGGTTGTGGCAGAATCCCTGAGATAAGCAACTTAGGAAAGGCAGAATTGTTTTGCTTACAATTTTGATATTTTCTGTCAAAGGTCAAGAGATTTTGCTCCTTCTGTGCCTGTGTGGTGAGGCAGAACATCATGTTGCCATGTGGCAGAACAATGAAGCTCACATTGTGACAGGTAAAGAGGCAGCAAAACAGAACAGAGGAGGCTGAGACAGAACAGAGGCCATGAAGAATACCTCAGAACCTACTTCTTCCAGGGAGGTTCCTCTGGAAGGCCCTATCACATCCCCAAAATCTGTACAATTGTGAGCAGTGATTAGTTCATTGAAGAGTATGGTGATATTTTATTTGTACTGAAATGTGATTTTATTTGTAAGTTAGTAAATAAAGTTGCCTGGGGGTCAGAGCTAATAGCAAGCCATAGCAGAAGCCAGGCAGTGGTGGTGGTGCACACCTTTAATCCAGATCACATGACAGGCAGATCTCTGTGTGTTCAAGGATATAGCCAGCATGGAGACACACGCCTTTAATCTCAATACCAACCATAGAAGACATGGAGGTCTGTAGAGACAAGCAGTGACGACGAGGTCATGTGGTTGGGTTTACAACCAATGAGAAGGCAGAACAGAAAGTGAATAAAAAGACAGATACACAGGAAGTAGCTCTCTTTCTGAGGGGAAGGACAACAGTGGCAGCGAAGGGTAAGGAAGGTTTTTTTAGTATCAGCTCTTAACTACTGCTCTGACCTCTTGGGCTTTTAACTCTGAATATGGCTCTGCATTTTTTATTTAATAAGACTGTTATTCCACAGAAGAGTGAGTCACTTACCCTTCCCCCACCTCTAAACATCATTGTATTGGCTACTTGGCAACTGAGTCTGTAACATGTGAACCTCTGGGGAGATACTTTATATCCAAACCATAGTGAGTTAAATGGGCTTTCTCTTTATGTTTTAATGAATTCATGGCTTTTTGCTGAACTGATACCTTTTAATCCTTTTTAATTTTTTTCTTCAGATGCTAAAATCATCCTAATACAAGCTAATATGAGTTCCATTAGACTAGCCCCAATGAGATCTGGAGTGATTCTAGATATCCTGATCCATTCTTATATAGCATGAAAGGTTCTCCAGGTTAACAGGGACCTGGACTAACCAGAATAGTTTCTGCCAGTATTAGGAGTCAACCATTTTGTAAGACATTGTGAATGGAGAGATAACGTGTAGACACTAGGGTTGCACACTGCTCTAATGATATTGATACTTTTCTAGGCTTTTGTTTCTATGGTAACACACTTAACATATTGTTTAATCTTGAGAATTCTCTAGTGTACTGTAGTGGGTAGCCATTCCAGCTTTGGGCTAGAAGTCCCAACCCCCATTGATGCTTCAGTAACTATCACACCTACAAGGCGGGGACAAGGGAGGGCCCTGAAGACCCGAGATCGGAAATGTGCCCTGCTCTCTTTCTTCTTGGACCATGGACGCTAGGGGCAGACTGAGGAGAGTTCTCCAGAGAACACCTCCTGACTGCGCTGCGTCTTTCACAGAACCCGCAACCTACCTATCCCTTCATTTGTAGGTTACGCCGTTAAATAAATCTCCCTTCTAACTATGTGGAGTGGCCTTAATAATTTCATCAATAGTGTTCTTGAAATAATATGTATTGGACTATTTGCTAATTAAAATTGTCCATAAATTTATTAGGTTGAGGTGGTGGATTATGTTGTTTAAGTCTTCTATATATTTCCTATTTTCTGTGTAGTTTGTACATTGATTTGTTTTTAAGGACAGAAAATGAAAATATCCAACTATTGTTACAAGCTCTGTTTCTCTATTCATACTTTTGACTTTTACTTTGAGCATTTGCAGGTGTGTGTGTGTGCATGTCCGTGTGTGCGTGCGTGCGTGTGTATGTATCTGTGTGTGCGTGTGCACGCATGCGTGCATCCGTGTGTGTGTGTGTGTGTGTGTGTGTGTGTGTGTGTGTGTATGTTGTCTTCTTAAAAGCTGGATATCTTTCAGAACTTGAGATATGACACAGCAGATAGTTTCTGAAGCCTAGCATGACGACCACAGTTCATACCCAACCCTCTGCAAAAAGCTGGGTCTGGTAAGGAACATTTGTAAACTCAGTGCTTTTGAAATGAAAAAGGTAGGTCTCTGAGACTCAATGGACAGCAAGATTGGCCAAACCAGTAAACCTCAAATTCAGCAAACTGTCTCAAAATAAATAAAGGTGAAAAAGTACTGAGCAGTGCACCCAGCATCCATTTCTGGCCTCCACATGCAGACCAAATGTACCTGCATGCACACATGATCTTTAATATGTACATACACCATATCATGACAAACCTATTTCATATATGCTACATAAGTACATTCTTAAAAGTTGATCAATTTTTATTATTAATAATATTTCTTAACTTCAAGTAAATGCTGTCACCAATTACTGTTATTGTCCTAGATCAACTGTGGCTACTGTTGGCATAGAAAGGTATTTCACTGGTTGATGGGCTGCAGCTGGACTGACAGTTTCATTTCTCCATGTTTGGAATGGATTAGGGTACTCAGCGCATCTCCACTTGTTTGGGTAACTGCTGGCACGCCTGCCATGTCGCTTACATTTCTACATACTGTCTAATTACATAGTGTTGACACTGTCACATTAGGTAAGGGCAGCTGCTTTCACTGCTAAGTTCTGTGTTTCTTATATTCTTTTCATGTTCTCAGGGCTCTGAAATGGATGTATTTTATAAGTTTCTATAGGCCTATAGCTGTCTTTTGACTCTACAATGCTCAAAATTAGAAATGGCTGTTGAAATAAATGAGAAATAAAAACAAAGGCTAATCAAGAGATGAAGACTGGTGGAGATTACAAACTTTGTAAATAAAAGATTGGTATAGACAAAGCATGAATAGTAATTACATTTTCAAAGTGAAGAAAACCGAAGCATCTGGATAGATTTCAGGTCAATACAACATCATGATTAAAGCTACATTTTAGCACTATTTCACTTAGAGCTGAGTGGTGTTCTAAGCCTAAGGATAATCATTTTGGTATGAGGACTTAATACAAAACCGAATATAAAAATGTTTAAATGGTGCCTATGCTGTGTAACTTTTCCTGAGAGACATGAATATCTAGTAAGAATAGATAGGGTGCCAGTGACACACCAATTCTATCATGGTCTAGCATGGTTAAACAGTAATATTTTTTCAGGCGTAGCTAGTTACTAACAGGAATACAGGTGAAGATGGATGGAGTGTTTCTTATAGACGTATGGATGACTCAAAGGCAGCTGCGTCCCTGAAAAGCCCGCCCTAGCATGGGATATGACTACAAATCTGCATCTCTGGAGTTTCCTGCCTATAAATGTCTCCTGTCCCCATCAGCTGCTTCTTGCTTTTATAACACAGGGGCTGTTCTTGAGTCCTAGATCTTTCTTGAGTTTTTGTAGCTTTGTGAGTTCCATGAGCTTCCATTCTTCCCTCCAGGTGAGAAAGTTTCAACTCAGAGCAAATAGCTCTATATACTTGATGTAAATACAAATCATTTAAAACTGCAATTGTGAATTTTACTGTTATTGTCTGTGAAATGTACCTATCCATTCTGTAAAGTCATTAACAGTGCTATTTAGTATTGATCACTGCCACTTGAGCATAAGCAAGAGTGAAATAGGAAACTAATGAACTTCTAAATCTTTCATTACATTTTTTATTGAATTTTTTCATAGAATATATATTTTGATCGAGGTTTTCCCTCCTTCAACTCCTCCCAGGTCCTTCCTATCTCCCCACACACTCTACTCCATACCTTTTTTTTTCTCTTTTTAGAAGACAAAAAAAAAAAAAACAAACAAACAAACAAAATAGAATTAAAAAAATAAAAAGCTGGGGGATGGTACAGGAAACACAAGAAACACACAACTTCTATATCCTGCCAATCACTAACAAGATAAACTTAAGTAACATTCTTAAAACAATTAAAAACATACTATTTTTATACTAAAAGCTTTAAGTGCATTATGTCATGATTGCCACAAGTAATAAGAAAAATGATGTGTTTAAGAAGAGCTGTCAATTATCCTTAAAAAGCTGTCAAACTCTCCTCCCTAAGCAATTCATTCCAAGGGGGGTTTAAAAATAACGCTTATTTCCTATTTCCTTTCCAATTTTCTTCAGTTCTTCAGCAAACACTGATTATTTTCCATGGTATCCTGAATAAAGATTGAAATCAGTGTGGATTTGAGGTTTATTATTTGATTAGTGCACCTGAATCATTAATGATATGAGCTCAACCCTTAAAATAGTTTGAATAAAGAGCTCCTGTCACACAGATCACACAAATGAAGACCAACAATGCCAGCCTTCATTTCTAGACATTAATATTAACCACCAATTGAGGCCCTAAACCTTATTTTAGAAGAAAATTAAGTGAATTCTAAAATATATTATGGTGGTTGTGCCTTTGATTCATCTTTTCAAAATAATTTTCATCACGTAATATAGTAAAGATAAAGGCAAAGTAATTGAGGACAAAAACAATGAAAAGGGACAGAGACAATTCTACCCAAAGTTCAGGGTCAGAAAGTGATCAAATGTTGCCTTTGGCTTTGACTTTCCTAGCAGCTGGAGGAAAAGGTGAAATAAAGAAGGTATCATGTCTTGCCATAATACTGTAGGAAAGAAAATAGTTCTTGGGGATGTCAGGAGCATTTCTCACATTGGAGTCTCAAAGGAATTCAATTTCACAGAGCCTTATACAAAACACTGTGTGCAAAACAAGTCTCCTCAGCAATTTGCAAGGGATGAAATATATTTTTTACACAATTATTGTTTCACTTTAGCTAAATCACAAGAAAAGAGGGCCTGCAGAAATCAATCAGTGGTTAAGAGCACTCGATAATTTTGCAGAGGATATATTCTCTGTTCCTAGCTCCCATTTCTGATGGATCACACTGCCTGTAATTCTAGCAACAGAAAAATCATGCCATCTTTTGGGATATCCACAAATACACACATAAAATAAATCTTTTATTTAAATTAGATATTATTAAATATCATCTCAGAGAATGCGTTTAATGATCATCTAAGCCAAAGTCAACCCAATCTCCACACCTGGTAATCTCTGGGTTTGTACTTTTCCCAATCTTTCAGAGTAATGTTTGCTTCTTAATTTCCTACTTCCTGGAGACCACTAATTCCAATCTCTCTATTTTTTAATCACTGTTTTCCCATTTTTTACATGGATATTTGTTTTTTTTCCTTACTCTTTGTTTAATCTGAACAAATCACTTGCTCCTTACAGCTTCACAAGTCAACACCACAATTGTTTATACCTGTCAATGACATGACAGTTATTTATACATCCATATTACTATCTTAGGACTTTTGGGTCCCTATATAAACTCTTGTGTACTTGATAAACATCTCAAAAACTGACTTTTCTCAACCATTCTTACACCACTTAGCCTTTGGCAACTTCAGTCCCTCTTACTTCTTTTTATCAATTTTACTGTGGGAGCCCATTCTCAGGTTCCTCATGGCTTTACCCAGCAGGTCCACATAGAGAATGATTAGGACCACGGGCCTGAGTGCAGGTGTCTGAGATGGTCTGCACTTGGCTGTGCTGGGGGAGGAGGTCTTTTGCTCCACCCCTTGGCATCTCTATAAAAACCCTGGGGCAGAGACAGTCGGGGCCCATTAGAATAGGTTCCAGGCCCTCTCGAGGCTGTCCTTTATTTTCTATCTGTTTATCTCCGCAAGATTCTATAAATCTTTCTATCTAATATTTCCTGCTGCTCGCACTCAAGAAAACTCTGGGGAACTGTGGGGGTGGTGGGTAAATGCCCCACATTTCACAAAGCTTATACTCATTCTCACTATAGATCTTACTGCTTTAATTCAAGCTGTTGGTTTCAACTTTTCATGTCTGCTTCCTTCACTGATCATTTCTTGGAAGGTCATTCTGCCTCCTCTTTAACATCAGGACCACATTATGACAGATTCTGTCAGATGACTTACTGGTTAACTAAGTAAATGTTCAATGATTGCATGAAAATAGGGTCAAAAGTACTGAGATATATTCTACACATCCTGACTTGTCAGTCTTTAGAGCTGCCTAAAGTTAAAAGAAGCACTGGTATTTTATAAGCCATTATTTAGGGTGATGCCCCTGAGTATTGTAGGATGCTGCTGTAGGACAAAACTTTTTTCTGGGGAGATGCCACACACACACACACACACACACACACACACACACACACACACACGTCTACTCATCCTAAAGAG
The DNA here is from genome assembly GCF_949786415.1 of Peromyscus eremicus. Lineage (NCBI taxonomy): Eukaryota > Metazoa > Chordata > Mammalia > Rodentia > Cricetidae > Peromyscus > Peromyscus eremicus. The sequence continues at coordinate 21,416,561 of NC_081421.1, read as the reverse complement.
AGAGACCACAACACACCAAAGTATGGGTACTACCAAAGTTTTACTTGGTGAAACAATATTTTATTGGGGTTTCTTACAGGAGTGTAGGTGAGAGATATAGGTTGACTTTTCTTTCCCTGCCACTGGCTGTGTCAGAGGAACAACAGGTGGCAATTGAAGTTCAAGGTGTCAGCCCACCAGGAGAAAACTTTTTGATAGGTCAATCTCGATTAGGCAAGGCCCTAAGACTCCAGGCCACAGAGTGTTTTTGCTTATGCTGTGTCTTCACATGTTTGCTGCTGCCATCTTCCTCTGGTGTCTGGCATGGTGTGAATGGGTGTAGGGAGATCCCCACTGCCTGTAATGTAGTGTGTTTATCTCATGGAAGCATCCCATTCTACTGGGCACTTTTACCTTTGGATTATTATGAAGATGATTCCTTCCTAAGCTGTACTGTAACATTGTTATTGATAGTAACAATGTTAGTTTAAATAAAGTTTTGATGATAAAGAATAAAACAAGGAAGTGTCACACAGCTAGAACACATAGCATGAATCTTAAAGTGTCTTATTAATAAAAGCAAACTCAGGGCCAGGTATTAGGGTGAATGCTAGAAGATCAGAGAAGCAGAATAAGCCACAGCCACCTCACCTCATCAGTTCCCCAGCTGATCCTGTTTCCTCAGACTGGAAGCCTCTGTGTCCTCATCCAAATGGATCTCAGCTGAACTGCTGATAGAAGCCTAAAAGCTTAACCAGCTCTAGTTCCTGGTTTTCATGCCTTATATACCTTTCTGCTTTCTTCCTTCACTTCCTGGGATTAAAGGCTCACTTCCTGGGATTAATGACGTGAGTGGCCATGCCTGGATGTTTCCAATGTGGCTTTAAACTCACAGCGATCCGGATGGATCTCTGCCTCCCAAGTGATAGGATTAAAGGCGTGTGTGCCACCACTTTCTGGTATCTATGTCTATCTAGTGGCTGTTCTCTTCTCTGACCCCAGATAAGTTTATTAGGGTGCACAATATTTGGGGGAACACAATGTCACCACAAGGAGCCAAAGAGTCTATGGCTCAGGTTAATGATTAAGAAAATCAGTTGAGTCCCAGTAGCCTAGCTAGCTTAAATTCTTTTATCCTTAATGTTGGGAGATGTGTTCACAGGTTTTACACTTCATAATAGCTGAAACAAAGCTTTGACGATAACTTAAAGTTAGACTAAGACGTTTTTGTCAAATAGCTTTGAGGTGAAAAACCCAAGAAAATAATCTAAAGTTTTAGAGAGGGACATCGTTGAAAGCGGAACTCCTTAAGATCAGGGAACAAGAACAAAGCAGCCCAATTATCATTAGCTGATGTGCCTTTCTTGCTAGGATTGGTTGATGATCAAAGGTGAAGATTAATTCCTTGTGTCTATTTTTGCCTCAATGTCCTTATATAAGAAACTATTGATGAGTGGGTATGTACTCCAAAGATTTAAAGTAAAGCTGACTGATTCTTTTTCATATATAAAAGTTTAGGTTTGTGATTCCTTTAAGATATCTTATAAGATTAACTTTCAAGATAAGTAATAGAGTAATTGGCCTTTTCTTTGTAACTGCAAACCTGCAGCCTGCCAGTAAAAGACCTGACTGAGAAGAATATCTTGCTTTCCCACATGGTTAATCTATAACAAGTTATTTGGGTATGAGTGTATGTAGGTTTTTGGAATAATTTGTTTTTTACCTATAATACGTAAAATGTTTAATCATGTAAGAAAGAGGAAAAACATGTTTTTACTTGTATTCATTATAATCGATCATTCACTTGAAAAACAGAAAGTAACCACATTGTAATTTTTATATTGCCTAAAAGATTTTGCTGGGGTATATAAGCTGTAAGGGAAAGAATAAAGATAGTGTATGAAAGAGTTAAAATTGGCTATAAGGAAAATATCAAGAATGACAGAGTTAAAGTGAGTTAGAAGGAAAATATCAGGAATGAGAGGGTTAGAAAGAACAAGAAGGGAAACATCAAGAATAAAGATAGAGTTAGAAAGAAAACCAGAAAAATTAAGAATAGAAATGCAAAAGAAGAATAAAGAAAAGGTGTGAAGGAAACTATCAAGGGCGTATGTGAGTGTCTTTTTCCCTAACCCCTCAGATAGAAAGGTCTTAGTATATGCTGACACCATGGCTTCTTTTCGAGCCTTGGGCTGTCTGGAGGCTGGTCCTCCAGGCAGCAATATTTTCCTCCAGCCAGTTCCCAAATGACCACATGGAAACTTAATACTAATTATAAATGCTCAGCCAATAGCTCAGGCTTATACCTAACTAGCTCTTACTACTTAAATTAACCTGTTTCTATTAATCTATGTTCTGCTCCGAGGCTCATGGCTTTTCCTTCTTCTGCACATCCTGCTTCCTTTCCATCTCACTGGTGATTCCTCTGACTCCACCCTCCTTCTTTCCACTGTTCTCTCTGCCCCCGAAATCCTGCCTAGTTATCAGCCAATCAGCTTTTTATTAACATTGAGAGTAATACATAGTTACAGTGTACAGAGATTGTTCCACAGCAGAGGCGGTACTTGCAGTAGAAGAAATGACTCAAAGACATCAAGGCCCACCAAATACCAATGACAACGCACAAAAGCTGGGAGCCTGAACAGCCTACAAGCAGCTCAACAGATGGAAAATTGTTCTTTCCAAGTGACTCAATTGTTCTAAACCTTTTCCAGGCAGCTAGCCTAGTCCAGAGTCTTCTTCACAACTTTCTCTGAGAGCAACTTCAGCAGTTTGGCTTGTTTACTCTGGCAGGGAGGGGGCCTAGTGAATCAGTCAGTTTTAGAGAGCTCCTGAAGCTATTTTGAATTGTTTATCTTCCTTCTTAAGACAGGAAACCCACATGAGGGGGTGTTTATTCTTGGAGGAAACTGTTACAAAACAGATGCCAGCAATGAGAAGACATATTCTACCTTCAGAGGTGTGAAAATGTAAACAAAAATGAATGTATTTACTAATTAATAAAAATATGATCAATATTATCTAAGGTAAGTTATTCTGCTTTCTAATGATATCAACAGAAAGTATGAGCTTGAAAACCTCATCTAGACATGGTACTTCCTGCCTGTCATCCCAGCGCTTGGGAAGTGGAGGTAGGTGGATCAGGATCTGGAGCTTGACCAAAAATAGCCTGTCTAATATAAGCCCCTGTCTCAAAAAAAAAAAAAAAAAAAAAAAAAAAACAGAAACAACACCACAAATACTCTTACTAACACTGGTTCCTGTGAGCCTTTTTCTCTGCTTTCATGTTAGCCCTGTCCACTTAGTTTGAATAATAAAAATACCTATGTTGTTTTTTTAACTAAAACAAGCTGCCTCCCTGAGTCTACGAAGACTCCCTGTACTCAAGCCAACCAACGTTGCCCAGAAATACTGCTTTCTGGATTCCACTCTTATTTTAGACATCTTAATAGTAGGAACTGCAGAAAGAAATCTACTTTCTTGACAGTCCTCAACCTGAATGTTCTTCTGTGTTATCTTAGAATCACTTCATAATTTTTTGATTCATGTTCAATTCTGAGTTAAATTTTGTGAAAGATGTGAAATCTAGGTCTTATTCATCACTTTAGTGAACATGTCCAATTGTTCCTACATCATTTACGTGAAAGAATACTGAGCACAATCATTCCTCAGTGAGCCATATTTCCATAGCCTCTCCTCAATAAGGTTCCGTGGGGAAGTTTCCTGTGTGTGTTCTCTTCTCTTTGTCAAACCAGCTTGTTTTATTAACTTGAAGGAACAGAACCAGCAGGAACAGTCAGCTGCTTCCAGATATCATTTATTTGAAGATCTTTTCCTTGTTGTTGTCTGTACTCTTCAAAGATGTAACTAATTCCACCACTGAATTCAGCTCCTTACAAAAAAGCAACCTGCATGCTATCTGAGCACCAGGCTAGCCAGTGTTTCTGTTCCTTCGGACGACTGTATGGCCAGTGTTAGCGGTTCCTGGCACATAGTAGGTGTGCCATGAAAGCTTGAGAAAAGTAACTGCTACATATGCATGCTCTTCTAATTACAGAAATAAGCAATTTCAATTCAATATTGTCAAAATCATTTCCTCTATCAATCATTAAATTCACATGGAAACTAACTTCACCAATGAAGCAAGTTTATATCTCATATAACACACTGAAGAAACTGCAAAGCAAGAAAAGCTAAGCATGTAAAACCTCTTAAAAATGTTCCCTGTGGGGGGTGGAAAAAAAATGTTCCCTGTAATATTAGTGAAAATGACACTAGAAAGTATGGTTCTTGTTTTTGTTTTGTTTTGGTTTGGTTTATTTTTGTTGTTTTTAAAGCAAACTCCAGAGAAGAATGAAAAGGAATCTTTTTTTTTTTTTTTTCATTTTAAACTTGCCCTAAGGATTAGAGATTAAAATCAATGCCCTCTGTTTTTACTGTGGTCCCACCTAGACACTAATGAATTTTCCTGAGTAGTATAGGTTTTCTTACATTTCTATGTAACCTTTATTGTGCCTTTACAATCCCTTTATCACAGACCCGTGGGAGCAGAAGTAAACTGAAGATGCTTCATTTCGTAAACACGAAAGGTCCAAGAGACTCCAAGGCTTCTCTTCCTTAGCAAACAAGGACTCTAATCTGAACGTTAAGCCCTTTCCCAGGTGAATGAGCCCCTGTCCCCAAATTACTCAGCCAGCTGTAATGGCAGAGGGAGGGAGCCTAGGAGAGCATGCCAGGTGCAAAGTGTATTTCCTGAAGAGGACAGAACACATCCTTCATCACAGTGGCAATTTTAGTACCAGTCAATCTGCAGGAGTTGGAAAGTCATTTCCTGTAATCTCCTTCCCTAGGTACTTTCTTGTCTATAATTGGCCAAAGGAAGAGTGTGCGAAAGATTTGGATGCCAGAAGACACCATTACACTTGAAAATCAGGCAATTATAGATGTGGAAGAGATGCACAGGGCCAGGAAACATAGAATCCCTTGTCCCCACTCCACATGCAGCTCTCCATCCATCTGCTTGTCTTGTACATGGTCAGCTGTCCCAGAAGCAGAAAGCCCCTTCTGGAGTACATCTCCCAGCTCTCCCTGGAAGTTTCTCTCTAGGACTTCTCCCTGAAAGTGTTAACTTAGGCAAAGCCTGTGAGCCACTTTCTCTGATCCTCTAACTCTTCCTTCCAAAGTCTTGTTCCCCAGTGACACCTACATTTGTGGACTCTGGCATTTCTGCAATGCGTGCTTTATTTCACAACGCAGAGAGTGCCTCTGCCCCCTTTACTAATACATCCAATTAGCACGTTAATTGCCACATCCTACACATCACTTTTTATTGGTGAAGTTTTCTAAGCTGATACTTTGAAGATGTTAATTACAGTGCAATAGCTGTTATGGCATAAATTGTGACACACACTTGCAAACACAGTCTTACCTCTCACATTCAAAAAAGTACAATAAAAACTTAATGTAATGGTTTTGTTTCCCAAAAGTATCAAGTGAGTCACAAAACTGAAGCTATGATTAAATAAAAAGCCTTTTCATATTAAAGATCCATGGTTGGACATTGCATATATTATAGTCCCAGCAGGTGGAAGCTTCTGCAGGAGGATTACAAGAAGTCAACTGAGCCAAATGGAGAGGTCCTGTCACACCAACAGAACAGCAGCATAATCTAAGAAACTCTACCACACAGAAAACTCTTTAACTTTATTTTTTCCAACCTTATGAGTGAAGAGAAAATGCTTTTTTTTTTCCAAATGTGAGGGTGACATATACCTAAAAATACTGAGCAACCTAAAACACATGGGTTAACAGTTTAGGGGGGAAAATAGTACTTGTTAGGATAAAGATTTTTAACATGAGGAGACTACTAGCTCTGTATCTCAGCATGAATACTAACCAAGTGTGAAGACAGGTATGGGCTCCAGATACTCCAAGACCAAGTTCTCAGCAAAAAGAAGCCTCAGAGGGAAGGGGGCAGGGAATAATAGACAAATACAGGAGAAAGAGGACAGCGGAGAAGAAAAGGGACAAAGGAGAAGGGAAGTGTTATTTGTTGGAGGGCTGATGGGAGAGGAACAAGGACTGCCTCCAGATAGAGAGGAGACAGACCTGACCCACAGGTAAATGGTGGTTCATGAAGGTAAGAGGGGAAACCCCATTTCAGGATAAGGTGTTCAATTTTAATTGGGCATGTTAATTAGGTGAGCCAAGCAGGGGTTGACTGCTGGACTTTAATACTTTGATAGTTGGCTGCAGGGCGAAGAAGTGACCAAATAAAGGTGGCTAACTTTAGGCATGTAAGGCAGAGAGAATGGGGGAGAAGGGCAAGGCCCACTAGTCCATGTTTGCCATGCTCAGGCTTGCTAGAGTCCCTTCACAAAGGAATCCCACTGGATTTTAATTGTAACAGCACCAACTCTGGGAAAGACCTTAAAGGTATAGCAAACAGTCCCTGCCCCGCCCCGCCCCCCTACACATCCAGCTCTGGTTGCAGTTTACTAAGTGAATATTGACTTGTTGGTTGTCTGAATAACTAAAGGAATGAATGAAAAGCATTTCTCATTTGCAATTAGTACAGAGGAGACTGATGCTATTGGAAGTGAGTCTGGTTCTCCTATGACTTTCTATTATGCACTGCCAATCTGCCCTCAGCCAGGCTGCTTCTGAAAAATGTTGGTGTGAACACACCCTTCAATATTTCTTCCACACTGGCTGTAAATATAATCTAGGCATAAATCATCAAAAGTAAATACCAGTGAGCACTTTAATCTTTTGTAATAAATCAGGGAAATGGGGAACCTGTGCCTGATGATGAAGCTTTAGTGTAGGTCAAAGCAGCAGTTTGCTGAAGAAGCAGCATGATAGAAAATGCAGAACATTTTGCTAATGACTGAGAGTTGCTCTGTGCTGCAGGATTGCATTGTCCTTATTCCTGTCATTTCTGGTTATTATGTGGGGATGTTTTCCTTCTATACGCTAGATCAAATGAGAGCAAGTTTATGTTTTTCCAAATGCTGCCATCCCAATAGCTTAACTAGATCATAGACATGATAGAAAACTGATTCACAAAACCCTCTGCCCTCAAATAACTCAGAGGAGATGAGATGTATGTAGAAGTAATTTTAATGCAAAGTTGAACAGTTTCCATGGCATAAGTAGATTAATTTTACTAAAGTTTGGCAAAAGGGAGAAATGATTTCCAGGCTGATAGACTATGGAAGTCTTCTGGTACAGGTAACATTTGACTCACCCCTGGAAGAATCAGCAAGTATAGAAGTTATGAAAACTTAGCCTTAGTTTTATCAAACCAAGGAAGACTAACATCTTGTAGAATAAAATCCTAGATATCTTTAAATTTTAAACAAATAACCACAAACATTTACAATTCTGTACCATGAATTATGTAGGACTTATTTATACTAAAAGTTACATGTTCTTTCTTTGACCTTTAACTGTATACAAAATATCTTTAGTTTGAAAAAAAATAATCCTTACAATTTTTTAGAGTGTTATATCATATTCTTAAATTGCTTCGTGTCAAACCAGTTGTAAACTCAGTATTAGGACTTTTCATTCAAATCTCTAACCCAAGTAACAAAAAAAAAAAAAGCAGCAGTGCTTTTTGCTCTTAACCTGGATAGAGAGGAGACAGACCTGGAATTTATAAAGAAATGCCTTCAGGTTACAGCCATCTGTGGTTTACTATGACTTCCAGGCCGAATGCAGACGGTAAACCTATTGTGGGGGACCACACGATCATCTCAAAAGCTCAATTTACATTAGTTATTTAAAAAGTAACTATTCTGGATGGGGATTCCTCAGCCTGAGAAAGGAATTATTTCAGGAACACAGAACAGAGAATTCTCCATGGGAAACACACACAGCCAGCAAGTGAAGTGAGCTAAAGAAGAGGAGGCAACCTGTAATCAGAGAATGCAATTACAAGACAGGAAAGGCAAAAACGTGAAACTCTCTGGGATTTAGTAATGATTTAGAAACATTAAAAGACTAAAAAAGAAACGTATCCAGGTGCAGTGGTTCAGGCATGTTGCCATAGCAATAGCACTGTGGATGCTTGTGTAGGAGCACAGGGCCTCAAGGTCAACCTGGGCTACATGGAGGAGGGAAAAATGGAGAAAATGAGGAATAGAGAAATGGAGGCAAGCTGTATTCATGGACAAACTTTTGAAGAAATACTATAAAAACTACTATAAAATTTTAATAAAAAAACAAAGGCAAATATCTAAATGGTGAGGGACACTATTCCTCCAAGAAGTCTTAATTTAAAACTATATTCCTATAATTAACTGATAAATTCAAGGCATTCTCAATCTAAACAAGATGATTTTAATGAAAACTAGCCACTCAAAAGATTATTTTTCAAAGGAGTTTTTATGAATGGTGAGCAATATTTAGGAAAGAAGAGATAAGGAAAGCCACTATTATAAAGTATAAAAAGCAAGGCTTCACGACATTTGCATAGCCATAAAGAAATCTGCTAGCAGGGAAATGACGAAACACATCAGGTCTGCATGTAAGTACCATTTATAATAAGGATCATATTTTAAATCACCTGCACATAGGCTCAATGGCTAACAGCCCATCAGATGGACAACATAATTTTTAAACTCTTCCATTAAGCAATATGAGTAGTGGCATTGCAATGTTGTAGAAATACAACATTGTAGTTTAATTCTTTTTTTTTTTTTTTTTTTTTTTTTTTTTTTGGTTTTTCGAGACAGGGTTTCTCTGTGTAGCTTTGTGCCTTTCCTGGAACTCGCTTTGGAGACTAGGCTGGCCTCAAACTCACAGAGATCTGCCTGCCTTTGCCTCCCGAGTGCTAGGATTAAAGGTGTGTGCCACCACGGCCCGGCGTAGTTTAATTCTTGTAATTATATTTTTTCATAAATGTCAGATTAAGCTGTACTTCCTAAAAGTTGGTCTACTTACTAATAATCATCATAGAAAAACATAGCTGTATTTGTTGGAGAAAAAATGAATACAGTTCAGGAGGTTGGTGTTGTTCATTAAATTTGTCTTCTGACTATGATGAACAGTCACATTGCTCATTTAGGGAGTGAAACATGAAGTAGTATGTACCATGTCCTCACACAGTCCAAAAAAGTGTGTACACCTATTTCTATCTTACAATAACAGCATAAAATGACCCTTGGTAAGCTTCACAACCACAGCAGCCACGCACTGAGCCACAGCTGCTGTGGATTCCAGGTTCAGTCAGCAAAGCTAAGCTGCCCACCCCGCTCCAGATACCATATACCTAAAGTATCCTGGCAGTTTTTTGAATGAAATGTTTCTACTCTGGTAAACCCAGCTTTTTTAATCTGATTGTCTCTGCAGTTGTGTTTCCTATCAGTACAATCTGCTCTATGCAATGACTACAAATTTTATCATGAATTAAAAGGATAAATCAGATACAAGCTGTAAGACAGAAAAATATTTTTTTAAGTTAAATTCTTTTAGAAATAAAATTAAAAGGTGTGAATTTTGAGTAAAAATATGTGTATTCCAATCAAAAGGTTAATTTTTATGACAAATAATTCTTACACATAACAAAGAAGAAAATTAGTCAACAGCAAAGTGGACAAAGAAAACAAAACTGGACATTTACAGAAGAAATTGTTCAACAAATCAATGAAAATAAAAATTAATTTTTTCTGTGTCTGATTGTTAAAAATAAACTGAAAGATAAATTAAAAGACGGAGGAATGGAAATCATAAAATAATCAAAGGACTGAGCCTTGTCAGGTACAGTGAACTTGCAGGTCTAGCTGGAGATAGTCTAGCAGATTTTATTAGATCAAAACCTGTGTTTGTACTTTGAGAGACAAATCTACCTCTGGGTATCTGTTTTTGTAACATATTCTGAAAAGACATAATTACAGAATAATTTCTGGAACACTATCTTTAGCATCAATACTGCACTCGTGTATTGCTTAATGGAAGAAAGACTGAATATTTGGGGGCATACATATCTGAAAGCATGTTCAACACTCAAGAATTCCAATATGTGCCAGGCGGTGGTGGCGCACGCCTTTAATCCCAGCACTCGGGAGGCAGAGCCAGGCGGATCTCTGTGAGTTCGAGGCCGGCCTGGGCTACCAAGTGAGTTCCAGGAAAGGAGCAAAGCTACACAGAGAAACCCTGTCTCGAAAAACCAAAAAAAAAAAAAAAGAATTCCAATATGCAGTGATAAGCAAAGATTTATGAACTGTGTATAAACAAAAATATCAATAGCAACAAAGATATGTGTGCCTTTGTTTTTATATCGCATACCAATTATATATCTGTATTTTAAAGCATGTATCATATATAAACATGTGACTGCATATATGAAATATATAGACCATGTCTACAGAGGACAAATATAGAGAGAAAGGAGTGGAATTGTAGAGATAATGGACTTTTAAATTTTGTCCTGCTCATGTCTATCCTGTTTATACAATATACTTGCATAATACATTCAGTTATTATTAACACAAAAACTTTTGCTAAAATAAAATTAAAGCTTGACCTGATGAGGACTTCTTCCCAGTGTATTTCATGATGCTTCAATCCACTGAGACATTCACACCCACAAGTTTCTTTGAAGAGGATACCTCAATCAATGCCAAAAGAAATTTTCAGCTTCCAGACAGAGAAGTAGGTTGTATAGCAGCAGTCACTGACAGTTTGGGCACACATAATTGAACATTTCTGAGCAGATCACAGGCATCTCAAAGCTGAGAAGAATTGGTATGATGGATTCCTAAGTTCTGAAGGGCATCTGTAAGGTTAGATATTAGAAGGTTCTAGATACCTTTGAAGGGAAGCTATTTAACTTCCAGTGATATGCAATTAAATTGAGGAAAATGAAATCAAAAGTATGCTAAAATTTAAAAAGTAGAACAAAATTCAAGATGTGTTGAATGTGAATCCAAATTTTGTAGCTACTTCTGTGGAGAGTCCAAAACAACCAAAAATAATGAAAACCTGTGAGGAACCAGAATATTATATAATGTAACTGCTGGCTACAGATGGTTAGGAAGAATTTAGGTCTAGAATGGCAGCAGAAGCTTTTTGGAATATTCCTTTACACTGTATGGATATATGTCACTATGACTGGTTTAATATAGTAGCTGACTGGCCAATAGCTGGACAGGTAGAGGTTAGGCAGGACTGGCAGACAAAAAGAAAGCATGAAGAACAAAGGAGTCTGGGGAGTCTTGAGGAGATGCACAGGAAGCAGGAGATGAACTAGTCATTCTGAGAAAAGGTACTGAGCCATTGACAGAGTGTAGATAAGAAATATGGCTTAATTTAAGTTGTAAGAGCTAGCTACTGACAACCTGACCTATTGGCCAAGCATTTGTAATTAATAAAAAGTCTCTGTGTGGTTATTTGGGAATTGGCTATCAGGACAGAAAAATTCTACCTACAAGGCTTAAAAGCCCAAAACTTAAAAAACACAATGGTAAAAACATGTGATTATTAATTCACAGTCATGCATGAATTCTGAATGGAGCAGTTATTTTGCATTTTCCCTTTTAAATATTTACTCTAACATTTGTTTATTTTGTTGTTGCTGATATATTTAACATACTTTTATTTAGTCTCTGGGTATTTGGCACATGTCTATAATGCCTTTTCCTAACATCTACTACCAATCTTTTCTTTTAGTAGTACTACCCTATGGCTCAGCTATACCTCTTTTGGGCATATATTCAAAGGAGTCTCTGTCCTACTACACAGATGGATGCTTATCCATGTTTATAAATGTTATACTCACAAAATCTGTGTTTAACTTGGTGATGGTCCTTATAACTTCCCACACCATGGCACATACTGTGTTCCTCAAACATCCTTTCACAAGGACTAAGCAAATCCAACTAAAAGGCACACGGCCTTCCTTTTCTTCCAAGGTAGCCTTTTCTCTTGCCCAGCAGGAGAGTATTTGCCTGTACCCCAAAACTCTCTCTTTCTTCCTTGGCTTTATGTTTTTTTAGTGATTATAAATAACCATATTATATACACTTAGCTGATTTTTATCAATTCTGATCGCAAATTAGGCATGTATTATGTTAGTCACTGATGTTTTCTCTTTATTCTTTTATCTTGGACACCAATAACCATATTTAATATACAATAGGTAACCAACAAGTATTTCTTGAATGAATGAAATGAAGAATTCTTGGTATATATTAATTCAGAGAGTAAGCTAAATTCAGCTCTTGGAGATTCAGAGGGCTTGTTAGCTGTTAAACTCCTCAAGAAACTATCTTTAAAAGCTAACTATTTTTTTTGTTGTTAATTTTTCTTTTCTACACTTAGTGGTCACATTTTTTTTCCTCATGTAAAACTAGAATACAACAAAATTATTAGTGCACAGAGACATACATATGTTATCCCAGCACATAAGAAGTTGAGCCCAGCCTGGCCTACAGAAGAAGACCTTGTATCAAAAATAACAAAATTAAAGTTCTGTGCAAAGTATTTTTAAGAAACATGGTATTGTCTAAAATCCTATTAAGTTCTGGTGACTTAGTATTTTTAAATTCTGTGTGGAATGATCAGTAGTGGCTCAGGACCCGCAAAACCAAATTCTCAACACAACGGAGATGTATTTGCCTCTAGAGGGACAGAGGGCAAAGAATAAGAGACAAAGACAGGAGATAGAGGACAGGGAGAAGGGAAGGAAACAAGGGAGAAGGGGAAGGGGTATTTGTCAAGGGTGGGGGGAACAAGACAAAGGACTGCCCCTGGATAAAGAGAAGATAGATGTGGTATGTAGAAAAAAGGCAGTTTATAAGGGTAAAAGGGGAAACGCTGTGTTAGTAAGAGGAGTTTAATTTTAATTGATCATGCTAATTAGGTGAGCCAAATTTTGATTGCTGGACTTCAATACTTTGATAGCTGACTCTTGATAGTAAGCCTCAGGAGTAAGAAGTAGTCAAACAAGGAATTAGACCTTGTGGCTAGCTTTTGGAATGTAATCTAATGGTTTTTAGCAAGGTAGAGGGAACAGGGGAGAAGGACAAGGCCTGCCAGAGCCATGTTTGCCATGCTTGAGTTGACTATAGTCCCTTCACTGTGCCCATGCTACGATGCCTGTTTCTCCTGCCTTTTTAATACACAGCTTGCCTTTTATTATGCAGTTCCATTGCTACATACTATTCCTCAGAAACATAGTGCCTACAAAATCTGGCTTTGGGGAAGCAGAATACAAATCTAAAACAAACTTGAGTATATTTGAAGAAGTTGTAAAGCTATAAACTTACAAAAACACATTGATAGAAAATGGTTCATAATAGGTGCATTTTGTATGGGGTCTTATCATCTAGTCAAGTTCTACCAGGAAAACAGAAACTATTTCTGATTTTTGTAAATAAGAATATAAAATTCAAGAAAAATTGATTGCAGAGGTAAAAGAGATGCTGAGACATGAAACAAGGAACAGTAAAGCCACCCAAAGATGATCAACAGCAAAGGCCAGAAACACATGGGCATGGAAACCCTGGGAGGAGGTGAACTCCAGAGCCCAGCTGGGGAAACCTCCATAGTAGAGATCCAGCCTGTACTGCATATCAACCCCTCTACTTCTTTCTTCTCATTCTTTGAACCCCCAAAGTCCCTCCTATTTACTGTGTCATTTGAGATTGGATCCCGAGAGGACTGGCCTACATGAGTCAGGTTCTACAGAAGTCAGGTTCACCAGTGAGTCTGAACAGAATTAGAGGAAGAGGACAGCTGGGCTGTTCCAGGACTAGCTCAGATTCATATTTAATTTCATCTAAAACATATGTGAATGGTTTTCATTTATCACAGTAAGTTTAACAGACTAAAGGTTAAAAGCAAAAATAAAATTGTGCTAAATGCAGCTTACTCTAAAATTATATTATTAATTTTGATGTTTATTATGAGTTTGTCAGCATATCCTTATAGTCGAGTAAGCATAAATTATCAATTACATTATATGGCAACAATTATTGATAAATCTATATTTTAATCACATATTGCAGCACGACTAATATCCTGCCATAAAGTTTTAATTTTAGTCTTGGGGAAGGGTAGTGCCTATATATAATCTCAGCACTGAGGGGGTTGATGCAGAAATATTGAGAAAATGCAGGGTCTACACAATAAGATCCTGTCTCAGAAAATCACAACTAGTCAAAATACAGAGAACAACTGATTGTGAGGTGACCAGTTCCAATGGATACATCAATAACGCAACTCCTGAATGTGAGTTTCATGGACCATTGTAGAAGAGGGGACAGAAAGATTGTAAGAGCCAAAGGAGGCTGTGAAATAATGTCTCCTGGAAATGATGGGGAAGCTCAACTATAGTACTTCAACAATATGGCTGCCTAAACAAGACCTGAACAACACAATACTAATAGACATGCCAAAGTGGAAGGGGAAATCCTCAAGGGGCCCCAACCCTAGACAAAGAACTGCAGGCAGCTAAAAAATGCTGAGAGTAGGAAAATTAGTCTTCCCCAGGAATAAATGCATGAAGTGGTTATCCAACACCAAGTGGTCAGCACTGAAATCGTATGCATACAAACAACACTAAACATATTTAGCAGGTTGTATTTATATACTTATGTGTAATATATATGCAACAATAGCAATTACAGAAAAGAAGGCATGAATTTGTGGGAGCGCAGGAGACATATGGGGGAGTGGAAGCAGAAAAGAGGAGGATGATATAATTATATTTTAATTTAAAAATAAAAAAATAAAAATAAAATCCTGTCTCAAAAGAATTTATTTAAGCATTTGTTTAGCTAATGATCCAGGATCTAGCAATGCTATAGTTAATATGACTTTAATATATTTTAGTTATTTCTATAACCCTCTTCAGTATTATTTTCAGTCATGGAAGAAACATTAAATTCTGCTTTTCTTTACTCAAGCTGTGCTTCATGTAGACTCCTCAAGATCTGTTTAGAACCTATCTTTAGCAGACCATACAGTATAATAAGAGCTTTCAATTGACCATTACTTAGCCCAAAATAGCTCACAGACAGTATTTGAGGAAATGTTAATGGCAACAAATTAAAAAACAATTTTATTAAGCATACTATGAATATGAGTATTCAATTTTAGAATATCCTAGTTGAGAGATTACAACAGGAATCATTCTTTATACTCCAACAAAATAATAAGGTGGCTTTATCATTGCTCCTTTTGTTTTTGTCATGCTTTCTATAGATAAAGGCACAAGCCATCACAAACAAAAGATGGCTTCAGTTATTATGTAGACCAAGCAATCTCATTGTATTTGTAGACTTAAGTCACAAATATTTCCAAAAGGAATTCAGCACAAACTAAGATGAAAGCACAATACAAGAAAGCTGACCACTGCCCAGAATGAAAGTAATACAAGGGTAACACGTAAAATGTACCAGGAAACTTACAAAAAAAAATATTCCTGAGTTTGCTAGATGCTAAACAGAGTAGAAAATAATTGGGTTTTCCAGCTTTCAGAGTCAAAGAAAGAGAAGTGCATACTGCCTTGGTAGGAAGAGCTACACATTCCCAGTCTTACTGGGAATTTCATTTCAACCTTACTGGGTTGAACAATGACAGCAGCCTTACAAAGAACTCTGACAGGAGTATGTTGGCTCTATCTCAATCACAGGACTAAAGACCTCTACAATAGATTCCAGAGATGTTCTGTTTTGTTCAAGTCTCAGTGATCCTTGACTGAGTAGGAATCACCAAAATCTTATAGAATTACCAGATTATTTTGGTGTCTGTGGCTTTTGTAGAAATCCTAATGTATATGTTGTATATATTTTCTTTTTCAAAATTATGTTACTGCATCCAGAAGAGCAAAGTGATTGCTTTGGGTCTCGGGGAAGCTATCATGACACTTTTTGGAGAAATTCATCTTGTGAATGATTAGACACAACTTAATAATTCAAGAATTTTAAAATGGATAATTTTGCATTTGAAAATGGTATTGGAAAAAAACAATCCTTTTGGCTCTTAGTTAATATTGGTGGAAAGAGCTCCTTTGCACAGCTTTGCATGGGAATAGATCACTATTGCCACCTCCTGGTAAGCAAACCACACCACCAAATTCTAAGTCCTTTCAAGAGCCATATATTCAGGGAAAGCAAGATTGCCCCATAAATAGGCAATAAAGTATAGAGTATTTATTGTAAGATGATCATTGAATTTTATTATTTATTCTTTTAAGACCTTTACAGAAATCCATTAGAGTTGATAAATAGTAGCATTTGTTTTATGAGCTCTTTATGTTCAACAGAAATTCTGCTTGTTATGACTTTTTAAATTAAATGCATATGAAGGGTCTACCTGTGATTGAGACAAGCGTTAGATGGTTTCAAGAAGGAAGCTCAGAAAACGCTATGCTTTGGAGGAGAGGAGCCTGGCTCAAGCACTGCATGCAGTCAAGAAAGTGACAGGTGGCTTTCTACCATATGATAAAGCTGATGGCATGGATAGCACCTCCAACAGCGCTAATCCGTCTTTCTGCCATGGGGGCTTTCAGAGGAGATGAATGATAATGGCCCCTTCCAACTCTCCTTGTCATCCTGCTGCATTCCTGTTCAGTTCTCCCTTCCTTCTTATTGTTCTCCTTTACAATCAGTTAGTCCTGATGCTTTGAGCCTCTTCCCACCTTCCTCACATCTGGACATCAAATCCTCAGCTGCATCAGAGCCTGCTTCATGGATTCCCTGCCTGAGATGCCAGCTGAGCCATTTGTGAAATAGATGTCACTCAATCTGCAAGGTGCACTACAGGGTGCCCAGCTGTCCTAGAGGCTCCAAATACTTTTTGCTACAGATGAATGAAAAAGAAGAATGAGGGATGGCTTCCTGCTGTTATCCTGAAGGTCAGAATATCATACCCACAGTGTTCAAAGTCTTAACTCTTTAAGCTAATCATTGTATCAAAGATGAGCTTAACAACTAACCTTCCATACATGGGTGGAAATCAACATCACAGATAACTGAAAATTTAAAAATATAAATAAATATTCCTCAGAAGAAGGGGGAAACATTTTAGTTGCTGTCATTATTTTAATTTTACCATCTTTTATCCTAAATTTTACCTAAACTCCACTCGAGTCTTACAAGTATAAGGTTGATTTTAGTTTACACTAAAAGAAGGAAGAAGAAAGAACACTGTGGAAATCAGTCTGGACTTGAGCTTTGAAGCATGAAATCACTCCAATTTAGTACCTTGGGAAGTGTTCTGCTGACCTTCCACACTGCTTGCCTGTTGCATTGCTGGTTAAGCCAATTTTCTGAAAAACCAAGCCTGGAAAAACCATCAGGAGGGAGCATCTTCTACACCTAGAAATGAAACATAATAATGTCAGGTATCAGTGACATATCAAGGTGAATAACATTGAAAAATGGTCAGTTCCTCTACCCCAGCTGACCACTGGCTCCAAAAGGCTACTATTAGAAAGAAACCGCACAGAAATAAGACAAAGATTGTGAAAGGAAAGATAGAAAGCAAAGCAGATGTATAATAAAATAAGTCAAAACAATGAATAAGATGCACAAACAGAATAAATACTTCCATAGCCACAATAGTATCAGATGTCCATGTTTATATCACTTACTATGAAATAGAAATGTCTGTGATCAGTTCACATGCAAATTAAATTCAGTTCTCAGGACAATCACATTCCCCCTACATAGCAGATTAAAAAAAAAGCAAAGAAAACCTAGGGAACATGCATATGTTTTCTTGGATTCATGGATTTCAGTCAGGGGGCCTGACTGTGTGCTAAGCTTTCCATTCCTCCTTAATCCTAAGTGTCATGTTTGTAGACATAATCCTTGCTCTCTTTCTCCCACACGTTCCTTCCATTTGTTTCCCTGTGACAGAATATGTAGTCAATTCCCAATCTGCCCAAAGCCAGGCACCCTCTAAGTGGCTTGGCAGCATGGAAGTCTCTATCCCACCTTCTTCTCTCCACACCCAGTGCCTCTTTAGGACACGATGCCATGAAATGCACTGCTCTGCTCCTCTGCAGTGGGAACAGCTCTAAGAACCCAGAATATCTTTCTTTCTTCTCTTCTTTCACAAAAGCCAGACATTCAGCATATGTGGGGTTCTCTTTCACTACTTTTGTAATAACCACCCCACTTGTTTTCTTTAATTTAAACTTGATGCATATATGCTTTTTTTTTAAAGATGTACAACATGATTCTTCTTCAAACAAAATTGTATAATGTGGATACAGCACAGTGTTTAGAGATACAGATGTGCTGTGAAAAGACTGAATTGAGGAAAAGAACACACATGTTACGGCCAAGAGCTGAAAGCGATTTGGTAATTTTTAGATACAATATGCTGTTATTAATCATCATGTTGGGTCATAGATTTCTTGAGCTTAGGCCTCCTTTCCCACTTATCTTTGCCTGCACTTTCCCTAATCAAACTCTAGCATATCTAATCCCACCATGATCTCTGTTTCTCGGCAAATTTAAAACTCAGGCCAATAACACCTTCAGAATTTCATTTGACTAGTACATAAAAATAGAGATAGTTATGATCTTAGAGATGATATTTATATTTAATTACTTAGTTGTTTCATTCATTTGAATTCAGTAAATCACTTGCATAAATGAGACAACAGAAGGAAGCAAACACAATAATCAGGCAAATTAATCAGTTACTCCCTGGCCTGCCATAGACCAACTGACCTAAGTCATAGCTGCTGGAGCTCCTCTGAAATAAAAGTCAGAGTCTCTAACACCAGCCTCATAACCAGTACCTAGAAGGCTGTATTAGATTAAAGCATACTAAATTCCCTCTTCACAGGAAAAATAAGTGGTGTTCTTTGATTTCATACACCTCCTTGTACTGCAGATTGAAGAGATTTTGGTCAAAAGATATGATGTTTCAGCTAAACAAGGATCTATTAAACAATAAAAGTAACTTTATAATTAACAATAAAATATTATATACCTGAAATTTTCTAATATAATAGACTTTAAACATTCTCATCCTAAAATATACAGTGTGTAAGGGGTCAGATAGATGGGTCAGCAAGTCAAGATGTTTGCAGCCCAAGTCTGGTGATTTGAGTTTGATCCCTAGAACCTATTTAATGGTGGGAGGAGAGAAGTGACTCTACAGATTATTCTCTGGCTTGTACACACACACACACACACACACACACACACACATACACACTATACATACTCACACAATAATCATAATTTACAATTTTAATAGTATGTGAGACAATTGATATGATAGTTTGATATAGTTATTCTATCTATATCTATAAACATTAATACCAAATTATCATATTATACAATATAAATATATATAATGAAGTTATTTTGACAATTACAATTCTAAATAAAACATAATAAAAAGTTTACAAACTAGATAAGAATGTCAACTTAGTGGCTCCATGAAAATTATTTATCTTACGCCGGGCAGTGGTACTCATGCCTTTATTCTCAGCACTCGGGAGCCAGAACCAGGCAGATCTCTCTGAATTCGAGGCCAAACTGATCTACAGAGTGAGATCCAGGACAGGCACCAAAACTACACAGAGAAACCGTGTTGAAAAACCAAAAAAAAAAAAAAAAAAAGAAAAAAGAAAATTATTTATTTTATAATCAACCTCACTGTTAGAAAATATAAAATTTAATTAAGTACAATGCTTCTAACATCAAATATCAAGCATAAATATGAAATCTCTGTTTGCATGAAGCATTTTTAGAGAGGGGTTTTTCCAACTTGTCTCTGAATGTACATGTGTGTTACTGATTTGGTCACCTTCAACCTGGTCATAAGAATACCATACATGAATAAGCATGAGTGTTGTGTTCTCATACCCATTCAGCTCACCCTGAAAGATAAAATGCACTGTTTAGAAAAAAAGCATGAAACTGGTTTAGAAAATAAACGCTATTAGTGAAAACAATACATATCTAGTAAACCAAGAGGCCGTGAAGTTGAAGGAGAGCAGGGAGGACATATGGGAGTATTTTAGTCTGTTCTATTGCTACAGAGACATCGTGACCAAGGCAACTTTCATAACGGAAAACATTTAAGGGGGGCTTGCTTACAGTTTTTAGAGGCTTAGTCTGTTTTCATCATGACAAAGAGCATGGCAGCAGGGAGATGTGTGCTCGACCAGTAGCTAAGAGCTGGATCCTGATCTGCAAGTAGATGGCCATGCGCTTTGGAAATCTCGAAGTCCACACCCAATCACACACTTCTTCCAACTGGGCCACACTTACTCCAACAAGATCATACCTCTTAATCCTTCTAATTCATTCAAAGTACCACTCCCTGGTGAATAAGCGTTCAAATATATGAGCCTATGTGTGCCATTCTTTTTTAAACAATTAAGGAAGGGAATAAAGGAAAGAAAGAAATGTTTTAATTATATTATAATCTCAGAAATATAATAAAATATATAATATGTAAAAAAAATAGCAAAAAGTATAAAAGCTATCATCCTACACCATCATTTGTGCAATCAATTGATCACTTCATTATAAAGTAAAATTAGTGAATTAGAAAGTTTTAAATTATTTATAGGAACAACAAAATATTCATTATAGATGAACTACATTTCCTTGAAAGATTATCATGTTAATTTTATTCCCTTCCTATGTATCAAAAACAGCATTTTTCTCCAAATTACAATGACTGAAATTAAAAAAAAAAAGTGTCTTTGGAAGAACATACCAGCAGAATTGTCAACATGTGATAAAAATCAATGTTTTTTTTTCTCATGTAAAGTTATTGCAAATATTATTCAACATCGCTTTAGAATTTCACATGTTTCTTTAGAAAGGAAATTGATTTTACTTCATATTCTAACCTGTTTTGTTGTTGTTTTGCTGGGAGGTGGTTGAGAGGGGCACGGAGACAGAGTTCTAGGCCAAAGCTGATCTTGAGTTCACTATGGACACAAAGAGACTCGCCTTGAATTTGTGGCATCTTCTTGTCTCTACCTTGCAAATACTGGAATTACAAACAGATCATATCCTAAATGTCAGTTATTTACGTAGCCTTCTCTTTTTGCTTAGGCTTTCCAGAATAATAGACTTCAGCTAACCATAGATGTATCAAATAAGGGTTGAGATTAGTCTCAATAAACATCCACACAAAGATAATCTCAGCCATTTGAACACTTAAGAATTTTGTTCTAATTGTCTTGTTAGAACATTGATAGTAACAGATAACCTGTTAAATGTTTATGATATACTTGCTCTGTGGTGGGTTGGTTTGTTTGGATTTGCATTTATCCTCACAGCAAACAAGCAGAACAAGTGCTGCAAAGTGGAATGTGTGCATGCTACAGGTACCTTGTCTTCAATACTGACATTACCTAATCTTCACTCCACAGTTTGCATCAATCTTTAAAATGTAGACCCTGCAGCAGAACAGGGGCCAGGCCCCTCTTTATCTGGCCATCACCAGTGCACTTTATTTCTGTGGTTGCTTTTAAATGTCCTTTTCTGATTCAAAGCACAGTGTTTATATCAAGACAAATAATTGCCCCACTTCATTTAATGGAAGAAAGTTCAAGCTTAGAGTAAATTTCAAAACTTTTAATGGCTTTATTTTTTAATGATTTTTACTTTTAATGTTTTATTTTTGCTGTTGTTAATTATGTGGTTTTGTGTGTGTCTGTGTGTAGACATTAGTGCAAGTGCACATGGAGGCTGGAGGGATTGACTTCTCCCTGTTGACTAAGAATAATATCCATGCAGGCTCCACAGCTGTCAGTCTAAAAAGGTTGTGAGTTCCCTCGAGCTTGGTTCAGTTGTCTCTGTAGATTTCCCCATCATGATCTTGACACCCCCCCACACACCCTTTTGCTCATATAATCCCTCGCAGAACTTGGCAGGACTAGGCCCTCTACATATGGGAGACAGTTGTGTAGCTTGGTCTGTTTAAGGGGCCCCTGGCAGTGGGATCAGGATCTATCCCTGGTGCATGAGCTTGCTTTCTGGAGCCCATTACCTATGGTGGGAATCCTTGTTCAGCCTTAGTGCAGTGGGGAAGGCCTTGGTCCTGCCTCACCTGAATGTACCAGGGTTTGCTGACTCCCCATGGGAGGTCTTACCCTTTCAGAGGAGGGGATGGGGGTTGGTCTGGGTGGGGGAGGCTGGGGGAAGGGATGAGAGGGAGATCTGTGGTTGGTATGTAAGATGAATAAAAAATTTTCTTAAATAAAAAAAAATAAAATAAGAATAAAATCCAAGAGTCTCTCTTTAACACGGGAAGCCTCTGAGGTCCATGATTATTATCATCTTTTACTCTCACTTGCTTATTGACGATACTGGGGCTGCAAACTGCACCTGACCATCCAGGG
This sequence comes from Peromyscus eremicus, assembly GCF_949786415.1. Taxonomy (NCBI): domain Eukaryota; kingdom Metazoa; phylum Chordata; class Mammalia; order Rodentia; family Cricetidae; genus Peromyscus; species Peromyscus eremicus. The sequence goes on along the minus strand of NC_081421.1, from coordinate 21,394,240 downwards.
ATCATGGATGATTCTCAGCACCTCTGGCTTCACTCCTTTTGTTTGTGTATGACAAACTCATGTGGCTGCTTCTCTTTGATTAACTCCATAAATTGTCTTCTCTATGATGGCTCTTCAGGCCCTTCCATAAAGTAGTATTTATCCCTGTATTTGGTGACACAAATACATTTTCTTTTAAAAAAAGATTTATTTTTCTTATGTTTAATTATGTGGTTGTGTGTGCCTATGCATGTGTGTGTGTGCCTGTGCCTCTGTGTGTGTGTCTGTGTGTTTGTGCCTCTGTGTGTGTGTGTGTGTGCCTGTGTGTATGTGTGTGTGTGTTTGTGTGTGTGTGTGTGTGTGTGTGTGTGTCTGTGTCTGTGTCTGTGTCTGTGTCTGTGTCTGTGTCTGTGTACGGGCATGAAAACATGAGTGCAGGTGCCCATGGAGGATGGAGCAATTGAATTCTCCTGGAACCAGAGTTATAGGAGGTTTTGAGTCAAGTGATATGAATGTTGAAATGGAACTCACATCCTCTGCAAGAGCAGTACGTGCTCTTAACTCTTTGGCCATTTTTGTCTTCCCCATCCTCTAGTGAAATTTCAACCTTCACTATCAAATTTGGCTTTCATCACAGTTTGTTATACCTGCTCTTACATTTCTCCCTCTCTCAGGTGCATATGCTCTCTTGCCCCCACACACATTTGATGGAATGCTGCAACAAGACAAATACTGGACTTTGTTGCACAGTTTTCTTTTGTATATAGGTTAGAAAAAAAATCTCACACTGCTTTTGAATAAAACTGCTCTGCGTTTTTGTTTTTTGTTTTTTGTTTTTCAGACCAGCCCTTGCTCTGTCTCTTACAGCTGTACATCATTAGAGAAGTGAATTAACTTCTCTGAATTTGTTTAATGACTGTCTTAGGATTTTATTGCTGTGAAGAGACACCATGACAACAGGGACTCTTATAAAAGAAAACATAACTGGGGCTAGCTTACAGTTCAGAGGTTTAGTACATTGTCATTATGGTGGGAAGCATGGCAGTGTGCAGGCAGACATGGTGCTGGAGAAAGAGCTAAAAGTTTTAAAGCTTGAACTCCAGACAGCAAAAGGAGACTTTGTGTCACACTGGGCATAGCTTGAGCATATGAGACCTCAAAGCTCACCCCTATAGTGGCATACTTCATCCAACAAGGCCATACCTACTCCAATAAAGCCACACCTCCTAATGGTGTCACTCTTTATGGGAGCCATTTTCTTTCAAACTACCACCTTAAAAATAATTTCTTTCATATGATTATCATAAATATTAAATTAAATATTTGATATGTGATACTACAAAATTTTTTAACTCCATCATGAAAACTAGTCACACCATAAGCATATAGTTACAATGCCCATAGAATATACTGTATATTGCAGTCTGTTTGAATTAACAGGTTGAGTGAGAATAAAAGGGACAGCTTTGTCTTAGTGTTGTAAGACACAGAACAATCAATGACCTTTTTAATTCTTTAGAAACAACAGCAAAAAATATTAAAAAACATTTAAAAAGTACAATGATTATTTTAAGACACAGATACATTTTCCTCCCATTCTGCAAATAAAAGCATATTAGATTAACTTAGTCAGGAGATTTGCTGACTTTTACCAACTTTGAAATCTGAGTACACTAATTTCATTTGCATCTTATTTTTGCTTGGTTTGCTTAATGTTATTGAAACACTTTATCTTAAACAAATCTCTTGTGACATACTTTTCTCTTTGAAGATAAATGTTTAATGTTTTTACAGAAATTTAAGGGTGAATGCGTGAGAAAGTGAATGAGAATAAAAAGCTTCAATAGGGGGTGAGCAGAGGAAGCCCTCCTTACACAGATGGCTCTGTTGTAAATTTACCACTTGGCTGCTGGGTCTGAGACTCCTCTAACCACCATCACATGGCAGAACTTGACAGAAGGAACCCCTCTCCACGCCCCGCCCCAGGCAGAATGCTAAACTTCTGCTGGAGCACACTAATCCATCTATTTGCTGATTACAACTAAGGAGAAAAGGATTGCTAATTTAGAAACTCATTTGATAAGCTGGTCATGTAGCTAAGTTGGCAGAGTGCTTACCCAGCAGGCATGAAGCCCTCTGTCCAGTCTGCAATGCCACAGAAAATCCCGGGACTTCAGAGATGGAGGTTAGAGGATCAGAAGTTCAAAGCTGGCCTTGGTTACATGGTGAGTCTGAGGTAAGCCCATGCTATGTGAAACCCTATGTCAAAGGACGAACGAGAGAGAGAGAGAGAGAGAGAGAGAGAGAGAGAGAGAGAGAGAGAGAGAGAGGAAGAAGGAGGGAGGGAGGGATGGAAGGAGGGAGGGAGAGAGAGAGAGAGTCTTTACTTGCTTAATAAACTATATGGAACTATCTTATGTGGAGGTCATCTGGTCTGAGGCAATCCATGACAAGTTGCCCTGTATTCCACTATGTAACTTTTGAGTATATTAACACTGCCTACATTACTCCAGTTTAGCTCAACTATCTCTATAAAGTCAACTGTTCATTTGATGTTCTGTTTTTTTCCTTTTTCTTTGTTTTGGTTTGGTTTTATTGGTAAGGTAGTTGATGTTCTAAGGTATTTTGAAGTCCACAGGAGGAACATTTTAGCTTTTTGTTTGACCATGATAATTTACAATTTATTTGGGAGAAATGGAAAAACATCTCAGAAGAATTCATTTACTTTTTACAAGAATCCAACAAGAAGATGAAGGTCTATGGCTTTCACAATATTGATCTGTTGTCCTCACAGACTCTAAGGTCATTCTAACATTGATCTTTGTTTCCTTACACAACAGCCCCATGCACTCATCAAATTAGGATTAGCAAGATGTACTCCAATGGCTGTCTTCTGAAATCAAAGTAAATAATTGATGGAATATGCACTACACTCTCCCAGAGCATATACAATAAGCATTTATAATATCAACAGCTTTAAATGAAGTCTAAAGCACTTAGCACGCTTCTGCTCCCTTTACCTCATTCGATGATATTAGGTTTTCCTTTATAAGTTGGATTCTTTTCTATTTGCAATAAAAAACATTGATTTTTTTTCTTCTGTCTATGGTTTTAAAAAAGTTTAAAAACAAGCCAACATGTTTGTATTTATGCTGTGTCTCAGCCCAAATGCCATCAGGAATGTCAACTGCCCATGTGGATGTTGGACTTTAGGGCAGCCTGTGCTGTATAAGTTAGTCAAAGCATAGTGAACAATAAAGAGTGCAAGTTCACCTGAAACGTGAATCAAGCCCCTCTCCTCAATTCCACCCTCCTCTGTTCAAATTACAGAAGGGAGTCAAATATCTATGATCTAAATCTAGACTTGGTTTATTTACGATATTCTGCTTGGGTCAAAGCTTGCTTTTGTTGCTCCTAAGTCCCCACCAGTACTTAATCAAATGGAAGGAACATCAAACATCCTGTCATCTTGGTGCACAGACCAGGGAAGTTGATAAAGGTGCTGTGATTTGTGGATAAGCTTGTCTTTCAGTGATGAAGAATTATGATGGATGTAGGTTAAACAGCTACAACCAGAATTTCAAACTATTGAATGGACAGAGTATTGAGCAATGTTTTCAAAAGGTAAATACTGAGAAGAGATATTTGAAAGATATTTTTAAATGAAGACCAGCATCTCTGCAAATAAAGTAATACGAAATTGCTTTTGAAAATATTTTAATGAAAAGAGAAAAATATTAACAGTTTAGATAGGGGAGTATTATATATGATTTTAAAAGGTATATTTATGATAGGGGAGTATTATATATGATTTTAAAAGGAATATTTACGATCACTAGTATTTTAATATAATTGTCAGGTGGCGATGCTGCTGGAAGTTATTTTGTGATGAAAACACCGTTATTTATAATACAGTTTCCTGTGCCCTGAGATAATGGGACTGTGAACAGAACAAGCTTCCCCAATGCATAAGCATGTCTCCTTCAGAAGAAATGTGAATTTTTATTTCAAGAGCTAGAAGGATGGGAAATGGAAAATCTGCACTTAGACTGAGTGAGATCTGTAAAGTTGATGTCCACACTTACAATATTGTTAATATCTCCATGGGAATCTGACATATCCGTAAAATTAAGCTTCTTTATAAGTGTATTTGTGAGTTGAAACATTTGACACCAAAGAAAAAAATACATTAACACTCACTTTTTCTGGGAACTTGGCTTCTTTGCTATCTCTACTATTTAATTGCTATGTGCTTGATTTTTCTGGTTTTGATGAATATTCTTCTTTTTTGGTATCAGAGATAGCAGCATATAAACTCAAACTAAGGAAACTATCCAAGTTATGCTATACTTTATAAGATGTTTCCTTTGGGGTTTTCCACTCTTTTTCCTTTATAAAAGCTTGAAATATAGGCAGAAAATAAATTTGACTTCTTTGAAAATCAGTTTATGTTCTGTGGTTTTCAATGCTGGATGACTTGTAACTGTTTCTTGTGAAAGTGGGTGGCTAGCTGCAGCTATTGTGGCACATGAGTCAATGACATGCTGCTATCTCTCTGTTCAGGAATGATTTGAAAAGGAACTGATCAACATTAGCTAAAAGATCCAAACTGAGAGTTTCTTAAAATATGCTATCTGAGTATCAACAGCATGCCAACTGTATAATATGACTATTTAATCTTAGAAAGACAACCCTTTAAGAATTATTCCTCAGTATTGTGTTCCTGGCTCTATTAAAAGTATCTTGAATGGCTTAACTCTTATGATCTTTATAATCACTCCAAGGACCTGGAAGTATTAACCACCATTTCCAGATAAGGAAAGTTAGACACAGAGAATTTACACAATTTGTCAAAGACGCAGAGTGATGGATTGTACTATGAACCTCATAGGTCTAGCTGAGCCATGACTCTAAGTCATTACATTTTATAAAACCAATGCTGTATGTGTCTTTTAGGTTAGGAATTATATCCCTACAGTTCCTCTAGTAACAAGTAAATTATTAACAAGACAAGGAAGTGTCTAATAATTAGGAAAGATGACTAGAGACCCTCATAAAGGAATACCAGATTCAAGAGCTAAGACTCTGTCTGGCACAGTACCCATGTTGCCAGGAGACAGAGGCAAATTAACATTCAGTATTGGCAAATATCTAAAACTGGAATGCATGACAGCAGGTCAATATGCAGACCATATCAGCTTTCCTAGTTTTCTGGCTGTTATTTCTAAATGAATGGACAATCTGCAGCAACCTATTTGTCACTGTTGTGAGGGAATAGGAGGCTTGTTTCTTCAGAGTTATAGTCTATATCTATTCTTGCCCCATGTTGGCTTGGACATAAATCTCTCTCTCTCTCTCTCTCTCTCTCTCTCTCTCTCTCTCTCTCTCTCTCTCTCTCTCTTTCTCTCTCTCTCAGTCACACACACACACACACACACACACACACGAGATAATTTATTGCATCTAATTATCAAATATAGTATGCTTTTTTTCTTGTAGTGTTTGGAATTAAGCTTAGCAACTTCACAAGCTTATAAAGGACTCTACCACTGAACCTTATCCTAGGCCAATAATGCCTTTTTTTAAATACTAGCATTCTCTTTACTCAAATTTATTACATTTATTTGTTTACTTGTTTATTAATATGTGAGTTTGTATGCCCATATGAATACAAGTGCATTTTCCTTACACACAGAGGTCAGCAGACAGCTTGAAGGAGCTGGTTTTCTTCTTCTCCCAGGTCAGTCCTAGGGATCAAACTCAAGTAGTTAAATTTGTCTACAAAGGCTTTTACCTACTCAGCTATCTCTCTGGCTTTCCATTTACTTAAATTTAAAGAACAGGCACAAATAATACCAAGTATCCCCAACATATTATTAACCCTAAAAGCACAAACAAAAATAAAGTTTAAAGTAGGATCATAGAAGAAATATAGAGTTTACTTAGACCCACTCATCCATATGATTCACCATAAGACTCGCTCTAGAAGAGAAATTTTTGGTGCTATAAACGGCCAATAGAAATGGTAGCCCAAACACAGCTTATAGCACTACACTTATATTCTCACTCATTTATCCCACACGTGTTTACTGAATGCCTAATATATAAGTGTTATGTAAGGTTTGGGGGTTCATAAACAGTCTTAGGCCTTATGTGGATCTCAGTGTCTAGTAGGGAGAATGGCCATGTGTGTATAACTCCTAATGCTGTGCTATAAATGAGTGTTAAGGAAATAAGAGAATCCTCACAGTACCTACCACTAAAAGGAAGACAAGAACTTTATTGGGCACCCACATTTCAGCATTATTCCAGTTTGTTTGTGTAGTAAGCTGTACTTACTCCAGAAAAGAAGCCTTCTGTGGGATTTAAAATGTCTACATAGATATTAAACATTAACAACTTTAGCATGACTTTGGACATGAGGAAATAGTAAATAAATTAAGATATTTATTGGTTTTATTTTTATTTTTCTACTTCCACTAAAAAAACACAGGATATGCTGGTATCAAAAATATCATCTCAAGGGCAAATAAATGACTGTTAGAAGGGAGAAATGAAAGAGGAATGAGATTTTGAGAGTGATCGAAAAGTTGAAACTATCAAAAGTCAGAAAGCTCACCAGCATCTTTGTCACTGTCTATGTCGTAGCCACATCCATTATTTCTGCAGTCTTCTTGATTACCCAGCAGAGGCTTCTGTGAGCTGATGAGACACTGAAAACTCAGAGCTTGTCATCTCCTGTGCTTTTCAATACTTGACACATGTGGCCCAATTCACTTGACAATGGTGCTTCTTTCAGGTATTCATTTAAACGTTGCATTTCTTTCACTTTCGAAGTGACCTTCTTTTATTCTATTGCTCATAGATTTGAGAATCTTAAAGGAGAAAACAATTTTAAAAATATTAACCTCAAAAGGAGAAAACTGGTTTAATTGAAAAGATACTAGCTTTACCATACCCCACCCCTGATCATAAATATCCACATTTTCTTACATATCAAATAGGTCCAGGGAGCCTGTGAGCATGGTGTGATGGTTACCATGGATATTTACCTAACACTGTGTATATAGAGTGCTTCTGATGACATTTGCTGTCAAGGTCTGTGGCAGAGAAAACTATGTATTTCTAGGACTTAAGGGTCTTTTATTTCTTTCTGATGCTTTTTCTCACTTCCTAGCTAAGAGTTGCAAATATAGAAAATTACAGAGTGTAAGCAGCCAGGAACTACCCTTCAGCAGAGCGAACGTCTTATGTTCTTCATGTTCACTTCAGCTTTTTATTCATCTGAGAGTAAAACAATATATGAAGTCATATTTTCTGGGGAGGATTATTCCATGATCTCCAGACTCTCACCCCTGATCTGTTTCCCAAATGTTAGGATCTAGCACACCTCATTCACTTCCACATTCTGTGCTTTCCCTACCTCTTTAACCCTCCCACAAATGCAAACCTTAAAAGCTTTATAATTGGTCTCTTATTGAAAGTGTCACTGTTTTATCTCAATAAGAATTATGTGTTTTGAGATATATTGTCTCTGGTTCCTGTAACTCCCACTGACACAAAGATCAGAGCTACTGTACACCACGTTTTTAGCTAATTTAAATTCTTCTACCTCAAGATTTGGAAACTAACTCTATTTCAAAAGGGTACATCTGACAAATATTGACATCCCAAATATAAGCAAGTAACTCAAAGATGAACACCAAAAGTCAAACAAACTAAAATTTAAAAGCTATGGAACCAGATAAGTGTCTCAAAGGGTAAATAAAAACAACCAAAAAACCAAAACACCACTACCACCACCACCAACAACAACAACAACAAAAGAAAAAACAAACTCATGGGAAATGCTCAGTTTCACTAATACCAACAAAAATGCAAACTAAAGCAGTGCCTCATCTCAGTTCACCCTGCTTAGAGTAGTCATTAAAAACTTGAGCAAAAAATGCTGGTGAGAATGGAGAGAACATACTCTTGGTGGAAATTTATACAGCCATTGTGAAACAGTTTGGAATTCCTCAAAAATAAAGAAAAAAATGAAGAAATAAAGAAATAAATAAAAGAAGGTCTATATGTTTCAACACATTAGTATGGGGCCTGTACCCAAGGATATAAAATCTTTGTGCCAGAAACTTACACCCAATGTGCATTACAGTGCTGTGCACAATAGCCGAAATATGGAAGCAATGCAGGAGACTAGAGGAGATATGGTAGGAGGACAGAGGTGGCATACTTAGGGAAAACCTCTGCTGCTGGTTTGATTGAGGTTCTGTGCTAGCCAGTGCCTCCATATGTCTTCATCATATTTGTCACTTGTCACAGGAAGAATTTAAACAGTGACATGATTGGAACTAAAATTGCTTGTAGGAAATCTCTGCCTCAGAGGAAACAGATAAAAGGAACAGGAACAAAATATACAATGGTTTGAAAGATGTCAACATTCTAACCTTACAAAGAATTCTTGCTGACTTTCATAAGACAGCTAAAAACCTCAAACCTAGGTCAGTAAAAATTGTCCTCACAGATCCGTGAAAGAAATGGCATTAAAAATACAAGGAAAACAAGCAACTTCAAAAACTGACAGAACAGAGATAGAAAGCTAAATGAAGAGTATTGAAGTGGGTCTTTATAGACCTGATACATTTTATTTTCTTTTCATTATACATTTTATTTTTACTTGTATATTACTATTTTCAGTGGTATGTGTCTATGTATATGGTGTGAATGTGTAGGCATGTGGTTATATAGCATGCATGTGGAAGTCAGAGTTGATTTTCTTCTGATTGACGTAGGTTTTAGTGTTTACACTCAGATCATTAGGCAGGTTCAGAAAGTTCATCAGTCCAGTAAAATGACTCGTGTTTCCACTGGGGCTTAAACCTACCATGTGGAAAGCAGACATGGTAACTACTACGCTTTGTAACCATGTGTAATCTTGCTTTTTTTCTATTGCCAGAAGGCTGTCTAATCTCAGACAGAACAGTCTATTCCAACAAAACATATGGATTACAAGATTCAACTCAAAATACCAATGGAACTGGCAAGGATTGAGTAAGCGTTGTTTGAATAGTCCATCTTGGAAAAACAAAGTGTTAGACACAGAGAATAAAAATTATTTTTTACCACAGTAGCATCCATAAGCTAGCATCCATACCAGGAAGAATGATGCAAGAGACAAAGCAAGCTCCCAGAGCTGCCTCACAAACAAAGAAAAGCAGCTGAAAGAGCTTCTCATGAACCAGAGAGAAGACACCAAGCACATGGATGCCTGCCAAGAAGATCAGAGCAAATCTTGATAATTTCATTTCTTTTAAAGATGACAGTGAAGAAAACAATTACTCAGTGTTAGTCAAATCATCGTTATTGGAGGAGAATCTATAACACCTAACTTATTGAGCCAGCATAATTCCTAATAACAATCTATAGTAATTTATACTTTATATTCACTGATAAGTGTACTTTTCATTCTTTATCAAGGACACTTGTCTTTGCAACAGACAGAGACCGTTACAGAAAACCTTAACCAATCGAAATGCAGAGTTGTGGAGCCCAGTTCTAGTGATGATTATGTCTACAAACCAGTCCTGTGCTTAGGCTCAGGCAGCATTGCAGAAGACAGGGCAGAAAGACCATATGAACCAGAAGATTAAGAAGTTTGCTGCGAGATTTTGTCACCCAAGTAACATCAGAAGCTATACCTGTAAAGTCTCACCAGATCACAACCCAAACATGGACTGAACCAGGGTGACACCAGTGAATATGCCAAACTGGTTGGGAAAAAACTCACAAAGAAGTACAGGCAACAGAGTAAAGATAGGAGTGTGAGAGGTGGTCTTCCCAAGGGAAATTGTTCAGTGCCAAATGATGAGCAAAGAACACACACATAAAAGTACCATTATGTAGACTAAACAGGTATACTTAGAAATATATATGTATATACACATACATATATGTATGCAACAACGATCAAGGAAAACAGAGGCTGTAAATGTAAATATAAGTGGGAAGGGGTGTGTATGAGAGGGTTTTGAGGGAGGAAAGGAAGGAAAAATATTGTAATTTAATTACAATCTCAAAAGAAAAAATAATACTTTAGATTTACAAATGAGTGCAACAAATGAAGTGGGACCAAATTGAGTATCATCAAAGAGAGGCTTGCTTGAGACAAAAAGTGAAAGGAACAAATCCTCTTACATCAGCTCCTCTGTGGTCTGAAGATGCAACAAGTGGCATCCGTGACTCCTAGAACTGTTGATCCTTTCTTGGCATCCAGTTATGCCCAGAAACTTTTCCAAATGCAATACAATAAGGCTCAACATGTAACGAAAGAGATCGTGCTACAAAAATGTGTGTGCGCCTTTATCTACCAAGAACAAGCATCAAATGCGTGACTATGTCCTCTGGGTTCTCTACAGCTTGCAATGAAGAATGTGTCAGATTAAAACGAAGTCACTACCACACACTCAGATGGCTGTGGTGGTATTGTGTTCCCCAAAATATTGTGTGTCCTAATAAACTTATCTTGGGTCAGAGAACAGAAAAGCCACAATATTAAACATAGAGGTTAGGCAGTGGTAGCACACGCCTTTTTTTTTTTTAATTTTTATTTTGCAATACAATTCAGTTCTACATATCAGCCACAGATTCCCTTGTTCTTCCCCCTCCCGCCCCCCCTCACCTTCCCCCCAGTCCGCTCCCCATTCCAATCTCCTCCAGGGCAAAGCCTTCCCCACAGACTGAGATCAACCTGGTGGACTCTGTCCAGGTAGGTCCAGTCCCCTCCTCCCAGGCCGAGCCAAGAGACCCTGCATAGGCCCCAGGTTTCAAACAGCCGACTCATGCAATGAGCACAGGACCCGGTCCCACTGCCTGGATGCCTCCCAAACAGATCAGGCCAATCAACTGTCTCACCTACTCAGAGGGCCTGATCCAGTTGGTGACCCCTCAGCCATTGGTTCATATTTCATGTGTTTCGGTTCGTTTGGCTATTTGTCTCTGTGCTTTATCCAACCTTGGTCTCAACAATTCTCGCTCATATAAACCCTCCTCATTCTCGCTAATTGGACTCCCAGAGATCCACCAGGGGCCTAGTCATGGATCTCTGCATCCAGATCCCTCAGTAGTTGGATGAGGTTTCTAGCACGACAATTAGGGTGTTTGGCCATCCCATCACCAGAGTAGGTCAGTTCGGACTGTCTCTCGACCATTGCCAGCAGTCTGTTGTGGGGGTATCTTTGTGGATTTCTGTGGGCCTCTCTAGCACTTTGTTTCTTCCTATTCTCATGTGGTCTTCATTTACCATGGTCTCCTATTCCTTGTTCTCCCTCTCTGTTGTTGATCCAGCTGGGATCTCCCGCTCACCCAAGCTCTCTTTCCCTCGACCCTCGCCCTTCACTACCCCCACTCATGTCCAGGCTGTTCATGTAGATCTCATTCCATTTCTCTGTCATTGGGCGATCCCTGTGTCTTTCTTGGGGTCCTGTTTTCCAGGTAACCTCCCTGGTGATGTGAGTAGCAGTCCAGTCATCCTTGTTCCACATCTAGTATCCTGCTATGAGTGAGTACATACCATGTTTGTCTTTCTGAGTCTGGGATACCTCACTCAGGATGATTTTTTCTAGATCCATCCATTTGTCTGCAAACCTCATGATGTCAAAGGATACGGTCAACAAAGCAAAGCGACAGCCTACAGAATGGGAAAAGATCTTCACCAACCCCACATCTGACAGAGGACTGATATCCAGAATATATAAGGAACTCAAGAAATTAGACATCAAAATGCCCAACAGTCCAATTAAGAAATGGGCTATAGAACTAAACAGAGAATTCTCAACAGAGGAAACTCAAATGGCTGAAAGACATTTAAGGAATTGCTCAACATCCCTAATCATCAGGGAAATGCAAATCAAAACAACTCTGAGATACCACCTTACGCCTGTCAGAATGGCTAAGATCAAAAACACTGAAGACACCTTATGCTGGAGAGGATGTGGAGCTAGGGGAACTCTCCTCCACTGCTGGTGGAAATGCAAGCTTGTACAACCACTTTGGAAATCAATATGGTGCTTTCTTAGAAAACTGGGAATCAATCTCCCCCAAGATCCAGCTATACCACTCTTGGGCATATATCCAAGGAATGCTCAACCACACCACAAGAGCACTTGTTCAGCTATGTTCATATCAGCATTGTTTGTAATAGCCAGAACATGGAAACAACCTAGATGCCCTTCAACTGAAGAATGGATAAATAAAATGTGGTACATATACACAATGGAATACTACTCAGCAGAGAAATACAATGACAGCACACGCCTTTAATCCTAGCATTCCAGAGACAGAAATCCCTCTGGATCTCTGTGAGTTCAAGGCCGCATTGGAAACAGCCAGGCATGGTGACCCACACCTTTAATCCCAGAAAGCAGCCTTTAATCCCAGGGAGTGGTGGTAGAAAGCAGAAAGGTTTATAAGGCGTTGAGGACCAGAAACTAGCAGCATTTGGCTGGTTAAGCATTTTGGCTGGTTAAGCATTCAGGCTTCTAGCAGCAGTTCAGCTGAGATTCATTCTGGATGAGGGCACAGAAGCTTCCAGTCTGAGGAAACAGGACCAACTGAGGAATTGGCAAGGTGAGATAGCTGTGGCTTGTTCTATCTCTCTGACCTTCCAGCATTCACCCCAATAACTGGCCTCAGGTTTGATTTTATTAATAAGAACTTTTAAGATTCATGCTACAGATGGCCTTTAACACAAGAAATCCCATCAGTTGAAATAAGTGGTGGTCAAATATGTTGGCCTCAATGTCGTGAGTCATATTTCAGTATTATCTACCAGGCAAGATCTGAGAAATGAACCTCACATGGTCCTGTGAAGGAAGGAAACTTGAACTGGACATCAAAGTTAATGATGGAGGTCTTATTCACACAGTAGTTAGTCAAACAACACTTCTTATTAAGGGAAGAGTTAAGCGGTTTGGAGGCCTTGTGGGTGAGAATATAAACAAAGTAAGGGGATTATCTGTACAAATCTATGTAGACTTGGAGGTATGTTGCATTTTCAGATAGAAGATGTAAATCAAAATATTCAACAATCTGATGAAACTTAAGGAATCCAAATGAGAAGTGACAAGAAATATATATACAATTCAAAACAACACTTTGGTGGTGGGAAAGTTGGCATTGTTACGGATTGAAGGTAGAAATCAACTGGCTTCCACTTTCCATACAAAGTGCAACAGGAAAGAGAATTAAGTAAAAAGATGCTGCATCAGAGATTGCTATGGTTCCAAAGGAAGTTGAAATATCAGCATTTTATGCAAGGTTTTTCAGAGATAAGAGTCTTGTTAAATCATTCTCAGTAATTCCTTGTGAGTGTCATTTTCAAAGATTTGGAACACCTATGCCTGTCAGCAACAATTGCCTGAGAACTTCTGTGAGAAAAAAAACATCATTGAAGAAATCTGCTCATCAAAGTAACAAATATGAAGGCACTGCTATGAAGACAAGTGTTTATTAAGTTCTTAGAGCAGGAACAGCAGAGTAGAAGACACAGACACCCGGGTTTAATCCATGATGCAAACATGAAGGGGAGATATGTGGAATTTGCCTCCTCTTACTGGTGGAGTGAACTCACATTTCAGATGTCATAGAAAGAATGAACTAATTCCTCAATAACCTCACAAGGTGTTTTGGTAAGCAGCCCTGGAAAGGGGGCCAACAGAAAATAATACCTATCAAGAAACCAGAACTTCCTAGTAAGTACAGCCAGATAAGTGTCGCTACTGAATACCACACTTAGGCTGCAGTAACCTCATTACTCAGGTAGAAAGGAGATATTAAGAAAATACCAGAAATATCCCTTGTTGTGGATAACCTTGGTGCCTTTGCTCCTCTGGGACTCCCCAATAGGAAAAAAAAAAAACCTTCCAATTTAAAATAAGTTGAAAACATTTTTCTTCATATTATCAATGTCATGGCCTTGATCTTTGGGATTTTGAAGACTGCAATATATTTGTGTTCATCTCTATTCAGTCTGCATATATAACACAGTGTTTTGATAATCAGTTTTATTCAAAATACATTTTAGATATGACATCATTTCTCAAGGGAAGTTGCAATATTTTGTGCCACATTGAATAAAATGTGTACCTTGAATAAAACAGGGTGATATCTATAGCTAGTGAAATGCTCCTCAGTCATAATAAGATCTCTTATATTTTCTAGAGTGACTTGGCTCTGACTGAAGACTATTGCATGGCATGAATAAGCTGTATATATGAAGACAAATACCACACACTTGTATTCATGTGTCAAAACCAGAGTCAACCTTGTAGAACCACAAAATAGGACCATGGTCACTGGAAATGAGAGGACATAATGGTGAGGAGCAGGGGACAGAAAAACTAAGAGGGAATTTTAGGAACTAGGGAGGTTCTGGGATACGAAAAGAATTAGAGAGTCAAAATAGAAGAAGAAGGAAACATGATCGAATTATGGAATATGCATGTATGGAAAATCACATTAATTTATAATTAATATTAATAATTATTATAACTAAAAGTTAAAACATACTACATTGTTAATGTTTTCTTTATGGATTAAGTTCTCTTCTTTTAATTATGATATAATACTTGTTGATCTATGGTAAGAATCTCTCCTTTTCAAAATTACTTTGGCCAGTTTTGAATCTTCTTTTTGGATCATTAGATATTGGAATCAGTTTTCTTTTTTTTTTCTTTTCTTTCTTTAAACATGTTTACACATACCTTTAATCTCAGCACTAAGAGACAGTGGCAGACAGAACACTGTGTTGAGACCAGCCTGGCGGTGTACAAAGCAAGTTCTAGGACAGAGAGGCCTATTGCACAGAGAAACTCTTTCTTGGGGAAAAAAAAAGGAAATAAAATTACTAGGAGATGAAAAGAAAAAAAAAGAAAAACCAAAAAAAAAAAACCAATCAAACAAATGAAAAACAAAACAAAACAAACAAACCAGGAGATAGGCTTACTTATTAAGCTACGTATTTTCAATATTTCATTGTCTTGGAAATTAGGGAGGCTTATATAGAAACAAAATTATGTGGAAATGGTGCATTATAGAGCATTACAGCATATACACTGATTAAGTTTCCTTATGTGAGATTGTGACAACACAAACACAATTGCCATGGTAAAATCATGGACTAAAATCACTGGAGGCATGGCACTAAGACATGGAAAGATGGGGCCACTAGTCTTTCTTGTTAAAGAGTTACCATAAATATGCAATTAACTAATAAAACTATTCTGTATCACAAAACACAGTAAAAAGAGATGTGCTTGTTTCTGTAAAAAAAAAAAGTCCTGTTCAGCTTCAGGGTGAATTTCTTAGGAAAAAAATGGTTCAATCCACAGATTGCTTCTTAAACATTTTTCTATTTTTTCGCTTTTCCCCCTTTTTCTTTATTAAGAAATTTTATACTCACTCTATATACCACCCACAGATTCCCCGCTCCTCCCTCCTTCCATCTCAGCCCTCCCTCCCTAGCCACCCCCCATCCCCACATCCCCGAAATCAAGGTCTTCCATGGGGAGTCAGCAGAGCCCAGCATACTGAGCCTAGGCAAGTCCAAGCCCCTTACCACTGCACCAAGGCTGCCCAAGGCATCATACCAAGGTCACTTGGCTCCCAAAAGCCTGCCCGTGTACCAGGGACAGGTCCCAATCCCCCTGCCTGGGTGCCCCAAAAACAGTTTGAGCCAAAGCACTGTCTTCCACATCCAGAGGGCCTAGTCCAGTCCCATGGGGGCTCCACAGCCACTAGTCTACAGTTCATGGGCTTCCACTAGTATGGCCGGTCATCCCATTGTGATCTCCACATCCCCAACCTGCAGAATCCCACTTCTCTCTCATTGATTGAATTCCTGGAGCTCAGCCTGGCACCTGGCCATGGGGCTCTGCATCTGTCTCCATCAGTCACTGAACAAAGGCTCTGTGATGATGGTTAGGATATTCACTAGACTGGTCACCAGAGTAGACTAGTCCAAGCACCCTCTAGACCACTGCCAGCATACCAAGGTGAGTTCATCCTTTTGGATTCCTGAGAGCCTCCCCAGCACCCTGCTTCTTCTTATTCCCATGATGTCCTCATCTATCATGGAATCTCCCTCCCTGCCCTCTCACTCTGTCCCTGTTCCAGCTTGACCCTCCTATTTCCCTATGTTCTCATCCCCAACTCCTCACCCTCCGCCCCCCTCACTCTCAGTCCACTCATGTAAATCTCATCCACTTCTCCTTCACTGGGTCATCCATGTGTCCCTCCTAGGGTCTTTCCCTGTTAGCTAGCCTCTGGAGCTGTGGGTTGGAGTCTGGCCCTTCCTTCCCTCACATCTAGTATCCACTTATAAGTGAGTACATACCATGTTTGTCCTTCTGAGTCTGGGTTATCTCATTCAGGATGATATTTTCTAGTTCCATCCATTTGCCTGCAAATTTCATGATGTCATTGTTTTTTACTGCTAAGTAGTACTCCATTGTGTATATGTACCACATTTTCTTTATCTATTCTTCAGTTGAGGGACATCTAGATTGTTTCCAGGTTCTTGATATTACGAATAATGCTGATGTGAACATAGTTGAGCATGTGTTCTTGTGGTAAGATTGAGCATTCCTTGGATATACGCCTAAGAGTGATATAGCTGGATCTTTAGGAAGACTTGTTCTCAATTTTCTGAGAAACTGCAATACTGATTTCCAGAGTGGCTGTACAAGTTTGCATTCCCACCAACATTGGGAATTCCCCTTGCTCCACATCCTCTCCAACATAAGCTGTCTTCAGGGTTTTTTATCTTAGCCATTCTTACAGGTGTAAGATGGTATCTCAGAGTTGTTTTGATTTGCATTTCCCTGATGACTAAGGCTGTTGAGCAATTCCTTAAACGTCTTTCACCCATTTGAGTCTTCTGTTGAGAATTCTCTGTTAAGCTCCGTAGCCCATTTTTTTAATTGAATTGTTCAGTATTTTGAAGTTTAGCTTTTTGAGTTATTTATATATTTTGGAGATCAGCCTTTTGTCAGATGTGGGGTTGGTGAAGAAGTTTTCCCATTCTGTAAGCTGTCATTTTGTCTTATTGACCATATCCTTTGCTCTACAAAAGCTTCTCAGTTTCAGGAGGTCTCATTTATTAATTGTTGCTCTCAGTGTCTGTGTTACTGCTGTTATATTTGGGAAGTGGTCTCCTGTACCAATGTGTTCAAGACTACTTCCTACTCTCTCTTCTATCAAGTTCAATGTAACTGGATTTATGTTGATGTCTTTGATCCACTTGGACTTGAGTTTTGTGCATGGTGACAGATATTGATGTATTTGCGATCTTCTGCATGTTGACATCCAGTTATGCCAGCACCATTTGTTGAAGATGCTTTCTTTTATCCATGGTACTGTTTTGGATTCTTTGTCGAAAATCATATGTTAATAGGTATGTGGATTAATGTCAGGGTCTTCAATTTGATTTCATTGGTTCATGTGTTGGTTTTTATGCCAGTACCAAGATGTTTTTATTACTATAGCTCTATAGTAAAACTTGAGGTCGGGGATCGTGATGCCTCCAGAGGTTGCTTTATTATACAGGATTCTTTTAGCTATCCTAGGTTTTTTGTATCCATATAAAGTTAAATATTGTTCTTTCCAAGTCTGTAAAGAATTGTGTTGGGATTTTGATGGGGATTACATTTAATCTGTAGATTGCTTTTGGTAAGATTGCCATTTTTTACTGTGTTAATTCTACCTATCCATGATCATGAGAGATTTTTCCATTTTTTCATATGTTCTTTGATTTTTTTCTTCAGAGACTTAAAGTTCTTATCATATAGGTCTTTCACTTGCCTAGTTAGAGTTACCCCAAGGTATTTTATATCATTTGTGGCTATTATAAAGGGTGATGTTTCTCTGATTTATTTCTCAGCCCATTTATAATTTGTATATAAAAGGGCCATTGATTTTTGTTTGAGTTAATCTTGTATCCTGCCACCTTTCTGAAGGAGTATATCAGCTGTAGGAATTTCCTGGTAGAATTTTTGGGGCCACTTATGTATACTATCTTATCATCTGCAGACAGGGAAAGTTTGACTTCTTCCTTTATAATTTCTAACCCCTTGATCTTCTTTTGTTGCCTTATTGCTCTATCTAGAACTTCAAGTACTGTATTGAATAAGTATGGAGAGGGTGGACAGCCTTGTCTTGTTCCTGATTTTAGGGGAATCGCTTTGAGTTTCTCTCCATTTAATTTGATGATGGCTGTGGGCTTTCTGTAAATTGCCTTTATTATGTTTAAGTATGTTCCTTGTATTCCTGATATCTCTAGAACCTTTATCATGAAGGGGTGTTGGATTTTGTCAAAGGCTTTTTCAGCATCTATTGAGATGATCATGTGGTTTCTTTCATTCAGTTTGTTTATATGGTATATTATGTTGACAGATTTTCAGATGTTGAACCATCCTTGTATCCCTGGGATGAAGCCTACTTGGTCATGGTGGATAATTTTTTGATGTGTTCCTGGATTCGGTTAGCCAGTATTTTATTGAGTATTTTTGCATCAATGCTCATAGGGAGATTGGTCTGTAATTCTCATTCTTTGTTGCATCTTTGTGTGGTTTGGGTATCAGAGTAACTGTAGCCTCATAAAAAGAGTTCGGTAATGTTCCTTCTGTTTCTATTTTGTGGAAAATTTTGAAGAGTATTAGTATTAGCTCTTTTTTGAAAATCTGGTAGAATTCTGTGCTGAACCATCTGGTCCTGAGGGTTTTTTTGTTTGTTTGTTTTTTTGGTTTTTTTTTGGTTGGGAGACTTTTAATGACTGATTCTATTTCCTTAGGGGTTATTGGTCTATTTAAATAGTTTATCTGGTCTTGATTTAACTTTGTTATATGGTACCTATCCAGAAAGTCATCCATTTCTTTCAGATTTTCTAATTTTGTGGAGTACAGGTTTTTGAAGTATGACCTGATGATTCTCTGGATTTCCTCATTGTCTGTTGTTATGTATCCCTTTTCCTTTCTTATTTTGTTAATTTGGATGCTCTCTCTCTGCTTTTTGGTTAATTTGGATAAGGACTTGTCTATCTTGTTGATTTTCTCAAGGAACCAACTCTTTGTTTCATTGACTCTTTTTATTATTCTCCTTGTTTCTATTTTATTGATTTCAACCCTCAATTTGATTATTTCCTGGCATCTGTTTCTCCTGGGTGAGTTGGTTTCTTCTTGTTCTAGAGCTTCCAGGTGTGCTGTTAAGTCACTAGTGTGAGATTCTCCAACTTCTTTATGTGGGCATTTAGTGCTATGAATTTTCCTCTTAGAATTGCCTTCATGTTTTCCCATAAATTTGGGTATGTTGTACATTTGTTTTCATTGAATTCTAGGAAATCTTTAATTTCTTTATTTCTTCCTTGACCCATTAGTGATTCAATTGGGCATTATTCAGTTTTCATGAGATTGTAGGCTTCCTGTAATTTTTGTTGTTGTTCAAGCCTAACTTTAAGCCATGGTAGTCTGATAAGACACAGGATGTTATTTCAATTTTTTTTATATCTGTTGAGATTTGCTTTGTGACCAAGCATGTGGCCGATTTTGGAGAAGGTTCCATGGGGTGCTGAAAAGAATGTATATTCTTTTATGTTAGGGTGGATATTCTGTGGATATCTAATTAGTCCATTTGAGTCATAACATCTGTTAGTTCCCTTATTTCTCTGTTAAGTTTCTGTCTGGCAGACCTGTCCATTGGTGAGAGTAGGGTGTTGAAGTCTCCCACTACTAGTGTATGGGGTTTGATGTGTGATTTAAACTTTAGTAATATTTTTTTACAAATGTAGGTACCCTTGAATTTGGGATATATTGAGAACTGAGACTTCATCTTGTTGGATTTTCCCTGTGATAAATATGTAATATCTTTCCTGATCTCTTTCACTTGATTTTAGTTTGAAGTCTATTTTATTAGATATTAGAATAGCTACACCAGCTTGCTTCTTAAATCCATTTGAATGGAAAGTGTTTTCCCAGCCTTTTATTCTGAGGTAGTGTCTGTCTTTGAAGTTGAGGTGTGTTTCTTGTACGCAGCAAAAGGATGGATCTTGTTTTCGTATCTATTCTGTTAGCCTGTGTTTTTTATAAGTGAATTGAGACCATTGATATTGATGGGTATTAATGACCAGTGATTGTTAATTACTGTTATTTTTTGGTGGTAGTGTTGTATGTTTCTCTTCTTTGGTATTTGTTGGTGTGGAACTATCTATTGCCTGTGTTTCCATAGGTGTATCTAACTTCCTTATGTTGGATTTTTCCTTCTAGTGCTTTCAATATGGTTAGATTTGTGGAAAGATATTGTTTCAATCTGGTTTTATTATGGAATATTTTGTTTACTCTGTCTATGCTGATTGAGAGTTTTGCTGGGTATAATAGTCTGGGTTGGCCTTCATGGTCTCTTATTGTCTACATAACATTTGTCCAGGACCTTCTGGCATTTAGGGTCTCCTTTGAGAAGTCAGGTGTTATTCTTATGGGTCTGCCTTTATATGTTACTTGGCCTTTTTCTTTTGCAGCTCTTAATATTTTTTCTTCATTCTGTATATTTAGTGGTTTGGTTATTATGTGGTGAGGGGACTTTTTGGGGGGAATCCAGTCTATTTGGTGTTCTGTAACCTTCTTGTATCTTTTTTTTTTTTTTTTTTTTTTTTTTGGTTTTTCGAGACACGGTTTCTCTGTGTAGCTTTGCGCCTTTCCTGGGACTCACTTGGTAGCCCAGGTTGGCCTCGAACTCACAGAGATCCGCCTGGCTCTGCCTCCTGAGTGCTGGGATTAAAGGCGTGCGCCACCACCGCCCGGCACCTTCTTGTATCTTTATAGGCATTTCCTTCTTTAGGTTGGGAAATTCCTCTTCTATGATTTTGTTGAATATATTTTCTGTGCCTTTGAGTTGGTATTCTTCTCCTTCTTTTATCCCTATTATTCTTAGGTTTGGTCTTTTCATGGTATCCCAAATTTCCTGGACATTTGGGTCACAACTTTGTTGGCTTTAGTGTTTTCTTTGACTGATGATTCTATTTCCTCTATTGTTTCTTCAATGCCAGAAATCTGTTCTTCCATCTCCTGCATTCTGTTGGTTGTACTTGCATCTGTAGTTCCTGTTAGTTTACTCAGATTTTCCACTTCCAGCATTCCATCAATTTGTGTCTTCTTTATTGTCTTGATTTCAGTTTTCAAATCTTGAACTGTTTCTGTCACTTGTTTAACTGCTTTCTTTTGGCTTTCAAGGGATTTACTTATTTCTTCCTATTTTTTGTTTGACTTTTCTTCGAATTCTTTAAGGGAACTTTTTATTTCCTCTTTAAGGATTTCTATCATCTTCTTAAGGTCATTTTTAAGGTTGATTTCTTCTGTTTCTTCTGTGTTGGGATGTCCAGGATGTTGCTGATGTAGGTTCTGATGGAGCCATATTGGTTTTTATGTTGTTGACTGTAATTTTGCACTGGTGTCTACCCATCTCTTTCTCCACTTGGTGTTTGTGGTGTCTGTGTCTGAGGGAGCCTCTCTTGGTCTGATCAATACTCTTGTTCCAGTGGGAGCTCTTGGTCTAATCAGTGCTGATGGACTCTTTGTCTCAGGGAGTCGCTCTTAGTCCAATCTGGCTCTGATAGGCTCTGTCTCAGGGAACACTTGCAATCTCAGAGGGTAGGTGGGATTTGAGGGAAGTGGGGCTTGTGGGTTAGAGAATCAGTTGGGGGATAGCGGTAGTCTGACCTGTCTGCAGGAGGCCTGCCTATTGGTTTAAGACTGAGACTACAATGGGTGGTGGTGTGGGGGCAATAGACTTACCTGTTAGTCCAATCAGACACTGGCAGGCTCTGTCTTAGGGAACAGTTGCAGTCTTGGAGGGTGGGTGGGATATGGGGGAGTTGGGGCTTGTGGGTTGCAGGGTCTGATGGGGGATGGTGGTAGTCTGACCTATCTTCAGGAGGTCTGCCTGAGGATTGGCCTGTAACTGGGACTGCAATGGCTGGTAGTGTGGGGACACAGGGTTATGCCCCTGGGCCCAAAGCCTAGGGGCTGTGGTGTTCAGGTATGAGGAAAATGACTCACCTCTTAGTCCAATCAGGTGCTGGCAGGCTCTGTCTCAGGGAACAGTTGCCTGGAATCAGTTTTCTTTTTATACTAAATGTATATGCTTATTTGAGGAAGTTGATATATTTCTGACATCTTATCTAGCTCACATAAGCCATATCTTTTTTTTATTTATTCTGTTCTCACTCTGTGTCTCTCATCAGTGTTTTGAAACTGCTTGTCCTAGGTAACTTTAATTATTAACTTAATACAGCCTAAAGTCATTGAGAATGTATTCTCAAATAAGGAACTTCCCAGATCAGACTGACCTGTGGGCATGTCTATGGGATATTGTCTTGACTGCTAGTTGATGTATGATGATGATCTAGCCTATTGTTGGTAGCACTGTTCCCTGGCTCGTTGGTCCTGAACTGTATGAAAATATTACTTAAGCTTGAACTTGTGAGCAAGTCATCAATAAAACTTCCTGCACATAGTTTCTAAACTTGAGTTTCTTCCTGATTTCCATTTATCACAGAATAACCAGGACAGGCAAGTGGAAACAAGTAGTCATAAATTTGAGGGAAAAATACAGGAGGAGTTGGAAGGGGAAGACGTAAATTATGTAAATACAATTCTTATGTAAATTCTCAAAAATTAAAAATTAAATTTTCTTTAAAAATTAAAAGAAAGTAAATTATTCACAAAACAATTTTTGGTTCATATGCCTACTGAACCAGTAATAAGGTTTTGTTTGTCCATGGTAACATGGGATCAGACATCCCTAGGATCTTTTTCTCTAAGATTAGCCTTAAACATGTTTTGTCATTTAAATTCCCCAGTCCCAAGATATTGATGCCATACTTGGAACATTTTGTTTTCTTTATCTCCAATGCAAGAACTTTAAGTATGTCTAAGCATACCTATATGGTTCACTTTAGTGTATTTTTAATAAAAACATGAAACTCTGTAACAAAGACAAAAAATATGAATTTAAAAGCATTAGATGATGAAAAACATCTCTATTTATAATTCCTTCTTAAAAATATTTGCATTTGTTTTTATTTTATGTATATGCGTGCTCCACCTGCATGTATAAACATGCATCACAGTGCTTGGTGCCCACAGAGGCCAGAACAGGGCACTGGATGTCCTGGAACTGAATTCATAGATGATTGTGAGAGCCACCAAGTAGGTTCTGGGAAGCAAATCTGGGTCCTCTGCAAGAGTAGGCAGCGATAATAATTACTGAGACATCTTTCCAGCGCCTTCTAATTCCATTTTTAACAAACAAAAGAAATTAAACTCAATAGTGTTTAAGAGTAAAAATAAGGAAAATGAATAAAATATGGAATTTCTCATCAGTTGGTATGAAGTATCTGAAAATTATACTGTTTTTGATAACAAGTCTACAATTGCAAAATTGATACCTGATGAATAATTTTTAAAGTGTTTTCTTACTGAATTAGCTAGAATGGGCAGTGCAACAGTAAATAGAAAGGGTGACACCACTGACTTCCATTCTTGCTATTGGGCTAGAAATAATGTGTTCTGCCAGGTATTCATTTTTATGGGTAGGCAGGTATTTTTTAAAAAAGAAAATCCGTGTGTTCTATTATTTTTTTCTAAGTCACAGAAAAAAAATTTTAACTCAGAATTCTCTCTGGACCTTTAACAGTCACCTCAATTCCCAGGTACCTAAAACAGAGTTTGTGTCACCCTCCTCCAACCTGTCCATATTCTAATATTCCCCCTCAATAAATAGCACCACTACTCACAAATGACCCATCCAAACTTTAGAGTCGCTGTAAGACTTCCTGTATTTCTTACATCCTACTTATGGCAGACCCAGTAAGTCCTAACTCTGAATCTTAACTGAAATATCTTACCTGGACTGACTTAAATGAGACATTACCATCTCTCTGTCATCTAACAACAGTCTGTTTGCAAGATAGCCACTTTTTTCTGGTTGGCAGAGTGACCTTTTAAGTAAATGTAAATTATTTGATGTGATTCCTCCAATGGATTTCTTGAAGATGCATTTTTCCTCTTTTTATCCATTTATTCCATCAATCATAGCAGTGTATCTTCAAAGAGATACAGAGTGGCATTTTGGTCTGTTTATATGTTATGTATCAATTAAGTAGGGATGCTTATAGCCCTCATATCAAATATTCACTATTTTTTCACAATTAAAACATCTGAAATTCTCTCTTTGAGCTGTTTATTGTATGATATGCTTTTATTAACTATAATGACACTTTTTTATAATAAGTGCAAAATTTAACCTAAATCTTTCCATAATCATCAGATGGCCTACCCTCCTTCATAGCCCATGTCTGCATTTTTCTCCACTTTTGCCAAACACACTACTTTCTCTGCTATCCCATAGCATATCAAATAGGTCTGGAATCAGGGCCTTTGTGCTGCTGATCCCTCAACCCACAGCCCTTTTTCTTATGGCTCATATCCTTTTCCCTCAGTTGTCTGTTCCAATATTTGTTACCTTAAAACATTACTTCTTAATTATATTAACTAAAATTCTAACTCAGTCCATATTTCCATGCTAATGCATGCAGTCATGGTTCTTTATTTCCTGTTTTCCACACAGAACTACTTATTATCTACCTACATGACACATACAATTATATAGTTTATTTTTAGATTCTCTGTAACTCTAACATAGAAACCATGAAGGCAGAAATCATAACTGTCTAATATTTGAAAAGTGGTCATTGCGTAGCCGTCATATAGAAAATTTTGTTATAGCGTTGCATCTATGAACAGTGGTAAATGCTTGATATGATCTTTCATAATGTCATTTTTATTTGCTTAATAATAAATAATATCGCTGTTTATATCTATACCATTTGAATCTGTTTTATTCAGGGAGTCCTCCTGCCTAACAATTTTGCATACTTATTCTTGTATAGAGCATGAAAATTTTCCATTGAAATATCTTCTAGATTTGGCTATATTAATTTTAAGAGAAAAATATGAACCAGTAGGTGGGCTCAGGAATAAAGATGCTTACCACCAAACCCAGTGGTATGAATTAGATCCCAAGTACCCAAATAGTAGGTGGAGAGAACAAACTATTGCAAGTTGAACTCTATCACACACAAGCTATAGTATGCACATGCACACACACTCAACTAATTAATTAACTGTAATTTACAAAAATTGATGTGCATAAATAAGCTCTTTACTGTAATATATTTTATATTTCTTTTTTCATTTTGAAAGATTTTTCACTTCCTTTATTGGAGGAAGGTGATGGCACTGTAGCGACCTGATCTTCACATGTGGTCTGGGACAACCTGAAGTTGGTTCTTTCCTTCCATTGTGAGGAACCCCAGTGATGGAACCATCTTGCCAGCCCTCCAAGAAACCTTAACAATGTTTTCCTTTGAATTTTTACTTTTTCTGACATTAATATTGGTATGCCAGCTATATTAGGTTTGTACATTATAGTATAAATTATTTATCATTTAGTTTTATACATTATTTTCAGTATCATTGGAAAACTACATTTGTGTGAATTTCATCTATATAATTTAAAATATGTATTATATAATATATACTACTCTTTATCACTGTACATAAATACCACTACCATATATTATGACTTATTAAATATGAATTTATCATTTTTTCTTTTCTTCCCTTTTCCCATTATCTGTTACATGAAGTTCTCATTACATTTTTCTACCACACATATATGGAATTTTCTAGCACATGTTCTCTAACAAGAAATTAGTTTTCATATAGTATAAATGCTTAATATTACCATTGATTTTGTATACTCCAGACAAAATCTGAAGTCATGCAGTACATCTTCATTACTCTTAAATAACAGGAAATTGACATCCTTTCCCTAGTTTGCAGCCCCTTAGCAAATGTCCTCAAAGACTGCCAGTGCTCTGCCCTGTGTCAGCTCCACCAGCATTGCTACCCACTCTTTCCCCATGTAGACCACTGTATTCTGTTCCCTGCACACATCTCCTAGTAGTGAAGATCTTATACTAATATGTTTGCACGAACCTCTCAACTGTAAGTTCTCACTTTGGGTATTATAAAACTATCTTACTTTTTCTTAGTCTGGAATGATATTTAGCTACCTAGAATGATTTCTTCCTGAATAAATGGAAAGAAAATAAGAAATTCTTTGAGGAAAAAATAAATTTTTTAGTGGTTTTGAAAATCTTCAAAGTGGTAAAAGAAGAGGAAATACCCATAAAAAAGAACAAAAACTATTCAAGAAAAGTAGAAGGATATAGATTAAAATTTGACTAACCTGGTTTTAAAACAGGCTACAGAGATCCAGGCACTAACCTGACCATTCTGGCCTCAGTTAGGGAGCTTATATGCTGAGCCTGAGTCCTTTATAGAACTGATTACTCTTGCTTTTTGGTACTTTTGTTTTATATTTATTTTAAAATGTTTTTTTTATTATTTTCATGTACTTATTGAAGTCCTTTTAAATAAAATCATTTATTTTAATTAGCTTAAAAATAAAAACTACCACACAGCTAGTTTAAGGAAGTCATTAAAACACTTAACCCAGTTCAAAACTAGTACATCTCAATGAACTTCTATTCAGCTTGTATTCTTTTTCTCTTTTCTTTTTTTCTTTGATATTCTTCATTGTCAAGCTCATATTGGTAGAGTATTACTTAAAAAGTTTCTTATCACTTTTTGTTGTTTTGTAATTTATAATTTTTACTTAAAATGTATTTCCTTCCCCTTTTCTTAGAATTCATGGCTTTGGGGTTGTCTCAGAAGGGTGCATAGGAATGTATTTCATAAACAAACTTTATTATTAATGCTTGAGGTTAAACAAAGAAAGTCTTCAAGTCTTTTGGCAAATTGTCCTACTTTATGAAATGCCTTAATACACACTACTTCTATCACATACAATCAAGTCAATCCAAAGGGCAATCAATGCTCACAGCCTTTTAAGTTACTGGTCATGAAAATGTTCTACCTCTATTTAATGTCATAGTATTTTATAATTTGTCACAAACATATACATACCTGGGAAAAGGGAATCTCAATTAAGAAACTGCTTCCATCAGTTTGGCATATGGGCATTTTATTAATTTCTCATTGAGGCAGGAGGACTTGTGCCCACTGTAGCTGGAGACAGCTCTGGCCAGCTATAAGATAGATAGCTGTATAAGACAGATAGTTGAGCAAACCACTAAGCAGCATTCTTCTATGATTTTTACTTCAGTTTCTGCTTGAGTTTCGGCTCTGAATTTCCTCAGTGGTAAACTATGAACTGGAATTGTAAGCTGTATAACCCTTTCCTCCCCTAGTTGTTTTTCATCAGTGTTTTATCACTGCAAAGGGAGAAGCAAACTAGGGCAGTACTTCTCCACTGAGAACCATCACCTTCTGCTTGCTTCCTGGTCCAAGAGCTGAGCTGTACCAATGCATATTATCTAAATAGTGAGCTGTGTTTCTCTTCTGTGGTTAATCACAAAACCATCTTGAGACTGTGTTGACTTTCATTTTCAGATTCCTGAAACTACCTTCTAATTTTACTCAGCGATGTCTAATTTATAGTAGATAAATTGATTCCCATGTTGCCCCTTTTCCTAAAAAAAGATTTTCTCTTAAAGAATTTTATTTTACCACCAGGAATGTCAATTTTTATACATAAAAATGTTTTCAACTAGTGACTTCCCTGGTGGGAAGGCTGGCAACTCCATAACAAAATTCCGTGTCCCCATAAGTCACGTGATTTAAAGTTTATCATAATTTGCTACATAAAATGTTGAGTGTGTCATCAAGGCAAAGATAACAAAAGAAAAGATTGCTCTGTAAGTGTATTTAAAGTCATGTTCTGCTCAATAATGTCACACCTGGAAATCATTGATCTCTGTGTATGTTTTATGCTGTAAAGGATAAACAAAAATGTTGCCAGTGTTATGTTCTAACAAAAAATCAGAAAACTGGTTAAAATATAATTTCTGATTTTTTGTTAGAACATAACACTGGCAACATTTTTGTATATATATATATATATATATATATATATATATATATATATATATATAGAGAGAGAGAGAGAGAGAGAGAGAGAGATAAATAGATAGTATGCCTTAAGTCAGAAAAAATATTTCAAGTGAGATTTTTGTTATTTTACATGAGTCTCACCTTTAGGAAGCTTTTAAAAAAAAATATCCTACCATCAGAAAAGTACCAAGAGAAAAATCAGAGAATTTTCCTGTTTATAAAAACAAAAATTGGGCCCATTACAACCTATTGCAATAGGGTAGCTTCATATTATCTTGGTTGTTTGTGTTTGTGTTCTGAATCTGAGCATCTGGAGTTACGATGTTTGATCTATTTCTTGACGTTGATGTCTGATCTTGTGTTTGTTTGGTAGGTATTCTCTTCTTTGGTTGCTATTGCGCACACTGGGCAAGTGTGGTAGCTGTGAGGTCCCTGGTAGAGAGTGCTTATGCAGGATGGCAAGTTACACAAAGAAATGGAGATGTGCTAAGAGAAAAGGCTGAGAGGGATGTTGGGAAAGTGGTACAGTGCTGGTGTTCATGCAAAGAGGAAGAAGAGTCCTCTGGGAATGAACACAGGGCCAAAAGAGAGCTCCCGAAGCAGTATTCAGTAAGATAAGAGAAAGTCTGGAGAGACAAGAATGAAAGGTCTATGGGGATATTGGGTCCACACCAAGAGGTGAAAACCCCAACAAATGGAGTGCGGTGGCAGAAGGAGCTTCTGTAAACAGGCTGCTACAGAACTAAGAGTAAGTATGGGGGTTGTAATGGATAACAAAGAAGATGATAAAATCAGTTCCTTTGTCTCAGGTCAGTGTGGTTACTGGGGTTGCTGGTTAAAAGTGTTTCTATGAAATAAACTGACACAGAGAAATGGAGATGAGCTAGAAGGGAAGGCTGAGAAAAAGGTCATTAGGAAAGAGCTAATGGGACTTTGGATCCATACAAAGAGGTGGAGTCCCAAGAGAATGGAGGTAAGCTAGAAGGAGAGTTCCTGCTGTAGGGTTAAAAGTAAATCTGGAAGATCAGAATGGAGGAGAGGAAGGACAGTAAAAATCTTCAACCTGTATGCCAGGCCACTGTGGACACTGGCGATCCCTGATAGAAAGTATACCTGCTGATCAACAGCTGACCCAAAGGACGCACAAGACAAGGACTTCAAAATAGTAATTATGAATATGTTTGGGGACCTTGAGGAACAAATTCTCAAAGAAGGAAGTGGCTATCAAGATGCAAGAAGCATAAAAAGAGAAACTAACAGTTAAATGAAATAATGAAGATTTCAAAACATGAAAGTAGACATATAATTACTAAAGGAAATCTTAATTGAACTAAAACTGAAAATGAAAAAATTTAGGATGTATATAAAAACATTAGAGGTAAGATTATAAGATTAGAAGAAAAATTTCAGATCCTGAAGACAAAAATGGATAGCTCAGTTAAAGAAAATGTTAAATATAAAGAATTCTAAGCACAAAACACCAAGAAAATTTGGGAAAAGACCAGATCTCCAAACTTTAGGATTAGAGAAAGAAGTGACCCTGGTGAAAGGCATAGAAAATATTTTTAATAAAACACAGAAGAAAATTTGCCTAATCTAAGGAATAAATTGCCTATCAAGATACAAGAAACACATAGAACATCGAATACACAAGACCAGAAGAAATTCCTCATAATACATAATAAGCAAACCGCTAAATGTTAAGACCAATGAAAGGCTATTAAAAACATCAAGGAAAAAAGACTAAGTCACATATAAAGTAAAGGGAGCAGACAAAAGCACCTTGGCCTGAGTACTGCCATTTTGACTCAGACTCCATTACCTGTAGGGTAAAATAATGTTCAGGTTCCCAAGCCCTAAGGGAGCTAAGAAATTTCCAAGGGCTGACAAACCTCCTTCCTAAACATAGAAATAGTCATTATGAATCTTTAGTTCATTAGAAACATATGGCTGTTCCTAACAACAGAAGAAACACATGAATCTGATTGTTTGGATGAACGGCTCACATTGTATGTTGATGGACAATGATAAAACACATAAGAAATTCCCTAACCTCTAAATTGTGATTGGTGAAAAATGTAACTGTAACTTGGCAACAAATGTTTGTGACTTTTGTACTTTTAAGTTCCACTTCTGCCCCTGCGGGGGGCTGTCAGGATAAACAAGGCTTCCGAGTCCTTGTCCTGTAGCCCTGATTGATCAGTAACCTGCTTATGTGGTGATTTAATGAAACCTTTGGAACCCATAAGTGTTGTCTCTCTCCTTCCTCATGTCACTTAACAGGATAGGTACAACATTCAGAGGTCCCACTGAGAATCCCCATTGAGGAACAGATAGAGATGTCTCGTAAGTGGAGTCAGAGTCAGGTGAGGTTTGAGCACCAAGGTTTGGACTCAGTAAGGAGACCAGACACAGCAACACTCCCTGTGTCTGTGGAAGAGGAGGGATACCTCTCTTTCCCCAGGGTGGTCTGGCTCTGACCCAGTCTCTTCAGTTTCGGGAGAGACAGGATTTATCCAGAGATTGGTATCCCAAGTGGGTCGGGATCTTGAGGTTCCCCGGCTTTGACCTGTGTTCTAGGTCATGAGACCAAGGTGGTGTCTTTATTGGCTGACATCTTGTCTTATTGTTGTCTCGTCTGTCTACATATTTGTCCACCTTGCTGTCTGTCAGTGTGTGCTGATAGTTTCATTTAGTTGTTCTCTTTTATGTTTGGGGAAGTGGGCCAAATTCTCTCTGTCTGCTAGCTGCCTACTAACTTGGTATTAACTCATTTTAAAAACTGCAAAAAAAGTGCTGCTCTTGTAGAACTGTACCTTGGCTCATTTAAGATGATGCTGAAGCCTACAATTTGGGATCAGTGGGCAGCTTAAAGATATACAGTCTTCAACAGGGAAGTAGGTAGTGGCCTACACTACAACACCTTAGGAACTGGATTTGGCACTGACCCTTGAAATTACAGCTGGAGGAAGTAAGGAAAGTTTTGTCTGTCTTCTTTGAATGCATTACTATGTCCACTGCACATCTGTGTCTGACTGTTCTTGAATGTATGAGTTAACTGTGTTCTGTATGTCACAGTTATAACTCAGCTGTTACTGTTGCAGCCAGCCACCTGGGCTAAAAATTTATCTCTGGGCATTCTTGCCATTGGAACTAATGTAATAGGGATTCAAATGCCAATTTTGTATAAATAATATTAAAGTTGTTTTGTGCTATTCTGTTTTATCAAAAACCTGGCTCTGGAATTGGGTTATGGCCCTCCCTTTATCAGACCCAGGCTTGTTTTTAATGTCTCTTTGTCCGGAGTCAAAAATTGGCAGGCAGAAAAGGCAAGAACAAGGCAGTTAAGAAATTATTGGCTTAAAATTACTAGATATGGTAAAAATCTGTAGTATTTGTAACAAAAGAGTTAACTTAAAACTTTAACACAGGGTTAATAATTAGTAGGTTACATAGGTGACTTTAAAACAAACACTTAATCCATCAGTGTTTATGGTTCTGGGCAAATGTTCAAATGTGCTAACCTTGTCTTTTAACGAATTGAGTTCTGATTCTGACTGTTTTTGTTTATGTTTTTGAAATATATCAACCCCAAACATGGTTTTTATGTTTAAAGACTCACCACAAGAAAGGCTCAAGACTGCACTGGGATCCCAAACACCCAATAGAGTCACTGGTTAACTAAAGTTAGGGCCACAACTGCTAAGCAATTGAAACTGGGATATTTCTATGGTATGAGATAGTAAGATGGTAACCTTTAACAGTCTGGCAAAGAACTTACAGCAGTTTCTCAACCTTTGGGGTCAAAAGATCTTTTTACAAGAGTGGCCTTGGGTTGCCTGCATGTTGGACATTTACATAACAAAGTACCACAAAACATTGAGAACAATTGGCTTAGAAAATGTTTCTCCTCGGGGCTTATTCAAGTTTACAAACACTGCTTTAAAGATACATGTCGAACCTCCTTTTTGATAGCATTGTTAAACTGTAGCTATTCTGGTAAACTGAGTCATACAAGAAATTGTGATAGTCTATAATGGTATACTATGAAAGGATCAGGAAAGTTCCCAGTCTCTTTGTTGACTATGCATATAAATTTAAGACTTACTTTGATACTAGAAAGAGCTTCAATTCAGAAATTGTCATTTTTAAGGCTAACTTAGTATAAACTGTTAAAGATTATTAAGACTTAAAGATGTCAAGAGTTATACTTACAAATCATGTGAAGTACTAATGTAATCAAGTACAGAAAAGTTTATCTAGCCTCTTATGTGTTTTCAAGGTACAGCGTAAAATAACTGAAAACAAACAAGGGTTGTTTGGCTCAATTCCTCAAACTGTCAGAGGTTTCCTTAATATGGCATTTAAGATATTTAAACTTATATGACAGACAGAGACTCTCAGATCCTAGCATTGAATCCTAAGATCTCCAAGAAGACAATGGACACAGCAATGGACAACTAACCACTGGGCAGGCCAGCCCCAATGTGTCACCTGCTGCCAGGGCTCAGCTCAAACTGTGGGCAAGCGAGACACTGGAGAATTGATTGTCCCACTTCCTAGACAAGGTAAGGTCAGATCTCCCATGTTCCTCCTCCACAAGTAAACCTCTCATCTACTAGGCCTGGCAGCCAAGACTGCTGTCCTGATATCTTTCCCCCCAATGCCCTGGAGACCAAAGGAGCCTGGGATACCTGTCTACATATGGACCATGGATTAGTCTCTATCATTTTGGTTGATCATTCTCAGATCTCTGACATGCTCAGATCTCTTAGCTTTGATGGCTAAGCTAACTGTAGCTCCCTCCCTCAAGGTTACAACCACCTTGTTACTTCATTGGTCACTTCATTGGTTAGTTTACGCTACTAGGTCTATTGCTAAAGAAAAGGCTATTGAAAAGGTCTATTTAAAACAAAAGGTTTTTCTTGCCACAAGCTTCATATTAAAGAATAAACAGGTTTCAAATGTAACCTTTCACTAGAGGAACATACTTTCTCAATAATAACTACTCCTGTCTCTGGTTAAACACACTTTCTAATGATGTTGAGAGAGAAGATAATAATAATCAAATTGGTTCATATATAAATTATGAAAGACTAGTAAGTATAATGCCAAGAAAATAGGAAAGAGAAAAGAAATCACAGAGAACCATGGATTTGGTTTGGTCTAGTTACCTTGAGCAGCACGCATCGTAGGTTTTTCTGGTTATGTTTCTCCATATGTTCCCTTCATAATCAAAGAAACTTGCAAGCTTGACAGGACAATTGGTCTTATATACCTTGTATGACTTGCAAACTTCACTAAAAGCATATTGTTACATTGAGATTTCAAAGGTTCAGAAATTTAACATTCATCAATACAGTTCTGATAAACTGTTCTGATACATAATAAAGCACTGTCTAAAAGTCAAAAGCTAAAGATTTTTAAATTTCCTTTTGGTTGTCTTCTAAATATAGACTTAAAGGTGTTTTTCATCAGGCTAACCCAAAGCCGTAGCTTTTGCTATGTCTCCAAATTGTAAATCTGTTACAGTTGTTTTACCGATACCTGTTGATAGCTCTTTTTCTATAATGTGAATTTCAATGCAATAAAAGGCTAAATATATCTAGAACTTTTATCTCCTTTAGTAAACTGAAAATCCATGTAAGCTTCAGGGAGTCAAAAAGGTCATAAGGCTTGAATACACCTGTCACAGGTCAAATGGACTCCAGATAAATAAGTTCCCAAATTTTAATTTCTATCCTTGGTCTATATTTGTCTCAGCAGATTCAACAGAAACAATCCAGGGAGCACCTGCAGACTACAAACTGCTGAGCTCTGGACTTGCTTGAAAGCTGATGTGAACCAGTCCAGCCAATGTGATTTCTCCCTGTCCCTTCACCTGGATCAGCTCTGACTAGCCTGACCTCTGACTAGCCTTTCAACCTTCTGGGCACTGACAACATATGCCCCAATTTCAGCTCCAAGTAGTTACAGAAAAGAGTACATTGTCCCTCTCCCCTTAACAGGCTGAAAGTGCTAGGTAAAAGGCAAATTCCCTTTGGGGAAAACCTATTGTTTATATACCAGTCACTCTGGGATAGTCCAGCAAAAGTAGGATAGGGAAAAATAAAGGAGACCTTAACTAAATTAACCCTAGAGACTAGCAAGGACTGGATGACACTCCTTCTTTTTGCTTTCCTCTGAGTTAAAATATGCTTTACATGGAAGGTCTAACCCCTATGAAATAATGTTTGGGAGACTCCTAATCTGCCCAAAACTCAGGACTGATATAATTGTTGAGGTATCTAATTTTGCCTTACTCCAGTCAGTGCAGGTGTTACAAAGGACTCATGACAGATGGTTTCCATTGCTCCAACACCTGCATGATCTACCACCTGTTAAATAAACCACATGACCACCAACTGAGGGACCTGGTGTGTGTGAACATCATCAAAAGAAAATTCTGGATCCCCAGTAGAGAGGCCATCACATTGTGATCCTGACTATTCCCACTACTGTCAAAGTCAACTGTATCTGTTCCCAGATACATCACACCCACTGAAACCTGTGCCTGACAAAAGATCTTACACAGATGCTAAAAGAAGATGGACATTTGAACAGGACTAGTACAACACGCTAAAGATAAGACTGATAAAAGACATCTCTGTCCTTATTTCTGTCTGTTTGTTTTAACCCCCTCTTGTGTGGTCCCAAATTATTAACAACCTACAGTTTATGAATGGGTGGATCTAAGCAAAATACCCTCTTGGAGACCCCTACATCAACTTGGTTTTCCTGTACCTTTGACTTGACACCCTGACCCTCCCTAGGATATTTCACTGAAAAAGACAAGCCTGAGCTTTGTATATTAGTTCATATTATGCTTCAAGTCATAATCTATGGAGGGGAGACAAGGAGAATGTATATGGTAACTACTGGCTTCCTATGCAACAGATGAGCACCTGCTATACTTGTTCCCCTTCTGATAGGGGCAGGGATTAAAGGGTCAGCAGCCAGTGGGAAAGCAGCCTTAATCACTGGAGACTCCTGGCTCCTAAGCAAAAAAATCTGACTTAGATATTTGCCACCTCCATTCCACTATCTCTTTTCTAGAAAATCAAGTTGACATACTGGCTGAAATGATCTTTCAGAACTGCCATGGGCTGGACCTACTTTTCTTTACAGAGGAAGGTTTATGCATGGCCCTGGAAGAAATGTGTTGTTTTTATGACAACTATTCAGGTGTTATAGAGAGACCCTAGCAAAAGTTAGAGAAACTCTCATTAGGGAGAAGGAAAGAAAACAAAGTTCCAAATGGTATGAATCACTTTTCAACTGGTCCCCCTGGTTGACAACCCTCATCTACCCCCCCCCCCGCATTATCAATGCCATTGCACACTTTGTTAAAGATCCATAGGTGCTGTCAAGCTTATGATTCTAAGGGCACAGTACAACTCCTTATTTTAACTCCAAGATGAAGATTCATCTCATTAGTCACAAGACAGGGATGGTGTTGGAGAAGAAAGCAGGCAAAAGCAACTTGGCCTGAGTACTGCCATTTTGAATTCAGACTCTATTTTACCTGTACGATGAAATAAGGTTCAGATTCCAAAATTCTTGGGGAGCTAAGAACTTTCCAATGGCTGACAAACCTCCCTAAACCATAGAAATAGTGGTTATGTAACTTTAGTTCTTTAGAAACATTATGGCCATTCCTAACAACAGAAGGAACACATGGATCTGATTGGTTGGACTGAAAGGCTTACATTGTATATCAACTGACAATGATGGAAAACATAAATTTCTTGATCTCCAAATCCCAATTGGTGAAAAATGTAACTGTAACTTGGCAACAAATATTTGTGGTTTTTGTGCTTGTAAACCCTACTTCTGCCCCTGCTCTGGGCTGCCAGGAGGAAAAAGGCTCCCGAGTCCTTGTCCTGCAGCCCTGATCAATCAGTAACCTGTTTATGTGGTGATTTAATGAAATCTTTGGAACCCATAAGTGTTGTCTCTCTTCCTTCTCTTGGCATATAATGGGCTAGGTGTAACAAAATGAAGCCCCATTAGAATTATACCTAACTGCTCAATGGAGATTTTGAAAGCTCAAATTGCCTGGACAGGTATTCTACAAATACTAAGGGCCATGGATACCATCCCAGGTAAAACTAGCCAGCAAAACTATCAATCTGAATTGAAAGAGAAGGAAAAACATTCCACAATAAAGCCAAATTTAAGAAATTCCTATCTTACTAATCCAGTTCTATGGAAGACATTTTAAGGAAAACTTGTTTGAAAAGGGTAACTGTTAATCCTACCAGTCAAGAATAATACTACCACAGTTTAGAGCCAAATTTGAAGCAAGCTTTAGTTAAAATCTGGCCAGGTTGATGGACTCTCCAGCCAGATCCATCTCTGGTTTCCCAGAAAATGGCACTGAATCAAGTTTTGCAGGGGTTTAAGAAGTTATTATCCATAATTACAACATTTCCAGTGAGGCCCAATCACAGAAAAGCATACATCCTGACGTATTTCCTGCCTGCATACCATCTGCCTACATGCAATCAAGGGCAAGGGTATATCCTGACATGCTTCTTGACTGCATATCTCCTGCTTACATCTAATCAGCAACAAGGGTACATCTTGATGTACTTCCTGCCTGCATACCTCCTGCTTATATCCATTCAGAAGCAAGGGTAAATCCTGACATATTTCCTGCCTACATACTTCCACCTACATTCAATCAGGGACAAGGGTACATCCTGACATATTTCCTGCTCATGTATGTGATCAATTCATGCAGTATAGATAGGTCAAACAAATTGTTGAGAGGAGTGAAACGTGTGGCTTTTTATCTCCCATAAACCATAGCTTCCATGTTGAATACGTTTTTTGTGCCTTTGAATTGGTATTCTTCTGTCTCTATTATCCTTAGGTTTGGCCTTTTCATGGTGTCCCAGATTTCCTGGATGTTTTGTGTTATGATTTTTTTGGCTTTAGTGTTTTCTTTGACTGACAAATCTATTTCCTCTATTGTATCCTCTACACCAGAGATTCTCTCTTCTATCTCTTGTATTCTGTGGTTATGCTGCACCTGTAGTTCCTGTTCATTTATTCAGATTTCCTATTTCCAGCATTCCCTTGGTTTGTGTCTTCTTCATTTTTTCTATTTCCCCTTTCAGGTCTTGAACTGTTTCCTTTGCCTGTTTAATTGCTTTTTCATTGTTTTCTTGGCTTTCTTTAAGGGATTTAATGATCTCTTCCATTTCTTGTTTGTCTTTTCTTCAATTTCTTTAAGGGAATTTTTCATTTCCTCT
This sequence comes from Peromyscus eremicus, assembly GCF_949786415.1. NCBI lineage: Eukaryota > Metazoa > Chordata > Mammalia > Rodentia > Cricetidae > Peromyscus > Peromyscus eremicus. The sequence goes on along the minus strand of NC_081421.1, from coordinate 21,356,877 downwards.
TTAAAGGCCTCTATTATCTTCATAAAGTTATTTTTAAGGTCACTTTGTTTTGCTTCTACATTGCGATTTCAGGTCTTGCTGTTGTTGAATCTTTAGGTTCTAGTGGTGCCGCATTGTTCTTTGTGTTGTTGTTTGTATTTTTACACTGGCATCTATACATCTCTTCCACCAATAGGTGTCAGTGTCTAAGGGAGCTGCTCTTGTTTCAATCTGTGCTTGCTGTGTCTGTGTCTGAGGGGACCACTCTTGGTCCAATCAGAGCTATTGGTCTAATTGGAGCTGTGGGATTCTGTGTCTCAGGGAGCAGCTGAAGTCACAGGGGCCTGGGTAGGTTTCAGGTAGGAAAAGGATTGTAGATTGCAGAGTCCAAAGTGGGGTGTTGGTGGGTAGGCCTGTACACAGGAATCTTCCTTGCTGGCCTGCTACTTGGGAAATAATAGGTGGTCATGGAAGGGCACAGATTGTTCCCCAGGACCTACGTTTTAGAGGCAGGACTATCTGGGTGGGAGAAGAGCCACTTACCTCTTGGTCCAATCAAAGCTGGCAGATTCTGTGTCTCAGGGAGCTGCTGAGGTCACAGGGGGAATGGGTGGTTTTGAGGTAGGGAGTGTTCTTGTAGATTGCAGGGTCTAATAGGGGTGTTTGTGGGGATTCCTGCCTGCAGGAATCTTTCCTGCTGGCCTATAACTGGGGCAGTGATGGGGGGGTGCCACAGATTTGCCTCAGGGTTTATGTCCTAGAGGCAAGACTCTCTGAGTGAGAGGAGTCACTCACCTCTTGGTCCAATCAGAGTTGGTGCATTCTATTTCTCAGGGAGCTGCCCTGATAATTATTCTTATTGTATATAGTTTTAGTATGTTAGAGTTAAAACCATTCCTTTTTATTTAGACAAAAAGGGAGAAATGTTGTGGGAACTTTGTATACTGTGTGAAGATTTATTTTCTATGATTGGTATAATAAAACGCTGAATAAATAGCGAATGGCTAATCAGGATGTATAAGTGGGATTTCCAGACAAAGAAATAAGAGGGGGGAATCTTGGTATACAGGAAACATCAGAAGACAAGGAAAGGAAACAGGAGGTATAAGATGGAAGAGAGGTAATGCCACATGATAGAACAAAGTTTAATATAAATGAGTTAATTTAAGTTATAAGAGCTAGTTAGGAACAAGCTTCAGCTATAGGCTGAGATTTCATAGTTAATAAGAAGTTTCCATGTCATTATTTGGGAGATGGCTGGTGGAACAAAAACTTGTCACATATCCCCAAAAGAATAGATGGCAAGAAATAATCAAATTTGGGGCTGAAATCAATAAAATTTAAACAAACAAGAGAATCAATAAAATGAAAAGTTGATTCTTTGATGAATTAATTGGATTAAAAACTAAAAGACAGAGAAACAACATCCAAGGCAATAAAATTAGAGATGAAAAGCGATACATTACAACAGACCTTAAGGAAATTCATAGAATTTTAAGGATATAATTTAAAAATCTTTAAGACATAAATGGAAAACCCAAAAGAAATGAATGAATTTTTGATATATATTAATTACCCAAGTTAAATCAAGATTAAGTAATCCATTTAAACAGTTCCATAACACCTTTTGAAATAGAAGCAGTAACTAAAAGTCACCCAAACCCCTTCTACAAAAAGGCCCATTGGCAGATGGATTCAGCACAGAATTCCACCACACCTTCAAAGAAGGATTAACATCAGTACTATTCAAATTATTCTACCAAATAGAAACTGAAGGAACAGTTTCTAATTCTTTTATGAAGCAACTATTATCCTGATAGCAAAACCACACTAAGATCTAATAGAAAAATTATGGAGCAATATCCCCTATGAACATGTATAAACCATTTTCAATAAAATACTTGCAAATTGAGTCTAAGAACATAAAAAGATTACATTTTTTTCATTTTTCTTTATTAAGAAATTTTCTACTCACTCCACATACCACCCACAGATCCCACGTCCTCCCTCTTCCCACCCCCCAGCCCTCCCTCCCAAGCCACCCCACATCCCTACATCCCCAAAATCAAAGTCTCCCATGGGGAGTCAGCAGAGCCTGGCACACTGAGCCTAGGCAGGTCCAAGTCCCTTCCCACTGCACCAAGGCTGCCCAAGGCATCATACCACAGGCACCAGATTCCCAGAAGCCTGCAACAATAGAGATGTCAAAGTGTAAGGGAGAATCCCAAGGAGAACTCAGCCCTCCACAAAAAAATATAGGCAACAAAGGAACACTGAGAGTCTTCTCCAAGGTTGAGTACATCACTCAGTTACCCAGTACCAATGGTCAGCTCTGAAAGCATGAATACAAATAACAATGTAAAGAGTAAAGAGGTTATATTTAGGAATATATGTGTATATACATATATGTATATAATGATAGTCAATCAAAAAAAAGCCCATTAATTTGATAGAGACCAAAGAGGAGGTTATGGGAGTGCTCAGAGGGAGGGAAGGAAAGGGTGAGATGTTGTAATTACATTATAATCTCAAAAATAAATTAGGAAAAATAAAAGATTATTCACCATGACCAAGGTGGCTTCATTCCAGAGGTGTAGGAATATTTAAATTTATATGTAAATCAATAAATATAATCTATTTTGCAAGGCTATTTTTAAAGGTATTGTTTCTTTGAATTCCTTCTCAGTCTGTTTATAATTTGGATAAATGTGGAGGTGGTAAGAGCTGGGAGGAGATAGGAGAAAGGAAACTGTGATCAGCATATCATAACATCAGTAATTTTTTCAATGAAAATAGAAAAGAAAAAATACTGTGCTAAATAAAATAAGCTAGACAGAAAAGACAAATATATGATCCCATTTCTATGAGACTTAAAACAGTCAAATTCATGGAAACAAAACAGAATTAGTATCAAGGGGTGGTGGGGAAGAAGGAATGGCAAGTCATTTGATAGAGGCAGAGTTTCCTTTTTTGGGTGTGTGTGTGGGGAGATTTCAAGACAGTGTTTCTCTGTGTAGCTCTGGCTGTTCTGGAACTTACTCTGTAGACCAGGCTGGTCTCAAACATATAGACATCCACCTGCCTCTGCCATCCTGGGGTCTGGGATTAAAAGCATGCATCACTACCACCAAGCAAGGCAGAGTTTCTGTGCAGCTTATTTAATACACAGAGTTCTAGAGATGGATAGTGATGATAGTTACATAATGCCTGTGTACTTACTACTACACTGTATATAATGGTCAATTTTGTTTTATGCATTTTATAATAAAAATGATTTAAAAAAATACAATTCACTACTATAAACAGACTAAAAGAGAACAACTACAACATTGTTTCATTCGATGCAGAAAAGGCCTTTGAAAAATCTAATACCCCTTCATGATAAAAGTCCTGGAGAGCCTAGTGATACAAAGGACATACTTCAGCATAATTAAAGCAAGCCCACAATAAACATTAGCCTAAACATAAAGAAACACAAACCATTTCCACTAAAGTTCAGATGGATGCCCTCCCACAAGGATGCCCACTCTCTCTAAACCTAGGCAAAATAGTACTTCAGGTTTTAAGAAGGGCAATAATACAACCAAAAGAGATCAAGGAGATATATACAGAAAGAAAAGAAGTCAAAGTATATTTTCAGATCATAGAATTTTATACATAAAAGAACCAAAGACAACACCAAAAATTTCTACAGCTAATAAACACTTTCAGCAAAGTAGCATCATACAAAATTAACACACACTCACAAAAGTAGCTTTCCCATATATAAATGACAAACATACTGAGAAAAAAGCAGGAAAACAGTTTATTTACAGAGCTATAGTAATAAAAAAAAGCATTGTATTGGCATAAAAGCAGACATGTTGATCAATTAAATTGAATTGAAAATTCATCCAGTGGTAATTCCACACACCTATAGACTCCTGATTTTTGAGAAGCCAAAAACACACATTCAAGAAAAGATAGCATCTTCATCAAATGGTGCTGGTCAAATTGGATGGCTGCATGTAGAAGACTGTAAATAGATCTGTATTTATTACTCTGTACAAATTTCAACTCCAAAGGGATTAAGAAATTCAATATAAGACTATATACCCTGAATCTGATAGCAGAAAATGGGAATTGGCTTAAATCCATTGACACAGGAAAATATTTTCTGAACAGGACATTGAGAGCACAGGAACTAATATCATCAGGCAAGGCAGCAGCCTACATAATGGGAAAGCATCCTCACCAATTATCATATGATGAGAGTTATTATCTAAAGAAAAAAAAACCCTAATCATTAAGTAAAAAATAAGCCAACTTAAAAATGTAGTACAGAAATAAGCAGAGAATGCTCAGAGATGAAATACAAATCACTGCAAAACACCTAAAGAAATATTCAAGATCCTTAGCCATCAGAGAAATGCAAATTTAAACTGCTTTTATATTTCACTTTACCTTGGTCAGAATGACCACAATCATTAAAACAAATGACAGGGAACACTCATTTATTCTGGTGGGAGTGCAAACTTATACAGTCACTATGCACATCAGTGTGGCAGTTATTCAGGAAGCTGGGAATCAGTCTATTTGAAATCCAGCTATACCCACTCTTGGGCATACACCTAATGGATTCTATGTCCTATCACAGAGAAACTCATTTGTGTTCGTTGCTGCTCTACTCCTGACAGCCAGAAATTGGAAACAGCCTAGGTGTCCATCAATTGATGAATGGTTAATGGAAATATGGAACATTTTCTGAATGGAATATTATTCAGCTCTTAAGAAAAACAAAACTATGAAATTCACAGGTAAATGGATAGAACTAGAAAAAAAATCATTCTGAGAGATAACTTAGATACAAAAGGACAAATATTTTATGTTTTCTATTATATGTGGATATTAGCTTTCACACTTCTGATATGAGTGCTAAAATCCAAATAACCACAGAGGTTAGTTACCTAGTAAGAGACTGAGGGTGAAGGCAGAGGTTTCTGGGAAAGGGGAAGTAGAATACAGTATTATGGAGAGACAAAGGGAAAATTAGAATAAGAAGTGATATTGGAGAGAAAAGTACAGAAGGGAATATAAGAAAGGACAACTAACAATATAAGGGATTTGCAAAACCATGTGGAAACCTGCAACCATAGAAGCTTCCTAAAATATGTTCATATGAGAAAGGATTCTAAATGGAGTCAACAAATATTAGATGAGACAATAGACATTTAAGTCACCAAGGAAAACCTACAGTACCAGGAATGAGTTACATCATAGGCTATTTTCAGGCTATTTGTTATTCTCTCCATCCTGGTTGTGGGGCCCTGTTGCTGAAGTTGACAGATATGTCTTCAAACATGGAGAAACTGAATTGGTGCCTAACACAAAGCTTCACTCTTACTGATTATACTTCAAGGTACTGAATTGTACTTTGAATACTACTGGAAGAGAAAGATAATAGTCAATATTAAATTATCCAGGTACTAACCTACAACAGTGCACTGCATACAAAATATACTGGTGTAATAGTGGCACAAGTGTTATGGAAGTAACCAGCCCTTTTTATTGGCTTGTAGGCTCACTCCATGGGATGAAACCCACACCTGACACTGTGTGTCAAAGTGGCTAAGAACCTGAGACTAAAATAGGTCATGGACCCTTGTAGTGGGTAGCCATTCCAGCTTTGATCTGGAAGTTCCAATCCCCATTGAGGCTTCGGTAACTGTCGCCCCTACAAGGCGGGGCCATGAGAGGACCCTGAAGACCCAAGATCTGGATGCGGTGCTTCTCTTAGTTCCTGAACCCTGGACGCTAGAGGTAGACCAAGCAGAGTTCTCCAGAGAACACCGTCGGACTGTGCTACATCTTCCCCAGACCCTGCGACCTACCTATCCCTTCATTTGTAAGTTAAGCCACTAATAAACCTCCCTTTTAACTATGTGGAGTGGCCTTAATAATTTCACCAATAGACCCTAGAGGTAAATGTACTATAATCACTCTGTTAAAGCACCATAGTAACAAAATGATATATTGCTAGACCCATAGATCAGAAAATTGCACAGTTCTCATGAGAGAAGTTTCTTTTTGCAGTAGGTGGGAAATAACACAGACATCTACAAAAGGGCCATGTGAAGACAGTGTGAGACTCTGGTATATTCAGCCATAAATGGGATGTCTCCATCAAATACCTCCAATTAGGGATCAAAGAATTATATGGAGATGGGATAGAAAGACTTTAAAAACCAGAGGTAATGAATGACTCCAAAGAGACAGCTTTTTCCAGATACAACAGAACTGATGCATCTATGACCTCACACAGACTGTGGTAGCACTCATGAGACCTGGATAGAATCAGATCAGATGGGGGCCCAGCACTGACAAGTGAACATAAGCATGGGAACCGATCCCTCACCAAGAAGATATTACAGTTGATACCCAATGTCAAAGTGAAAATGCTTTTTCTTCAGTGGAGTGTCACTAGGTATATCAACCACACTTCAGGGCAGGCTCCATGCTCTGGAATAGTTAGCCAATACAAAATTCTCCATGCCTTTGTTTGTTTTTGTTAGAATTTTTGTTTTGTTTTTGCATTTTTGTCTTATTGATATTTTGTTTGTTTTTATTTTTTGTATTTTTGTTGGGGTCTTTGATTTTCTTTTTGGTTTCTTATTTTTGTTTGTTTCTGAGACAGAAAAAAAAAACAAAAAATTGAGTGAATAGAGAAGTAGAAAGGATCTAAATTGGGGCAGGAGAAAAGATGATCAAAACATATAGTATAAAATATTCAAATAAAAAAGGACAAAATTTCATCAGATTTAGCAATAATAAAATCATTTTATTTACTTTGAGTAAACTAATTTTTAGTATTTCTCTCCTCAAATATATAGGGAACACCAATAACATGTACTTACGGTCCAGCATGTTTGACAACCGGACTTAGGTGGTGGCTTGTGCCTTCAGGTAGCTTCTGCAGGGCTTTCTAGAGAACATTATCACAATTATATCTACCCACAAAATAATGTAAACAAGATTTGGCAATATTTTTTGACTTTTAAGTATTTCACCAAATAAATTATTACATTTTAGTTAAAATAGTTCCATCATTCCCCTTTACTATTCCTCTTTCCAATCCCTTCCATATTCTATACACCTCTCAAATTCATGGTGTCTTTTCTTTGACTAATATTGTTACACACACACACACACACACACACACACACTATATATATATATATGTATATATATAACATATATAGGTACATATATATGTACCTGTTGAGGCTCCTAATTGGTTAACTGGTTATGATATACCCCCAGTGGTCACCCCTGAAATCACATACATATAAGTAACATGTAATGGACTCATCTGGATGCATTTAAATATTTGTTTGAGGAGGTTATCTTTTGTTTTTTGATAGGACTGATGTCTATGTAAGCAAAATAAATGTATTAATTCTAACTTTTGTTGACTTCTAATATGTTGCTAGATCTTTCCTAGGGCTATAAAATGAACACAAAAATTCATCGTGTTACTGGATCTGTGCTTGATTTAGTATTGCTATGGCTTCTCCAACACACTGCACATGTAAATGCATATATTGATGCTGCAAACAATATAGCATCCATTGACATAAACTGTACAGAGAAACAAGAATTCTAATTAGCTATTACTGAGAGTCTAAGTTTGCATAACTACTACTAAATGCATTTCAAGTCAAATCCACTTATTCACACCATTAATCACACATGTGGCACATGTGTACATTTACAGAAATTTTCATCTGGTCATCCAAAGAATGTTTTTGTAACATTAGTATGACTATTTTAGAACCAATCTGAAATTTCTGCAACCAAAGAAAAGGTCATAAACTGTGCTCTTCTCATACTGGGTTCCTGCACAGCTAGTGAAATGACTGACCTAGATGTTTAACAACTACAGTGTGAGTCTTTTCCACAGATTTTGAAAGTAAGAAACATACATATTGTATCTATACATATAGTGTTGAAACATGACCCAAGAATGGATTCCTATGAGGAGAACTCATAATGTTTACAAGAAAACTCTTTGAAAACAAGACCAGAGTCTTGTGACCTCAGTTCCTTCTGAAACACAGAATTGTTCTCATAATGTACTTTTGTGATCCTCCCAGGTGTAGTGGATAGGAATGAGTTTACTTTAGATTATTCATTACAACTGGCTATTGCTATTTGTTTATATGCCTCTATGGAAAAAGTACATTTTTGCCATGTGCTGGTTTTCCTTGCGATTTTATAGCTTGAAATCTTGAGAACTTTACTCATGCACTTTTTGAACCCTCAGGATATAAATTGTCTGATGCTCTGAGTAAAACTGGCTATTGTATGAACGTTCAGTCTGCCTCATTATTAGGCTTTTCTCTCCAGTTCTACTGTCAATTACAGCAGTAAACACATACTTATTTGTACATAAGTGTTTATAATTCCTATAAATATATACACACCTGGGGATAAGTACTTGTGTGCATGTTTGCTTATAATTTAAAATCTTCAGTGGAAAAAAATGTAGGAAATGACTATTTCTATAGGAGGATCAGGAGAAATATGCTTAGAAATCAATGTGTAAAAAATTTAAACTACTGCTGGGCAGTGGTGGCACATGCCTTTAATCCCAGCACTCAGGAGGCAGAGGCAGGTGGATCTTTGTGAGTTCAAGGCCAGCCTGGTCTACAGAGTGAGAACCTGAAAAGGTGCAAAGCTACACAGAGAAACCCTGTCTTGAAACCGCCCCCCCCAAAGTAAACTATCTATGTTATTGTAACAGTATTGAATTATAACTAAAATCAATTGCCAAACTGATATAATAAAATATTATGAAAGATTCTGGTATTTTTACTAAATCATTTCTTTTCTTTTAATATAGATGAAATGCTTCATAGTTGTAGAATACAATCCATTACATATTTTCTAAATTAAAAATTTGGAGAACATTTTCAAAAGATACCTATAAATACAATGAAACAATCCCAGTCACCAGAGCCATTATGTAAAGAGCCCGTTTCCCCATATTACTCATGGATCTATTCCAGGAAGAAAGATCTATACATATTTTAGATTGTGTATTTTATTCATATATTTACTTGATACTTTAAGCCACTATCAACAATAGTGGCTTACTTTTAAGCTGTACTTATTGACTAAATATTTTGACAAATGGATGATATTCTATGATAAAGGAAAATAAACTTTCCATTTTTTACAGAGACAAAAAAAAATGATGCAGGACTTCTATGCATAGTTCCTCTCAGAACTAGGTAGGCAGTTCCAGGAAAACCAGAAAATTAAATATCTAGTGAGAGGCCAACATGGCTTCTCACACTCCTGACCATAGTACCCACAGTCAGCACTGAATAACGAGGCTTATTATGGGGTCATTTCAATTTACAACCAGAAGGAAATTAAACTCAACCCAAAGAGACATCTGCCTGCTCTAAAGAATCTTGAAGAGCAACTAAGATTTCCCAAGGAATGGCCGTAATGCTCATAATTTCTTCAAAACTACTTCTTTGGGGAAATTTTAGTACCAACATTTCAATTAAACTTTAATATCCCTGCACTAAACTGTATTGAAAGGATCTTGAACATTTTATCTCCTTCTTTGGTATAAAATTGGCTTATTTACATTTTCCTACTCATACCTAATATTTAGCTGTAATCCACAAAGGAGGAGATATAAATGTTTCCATAATAACATATTTCTCAAATACAAGATTTTAACTCCTTTCAAGTGCTCTATTTACATAATTCCTAAGATTATTTTTCTCAAGAACAAAACCATTTTAAAGCCCTAAGATTACACTATCATAACTCATGGGATAGCCTGTCCCCTAAGCTAAAAATATGGAGAAGTTTATGATAAGTTATATAAAGGAATAAAATTGATCCAGAGATGAGACCAGCAGGACGCAGGCTCCGAGAGGTAAGCTCTATCTTGTATGTGGGCTGGTGGAGAGAAACAGTCTTTATTTAGATGATAAGCTTGTCCTGTGCTTCAGTCTCAGGGACTCAGCATCCACTTTTTGTCTTCCTGGGTTGTAATGCTTCTCTTTTAGGGTCAGATGAAGCTGAATTCAGTTCCATGAGGAGACCTCTCCTGATCAATTTTTGTCTTTGACATAAAGTAGTTTGATTCAAGGAGAGAAAATGACACTGTACACAGGATCAAGGTAGATTTTAAGCTCCACTGCTGTTTCACACACAGCTAAATACATTGCTAAGTGTGAGGCAAAAACAAAAATTTGGCTCTCTTTGGGTTGGTTGTACTTTGTATTTATGCAAGGTTCCCTGGGAGTTGTGAGTGGAATTGAACCAGCATTGGGGTGTTTCTGTTAAAAACAGCCTCCTCCATGTCATTCTGATACTGATGTCACTCAATCCATAAAAATGAGTCTGTGCACTTCTATCTGAGGATGATGCTATTGTTGCTCTTGTATGAAAAACAATGAGTGGACCAGCCCCCACTGCTAAAATGTTTGTAAATTACCTACATGCAGAGTTTTAAAAGTCTCACTGTCATCTCAAAGCTATAATACAATAGGTTACTTAATTCTCAAACATTACAAAATGTGGTATGCTTTTTTTAATAATGTCTTGTTAATAACTTGGTTGTTACATGGCCTAATCTCTTTTCAAGAATTATATTTACATAATTCTGAAGAATATTATTATTTTTGTAGCACAAAACTTGGGCCAAGCATCCACCTGCTTCTAGGTTCAATGCATTGATTTTCTGAGACAGAGAGAGAAAGAGAAAAAGAGAGACATGCGGTGGAAGGAATTGGGAGTGGGGAAGAGGGAACATAAGAAACAGAGCAGAATTATATTAACTACACACCAACAAAATGTGTGATATTTTACCCATAAAAAAGATTTCTGGAGATTTCAAAAGATGTTATCCTATCCTCACTCAGGAAAGTTAATAAAGGAGTTAAAATAAACAAAGTCTGGTTATTAAGAGAATCTGGGGTTAGACTTACTTTTGATTTAAAACAACTCAAAAAGCTGAGTTAAACCAAAAATTGTAGTAAAATCAAAGTAGAACTATTGAGACACCAGGGATTCTGAAAATTGAAGTTCCAAGTTTGTGAGGAGCAGAAGGGGCAAGCTTCATTAAAAGCGATTAACATCTTTTTGTAATTTCTATTAGCATTTTTGCTAGTTCTTATCTGTGCAGACACAATATGACATAGCAGAATCAAGCAGAGTAAAGCTGCTGGGTAATATAAGAAGCAATGATTTCTACAGTTCTTCAGAAGAAAAAAGACTACATGTCAGAATTCACCAGGGAAATTGATAATTATTTAATTGGATTCTATGACAACTGAAAGGTTCTGCCACATAAGTAAAGAAAATGTCTGGCCGGGCGGTGGTGGCGCACGCCTTTAATCCCAGCACTCGGGAGGCAGAGCCAGGCGGATCTCTGTGAGTTCAAGGCCAGCCTGGACTACCAAGTGAGTCCCAGGAAAGGCGCAAAGCTACACAGAGAAACCCTGTCTCGAAAAACAAAAAAAAAAAAAAAAAAAAAAAAATGTCTGACAAGATGATGTTTAACCCTGGGGCTAGAAATGTAGTCCAGTGGTAAAGTGCTTGCCTGGTATGTTTGAGTATATCTTGGGTTTCATTATCAACACTAAATAAAAAATAAAAATAAAAAATAAAAGAAATGGAGTGATGTGAGAGAGAGCAAGAGAGAAAGAGAGAGCTAGAAAGAGAGAGAGAGAGAGAGAGAGAGAGAGAGAGAGAGAGAGAGACCATAACAAATCTGACTGGATATTTTGAACACTGAATATTTCAACAGTCTTCACTCTGTAATTGGTAGAATTAGCAGAAAACGCACATCAGTCTGTGCATCATTTAAATAGCGAAAACATTATCATTAAAGTAACAAAATTATAGTAACAGAGTATAAAATAAACATCAGAGATACATGTTATTCTCAAGTACTGACAGAAAATTCACTACAAACTGGGAAAAAACAAAATTAGTGAATAGGAAAGAAAAAAATGGAACAAATGTCAGGCGTGGGGGAGCACACTTTTAGTTCCAACACTTGGGAGGTAGAGGTACGCAGATCTACATGGTCTAAATTCCAGTGCAGCCATAGCTAGAGAAACCCTGTCTCAAAAAAACAAACCTAAACCAAAACAAAAAAGGAAAAAAAATATGTTTTGTGGTCGCAATGGGATTAATTGGTAAATAAATATCAAAATAGAAAAATTTAGATAAAAAGTAGAATTACTTTAATGTAGTCAAAGAAGAAATTCAAATTGTAAACTAAAAATATTCAGAAATGATTGATTATTCCAACTCATATAATTCAATGCTTAGTAGAGAGAGAATATAGCTTTATACAAGTTTTAAGACAAATGAATACCTAATTGAGGAGATAGAGGAATGGCTCAGCAGTTCAATTCCAAACACCTACATGGTGGCACACAGACATCTATAACTCCAGTTCCAGGGGATCTGACCTCCTCTGGCCTTAGTAGGCACCAGGAATGCACATGATACAGAGACATGAATACAAGCAAATACTTATAAAAATAATAAAATAAAAAACTATTAAAAAGAAAAAGGATGTCAGGCAGAAGAATAGGTAGGCTGCCCACCAGCAGAATTCTCCCACTCCCTTAGTTCAGATCCCAAAGACCCAATCAGTCACCACCCCTTCCCTCCCCACCCACCCACCCCACTGCTGTCTTCCCGCACCCAACTCAGGCAGACATCCCCTGTTCAGGTGCAGACCACACCAGCCAGAAGAATAAGTAGGCTGCCTGCCCGCAGAAATCTCCCTCTCCATCAGTTCAGTTCCCAAAGACCCAATCCACCACCACCCCTCCCCTCCTCACCCAGGAAACTTGATGCTATGTCTCTGCTGCCAACTCTTGTGGATATATCCTGCTCAGGTGCAGGCCACAGCAGCCAGAAGAACAGGTAGGCAAACTCAGGTTGAGACTCCCTGCTGGACCAGATGTCATGCTGCCCACTTGTGGACCTCCAGTACTCTCTCCGTGACCACCCCCAACACTATCCCCAATCACTCCTCTCCTACTTATGACCTTATCCCAGCCCCCAACTTGGAAAGAGATCCCCTGCTTAAACAAAGGCCACATAAGCCACCAGAAATCCAGGTAGGCTGCTCACTTGTGGACCTCTGTCTATCTCTGTGCCCCACACCCCCAATTCCCCATCTCCTCCTCATTGCCTTGTCATGGACCCCGACTCAGTCAGGAAGTCCCTACTGGACTAGAGGCCATACTTGCTGTTAGAACTCCAGGTAGGCCAACAGCCCTCAGGCCTCCACAACTATCTCGATGCTCCCCCACCACACACACACACATACACACACACACACTATTCCCAACCCTCCCTCTCCTCATCCTCACCATGTCCCAGCCCTCAACTCAGGTGGAGACCCCTGCTCAACCACAAGCAACACAGGCCAGAAGACCAGAAAGTAAACAAAAATCAAGGAATGAAATGACCATCTAACAAAACAAACTCAGAAATGAGCACATAAATCTGTAATCACCCCAAACCCAAATGCCTACACACCAGTTTAGGAACACAATCTCCCGGGTAATATATAACCAACTGTCCTACTACAGCAAGCCCTAAATATTCCAACACAAGATGCAGCACAAGAAAGTGACCTTAAAACCAACTTAGTGAAGATGATAGAGGCTCTTAAAGAAGAATTAAGTAAATAAACACCTTAAAGAAATAGAGAAAAAGACAAACAAAAAATTGGAGGAAATGAATAAACCCTATAAAGACAGCAAAGAAAACCAGGAAAAAAGAACAGTTGAAAGAAATGAATAAAACTGTTCAAGATCTGAAAGTGGAAATAGAAGCAATAAAGGAAAGAGAAAGGGAATTCTAAAAATGTAAGTTCTAGGTAAGCAGACAGAACCTACAGACACAAAGGTCAACAACAGAATACAAGAGATGGAAGAGAGAATCTTAGGTATGGAAGATACAATAGAAGAAATAAACATATTGGTCAAAGAAAATGTTGAATTTAAAAACTTTCTGACACAAAACATTCAGGAAATTTGGACTATTATGAAAAGACCAAACCTAAAAGTAAGAGAAATAGAAAGAGAAGAATCATAGGTCAAAGGCCCAGAAAATATTTTCAACAAGATCATAGAAGAAAATTTTCCTAACCTGAAGAAGGAGATGCCTAAAAAGGTACAAGAAGCATATAGAACACTAATGGACTGGACCAGAAAAGTACATCCCTTTGCCAAATAATAATAATAATAATAATAATAATAATAATAATAATAATAATAAAACTAAACTTACAGAACAAAGAAATAATATTAAAAGCTGCAAGGGAAAAGGAGCAAGTGGCACATAAAGGTAGACCTATTAGAATTACACCTGACTTTACAATGGAGACTCTTAAAAGCCAGAAGGATCTGAAGAGATGTATTGCAGACTATGAGTCCACAGATGCCAGTCCAGACTACCATCTTCAGCAAAAGTTTCAATCACCACAAATGGAGAAAATAGGATATTCCATGATAAATCAAATTTAAACGATATCTATCTATAAATCCAGCCTTGCAGAAGAAATGAGAAAGAAAACTGCAATACAAGAAGGTTAGTTATACCCATGAAATAAATAATTTCACATAAGCAAAACCAAAACAAAGAAAATACATACACAAAACCAACAACAACAATAACAAAATAACAATTATTAACGATCGTTGGTCATTGATGTCTCTCAATATCAATGGAATCAATCCCCTGCTTAAAAAAAAAAACAGACTAACAGAATGGATGCATAAACAGAATCCATCCTTCTGCTGCAGTCAAGAAACACACCTCAATGTCAAACAGAGTCACTATCTCAAAGTGTAGGTTTGGAAAAAGATTTTCCAAGCAAATAGACCTAAGAAGTTGGTGTAGCCATTCTAGTATATGACAAAGTAAACTTCTAACCAAAATTAATCAAAAGAGACAGGGAGAGACATTTTGTACTCATCTATGGAAAGATTAGCCAAGATAACATTTCAAATCTTCATATGTATGCCCTGAATGCAAGGGTACCCATGCTTGTAAAAGAAATATTACCAAAGCTTAAATCACACATTTACCCTATCAAATCGATAGTGTGAGACTTCACTACCCCACTGTCACTAACAGACAGGTCATCTAGACAAAAACTAAGCAGAGAAATAATGGACCTAACATATATCTATAGGTCATTTCACCCAAACACAAAATATACCTTCTTTTCAGCTCCTCACAGAACTTTTTCTAGAATTAACCACATTCTTGATCACAAAGAAAATCTCAACACATGTAAGAAAATTGAAATAACCCCCTGCATCCTATCAGAGTACCATGGAGAAAAGCTAGATTTGAACAATAACAAAAACAAGAGAAGTCTTATATACTCATGGAAACTGAACAACTCTCTACTGAATTAAAATTGTGTCAAGGTAGAAATAAAGGAAAAAATTAAAGACTTCTCAGAATTAAGTGAAAATGAATGCACAACACACCCAAATTTATGGGACACAATGAAAGTGGTGCTAATAAGGAAGCTCATAGCAGTAAGTTCATGCCTACATAAAGAAATCAAAGATATCTCATACTAACAATTTAGCAGCATACATGAAAACTCTAGAATAAAAGGAAGCAAGCACACTCAAAAGGAGTAGATGGCAGGAAATAATCAAACTCAGGATTGAAATCAATAAATTAGAAACAAAGAGAACAATACAAAGAATCAATGAAACAAAAGAATTGGTTCTTTGATAAAAATCAACAAGATAGACAAACCCTTTTCTGAATTAACTAAAAAGCAAAGGAAGAAGAACAAAATTAACAAAATCAGAAATGAAAAAAAGGATATAACAACAGACACTGAGGATATCCAAAGAATCATTAGTTTAATAGTTCAAAAATATGTACTCCACAGAAATATAAAATCTAAAAGAAATAGATAATTTTCTTGATAGCTACCAGTTCCCAAAGTTAAATCAAGATCAGATCAATGGTTCAAATAATCCTCTATCACCTAAGGAAATAGACACTGTCACTGAAAGTCTGTCAACCAAAACAAAACAAAACAACAAAAACCCCAGGGCCACACAGTTGTAGCACAGAATTTTATCACACTTTGAAAAAACAGCTAACAACAATATTCCTCAAATTATTGCACAAAATAGAAACAGAAGGAACACTGCCAAATTCACTTTATGAGGCCACAGTCACCCTGATGTCCAAGCCACATGAAGATTCAACAAAGAAAAAGCACTACACAGCAATTCCCCTCATGACCATAGATGCAAAATATTGGAAAAATACTTGCAAATCAAATCCCACAAAATATAAAAAAGATGATCAGCCATTATCAAGTAAACTTCATCCCAGAGATGCAGGGGTGGTTCAACATATGAAAACCAATCAATGTAATCTACATTGAATGTTTTAACAAACTGAAAGAAGAAAAAAAACACATCTTATTAGGTGCTGACACAGCCTTTGAAAAAAATCCAACATCTCTTCATGATAAAAATCTTGGAGAGATTAGATATAAAAGGGGCATACCTAAACATAATAAAGGTAATTTACAGCAAGCTGATACCCAACATCAAAATAAATGGAAAGAAACTCAATGCCATTCCACTAAAATAAGGAGTACAACATGGCTGTGCTCTCTCTTCATATCTATTCAATACAGTCCTTGAAGTGCTACCTAGAGCAATAAGACAACTGAAGGACACAAAGGGGAAACAGTTTGTAAAGTAAGAGATAAAAGCATTGCCATCATCCCAAAACAAATCTACAGATTCAACACAATCCCCAAGAAAATTCCAACACCATTCTTTACAGAACTTAGAAGAGCAATACTCAACTTCATATGGAAAAAAAAAACCAAAAAACCCTGGATAACTAAAATAATCCCTGATTTCAAGCCATACTACAGAACCATAGTAATAAAAACCTCATTTTATTGGCATAAAAACAGACACTTGGATCAGTGGAATCAAATTGAGGATCAAGGCACACCACACACTTACGGACACTTGATCTTTTTATGAAGAAGTCAGGAAAACACAATGGAAATTGAAAGCATCTTCAAAAAATGGTCGTCTCACTGGATGTCTGCATGTATAAGAATGGAAATAGATCCACATGTATTACCCTGCATAAAGCTCAACTCAAGTGGATCAAAGACCTCAACATAAAACCAGATACAGTGGACTTTATAGAAGATGAAGTGAGGAACAGCCTTTAACACATTGGTACAGGAGACAATTTCCTGAACAGAACACAAATAGCAGAGGCATTAAGATTGACAATTAATAACCAGGACCTCATGAAACTGAGAAGCTTCTGTAAGACAAAGGACTCTGACAGTAGGATGAAACAGCAGCCTACAGAATGGGAAAGATCTTCACCAACCCCACATCTGACAGAGGGATAATATCCAAAATATATAAAGAACTCAGGAAACTAGGCATAAACAAACTAAATAATCCAATTAAAAATGAGATACAGATCTAAACAAATAATTGTCAATAGAGGAATCTGAAATGACTGAGAAACACTTAAATATTCAATGCCCTAAGCCATCAGGGAAAGGCAAATCAAAACGACTTTGAGATTCCATCTTACACCTGTCAGAATGGCTAATATCAAAAAAACAAGTGAAAACTCATGCTGGTGAGGATGTGGAGCAAGGGGAACAAGCCTTCAATGCTGGAGAGAGTGCAAAATTGTACAGCCAATATGGAAATCGATACGGCTATTCCTCAGAAAATTGGGAACTGATCCACCTCAAGGCTCAGCTTTATTGCTCCTGGGCATATACACAAGTTGGGAATCTGGTTGGTCTGTATCTTGTAGTGAAAGGAAACTGTAAGGAACACATACAAGAGTGACTAAAAGTTTATATACAATTTCTGAAAAATCTCAAATAATCTTGAAAAAATATTATGCCAATTTTATAAAACTTATTCTAGGTATTAAAACAGAGAATAATTTCATGAGGGTACTAATATATGAAGATATTTAGAATATTAAGAAACGCCTTGGGTCACAAACATACATACAGATGTAAAGGTACTTAACAGGATATAGCAAAATAAGCTCTACTATGCATGTAAGAAATAAACCAATTAAGTTTATCCTAGGAAAGCAAACTTGGTTTACAATTTGAACTTCTTTTTTTTTTTTTAATTTTTTTTTTTTAATTTTTATTTTGCAATACAATTAAGTTCTACATACAGGCACAGATTCCCTTGTTCTCCCCCCTCCCGCCCCCCTCACCTTCCCCCCAGGCCGCCTCCCATTCCAATCTCCTCCAGGGCAAAGCCTTCCCCACAGACTGAGATCAACCTGGTGGACTCAGTCCAGGTAGGTCCAGTCCCCTCCTCCCAGGCCGAGCCAAGCGACCCTGCATAGGCCCCAGGTTTCAAACAGCCGACTCATGCAATGAGCACAGGACCCAGTGCCACTGCCTGGATGCCTCCCAAACAGATCAGCCCAATCAACTGTCTCACCCACTCAGAGGGCCTGATCCAGTTGGTGACCCCTCAGCCATTGGTTCATATTTCATGTGTTTCCGTTTGTTTGGCTATTTGTCTCTGTGCTTTATCCGACCTTGGTCTCAACAATTCTCTCTCATATAAACCCTCCTCATTCTCGCTAATTGGACTCCCAGAGATCCACCTGGGGCCTAGTCATGATCTCTGCATCCAGATCCCTCAGTAGTTGGATGAGGTTTCTAGCACGACAATTAGGGTGTTTGGCCATCCCATCACCAGAGTAGGTCAATTCGGACTGTCTCTCGACCATTGCCAGCAGTCTGTTGTGGGGGTATCTTTGTGGATTTCTGTGGGCCTCTCTAGCACTTTGTTTCTTCCTATTCTCATGTGGTCTTCATTTACCATGGTCTCCTATTCCTTGTTCTCCCTCTCTGTTGTTGATCCAGCTGGGATCTCCCACTCACCCAAGCTCTCTTTCCCTCGACCCTCGCCCTTCACTACCCCCACTCCTGTCCAGGCTGTTCATGTAGATCTCATTCCATTTCTCTGTCATTGGGCGATCCCTGTGTCTTTCTTGGGGTCCTGATTTCCAGGTAGCCTCCCTGGTGATGTGAGTAGCAGTCCAGTCATCCTTGTTCCACATCTAGTATCCTGTTATGAGTGAGTACATACCATGTTTGTCTTTCTGAGTCTGGGATACCTCACTCAGGATGATTTTTTCTAGGTCCATCCATTTGTCTGCAAACCTCATGATGTCATTGTTTTTCTCTGCTGAGTAGTATTCCATTGTGTATATGTACCACATTTTGTTTATCCATTCTTCAGTTGAAGGGCATCTAGGTTGTTTCCATGTTCTGGCTATTACAAACAATGCTGATATGAACATAGCTGAACAAGTGCTCTTGTGGTGTGGTTGAGCATTCCTTGGGTATATGCCCAAGAGTGGTATAGCTGGATCTTGGGGGAGATGGATTCCCAATTTTCTAAGAAAGCGCCATATTGATTTCCAAAGTGGTTGTACAAGCTTGCATTCCCACCAGCAGTGGAGGAGAGTTCCCCTAGCTCCACATCCTCTCCAGCATAAGGTGTCTTCAGTGTTTTTGATCTTAGCCATTCTGACAGGCGTAAGGTGGTATCTCAGAGTTGTTTTGATTTGCATTTCCCTGATGATTAGGGATGTTGAGCAATTCCTTAAATGTCTTTCAGCCATTTGAGTTTCCTCTGTTGAGAATTCTCTGTTTAGTTCTATAGCCCATTTCTTAATTGGACTGTTGGGCATTTTGATGTCTAATTTCTTGAGTTCCTTATATATTCTGGATATCAGTCCTCTGTCAGATGTGGGATTGGTGAATATCTTTTCCCATTCTGTAGGCTGTCGCTTTGCCTTGTTGACCGTATCCTTTGCCCTACAAAAGCTTCTCAGTTTCAAGAGGTCCCATTGATTGATTGTTTCTCTCAGTGTCTGTGCTACTGGTGTTCTATTTAGAAAGTGTTCTCCTATGCCAATGCGTTCAAGACTACTTCCTACTTTCTCTTCTAGCAGGTTCAGAGTAGCTGGGTTTATGTTGAGGTCCTTGATCCACTTGGACTTAAGTTTTGTGCACGGTGATAGATATGGATCTATTTGCAGCCTTCTACATGTTGATATCCAGTTTTGCCAGCACCATTTGTTGAAGATGCTTTCTTTTTTCCATTGTGCACTTTTGGCTTCTTTGTCAAAAATTATTTGTTCATAGGTGTGCGGATTAATGTCAGGGTCTTCAATTCGATTCCATTGGTCCACATGTCGGTTTTTATGCCAGTACCAAGCTGTTTTTATTACTGTAGCTCTATAGTACAGCTTGAAGTCAGGGATTGTGATGCCTCCAGAGGTTGTTTTATTGTACAGGATTCTTTTGGCTATCCTGGGTTTTTTGTTTTTCCATATGAAGTTGAGTATTATTCTTTCCAGGTCTGTGAAGAATTGTGTTGGTATTTTGATGGGGATTGCATTGAATCTGTAGATTGCTTTTGGTAAGATTGCCATTTTTACTATGTTAGTTCTGCCTATCCATGAGCATGGGAGATCTTTCCATTTTCTGACATCTTCTTCAATTTCTTTTTTCAGGGACTTAAAGTTCTTGTCATATAGGTCCTTCACTTGCTTGGTTAGTGTTACCCCAAGGTATTTTATGTCATTTGTGGCTATAGTGAAGGGTGAACTTCAATTTCTGCTTTCCCATTAAACAGAACAGAATATGAAATGATCTCAATTAATATGAAAAGGATAGGTAAACAGGACATTTTTTTCAAGGTTAAGACTTTGACCACGCCACTTATATAAAAATGAATGCATTTTCCATTACAAAACATTCACAGACACCTGTAACAAATACTGAACCTCATTTGAGACTTTTAAAGTTGTCTTCCTGATCTGGAATTCTTACAGAATCCCTCTGATGTTATTTCAGTATTGTACTGAAGGAAGTACCCAGTTTCCTAAGAGAGCATGTGTGTTGTAAAGTGACACAGTGACAACAGCAATAATATTGTATCATTCACAGGTAAAAATACCATGCAAGTAAAATCTCTCTCTCTCTCTCTCTCATATATATATATATATATATATATATATATATATATATATATATATAATCTTGGTCACTAGATATAAGCACAACTTTTAAGAATAATTTTATTTCTATAGATAATAAAAATTAGGAAATATTTCAACACTCATTTATGATTTTCATAGACACTGAATGGCATAGAATAAACTGGCTTGTTTTCTAGTCTAAAACATCTCTGAGGAAAATTAGAATCTGAATAGAAGTTTCTGCCATGTCAATAGTTAAGAAGCTCAATGGTATAAACATATATCAAATCTCTGAGCCATCTTGAAGCTAAACCCTTTCCTCACATCTAAAATTCAATGGACATTATTGAGAGAAAAAAAAAGGTGTTTTTTTTGTTGTTGTTATTTTACAAAATTGATATGGAAACACAAAATAAATAAGAATTTTAGGATTAGTAGAATAAGAACGTTTTCCTACAAGATAGCAACATGTTAGTATAAGAAGAGACAAAAACTATGAGAGATCAGATAGAGGCTTAGTGAAGACATTGAGTTATAACAAAGTTATCACAGAATTCAGTGGAAGAAAAGGTATTCACTATAAGAAATGTGTCAAACAATTAAGTAACAAGAAAAGAGCAAAGTTCTCTTCATTCCTGCTTTCCACATGACTTATTTCTAACTTAAAACACAAACTGATAAACCTTGTAGGTGAGACAACCTTAGCTTTCTCTTAAGAGGAAAACAAGTTTTTAATACATATTTTATTAATTCTTTATGATTTAATACAATGTATTTTAATCACATACACCACTCCCTAATTCCTCAAAGATCCACCCAATTTTGTGTCCTCATTGTTTTTTAAGACCATCCCATCCAAGTAGTGTTGTCTGTATACTTGTGTGTAGCAATTCACTGAAGTATGTTCCAGTTAAGAGGGGACACATCCTTAAATAAAACTAACTCTTTCTGAGTCTTGCTTATTTCCTTTAGCAGGGAAAATTTCATTTCCATTATTTTCGTGCAAATTTCATGATTTCCCTTTTTAATAGTGAAATGAAATTCTATTGATTATATGTACAAAAAATTCATTATCTCTTCATCTGTTGATGGACATCTAGGTTTGTTCCACTATCATGTCTTTGTGAATATGCGTTAGTAAGTATGTATGTGTAAATATGTCTGTAGCAGGAATTAGTCTTTCATGTATTCATCCAAGAGTAATAAATATAAGTAATATATACATATATGTATAAATATATTGGATGCAAATATAGAAACATTACAGAATTATCTGAGCCACAAACTAAAATATGTATTTGTCTATTGTAGCTAGAGTTTTCCTGCCTGGCCCACAGTCAGGACAAATCTCTCTCACCTGCCAGTCCCACAGCCGCTCAGACCCAACCAAGTAAACACAGAGACTTATATTGGTTACAAACTGTATGGCCGTGGCAGGCTTCTTGCTAACTGTTCTTACAGCTTAAATTAATCCATTTCTATAAATCTATACCTTTCCACGTGGCTTGTGGCTTACCGGCATCTTCACATGCTGTTTCTCATCATGGCAGCTGGCAGTGTCTCTGACTGAGCCTTCCACTTCCCAGCTTTATTTTCCTCCTTGTCCTGCCTATACTTCCTGCCTGGCCACTGGCCAACCAGTGATTTATTTATTGACCAATCAGCAACACACTTGACATACAGACCATCCCACAGCAGTTTATTGGCTATATTATGTGTATATATGTTTCCTGGAAATGCCATAACAAAGTATCTCAAATAGAGTGGCTAAACCCAACATAGTTATTGTCTTATAGCTATGGAAACTTGTAACACGAATCTTTTTTTTTTTTTTTTTTTTTTTTTTTTTTTGGTTTTTCGAGACAGGGTTTCTCTATGTAGCTTTGCGCCTTTCCTGGGACTCACTTGGTAGCCCAGGCTGGCCTCGAACTCACAGAGATCCACCTGGCTCTGCCTCCCGAGTGCTGGGATTAAAGGCGTGCGCCACCACCGCCCGGCTGTAACACGAATCTTAAAAGGTCTTATTAATAAAAACAAACCCGGAGCCAGGTATTGAGGTGAACGCTGAATGATCAGAGAAACAGAACAAGCCACAGCCAGTCTCATCTTGCCAATTCCTCAGCTGATCTTGTTTCCTCAGACTGAAAGCCTCTGAATCCTCATCCATATGGATCTCAGCTGAACTGCTGCTTAAAAGCTAAAAGCTTAAAAAGACTCTAGTTCCTGGTCCTCACACCTTATATACCTTTCTGCTTTCTGACATCACTTCCTGGGATTAAAGGACTTGTGTCACCATGCCTGGCTGTTTCCATTGTGGCTTTGAACTCACAGAGATCCAGATGCATCTCTGTCTCCAAGAATGCTAGTGCTAAAGGTGTGTGTGCCACCATTTTCTGGCCTCTATGTCTGTCTAGTGGCTGTTCTGTTCTCTGACCCTAGATAAGTTTATTAGGCTGCACAATATATTGGCGGACACAATATCACCACAGAGGCTGGAAGTCTGAAACCTAGTATCAGGAAGACAAGGCTCCCTCGGCATCTGAAAGGTAAGAATCTTCATTGCTTGCCATAGTTTCTGCTAATCACCATCAATTGCTAATGTGCTTTGTCTTATAAAATACATCATTTAAGCTATGCCTATTGTCACTGAGCAAGCTCCTCATATGCATATTTTTCTTTGTAAGTTCATTAAGATGTATCTCAAGGACCTTGTCTTAACTGTGTCTGTAACAATATCTGTAACCTCGCTTTCAAAATGAGGTACCAATCGGAGGTACTGGGAATTAAGATCTAGGAATATCTTTTTGAGGAAACAGCTTAACTTTTATCCACGGATAAATAAGTTTTCTGTGTAACATTATGCACTAACAGAAAACAAAGTTAGAGAACAGTCAGTGGTGGTGCACATCCTTAATCCCAGAACTCAGGAGGCAGAAGCAGGCCAGGCACTGTGAGTTTGAGGCCAGGCAGGACTACACAGAAAAACCCTGTCTCAAAAAACCTGACAGAAAATGAAAAGAAAGTTGCATGAGTGGTTAAATTTCACCAATATAAAGTACAAAGAACCCAGATTCTTACTTATTCCACTTAAACCATATTTTATAATTACATTTATATAAATATATTAGGTACTTTTTCCTTGTGATAAAATACATAACAAAAGCAGCTTATGGAAGAAGAGTCTGTTTTGAATCACAGTCTGAAGTTACATCCATTGCTGTGGGAAGGATGGGGCAGTGAGAGCTGCTTTATCTCTGGTGGCTTGAGTGAGAGTCAGCCATGGGCACTACACCCAGAGTCAGGAAGCAGAGAGAAATGAGCGCTGATTCTTAGCTCACTTCCTTCTCTTTTTATTCAGTCCAATAGCCTAGCCTATAGGATAAGACCACCCACATTCAGAGTAGATCTTCCGTCTCTGGTTATACCACTCTGGAAGAAAAACTCAGATATCACCTTAGGGTATCTCCTAATAATTATAAATCCAGGCAAGTTAACAATGAAGATTAAGATCTTGATAAGATATAAATATAAACTTAGTCTATTTAATCTAGTCTTAGTAGTGGTGTCTGAAAAGTAACAACAGAGGAAAATCAAGAATGAACCGGTGTGTTGGCAATAATCTGCATGTATGTAAGGGTTAATGTACAGGCGCACTCACTTTGTAGACATTGACATTAATTATACCTTAATTCCACAGATACCTGCTCAGCCATGTACATTGCTGCTTTATTCATAGTAGCTAGGAAATGGAAACAACCTAAATTTCCTACAATTGATAAATGGATAATGAAAATGTGGTACATACACATTATGAAATACTATTCAGTGGTAAAGAAAAATGAAATCAAACTTTCAGGTACATGGACGGAAGTATAAAAGATTATCTTGAGTGAAGTAACATAGACCCAGAAAAAAAAAATGTCATATGTTCTCTCTTATTGCATTTCCTAAAAACAAGGAAAGTAAAATGAGGCCATTTCCAGGATGGGGGGCAATAGAAAAGGGAAGAGCAGGGTACAAGTAATCTGATCAGCAAAATGGAGAAAAGGGGGCTCTTCTAAGGGAACAGGAAAGGAGGTAAATATAGGAGAAGGGAGGTGGGTAAAATAATATGGATGGCAGAAAAGGTACCAGGAACGTTAAAATTATATATATATATATATATATATATATATATATATATATATATCTCATAAAACATACATATTTATTAATATAACACACACACACTCATACACACACACACACACACACACACACACACACACACATACACGGACTTTTCACATCTCAGCGGACAAAGCTGAGCCAAAGAACAACAAATTAAAACCTTAATATCAGACATAAAAAGCCTGCTTTTGACTTGGCCAAACTGTCTAAAGACTCTCAAACATACAGCCTATTACTGTTGTCCTTGATTATGCCCCCAGAGGTGGAGGGTAAGACTTTATTAATGAAGGCACCATACACTTCAGGAACAGGGCCAAGAGACCCCTAAGATGGAACTGACCTGAAAGTCCCCTCCCTGAGGACTAGCTTTCATGGTACCAGGAGGTGCCATGCAAGTTTTCAAAGGAGGGAGGCAACCAACAGTCCTATCCAGCTGTGATGCTACAAACCACACCAAAGACCAATATTGTTGGAGGAGACTCTACAAACACTAATTTACTAAGGCAGCATAGTAGCAAAAAATAGATAACAGCAATATATAAACATGTGTCCTTCTACCCACAGAAAGGTGCATTTTTCACCCTTCACCAAGGAATCTTCTCTTTGCAACAGACAGAAACCACCACAGAAAACTGCAACCAATCAAAATGCAGAGTTGTGGAGCCCAGTCTCAATGGGTACAACTGCAAAATATTCCCTCACCTAAGGCTCAAGCAACATTGTGGAATTGGGGACAGAAAGATTATAAGAGACAGAGAATCATGGACTTTGTTGTGAGATTATGTCTCATAGTAACATCAGAAGCTACACTCATAAAGTCCCACCTACATGACCACTGAAAGGAGCTGAAGAAGAATGGCATCAATGAACATGCCAGGAGGCCTCATCCCTACACAAAGAATTGCAGGCAACTGAGGGAAGCCATGCACAGGAGAGGAGATCCTTCCCAGGGAAGAGCATACCAATTGGTTGTCCATTGTCAAATGGTCAACCCTGTAAACATACGTACAAGTAACATTATATAGGTGCACAGATGATATTTAGGAATATATGTATATATTAGTACATATGCATAAAATAATGACTGATGAAATGTTGATAATAGAGGGCATAGATTTAAAGGAGAGTGAAGAAGGAAATATGGAACAATTTAAAAGGAGGAAGGGAAGGGAGAAACATTGAAATTAAATCACAATCTCAAAAATAAAAAGGCACTTTATATAATAATTTTCAAAGAAAAACTAATGCAAACATCATGAGATAAGCATAAAGTTTGTTTTAAATCTATTGGATATTAAATT
This sequence comes from Peromyscus eremicus, assembly GCF_949786415.1. Lineage (NCBI taxonomy): Eukaryota > Metazoa > Chordata > Mammalia > Rodentia > Cricetidae > Peromyscus > Peromyscus eremicus. The sequence goes on along the minus strand of NC_081421.1, from coordinate 21,330,319 downwards.
GTAAATTAGATGTTGATAATTAAATGGTGTTTCATTTTTATGTTACAGCTTACTCAAAGTATTAAAAATGTCCTCTGTTACTAAGTTATGATGCTCACTGGATTAGGCACTTTAAATTTATTTTTGTCTTAACAGTGCTTCAACTCTATAACTTTCAAGGCATAGTAACCATATTGTAAGTCAAGAAGCATCAGTAGTAAGTATATACTAATACACATATATTTAAAATGTACAATCTGATGCATTTTGACATGGACACATATCTCAAAGCCATTCTATGACTAAAATAGTCACCATCTTCCAAAAGCTTTCAATTTTTTTTATGACACTTTAAAACTATATCCTATTTCTGCCCAAATATCTCTGCTTTCTTCTAAGCCTGAATTTGCATTGCCAGGGGTTTATGCAAATTAAAACAAATTGTATAGTTTGGGTATTTGGACTTAATTATTTTTGAAATTTCTAAATACTATGGTGTTCCATTTCATATATACCATGGCATGTTTAAAGTGTCCACATGCTAATCTTTAATTTGATTATTTCTAATATGAGGTAATATAAGCATACATATATGAGGCTTTAACTAAGCTTATTCTTTATTTATCTTGGCTAAATGCATAGCAATTAAAGAACTGAATTGTAAGCTTAACCTTGAAGGAATTGTTGAAATCTGAGGAGGCTACAAGGGATTAACAAATTACCTGTAACTAGTTATAGACAGTTGTCAGCTGCCATTGGGTCTGGAAACTTCTACTAAAGAAAAAAGTACTCCTGGTGCTCTGAATATTTTAAATCCAGTTCTAAGAAATCTCTTTTCTTCTTTGGGCCTCTTCAGGCATTGCACATACATGGTACACAGAAATAGATGTAGAAAAAATTAATACATGTCATATAAAAATAAATAAATATTCTAAAATTAGGTTTAAACATTCTAGTAAGTCTATAGTATTATTTTACAGTGGTTTTAATCTGTAGTTTCTTAACAATTAATGACTCACGTATGTGCTTCTTGTCTACAACCCATATTTTTTTAACTTCTGTTAATAGAAAATGTTGTAGAGATTTTTACTTTTTTTTCTCTTATTTTTGTGTTTTTACAATTATTCATGTATTCCACATAAAATCCCCTCAGCAAATATGTGATTTGTTGTTATTTTCTCCTAGACTATAATTTTTTTGTTCATTTACTTACCAGTTGTTTTGGAAACACAAATGCTATTAAATTTTTGAAGTCCAACCTATAATATTTTCCTTTACAGATCATCTTTTGTTGTTACAGTTAGGAAATATTTGCCTAATATCCCACCATTATTTTATTCATTTATTATGTATGAGGTAATTGCGGTTTATAATTAAGTCTATATGGCACAAGGATTTTATTGACCAGTGGACATGTGGACAGCCAAAGTCTCAGCTCTATATTCTGAAAAGGGAATTCTGCTACTGAATGGAATTTACATCTATGTCCGTGCCATGTCCATTGGCCTGTGAGGAATTACTTCTGAGCTGTATCCTGAACTGTTTATCTTGAAAACTGTATAAATAGAATTGGATGAATATCTTTGTCATGATATTAAAGTCAGGAAATGTAGGACATTCAACTTGTTTTTTTTTCTTTCATATGTTGCTGTTGTTGCTTATTGGCTTTACTAAGGCTGTTTGTCCCCTGTGAATGTAATGTAAATTCTGCAATCAACTTTTCAATATCCAGAAAAACCTACTGGAATTTAGACTATGATTACTATAAATCTTTAAACAGTGTCCAACATTTTGACATAACAATACGACATCATACGAGTTCACACCTAAGATTTGCATTATCAAAATTCTATACTCTTTTAATTTTGTAGAAAAAAATCATAATGTTTTAAGTAATTTTATAACTTTGTTGTTGGTCCTATTCATAACTCTTGGTTCTTTGTAGTAGATAAGCTACAGCTTGGACACACCTTCACAGACAGTTTGGATTTCAAAAACAATGAATGAACACATATTACTTAACTATGTTAGGTCTTCTTTAAGTTCTCTCAAACACAGTTCACTATGTTTTCTTACACTAAGTTTGCACAGTGTCTTAGACACATCTGTAAGTAGTTCACACTTGTGCATTAAATTTCTGTATAGAACTTTCCTATCTTAGAATTTTGCTTTAATCATTTGTTAGTTCAAATAGTTCTTTTTAATTTTTAAAATGTGTCTACTTGTATGTGCACAAGTTATGGTTCATTTGTGAAAGTCAGAAGGTGACTTGTGGGAATCACTTGTCTCCTCCTACCATGTGGGTCTTTGGGATTTGTCAGATTATAAGACTTGGGAACAAATATTCTTAAAAACTTAACCACCCCACTGTCCTCGAGTAGTTTTTAGATACTTCAAAGAACTGCCTATGAAGATATTTATTTCATCTCTCAATAAGAAGAAATTTTCTTCTTCATTGCTTTTTCTTATCTATTGCAAGACTCCACAGTACAATGGTAGTTGAGTAGAAGTAAGATATTGTGACCACATCCTTGATCATGGAGAATAGATAAGTCTTGCACTATTTATTCTGTTCATTGTAGTATTCTTTTGTGGCTAAAGCTATGTTACATAAATTCATGGAGAGATTACATGAACAAATGATCAGACTTTTTTCTAGACTGTTAATATCCTTTGATGCATTTACTGACTTGTGGATTATGGTTGAAATAACATCCATTTTTGTATTATATATTGTACTTTTACATGTGGTTGGATTCTACTTTCCCACATTTTTCTCAGGACTTTTGCATCTAAGTACTTGCAGACAGTTGCCATTGAGTCCTCTACATACACTCAGAATTTCTCTTTAGAGCTTTGTCTTCCCATCAATCCCATCCCGAGACCGTGTACTTTGAATCTATTTTTAGCTCATTCTTCCAATGGGGTGTTGGAAGATGTGGCCTTGTTGAAGAAGGTATGTTACAGGATGAGAATGTTGAGAGTTTAAAGATTCCATGTCATTTCAAGTTTGCTCTTTCTGTTTTATGCTTGAGGTTTAAGATGTGGTCTCTAAGCTTCCTCCTCCTGGTACCATATCTGCTGCTTGTTGCCATGACTCCACTCCTCCAACATGGATTCTTATCACTCTGGAACTGTAAAACAAAATAAGCTCTCTCTCCCTTAATTGCCTTTGGTTATGGTGTTTTATCACATTAATGGAAAAGGAACTGAGACACTTAGGAACATAGAGACTAAAATTTATCTCAGGAGGGGCTAGAGGGATGACCCAGTGGTCAAGAACAATGCTTCTCTTTCAGAAAATCAGAGACAGATTCCCAGCACAGGCTCTCCAGGAGCTTTTGTACCTCCAGTTCTATAGAATCTGACACTGTCTTCTACCAACATTCACACTCATATGCACAGACACACACACACAAACAAAAATAAAATAAAATAAAAATCTTAAAATTGTGTCAGAAAAGATCATTTTACGTGATAATACAAGATTAAGTGCTCTGTACATGGACAAATATTTCCACAAAAACGCATCTGAGGATAGAGTGTGGTCACCTAAACAATTGAAATGCGTAAAGTGCTCCTTACTACTGACTGAGGAAGATTGGTAGAGTTCCCAATACACCTCTGTTGCTAGAGTTTTCCTGACTGGCCCACGGTCAGGGCAAATCTCTCTCACCCGCCAGTCCCACAGCCACTCAGACCCAACCAAGTAAACACAGAGACTTATATTGGTTACAAACTGTATGGCCGTGGCAGGCTTCTTGCTAACTGTTCTTACAGCTTAAATTAATCCATTTCTATTAATCTATACCTTGCCACATGGCTCGTGCCTTACTGGCATCTTCACTTACAGCTTGTCATGGTGGCGGCTGGCAGTGTCTCCCTGACTCAGCCTTCCACTTCCCAGCTTTATTCTCCTCCTTATCCTGCCCATACTTCCTGCCTAGCCAATGGCCAATCAGTGTTTTATTTATTATCAGCAACACATGTGACATACAGAACATCCCACAGCACACCTCGATTCAATACTCAGAAAAACAGCGTAAGTTGAAGATAGAAGTAACTTACCAGGGCCATTTAGACTTCAAGCTTAATATGCAAATACCTAAATACACATGCAGAGGAAACTTCAGGCTGTAGACACATTTGGAAACTACATGCGAGTTCATATGAAAGAATATCAAATTCTACAATATGGAATTTTGTAGTAGTAAAAGATATTTAACATAGCAGAGCAGATATTTAACAGCATAATGATCCCAATTAAATAAAAATTAAATGGTTAAAAGCAGTTCTTAAATGTTTTATGGTCTCTACAAAGAAAGTCATATACATTTATTGGAATACATAGATGTTTTAGTTTGATTGATATAACTAGGTAATAAATTAGGTTTAACTACCTAAGAAAGCCAGAACTTTACCTGGCCCCTCATTATTAAGTACATTTCTACCTAATAGAATAGGTCTAAGAAAATGAGAAAAGGTATGCTGATGTATATATTTTTGTAAAATTTATATAAAGTAATTTTAATGTCTTCATATTTTATGTCAATATTATAAGTCAAATTGTGTAATATCTTCACATTTTATGTCAATATTGTAACAGTCAAATTCTGTGTGTGTGTGTGTGTGTGTGTGTGTGTGTGTGTGTGTGTCTGGTGTGTGGTATGTGTGTATGTGTGTGTGGTATATGTATAGGAGATTGGTGTGTGTGATATGTGTGGTGTGTCTTTTGTGTGTGGTGTGTGGTGTGAATGTATGTGTGTGGGAAGTGTGTGTAAGGATGACTTGATCTGGGGTCTTCATAGAGTTGATTATGTATCAGACATAGGAACTCTTCCTATTGTCACAATACACTTGTTTTCTATTTCCTCATCTATCAGATATAACAAGATCATACAATTTGACTGTCATGATGACTGAGTTATCATGTAATGTGTTAGGTACACAGTTTTTCCTGTGTTCCTGGCCTTGATAGCCACATTCCTCCTCATAGTCCCCAGTCACACTTCCATCACGTGTTAATAGAAAGGTCTTGAAAGTTTATCCTCTCACACTTGTGTGGCTTGGCAAACTTGCCAAGCAGAGCCTGGTGCCTGACCCTAGAGGACTGAGCTGAGATGCACCTTGCTCAGAGCCCTGCTGTGAACCTGGCAAGTGAGCATGTCATCTGTTTCCTTCCAAGAGTCTTAGGAGACCAGAAGGTGAAGTCAGCCCTGGGGCAGAAACCTGGAGAACATTGTAGAAGTCAGACTCGACTCTAAGGTGAAAGAAGTGTCAGGATTAGTGGAGGAGGCTTCCCTGGCAGCACCAGCTGGCTCTATCCAGGACACCGTAGCTTAGAGCATCAGTGCTAAGGCTTCTATTTTGGTCCACATCTTAAGAGGATTTCAATCTTCCACAGGAATGATGGTAAATAAGGATTTCAGATTTTGAAGGACAAACCAATCCTATCCAGCTAGTCTGTAGAATTCATGTCTCCTGTTGAACTTTACCCACTTAATGAATCCCAATTCTTTCACACCTGGCTATGATCTTGATCTTTGGGATTAGGTTTTTCTTACATCAACTTTAAAGTATCAGTTAATCATGTGTGGTGGCTGCAAAGCTGCTCTAAAGAGTTTGTAAAGTATGACTCAAACTCAACTAATAAATAACAAGAAATCACATTTATTATAATAACCGCCAGTAAACTGAAGCACACAGATTCCTGGTAACAGGATTTAAGGTGGAGAGACCTGTAGCAAATAGCTAAAAAGATGTTAGAGGAATGGCAGTTAAAACTGTGAACTAGAATACCTGACTATAGTAAAAAGAGGAGGAAACCACTGGGAGCTAAGTTTGGAGGCATGAGTGTGGGTCCAAATTATAGTCATTTTTTTTAAAGTCTCATAAGACTGAACAATTCAAATATCAGGATTCTACAATAAAAAATGAAGTGTCTAGCTGACTGCACATCGAATGTGGATTTAACATCAGCCTTTGTGTTTGTTTCCTTTAGTCTTGCGTTGTGAGTCTTTTCTATCAAAGGTTTCATTCTGGTGTAATGAACATCTTCTAGAATTAGATGATGGTAGCAGGATGGCCAGTGACAGTCAAATATTGTTCCAGCATGAGAGAAGCCGAGAAAAAGGATCACTTGAGCCAAGGACTTTGAGCTAAGCCTGGAAAACATAGTAAGAACCAGTCTCAAAAAAGGAAAGTGTTTGTGTATTGGAGAGAAAAAAGAGTACTTCTCTCCCCTGTGTGAGAACAGAGTTAAGTCCCCAGCACCACAGATCAACAACGAAGAGCTATGTGGTAATGATGACACTCAGTTCTGTAAATAGACTAAATACTCCTTGCTTGTGTATGTTCAGTAAGTGAAGTTCTGACATGTAAACTGTATCACAACAATGCTGAACATATGGAATGGAGAGAATAACTTGTTTATTGAGAATTCTGGGAAGCAACATAAAATAGTGGAAGAAAAAGAAACATCTGAGAAACTAGAGGATGTATTCTTGATAGCCAGTTACAGTTGAGTGAGTCTTTGGAGCTATTTTTTTTTTTTTTTTGAAAATTCTGAAATCATTTTCTACATCACACCTGCTTTTCATGATTTTGTTAGTAGCAGTTGGGAACTGGAACACAGTCTCAAGAGAGCTCTTCAGCCAATAGTAGCCACTGCTTAACCTTGTGGCAGGATCCTGTGCTGTTGTTCCCTTTGGGGGAGGGGGCCAAGTAGGCGCAGAATCAAGCCACACAGACTCTGGGAGAATGTGGAAACAACAAGCTCAGTTTATTCAGGAAGAGGCAAGCCTTATATACCCTCCATCCCACCCTGGGGGGAGGTCTGATGAATATGCATCTGCTGGTGTGACATGGTTGTCTCTCATTGGTCCAGGTCATCTTCAGATCCTGTTTCAGCTGCTATTGCTAAGGCCATTGGGCAGACCGAGGCTGGCTCTCAGAAACTATCATTTTTACTTGTTTGGGCTGGCTAGCCCTCAAGCCTGTTAGGAATGAGTCATCCCACATAATCTTATTGTTATTTGTAAACATTCAGCACTGTAGGGCAGGAAGGCTAAAGCAAAGTCACAGGATCCATTTTTTCTTGTCCTGGTGCTATAATGTCAGCCCCAGATCAAGTCAGTGTTTGGTCCCACAGAGCTACAGACTGGCTCCTGGGTTGTTTTCTGTGTCTTGCCTGTTAGCTTCCATCATTCCTTCTTAGACCTATACATACTGGTATACAGGAAGCCCTTTCTGAATATTTTATCCAATGAACATGACACTAGACACAATCTTAAGAATTTTTACTTCTCTCTACTGTGAACTTGATATTTTTTCATAGAAAATGTACCTGACAGACTTTCTTTCTACACTAAGCACACACACTGCTGCCTCATATTATTTATTTAAGGAGGAAGAGGCAGACAAAAAAGAACTAAGAAGATGAAGTTCACAAAAAGGAACAAAGACTGGCCACTAAATTAAAGCCTTCAAGCTAAATATAACACAACCATCACTGACGAGACAATGAAGCTTTCTATGGTCTATGAAAAATGAGAGTGGAATTATGATCTTACTAATTATTTTTTACTCTATAAGTCCATCCTTTTTTACTTTGATGTGCGTGTGTGTATATTTGTACGCATATTCATGTGAATGTGGTCTATGGCTATTTGCAAACACACAGATCTATATGCAGATGCACACACCCAAAAGCCAGATATCTTGTTTAAACACTTTCTACCTACAGACAGGATCTCTCAGTGAACTTAGTCTTAGGCTGGCAGTCAGCAAGTCCTAGTGATGATCCTCCTGTCTCTGTCCCCCTCCTCCATAGTGCCGGGCTTACAGGTGGACATGACCAGGGATGGCATTTTCCCCTTTAATATATGTATTTTAATGTTTTTTTTAAATTCTCTCATATATTACATCCCAATTGAAGTTTCCCCTCCTTCTTCTTCCCCAGCGCCTTCCCCTCCCATCCTCTCTCCCCCAGTTCCACCCCGTACCTACACTCGCTACCCTGTCTCCCCTCAGAAAAAAGCAGGCCTCCCAGGGACATCAACCAAATATGGCAAACTATGCTACAACAATACCAGGCACACACCATCACATCAAGGCTGGACAAGGCAACCCAGTGGGAAAGAAAGGGTACCACTAGCAGACAAAAGGGTCAGAGCCAGGCCCTGCTCCCACTGTTAGAACACTGAGCTACTCAGCCATAGCATGACGTGACGTGGCGTGATGTGGTATGACGTGACGTGACGTGACGTGACGTGACGTGACGTGACGTGACGTGACGTGACGTGACATAACATAACAGGACCTAGGTCAGACCCCTATGGGCTCCCTCATCTCTGGGAGCCCACATGAGTCCCAGACAGCTGATTTTCTAAGCTTTGTTCATGTGGTGTGTCTGACCATTCTGGTTCATCCAATCCTTCCTCCCCCTCCTCCACAGGAGTCCCCAAGCTAATGTTTGGCTGTTGGACTGCACATCTGCTTCTATCAGTTGTTGGATGGAGTCTCTCTGATCTTTTTGATGACGCTTCTGCTAGATTCCCATCCCAGAACATTCTGCAGGTAGAACAAACTGTAGGTGAAGGTTTTGTAGGTGAAGGCTGGGTGAATGTCCCAATCCCTCAACTTGAGATCTTGCCTGGTTACAGAAGACGGCCAATTCAGGCTCCTTGCCCCCCATTACTAGGAGTCTTTGTTAGGGTTACTCCCATAGATTTCATGGAGTTTCCATTGTAATAGGTTTCATGTTTACCCCTGACATGACCTTACCAATTCCAGTCCTTTCTCCTAGTATTTTCTCCCACCACTAGTTGGTGCCTCCAGTTCCTGTTACCACTTGCTCCCAGTCCACCTGCAGTGCCTATTTTACTTCCCCTTTCCAGTGAGATCCTTGTGCCCTACCCCTTAATCCTTTCTTATTACTTAGCTTCTCTGGCTCTGTGGATTGTAGCATGATTATGTTTTACTTTACAGCTAATATCCACTTACAAGTGAGCACACACCATGTTTGAATTTCTGGCTCTGCATCACCTGACACAGGATGATCTTTTCTAGTTTCATTTGTTTGACTTTGAATTTCATGATATTATTGTTTTTAACAGCTGTGTAATACTCCATTATGTAAATATACCACATTTTCTTTATCCATTATTAGGTTGAAGAAAATCTAGGTTGTTTCTAGTTTTTAGCTATTATGAATAAAGTTGCTATGAACATAGTTGAGCAAGCTTGAAATCAGGAATGATGATACCTCCAGAGAATTTCTTTTATTGTATAAGATTGTTTTAATTATCCTGTTCTTTGTTTTTCCATATGAAGTTGAGTATTTTCCTGTTGGTACCATTTAGGCTTTACCCAGCAGGTCTGCATAAAGAGGATGATTGGACCATGGCCCACGTACCAGGTGTCTGAGATGGTCTGCACTTGGCTGTGCTGGAGAGAAAGTCTTTTGCTCCACCCCTTGGCATTCCTTTAAAAACCCTAGGGCAGAGACAATCAGAGCCCAATGGATTAGGAACTAGGCCCTCTCGAGGCTATCTTGTACTTTCTGTCTTTTTCTCTTCCCTCTATCCTTTTAATTAATATTTCCTCTGCTTTTACTCAAGAATACTCTGGGGAAATGTGGGGGTGTATGTATATGAAACTATCAAAGAATAAATTTTTACAAATAAAAAAGGTAAAGAATTATTTTTCTTTTAACTAAAGAAAGGGATATTTTCTGTAATTCAAAATTTCAATACTCATAATGAATATAGGAAAGATTTTTATATGTAGGGAATCAATACAATACTGTGCAACCTGAAAAAGAAAGTTCCTAAGAATCCTCACAGCTATCAAGAAAAGATAACTGAGCTTTGATCTAAATTCTAAGGATTATTGGGAACATGGTATGGGCAAAGCAGATAAATTTGGAAAGAAAAAAAGTATTGACTGAGAAATAAACCTCCAGATCATTCTTCATTCAGAATGGGAGCAAGGGCTGAGTCCAAGAAAAGTCTCATGGAACTGAAGTCCCACCTTCCCAACTAAGAACCTAACATCACACAGTCTTTCAGAAGAGTGAAGTCCAAGTAAATAATGCACCTGCCCACTTGATCCTAATCCTGTTCCTGAGAAAGTCCCTCATGGCAGAGATGGCTCATAAAAGGCTCACTTGTCAAAGCATTATTGAAAAAGAAAGAAACAACCTTCAAATAAAGTGAGATATTATAGCAAATTGAATAAAATATTTAGCAAAGCTTCTCAAAACAGAATTGATATGCCAACCAGGCAACAGAAAAAGAAAGAAAATGTGTAGAAAAAAAATCTACACTAGAAGAGCACAGGATTGTATATTTAAAGTGCTGAAAGTACTAAGAAGAACACACACAGACACACACACACACACACACACACACACACACACACACACACACATGTGCCAAGGAAACCACGTCCAGCAAAATAAAATCTGCCCAAAATGAAGGCTCAGGAAATACTACAAGATTTATTTATATGTGTTACAAGTATATCTAGTATTACTAGAATCCACTTAAAATATACTAACTAAAATTGTTCAAGCAACATGAGAAAGTATTTTTAATTCATGATAACCAAATAGCACAAAAAAGATGATTATTCTTGCCAGTATAAGATCAGGTTTTCTGTTTTCTTTTAATTGATTCAATTGGAAATTGGATAAAATTATATTAATATAACCTTCTGCTGAGCCTGTATCCCTGCAGTGCAACATTTTACCAATAGCAGCTCAAAGCTGGTGAGAAACAAGTATTGGGCAGAAGAAGGGTCTAAGTACTAACTGGAAGCCATATAACAAAGGGAGGGAAGCACAAGGGGTTGTCATAAACACAAATACATAGAAAAAAAACAGTGATGTTTATTTCCTGAAATACTGTATTGATTATGCATCAACAGAGTTACAATGAAATAAATTAATTCTTGATTTCATTTACAATACAGACTGATTTGGAAAACAGTATGGATTAGATTAACTCAAATGAATAAAATCCAAAGGCATTATTTATCTTCTTAAATATCAATGGATTCATTAAAACATTTTATATGTTGGCTAAAATATGTCTAATGTTATCTCTAGAATTATGATATAAGTTCAAACAAAAACATAAAATTTACTTGTGATGTTTTGAAAACTAAAATAAAATTAAATCTAGAGCAAAAATCTTCCCAAGGAGAATATGGCAAGGGTGAAAAGGATAAGCCGGAACCCTCAGAAGCCCACAGCAAGCAGTGGGAAGGAGGGAGGCTTGCTTCCTGGGGCTTTGCTGTCTTTGATAACTCACTGGTATCCCTTCAGTGACAGGTTGTTGGTGGATACAGGGAAGACAGAGAAAGAAAAACATTCCCTCTGGATGTTTAACAGTGTCCACTCCCTGATTACAGAGCTATCAGTGGCATAGGCCAAGGGTGTGGGATAAATAAAAAGTTATTGAGACAGCACTGCTTGACAATTGTTTTAATGGTTAGTTACATGTGTTAACTTGGCTGGACTACAGGAGATACAGATATGTAGTCAAACATCATTACCTGGATGTGTCTTTGAGGAGGAGGAATCAGAATGAAAGTTATATTTGCATCAGTAGACTGAGTGGAGTTCTGTCCTGGCATGGGCTGTCATAATAGATTTACTGCCTTTAAAATTCAGAGCCGAAGCATCAGTTCTTCCCAGACCTAGAGCCGCCTTCAGACCACAGCTCACCCCATGGTTACTCAGACTAGTATGCTATTATTTCTGTGGGTCTCCTGAATGTAGATATTGGGCCTCTGTACTTGTGTAAGCCAATTATAATAAATCTCTTTTATCTAGATAAGCTTGCTGGTTCTGTTTCTCTGTAGAACAGGCTAACAGTCAGAACTGGTTGACATTCAATAATTGCTTCCTGATGTTTCTAGTGTTGGGTTAGCTAATATGTCCTCTGGCTTAGACAAATGCTTCTCAGGCATGAGTACTCCCACACCTTCCTAGTGAACTTGTTGAAGTGCAGTTATGAGTGGTAAGCAAAGAACAGACTCCTATATTAATATACCCTCAAAATATCCTTTCTTTATTCTCAGCTAAAACTTCATAATACAAGCTGAGCATGAACAAAGCATTTCTGTCCATCTTTTAATCTTTTACATATTTGCCCCATGACTTTGAGAAAAATCACAACTGAAATGTGTCCTACTATCATTTCTTTTCAAAATTATGAACTTAACTGATACCTGCTCAGAACTGTACCTCTAAATTGAGCATGCACAGGAATGGGCAGATGACCTCATAAATATAGGCAACCTGAATAAAGTTCCTATGCTTCCTTTGTTCCAGAGAGAGCATTACTTTGGAAATGAAACCTGTGCTGTCTTTGCCTGCACAGGTTATGAAACTTTCACTTCCTTTTCTATCCTTGCTGTTGGCTTTGCACTTAGCCAGATATGATCCTGTCATATTTGGTTACATGGATTCTGGTTCAGCAGGTTAGCTCGATGGAGTGATTAGAAATCACCATTTCTGACAAGACTCTAGGTAGTGCCCAGATCAGACAGCTATACATCAGGAAGCCAAGATTTAGACACTCCATTTTAATTAAAAATAAAGTGACAGGAGATGTTCTGGGCTTAGCCATTTCTACTGCATCATATTCAGTCTGGGTCTTTCTATCCATCAAGGGAAAACTTTAGTTCGAGTATAAATCAGGAGGCCCATCCATGAGGAAAGTATGTCACTCATGATAGTTGGTCTCTGTTTCTGCTATCAGCCAGCCTCAAACTGGTGCCTGTCTGTGCATAAAGAAGAAAAATGGAAATGGATAAAACAAAAGCAGCTCCCCTTGGGTGGAGGCAGTCCACTCTTGCAAGTATCATTTTTCTGTCTATGTAACTGTGGCAGGCAGAATTCAGCCCACTAAGTGGAACTAAGTCCTTGCAGCAAACCTTTGCTTCCTCAAACAGCCCCAAATCAATGCATCCCCCTAACAGTCCCTGAGCTGGTTTGCCTATCTCACTGGAACAGAGCAGTGTGTGCTGCTAAGTTTCTTTCATGGGATCAAGTCTATCAATAGGACAAATTATGCCATATATTAAAATGACATTTAGCCAATTTTGGAATGAAAAGCCTGCATTTGTGACAATCCAAATTGTCTTTTCAATATTCTTATTGTAGATTACAGAAATAGAAATGCCAACATCCATTTTCCATTTAGCTTTAGGTTAAAACTTTGCAGTAACTAGTCTCTACCAGACAAAAACACCTGTTTTAAAGCAGCCAGTACCACCACACCTTTACCCAGCAGACACCAGGCTAATAAAACATGAAAATGACTCTCCATGAGTGAGAAGAGGCAGTTGTAGCTGTTACAAGGGAAACAAACTGTTCTGTTTCACCCTGACTTCTAAATATTTAGCCATGTGACATGAAGTCCAATCCCATGCTTGAAGACCCAGCATTTCCTGAGACTCATCATCCATTATTTGCACTGCACAGGATTTTAAAGAGTTCTGGGTCAGAAAACATCAAGCATGTGTGAAACAAGAGTTGAAGGGTAAGTTCACTCACTACATTATGAAGTCCATCCAGAGAAACCTATGACTCTCATTCCCACAGGTGGTGTGTTTTGACACTAGGTACTTTTTAAAGAAACCAACAAAAATGTACTTTTTTTTCTATACTCATCTCCCTATTTTCTAGTTCTGTGAGATAAAGAACTATTCCAGAAAATTAGATGTTCTAGTTAGAGAATCATCACATATGTGATTGTGATCTACCTAAGTAGATGTATCACTAAATCTAGACTGCATGCAATGCAACATTTCCTTGACAATCTAAAGGCTCTTCACATCACATGGAAGGTATATAGAAATTCTGGCTTAGTATATCACAGTGATTTTACTGAGTGCTAAGGCAGTAATACCACCCAGCTGCTAGAATAAAGCCTGGTACTGGCTCACATAGTTTTTTTTTTTTCCCAACATCTGGATCATGCTGCTTTTCTCACAGAGAAAACCATTAGCCTACTGAGCTTAGCTTGCTTGACACCTTATATATGGGCTCATGCAATTCACTAAATTACCTTGAGGATGTAAAGATGGTTTTCAAGATATTAGTTTCCAGTGTTTATTGGTGTAGCTAGAGTTTTCATGCCTGGCCCACAGTCAGGGCAAATCTCTCTCACCCGCCAGTCCCACAGCCACTCAGACCTGACCAAGTAAACACAGAGACTTATATTGCTTACAAACTGTATGGCCATGGCAGGCTTCTTGCTAACTGTTCTTACAGCTTAAATTAATCCATTTCTATTCATCTATACCTTGCCACGTGGCTTGTGGCTTACCGGTACTTTACATCTTCCTTGTCCTGATGGCAGCTGGCAGTGTCTCCTTCACCCAGCTTCCTGTTCTCTCAATTCTCCTCTCTGTTAGTCCCGCCTATACTTCCTGCCTGGCCACTGACCAATCAGTGATTTATTTATTGACCAATCAACAACACATTTGACATACAGACCATCCCATAGCACTTCCCCTTTTTTTTCTTAAAAAGGAAGGTTTTAACCTTTACACATCTCCAAAGTCAGCTTGGTATATTTGGGAATTTGGGCGTAGCTTTTCTTACTACTTCCTGCTGGAGGGGGGCACTGTATCTTATGGGGATACAAAGAAAATTTTTAGGATTATGGAATAGTCCATGAGAGTGTATCGTCTGAGCCAGTTGCCTTGAAACCATTCTGGATGTTGGATCATCTCAGCCATGGGGTCATCAGAGACCTTTCAGGGGGTCTTGGCTGGTCAAACTGGATGTATCTTAATCTGGAACAAATCCATAGCCTCTGGCTTTCTGTGGAAACAAAAGAGACTCTTTTCCAAAGCAACACATCCTTACATCCAAACTTTGAAGTCAAGGTACCTTTAAAATATACATTTTGGCATAACTCAACAGCTTTTGTAATCAAATGTTTTTCTTCAGTTACGAATATCAAAGAGAACATAATCCAAATTCTCTGTGTGGTAGCCATCTTTACATGGCTTATTTTTTTATATTAGCTTGAGCCTATTGCTTTAAACTGCAGCCTTATAAGCCTGAAACGGCGCTGGCGCTGTGGCTGCTGGCTCCGCCCACTTCAGCTTCCCAACATGGCGGTGGTATGTGTTTACCGCCAGCTCTGGGAGCTATCGTGGGTCAATGCTTTTATCCAAGCAGCATGCAGCCCAGAAACCTCTGTTTTTGTTTTGTACTAGCAAAGGCTAAATCCACCACGCAGCTTAGTGTGCCACTTGCAGAGGCCTCATTCGAGCACGCACGCTAGGAACCTGCCAGCAGTAGCTCAAACATGCAGGCTGCCGCTAACTTGAAAGAGACAACTAGGAACTGTTTTCAGCTCCGTTTTAGAATCTTTTTACTCAGGTTTTAGGTGGAAACTCTTGCCAACACGTTGGGCGCCATTTGTAGCTAGAGTTTTCCTGCCTGGCCCACAGTCAGGGCAAATCTCTCTCACCCGCCAGTCCCACAGCCACTCAGACCCCAACCAAGTAAACACAGAGACTTATATTGCTTACAAACTGTATGGCCGTGGCAGGCTTCTTGCTAACTGTTCTTACAGCTTAAATTAATCCATTTCTATTCATCTATACCTTGCCACGTGGCTTGTGGCTTACCGGTACTTTACATCTTCCTTGTCCTGATGGCAGCTGGCAGTGTCTCTTTCACCCAGCTTCCTGTTCTCTCAATTCTCCTCTCTGTTAGTCCCGCCTATACTTCCTGCCTGGCCACTGACCAATCAGTGATTTATTTATTGACCAATCAACAACACATTTGACATACAGACCATCCCACAGCATAGTGGAACCAAACAATGGTTTTCACCAATCATATTGAAGAATTCTGAAGCTGGGAGATGAATAGTTTAGACATTTCAGACCACAGGTATCTTCTCCGTTGATACTGCATTCTCACTCCTGTGTCACAGTCACTCATGCCCTCCTGTTCCCTGCTGGCCTCTTATGCTCTGCAATAAGGCATTTCCACAACAGTATAATTGATTTTTAAAATCAGGTTTTTGTAGCTCTTTAATGAAAATAGCATTTTATAGCAGTTTTCATTAATAAAAATTTATGAAGTCATAAAATGGAAGTGAACTAACATTTACTGAATGGCCGCCGTGTGTGCACTCTGGGAAGCACTTTATATGCATGATCTCACTTAATTGCTAACCAAAATCTTCAGGGTGGCTGTTAGTTTCACTTTGCAGATAAGAAAGCAGAGCCTTGGAGAGGGCAAACTTCTCCCTGATTCCACAGTCAGTCATCAATGGATTCAAATGTGAATTCATAGAGGTATTATTCTGAGAGATTCTGATTACAAAATACTCTACTATACTACAATAAATTAATTAGATAGTATAATTTAATCAGCATAGCAGTTTATTTGCTTTATTTATATTTCTTCATTTAGCTAATTATAAAAGTATATAACTCTTAAGGAAAGTTGTAATACAAAGAACCTTAAAAAACTCATGAATTTTACCTGATAATCCTACCACTTAGGAAGAAGGATCAATTATAACAGATGGGCTTATATCAACTCAACTTTTGCAAATTTAGGTTTAAAACATCATTGAACTTAAATAAATGTCTATCTTCTGTGTTATTAAAATTGTTCTAAAACATGATTATTTTTCCATATTTTGAAGACACTGCAATTCAAACATTCCTGTTGTTTCAAATGTCAGTTATTCTTTAAGAACAAAACAAGAAAGCAGTGCGAGACAATAAAAACAACTTGGCAATGGAAATACATAAAATTGAATTATAGGTTTTTTATTTGCTAGCTCTAAGTCAGCAGGGCAAGTGTCATTTAACCATTCAGGTATTGATTTCTTTTTAAATGAGAAGAATTAGAATATGTACTACTTTTTATATATCTTATGTTTAAGAACCTGGAATTACTATTTAAGTTCTAAAATTTAGATGTTCAAACAAGGATATATTTGTTTAGCTGAAGATGTAATCAGTGATAGAGGGCAGTGCAGAGGTTCCTGACATGTAGATTAGATCTGAGTGACATATTTCACATCCCTGAATGTTCAATCTACACCAAATTAGTGGAACTATTATTGTGACACGTGCTAATATATCATTAGTATTTCCATATTTCCATGGATTTCATTACCTTAAATGGAAAAAAATGAACATTCAAAATTCAACCCCTTAAAATGTATACTGTTCTTTTTTGTTATTAGACATATTGAATGAACTAGCTTACATTTCAGAAACACTAAACAATTGCATCTTGTAGTGGTGAGTTTCTCCAGTTCCACCCAGCCCCAGGTTCTGCACAAATCTCACCCACTTAGGGTCCCACAGTCACTTATAAAATAATCACACAGAGACTTATATTAATTACAAACTGGATGTCCTATGGCTTCAGCTTCTTTCTAGCTAGCTCTTTCATCTTAAATTAATCCATTCCTATTCATCTATATGTTGCAACGTGGCTGTGGCATTATAAGTCTGCTGGCATCTTGTTGGTCCTTTTGCAGCAGACTGGTGTCTCTCCTAACTTCACCCTTCTTCTCTCTGTATCTCTGGATTTCCTGCCTGGCTGTAAACTTTCTTGCCATAGGCCAAAACAGCTTTATTTATTATCCAATGGGAGCCACACATATTCACAGCATACAGAAAGACATCCCACAGCACTTTCCCTTTTCTGTCTAATTAAAAAGGAAGGTTTAAGCTTTATCATAGTAAAATTATATATAACAAAACAGTTATTATGCAAGAATTATAGTTATAATATCTAGTCTATTTGTATTTGGCAAAATTAAAGAAAATACTTTATCATCCATCCTATTTTTGTGAGTCTAAAGTTTTATACCTAATTTATCTTTTGTCATGTCTAAGGAAAATTAGAACTATCTAGTCTTCAACTCCATCAAAGACCCCAGTCCAATTCAATTATAAATCAAGCTGGCTTTGGTGTTGGAATGTGGCTCTCTCCTTCTCTAAACTCAAGCATATTGCTAAAGAAGACATTAGGAGATTCTATCTTATATCACAAGATCCAACTGATGTAGGACAGAAGAAAACTAATAATATAGGAACCATTGTTGTCAAGATTCTATTTCTTTCCATGCTTATTCTTGTTTTCTCCAAATCCTTCCTCACATCATGTCAACTTAAGATTTGAACTTTCCATTTTGATATTAATAATATTCAAGTTTTCCACTGTGAAAAATAAATCTTTCCAATAGCATTCTCTGAAGTCTCCAGAAGGAAGATGGGACCCCACAACAATGACTCTGCCCATTCTATAATGATGTCAAAAAACACGACTCAATGATTAGCTTTGGACTGCAGGAGAGTTCCAAGATGAGAATGTCTATTATATTATACTTCTAGTCAGAACCTCACATAACCTTACCCATTACTCTGAGACTGGCTATAAACATTTCAACTAGTCCTATTGAGACTTAACCATTTGGGTTTCTTATAGGATCCAACAGAGATACCATCACCCCTTAAACAGAGGGAAGCAATTTTAAAAAAAATGATACCCCTCTCCCAAAAGTTGTAATTTTCTCAGGGTTATGGATAAATTGTTATAGGGTTGGGTAGTGGGAGAACAGGAAAACTTAGACTCAGGATTCTTTTTTGGAAAAGAAAAATGGGGAATGGATAGATATAGTATATTAAGGTACATTATTATATCTGCTAGTAAACTAGTTTAGCAAACTATCAGCTTTGGATAATTTGCACATGTATAGATTCTTGTATATTAATACAAATGTAAACTATTTTTATATTCCTATTCAAGATAATTTGTATATTGATACAAATTCAATACTATAATTGTCATATTGTATACATGTTCCTACTCCTAATTGAAGTATTTTGTATATTGATAGAAATGTAAAATTATATTTGCCATACTGTATGTATGTTCTACCTCTGTTTAGGATATTTTGTATATTGATATAAAATATAATGGATATTGTTATCATATTGTACTATACATTTCTACCTGCATTTAAGATATTTTGTATATTGTCACAATTTTGAGATCATTGTCCTCTTACTATACATCTGTTTACAGATTGCTTACCCTGTTTGTGTGAAGCCTTATTCCTTAGGTTATTTAGGTAGAAAAGACTTAGAGATTAATAGTCACCCATGAGGGTCATATCTATAGTTACGCTAGTTAAGTTTTCCAGATTTATAGAAACCTATGTCAGATGGATAGATAATCTTCAAACACTTCATAGACCTAGAGAATAGGGAATTTAAATGTTTTGATATCTTAGTATTCTGTTGACATGAGACAAGATTGCTCCTGGCAGCACAGATCTACTCTTGAGAGAATGTTGGGCTTCTAAGACACTGTCTATGGAAGTTTGTCTTCTTCTTGGAACAAAATGGCCTGCTAGGCCAAGAACTGCCCTTGCCTTGGCTGCTGACAGTTTGAAAACTGTCCTTTCTGGATGAGCAGGACACAAGGAAAAGCAACTACTGAAACTTGCCAAGACGGATAAGATAGTCTTTCAAAATTCCTACTTGGGATAATGGTCTGTCAGATTTTATAGGCCTGTAGACAAAAATGGATGCCAAAATGGTGCTAAGAAAAAGGTGACTGTTCAGGCTGCCAGCTCTAGTCTTGCAATTTTTCAGAGGTTGCTTGCTTGCACTTCTTGTTTACTCAGGTAATATTATTTTCCTTCTCAAGTCTTTAATGACATTGAAGACTAGATAGTCACAATTATAATCTTCTCATATCTAAGAACATTTTAGATACTATAGTTAGACTCTTCAGGCTAGGACAGCTGTTGGAGTAATCTCAGTAATTTGCCATTTACCTATGATCTGGACATTTAGCATGTATTTCTTGTTTGATGTTGTTCTTGTTGGTTGTAGTTCCATTTTTGTTTACGTTATTATCCTTTGTTTTTCCTGGACATTACTTGATAATCATTCATATTGTATATAGTTTGCATTAGGTTTAGAACCTTCTTATTTAGACAAAAAGGGGAAATGTAGTGGTATTTTCTCCACCCATGACCTTGGACTATATGGCCCAAAGGAGGCGGTGTTTCTTGCTGTTGTACAAGACCTCTTAAAAGGAAAGGGAGAGGGGTCCCAAGGTCCCTTCTCCCTGCTTACTGCTGCCTGGTATGATGGAACTGCCAGGTGAATTTGCTCCTCTTCAGAACAGAGGACAACTTCAGCTGTCTACTCAGTTCTGTATTCCTGAGTGTATTTCCTCAATTTATAGCCTAATAAATTCCCTAATACTCCTTAAGCAGACTCCTGTGGATTTCTTGCGTTAGCATCTGGCTTTAAGAATCTATAGATACATGGTAACCAATGAGGATTTCTCCTGTAAATGAAACAGCTTGAGAGCGCAGATTCTCCTTGCAAACATCTCCCTTTATATCCTACAGATATTAGCATGTCTCTCAAGATTGAAGCAAACAGTGGTCCTTTTCATCTCAATGAAGATAAGTTTGTCAAAAACCAAAATTTAAGAAAAAATTCTGAGATCTTGTTTATAAGAATTTCAACACTATTACTACAAAGTGACTTTGAGAAAGACCCTGAGGCCTCCGTGGCTCCACATATTGTCTTTTTCTTGTTTTTTTTTTCTTCGATGCTTGATTCACCCACCATCTTTCTAGAAGTTCTCAGTTCTCTTGTTTTTGCTGTTAGATATAACCTTTCTTTTCTTTTTAACACAAGGAATAATTTATTAGTGAATGCTCAAAAGAAGCAATGCAAAAAATAAATGTGTTTTATATGCTGATGGAAAATCTGTGTGTAGGGAAAATGTAAAACAAGACCAAAGCGTAACTGAGATTGTGCTAAAACACCAGGACCATGGTTAACTGGCTCATGAACAAAGCTGGATATGTGGTTCAGTGGCAGCGCTATTGCCTAGAATGCGTGAGGTCATGGGTTCTATTCTCAGTACCATAATAATAAAAATAAAACAGCTGTACTTTATTGAGAGGGTATCTCACGCTACGCTGTTAGCTCTGTCTATTCTTTTGCTTAGAACATTTTATATGGACTATCCTATTTAATCCTTTTTTATTTTTTGAGATAAGATCCCACTTTCATTCACTATTCGTTCATCAAATCAGATGCTCATAAAATCGTACATAACGTATCTCTTTTAAGCTATTTTCCAAATAAAAGTGAATAATGTATATACATCAACCTTTATACACAAACACTCTATTATACAAGAGGCCCTTTGAAATTTTTCAACTATTTGGAAAATATCACTTGAGGCTATTGCTAAAATGTATGTATCTACTGACAAGGAGAGGGTAAATCTGGAATTATTCATTAGGAAAGCTAGGCCATGTCTAAACTGAAAGAATTGGTGTAGTAGGAAAGCAGATCTAGGGAAAACTCAGTGAGGTCTTGAAGTAATTAATTTGGCATGCCCCTGCATCCCCCATGTCTTTTTTGTTTCTGTGGAAATCTGTGATAATGTAAATTTGTATTCATATATCCATGTGGTTTCTTTTACTTGGATAACTGGATAATTATTAAGGTTTTATAGTTAGCAATGAGTATATAAATATGAATGATACAAACTTCTTCCTCTCAAAAATATAAAAATACATTGGCTAAAAATGAGAATGTCCTGAATGTAGGAAGATATTTCATCTACAGGAATTTTTCCTTTTTTTTCTATACTAATTTTAGAACTAGCCCAACTCATAAGATTAACCATAATTTCCAAGATGCATACATATAGCAAGGCAAATGTGTCACATTGGTGATCTTATATTTGTATAGACACTTATGTCTCCTCTCCACACATTATGCCCATTTGATCACACAGCAGGTGTATAACAGCAGGCAAAGCAGCCATCATTGACATTTGAGAGACAAGCAAAGAAATGAAGCAACTTCTTCAAGGTCATACAATTAGCCTGCAGAAGTTGGGCCTCAAATAAAGTGCTTAGTCAAAGTCAGTCTAACATTGTTTCATTTTTAATGAAATGGATTGAACTCTTAGAGATTTGGGGGAAACGTTCAATATCAATATTCTATAGTATTCCCATAAAACTCAATTTTATACAATTAAGAATTAGATTTTTGCAGAAAATAGCCATTTGGAGACCTGACTGTTTCCTATATCCCATGGTTTTCTCTTCAGTTTTCAGAGGATTTCTGAGTACAGAAAAAAAAATCAGGCCATAGTAGATGGATAGAAAATTGTAAATTAAGGGGTAAGTTTTATTTATTAAATTACAGTGGGGAATATTTTACTTTTTTAGAAAACCTTTCTTTGTAGAAGAGGTTAATGATTTGCATATATTTACCTGGAGGAGGTTAAAATTGTACTGAAATTATTCTGACCGATAAAAGCAGCTGAGGTGATTATGGAACTTTGCAAAAGTGAAGTAAACAGAACAGCAGGACAACACAGATCCTCCAGACTTTCAGAAATCACTGCCACTTGTCATGGGTTGATGAAGGCGATAAATAGTCCCCAGATAATTCATCCCATCTTTATTGTTACAAATGATGGCCACCATTCCAGCAAAAACTACTAGGGGTGTTTTGTAAAGTAGTCAAGCATTAGAGAAATTCCCAGGACACTAATACGTAACATTGTTTCTGTGTAAAAGTGCAACCCTGTGTGTGTGTGTGTGTGTGTGTGTGTGTGTGTGTATGGGTGCAAATGAGATACACTTTCATGACTAGAAAAAACAATTAACAGCTACTTTTCTGATTAAAACTTTAAAGTCTTCGTCATTATGTTAAGTACTTGACTCTATTTCTACAATATTTGCATTTGAAGTCTGTCATAACTGACATGATTCTGCTAATTCTCCAGTGAACAAAGATAACGTAAAATTTGTGAAAAGAAAAAGGGTTGACATTCCCAACTTGTAAGTACATGAGTTTGTTTTTATAATTACACATTTATTGAATTCTGTATAGACCTTTATTGCACTCCGTATAGACCACAATGGAATTCCTCATTAGCTCCAACTATTACTGTAAATAAAACTCAGTGTTTGTGGCTGCTTAGATCCCTTCCTGTCTTTCCTGAGTTACTGTCTATGACTAGAAGTTTGGACAGGTTGATGAGTTTGCCGTAATTTGGAAATGGTTCTGGTGGCAGCTAGCTGAATGTATCTCCTTGGATCTCTCACTTCTGCACACAGAAGGTAAAGATGCCTGTGAGGGGAAAGCTGACATGAAAAGTCCCAGGAGGGGTGTCAATACTGCAGCATACTCAAATACTCACTGCCTCCCTGTATCTTCTATGGTTTTGTCTGTTGTGCCATGCCACATTCTACAGATTTTTCAAGGAACTGACTTTCCCCTTTCTGTGTGTGAACAGCAATGAAAACTTTCACATGAAAGAGTCAAAGTAACACAGCAGAACTGGGATTGTTCTGCCCACTGCCCTGTTTTCTGGAACACAAGGGAACACTTCTGTCTTTGTTTAGTATCATATATGTCCTGCAAACTGAAGCCATCCATTCCACAAACTTCTAAGGATTAGGCCTAGGGAACTTAAAACCAAGAAACCATTTCATCAAATGCCACTCAGAGAATTTGACATCTGGCCCAACTCTAAAAGCCCAGAATGTGATCTGTTTCAGATGGCTGTGACCTTCTCAGGAATGCTATCCAGCTCAGTGTATTCTGAAATGTGATATAGAAAGCTATTTGATGGTCATTTTAGAAGTTAAAAGTATAAAAATATGAAAATTATTTATGTTGTATAGAATAACTTCTGCTACTTTGTGTAGTTCTTTGTCTTATTTATATTTTTTTATAATCATACCATCAAATTCTTTTTATATCTTGAGTGTTTGATGTGTGTGAAAATATTATGCATGTTCATGTGTTCAACTTTCACCTTATTTGAGACAGGATCTCTGTTGTTCGCTATTAGCCTAACTTGCTCCCTAGCTTCTAGGAATTTCCCATTCTTGGTCTCTCATCTCATTGTAGGATCCCTGAAATTACACATGTGTGCTGCCATGTCTGGTTTATTTAGGTTCTTGAAATAAAAACTGAGATGCTCTAGTTTGCGTTGTAAATGGTCATGTCCATCTAACCGTGTTCCTGTCCAATAGCATCATATACTGCTTGGTAGATCTGTTCCTCATTGTATATTTTCTTCTTCGTTTAACAAAATATTAAAAATCACATCTATTATAAAATACCTTAGTAAACCATTGTGCAAATATTTCCCAGTTATAAATTTAATACATTAGAGAATAATGTGATTGTGTGGCAATATGCATATCTAAAGTTTATATATACCTTTTTATAGAACTATGACTATGTTAAACATGGATAAATATGCTTAAGATCCTCAGCAGTTTGATACACTGACTTATAGAAAGTTGGTCCTCTTGATAAGATAGGTTGAGTACCTCTGTCTCACTGTTCCCCACCAACAGAAGACATATATTAAGGGGGAAAATGCTGTGGATATCATTCTGTATAAATAAAACACTGATTGGCCAGTGGCCAGGCAGGAAGTATAGGCGGGACAAGGAGAGAGGAGAATTCTGGGAAGCGGAAGGCTGAGAGAGACACTGCCAGCCGCCGTGATGAGAAACAGCATGTAAGCCACGAGCTACGTGGCAAGGTATAGATTTATAGAAATGGATTAATTTAAGCTGTAAGAACAGTTAGCAAGAAGCTTGCCACGGCCATACAGTTTGTAACCAATATAAGTCTCTGTGTTTACTTGGTTGGGTTTGAGCAGCTGTGGGACTGGCAGGTGAAAGAGATTTGTCCTGACTGTGGGCCAGGCAGGAAAACTCTAGCTACAGGGCAACATGAGAAATGTCTAAGCACTGAGATCTGCATGAGTTTGGCTAGTGAGATTTAATTGCTTCCTCTTCCTTTCTCTAAAAGGGAAGAATCTAAGTCTTTTGGCACGACTTGTGCCATGAGTGTCCTGATTCATAGCAAGGTTTTGTCTAGGTCTCCTCTTCCTACCTCCACTTACTGCCTAGAATTTCAGTGCTTTTTAGAAGGCAAGGGGACATCGATACACAATGATAGCTCCTGTCTGGTCATATCAAAAATGCCTACAGAAGAAAGAAGTCCCTTGGTGTTGGCACCATTTTATGGTTGCCCATTTTTGCATTAATTCTACTATTCATGACTACACAGTAATTTCTCATATTTATAGGCTACAAGGTGATATTTCAGCACTTTCATATATAGTGTGCTGATCAAATCAAGGTGTTAGCATTTCCATGCTCTTTGTTCTGTTTCCAGCTTTCAATTCCCTCTTCTTTGGTTCTTCATTAGTGGTATGACAAGTTACTGTAAATAAACCAACCACTGTGCCACATAGCACAAGAGATTACCCCTTCTGTTTCCATACATTTAGCCATGCTTCTTACATACTCCCTCCTCCTCCCCCTTCCCAAACTTTAGGAATTACTATATCATATTTAGATCAATTTGTTTTTATCATCTACATGTGAACAAGAACATAAAATATTTGTCTGTATGTATCTGATTTATCACATGTAAGTATCTCCCACTTGTACACATTTTTCCACACATGACATCATATTATTCTTTTAAAAGATTGAATAATATTTCATGTGTATTCATATCATATTTTCTTTATTTATTCTCCACTGACAAGCATGTGAAACAACACCATGACTTGGCAAACATCGGGTGCAGCTGTCTCTTCAATATAACAATGTTCTTTCCATTGGGTATAGACAATGGGGTGGCGTTGCTGAGTCATACAACAGTTTACTTCTAGTACTTTAAGAACCCCCACACTATGTTTCACTGTAGCGATACTAATTTACATTCTCATAAGAAATATGAGTTTGTTTATCTCTGTTCATTCACTAGAAATCTCTTTTGTTTGGGGTGGTGTTTTTTCCATAATAACCTAATTCTTCTTAAATATAAAAATTTCTATATACTCCTTTGTGCTTTTTCTATATTTATAGTTTTATCATATTTAGTTCCACCGTTCATCCTTCAGTTCAGTGTTTTTGTTTTGAGTAATCAGTCCTTTCTCAATCTCGTTATTTATACCTAAGTCTGCCCTGACACCTCTCAGCATATCACTCTTCTGGAAGTCCTTCATTCTCAGGAATCTCCTCCTTTACAAACATCTATTGCAAGTCAGTTCTCCTCATAGTGTTTTAGTTGATCACCAACATATTAGCTTATAACTGCTTATGAAGTACTTTTCTTTATCTTAAATATTTCAAGAGATTAATTAAAAATAGTAGTCTTCTGGGATCCAAGAGAATAAAATGTTTAATCACAGTGAGAAAGGCCAGTTAGACTTAAATCCTTGGATTACAGAGTCAATATTTACTGCTCTCTCACCTACAGTTGATGACTTTTAGAAGACCAATATTTTGCCTTAAAATATAAATCTTAATCCTAAACAGATCTCTGTTTTTCTTGCATCCTCAACTCCATGTATATTTTATGTGTGTGTGTGTGTGTGTGTGTGTGTGTGTGTGTGTGTGTGTGTTTCACTAGAATGTCAAGTCCTGTATTGTAAGAGAGATTGTGCTGCCTGCTTGGCTTCCTAAATATTTTCTAGTTATGGATGCACTAACTATGTTAGTGTCATTGCTGTGAAGAAACACTATGACCATGGCAATTCTTATAAAAGAAAGGGGACGTGTTCATTGTTTCAGAGGTTTAGTCTGTTATTATCATAGCAGGGAGGAAGGGAGTATTGGTGGCAGGGAGCATGGCTGCAAGTAGGCATGGTGCTGGCAAAGCAGCTAAGAGCTACATCATGATCCATAAGAAAGGAGGGTGGGGAGAGGAGAGAGAGCAAAAGAGAGGAGAGAGAGAGAGAGAGAGAGAGAGAGAGAGAGAGAGAGAGAGAGAGAGAGATTTGGGCTTGTGTGTGCTTTTGAAACCTCAAAACCCACCCCCAGTGACACACTTCCTCCTAAAAGACCCCATCTCCTCCAAAAGGCCACACCTCCTAATCCTTTCAAATAGTTCCACTCCCTGGTGATGAAGCATTCAAACACATGAGCCTATAGGGACCATTCTTATTCAAACCACAACACTGACCAAAGAAGAGAACCTACTTTCACAAACAGAATCCCAAATTCAAACTCACAGCCCTTAGTAACAAAGGGAAATGGGACACTTGGTACTAGATGACAAACCTCAGGCAGCCTCATGAAAAGAGAAGACAAATTCTGAGATGAGGATGGACTTACGGTACTACATGTTTCTGAAATGAGGCTGGTCTCCCAGCACTCCATATTTTTCTATTATAGTTGTTCCATTTGCATTTAGATTCATTCTAAAATATATCAAATCAATTTTGTTTCACTTGTTATCTTAGACTCACATTAAACTCAGCATTTGCAACCAATTGCATATTTAAAACCAAACAAACTCAAGTTTCTTTTAAAAAATTCATTTCTAGTTAAGTTGCAAGATACAGGTGCAACCTCCAATGATTCAGAAAGGTAGTGGCTCCTGCCACAATCCTGCTCCTCACAGTTACATTTTCTCTTAATCATATGGTGTACACCTGCTTATAAGAGATGAGCTTCCAGGACTTCATGCATTCCTTTGTCTGAATGCACATTCTATTCAAGGTAGTGAGCTTTATGTATATGCTAGTCTTTTAAACATCATACCTCAAAGATGTGTGAGAATATGTCTATCTCTAAATATAGCTATAGATGCCAATGAAAAGCAAAAATGAGAAAAGACAGCCAAGATGTTAAAAGTTCAATAGTGGGGTTCTTCATTCAGTAAAGAGAAGAATAGAGACATTCTAAACCAAGAACAGCTTTCCTCTTGGCTTAAGGTTTTCTTTCTTCATGCAATGCATAACCTGTCAGTCTTGGCAGGTTTCCCTGGGACTAAAAATGAAACATGATCATTGTCTTTTGTGATAAGTAATTCCTGTCCCATTTGACTATGCAAGGTAATGACATCTTAAGCACTGAGAGAGAAAAACTAAGCTGCCTGAAAGGAAGAATTTTGCAGACAAGAATAGCATGTGACCAGATGTCTATACCATCTCATAATAAGGGAGAATAGGACCATCCATAGCTCTCTTCAGGATAATGACAGGACAAAAAAGGCCCAGTTCAAAGAAGATTAAAAAGCAGGATGACTTCGATTGCTTTAAGCATAAGAAGCAAACTAGTCCTCAATAGGCTATAACCATCAGGATGATGGTGATCTGACTTCAGCCCATCTTGATACAGAAACCACTGTGATGAATCTTCTGATAACTAGCTGTGCTTGAACATGTGTCAGTACATTTCATGTGCAGGATTATCTTGATATAGTGAATGTAACAAATATATAAGCCAGTATTTCGAATAAGGTTACATCTATCATAGTGTATGTTAGCCTTGAAGCAGAACTAAATTTTGTCTTTGTTGCTCATTTAGTTGGTTATTATTATTATTAAGCAGATTATTCAGAAGGTAAACTTGGAACCTAGAGAAACTAAACTCAGTTATTACATTTTTGTAGCATCAAGGAATAACATCAGGCAATGTATATTACATAAAAGTTTAGGAACTTTAAAAGACAAAGCATTTGCAACTAATCAAGAATCAACTCATTCAAAGAAAGAAGACTCTATTCTAAGCTTCCTTCAGTTAGTTTAGTTCTTCATACCACAAAGATCTCCTAATGATATAGTGCCAAGAGGATTGTTAAATGGTTTTCCTGTATTATTTTCTCTCACTCATTTAACTATCTTTGGAAGCTATTTGCAATTTTTTAAACGGAGGGAAAAACTAGAACTTAGGAAGTCTTCATATATTCTTGAAGTAGCCCATTGATATGGAGTCACTTTAGCTTTCATCTCAAGCAAAAATAACCCATTTTACATCATTCACAATTCCTTCCCATGTTGTCATTGTGCTATTATGTTTACATATCTCCTTTTCTTTACTAAAATTTCCACTTCGTAAGAAATGTGAACTCCTTGTGTTCATAGCTTCTACATTGGTCAAATGTAGAATTACAAAGTGATTCACTAGAGCCTCATTACCTCTTTTTTTATAAGTTTGAATGCATATTTCACAGATATTCTGTTCCTCTGGAAGTATTGGCCCATGTGAAAAATATGGCTTTTTCCATATAACCTCTTTCATGAGTGACATGATTGCATGAATGCCTGACAAATGAGTTTGATTTTTGAAATCCACATAAAAGTGATACCACAAAGTTGTCCTCTGACCTCTAAATGCATGTTGTGGCACACACACACATCTCCCCTCATCATATTAACATACAATAAAAAGTAGAATTGAAAAGGGTTTAATAATAAAGAAAAACTGCAAATCATTTTCTGGAAAAATGCTATTATACCACTCATTAAAAGGGATTCTCTTCCTTTCCTGGAAAAAAATTAATGTCTTAGTTTAATGGTATTAAAAATTATTTGATTTTAGTTGTTAAATTGTGGTAACAGCAATATCATTGCTACTGGGTATTGGTGAAATTATTAAGGCCACTCCACGTAGTTAAAAGGGAGGTTTATTTTGTGGGGTAACTCACAAATGAAGGGATAGGTAACAGGGTCTGGAAAAGGTGTAATGCAGTCCGGCAGTGTTCTCTGGAGAACTCTGCTCAGTCTACCTCCAGTGTCCAGGGTCCAGGAACCAAGAGAGCTGGCACATCCGGATCTCAGGTCTTCAGGGTCCTCTCTCAGCCTCGCCTTGTAGGCATGACAGTTACCGAAGCCTCAGTGGGGGTTTGAACTTCCAGATCAAAGCGGGAATGGCTACCTACTACAACTGGATATTGCAAATAGGGCACAAATATGGAGTTTAACTCTTAATTAGAATCACAATTAGAGAAGAGGAAGTGCACAGAAGAAGAACCCTGCTAAGGGAAAAACATCAAGAATAAGGGAAAGCTGGAAGAACCAACTTAGCAGAATTCTTGTTGAACTTAGTTCCAGGTGATCATACATTACCTAAGAAAACCAAACTAGATATCAAACATGATCAGATATCAGATATATTAGTCAAGTTTTTCTGAAAGTATAGAGCTGATAGAATGAGTGTGTGTTTGTTCATACACACACACACACACACACACAGCACATATACATATGTATGTGGTAATTTGAATGAGCATAGCCTCCATAAATCTCTAGAGTTGAATACTTGGTCACCAGTTGGTGAAACTGTTTAGGGTAAGTGTGGTCTTACCCTAAGAAGGTGTGTCACTGGAGGCTCTAATGTTAGGGAAAGAATATTGCAGTGACGGAATTGCTAGTGGGAGCAAGGAAAGCAGGCAAAAAGCAAAGTTTCCTTCTTTTATGACCTTAGATGGGGAAACCTTCTTATTTCAAAAAATCTCATTGAGAAAATCCCTCAGAGAAATGCCCAGCAGCTTCGGTTTGAGCTGAATCCAGCTGTAGTCAAATTGCCAATCAAAACTGATCATCGTATCAGGGATGAGAGAGTTCTGGCTGTAATGACTTAACAGGGACTAGTAGAACTCAATTTTACAAGGAAGTATACACCTCAAGAAGGTTCAAAAGCCTGACTAAAAGTTTAGTCAAGGAAAGAATCTTTGTCAAAAGCAGCACGCTTCCAAGTGAGCACTCCTGACATTCCTGGCTGGTCAATCCTTTATGGGGGCAGCACGCTCATGGTCAGATGTTTAGTTCAATCCTGTTCTCCACCAACCTGGATGTCATGTTCCTCAGTCTTGCAGCTGTGAGAAACAAGACATCTATAGCTATTGTCAAATGTACTCTGAGAGATAAAAGTCTCCCTCTATTGAGAACCAAGAATGCTTGTGTGTAGACTTGGACAAAAGTAAACAAATTTAAAATACTCAAACGTTGAGGCATTGAAGATAATAATGTTTAATAGGAAAATATGGGCCATTTCTTATTATTTCAAGTATGAGTTTATGGAATACAATGAACAAAATAGTGGCCTGGACTTGTCTACCTCAATGGTAATTGATTTCAGTAAGAATAATTATTAGGTGCTCTTAGGACATAGTCCTTAAAATCCTTAATAATTGACATTGGTTTGGACACAAAAATTTTCTGACATATTGAAGGTTGATAGTACACAGTAGCAGAACACCCTTAAGGAAGAATAGATTGAATATCAGCTGTATTACCACAACTGTCAGCAGTGGTGATGGTTAATACTGCCAACTTGACAGGATCTAGAATCACCTCAGAAACAAGCCTCTGGCCATGTCTGTGAGTGATTACATAGATTAGGTTAATTAACTGAAGACCCATTCTGACTGCAAACAGTGTCATTACATCAGCTGGGACCCAAAACTGACTAAGACAGAAAAAGTAAGCTGAACACAAATGTTCAGAGCTCTCTGCTCCCAGGCTGTGTATGCAATATTACCAGCTGCTTCCTCTTCTTGACATCAAACCTTCCCTGCCCTGTGATGGACTATGTCTCCTTGAAACTGAAAGCCAAAATAACTCTTCCTTCATTAAGTTGTATTTGTCAGGATGCCTGTAGTCCCAATACTCAGGAGATAAAGGCAGGAGGATTGTGAGTTTTTGTTCACCCTTGACTACACAGAGTTCAAGGTTGTTCTGGGCTACATGAGACCTTGTCTCAAAAACAGAAGCAAAAAACAAGCAAGAACACTTAAATAAGAGGTCCATTAAATGAGAAGATGGAGCAACACAATGGCATGCATAGGATAATTTTTGTTTTGAGGCCCTAAAAATACTTATTCACAGGAAAGTAAAAAAAAAAAGGGGGGGGGAGAAAGAAAAAATAGAAGCAGCAAGGAACAAAAAACTCCATTAACTTACCTAGATAAATGCATTAGTAGAAACACTGTGAAACAAGCATTGAACAATGCAAAGCTGAGCAGAAAAATTGGAGGATAAAACTTACCCAACATGGATGTTTCTGCTAGCCACAAATAGTAAATAGACATCTCAATTTGTAATCTAAGACTGTCTCACAGAGAAGATGGAAGGAAGATTAATGAGGACCAGAAGGAGAAGACAAAGCACTTGAGCAAATCCATAAGGTTGTTTCAGGCACTTGACTATTTCAGTCTGAAGTAGACATCCCTGTTACCCTGCTTTCACACACAGAGAGAAAAGAAACTCTGCTATCTGCTCACAAAGTGATGGCAGAGGAGAATTTCAACCTAGGAAGTGTGGCAGAGAACAAAAGCATGCCTGAACCAAGGGGTATTAAAACAAAAGTCTGTGGATAACTAGTTAAATATTTTTAATTAAAAAATTAAATTAGTTAACTTTTTGAAGCAAAAATAAAACCTTGAATTATCATTGCTGTCTCTGAATTATACTTTGGATTCTTCAATTAGGAACATCACTTTTCTTCCACTGCCCATTTCAAACTTGTCTCGACAGTATAAGAACTCAAGGGGGCACCCAGGCAGGGGGATCAGGATCCATCCCTGGTGCATGGGCAGGCTTCTGGGAATCCAGTGCCTGTGGTGTGATGCCTTGCACAGCCTTGGTGCAGTGGGAAGGGGCTTGGACCTGCCTAGGCTCAGTGTGCCAGGCTCTGCTGACTCCCCATGGGAGACCTTGATTTGGGGAATGTGGGGATGTAGGATGGCTTGAGAGTGAGGGCTGGGGTGTGGGAGGAGGGAAAAGGTGGGACTGAGGGTTACTATGGATATTGTTCTGTATAAATAAAACACTGATTGGCCAGTGGCCAGACAGGAAGTATAGGTGGGACAAAGAGAGAGGAGAATTCTGGGAAGTGGAAGGCTGAGTGAGAGAGACACTACCAGCTGCTGCCATGACAAACAACATGTAAAGATGCCGGTAAGCCATGAGCCACGTGGCAAGGTATAGATTTATAGAAATGGGCTAGTTTTAGATATAAGAACAGTTAACAAGAAGCCTGCCATGGCCATACAGTTTTTAAATAATATAAGCATCTGTGTGTTTATTTTATAAGTGGGCTGTCAGACTACTGGGGCTTGGCAGGACCCGGAGAAAAAAACTCTCCAGCTACAGAGGGTGGCATGTACAATAAGTAGAAAATTTCTTAATAAAGAAAAATGGAAAAAAAAAGAACTCAACCCAAGTACTCTCTACTTCCTAACTGTAAAAGATGAGGTAGAATTCAAAGAATGTGGATGAAACATTACCTTCCAATAAAATCCAAAGTCTGCAAGACTTGTCTCTATGTCCAGAGCTCCAAATATAATTAGGCAAAAAGAATTAATAGGTGCTCCCCACAAAGAGACTCCTGTATAGGAAAATTACTAGGGAAAGGCAGAAATAACATTAATGTCTCAGAATTAACACAAAGAAAACATTCCACATCTTTCTTTAATGTTATAGAAAATTTGGTTCATTAAACAGGAAGACTTTTCTCAAAATTACTATGGAGCTAGATAAATCAACACTGTGGTAGTGATAGAGCAATAGACCTATAAAAAGAATTGGGAGTTCATAAAGAAACCCTTTTAGTCAAGGTGGATTTACCATTAGCAGGTAACCATGGTATTCTTCAAAATGACTTAAGACTGGATATATTTCTACAAAAAAGGACAATTGCCAGCCCTTATCTCATTCATGAACAAAAATTAACTATGAAACTTTCAGAAGCAAATGCAAGAAACAGCCTTTATGATCTTGGCTAAAGATTGCATGTATGTAAAACTTATCACTGTAAGGCACATTGCCAATCAAAAAAAAAATACTTTCATTTTTTTGTACAGGAATGCACAAAGGCAGTAAACAAATTGAGAGAAGATATTTTAAAAATATAAATATGTAACAAAGGTCATCCAAGTAGAATATATTGATAACTAAATAATAACAATAAAATTACTCAATAAAAAGAAGGGAAATTATTTAATTAAATGCCTTAAAAATAAATTGCTCAGGTATTTTCAACATTATTAACCATTTGGCAAATGCACATTAAAACTATAATAAAATAGAAATTCATACTCATTTGAATGTCTATAAACAGAAAACATACAACAAAAATAATAAAATTTAGTAAGGATTGGGAGAAATCTCATGTTACTAATGCGAATTAGTTAATAAATGTTACTAAATGGAACGTTATTAAATGTTGCTAAAATGGAACATCTAGTTTGGGAAATAATTTTTTAGTTCCTTTAAAACTTAAGCATAATCTACTAATAGTGTATTAAATTAACTATTCAAGGGAAATGAAAGCTGTCTATAACAGGGATTATAAATCACCAATCATAGGGCATCATCCATAATAGCCCAATCTGGAGATGATTCAAGTAATCAACTTGTGAATGGATAAAAAAAAAAACCAAAAAACTATGATATACCTATTAAGGTAAATAATATTTGGTAGTATAAAAAGTACCCTATGGGTATATATGACAACATTTATAAAATAAAAGTAGTAAGTAAAATATTGGAACAAGAAAGGTTTATTTATGGATGGAGATGAGCACAGGGAAGAATATGGGAGTGAAGTGGAGAGTTCACCCCAAACAAAAGGACATTATGAGACGTGTGGAAGCCTCCTGTCTCAAAGCTCAACTTAAAAAGAAATAAATCAGTAGAAGTATAGTAGAATACATGTGAGAGGAAGGAGGGGTTCTGAGGGTAAGAAATGAAGCAGGGATGGCTGGAAAGAAGAGAAGACAGTAGTGGGCGGGTTAACTAAAACTAAAAATCTATGAAAAAGCCTAACAGAAATAAAATACTTAGGGAGCTAATTTCAAAATACAGCTTTTAAAAAGAAAGATGTTCAAAAGGAACTACCCTGGATATATGAACAGTGTTGGTCCCAGATTGCACGGGTTGTTAATGTCATAGTAAAAGGCACTGGATACTTACTCCTTTATGTTTTTATTGGCCAGGGATACCCCAAAGGTCTCTATAACAGTACAGGCTACTGACATTGTCCTTTGTTACTCATCATATCTGCATGTTAAGACTGAAGCTACCACACACTTTGGCTACAAGGACATAGAGAAATTAATCTCAAACTGACTGGGAATTTTTTTCCTGCTGGCTATCTTCTATAGTGACATAAAGTGGTCTGCAGACTGCTGCGAGAGGAAATCTATCAGTGGACTTACCCAGTACTTGACTCTGTGTGCTGCAATTTCAAACTACCTGGCAAGATATGCCTATTGGAATAAAAGCGGCACAACTGTTAGGACACAGCTAACCACTTTATTATTGGATTTGAGGCCTGCTATACAAGAGGAATGCTCATGCCTTAAAATTTAATTATGATCAAAAGCCATGGAGTGGTCATAGGCTTTAGGATGGAACTTGCTATTGTTGTTTTACTTAATTGTCTTTTAAATTCTTGTGCTTATAAACCCAGGGTTCTCTCCAGCTTGGTCAGAAAAGCTTCTTTATGCAGTAGGTAGCAGCCAATGGGGATACATAAATGATGAAAATGTTGAAAATAAGAGACTGGGTACTCATCCCTAAATGGAAATTCTGTTAACTCCACTATCCAAAGACTCAGAGATGGAAGAGGAGGTAGAAAGAATGTAAGAGCCAAAGGATGGAGGGTATTGTGAAATCTGTGTTCCAGACGAGACATGGATATTGCAATCAGCTTACAGCAGCTGTGGTTACCTGCACAAGATGAAGCCAGCAAAATTTCTAGCATAGATGGAGTAGGTGCTTTTCTAGGCCCCATCACTGAAGAACTAGTGACAACAGATTCTACCAAAGAGGAAGGAGAATCATTCATTTTTGAGGATGTACCACCTGTAGGTTTCCTATGCTCCCATGGATTGCCTGATACCATCCATACATTTATGGGCAGCACTAACTAGACTTAGTGGGAAAAAAAGGAAAGATGTGAATTTTAGAGAAATTTTTTTTCATTTTTTTATTAAGAAAATTTTTTTTCATTTTACACACCAGAGTTCCCTCTCTTCCCTCCTCCCCCACAGCCTTCCCTCCCAACTTAACCCCATTTCCCCCCACGAGAAGGCAAGGCCTCTCAGGAGGAGGCACATCCAGTAGAGGCAAGTCCAAGCCTTCGTCCTTCCTCAAGCTGGCACAAGGTGTCCCATCATAGGTAGTGGGCTCCAAAAAGCGCCCCCCCCATGCACCAGGGATAGATTCTGATTCTACTGCCAGGGGCCCCCCAAGCAAATCAAACTACATAATTGTCTCACCATCCAGAGGTCCTAGACCAGTAGCATGCAGGCTCCACAGCCATTGATCCAACTTTCATGAGTTCCCACTAGTTTGGTATGGTTGTCTCTGCAGATTTCCCCATCATGATCTTGATGCAATTGCTCATAAAATCCTTCTTCTTTCTCTTTGACTGGACTCCTGGAGCTCTGGCTGGTGTTTGGCTGTGGATCTCTGCATCTGCCTCCATTAGACATTTGAGAAAAGCTCTGTGATAACAGTCAGGATATTCACTGATATATCACTGGGGCAAGCCATTTCAGTTCAGGCACCCTCTCCACTATTTCTAGTAGTCTAAGCTGGGGTCATCCTTGGGGATTCTTGGCAACGTCTCTTGCACTGGGTTTCTCTTTTTCTCCATGATGTCTCCCTCTATCACGGTATCTTTTTCATTGCTTTCCCACTCCATCCCTGTTCCAGCTCCACCATCCCATTCCCTTATGTTTTCATGCCCCATTGCCTACCCTCCATTGCCCACCCCTTACCCCCATTTTGCTCATAGAGATCTCATCTATTTTCTCTTCCCAGGGTGATCCATGTGTCCCTCTTTGGGTCTTCCTTGTAAGCTATCTTCTCTGGAGTTGTGGGTTATTGTCTGGTTATCCTTTGCTTTACTTTTAGTATCCATTTATGAATGGGTACATACCATGTTTGTCCTTCTGAGTCTGGGTTACTTCACCCAAGATGATATTTTCTAGTTCCATCTATTTGTCTAGGAATTTCATGGTGTCATTGTTTTTCTCTGCTGAATAGTACTCCATTGTGTACATGTACCACATTTTCTTAAGCCATTCTTCAGTTGAGGGGCATTTAGGTTGTTTCCAGGTTCTGGCTATTATGAATAATGCTGATATGAACATAGTTGAGCATGTGTCCCTGTGGTATAATTGAGTATTCCTTGGGTATATGCCCAAGAGTGATAGGGCTGGGTCTTGAGGAAGATTGATTCCCAATTTTCTGAGAAACCACATTGATTTCCAAAGTGGCTGTAAAAGTTTACACTCCTACCAAGAGTGGAGGAGTGTTCCCCATGTAACACATTGAGAGAAATTTTTGGTAGTGGGACACAGGAGGAATCAAAGGGGAGAAGTGATGAGTGTATATGATCATATATGACAATACACATGTATTAAATTGTCAAAAACAAAGAAAAATTTCATTAAAATTTATGGATTAAGAAAACACAAAAATTAAAAGTAGTTGGATGGGAAAGCAGGAGGAATATAGCCAAAATATATTATATAAAAAGTAAAAATAAATAAATATTCAAAGAGCACAAAAACATTCTTCTCAACAAAAGAAATCAAACACAAAGTTTACATGGTATACAATTTCATTTAATTAAAAGTTATAGAGACAGATACTCAATAAATAGTTGACTGGCTCTGGCAGAAATGATGTTGTCAAAAGTATTTGTTCCAGGGAAGAGGAATGAAGGAAAGGAAAGGATTTTTTGAAGTTTACAGTTCCAGTTAACATGTAGTGTTCTGAAAAAAATGAAAAGGCATATATGCATTTTGATAAAATACAAAGTATGAAAAAAGTGATATCTGCTCAAAAGTATGGTGTGGCACCTAAGGCAGATGTCTTTGCAGTGGAGAATTCTGACAAATGCTACCAGAAAAGGGATGGTTAGTATCACAGTGAGGACAGTATTTACAGAGTCATCTTGGTCTAAATTGGTGAGAACAGCACTCTCACCTGTAGTCTTCCTCCTCAAAACTTACAATGCCAACCTAACTTTGAGAAACATCAACCATTCCAATAGATGAACATTCTACAAATTGTCTAATCATTAATCCACAAAAGTGTAATGATTAAAAATGCAAAGTCAGAGAACCTGTCACTGACTAGAGAAGGCTGAGGACACATTATGATTAAACGCAATTAAGGCATCTAGTACGAAGTCATGGGACAGAAAAGAATATAAGAGAGAAATGGTGAAACCAATCTGAACAAAGTGCCAGAGTATAGTTATTAGTAATACACCTGGAACACTTAGTTGGACTTAAGTAATTAGTGATAACACCAGGAATCCTTAGTTGGACCTTGGTGACAATATTGACTGTCAGCTTTGCAGGGTCTAAATTCACCTAGGTGATTAAAACCTTTTGGATATGTCTATGAGGGAAGTTTCTCAATTACCTAGGTTAACTGAGGTAGGAATACTCACCCTGACTATGGGCAGGATCACTTCATGGACTGGCTTTAACTGTGTAAGAAATCACCCAAACTCAACACTCAACCTTGAGCATCCACCTCTCAGGGTTTTATGAATTGGCACCAATGGATCTGGTTTATGCTGCACTCCAAGCAGTGGGGTAGGATAAGGTGTCACATGCCCTCCATTCATTTTAGACAAGTATCTTCCTATTTATTTTCTTCCTAGTCCTGATAACACAAAAATATAGAGGCAACACAAAGATATAGAAACCTTTCAAGCCAGGATCCTTCAGGCCACTTTCACTTGGCCAATATTCTATGGCACAACCACACGCAACATGAAAGAGACAGAAAAACATCTTCCACATTTTTCAGAAGTTAGTACTGCAAAGCCACACCACAAAGGTCATGAATCCATACTTAGAATACAGAATAGCCACCAAAGGTCAAATGTAGGCTTAATCTCAGCGTGACAATTTACTGAGAAGAAAACAAAGTTTCTATACAACTGACACTGGGATGTGAAGCAAAGGAATATGAGTAGTCTATTCACTTAGAGTTGGACTCCCTTCGAGGCTCGCCCATATCTTCCTGTGGTAACCTGGATAAACATTCAAATTATCCCATCACCTTCATCATAGAGCTTAAGAACAGCAGAAATGGTATGGACCCTGAGCCACCATGACACTTCCCAACACCAAGCATCTTTCTGTGTTTCTTTTTGATTTTCCAAAAAATATTTGGCTAGCATGTCCATCTCAAACAAAGAGATAAACCCTCTAAAAGCTGATAGACAAATAAAAATCCACCCCCAATCATTTCTGATCATGCTACTATGTGAAAAACAAAGACAATCTCTGAGCCTCAGTTTCCTATTCTGTAGAATGGAGCCATTAGTATACATTCTTCTTATCTAAAATGAGTGATATAGCAACTACATTAATTTACCTATTTGTGTATTAGGATCTCAAAATCACTACTTGTATCACTAAAACATACTCATATTTAATTAAAAATTAAATTGGGACACTCTATTCATAAGAGAAATTATTATAAGAATTTGATGGTCTACCTGCAGTGTTAAAGGTGGGGTAGTTTTCTTTTTCTTCTCATGTAAAATATGTTAAGCTTCAGAAGTCTATCTCATCTATTTCTTTTGCCTTTTTCTGACAGCTAATGCCATTGGCAGACCTTCAAGAGAGTAAATTTTCAGGCTTTGTCCAAAGGCAGTCTGTGGTGCTATTCAGACAGTAAATTATTCAGCTCCTAGTTAGTTACTGCAGAAATT
Organism: Peromyscus eremicus; assembly: GCF_949786415.1. Taxonomy (NCBI): domain Eukaryota; kingdom Metazoa; phylum Chordata; class Mammalia; order Rodentia; family Cricetidae; genus Peromyscus; species Peromyscus eremicus. Next base: position 21,290,750 of record NC_081421.1, on the reverse strand, counting down.
AATACACAGCTGCATATTGCTAATTACTTAATTTAATGTGCTATTGCTTCACACCTAATTTTATGACTTTATTTATTAATGGGATTTTTTTGCATTTTAAATAAAAAATATCTAATGTCTTTTACTTTCATTATTCATTATTCACTAACTGTTGGTTAAACCAAAGACTAAATACGACAGGAATAAAACTTTCCTAAACACGGTGTGAGGAAAACATTACACTAATGTCACTGCAAGGAACCTTCTAGAAATTCAATCTTATAAATACTATAATCTACTTATATGACTACACCATGCATTTCTTTTGGGTACAAAACTTGTGGCTTCATTAATTAAATGAAGGTGCTACTATCCAGTTTTATTTAAATATTTTCACACCATGTAATGTGTGATGTAATGTAATCTCAATGTAAAAATAAGTTTTTGGACTAATAAAGATTTATAAAAAAGTTCTTTCATCTACAATTTACATATTGGTAAATGTAATATAAATGATCACTATTCTTCAATGCACAAATAACAATGCATATTTATTTGATTGTTTTAAAGGCACTGTAAAACAAAGAAGTAAATATAAATATTAATGGGGAATAAAATATATATTTGTACAACCTGCATCATGCAAGATCAAACTTGTATTATTGACATGCATGATATAGATAAGGACAGGAATTGTTTGAAAGTTGCAAGAGAAAAAATAATAAAAAGACATTTTCCCAAAGTTGTTGAATCCTTGAAAACAGCCTCTGTTGTTAAAACAGAGCAATTTAAAAAATGTTAGAGATGTAAACAAAGACAGAACAGAAGAACTGAAGAGGAAGGACTTGCCCTCTGAGACAGCAGAGTGCTTAGTCAGACAGGCTTGTCACGACTCTTGCTTTTCATAGGCAGCTGACGTGAAGCTACAGAATATAGCAGCTAAGCCATTACTGGAGTCTACATACCTATTTCCAATTTTCTTCTAGTTCTTGAAAAAGATATGTCTATCAGGAAAATAGAGTAAAACCACAGAGATTAAACTTCACTATAGAAGAGAGGAGTTGAAAACCAAGGCTAAAGTGTCAGGCAACTGGATAAACTCATCTCCCTTGTGCCTGGTGATATGATATCTCAGGCCTCTAACCTTTACTCAGACCACATGCTAGTTGAAGGCATTACTGTGGACTATTGCAAAGACTAAAATATAGAACACACTACAGCAATTAGGACAGGACCGCATTATGCCAAATATCTGAAGTTAACACATGACTGATATAAGTGGCATTATCTCCAGATAATTCAAACATCAAAGTGTCTCAGGTGCATATACATCAGTGGTCAAAATATATCAAATGTTTTGATAATGTCTGTGGTTCAGGTTCATCATCAAACAAGGATCTTCACTTTGAGTTGTGAGGACTCTTTAAATTTTTTATATTCAATGAATTATTACCATATTTTTCTTTTGATTCAGTACACATGTTTTCATCAGCATAATAATTTTGGGTTCACTTTGATCTCTTACGAGATAGAATATGTTGTGTTCTCCCTTGTACCCATAAAGACAAATACCAAAATATTAAACCTTGTATGTATAGAAAGTATGTATGTTTTGGCTGAATCATTAACATTGACAATCCACATGCAGGAGTTCATGCAATTGGAAGGCAATCATGAAATCTGAGAATTCATATTAGCTTACCAAGAAAGCTGCTACTGCTGGTTTGGTCCTTTTAGATTTAGATGATGGACATGCTCTCAGCCAATTCAAGGCTTGGAAAATAGATCTGTGACCATTAAACACTGAATTATCCTTAAACATTCCTGATATATTACACATTGATCCACCTCTGTGGACTTTTCTTTTGCAGTCATTGGGATTACTGCCTGGATTTCAAAATTGCAATTTGATTTATGCTATTCAATCCACTTAATCTCTGCTTTGTATGTGTGCTTTGTGATTCCCACCTGGGTATACATAAACCACTAGCCTAGAGTTTGGAGCAGACAAGTAATTTCATTTAACAGCTGTTAAGTAGGGGACTCCACAGGTAGCTTTCACTCAAATGTTAATTGCTCTCAGTGCTTTGCTCATAAACCCACCGAAGTCAGGTGCTTCAGGCTGTATTGCAGAGAAATATAAAAGTAAGATAAGTTACAGTCACCCTGGCAAGAGGGAAGATGGACTCAGTCCTAGAACTGAATGTTCCTGAGGCCCTGAAGCCAATACCAGCATGGAAATTAAATAGTGATGGATCCTTGTAGAGCTTTTGATGTTTTTACAGATAGTAAGAGTCTGAACAACAATTTCTAAGGACTAAGATGAGAGAGAAAGCATTTGCAAATTCTAGTTGTAAAGAAGCTGGGTAAAGTCAATTGGCAAATTATCAAAGTATAGAACAGTGCTGAGCCAGAACAGAGGTATTCTGTTGTCAGTTGCTTTGGAATATTTGGAGCAAATAGAGACTAGTTGGAACTAAGCAATGAACATGGTGATTTTATTGAAGCCAGCTGTTTTGAATATTGCATCGACAGCAGTCACTCTGTACATGGAGGTTCAGCCCAGGGCCTGGAAGCCTGGAAGGCATGCTGGATTATCTTCTAAAAGGAAAGGAAAAAAGCAACTTTTCTAAGAAAACAAGTAATGGGGGATGAAAAATGGCTGGTACAATTTAGGATGAGTTAGTTTATCATTCAGAGCTCAGGTTCTTCCTTTGTAAAATGAGATGATTAAGGTACAGGCTCTAGGCAATTTGGGATGGCACAACTTCACAAAAGAGATAGTCTTGCAGTAGATATCATACTTTAGATTCTGAATTTTGATTTTGTCCTTGTACACAAACACTTAGTACCTTCCACTCTTCTCTGTGGGCTGCAGCAGGTAGCCCAAGATCCCAGCTCACCACATGATGATGGGAGAAAACAGCCCCTAATCTACAATGAATTATACTACCAAGCTTTGCTTCTCAGCTCATGAAGGGTATTCAGGGCCTACAAGATTTACTCTATTCCCAAACTTGCAGTAGTTTTATGCCCATGTAACCATACCACAAGTCAAGGATCATTATCAGTGGATCTCCGAAGCCCTATCATGGCTTCTCAGTACTTGACTATCTGGCATTGCTGAAGAAGCAGGAATCAGCTATTTTTAGCAGATATACCAAAAATACAGAGTTCTCAATGCATAGACTGAGAAAGCAAATGCATTGTCCTCAAGGATATCAGGATTGAGAATGCAGGCCCACAGGAGATGGAGCTGAGAGCTTCCAGAGAATAAACTGCCTGTCCTCCAAATTCTTCATTTTCTATTCTTCACTCAGGTCAACTGTCAAATGTACATATTGGTTCCTTCAATTGCACTTATGAATCATTAAGTGAAAGGACCAAGCAGATGCCATAATAGACTGTTCAGTCTTCTCTCAGAGATCAGGCCTCAATTTCAGTTTCCTGAGACTTGAGCAAGCAGTTTCTGGGAGGGCCAAGAACAAAAGACATAGTTTTTGCATTAGCTCCCTTTCTACACATACTCTGACTGCTCAAAGTTGAGCCAGTTGTTTACTGTCTGGGACCCTTCACCAACTTAGAGCTATGTGCGTGAGTCAAGGACAGAGCCTGGACCACTGAGCCAGCCCCCGCAGTCAGTACGTGCTAGGCCAGCCAGCTTCTATGGCATCTCAAGGACAAAGCCTGGGACTTGTCCCAGACAACCCCCAAAATGATAATTGTAACTCCCAACCAATGAATTCAAAGCTTACATACCCTCACCCAATTAAAAGAGGACAGAGAACTTCAAAAATAAAAATAAACCAATCTGAGTTGCACCCGTGCAAAACGCCCTAAAGGGCTAGCAGTTTTTGCCTTTAAATAGCTAGCATCACAAAGAAAGAGCAACTCCTCCCTGCCTCGGTGTATTGGGTGTAGGAATGAGTTCCCTGCCTAGGCTTGTATCTATAGAATAAACTTTGCTATTGCATTCTGGACTTCCTCGGTCTTCAGTGGTCTCTTTGGGGTTACAATCTGGGCATAACATTAAGTGCTTAGATTATAACTACTTATATACAGACGAGCCAAAGATACAAATGCTCAGAAAAAATTCTGAGGCCAATGACTACAGACTGAATTTAGCTTTTACTTTTTCACCTATATGTATAAGATTTCATTCACACTAACATTTTTATGGTAGGATGTAGGTACTTCTAGAGGGTAAATAGTACACACAATTAATTGTTTTTATACTTACTTGATGATGATTCAATTGTGGTTCAGCTCAGGGCCTGTATTGACCTATATTACAGAGAAATGAAAAAGTAAGATAATCCCAGGCATCTAATGATAAAGAATTATTTCCATGGCCAGTGAGATGGCTCAACAGGAGGACAATTGCAAAAAGGCCTGTTTGTTGGGAGGCCCTGTTGGTAAGAGGTAGCAGTCTATCATGGCCTGGTAGATCTCTCAGAGCTTGGTGCAACATGGAGGACTCCCTTCCTGCCCAGCAGAGGCTTCCTGCTCTCTACCTAACCTTATTTGCAGAGTGTCTCTAGGCCCAGATGCCTAACTTATCTCAAGTGTGACCCTTCACAGAGTTCCCTGCAGAAGCTTCCCTGCTACTGCCCATACGGTAATTAGACAATGTGCTAGGAGATTTACAACAGAATCACGCTTCCACATACGATTACTAAGACTTGTACTAGGAGCTTTATGACAAAAGTGTGCCATTTAATGCAGATTAGGCTGTACCCCAGCCACTGCCCTTTCCCTATATATCTGCCCTCACTCTTAAATAAAACTGAGTTGGAACACTGAAGCAGTCTCCTGGAAGGCTATTTCCATCACACCACAGGACAGACAAGGCCCCACTTGTTGCTTCAGCCATCTCTGCCCTTGGGGCCAATGGACCACAAAGAAAGAAAGAACCGGTACCTGGTGACCTGAGTTCAATCCCTGTATCCTGAAGTTGGCAGAAAAGAGTCAACACCTGAAAATTTCCTCTGACCTCCATATGTGGACCTGTACAAACACACATACACACACACACACACACACACACACACACACACAGAGAGAGAGAGAGAGAGAGAGAGAGAGAGAGAGAGAGAGAGAGAGAGAGAGAAATAATTAAAGATAATTATTTCTAGGCATTTTCTTCTCTCTTCAGCATCAGCCATGCATGCTGTGGCCACAGTGGATAGTTGGGGGTTTTCAATTAAAATCGTTATAGTTATCTTGGACCTAGAAACAGAAAACATATCCATTAGTTTTAAAAGAAAATGTTCTGATAATGACAATTGATTTTGATATATGATGATGGTCTCACCCTTCATAAACATAAATTATACTCAATAAACTCCCACATTCTGTGATTCTTAAGTTATATTATTCATATGAAAATAGCAAACATACTTAAAAACAGAAAATACATATTTGTTTCTTTAAAAACATGTAAAATCTTCAGAATTTCATACAATTTTCATTTCTTTTAACATTTTTTCTCAATTTACTTTCCACTCATTAATTTCTCTATCAGCTACTTTTATCCACTCCTCCCTCCTTCTCTTGAGTCTGATTTCCTTACCCTTTGAAAAGAAGCATTCATTTTTACAAGTGCATCTGAGATTCTCACAGTGCTTATAGTTGAAGCATCCAACTTTAAAGAAGTCAATCACAGGAGCCTGTCATCTGATTCCAAAAAACTCCCCTCCCAACACCCACTCCTGCTCACACCTCACAAGTAATTGCTAATTACTCCTCAAATGTATGACAGTGTCACAGGATGTATTCCATACACAATCACAGAGCTGTCCAAAGGACCTTGACATATCTACCCTTCTCTTGGGTGCTAGTACTCTGTCTGAACCTATTGTCCTCATTACCCCAAAAGCACAACTGCCAGTGCTGTTGTTTTCTGCTCCTAGAATTAGTGTTTTACAGCCCAGGAGATGTCAAAGCAGCCAATTTTTCTATTATAGTGTTTCTCAAAAATAGCCAACCATAAACTCCTTGTTTCCAAAAGTAAGAAAATTCTACCAGTTTGTAAAGAAAGCACTCTTCTTCTTTTGTCAACAATATTCCTGTCACATGTGAGTGCAAATATGCACACGCACACACACACACACACACACACACACACACACACACACACACACAAAACCACACTACATATTGGAGTGAACAGTATGTCCAGTGACAGGATGGGCTTATACCTCTGCTCCATTGCACAATGAAAACAATACCTTTCTCTCTAATCCTTAATACTTTACAGGGTTTTTTTTTTTCAACTTGACACGAGCTAGAGTCATGAGGGAAGAAAGAGTCTCAGTTGAGGAAATGCCTCCATGAGATCCACCTGTAAGGCATTTTCTCAATTAGTGATCAGTGAGCAAGGCCCTAGCCCATGGTGGCTGATGCTATACCTGGGCTGGTGATTCTGAGAACTATAAGAAAGCAGGCTGAACAAGCCAAGAGAAGCAAGCCAGTAAACAGCTCCCTTCCATGGCCTCTGCATCAGCTCCTGCCTTTCCTGCCCTGTTTGTCTTTCTTTCCTGACTTCCTTTAGTGATGAACAGCAATGCTGAAGTGTAAGCCAAATAAACCCTTTCCTCATCAACTTACTTTTTGGTCATGGTGTTTTTTCACAGCAATAGAAACTATAAGACACATAGGATGTGGAGAGTTTTTTGTGGAAAGAATTTTTAGGTAATGCTTACTCAAGTTAGAAGACTTACAGCTGGGTCCATTGAGAAGCAAGCACCCTGGAGTGAGGTCTAATATGATGCTCTTGTCAGCATCTGATCATTGCTCTAACCGCCAAGGTCTTCTTCAAGGATTGAGTTTATCATGCCAGATTTCTTCCCTTCTCATAAAGCCTCTTCTAACAGGGTGCAAAACCATGTAGATGAGCCTGTAAAAATCTGTCCCACCATGACATAAGATGGAATTCAAAATGAATTAATTCCCCATGTCCTCATTTGTGAGTTTACCACTCATTAAGCAACATGCTCTAAGCATATGAGGTGTATAGATGGATATGGCAGGGTATTCACCTTAAGGAACTTGGAGAATAGCTGAGGATAAGAAGAAGTACATAAAGCCTAGGAAGATGGACCAATGGGCAAAGCACTTTCTATGCAAGCATTAGGATTTGAGTTCTAATTTCCACAACTCTGGTAAAGCAGGATGCAGTGGCACCTGTCCATAATTGCAGCACTCATATGGCAAGATGGGAGGCAGATACAGGAGAACCCGTGGAAGCTTACAGGAAGCTATCTTGAAATATGCATCAGTGAACAATAAAATGACTGCCTCAAACAAGGTGGAAGGTGAGGACTAACTCCCAAGGTTGTCCTCTGACCTCTGCACACCTGCACTCACATATATGACAGACAGACAGACAGACACACACACACACACACACACACACACACACACACACCACATGCACACAGAAATGTGTAAAAATGTATGTATTGCATTGCATTAAGGAAAAATAAGCAGAAACATTGAAAGTTCAAATCCAGCCTTGACTAACTACTAAGAACATCTCTTGCAACAAACAATAATTTCAGAAGACAGATGTGGCATATGATTAAAACATAGGAAACATCTGAGAAAGGAGCTGTTCTTAAACTAAGCTTTGCAGAACATTTAAGATTTATGATAAGGCAGAAAGATTAATGCAGGAGTTACATTCAGAGAATGGAAAAACTACCAGACGTTTTCATTTGTGGTGTAATTTGTACCCATTGTATAGTCAGTCATTGTCCTTGTTCTAGCCCTTCCTGACTACATAAAATTAATACAGTCCAAGGGTTATGTTATATCCACTACTTCTCTTCCACCACAACGTCTAAACTATAATGCATAACACTAAAGAATGAAAGAACAGGATCTCTTTCTCTTTGGGCAGTTTTGGGCTTTGAAGGATATGTATGAAATGATGATGATTGAGCTAAATAGCATGAAAGTTGATTCTATTGCTGCTCTGTCTGTGCATAGTGGATATTATTGTCTTGGGAGGTCTTACTATTATTTAAAAACCATTCTTTCTAAGTGAAAGAAAACTTACTATCAGTAATTTCCTATTATCTTTCCCTACTAAGCTCTAATTGCTTCCTGAGATGCAGTTAGATTGATTTGCATCTGATTAATACACTATCTAAAAGCTTTAGTTTGTAAAACCAAATAATTTGATGAAGAAGAGCAATGAGGACTTGTTTCTTTAAAAGCAATTTTAGTAAATTTCATTCAAATCACCATGGTATATTTGGTCCCATTTTGAGATTACTGTTTCTCATTACTTTCCATTTGAACTCAGTTTCTTATTGATACTTAAAAATAAACATGAGTCCCAACTCACAAGGAAACTGCTTCTTATTTCTATAGTATTATACCAACTCAAAATGTTGGCAGATGTGGCCACAAAAATAACTCCCTTCATATCCTGCAGTAAAAGATAAGCATTCCCTGAGAGGTAGGTGAGACAATCTAACCTGAATACCAGGGATATCCTGTTCTAGTCTTCTCTCTTAAGAGAATTCTGTTGTCTCTAATAAAAGAAAATTATAAGTAAATACAGATTGTTCACAGTGAGTAGAGGTAGGAAAAATGAGTGGAGAAGGTACCTGAGCAGAGATTTTCTTCTGGGGACTCATTAGTTTCCACTGTAGTCATGCTAAAAGGGCATGCATGATGCTTCTTTTTAATGGGGCCCTCATTCTGCACTGCTAAGGCAGATAGGAAAACTTAAACAAGATTCACTAAAGATGCAGAATGTTAAAAGAACAGAAAATTTGAAACATGCTTGCTCAGAATAATATGAATTGTAAAAACAATTACATTGGTTATTTTTCCTGTTGTTCCAACCAAATTCCTGAGAAGACCCAAGCCAAATAAGGGAGTGTTTATTTAGCTTATAGTTTCAGAGGATGTACTCTATCAAATCAAGGAAGACATAGAGGCTTGAGCTTGAGACAGTGGTCACATTGTACTTTCAGCCAAGAAGCAGAGATTGATGATTGATTCGGAATTGGAACTGGGATGTAAAACACCAAGACATGACCTGTCTTCTCCAGCAAGTTTCCACCTTCTAGATGTTCCCAGCCTTCACAAGAGACACCTCCAGCTGGGGCAATGTGTTCAAGCCATAACTCTTGGGAACACCTCAATTTCCAACCACAGCATCACTAACTCTGTGTTCTTGGCCACATGTGTCCCTGCAGGACTTCAAGAAAGGAGGTGTTGATTTAAATCTCTTTCTTCTTAGTCACGTGGAAAAATATAATACAACAAAAAATAACATTCTCTGATGATCAGATGCCTTAAATTCTAACTGTTGGCATATGTTCTGTGCTTTGAAAAACTCTTTAGCTCTGTCTTTTATATTTTGTTACAGTAACAGGAAATAAACTAAAACAATGTGTTTAATTACCTTTTCCTAAATTCTCATACAGTACTGCTAAAAATCTACAAAATCCGGTATAAAAAATAAGTGAAAGTGAATATTAGAACACTCTTTTGCAGAAAGTTTGATTAAGTAGTACTAGTGTGCTAACCAAGAATATGTATTATAATAGATATCCAAGGAAATCTTAATTCAATTTTCTTAGACAATCCATTATATGTTTTCTATTTTTTTGTTTTGATTTTTTTATTAAGAAATTTTTTAATTCATTTTAGATATCAACCACAGATCCCTCCTCTTCCCTTCTCCCCTCACTCCAGCCTTCCCCCTAACCCACCCTCCATTCCCTCCTATAACAAGATAAGGCCTCCCAAGGGCAGTCAACAGAGTCTAGTGCATTCTGTTGAGGTAGGTCCAAGCCCCTCCCTCTGCATCAAGGCTGTGAGAGGTGTTCTCCCATAGGTAATGGGCTCCAGAAAGCCAGCTCATGCACCAGGGATGGATCCTGATCCTACTGCCAAGGGACCCCTTAAGCAGATCAAGGTACACAACTTTCTCCCTAGTTGAGTCCCATGCAGGCTCCACAGCTGTTGGTCTGAAGTTTATGAGTTCCCACTAGCTTGTCTCTATAGATTTCCCCATCATGATCTTGATGCACCTTGCTCATAGAATCCCTCTTCTCTTTCTTCAACTTCTGCAGCTCAACCTGAGTATATATTTTCAACTGGAGACTTTGTGGTTGACATTTTCAAATATGTTTTGGTTATTACCTTCTAATGACTTCCACAGAAAGCCAAGATTTTTCTATGGGCTAAGAGTAGGCTTATAGTTTCAAAAGTCCAGACCAAACAAAAGTATTTCTTCAAACGGTATCTCTACTACATGTATATGACAGGGTCTTCTGCAGAGAACCTGTTACCATTTTTTGCTTATAATCTTGGGAAAGATCCTTGCCTGCACTCTGTAGCCATAAATTTCTTGGGACCTGCCCCCCTACCCGCCCCCACAGTCCAGACAAATCTCTCTCACCCATTGTCCCATAGCTGTTCGGACCCAAGTAAACACACAGAGACTTATATTATTTACAAACTATATGGCCTATGGAAGGCTTCTTGCTAGCTCTTCTATCTTAAATTAACCCATTTCTATTAATCCAAGTTTGCCATATGTTCTGTGGCTTACTGATTTGGTGCCAGGTTGTTCCTTGGATGTCAGGCTGGCATCTCTCTCCAGACTCTACCTTTCTCTTTCCTGCCTCTCTCCTTGGATTTCCTGCCTGCCTCTAAACTACCTTACTATAGGCTAAAGCAGTTTATTTATTAACCAATGAGGACAACATATATTCACAGCTTGTAGAAAGACATTCCCCCAGCAGCACTCCTTAATTCAGATTCATGGCTTCATAGTATATTAATTTATTCCATCAGTCAACAAACTGTCTCTAATGTGCTCAGCAATAAAGTGGTATAATTTCCACTGCATTGTAAAAGCTCCACTATTTGTCTTCTCCACATGGTTGTAAGTATACCTTAAATCCAGTGAGGAAAACTATTGTCAAAATATTCTTATGGCTTAAGAGACATGTTAGTATAACTGTATTAAGTATCATCACAATGTCTTCTAGAATGTTCTGGAAGCTGGTAAGTGACAATGTCAGTGTGTCTTAGACTTCTCCTTAATTAAAGAGAGCAATAAGTGTTCATAGGAAAACTGAGGCTCACGTACCCAATTCTGAGATTTTTCAGTCCAAAGTCCACTGTGTGGAAATCAGGACACCAGGTATTCTCCAATAGTCTATTCATGCATTCGTAAACCCCAACAAAGTCGATTTTAAAATTAGAATTAATAGGAAATATATGGTTAAATCAAAAGAACTTAAAGGGAATGATCTCATTTCCTCATTTCTGCCTTCAAAGTGTTAAATTCAGACTAATAACATGATGAAATTCTTAAGAGGCAAACTACTTTAGTTGAAAGAAGAGCCTTTGTGGCTGGTATAAATGCCATCTTGAGATTAGCTTAATTGTTTTCACTTCAGTTTTGGACAACCTGGTGGGTTGTTTAGATTGGTTTGTGCCTATAAACTAACCCTAATTGCATTACCAAAATCACAATAGATGTTTAAGTGGCTCTCTTTTTTTTCATGACTATTTATGGGAACTGAAGGAGTCAACTGACCCAGTGCCGTCTTCCTTAAAATTTGGTTTGTCTCCATGTAGAGGAAACATTTTTGTATAATAGATAAATAGATAAATATGTTATCAGCATGAGAATGAAAATCCTGCACAGTTATTCAATTTAGCCAAAGAGTCCATTAACTATTTTTGAATGTTTTTATATCAGAACATAAGCAGAACACCTGGATAGAATTGATTAGTCTTAATCCTGTGCATCAGGCATAAGGGTGACTCCAGGATGGTGCTCCTTGAAGCAATGAGCACAAGTCACTCAGTATGCAGCTCCAGGTTCTTACCATCATGAGCATGTCATGGATTCAGCTTGACTTTGCCCTGAATGAAGAAAACAAGAAATCACTGAAAATAAATAATTCCTTTTCTTTTAGCCCGTGTAAGCAGAAATATGCTCTTCTCTTCTGAGCTCTTCCCTACTGGGTTTTCAGGGTGATAAATAGTAGATACTGATTAGGAAACTAACAGACATTCCTGAGAACTCTGTCTCATTAGCAGTGAATGTCTTCTCTGCAAAGAATCTTGCTCAATGTTTCTCTATTTATTTAGTGGCAATTCATTGGACAGTAATAATTAAAGGTACAGTGAAGGACAAAAGAACATTCTTGAGCCCTAGGTAGAAGGTCCTAAAATGCAGCGAGAGAGAAAAATAGATACATAGATACTCAAGAAACTGTTAGTAAATGTTACAGCAGAAGCACAGGCAAAGCATTATGAGCAGAAATTAAGTCAGCATGAGTACCCTTAATCAGACTTCCATAAAGACCCAGAGAAATGCCAGAAATTGAAGTATATGCAGCTCTCCTACTTCCTATGTCCTTGTGAGTGAGAGTTCCACTGACTTTAATATTCAATAATTGACTTACATTTTATTCAGAACTTTGTAATTTAATTCCAATATATGAAGATTTAATTAACTGTCTCTGCCCCAAATCCCAGTATCAAACTCAGCTTCTTTCCTTAAAATTATAAAACTTGTCTGTCCACGTACCAAGATCCCAGTCATGATGATTTGGGTCTAAGCAATAGTTAAATATCAGACATATGATGTGCTTTGGTAATTCCAATTCCATAATTTTGTTAAGTAGATTTGTAAGGTAGGAAAATTATTTAAAGCAGAGATAGCATACACTAAAATGTCCCTGCTATCTCTTGAGTTGAAAAATAAGTAAATATAAAAATATATAAATAATATCACCAGTTAATAAAAAAGCTAGTATGGTATAAAGTGACTGGTAGCAATTTGTATGTGATAATGGACAAACAGTATGCTATCACATCTGATCTGTATTAGAACTGACAGGATGCTTTACAACATAATAACATGGAATCCAATTACTATACCTGCTATGACTAAGCAGAAAGAGAAGGCATTTGATAATTTGTTTGTAAGAGAGACTGTGACTTGACTATTTTATTTTCATAGTATGATAATCCACAGTCCCATTAAAAACAAAAAAGGAAAGAACCTGTAAAATTATTAATTTAAGTGTAAAATAGTTTTCAATATTTGAGATTTCTATTTAAAAATAATGTATGATGCAGAGCAGTTTATTGTATGTGGTTACAAGCAGGAATATTCTTATCCACTTGGAGAAAACATGCCTCAGGCACTAGTTCTTTTTAAGACATTTTTAATCAACATAAGTTTGAAATTTTAAGGAACCCCTTTGTGTGACCAAAATAGAAAGAATAGTTTTACCTTCAGTTCAATTAGTGACTAAATCATTCTTCCTGTCATCCACCATCTAGAGTTTTAGGGGGGAGATGTTAATCCCAAAGCTAACAGAATCAAAGGACAAAAACAAAACCAACAACAACAACAAAAATGAGGCAAAATGCAAATAAAAATAAATTATATTTAATTTAAGTAACAGAATTGAAGTTTTTAATATGATACAATCAGAAAAAAAACTGAAAAATGTCTGTCACAACTTTCTGGGTGATTTTCAAATGTAATGTGTTTACTTTTCATGATCATTGGAAATAAAGTTTATTACCAAGTCTACATGGCATGACTAAATTCTCTGCCTAAGCGGATTTGCAATTTTCTGTTGTCTTGGTAATTGGCTGAGAGGCAAAGATTCATACTGACTGTGTGGTAAGCCAATTTGTTCATGGAGGAGATATGAAATCCTGGTTCCACTGTGCCTCCGTACACTCTCTGCAATTTCCTAGCTGTTAGGAATTCATGTCCAATGTGTGGCTGGAGGGGAGGATTTAGTTTTTACACTGCAATTACCATCCTGTATCAGGATGCTTCAGCTGTTTGTAGCAAGACTCTCCAGGAGCTGGCAGAAGACCAGATGACAAAGAAGGACAAATATTTGAACTATAACAAGGCCAGGAGCTTGCAGCCAATATTGAGTTGGACAAATAACTATTTCCTTTTATGATCCAGCAGTCATTAGTTAAAATTGAGGCAAAAGATACAAAGGATAAGATATTTCATTCTGAGCTGGGGCTATAGTTCAGCTGGTGGAGTGCTTGTGAAGCACGATGAAGCTATGGGCTAGTATCAAATAAACTAGGCATTGCAGTACAGACCTATAATCCCAGCATTGGAGAGGTGGAGGCAGGAAGATCAAAAGTTCAAGGCCATCATTAACTATATAGCAAGTTAGAGGCTAGCCTGGAATATTTGATGTGCCCTGTCTCAATATATTCAAAAATATTTTATTTTATTTTAATTTGTGTACATGTATTTGTGAGCAGAGGAAGAGAGAGAGTGACCATGTGAGTGTATACCCATGGGTTACTAGAGTCCTGCTTGTCACTCTACATCACACTTCCTTAGGCAGGTTCTCACTGAACCCTAAAGCAGCTGCATCAAGCTCAATCATCCTTATCTTTCTGCAACAACCCCCAGCCCTCCAAGGCAAGATCCAGCTTATTCTGTAGATTCTATGGATTTGAACTCAGATCTTCACACTTGTACAGCAAGTGTTCTTACCCATTAAGTCATCTTCCCATCCTCTTAATACTCTTACCCTTTCAAACGCCCTTCTTGGCATCTACTCTGACTGACTTCTCAGTCACTCCTCAGGACTGACTCCAGTACTAAGTCTGCGCAGTAGAATATAGTGTGCTTCATTCTGTCCAGATTTTGTAAATTACCCTCCACCCTCTTGAAGTAAGCATGACCCTCAAAAGGGCACATAAAGTCTACCCATCCTGCCCTGGAAGCTACATCCTATGCCACTCTGCTTTTTGCTCTGCTTGCCAGTCACACACACAGTTTTTGCATTCCTATGGCTTGCTTTATTGTCCTGTACTGTATACAGCTAGTTAGATATTTAGATGCAGTGTTCTGAAGATGAGGGACTGCCTGCTCCCCACTGCCTCATTAACTTCTACTCATCTTCAGGTCCCTGCTCAAGAATCATTTTCCCAGTGAAGCCTTCTATGACCTTTATAAGTAAAATCCTTCCTTACAAGTTCACACAAATCTACACCAACCAACCTGTCTACGTGATTGATGTTTATCTCTGGACAACCCATAAGTTTGACTCTGCTCCATGTCTTTACTGCTTTTTCTCATGACTTGGAAACATACCAGATATGCTGCATTTGAGAGTTGTTTATGAAATGCACAAACAGATGAGGTAAGGGACTTCAGGAATCCTTGATTGTATGGTTCACATTGTGTCATGTTATGTCACTTTGCTCCATTAAAAAAGCAAATATCTAATAATGTAGCATTAGGCTTTCACAGAACGGCATTAAAGTAAGTCCAAGAAATAACACTGGAATGAATCAGATAGAATTGTGGGGATTTTGTTATTATTTTTAAACCTTAAAAATAGTTCATCTTGATCAGGGTGAATAGGCTAAAGGCAGAGACAAGGAATTTCATGTTCTCCTGCCATGAACAGATCCTCCAGGGAACATGACATATAATGTCCTTACAAAGCCCCTGAGAAACAACAGATATTTCCAGTTTGAACTGATAGGTGATAGAAATAATACAAGAAATTTAACATAGTCCCAGAAGACTGTGTGTGAAAAAACAAAGGAGTGCAGAATTCCATCAATCAGATGTAACCACAGTATACAGCTTCATTCTAGTCACCTTTGTGACAGAAAACAGATTGAGCACTACAAACTAAAAACTATGTCCTTCCTCAGTCCCATCACTGGTAGGGGTCAGCACCAGGTTTGGAGGGCAGAAAGGGCAGTTATACATCTCTAACCACTGTCTGTGAGGAGTGAAAACACATGAGAGAGGCTCTGCTGTTCTCTTGACTCCCTCAGCAATTGTGGTTGGGTCCAATTATAGAAAGAAGCCACAAGATACATTGAACAGAGGAACTCCAATATAAAAATTACTAAATGTAACAAGGAATTGGAATAATTGGCATTAGTTACCAAAAAGTAAAGGAAACTCTTGATAAAGGAATAGTATTTAACTATGTATAGGGTTTGATATGTTTTGAGACAGAGTCTCATTCCATACTCTTATACTAGCCTTGCACTCATGATTCTTTTCAATGTCCTAGGTTCTTACTTCAGCTGTGGACCACCACACCTGGCTTTAAATAACTGATACAGGAAATAGCCTTTTTATAACGCTGTGGTCAGAGATGCAGGGAAGGAAGAATCTGAGCAGTCTCCCCAGATCTCCAGCTCATGACTTAGCCACCAGTGGCAGAGGCCCCTGGAGCCCAGAGATGGCTTTATTCCTCACACAGTACTTTCTTTTTCCTTGTCAAAGGATGTAAACTGGGGTAAGGCAAAATCAGTCTTTGGGAGCAATTGTGGAAGAAAATATAAATGAAATGAGAACATTAAGCTTCTTCTTGTGATTGTTAATCCAATTGGGCAAGAATAAGACTACTACCACAATTTCAAGCCAAATTAGAAGGAAGTTTTAATTAAATATTGGTCAGGTGGATGGGCTCTGGCCAGGTATATCTCTGATTCCCCCAGAAAAAAATGGCCCTGAATCAAGTTTTACAGCAGCTTAAGTATTTCCCATCAGGTCCAATCAGCAGCAAGCATACCTGGTATACCTTCAGCCTATATCCAATTAGGGACAAGCATGCATCCTGATGTAGTTCCTGCCTGTGAACCTCCTGCCCACATGTGATCAAGCACGTCAGGTCCAGATGTGTCAAACTGTGGCATCTTCTCTCTCTGCCTCTGGAGCACTAGTATTCCAGGTGCACACCTCCATAAGTAGATTTTTATGTGGGTTCTTGGATTTGAATTCAAATCTTATGCTTGCATGGTAGTCACTTTACCCACTGAGCCATGTACGCAGGCAATCACCCACATAACCAGAAGACTTGGATCCAAATTCTTGCTGAATCCCTCAACTTCTTTCTGTCACAGGGGTAGTCACAATAATTTTGGGTCAGTGATATGTGCTTCTTAGAGGTGTTATATGGATTGAATGCTATGATGAATATACCTGAAAAATTTTGAAATTTACTTTCAAATGAGCACAAATAAGCCATAGCTATGTACATATTACTATGCCATCTATTATATAAATTTATGGGACAGAATGCTTTTCTACTATACATAGCATTTATTCTGATGCTTGGCATAAAAAAGGCACTTAGCAAAAACTAAGTAGATAATTAAAACCAAATCACTTTATGTGAAACGATAAAAGGGTCCATCCTCACTGCATTTCTTTTGCCTGGTTTTCTGTCTCTTCTAAATACATACAAGTTACTACATTAGACCTTAGTGAAGTTAAAAATGAGAAGCAATTTGAACTGGGAACTCTTACCTCTGCTCTATCAAAGCCCGTGTTTATGAACTCTCATGAACCATTGGAGCAGGGTAGGTTACAGATAGTGACTGTGTTGTACTCAAGCATTGCCATACCCCTGAAGAAGATCACCACAGAGCTGATGCAAACACACAAGGGTTTATTGATTACAAGCTCGAGCTCAGTCTGTAATCCAGCATTCCAATGAAGCAAGTGGAGGAAAACGGTCCTGAACTCTCAAAGTACGGGGTTTTTTAAGGAAAAAAAAATCACAAGCAGGGAGATATAAGCCTTGGCATTACAGGATTGGATAAAAGTATGTGACCTTTGTGTTATAATTCCCAACCACCCAATAGCTACATGACCATGAATGTGCTGTCCATCAGTCAGGCAGAATGCTTAGTCACCCCAAGGCCTTTTGTCCTACATAATTCATGTGCTGCATGATCACATAATTTATGTACATAAGTGGCATAATTATGTAAGCCCATATGTGCATGCAAGGGGAGGGGACCTATACAAACAGATTCCACCTGCTCTCCCGCTCTCTCATCTGCACTGTTCATTTCTAGTAGGCCTATTGCACAGTCCCTCTTTCCCTCCCCTAATAAAAACTCTTATAGTGGGTTGTGTTCATACCTTGTGTTTTCTCTGGCATGGTAAATAGTACTGCAAATAACACTTTGAAATTACTGGTTAGGGCCAGGAGGAATTTTTCAATAGTGGTTATCAGGTAGCCACAAGGACATTTGGGCCTGTAGATGTTGTTTATCTAAGTTTCTCATTGTCCAGCTTACCCGGGTAGGGTTGCCCTGACCAGGGATTGTAGCAATATGTGGTCTTTCTTGGAACTGTCCGTGATTTTTTTTTTAGAACTAAGTTCAACTTCTGGCAAAGTGCTGTTTGAAATGGTGTTTTCTTTTAAAATGGGGATTTCTTGCTCTCTCAACTGCTGAGAAGGGTTTTCACCACATGGAGTCAAGGTAAAAGCATTTCTAGGAGTGCTAATCTCAGATCAGGAAGGTAGGATTCCACCAGAAAGTACAGAATTCGTGTGTGTGTGTGTGTGTGTGTGTGTGTGTTCGCACACGCGCGCACACATATGAAGGCCAGAGGTCAATGTGGGTGTCTTCCTCAATCACCCTCCACTTTAGATTTTGAAGCAAGGTCTTTCACTGATTCTGAGTTCCATGATTGGTTAGACTAGCTAGCTAATGAGCTACAGAGATCTTCCTTTCTCTACCATCCCCTCCTCCACCAGTTCTGGGTTAACAGGTATGTGACATCATGCTCAATTTTTTACATGCATGCTAGGTATTTGAATGCATGCCCACATGTATGCACAGTAAGTACTTTATCAATTGAGCTATCTCCCCAACCCAAATTTATAAATTTTTATCTTTCAAAATGTTATATAAGCCCTCTTGGGTCCAAACAAACCATTACTGAGGGAATAGTCCTGAATGTGTGGTAGAAGGGGCAGCTTAAAGAAGGTAGTTGAAAAGAGAAATTTTAGAGGTAGTTTTATTAGGGAAAAAATGTCAGCTCCATCAGTTCACAGCACCTTGGCAACAGTCCTTCTCTAAATACATGTGTTCTTCTATAATAATTAGTCAGTTGCACTGAGAATTGAAAACAAGCATCTCAATCACCGAGCATAAGACATGTGATGATTTAGGTGTGAACATTCAATATGAAGGTTCTGTGAAATTACACAGTATTTGATAGTGCACCTGAAAGCTTGTTCTAGTCCAGAGTAGAATTCAAACCATCTGTGTGCTATCCTTAACTTATACTAGTAGCCCCATACTTCATTAAGGGTCTTTGCCCAAGGTGGTAGATCAAGTTAATATTTCACAGAAACCAGGCTCTACTGCATGCAAGACAACTTCTGGGGTTGCTTTACTTACCAAGATTCTCTTCCTTCTACTTCTTCCACGGTCAACTCATTATAAATGTTACTTGTCACCCAGGGAACAAACAGCAATGTATTTGATACTGTCTGATTGATTCAGTTATGATTAGTAAGGGTCCCTGCTTAAAGAGAAATTATAATCCCTTCATTGTGCTCACTGGGATGCTAAGGTAAAGGCTATAACTGAATTAGATGAGATTTGACATTGAATCTTAGCCTCTGTAAAATTTTTTAAAGGAGTTGGGAAGGTTAAGTGAAATTATGTTCAGGAAGCCTCAATCAGTCACACAGTGATCAGAGTCAGGGCAACAGCAACACTATAGAACATGTATCATGTGCTGAAAGAACCAAAGAACTCCAGAAATATCAATCCACAGACTTCTATAAAAAATTATATGTTACTTTTTAAAGATAATTTTCCAGATCTCAAAATGAAAGAAATGAGCAGAGGGCAGTCAGCTCCTACGAGCTAAAGCTATGCTTTTAGTGTCAAGGACAGGATGAGAAAGCTGATTTCCATCCATTGCTATCCTGTTGCCTGTGTGTAGAATCTTGGTCAGATTAAGTAATATCACTGAGACAGTTTCCTCCATTAGGAGTCTGCTGCATGAATTTGTCTTGCTCACAGATATGTCCTGAACATGAACCCCATGCTACAAGGATCAAAGTCTATGTATTAAAAGTGGGCACAGAAATAGGAGAATCTTAGAGTTGTGATTAAAAATAGAAATGGTCGAGAGGAGTAAGCAAGCAATATACTTGCTTAGAGGCATGGTTTTTTAAATGTACGCCACTGACACTATGATAAATTTTCTGAAACAGAGTTCCAATAGCAAGTTGACAATAATTTGATTTTCTCTGTTGCCTGACACTCTCAGTTCTTATTTCCTAGGTTACCATGGAACTCTCAAGTGTCACTCAGTGAGTTTTGACTGTGTGTGCTTATTATGGTGCCAATTTTGCTAAAAGCTGGTTTACTCACTGTCCTTTCAAATTAAATTCTCTTTTACTCCGAAAAATAAAAAATCACTGCTGCTAGACAAGCCTTTAACTTAGTAATCTACCAGAAATATGGTCCCTCTATTTCTGCCTGCCGAGAACATGGGATTTTTCTTTATCATTTTGGAACAATGTGTGCCATTTTCAGGAGGGAACATGAATAGAATGGAAGAAGCTGAAATCTCCAGTCAGAATGGGGCGAGTTTCCTCAAACAGGACTCTGAAAAGAGAAGCATAATGCATGAAAAAGGCATAATCTTTCAGTAAATAGAAAGAGCTAGATACTGAAGTGTGTGTGAGAAAACCACACCAAGAACACAGAAAAAACCCACTCCTTTCTTTCCTCCATCATGAGCAGTCTCCAAGATCAGTTCAGGTTCTCCATCTGTTTCAGTGGCTTGTAATGGAGACAGAATACTCAAACACAACTCTTAGGAGGAGTTGTAGTTTCATTTCTGTGGCTGTAATAAAGCACTGACCAAAAGTAACTTAGAGGAGGAAAGAATTTATTTCATCTTACACTTCCAGGTCACAGTCCACCATTAAGATAATTCAGGGAAAAAACTCAAGATAGGAACCCGAAGGAAGAACTGTTTGCTTATTTTACACAACAGTTACCTCAGAATGGGGAGCTCACGCACAGTCAAAGGAGTCCAGCTAGATCCATGGAGTAAGGACTTGCTGACTGACTCTCTAGCTCACTCACAGGTTCAAGCTTAGCTAGATATTTACACAACTCAGGGCCACATGCCTAGGGATGGTACCACCCCAGTGGGATCGACCTTCCTGTATCAGTTAACAGTCAAGACAATTCCTCACAAACATGACTATAGGCCAGCATGATAAAGAAATTGATTAGCTGAGGTCCTTGTTTTATCCAGGTGATTCTAGGTTGTGTCAAGTTAGCAGTGAATGCTTATTCGGATAGAGAGAATTTATCCCCTCCTTCTCTAGTTTCCATGGGGAGATATTTGTCTTAGGTGCTTCTGTGTCTACTATTGTCATTCATCAAGAGCAAGCTGCCTGTTCAATGAAGTCCACAGGAAAGCTCTGTGGTCCTCAGCATTTCCTGCCTCACAGAGAGCAGACAACAGCTCCCCTGAGAAGGCTCTGGCCTCTGCTTTAGTACCTGGAAGCCAGAATGTGGACAGATACATTTCCAACTCTGATTAATAACACAAACGATTTGTAAAATTGTTCTTTCACATCTCATCTTCCCCACTTTCAACTTCCTTTCCATTTTGTCAGAAAGTAGGTGGGGAAGGGAAAGTTGTGGCTACTTTCTCCTAATTCCAATATTGATATGTGTTCTGGTAGATAGATCTGCTGAAGCTTCCTCAGGCAGTTCTTGGTGGGAACCAAATTCATTTCTGATGATCCCACGCATTGCTATTGCCTCTTATCCATAACGTCCTCTACTTATCTGTAGAACCCAGTAACTAATAAAAACAGAATATTTTGCAAAGAATGGTCAGACCTCTGCTTTAATGTGCTGCAGCTATCAGTGTAACCAGAATAACTTATTGGAATGAGTCTATCTATAGTGAACATAATTCTGTATATCTCTAAACTGGCAAACTAAATCAAACTAAATGGAATGGAACTGATATCATCTGTATGTGTCAAAGCACAATGACAGGCATTGCCTAGTGTCATAAATACCAAGACTTCTCATCTTAATTTTAATATTGTGCTGCTCTATCACCCTGCTTTTGAACCTTGAATTTTTTATATCTCTCCTATTAAGTATGGGAACAGTAATGATGACCTTACAAAATATTAGAAAGATTAAATAGTCGATTCATGGGACCAAAATATTTATATTCTACAGGGTTTATATGCAAATGTGTAGATAGTAAGTTCATAACCAGAGAAGCTAGAAAGTACTGGCTGTGATATATCAAGGCCACGTAGCTATTTTATTAGCTATTTTCTCTGTTGCCGTGAGAAAATATCCTAAGAGAAGCAATGTAAAGGAGAAAGAGTTTATTTTGGCTTATTGTTTCAGAAGGCTGCAGTCTGTCATGGAGAATACAAGCTATCATGGTAGAAAGACATGAGAGCAGGCAGGAAAGCCTCGGTGGCAGAGGTAGGAACAGGCTGGTCACATTGGTATAAGACTCAAGACGTAAAGAGCAAAGAAGAAGTAGAGCCAGGGTCAAGGACACATCCTTGATTATGCCCTCCAGCAAGCCTTCCTAAACAGAGAAGCCAGCTGGAGACAGAGTGTTCAAACATGACCCTATGGGGACATTTCATAGTCAAACACCAACAGCTACTTACTGATTTGCTAAGGGAGTGAGCTTTCTCACCTTTTGGATTTTATTAGAGATTCTTAAATAGATCCAGATATGACTTTCAGTAAAAACATTTGTTAGTCCCATACCAACTGTAACGCAGAATTTCTGTTAGTAAGACTATGAACTCATACTGTAAGAAGAACACTAAGTTTGTAAACCACTATATCTGATTCAAGAGTTTTTACCACTTACATACTGCCTGCATTCTCACTAATTATACATGTTCCTTCTACCCTTTGCTTGAAAACATCTTGAATGAATCAACTCAGTCAAATCATTTCACCCTATCTTAAGCCCCCAAGTCTAAGTTAAAAGTATATTGCCTCACAATTTAAAAACTAGCATTCAACTTCCTACACACAAGAATATTTATTTTCAAACTAATCATTTCAATATTTATTTATTTTTCTTAAAAAAGTTCATTTGGGACTTCTGATCTTGAGATCATTACAGGTCAATGCTTCAAAAGAATATCACTAAGCCACAGTATGAACAATAACATCCACAACAGGTGAAATCCAATTATTATGACAAATTCTAACGAAATCAAATCTGGTTGTACTATTGTAGAGCTGGATCATAATGATACAGTAACAGAAATTAGGTGCAGGTGTGAGGCATCTGGAAATCAGCCTCTTAGAGGTGAATAAGGCAGCAAAAGTAAAAAACTACTATAGACTCAGTGGTAAATGTTGGTGTAGGTAGGGTATGCTATGAAACTTCTAGACATTTCTATGGGATATTCTTTCTATGAAACTTGGATTTGGAGTGAGCTAGAAGCCAATAGAACATGAGAAGAAGAAAGCCAAGGAACTGGTTGTCATATTTGGGGGAAAAAATACAAGAGAGAGACAGGTTGGAAGGACACCAGTCCTAGTGAGAACCAAGGACTTTATGCATGCTGTACAATGATTCTCCCACTGAGCTACACGTTAGTCAAGATAATCTAAATCCTTTTAAAGTCACAAAAGATGTATTGTACTTTATGTAATATATCCTATATAATAATATAGAAAAATATAATACTAATATAACTTGTTTGCATATGTTACTTGATTTATAATCTATGTATATATACCTGCAAGGCAAAAGAGGTCTGAGCCATCTCTTCAATCCCCACTGAATATTTTTTATTTTTTACTTTTTTATCTTCTCTACTTTGTTTCCTAACACTGGGCTCCAATTTTTGGACCAATCAGAACAGATGATTTCCCTTTACTCAGGAGGCATACAGAGCCTCCTCTGAAAACTAACTAGCTGTTCAGTGATTGAAGTCAAGATATTAGTTGAGACTATAAATAAAATGTATCACTCTGAACTGAAGCAGTCTTTTCCCCCCACAATTTATTCAGCAAGATGCCATCATTCCATCTCCTCCACATATCTTTTCATTACATTGCATTTTAATATCTGATATTACACCCCAAATTAGATGTCAGAACCCCCTGTGGACACTGTATTATATTTTCTATCCCTTTCTCCAAGGGATTAAGATATTAGTTTATACAATGTTTTTTTTAAATGAAATTACATAGTAAATTAGTGACTCAGGGATTCACAAATGCATATCAGCCCCCTATTGTGGAAGAATAAACTGTAATTTCAAAAACTAGAAGACAATTCCAGAAAAAAAAAATAAGTAAGTGGGTGTGTTGATTTTGATGTCACAATTGGGCTTTATGGTTAGTGCCCCTCACAAAGGATCTACTGAAACACTTTCAGTTATTGTTGTACTTGGATGATCAACACTGAAGATCCTTCTAGTCTAGGTTCATGTGAGATTTATATTCTCATTCTGTCTGAGTGGAATAAATTTGCTTTGTGGTTGTCAGTAAATTACAATATACTTGGTTAGTGCCATTTTCTGTTAATTTCACAGTTCTTGAATTCTCAGCCAATATTGTTTCATAATTATGCTTGTCATGAAAGCCCAGTCTAATTATGATACTCATAGTTTTCAAAAAAGCACAGGAAATTAATCTGTCTACAAATAACCCTTTTCTAGTGTTTTCTGTGACAGAAGCTTCTCTAGTGTGAAAAAAACATCTGGATAATATTCACCATGGTAGCCAACAGCTAGGTAAAAAATGAAATTTTTGTTAAGTGTCCAGGTTGAAAGAAAGTTGCTAACAATAAAAGTTCCTATTCCCATCCTCTTTCCCATTATATTTGCTGTTATGAAGTTCCCTTATTTTCCTCTTCCTCTCAGGTGAGTATAAATGACAATTGAATACAATAATTACAATCAAAATTCTATGATGGATAACCATCATACACAGAATGCCTTGTATTCCCCTAAGCACACAACCTGTATTAGCATATTTTATCTTCACTCCAATACTATGAGGGAAGTACAGACATTATTTCAATTTTACAGGTGGAATAACTTAGACAAGTAATAACATTAGAAGTGGTAAGGCTG
Source organism: Peromyscus eremicus (assembly GCF_949786415.1). Lineage (NCBI taxonomy): Eukaryota > Metazoa > Chordata > Mammalia > Rodentia > Cricetidae > Peromyscus > Peromyscus eremicus. Next base: position 21,265,827 of record NC_081421.1, on the reverse strand, counting down.
TGAGATACATACAGAGAAACACTCATTGTGCTTAACTCTATGCAACATCAGTCCCACTCTTTACTGTATCCCTGCCAAGCAAGTATGTGTTACTTCAATTTAAGAGGCAGAGATTTTGCCATGTTTTAAGAGTAAAATCTACAGAAAATATTGAGAGTGTCAATAATATCACTGTGGCTATTTATCTGTCATTAAGGTAGGGACCTTGGTTGAGGTCAGAATTCTTGAACCTCTTAGCTGGGCTTGCTTTGAGGCACAGATACTTGGAGGCTATGTTACTTAAGGTTTTCCTTGCTCTCATCAAATACTTGACAAGAACTTGAGAGAGAGAGTTGATTATGACTTATAGTTCAAGGAGATAACATCCATCATGGCAGCAGAAGACTACCAGTCTCATTGTATCTGTAATCAGGAAACAGAAAGTGAAAGGAAGCATAGGGCTGGGCTAGAAAAATCAAAGGCCCCATCCCCAGCGACCTACTTCAAACAGCAAGGCCTCATCACCTCCTAAAGATTCCACAAATTTTCCAAATAGTGCCCCCTGTTGCTGGGTCCTAATGGCTCCCTCAGGAGAGGGGGTGAGAAAGTGCAGTGTCAATGGCACAGACACCGGAAGTCAGTTTAAGGTAAATAACAAACTCTTTTATTTAATAATGGGGAAGGCCTTATATACCCTCCTCCCAGCACCCAGTCTGTGTCACAATCTGGTGGCATTGCATCATCATCCCTCATTGGCTGGTCATGATCAGGAAGTCTGACAGCATCCAGAAACTCTGACAGCTCCAGTTTCTAGACCCTCAGACAGACTCGACAGGATCAGGAACTCTGACAGTGCCTGTTGCTAGGCTATCAGACAGACTCCACATGATCAGAAACTCGGATTGCTCCTGTTGCTAGGCCCTCAGGAAGACTCCAGGTTGACTCACAAGGAGTACCTTCTGTGCATGCCTTGGCAACTGTTCTGAGCTAATTTCCTCGACCCTATTGGCCTGTCCTACTACATATCCACCCTTCTATTTTATTACATGGGTGCTCAAAAGGAGTCAGAGTTCTTTGCTCCAGCCTTGTTGACTCTGCTTCAGTGGGGTTCAGCAACTGGACTGTGCCTGTCTTAGGTTGACTTGCTAAACAAGCTTTTACCCATTATTGACTGTCAACCAACGAAGAGTATCCATCCCTGAGGAGTCATGGGGGGTGGGGGGGTGGGGGGGGTTCAGGCAGTAGCCTTTTGAATTTCAGAAAGCCAGACATGAATAACCTCCTGTGGAGGGCTACAAGTTGGATGTCTAAGAGCCATTAACACTTGTAGAGTCACCTTAGTAGTGGCCTGTTGTCGGATGTGCTTTAGGAGACACTTAAAAAGGAGAAAGATTAGAAGCACCACACCACCAATCAAAATATAAGTGAAAATACAGGAGGGATGAAACAGCTTCTTTATATCATGCCTTTTCAAAAATAAAGAGTCAAAGGCCATAACCCCTGCCTTTGTCTGACGTAACTGGAAATTTTTGTGTGTTAGATGTAATGGATAATATAGAAACTTAGCTTACCATGGGCTCTTAATATATTTAGCTAGCTCCTGGCCCGCTAAACTAATGTTCCTCATCTCTAAGGGTATCAGCCAAAATGAAAAAAAGCAAGGCTTTACAAGTCTTCAGCCTTTAGAGGGGCATTTAGAGCAAGAAAGGGGAGTATATACATTACCCATTCTGGGTGATTTCCTCCTTGGTGGAAGCAGGCTGATTTATGAACAAGTTCACATCTCTTGTTGTGGCCTATATTGGCATAGTGGCACTCTGAGGAAAAGAACAAGCATACCCCCTCCCATGGGTTAGCAGGGGGGCTGGTAGATGCCATTGGAAGGAGATAGGATCTCTCCAACTCACCAGGGGCAGGGGCACGTTCCTTGGCAGAAATATCCAGTGCTTGTAGGCTGAACTGAGCCCCTTGTCATCAAAACTGAGAAAACTCATATGGAAAAGGACCTCTGTTAAGGCCAGATATGTATCTCTTCTAGCCTCTGGTAAGATAGTCCTTGTCAACAGCTCCTTAAGAGCTCTACTGGTCCTTTCCACAATGGCTTGTCCCTGTGGATTGTAGGGGATGCCAGTGGTATGGAAAATCTTCCAGGACCCCAGAAAATCATTGAATTGTTGAGAGGCATAGGTAGGGCATTGTCAGTCTTAAGTGCCCAAGGTACCCCCATAACTACCATGGCTGACTTAAGGACCTTAATAGCATTGACAGCCTTCTTCCCAGAAGGGGTGAGGGCATAAACAAAGGAGAAACATGTATCTATTATCACATGAAAATATTTAAGATTGCCAAAGGGGGCATGAAGCATGACATCCATCTGCCAGATAGCATTAGGCAACAAGCCCCAGGGATTAACCCCTGCATGTTGAAGTGGTCCTAAGGGGGCAAGAGGAGCACAAGTGACACATGTTCAGGTCAATCAGGTCAAATGTTCACATTGGGAAACTGGTAATTCCAGAAGAAATTTATGCAAATTCTGTGGAGACAGATGGAACTGCTCGTGAAGAGCCCTGGCTTGCTCTAGCAGATCCATACTGGCTGTTAATGTGATATTATCTGTGATCTCATTTCCTTAAGCCAATATTCTGGGTAATTTGGAATGAGATCTAATATGTGACAGGTACCAATGCTCAGTCCTCTGATTTAGGACATCTTGTATGAGCGACATGGTACTGGCAATGGGGGTCAGTGAGTCTTTGATTCAAGGAAAGGCCAACACATGAACTGCCTATACAGCATGTTGGCTGTCAGAAAAAAATATTAAGAGGCTTGGTCTGGCACTTCACTAGAACTTTGAGGAGGGCCAATAGCTCACCCAATTGAACAGAACCAGGGTTATGGGTAACATAAGTAACATCTTTGGAGCCAGAATGCTGGATAAGAACACCATATCTGTTTTTATTGGAATCTTAAAAGGCCAGAGTAGCATGAGGGATGGGAGTAGAGGAGGGGACTGCATGAGGCTGTATCTGTATTGGAAGTGGGTGAAGTTCTGCTAAGATCTTGTGTTTTGGCAAATGATTGTCAATAGTTCCTGTGAATCCTGAAACCATTTCCTGGAACAAGGTAGACTCTGCCTGGAGGGACTGGGTATTATTCTTTAAAGAAAAAGGGAAGATAAGCTTATCTGGCTCTTGTCCATATTTTCTCCATGCCAGCATCCTTTCCTTAAGGCCAAGTTGGAAGGACTGGTCAAACTTAGAGGTGACCTTGTGCAGGTCAGAATGTGCTTGATATATTTATAGAAGGGGCCCAGATTGCCATAATACTCCCAAGAATCCCCTGGGTGTCCAGAGGACCATTGCCAATAAGGGTCTTTGGGGATCATGGCATTGCAGGCTGGAGGTGGCTAGATTGGCTGAAACCTTTTGTAGTAACTCTTCAGCTTCATGGATAAGCCTAACCTTAGTGGAAAGACAGGTGAGGCCCTCCAACAATGAAAAGAGGTGTCTCATCATTTGGTCAGGGACAGGTGAGAAAGGTTTAAGCATGCCACATAATTGTTGTGGCATTTCCAGAGTGAGTACAATTCCTTCAGCTCCAATTTAAAGGAAATGGGGTAGACCTGATTAGCAGTGTAAAAGTCTAAAAAGGCAAAGGTGGTACCATTTGGACCTTATCTGGAGCTACCATTAGATGTAACAAAAGCAAGATCTTCTAATACTCCCTTGGCAGTTTTTGCAGAAAGGCTGCATCTGGGTGTGTCTGGGGGAGATCATCCATATAATGGATCAAAAGGACATCCCTGGGGACATTGACCAAAGCTTGAGAAACATATAACTGGTAAATAGTTGGGGCTATTCTTCATTCCTTGGGGCAAACAGTCCATTGATATCTCTTAGCTGGTTTATGCATGTTATGTTCTCACACAGTAAAGGCAAAATGATCTCAATCCTGTGGTGCCAGAGGAATGTGAAACAAAGTAATCCTTAATATCTAAAACTAAAATATAATAAGATGGAGGAATAGTGCTAGGGTCGGGGAGGCCTGGCTGTGTAGACCCCATTTTTTCCATTAGATCATTAACTACATGAAGATCCTTCAGGAGGTGGTAGCATTCCAATTTCTTAGGGATAACAAGTATGGGGGTATTATGCTTGCTTGTGGATTGTTCAATGTGCCCTATCTTTAACTGTTCTGCAACTAATTCCTTTAGGGGTGACAGCTTGGGTTCAATTATAGGTCATTGTTCCACCCATACTTCTTGATCTGAGAGTGAGGTCAATGGAATGGGGCTAGGAGGCTAGATGGCACTGGTTCTCTAAGTGGCTCTTAGAATTGGGGGTGCAGATCTCATGCAGGGTCATAGACCACAAGACCCACCTTTTCATGGACCTCAATGTCATCAAAAAAGGCCCTATCATCTGTAGTTAGGACAACACCTATATCCTCCAAAATATCTCTGCCCCACAGGTTCCTAGGCACATTGGAAATGATAGGGTAAATGGCTCCCCGATTGCCATTAAGATCCTTCCAAGGTGCCCAAACTGACAGCTACATTCTCCTTGACAGATTTCCCCTGGACTAAACTGACAGATTTCAAGGGGCCCAAACTGACAGCTACATTCTCCTTGACAGATTTCCTCTGGACCAAACTAACAGATTTCAAGAGGCACAAACTGGCAGTTTCTTTCTCCTTGACAGATTTCCTGGGGCCTAAACTGTCTGATTCCTCATCATCAGATATCATAAAGATATCCAACATGGAATTGGTGGGGATGATGAAAAGATTAACTAACTTTTAGAGGGAAATGGTAAGCAGACGACAGTACAGAAGGGGAAATTTGTATCAGACCCTTATGTCTTGTGCTTAGTGGTGGACTTACATAGTTTTTTAGGTCATGGCTATATGCCCACATGGTGTATCTGGACAAGGGATGGCATTCAGGGAGCCAAGCCTTGGTTTCACCTCCTGGAGGGTCAATCCTTATGTGGAGGTGCAAGGTGAACCAAAAAAGAAAAAAAATAAAGTGCCTTCCTAATGGGATGGGCAGAAAAACACGGCAGACAACTCAAAAGAAGGAAAGAAATGGGAGTCTCAAAGTTTACCTACCAAAGGGACCAAAACAATACAACACTGAGTGGTCTTCTCACCAAAACATATCATCTTGGGGGAACTAGAAAGGCTCCATGATTGAAGAGAGGGAGATGATCAGAACCTGCACAGGGAGAAAGTAACAGAATTCCAATGTTGGGCACCAGATTTGCTGGATCCTAATGGCTCTTTTGAGGGAGGAAGGGAGAAGTTGTGGCATCAATGGCACAGACACTGGAAGTCAGTTGAAGGCAAATAATGAACTCTTTTATTTAATAATGGGGAAGGCCTTATATACCCTCTTGCCAATGCTCAGTCTGTGGTCATCCCTCATTGGCCGGGCATGATCAGAAACTCTGACAGCAACCAGGAACTCTGACAGCACCTGTTGCTAGGCCCTCAGGCAGACTCCAGGTTGGCTCATAAGGAGTACATTATGTTCATGCCTTGGCCTGAGCCATTTTCCTTAACCCTTTGGGCCTATCCTACTACCACCCCCAGCTAGGGACCATGTGTTCAAAACCATGAGCTTATGGGAGCAAAGGGAGCATTTCACCTTCAAACTATAACACAAGGCTGAGCCAAAACATCACTGGAATCTAAATGTTCAAGCACAACTTGTTCAACCTAGTAAACCAGGCTAAAAGGAGCTTCTGGCTCCTTAGTTTTGCTGTATTGCTAAACAATAAGCACAGTAACAATTTCTAGCAGCAATAACAACAAATAAATATATTTGAAACATAAGACAATTGTACTGGCTGATTTTGTGTGTCAATTTTGTCATCAGAGAGGAAGGAGTTTCAGCTGAGGAAATCCCTTTTTGAGATCCAGTTGTAAGGGATTGTTTTGGTTTGGGTTTTTATTGCTGTGAAGAGACACCATGACCACACCAACTCTTATAAAGAAAACATTTAATTGAGGTGGCTCACTTACAGTTTTAGAGGTTCAGTATATTATCGTCGTGATGGGAAGGATGATGTGCAAGCAAACGTGGTGCTGGAGATGAAATTGCTACACCTTACAGCAGCAGGTAGTTGACTGACTGTCACACTGAGAGAAGCTTGAGCAAAAGAGACCTCGAAGCCCACTCCCACAGTGACACTTCCTCCAACAAGGCTGCACCTCCTAATAGTGTCACTCCCTTTGGAGGCCATTTTCTTTCAAAACACCACAAGCATTTTCTCATTTAGTGATCAATGAGGGAGGGCCCAGCCAGTGGTGGGTGGTGCCATCCTTAGGCTGGTGGCCCTGGGTTCTATAAAAAGGTAGGCTGAGCAAGCCATGGGAAACAAGTCAGTAAGCAGCTCTCTCTCCATGGCCTCTGCATGAGCTCCTACCTCCAGGATCCTGTCCTGTTTGAGTTTCTGTGCTCACTTCCTTCAGTGATAAACAGCAATACTGAAGTATAAGCCAAATAAACTCCTTCCTCCCCAACTTGCCTTTTGGTCATGGTGTTTTGTCACAGCAATAGAAACCGTAACTAAGTCAACAATTATACAGAAATTTCCATATACCCCCCAAATAAGAAAAAAGAAAAATATTTAGATTACCAAGTCAATATCAATTTGTATTCAAATTCCACATAAAACATTCTAAGTTCAGACTGGCAACACTTGTGTTCAGTTCACAGTGGCAGAGAGGCATAGTTTACATCTTCAGATATAGGACCAAAGCATTGCAGGAATAAAAGAATAATTTCATCAATAAATATTAGATGGAAGCCACTAGGAGATAATTATGTGTTTGGAGATACAGATGCCCTGTAGTACTGGATTCAACTGTACCTGGTTTTAAAAGTCTCAGGCTAAACACTTCACAAGGTTGTTAAACAAGGAGTTTGTATTTAGGAATCACACTGACCAGTCTACAAAGGCAGCAAATGCCAACAGTGCCGTCTCTCAGATGACTAATCATTGGTACCCATCCTAAGCCATATAATGCATACTCTCCTGTTTGACACCTGGAGGTTTGCACAAGTCCCTTACTGCATGTGTACCCACCTTTTCCTGCACCTGCTCACAACACTTCCTCTGACTGACCCAGCTATATCATCAATGTCTGTTCCCACCATCCCAGCTTGACCTGATCCCAGGTTACCAACATCGACCTGCCCAGTGCTTCTGCCCTCTGAACCTCACCTGACCCACTTTGAGGTTCCAGGCTGAGCACCTGGGCGTGCTTCCTGCTGGACAGACACCCGTTTTGCCATTTGACTGCTATTCTCACACCCACTTCTCCTTCTACCTCCCTGGACTATGGCAGTGCACATAAATCATTATTTACTTGTTGACACTCATGAACATTCACACACACACACACACACACACACACACACACACACACACACACTGTTCTCTTTCTTATTCCAGGAAGTAAATCAAAATCTGCTTAAAGGGGCAATATATCCTTGCCACCTTTCATAGCTGAAATTTAGTGATTTAATAAGCAATAAACCTTCTTTATCTTTATTTGAGATATTAAAGCTTGAAGTTTTAGAAGAACTAATAAATACCATGTTATTCAAATCACCACAGGCAATCCAAAGGACACTGTAAAATGTGGTTTGTAAATCTCTGATCAGTTAATTAGCATGCCAGTATGAACAATGAATAGAACTTAAAGCTTTTCTCAGGCAAATACTATAATCAAAAACAAATTACAGTGTAAATCCTGGACTACATGGTTTACGAAGTACCCCAACTGCCAACCAGCAGAGAAATGCATCCCCAGTCTGTCTGGTCAATTAGCTGGGGACCATCTAGTGACTTAGGCTTCCTGTGAACACTATGTGTGAAGATTCACAGCACACTGGGCCTTTGTTCTCAGGAAGCTGTTGAACTTTCAAGGACTGGAGACAGGACCACCATCTAGCCTCAGCCAAAGAAGGCTCTTTGTGCTCCATGTCACAGGAGGCTAGAGATGCTCCAATTTTGGCACCAGAATAGAATCTACTGGTTCTTAGAAGAAAGTAATACTATTATACAGGTTTGCTACAAATGATTGTGACTAAACAAATAAAAAAAAAGCCAGAGGCTTGACACCTACGTTAAAGGCTCTTGTCAAAAAAATATATCAAGTAAAAACCTTGGATGTGTTTTCTTGTAAAGTTTATATAAATCTGATGAAATCAGGTAAAATAAGTATATTGTTGTAATGTAAGTCTTGGCTTTATACATATGTGAAGAAGCAAAGAGACTACAATTAAAATTCTAATACTTAGGTATTATAGCTGAGACTAAAGGAAGCTGGAATTATTAGATTTGCAGGACAATATATACAACTGGAACACATGATACTGAGTGAGGTAACAGGCTCAGGAAGACAAATGCCCTGTTATCCCTCATGTGAGGATCCTAGCTTGTAGTGTTGGTTTAAGTTGGAGTGTGTTGCTAGAGTTTTCCTGCCTGGCCCATAGTCAGGACAAATCTCTGTCACCAGCCAATCCCACAGCTGCTCAGACCCAACCAAGTAAACACAGAGACTTATATTGTATAAACTGTTTGGCTTAATGGCTCAGGCTTCTAGCTATCTAGTTCTTACATCTTAAATTAATCCATTTCTATAAATCTATATCTTGCCACGTGGCTCATGGCTTACCGGCATCTTCACATGCTGTTTGTCATGGCGGTGGCTGGCAGTGTCTCTCTTCCCTTCCTGTTTCCTCAATGCACCTCTCTGTTAGTCCCACCTATACTTCCTGCCTGGCCACTGGCCAATCAGTGTTTTATTTATTGACCAATCAGAGCAATTTGACATACAGACCATCCCACAGCAGGAGTGGGTGTCCAGAGAGGTCAGTCAGCAAAGCAGGAGCCTTGAGGGTGTGGGAGTATAGCTTGCAGGGAGGGAATGTGAAACACATGTGATATGGAAGTAGAGAGGGATTGGGAGAGCTGGGGAGGTTACATAGAGAACCAGGGCAGGTGCGTGGGAGCTGCAGAAAGTGTTAACCAGAACTTAGGATATCGGGAAAGGTGTGTAGAAACCTAGTTTATACAGTAACTAAAGTCTGTAATTAATTTTTTTCTAAGTTTGAACAGAGGTACCATATATGAATGGATAATGCTGTATTCAGAAGCTGTAGATTTTTAAACAAAATTTTCACATGAGGTATTGGCCAGAAAGCACCAAGAGCATCCGAAAACAATACAGACTATTGCCAACATGCTTGGTTACCCTCAAGAACTAGGGGGAGTGGAAGGAGAGGAAACTGTGGTTGGGGTGTAATGTATGAGAAAATCATTAAATAAATATTTTAAATTAATTTTAAAAAGAACTATGCCGGGCAGCGGTGGCACATGCCTTTAATCCTAGCACTCATGGGGCAGAGCCAGGTGGATCTCTGTGAGTTTGAGGACAGCCCGATCCAGGACAGGCACCAAAACTACACAGAGAAACCCTGTCTCAAAAAATCAACAACAACAACAACTACAACAACAAAAGAACTATATATTTAGACCCAGTTGCTGATGATCACACACTTGGGATGCAGCACATAGAGAAATCATATTGGAGTTAAGCTACTCCATAGCATTCACAGTGTCCAAAGGTTCTATGTAGGCTGTTAGAGGAGAAAAAGCATCAGTGGACTTACCCAGCAGGGGACTATGTATACTAAAATACCCATGTATCAGGCAAAATGGTCCTGCAGCTTCTATCATAGCCAGATTGTTTGTTTTTGACCATCCACTTTCTGATTAGATTTGAGGCATGATCCACAGAAAGAAATACATGCCTGGTATTATAAACATAGACAAAAAGACATGGCTGGGATGCCCCAGGGTTAGATAGGGGGAACTTAGTACTGACATTTAGATAAGTGAGTATATACCAAACTGACTTCTAAATATTTATATTTATATCCATAGATTGCTGTATTGGATAAAAATTAATCAAGGCCCTCTAACTTCTCAAACTGCTAGGAAAAGTTCAGCTCTAAACAGTATGTCTCTATCAGTCCCTGTAAGGTCCAAGGAATATCACAAAATATTCATCACATAACAGATTATGGGGACAGAAAGATTATAAGAGCTAGAAATGGGGAGGAGTACTATAAAATGCTGTCTTCTGGGTGTGATGTGACTGCTGTAATCATGAATATGCAGCAGCTCTAGCCTCCTACACAAGAACTGAACAAAACAAAGTGTGACAGTATGAGGCCAACTAATTGGGAAGAATAGAATCAACAGCCATGTGGAGATGATGCAGGGTGACCAGGAAGAGGAATATGTTCATATTACATTGTACAGACTCAGAGTCTAGCAGCTCTTCCTACCACACTGTAGTCTGAGTGGTTTAATATTTACGTATATTCTCATATCCACTGATTATACTAACTATGGGAAGTTCACTGAAATTATTTAGACAATATTTGTAATGTCATTCCAGTCCCAACCTTACCTGCAGAGTTTGCCTTTTCTATCCAGTTTGCCTGAGATTATATTTTTAAAGGAGTAGTGGTTTGCCAGTAATTGTTTCTCTCTTTGTTCCCATATGAAAAAAAAGATGAAATGAAAGAGTGTCCATGATGCTGGGACAGAGGCAATATGAACTGAGAGCAAATAAAAGCCCATCTCTTCCCGGGGAGTCGTTTCCAGAGGCACAGCTGACTTGGCTGCAGCCACAATCCATGTTAAAGTGATTATTCAGTCCTAGCTACCAGCACAAACTACAGGGACCATTTTGGATGAATTCTTCATTGTAAAACCATGTTTCCTTTATGACTCAATAAATTACTTATGACCAGTAAACAGTAATTTATTGAGAAAATTCACTTTTTCCTCAACAACAAATGCTGTTCAGTATTCCAGTTTATAACACTTTCTGGGTAACTTACCAAGTCTAGGAGTTTTTATTCACTAAGATGAAATCAAAGATACACATTAAGTGTGTGTTTAAGCTAAGAAAGATGGAAAATCAAAATGGTTTCATTATGTTCCTGGGGGAAAGATTTTGTAATCAGCCCCAGCCTTTCAACAGTGGTCCGTTCAATCATTTGGTTGGTAGAAAATTGTAAGTGGCATGCCTTTGAAATCATGAAGGGAAGCCAGGAAGTCAATATTAAGTTCACAGAAAGAATATGATGAATTTGCACTATTGTCTGGTCTCATTATATTCTTTGTCACAAAAATGAGTTATCACAGGATTATAATGTCTAGTGTGTTCTTCTTTATAATACATTCTTATTCACGACAAGAATTACGACAAGAGGAGAAAATGGACAAAATTAATCCACTCTCATGACAGAAAATACTACATCAAATTAACTTGTGACAGGCAAGTATTTTTGTGATGGCATTTATTGATGGCATCTGTCTGATCAGTCTACCTACATCAGTTCTTTATGTGTTTTATCAAGGATCCATCATGAACAGAACCCTGGGGAAAACATCCTCTGAAGATAGTTCAGACTAAAAAGAAAGAAACAGGGGTCATTTTGTATGGACTCTCTGGAGAAACTCTTAACTAAATCATGCACTTATGGTTCACAGCAATTGTTCTAAATAAATTTCAGCCTGCTCTTAATGAAAAACTCTTTCCCCTGGATCTGGCAGAAATTTATTTGTAGTTTAATTTTCTTATTTTAAATGGGGAATGAATTACACCACAAATGAATTTGTGCCCTATATTGCTTTGGCATTCACCTTTGAATCTAAGTTATAGATAATGTAGAGCATCCTTAAAATCATAGGTACATGCATACAAATCAACCATGTTAAGTTAGATGACTGTGGAAACACAATGCACTCTCTTCATGTGAGAAGAAGGATGCTGCAGTCCCTGACAATGGGTGAATGTTATTTACATCTGTTTACTCCTAAGTTACCCAGAGATGTGTCAGCTAGAGAAAAGAATGTTGAGATTTCAAAGGAAATATGCATAGATATGTGATAGAGCAAAGTCAACTTGTTATCTTCAAAGCATAATTGCCTAAAAAATGTTTACTCTGGGAACTGACCAATGTCCAGGGTTGAGATGGTAAGTCTGGAAACTCAGATGCTTACTACACAAGGAAGACTGTCTGAGATGTGTGTGTTTGCTAAAAATTACCATCATTTTCAATAACTGTCAAAAAGGATAACATGTAAATTATTTTAATGAATCCAGAAAACTAAATGGGGAATATATTCTTCTTGTCAAAAAGAAAAATAATCTATGAGTTTGTTTCTGTAGGGGGGTTGAGGTAACATCTCTAAGGAAGCATGGCAGTTTCCAGCATGTGCTCCCATTAATTTCATTTGCATATGGATCTCTAAATTGGATGATAAATGAAGAAAGACACTCACAGAGCTAATCAGATCCACAGTGATTTGGCCAACTGCAGGATCAGCAGAACACAAGCTCATGGAGCAGGTTCTCATTGACTCTGGCTGAGAGTACTCTCCCTGGTTTTCCTAAGGAAATATAATTAAGCAAAGTGTTATAGTCTCATACCAGATTACACACCCACCTGATTTTTATCAAAGAGGAACACAAGTAGCATTTAACTCAAGTGCCACTTCTGCAGGAATGTGTGAAACAGGTATGACATATTTATACAAGCAGAAAATGTCAGATTTTGAAAATACATGAGTCAAAGTTAAAATCTTGGTTTCAACAGTTATTCCACTGCTGGCAAACACACAGTAAGGCATCCTTTCTCCCAGGAAGATTCAAACCAATGGACATTTCCCACTGTAATTACCAGTTTCTCCTGTATTACCACACTAATTACCTGACCTAAATTTAGAAAGAAGCTTGAAGGCTGGAATCATATTTCTGAAGATTCTTGTTGCGCTTAAATGAAAAACTATAATGAACTAGTCAAACCAAATTGAATTTAAGTGCTCTTGGAATTGCTTAATATTTTTAACTAGTAAAACAATACATCTTCTAAAGCACCTTGCATCTTCATTGTAAACAATTAAACTTTGGAGACTGACTTATTACAGAGGCATATGCTTTGTTAAAACAATTTAAGGCTAACTTTCAAAGGAAAACAAAAACCAACATCTTGTAAATATATGGCCCACTTGTCCAAATCATTGTCTTAGAGTGTTATGAGAAATTTAGTAATATTTTTCATCACGAACAATAAAATTTGCCATGGCACTTATTCCAAATACCACAAATGCAGTAGAACTGTGTTGAACAATTCTACACTAAGGAAAAATTAATTCCAAGTCAAACAATTAAATGAGTTTAATTTTTTAGAAATCCCAAATCTCATAAGCCTGTCATAATGAAACACTATGTGTCTAAGGGGAAGAAAAAGAAACAAGAAATGACTTAATTAAATTTTTGAATTTCAAATCTTTTACAAATGCACAAATGTTGACCTTCTCCAGCAAGCCTTTGCCTCTGTAAGTCTGCTTTGCTTAACTAAAGAAATAATGTAGGTTACCTTGATTAATCAGTGTACTTCTCTACACATTTCTCTTTGAATACTCCTTTAAATACCTGTGAACAGTCAGACTATGATGCCAATGGTAGAGTTTTTAACAGTGTAAGAAAATCATTTTTGTGTTGCCATTGTGTCTACATTTACTTCCAGTCCCTTAGTTTGGGTGTAGGAGGGGAGGCTGTGATGTTTTCATCTTGGAATAACACACACACCAGCTCAAGTTCTTCCTCTCACTCTCCCACACCCACATATGGATGATGCCCTTTTGAATGAGCCTGACCCCAGTTCTAGGGTGGGTGCAATGTGCGCTGTGCTGCTTTCTGTTCCAGTCACATCTTCACTTCGTCACCCATCATGTGTACCTCTGGGAAGCTCCAGGGTAGAAAACAAGATCCTTTACAATGCCTAGGAACTTCACTTCTGGAAGTATTCAGGATGTGCTGGGTTTGACAAAGACTTTGACAGCTCATTGTTTCTTTATTCTTCTCAAGTCTTTCTTTTGAACAACATGGAAAATCCTCCTTCACTTTGTTACAACCTAAACCTGGGATTTCTTGGGAAGGCAGAGACAAAAGCATCTCTGGAGCTTACTTGCTAGCGAATCTTGGGGAATCTGTTAACACCAGGTGAAATGAATGACCCTGTCTCAAAAAGTAAGGTAGAGGAACGGAGAGCTGACTCAGTGGTTAAACTACGTGTTGTAAAAGTAAAGGGACTCGAGTTCTGATAGACAGAACTCAAGTAAAAGTGATCTGAGAGAGGTGACTTACCTTTAATTTCAGCTCCAGAACTCAAAATCTAGAGGCAAACTGGCTAATAGCACTAGACTTATTGACCAGCTCTGAATTTAATTAAAAAAAACCCTTGCCTCAAACAGTTAGGTGTAACGGTTTGAAAGAAAATGGCCCCCAAAGGGAGTGACACTATGAGTAGGTGGGGCTTTGTTGGAGTAGGTGTGGCCTTCTTGGAGGAAGTGTGTCACTGTGGGGATGAACTTAGATGTCTCCTATGCTCAAGATAGCACCCGGTGTCTTAGTTCACTTCCTGTTGCCTTTGCAGAAGATGTAGAATTCCCCAGCATCATGTCTGCCTACATACCACCATATTCCCAGCCACTATGATCCCCACCATGATGATAATGGACTAAACCTCTGAAACTGTAAGCTGCTACCTCAATGAAATGTTTTGCTTTATAAGAGATGCTGTAGTCGTAACGTCTCTTCACAACAGTAGAAACCCTAACTAAGACGTAAAGTGAAACAGAAATCAAGTAAAGTTTAGTTCCTTACATCAATTTTAGGCTTCCACATGTACATATACACGTGTCATGAATCTCCACATACACAGCATACACTCCCCACAAAGGCATAAAAATGAACAGAAGAACTACTGAAAAAGACAACTGATATCCCTTTGACAGATATATATATATATATATATATATATATATATATATATATATCTCGTCATGAACATAAAGCTATATGCATACATACGTGGTAAGGTAACATGTACATATGCATACACCATACAGACACAAATGAAAAAACAGATGCTAAACTTGATACTAAAGCACTTTACGAACATCATATTTACACGATCTGCATTTCTAAAAGATTCATTATGGAATTTATATTAGATATACTTACATGAAATTTTATCTATATATGTTTTCTGAATACATTTGAACAGTTACAGAGCTAGAAAAATACATGAGGATTTTAGTTTCATTCTTTCATTCCCAAGCTAAGGAAACTGAGAAATGCGATAGTAACATTGCAATGCCCTAAGTGTGAATAACAACTCAAGATTCTTGATTGCTAGATGGCAGAATTCGTGATTGTTTTTCATCTCTTTCTGTCAGTGATGTTCAATACTAGCTTCAGATTAGTATCCACTAGGGAGCGTTTTTGAAATAACTATACACACATGTCACCCTACAGATGCTAATAGAATTGGCCTGCAGTGGGCCTTGTCATTTACATTTGTTTTTGAGCTGCTCAAGTGATTCTCTTATTTAGCCACAGTGGAGAGCCTCTTGTCCCTTTATGTGTGTAGAGGAGCTATTTATCCTTAACTTCACAAGTCTGGATATAGAAGGCAGAGAGCTAGTGCACTGTGACATTCACCACATTGACCCCAGGAGTGTGGTCTCTAGTTAACTTGCTCTCAATTAGTTCTATTGAACTGCCCATCACCAAAATCATTGTGCTGCTTCTCCTCCTCCAAAGTCAGTGAACTCTAAGCTAGTATAATAGAATCTGTGTGTGTGTGTGTGTGTGTGTGTGTGTGTGTGTGTGTGTGTATGTGTGTACATGTATACAAAAACCTGTAAGTACACCTGGGCATGTAGAATCCAGACGTCATCCTTGGATTCCTTAGAATGATGTCCACCTTGGTTTTTGAGACTGTTTTTTCCACTTTTATCTGGAATTTTTCTATTGAACTAGGCTAACTAGCCAGCAAGCTCCAAGGATTCACTAGTTTCTACATCCCCAGCCCTGGAATTAAAAGTGTGCACCATCACACTGAACTTTTTTTTTTTTAATTTTTATTTTTATTTTGCAATATAATTCAGTTCTACATATCAGCCACGGATTCCCTTGTTCTCCCCTCTCCGGTCCCCCTCACTTCCCACCTCCTCCAGGGCAAAGCCTCCTCCGCGGACTGAGATCAACCTGGTAGACTCAGTCCAGGTAGGTCCAGTCCCGTCCTCCCAGGCCAAGCCAAGCACGTCCCTCCCGAAGCTGCACGCTTGGTCGATCGAAAAGGACGACCTTCCTGGAATAGAGGAGGACCGGTCTTCGGTCAAGGGTATACGAGTAGATGCCCTCCCCTGCTAGAACCTCCAAACAAGCTCACACTGAATTTTTTATATTGGCTGAGGGGATTGAATTCAGGTCCTCATGCCTTTGACAAATGTGAAATCAGCTTTCTCCAATGGAATGGTACTGGGTTTATCAACTACTCCAGGACAAATCTCATGTTCAGGAGTAGTTGACCAACAAATAATGGATTCCACAGGTTTTTCTTTGTTCATTTGCTTTTGTTGTTGTTATTGTTTGGTTGGTTTTGTTTTGCTTTGTTTGTGTGTCTGTGTGTTAATTTGGTTACAGTTTGGTGGTTTTATTTTGTTCTTTTGGGGTGATGTTTAATTATATTTTCTAGATTTTGATGATTTGTTATTGTATTGGGTTTCTGTTTTGTAGTTGAAAAAGAACGTAAAGTTGGGTGGACAGGGAGGAGGAGAGGATCTGGGCAGCTTCTGGGAGGGGAAAATATGATCAAAATATATTTAAATTTAAAAACTGTTTTAAATAATAAAAAACAAATTGATAAAAACATGAGACATCATTAAATATAAAACTATGTTCCTTTTAAACTTAGTCTTTATTAGTGCTTTATTAGCTTGTGCATTACCCAATGAGCACCATGAACTTCAAATGTTTTACTACCTAAAGAGAGAATGACTTCTGTCCTGATTTGTTTATATGTCCCCCTGCTTGATTTAAGTTTTCAAACCAAGAAAATTCACAGGCTATTTTGCATGTCTGCGCATGATGTGCATGCCTATTGCCTGTAGAGACCAGAAGAGGGTGTCATATCCCCTAGTACTGGAGTTACAGATGACTGTGAGCCATCAGGTGAGTGCTAGAAAATCTAACCCATGTCCTTTGGAAGAAGAAATAGTTTCTAACTACTTAGCCATCTCTCCAGCTGCTCATCTAGATCTTTGAAATCAATCAGGGTCAAATAATGTTTTTATGAAGAGTAGAAAAAGCATACTTTGTTATGGCCTAAAGATGAAATGCAAAGAGATTTGGGGAAGCCTGGTGGTTCTGTGTCTCCAAACACTTTCTTCACATAGTCCCTGTCTGACAGAGAAAATGATGCTACCAATTAGAAATTGAATTTTTTTTTTTTTGTTGTTTTTGTTTTTCGAGACAGGGTTTCTCTGTGTAGCTTTGCGCCTTTCCTGGAACTCACTTGGTAGTCCAGGCTGGCCTCGAACTCACAGAGATCCACCTGGCTCTGCCTCCCGAGTGCTGGGATTAAAGGCGTGCGCCACCACCGCCCGGCCAGAAATTGAATTTTGACCTGAGTGAATATTAATGTATTTTGAACGTGTCCTACAACCTTTTCTTTATATCCAGTAACATTTCATTGTTTTGTTAACGTCGGCAAGGGAATTCTCAGGCACAGTACTGAATTTGAGGCTCAAGGTCTGACCAGGGAGCAAAGAGTTTTGTCATGATCTTCAAGAGTAGACGAGATTCTAGTAGAAAGAAATTAAACAAGGACAATCTAGTCAAAGTTCAAAAATGAAAACTTTATTTTCTGTTTTATATACTCTTCTACCAGGAGGAGTATGTCCTGTGTGAGCAAGGCCAGCACCACTGAAGGAAGTAAAGAAGTGGAGGCAATCAGAGATACCTGGAGCAGGCAGTTCTCAGTGACTGCTCAGCAGCGCCTGGCTTCCTTCATTATGACTTCCTTCTCTCTCTTTCTGTGAGTAAAGTTAACAGTATACTGACTACTAGGTAGCATTGCTGTAGTTCCTCTTGGTTCTGAAATATTATGCTACTTGGTCTTGTTTATGATAAGTCAATTGTAGAAGACATTCTCACACAAATTTGTCATTAATTTTATTCCTTATAATACATGAACCTAAAGATAGTTGTTATATTTCCCCTTCTAGAATCCAATTGCTTTCTACCTTAAAAAAATTCAAACACATATAAATGAATGTACTTATATTAACTTTTAACAAAATAAAAATGTTAATATTATGTGATCTGGGGCTAGTCTCAGCAAGTGCTCTTACAAGGAACTACACCTCCCATGCTGAATCTTATACAAATATCAGAAGGCAGCCGGGCGGTGGTGGCGCACGCCTTTAATCCCAGCACTTGGGAGGCAGAGCCAGGTGGATCTCTGTGAGTTCGAGGCCAGCCTGGTCTGCAGAGGGAGATCCAGGACAGACACCAAAACTACACAGAGAAACCCTGTCTCGAAAAAACAAACAAACAAACAAACAAATATCAGAAGGCAATACTATCCAAAATATATACTTGTAGTTCAAGTATTTCAATATAGAAACCAATGGTGACATGTATCTAGTTATTAAAGTTAAAATAAAATAGTTTTTCAGATACTGTTAGCTACTCCTGTTACTGTGATAAAATGTCCTGATAAAATAAACTAAAAAAAGAAGGGTTTTCTTTGGCTCACACATCCAGGGTATGTTCCATCATGGAGAAATAGTCAAGACAATAAGACTTTAAGCATTGCATCCACAGTCAGGAAGCAGAGAGCAGATAAATGTTCATTTTCAACTTACCCTCTCCTTCCTATGAAGTCTGAAATCCAAGGAGAGAGAATGGTTCCAAGCACCTTTAAGTTGGGTATTCCCACTTTTGTTAAGCTAGTCAAGATAAAATTGCTCACAGGCAGGCCCTGAACCTTATCTCATATATAATTCTTGATCCGGCCAAGTTTTGTAATCAATAGTAACCATTACACACAATAATTACATACACACACTTACTTATTTGTTTATTTATTTGTAATTCTGGGAATGGAATCCAGCATCAACTCTATTTCCAATGTTCAATTAGCAATTTCCATATGACTAATCACTATTGTGAAATACTGTGTAAAACCATGTAAATATAGAGAATTTCCATCATCAAAAGTATTCCCTTGAATACTTTGGCTTGACATTTCCATTATTCACAGTGATCTAGCAAGTATAGGGCTTAGGGAAATGGCTTTAATTCTTATAGAATAAGCAACTAGTCTTCCCCAGGTTATAAGGAACACAGATAGAATAGTGTGTGTGTGTGTGTGTGTGTGTGTGTGTGTGTGTGTGTGTGTGTGTCTGTTACTTACACATGAATGTTTAGGTGCATGCACCAACACACAAACACACAAATCTATTCAGAGGACAAAGAAGCACACTGGGTATCTTTGTCTAGTATTCTCTGTCTCTGTTGCCTTTATTATCTCTGTAGAACTTCTAACTGAACAAAAAGGTTGTCATTTTAGATAGATTGCCTGACTAGAGAGAGACGTCTCTGGATCCTGCAGTCTCTACATCACCATGTTGAGGTTATAAGAAAGTGCAGTCCTACTTAGCATTTTGTGGGTGCTTGAAATTAAAATTTAGATTCTCATGCTTACAAGGTAAGCACACTTATCCAGTGAACCACCTCTGAATCTCAGAAATACATTTAGAGGACAATAAAGTCTTAGGAGGAACCTGTAAGAAAGCACTGAGGCTGGTGGTAACAGTAGCCAATCATGGTTGAGACAAGGTTATTGCAGGTTTGATCATATTTCAGTAATCATGCCAATACAGTGAGGTCTTTTCTTACTCAAAGTGTTTTTAATTTCAGCTTATAAAGACAACAAAATGGAAAACTCAAGCTATAGTATCTTCACTAGAAAGGAATAATGTAAAGGCATCAGGACAGAGCATTCAATACTGCAAAGGGAATTGAATTAAAAGTCAAATACATCAGTGATCACTAATTTTGTTTTTCCAATGCCTAATTAAAACAAAAGAAAAGTCCAGGAGCATCTGCCTGTGGTGGTAAAGGGGAAGAATGGTATGAGTGCCATGAAACCAACTATTCAGACCAGTGCACACCTAGAACACCCAATTTCTGCTCATAGATGTTTTTGCTGGGGAGTAGGGAGAAGGTGCAACACATAAAGTGTTGCTGCTGTAAACATGCGGACGTAAGTTCAGATTCCTAGCCCCTAAGTGAAGGCCAGGCACGATGATGCCCATCTGTAATCACAGCACTGGCGAGGGGGTGGGAGTCAGAACCAGGGGAAGAATAAGAGAGGAGAGAGACAGAGAAAGGTAGGAGGGGAAGTGAGGGGGAACTGGAGTAATTTGAACAGCTATAAAAGATGGACTATGCACCCACCCTTAGCATCAGGCAGGATTCTCTACATAATGTGTAAGTGTAGTTTAAACACTGATCTTACATAAAAAGACAAAGTAAAACTTTTTCTTTGGGAAGCATCCAAATGCATGTACCCAACCATTTCTTTCCCTAGAAATATGCCTTTAGTTTTGCTTAACCTCAACTTTTTAGTCTGACCAAGAGACTGCAACATCATCATGTATTTGATTAAAGATGCATCCCTCTTTACAGCGCATTTCCAGTAAGATAAAATATTCAGTGTCGTGATTTCTACACAATAAATTTTCCACAGTATGACTTATAGCTAGCACATCAGGCACAAAAGCTGAATAATAATCAAAGTTACTCTCCATATTTCTACGATAAAGACGCTAGTATTTCCAGTCTTAATTCTTTGTCTGACATTGGTTAAAGAGGGCAAACACCCTGCATTTTACAATGTCATCAATATTGCAAATAAATGAATAACACAATGAAAATATTTATGTGTGATACCATACAGGAAGATATAGTTAGGGGAAATATGGTAAAGTGTAAGTAACCTTGACAAATTAAGCTTCACTGAAATACTTCCCAGGCCTTGACCAGAAACATAAGCAATTCACAAATCCCAGCACCAAATACAAATGAAGAACAGTTATTAACTCAGCCTTTTCTCCTTCTTTACTATCTAGGGTAGTGGTCCTTCATGATAAAGCCCATTGTAGGCTACTTTCTCTCTGACTCCGTTGTGACATCACTTGAAAGTTATAAAATGTGTAATTTATCTCATTCCAATTAACTATTACCATGGGTGTGCCCTTTGTTGATAAGCAGTGCAACTGGTTTTTAGAATAAGCATAATCAGACAAGATATGATTCATTGGTTTTAAAACTTAATGTCATCTGGAAACTGTGAATGCAGATCAGACCAATACATTAGTGAAATATGTACTTCTCTGACAAATGCCCTTTACCCAAGGGGAGAAATTATTAACACCAGAGAAAAATCAAATTCTATTTCAAAGTTAAAGAGACACAGTTTATTCTTTAATAAAATAAGTGAGAAAATTGATGGATACAACATGAATCAATGAACTTGGACCTTGTCCTAAAGCTGTATCATTAAAAGCCAGAACACTCCGTTAGGCTGAGTCACCTTTTAAAAAGAAAGAAATGAATAGTTTGACCTGGCTGACATCTGAAAAGGCAGTTGATTTGTTCCATTCTAAAATAATAGCCGATGCTCTCATTTGTAACTATTAGTTAATATAACTGAATTTTTCTCATCCTTCAACCAGCTATTTAAAAACATCCAAAGAAAAGTTTTAAAGTCTTCAAGGCAGGAGGATGAAAGGCAAAGAGTTTAAAGAACAGCAGGGAAATACAAGATGAAAAAGGAAGTAACATGCAAAAACAGAAAAAAAAAAGGTGATGGAAGGGGATGAGGTGGGGCTGTGACACCGTGTATGAACAAGATGAAGAAGGTGGAAATGTATGAAACAAGGAAACAAATACCAAGAGAGACTTGGATGGAAATTGTGAAGAGCTGAATAGAAACTGGAAGTCCTGACTTTCAAAATGAAGTGTGTGAGTGTGTGAGTGTGTGTGTGTGTGTGTGTGTGTGTGTGTGTGTGTGTGTGTGTGAGAGAGAGAGAGAGAGAGAGAGAGAGAGAGAGAGAGAGAGAGAGAGAGAGAGAGAGCATGAGCCTATGGAAGCCAAAAGTCAACCTTAGATATCATTTTTAGGAGTCACACAGTTTACCTCAATTCCATGTCCTAACGCTGAGGCGCTTTAATAAAGGTTTATAGTAACATAGCAAAGAATGTCATAAACAAAACACATTTTTAAATATGTTGATGCAAACATTAAGTAGGTGGGTTTAAAGCAAGCAAAAGTAAAAGGAAGACTGTCTATCAGTGTCAAATGCTGTCTGGTGACTCAGCATTTTGGCTGGAAAGTACCTACACGTACATTTTAAAGAGTTTACATTGTAGTCACAAAGATGTTGTATCAGATACAGAGCAGGGCAAAATAAATGACTATTAAGGGGCTAAAGATGCCCCACAATAATTTGGTTCTAGACTTGCAGCATTCCAAGATACAATTAGTGAAATTTTAATCAGTTAACCAGCCTTGCAAAGGGTTTAGTGGGAGATGTATCTCTTTTCTGAGAAATTTTGTTCATAAAAGTAAACAATTATGAATTGTCCCATTCATTAGTTCTCTAGTGTTCCCAGAAACACTATCAATGATGTCAAATTCATAAAATTATTTTCAAAGTACATTTTAACACTGGCATTTTTTGTCAAACTTCAACCAACAAAAGGCTATGATTAATGAAAATAACCTCACCTGCTACAATGAGTAATGATGGTGTGGTTTTAGCTGCACACAAAAAAACATGTGAAAATTCTTTCAGAAAGCAAAGAAGAAAATCTACAGTTTAAGGGTGGGAGCATTGCCCTGTGGCTACTGGGATATTTGTCATAAGCAGTGAGCATTTATGAATCCCAAATGCCTCCCATTGTTCTCAGAACCCCCAGCATCCAATGTTGTTTCCTGTGGCGCAACATATGTAAGCTGGTGAAATCAGCTCCTGACATGGCTGCAGCTTTAAACTGCAGGCTATGCGAGACTCAGCAGATGGCAAACCCATCCACCTCGCTAAGTGTACGTTCAGCAGAAGGTACTCATATGTTCTCTTGGACCCAGCTGGGCTGGAACATTGCCTAGAAGAGAAATACACAGCCTTCAGCTTTATGGTGATGAATCAGAAGTGCAGCTACATGGACTGTATTTTGCTGCTTGTTTTTTTTTTTTTTTTTTTTTTTTTTTTTTTTTCTCAAAGGTTAAACAGGCAGTCACAAAGCCTTGCCTGCCGGTTAACCAGGCCTGGCAAAACAGAAAATCACTGATGTACCTTTCAACTGTGATCAAGTTGAAGTCTCTGGAAGTCCTTACACTCTCATCACAGAAGGACTTAAATTTTTCTTCAAGACTGAGTTCAGGACTGATGAAAAAGGTCAGGCCGGGCGGTGGTGGCACACGCCTTTAATCCCAGCACTTGGGAGGCAGAGGCAGGTGGATCTCTGTGAGTTCGAGGCCAGCCTGGTCTACAAAGTGAGATCCAGGAAAGGCGCAAAGCTACACAGAGAAACCCTGTCTCAAAAACAAAAAAAAAAAAGGTCAGTCAGAATAACACTTCTGCTACATTCCTGAGTCCAATTCCAAAAACCTACATTTAGCAAAACAGCAACAACATCAAAAGCCAGCATATACTCCTAGTGTTGAGAAAGCAGAAATGAGTAGATGAATCCCCTGGCCTCAGAGACCAGCCAATACAACAAAATTGTTGAGTTCCAGAACCTGGAAAGACCTTGCCTCAAAAACAAACAAACAAAAACAATAATAAAAAGACAGACCACATCAGAAGAAAGACACTCAAGTTTGGTATCTGACCTCCACACATATGCACAAGTACCTATCCACATACACCGCTCCCCCAACAAAAAAAAAAAACTGAGTTAACCATTCTGATACCTTTCAATGATGTTCAGACTCAGAAGAAAAGACATGGTTTCAATAATACTAAGAAGAGATCAACACCTAAATCTTGGACGGAAAAAAAAAGTGCAAATAAAGAAAGCATGAAAGAGCCAGTCAGTCTAGTAGACAAATTTAAAACCAAACTTGGCAATCAGTGTAGAATGATTATTCAATCTCTAACATTGAAGCGTACCCAAGCCTAGGTTGCTCTTTTTCTAAGACACATTTTTGCATGCACACTGTCATCATTCCAGCTAGACTGATCACAATGTTCTGGCCTGATCTGCTCCACTTGGTTCTTTTCCTCAAGCTGACCACTCTCTCAGGAAATGTTTTCCCATTTCCAATCCATTAGGATGCTATCAAACTTAGAATGATGGAGGGTTGAGTCAGAAGTCAGAAGTGAACTTGAACTTCATCCCTACATCAATTACTTTTTTCCTTGCTGTGACAAAACGCCTGACAAAAGAAATTTATGATAGGAAAGAATTTCTTCTGGCTTATGCTTGGAGAGGACAGTTCATTGTGGTATGGAAGGCGTAGTGTCTGAAACATGGAGTAACAGGTCACTTTGTGACCACTGTCAGGAAGAGAGAGACATGAGTGCTAGTGTTATTGCTTTCTCTGTATTATTCAACGTAGGAGATGGAGCCACTCATACTTGGGCAGGTCTTACCTCTTCAGTTAAATCTCCCTGGAAATAACTTCACAGATATATCCAGAGATGAGTTTTAGAAGTGGTTCTTATCCCAAGTCAACAATGAAGACTACCACAATCCTCTAGGATTGTAGGCCAGTGTTTTATAAAGTGCTCATAGATCATCTGTATCTGACTACCAAAGTACATTTATGAAAAGTTTAATTTTGGGTCTATACATGTTAAATCTTTATGCACAAGGGCAAGAATTAAGGTGATTGATTGGACTTCAGCATTCAAGTTTATTTAACTTATAAAACACATATAAATGAATGAATGTCATTGACACCTAAGAACTGAAAGACTAGAGATACCAAAGATCCATGTTTTGGGAAGATCACCCTGAAAGCATACTGAGGTTAAGGAATTGTGAGGAAGGAGACTGGAAGCAAAGAGACCACTTAGAAAATTTCTGCAGCTACTACTATTAGCTTCTCTCTCTTCTGAAACCTCCTCTTTCCTTGGTTTCTGCTAGTTCTTTCTTCTTGTATCATAGCTCTAACTAAACTTCCAAGTCACACACTTATCCTCTTCTCCCATTCATTCAATGGAGACTGTCCCTCCAGGTTTTATCTGCAGCCATATTCTCATGTATAATTTCCATAATAGCTCTCATAGTTGCTGTCTACACTGGTGCCCCAGAAATTCCTACCTCAAGAAAGCAAGAATATATTTCCAGCCCCCAATTATATTTTGTTTCAGTATCAAATCGTAAATTTATACTCTTTCTGCCTCTATAGCTACTTTTCTTTCAATAGCTCTTATTTTTCACATAGTGGGGTTAAAAATCCACTTGATACCTCAAGAAAGGCACCTGAGACTCCTAAATTCTATCCTGTCCTTCATGGCACCCCTACTCTCTGTATTTGCCCTATCATCTAGCAACAAATGCAACTCCAACTCCTTCTTCACATCTCTTTCTTAGCCCATGGTTCAAACTCCAGTTCCTTTCAAGAACCCTTGTATTAGTTTCTTTCTTGTTGCTGCCACAAACTACCCAACAAGAAACAATATAAAAAGAAAGAGATGTTTATTTCAGCTCATGGTTTGAGGATACAGTCCATCAGGGTGGTGAAGGCATGAGGACAGGAGAGTGAGATGGCTCCTCACGTTGTCTTCTATTGGAAAGCAGAAAAGTTAAATATTGGGATTCAGCTCGCTTTCTCATTTTTATTTAGTCCAGGACTCCAGATCAAGATATGGTACTGTGCAAAGTTAGACTGGGTCTTTCCATCTTAATTAATTCATAAATTCCCCCACAGATATTTCCAAGGGTTTGCCCTATGTGTTTCTAAATCCTTGCAAGTAACAATTGAAATGAATCATCATAACATTAGAACATATACCTTCTCTAAGCCAATGAAAAGGACAATATCTCATGTGACAGATAAACAGGGAACATTGCCAAGCTGAAGATAAGCCTTTAGATATTCAGTACACACTTGCAAAATGTGAATGTTTTTCTCTGGCCAGTTTCTTATTGTACTATAGTAAAATTATAGTATTGATCAAGTATTCTGAAGTTGTTCATGGCAATGAATTATACCATTTGCACAACTACTCTGATCATAGCCCTCGGAATAGCAAAGCTAAAGAAGCTAGAGTTGACTATTTCAGGCCAGTTTCTTCCACTTTACTGATGCCACAGTACAGTGGCTTCAGACGTAAGGTAAAAGCAGACAGACAGCAGGCATGCACATATAAAATAAAAGCAACTGTGCCTTTTCCTTCTGTCTGTTGAAAGGTAAGTGAGTAATGATAGATTTCGATGTGGTTTGAGGTTCTACAATCTCAACTGAAGGCATCCCACAGTTTGCAAATTAACTGAAGGATGTTGATACCTTGTGAATGTCTCTCACTGGCATGTCTGAAGGATGACAGAGAGTATTTATCCTGGAAAAATGCTTACTTTGGGAGACTGCTGACTTTCAGAGAGCCTTGACCTTGTAAGAGAGCTGACCTTGGGAAAGTCCTGATCTTGAAAGACCTCTGATTAGGAGAATGTTGACACTGAGAGACAGCACTGACCTTGGAAGAACACCTGTGTACTGAACTCTCTGTGGCAAAGAGGTCACAAGAGATTTGCCATCCTAACTTTCCACATACGTAAGGAGCATCCCCACATGGTTTATTCCATAGAGAGCTTCAGGTACTGTATGTTACTATAGTCATGACTCTGATCCAGAGAATAACTGATCTCTCTTTGCCTACTCTTGTCCTCATACTTTGTACAAGGTATGTCATGTAGTACTCCACAGAGCCATCAGCAGTAGGTGTTATTTCTGTTGTGGATGCAAGGAATGGGCTCAGAGATGTTAAAACACTTTCTAAAAGGTACAAAGTTGCAAAGTTAAACCTGATATTCAAATGTACATAAACAGAAAGCCTACTCTTCCATTAGTGACACTACTCTTGCTGTGTTTTATGTCCTGTTAACTGCTCTTCTCTGAGGACTTTGGTATATAAAAGCTAACAAGTTTCCATACTGCTTGTCTCATGTTTCAAATACTCTGGGAGAACAGGGTGGGTAGAGGGGGGATGTGACATCAAAAGCAATATTCCTTGAAATTAATATCCTGTAAAATTCACAGAAGGATCCATTTAAATAAAGGTCACACTTTTGATGCTTTGCATGAGACAATTAGTGATAATTAAAAACTACTAGGAATTAGTTTATTAGACTGCTCTCTAAGGTAGCAGCAAGCTGAGCTCTAAGACAGAATTAAGCTGTATATCGTTGACATTAGAAGGAGAATAACTTTTTTTTAATTATGAGCCTAGCCTTTAACAACTGAGTCATCTCTCCAGTCTAACAGATACAGAGACTCGTTGTCTAACATTAGGCTGAGCTCAAGAAATCCTACTGAAGAGGAGGAGGAAGGATTGCAGGAGCCAGAAGGGCCAAGGATATCACAAGAAAACCCACAGAATCAGCTAACCTTGGCTCATAAGAGCTCACAGAGACAGAATCAACAACCAGGGAGCCTTCATGGGACTGACCTAGGCCCTCTGCAAATATGTGACAGTTGTGTAGCTTGGTCTTCTTGTGAGACTCCTAGCAGTGGGAGCAGAGGCCATCTCTGACTCTTGTACTGGCTTTTGGGACCCTATTCCTCCTACTGGGTTGTCTTGCTCAGCCTTAATATAAGCCTAGGTGATAAGTCTTACTGCAACTTGATGTACTATGTTTTGTCAATATCTATGGGAGGCCTGCCCTTTTCTGAACAGAAATGGAGGAGGAGTGGATGTGGGGCAGGGGTAGGAACTGGGAAGAGAGGATGGAAAGGAAACTGGTAAGGATGTGAAACCAATCAGTCAGTTAATAAATAAATGTTTAATTATACAGCAATTTAAAAAAGAAAAGAAAGCAAGAAGGGTTACATGAGAGGGTTTATAGGGAGGAAGGAGAGGGGTGAAATGCAGTAATTATAATCTCAAAACTAAATTTTTTAAAAGATTTTTTTTAAAGGAAGAACTGTTTACTTTAAAGAACTAGAAATTAGAATTCTAGCCAAGTGTAGATTTCATAGGAAATGTCCTTCATCAAAATAATTGTCATTATGCCATAGTTTGTTATTCAGTTTACTTTATTTGCTTAGATTTTTGTGTTTAAGACACAGCCCATACAGGATGAACAGTTTTATTTGCAAATTTTTATTCTTATTTACCAAAAGATTTTCTCTGTTAGTGGGACTCTGTTACTGATTCATCAAAATGACACTTGTAACTTTTTTTTACATAAAAAAAATTTTATTCATTTTACAAACCAACCACAGATCCCCCTCTCATCCCTTTTGCTCCTCCCTCCACTCCCACCTAACCTCCCCTTTGACCCATCACCCATCCCCTCCTCCAAAAGGATAAGTTCTCTCATGCGGGCACCTTAAAGCCTAGTACACTGAGTTGAGGCAAGACTAAGTCCCTCCCCCTGCATCAAGGCTGAGCAAAGTGACCCACCATAGATAATGGGCTCCAGAAAGCCAGCTCATGCACCAGGGATGGATCCTGAAACCACTGCTAAGGGCCCCTCAAACAGACCAAGCTGAACAACTGTCTCCCATATGTGGAGAGCCTAGTACAGTACCATGGAGGCTCCACAGCTGTTGGTCTAAAGTTCATGAGTTCCTACAAGCTTGGTTCAGTCGTCTCTGTAGATTTCTCCATCATGATCTTGACCTCTCATACTCATAGAATCCCCCTTCCCTCTCTTTGACTAGACTCCTGGAGCTCAGCCTGGTGCTTGGTTGTGGATCTCTGCATCTGCTTCCATCAAGTTATTGGATGAAGGCTCTCGATGGCTGTTAGGGTGTTCACCAATCTGATTACCAGAATAGGATAGTTCAGGAACCCTCACCATTATTGCTAGTAGTCTAATCTGGGGTCCTCCTTGTTAACATTCCTTCATTCCAGAAGACAGTTTGCTTATCATGTCATGCATGTGATCAGATATTAGGGCAGAGAGATGGCTCTGCAGTTAAGGGCAGTACTGCCCTTTCTGAGGATATGAGTTTGGTTTCATGTATCCATGTCCTGTAGTTCACACACTAGCTCATAGTTACCAATACTCAGACCCCCCAGGAGTGATATGATGCCTTTGTCATCTCCAGTCACCCGCACTTACCTGACTCACCTGCACTCATATGCAAGCACACACAAACACACACACACACACACACACACACACACACACACACACACAGAGAGAGAGAGAGAGACAGAGACAGAGAGAGATGGGGTGAAATTAATAAGGCTCTTGAAAAAGCAGGCTGGGATGTCATTAGGAATGATGCAGTAATAGTCAATTTCATAATACAGTTTGGTAATGAGAAAAAATAAACAAATAGTCAAAATCAACCTCTTAAAACTGGAAATTAGTCAAAGCTGCAACATTTCAAGGAGCCAGACTAAAGAAAAACTACCGAGTATCAGTTAAAACCTGAGCTCTCTGTCATTTTTACTCCTTCCATTTCCATCTGCCTCTCTGACAATCTCTGGTAGCCTTAAAAGCCAACCTCCCAAATCTGCACTCTAAAGCAACAACATTGCTGCTGGAAGGGGTCAATGCAAGCTTGGCTCTCTTTCAAAGCCTGGTTCTCAGAGAGCTGTCATGATTTGACCTGTCTGACAGTTCCCTGAAAGGCTACTCTCCAGATTATCTTCATTTGACCTCAGAAGCTCACCCAATGAAACAGTCTTTTCCACGGGGGCATTTGTCAAAAACAACCAGTGGCACTGTCTGACATCACATCTGCTGAGGTGGCGACAAGAGCTGAGGCCAACAACAAACTATTCAAGAATTTAAAACAGAAAGCTGGGCCTCACTAGGGCCCAAATGTGGGGGAAATGGAGTTCTCCCATGGTACTAATAGAAGTGATGACACTTTGAAACCTATTTTGGCAATTTGTTAAAAGCTTAAACATACTCTATCTGAATTCATGTGGACATCAAGAATTCCTTGGTGTCTTCCACCCCATCTGTTCTCACAATCTCTCTGCCTCCTCTTCTGCAGGAATCCATGAGCTGTGAAGAAAGGGAACTGATGAGACATCCCATTTAGGACAGAGTATTCCAAGGTCTCTCTCCCTTTGTGCCTTGCTATAGGTCTCTATTTAGTCCTATCACCTGCAGGAGAAAATTTCTCTGATGATGGATGAGCAAGACACTGATCTACAAGTATAGCAGGATGCTGCTAAGAGTCATTCTATGGCTACATTCCTTTAGCAGAACAGTAGTATTGGTTTTTACCCTATGTCCCTGGCCTACCTAGTCTCAGGTTCTTGGCCACCAAAGCAGTATTAGGAATGAGTTCTCTCTCAGAGCGGGCCTTAATTCTAATCAGATATTGGTTAGCCAATCCTACAAGCTTTGTGATACTATTGCACTAGCACATCTTGCATGCAGGTCACCATCATAAATCAAAAGGTTTGAGGCTGGTCTGGTATTTACATTTCTCCTTCGAGTACAGTGAAGAGTACTTTCCAGTACCATTACTCCTAGTCAGTAGGGGAGAAGGTTTTAGATAGGAAGGCACCATCTTCACTTCCCTGTGTTTAATGGGTTGTATAGGTGTTGTTTGCAGCAACAGGGCCTTGAGCAGGTTGTGAAGAACAACCAATAGCATGGGTTGTTTGAGGGTGCTGGCATGCACAGGGCCTGCACAGGCCTGGGTCTGATGGGGTCCCAGTGCTGAGAATGGAAGTGAGCACAAGCCCACATCCTTAAGCCAGAAGCTACTCCCAGTTGAAAACTACCCAGTTTTTTCCAACAGAGTTTCACTGGGATATAAACTCCATATCCAGCAGCAGATGGCCAACACAAAATGAATGGAATGGCATTTTTGGAAAGTTTCTTGTTTGTTTGTTTGTTTTTTGTTTGTTTGTCCAATAATGCTTTGTATGAACATTTTTTCCTTACCTTACAGATCTTTTGCAAATGTATCATGGTCTCTAATTTTGTGTTTTTAGGGGATTTTTGCCAGTGTGTGTCTGAAGCTATGTGTTTCTTGTGCTGCTTTTCTTATTTATTTATTTATTTATTTATTTTTAATTTTATCCTTTTTTTTTCTTTTTTTGGTGCTTGTTTGTTTTCTTTCTTGATGAACTGCATAATTTATTAATGAATAACCTAACTCAGTAGGTATGTAGTATAAGATATGTTCATCTAGAAGGATATGATGCTTGATGCTGTAAGAGATAGACCCTACTGTCTCAGCACCTTAACATGGCAAATCATCTTTCCCTTACAGTCTAAAGTGAGTCAGTCACAGGACTTCCCTTTAAGCTCTGACTAAGGACCAAAGACTTTTCTCATTTAAATGTGGCAAAAATACTATATTGTTTCCCTGGAGGGGAAAAAGACAGTGTGAGAGGGTTATTTTAATGTGAATGGCTGGCTGATGATGCCTGTTTGTTTTCTAATGAGAAAGAAATAATGTAGATTTGGGAAGGTGTAGAGAATCCGGGAAGAGTTTGGGGAGGCAGAAACTGTAATCAGAATATATTGTATAAAAAAATTCTCTTTCAGTTGGGCAGTGGTGGTGCAAGCCTTTAATCCCAGCACTCCGGAGGCAGAGGCAGGCAGATCTTGGTGAGTTCGAGGCCAGACATGCCTACAGAGTGAGTTCTGTGAAGGGCTCCAAAACCCTGTCTCAAAAAACCAAAAACACAACAAGGGAAAAAATTCTCTTTCAATAAAGATTAAACATAAAATTACTGGGTATGGGGTGGCTACATAGACATTCAAATAACAGAAAGTTAAAAATCACATGTCCATAAATTGTACACAAATTTTCCTAGTAACCAAAATGAACGCAACCCAGATATTCAGCAGTTGATGAACATATAAAAAAAAAGTGACATGTCTGGATCACAGAATGTTCCTCATAGAAGCAAAGAAATGATAGATTGACATGAGGTATGATAAGATGATACTTGAAAATATTACAATTTAGATAGAAACCACATAAAATGATATAAAATGTATAGTTTCATTAATATGAGGAGACCAGAAGACAGATAGAAAGACAAGTTCATTCTGGTAGTCAGAGGCTCCTAGTTAACAGGAGTTGAGACTGTTTGTTGATGGACACAGTTTTTTATTGGGGGATGAAATGGTCAACAATGGAATGGTATAACAGTTGTACAATACTTCAAACACTAAAAGTCACCAAATTAAATACTAAAAACTAAATAAATTTTATAGCATATATTTATTACCATAAAACAAATAACAAAAAAAATGACAAGTTGGTATATGTGAAAAAATTTTACTTACAAAGATTAAGAACAGGCAATGCTGCCTAGTGGCAGATATACATGATGTCACTGTCTAGTACCAATCTACTGGTCTGTGTTAAGTGGCTAAGCCCTCAGCATTCATTTTCCTTCAACAAAAGATGAAGTTCTGATTGTGTGGTGCTTTCTCATTGTGTCCTACAGAGCCTTAAAGTTCTGTAACTTCATGCATTTAATCATTGCTATCATAATAAAATTCTTCTCATGGAAACACATACCATTTCTGATTTTAAAACAAACAAATAATAATCTATGCTACATCAGGCATCAACATTAATGGCTGGGATACTTTGTCAAACACGCAAAGAGCAATGTTCTTAATGAATGACACTCATTAACTGTAGGCCTCCTTACTTCCTGCTTCCACTCAAAATTGCCATCTGTATGCAGCAAAAAAAAGCTTTAAAATTTTCATTGCTAATAATTATAATTATTTTATCTTTCTAAATAAATATTGTAACAGGAACATGTAAAAGATGATTAGACAGAAGAAAAGTCAATGGCAGGGTAAGTTTAACTGAACCAATGATAAAACACTATCATGTTGAATCTAGAGTAACACAGTTTTGGTAGAACACTAGGGAAGATTAGAATCTGATAAGCTTTGACTCTCCCACAGCACATGTCAAGCTATCTTTGTTAACACATGCTAAATATATAACTTAAGGCTAAGCCAGTTACACCATAATTCTGAAGGCCCATATTAGTACCTTATTAGACAGAGACTACTGAATAGTTATTATATATAAATGAATGTACCCGTCAGTAATTTAATTATGTAGAACTTGTTATTTTCCTTCCTTTATTGTTTATTTCCTCCATCAATTTCTTCTTTCTCTCTCTCCCATTATTCGTTGCTTACCCAACTCAATCTATAACACACTAGTGTAAGGATTGTATTACTGCTGGGTTTTTTTTTTAAATGTTATTATTTTGACTGTAAAATTCCATCAAGGACATAGAAACTTTTACTTCATTTTCTTTACTGCAAAGCAAACATTTTCTCTCTAATCTAATTGCTCTGGAAAACTTTCCTGAAAAAAAAAGTCATTTTGAATTGATGTCTAATGTTCCCTAGATAAATAACACTGAATCATAATGATTTTTCTTTTTTACATATTTTTATATTATATTTTTATTTATTTAAAATAATTTTCAAACTAAATGTATTTTGATGGTATTCTTTCCCTCCTCCAAGTCCTTCCAAACCTTTTCCTCTTCCCTACCCACCCAACTTTAAGTTCTTTCTCAAAGGAGAAATAAAAACCCAATACAACAACAAAACCAGGAAAGAAAACAAAAAAAACAACACCAAAAAAAAAAATACATCACCCTGTAACACATAAAAGCACACACCAAAAACTCTGGAGTCCAGCTATATTTTGGTCAACTACACCTGAACATGAGGCTTGTCCTGGAGTTGTTAATATTCTCAGTGTCACTCTATTGGAGAAAACAGATTTTTTTAACTTCTCCCAGCAGGTATAAATGATAGTTGTTTACCTTTACCCTAGAGACAAGGTTGTCATTTCAAAATAAAATACAATAAGATATTAGCACATTGAAATTGGGCAGGACAGTCCAACAGAAGGAAATGATTCCAACAGAAGGCACAAGAGATCCACTCATCGGCACACTCTGGAATCCCATAAAAACACTAAACTGGGAGCCATTTTATATATATGTACAAATACACACACATATGCAGAGGACCTGGTGCAGACCAGTGTAGGCCCTGTTCTTGCTGCCTCAGTCTCTGTGAGTTCACATGAACTTTGCTTTTGTTGATATAGAGGGCCTTGTTTTCCTGGTGTCCTCTATTCCTTCTATCTCTTATATTCTTTCCTCCTCTTCTGCAAAGTTTCCTGAGATCTGAGAGGTGTGATATGTGATGGAGACATCCCATTTGCGGCTAATAGTCCCAGGTCTCTTCCTCTCTGTGTAATATCTGGCTGTGGGTCTCTATATTTGTTCCCATCTTCTGCAAGAGAAATCTTCTCTGATGATAGCTGAACAAGACACTCATCTCTAAGTATAACAGAATATTATTAGGAGTAATTTGTCACTACATTATTATTCTACTTTTTTAGACCAGTATTATTTGTTTTTATTATTGGTCCCTGGGCTATTTAGTTTCAGATTCATGGCCACCCAAGCAGTTTCAGGTATGTATTATGAAACTTAAATCAAATCAGTTATTGGTTGGTTACTCTCACAAATTTTGTGCCACCAATGCCCTAGCCTATCTTTCAGATAGTAAACATTTGTAGCTAAATGGTTTGTGGATTGGTTGATGTTTAGATTTCTCTTTTGATAGCATGCAGAGTACATTCCTGTATCAAAGATGCTGGAATGTAGAGGTGAAGGCTCCACATAGGCACCAGCTCACCATCTCCATGTTCAATCAATTATGTATGTGTTGTCTTCAACAGTAGAAATTTGCCATCAGTTTGTGGAAAGCAACATATCATCTTGGAAACAGCCTGGGTTGTTTAGGGATTCCTTTGGGCCCCTTTGGCCAACAACTCAATTAGATGTAACCTAATCCCAGTACCGGAAATTTAATTTGGGGATGAGAGATGGACAGTGTTTCTCAGCAGTATAAGTTTCCTCTACTGAGAATTTTCTGTTTAGATCTATACCTCATTTTTTAATTGGGTCGCTTTCTTGATATCTAGTTTCTCAAGTTCTTTATACATATTTTTATATTAGCCCTCTATTGGATGTGTGAAACAAAACAAGAATAGGAAATGTATAAGAAATAAAAAATTTATGCCAAATAAATGGTTCTTGTAAGAAGTGCTGTGTGTGTGTATCCATATATATAGATGATTAAGCCTTTTCTCCATTTCATGCTGCACTCAGGAACATGGCTCTAGTGAAAAGAACAGTGCTTAACATATATTCTTTAGCTGAATCTTTTTATGTTACAACATATACTTCCATGTTAATGAAGTATTTCATTCCCTAATTGTTCAAAAACTATTTTATTCTGAAAGAAAAAACCTCATTTCTTCTCACCATTTAGGTAATGGAATTTTAAAGTGGATACATTATAACAACCAACAATTGTTATAGTAACAATTGTATTATACAAAGATAAATAAAGATAAAATAAAAATCTAATAAATATTTCTATGGGCTTAACTGAAACTTTGAAGTGTAACTGTACCATACTTTCAATTATCTGCAATGTTGATCTGTGCCATATCCATCCATAAAAATATTTTTAAGACATTAAAGTATTGATTTGATGAAAATGAATTAACATATTAGTTCAATATAGCTACAATTCAAATCATTTTTTTTTTGAGACAGAGATTTACTATGTAGTCCTGACAGCCCTGGTTTTATAGAACAAGCTGGCCTCAAACTCACAGATCTGCCTGCCTTTGTCTCCCAAGAGCTGGCATGAAAGTTGTGCATCATTAAGCCCAGTCATAATCCAGTCTTAATAATAGTCTCCAATGTGATGATATTTTATTTGTGCACCCCAATAATAAATCTTATCTGAGGATAAGAGGAAAAAGCCAGCCACATATTATTAAACATAGAGGTCAGGCAGTGGTAGCACACTCCCTTAATCCTACCTAGTATTCGGGAGGCAGAGATTCATCCGGATCCACATTGGAGACAGAGACAGGCGTGGTGACACATGCCTTTAATTCCTGTGGTGACACATGCCTTTAATTCCCAGGACTAGTTAGTCATAGAGGTCTGGAAAAGTGATGTATCTTCCTGTATACTCACGCCTATATCCTTTCGGTGCCCTGCCATCTCACTTCCTCTCTCTGCCCAGCTCTATTACTTTCCTCTTTCTGCCCAGCTCTATCACTTCCTGTCTGTCTGTGCAGACCTCCAGACCTCTATGGTTAATATACTGGCTGGCTTTTTCCTCTGATCCTCAGATAAGCTTTATTGGAGTACACAAATAAAATATAACCACACTCCACTTAATAAATAATCTTAATAAAATCTCCACTGAACTTGATAAACTAATGCATTAACTATGTTTCTCACCACTGTCACCAAAGACCTAACAAGAAACAATTTAAAGGAAAAAGAGATTCAGTTCATTATGGCAGGAAAGGCATGGCAGTGGAAGTCTCACTTGGTTTGTTCACATATCATTGGCTGACCAGGAGGCAGAGAAACTAGGAGGTCATTGGCCCCTGACCCAGTTCTTCTGACTAAATTGTACTTCTCAAGGATCCCATAACTTTTAAATCAACACCACCAGACATTTATCAGCCAAACACCTGAGCCTGTGAGGGATATTTTCCAACTAAAACCTATTGGCTACTTTAAAATTTTATTTGGACAATGAATACCCATTTTCTCTGAAAATTAGGCAAAGTTATTTACACTACCAGGCAACAAGAAGTATGACCAAGCTACCATTAGATGTGACAAGATCCTGTCAAAAATAGCAAAGAACAAAGAAACTGTCACTGACACTGGACATTTGGGAAATTAATGGCGAGGATATGAGAGGCATCGTAAGCCCTGATGATTGATGTATTATTCCTCTAAAAAGTAGAACTCTAGTATTCTGTCACATATGAATCCTTAATATCAAGTGTATCAGTGATACAAATATAGAAAACTAAAACATTAAGAAAAGTGAAAGAAAATATTGGGAAAACTGATACATTTACTATCATCACAGCACACCTTCTACATAAGATACCAAAAGTAAAGCCAGCTCAATTCAAAGTTCGTAAACCTGAGGAGTTGCTATCATCTTTATCACCCTCAACCTCCAAAGCTCAGAGAACATCAGAGCAGGAGATGAAAGAAAGTGGGAGCTGGAGAAGAGAGAGTAGTGTGGGACTCTGACTTCTGAGCATGACATGGCTGTTGCCTGCTTCTACTCATAGCATCTGTGATTACCTGAACAAGATGACCCATCATGCAAGGTAAGGCATGCACAAGTCTCCACATTCTCTGAAGATTTATATGTACTTAGTTACTGGTTGCTAGAGAGGGAGATTTTCTTCAGTGGTATAGGGTTCCTACTCCTGTAACCAAGCTTTGACTCATGTTCCTGAAAGTAAGTACAATGAAACTCAATGACTCATCATAAAAAATAACTGGAAGGTATTTTGGGGACTAGGTGGGGAAAAGGAAATAATCTAACAGGTGGAGGAATGGGAATAGGAGAGGGGGACAGAGGTGAATATGATGAAAATACAATATACATGTATGAAAACATGTCACAAAAATTTTACATAATATATACTAATAAAAACAAAGACAAAAGTATACTTTTAGGGTATTTAAGGAATTTATACAAGTCAAAAATAAAAAGTAAGCAAGCCAATTAGAAATACCTGAGCTCAAAAACACAATTCTCAGAAGAGATACTAGTAGCCAGAAAGTTTACAAAGCTGCTGACCTCATTGTTATAAAAAGCTATACAAAGTTAATTCCTAATGGAATAAAACACATTTCATTTATGTTTATTAGAGGAATTTTACAAGTATAATAATTCCAAAATTTACACAGATGTTAAGCCATAATCTGGAATTTTCAAATATGGAGGGAATGTCATTCTGTATGATGTGAATGTGTGTTGCTCTGATTTGGTTGATAAATAAAACACTGATTGCCCAGTAGCCAGGCAGGAAGTATAGTATAGGTGGGATAAGCAGAGAGGAGAATTCTGGGAACAGGAAAGCTAAGCCAGGAATCACCAGCCAGACACAGAGGAAGCAAGATGTGAAGGCAGAACTGAGAAAAGGTACCAAGCCACATCTCTAAACCTAAATAAGAATTATGGGTTAATTTAAGTGTAAGAGCTAGTCAATAGTCATCCAGAGCTAATGGTCAAGCAGTTTTAATTAATATAAGCCTCTATGTGTTTACTTGGGTCCAAGTGGCTACTGGACTAGCAGGTGAGAGAGATTTGTTCTGACCACGGGCCAGGTGAGACACAGGAAAATTTCAGCTACACAAATAAACATGAATTCCTGTAGCTTTTGGGAGTTTTTTTTCTCTCTCTACACAGTTCAAATAAGTACCTCCTTAACCCAGTAATTCACTAATTTAAATACAATACAGAAGATTCTTGCTTGTGGGTGTGTGGCATATACAGGAAAAAACTAAGTATTTATAGCTTGTCTCCAGAAAAAGAATTGGAAACTTCTTAATTGCCATTCAAAGGCATTTAAATAAACAAAGAATCATCCACACAGCAGTTAGACTGAAGCTAGAGACATGTTCAGTATCTGAATGAAGCTGTTCGGTATGGCAGATACTGGCCATATTTATTTTTAAATATTTGTAGCAAGTCTGTAGTAAGGACATTGTGAATGAAAACTTCCCTTAGATTTCTATACTGGAAAAGGTTTGTGGGACATAATTGTAAGTGACTGTCATTCATGCACACTCCAAGTATATTCCAAATGCCTTTGCCTTTTCATTTTTATTAATATATTTTTATTATTTTAAAATATTTATACAATATATTTTGATCATGAACTTTCTCCTACCACAGTTCTTACAGATATCCCCTACCTCTCTTTCCTACTCCCTTACTAGCTGCCTAACTTCTATTGATATTTTAAATGAAACATACATATCTAAAAACTTAAAAGCTAACATAGACACATAAGAGAAAACATGCAATTTTTTGTCTTCCTGTGTCTGTTATCTCACTCAGAATGCCTGTTTCTAGCTATATCCATTTACCAGCAGATTTCATAATTTTCATGAAAATTTTTAGAATTGAATTAAAATGAGAACACAACATATCCAAATCTATGAAACACAATGACAAGGCAAGTTTGTAAAACTAACTGCCTACATCAAAAACTAGAAAGATCTCATATTGCTTTATTTATTTATTTTACATCTGACCACAGTTTCCCCTCCCTCCTCTCCTCAAAATTCTTTCTCTCACTTTCCCCCTGCTCTCTCCTTTCTCTCCTCCTCTACTTCTATTCAGAAAAGGGCAGGAAATCAACAAAACATGACCTATCAAGTTGCAGTAAGATGAAACACTTCCCTTATATTAAGACTGGGCTGGACAACCTAATATGAGGAATAGGGTGGCAAAGGCAATCAAAAGAGTCAGAGACAGACCCTGCTTGCACTGTTAAGAGTCCCAAAAGGAGGCCCAGCTATGCAGCTGTCACATACATGTAGAGGGCCTAGGTCAGTCACATGCAGGCTCTCTAGTTGATGGTTCAGTGTCTCTGAGACCCAGTGAGCCCAGGTCAGTTGATTCTGTGAGTTTTCTTGTGATTTTTTGGCCACTATGACCCCTACAATCCTTCCCCCCCCCTTTTTTGGTGTGTTCTTCAATTTGGTTTGCCAATAATTAATTTATTGAGTATTTTTGCACCAATGCTTGTGATGGAGATCGGTCTGTAATTCTTTTTCTTCATTGCATCTTTGTATGGTTTGGGTATCAGGGTAACTGTAGCTTCATAAAAAGAGTTTGGCAATGTTTCTTCTGTTTCTATTGTCTGAAACAACTTAAAGAGTATTGGTATTAGCTCTTTGAAATTTTGATACAATTTGCTCTGAAACCATCTGGTCCTGGGCTGTTTTTTTGGTTGGGATACTTTTAATAACTGTTTCTATTTCCTTAAGGATTATAAGTCTATTTATAAAGTTGTTTATCTAGTCTTGATTTAATTTTAGTATGTGGTATCTTTCCAGAAAATTGTCCATTTATTTTTAGATTTTCCAATTTTGTGGAATGCAGGGTTTTGAAGTATAGCCTGAGGATTCTCTGGATTTCCTCATTGTCTTTTGTTATGTCTCCCTTTTCATTTCTGATTTCTTTTTTTTTTTTTTTTGTGGTTTTCGAGACAGGGTTTCTCTGTGTAGCTTTGCGCCTTTCCTGGAACTCACTTGGTAGCCCAGGCTGGCCTCGAACACACATGATTCATCTGGCTCTGCCTCCCAAGTGCTGGGATTAAAGGCGTGCACCACCACCCCCCACCCCCCCACCCCCCCCCACCCCCCGACCACTTCTGATTTCTTAATTTGCATGTTCTTTCTCTGCCTTTTGGTTAGTTTGTCTATTTTGTTAAATTTCTCAAAGAACCAACTCTTTGTTTCATTGATTCTTTGTATTGTTCTCTATGTTTCTATTTCATTGATTTCAGCTCTCAATTTGATTATTTCCTGGTATCTATTCCTCCTGTGTGAATTTGCTTCTTTTTGTTCTATAACTTTCAGATTTGTTGTTAAGTTGCTACTGTGAGATTTCTCTAGCTTCTTTATGTGGGCATTTAGTGCTATGAATTTTCTTCTTAGCACTGCTTTCATAGTGTCCCATAAGTTTGGGTATATTGTACATCCATTTTCATTGAATTCCAGTAAGTCTTTATTTATATATTTACTTATTTATTTGTTTGTTTGTTTCTTCTTTGACACACTGGTGATTCAGTTGAGCATTATTCAGTTTCCATGAGATTGTAAGCTTTCTGTAACTTTTACTGCTGTTGAATTCTAACTTTAAGCCATGGTGATCCAGTAAATTACAAGAGGTTATTCCAATTTTCTTTTGTATCTGTTGAGATTTGCTTTGTGACCAAGCATGTGGCCGATTTTGGAGAAGGTTCCATTGGGGTGCTGAGAAAAAAAAATGTATATTCTTTTGCATTAGAGTGGAATGTTCTGTAGATATATATTAAGTCCATTTAAGTCATAACATCTGTTAGATCCTTTATTTCTCTGTTAAGTTTCTGTCTGGCAGACCTGTCCATTGGTGAGAGTGGGGTGTTGAAATCTCCCACTATTAGTGTGTGGGGTTTGATACGCAATTTAAACTTCAGTATTGTTTCTTTTGCATATGTGTATTCCCTTGTATTTGGGGCATAAATGTTCAGAATTTAGACTTCATCTTGGTGGATTTTTTCCTGTGATGAATATGTAATGTTCTTCCCAATCTCTTTTGATTGATTTTAGTTTGAAGTATATTTTTTAGATAGATACACCAGCTTGCTTCTTAAGTCTGTTTGACTGGAAAGTCTTTTCCTAGCCTTTTACTCTGAGGTAGTATCTGTCTTTGAAGTTGAGATGTGTTTCTTGTATGCAGCAAAAGGATGGATCCTGTTTTCATATCCATTCTGTTAGCCTGTGTCCTGTTATAGATGAATTGAGTCCATTGATACTAAGGTATATTAATGACCAGTGGTTATTAATTTCTATTATTTTTGGTAGCAGTATGTTTGTATTTCCCTTCTTTGGGATGTCCTACCTTGGAGTTATCTATTGCCTGTATTGTCGTGGGTTCATCTAACTTCCTTAGGTTGGAGTTTTCTTCTAGTGCTTTCTATAGGGCTGGGTTTGTGGACAGGTATTGTTTAAATCTGGTTTTGTCTTGAAATATCTTGTGCACACTGTCTATGGTGATTGAAAGTTATGCTGGGTATAGTGATCTTGGCTGGCATCTATGATCTCTTAGTAGCTGCATTACATCTGTCCAGGTCCTTCTGGATTTCAGTCTCCATTGAGAAGTCAGGTGTTATTCTGATGGGTGTGCCTTTATAAGTCACTTGGCCTTTTTCCTTTGCTGCTCTTAATATTCTTTATTTTGTGTGTTTAGTGTTTTGATTATTATGTGGCAAGGGAACTTTATTGGGGGATCTAGTCTATTTGGTGTTCTGTATGCTAATCTTGTATCTTCATAGATATTTCCTTTTTTAAGTTGGGAAAGTTTTCTTCTATGATATTGTTAAATATATTTTCTGTGCCTTTGAGTTGGTATTCTTCTCCTTCTTCTATCCTTATTATTCTTAGGTTTGGCCTTTTCATGGTATCCCAGGTTTCCTGGACATTTTGTGTTATGAAGTTTTTGGCTTTAGCATTTTTTTGACTGATGAATTTCTATTGTATCCTCCACACCATAGATTCTTTCTTCTATCTCTTGTATTCTGTTGGTTTTGCTTGCATCTGTAGATCCTGTTCATTTACTCAGATTTTTTCTTTCCAGCATTCCCTTGGTTTGTGCCTTCTTCATTGCTTCTATTTCAAATTTTAGGTCTTGAACTGTTTCCTTCACCTATTTAATTTTCTTCTTGGTTTTCTTGGCTTTCTTTAAGGGATTTATTGATTTCTTCCATTTTTTGTCTTTTCTCAATTTCTTTAAGGGAATTTTTCATTTCCTCTATAAAGGCCTCTATCATCTTAATAAAGTTATTTTTAAGGTCACTTTCTTCTACTTCTACATTGTGGTGCTCAGGTCTTACTGTTGTAGAACCTCTAGGTTCTCATGGTGCCATATTGTTCTTTATGTTATATATTTTTGCACTAACTTCTACCCATCTCATCCTCCAATAGGTGCAGGAGGTGTCTGTATCTGCGGGAGGTGCTCTTGGTCTAATCTGTGCTTGCTGTTTCTATGTCTAAGGGATTTACTCTTGGTCCAATCAGAGCTCTTGGTCTAATTGGAGCTGGCAGATTCTGTGTCTCAGGGAGCTTCTGAGGTCTTAGCAGGATGGGTGGGTTTGGGGTGGGAGTGGGTCTTGTAGATTGCAGGGTCCAATGGAGGTGTTGGTGGGGAGGTTTGCCCACAAGGGTCTTTCCTGCTGCCCTTCAACTGGGGCAGTGATAGGTAGGGGTTGTAGGGGACACCGGTTATGCCTCAGGGCCTAGGTTCTGGAGGCAGGACTCTCTGGTTAGGTGAAGAGTCACTTACCTCTTGGTCCAATCAGACCTGGCCTCTCTCTATTTAATTTAATGTTGGCTATCAACTTGCTGTATATTGCTTTTATTATGGTTAGGTATGCCCCATGCATCATTAATATTTCAAAGACTTTTATCAGGAAGGGATTTTGGATTTTGTCAAACACATTTTTAGTATCTAATGAGATGATCCTGTGATTTTCTTTTTTCAGTTTGTTTATATGGTGGATTACATTGACAGATTTCCGTATGTTGAACCATTCCTGAATCTCTGGGATGAAGCTTTCTTGATCATGATGGATGATCTTTTTGATGGGTTCTTGGATTTGGTTTGCAGGTATTTTATTGAGTATTTTTGCATCAATGTTCATGAGGGAAATTGGTCTGTAATTCTATTTCTTTGTTGAATCTTTGTGTGGTTTGGGTATCATGTAGACGGTAGCCTCCTAAAACAAATCTGGCAATGATCCTTCTATTTATATCTTGTGGAATAATTTGAGGAATTTTGGTATTAGCTCTTCTTTGAAAGTCAGGTAGAAATCTGGTAGAATTCTATGCTA
Source organism: Peromyscus eremicus (assembly GCF_949786415.1). Lineage (NCBI taxonomy): Eukaryota > Metazoa > Chordata > Mammalia > Rodentia > Cricetidae > Peromyscus > Peromyscus eremicus. The sequence continues at coordinate 21,222,211 of NC_081421.1, read as the reverse complement.
AAACTGTCTGACCCTTGGTTTTTTTTTGGGTGGGTGGAGCTTGTAATTATGGTTTCTCTTTCATTAGGGGTTATAGGTCTACTTGAATTTGTTTATCTGATCGTAATTTAATTTTTGTATGTGGTATCTATAAAGAAATTTGTCCATTTCTTTTAGATTTTCTAATTTTGTGGAGTACAGGTTTTTGAAGTATGGCCAAATGATTCTTTGAATTTCCTCAGTGTCTGTTATTATGTTCCTCTTTTTGTTTCTATTTTTTTTTTAATTTAGATAGTCTCTCTCTATTTTTTAGTTAGTTTAGATAAGGGTTTGTCTATCTTGTTGACTTTCACAAAGAATCAATTCTTTGTTTCATTGATACTTTGCATTGTCCTCTATATTTCTAGTATACTGATTTCAGCCCTCAGTTTATTTCCTGCCATCTACTCCTCTTGGGTACTTTTGCTTCTTTTTGTTCTAAAGCTTTTAGGTGTGCTATGAGATCTCTCCAAATTTTTCAGGAAGGCACTTCATTTCATGAAGGCTATGAACTTTCCATTTGGCACAGCTTTCATTATGTCCCATAAATTTGGTTATGTTTATGCATTCATTTTCACTGAGTTCTAGAAAGTCTTTTTATTTCTTCCTTGACTCAGTGGTAATTCAATAAAGTGTTTTTCTGTTTCCATGAGTTTGTAGGCTTTCAGTTGTTTCTGATGTTATTGAAATCCAGCTTTAATCCATGGTGGTCTGATAGAATCCCAGGTGGTTATTTCAAAGTTCTTGTATCTGTTGAGACTTGCTTTGTGACCAACTATGTGGCCAGTTTTGAAGAATGTTCCATGATGTGTGAGAAGAAAGTATATTTTTTTGTGTTTGGTAAAATGTTCTGTAAGATATATTAGATCCATTTGGTTCACAACATGTTAGTTCTGGTATTTCTCTGTTTAGTTTTTGTCTGGATTATATGTCCATTGGTAAAAGTGGGGTATTAATGTCTCCCACTATCAATGTGTGAGGTTCAATGTGTGATTTAAGCTTTAGTAGTGTTTCCTTTACAAATATGGGTGCTTTTGTGTTTAGGGAATAAATGTTGAGAACTGAGATGTCATCTTGGTGGATTTTTCCTTTGATGAGTATGGAGTTTCCTTCTCCATCTCTTTTGTTTAATTTGGGTGGAAGTCTATTTGTTAGATATTAGAATAGGTACACCAGCTTCCTGGAGCCATTTGCTTAGAAATTTTTTTCTGACCCTTTAGTCTGAGGTCATGCCTGTCTTTGATGTTGAGGTGTGTTTCTTGTATGCAGCAAAAGGATGAATCTTATTTTTGAATACATTCTATTTGTCTGTCTTTTTATTGAGGAATTGAGTCCATTGATATTGAGAGATATCAATTACTAATGATGGTTAATTCCTGTTATTTTGTTGTAGTTGTTGATGCCACCATTAACAGTGTGTGTGTGTGTGTGTGTGTGTGTGCGCGCGCGCACGTGTGTGTGTGTGTGTGTGTGTGTGTGTGTGTGTGTGTGTTTTCCCTCTTTGAACTGATGTGAGGTTATTTATTGCTTGTGTTTTCATGTGTATAATTATCCTCTTTGAGTTGGAGTTTTCCTTTCTTCTAGTACCTTCTGTAGGGCTATCTTTGTGGATAAATATTTTTTTTAAATTTGAGTTTATCAAGGAATATCTTTGTTTCTCCATCTATGATGATTAAAAATTTTGCTGGGTATAGTAACCTGGGTTTGAGTCTGTGGTTTTTTAGAGTCTACAGCACATCTATACAGTCCCTTCTGGCTTTTAGGGTTTTCATTGAGAAGTCGGATATAATTCTAATAGGCCTGCCTTTATGTGTTACTTGGCCTTTTTCTTTTACAGCATTTACTATTCTTTCTTTGGTTCTATGTGTTTAGTGTTTTGATTATTATGTGGCAAGGGGTCTTTCTTCCCTGGTCCAATCTATTTGATGTTCTGTAAGCTTCTTGTAGCTTGATAGGCATATCCTTCTTCAGGTTAGGAAAATCTTCGATGATTTTGTTAAAAATATTTTCTGGGCCTTTGAGCTGTTTCTTCTCCTTCTTGTATTCTTATTATTCTCAGGCTTGATCTTTTCATAGTGTCACAGATTTCCTGGATGTTTTATGTTTTATGTCACGAACTTTTTAAGTTTAGTAGTATTTTTTGACTTATGTGTGTCTATTTCTTTTTTTTTTTTTTTTTTTTTTTTTTTTTGGTTTTTCGAGACAGGGTTTCTCTGTGTAGCTTTTGTGTCTTTTTTGGATCTCACTCTGTGGACCAGGCTGGCCTCGAACTCACAGAGATCCGCCTGCCTATGCCTCCCGAGTGCTGGGATTGAAGGCATGCACCACCACCACCAGCGTCTATTTCTTCTATTGTATCTTCAATGCTGGAAATTCTGTCTTCCATCTCTTATATTCTGTCAGTGATACTTGCATATGTAGTTCCTGTTCACTTACTTGATTTTCCATTTCCAGAATTCCCTTAGTTTGTGTTTTCTTTATTGTTTCTATTTTCATCTTCAGGCCTTGAACAATTTTATTAGTTTCCATCAATTCTTTGTTTTTTCTTGGATTTCTTGACATTCTTTAAGAGATTTATTGATTTATTCCAATTTTTTTATTGTGTTTTCCTCAGTTTCTTTAACACCTCTATCATCATCATAAACTTGCTTTTAAGATTATTTTCTTGTGCTTCAGTTGTATTGGAATATCCATGGCTTGGTGTAGTGGGATGGCTGGGCTCTGGTAGTGACATATTGCCCTGGCTATTATTGTTTGTGTTCTTACATTTATGTTTAGACATCTGGATTTAGAGTGATTATACATGTAGGTATGGTGGTATTTTATTTGTACTGAAATGTGATTTTAATTGTATGTTAATAAATAAAGTTGTCCGGGGTCAGAGCTATTAGAGCCATAGCAAAAGCTGGGTGGTGATGGTGCATGCCTTTAACCCAGCACTTGGTAGGCAGAGCTAGGTAGATCTCTGTGTGTTCAAGGATACAGCCAACAGACAGTGACGAGGAAGTCATGTGGTTGGTTTTACAACCAATGAGAAGGCAGAACAGAAAGTCTGTGTAAAGACAAATGTACAGGAAGTAGGTCTCTTTCGAAGAAGTCTCTTGGCTAAGGAGGCTAGCTGCAGCAGGTGGGTAATGCTCTTAGCTCTGATCTCTTGGCTTTCTTCTTTGCATTGGTTCTGTGTTTCTTCTTTAATAAGATGGTCAGTTACATCTACATTTGGCACCCAACATGACAAGAATCCATTAAAAACCACTTGGCTTGGCTTGGCAGCAGGTCCGGTTTCCAGCCTGAGCAACCCGGCTCCCTAGCTCAGGCCCGGCTGGAGCCCAGGTCGGCTTGGCCTAAGGCCGTACTGACTGTAGCCCCAAGTGGTTGCATGTAGCTGGAGCTATTGGCTTAAAGCTGGGGCTACAAACAACTCATGCCTACCCTGCTTAATGGGGCCCCTGCCTGTAAAGCCAATGCATGTGGTCAGAGCTTAAGGAAGCCAGAGCCAAGTCTTGACTCGGCTGAAGCGGGAACACGTGGCTGGATAGCCAGAACTTGTGGCTATGCTTTCTTGCTCTCTCTCTCTCTCTCTCTCTCTCTCTCTCTCTCTCTCTCTCTCTCTCTGGATTCACACCTCGGACACTAGGTGGCTGTTTTGAAATTCCCTTGGATTTCAACTCTTCTACGCAGACTTGGTAAGTCACTTAACATATCAGATATCTTAAAGGAAACAATTTAAAAGAGAAATTTTTTCCACATTTAAAAAAAAATGGTTTTATATGTACATTGGAAGAAAATTCGGCTTTGTTTGAAATTTTAGGCAATCTGACAATGGAACAACTCTATGAGAAGATTAATGTTAATGGAATTATGTAGTTTATTACTATGCTTATCCTCATTTTACTATTTAAAAAGAAAGTTAATTTAAGTGCCAGGATAACAGTTTTAGAAAAACATGTTAAACCTGTAAAAATGAATCATAGAGAAATTCAAATTCAGACAGAAGAAATTAACAGTGAAGTTGTTTCAAGATTGGATTATAAGGTTACAGAAAGAAAACCTGTTTTCACACAGTCACCCTTAATTTATCTGGTAACCATACAGCAACTGCCTAATCAAATGACTACATAAAATATTTTGGCTCCAATTGAAATGTAAGATTTCTGAAGGTTTAAGGAGGCAATAGTATCTTATGGCATGCATTCCCCATATGTAAAGCAAATGTTAAACTCCTGTTCAACGTATAATAAGATTATACCACAGGACTGGCGGGAGCTGGAACAGGCTGTTCTGGAACCCAGTCAAAGGCTCCAGTGGCAAATCTGTTTCAGGGATGAGGCTAAAAACATAGAAAAACAATGGAGGGATAAAGGAATACAAGTCTTCCAGGATCAGCTTATTGGAGAGGGCCAACATGCTTCAGTACAAACACAATGTTTATATGATGTCCAAACCCTAATTCTATGTCAAACGGCAGCCTTGAATGCATGGGACAGAGTTGAGGAACCAGGGAAAAAAAACTGAGTCATTTACAAAGGTTATACAAGGCCCAAAAGAATCTTTCACAGATTTTTTACAAAGACTGGCTTCAGCAGTAAAGAGAATGGTCCCGGATTGAGAAGCTAGTCAGATAATAATTGAATCTTTAGCCTTTGAGAATGCAAATGCAGCAGGCAAAAGAATAATCAGGCTGTTAAAGGCAACATCTGTACCTTTGGAAGATTGGATTAAAGATACGGTTAATGTTGAGGCTCATGACCATGATGATATATGGGTAGGAGAAGCAATTTCAAAAGGTTTGAGGAATGTTAGATGTTTTGGATGTGGAAAGCAAGGATATATGAAAAGGGACTATAAACAGGTCATTCCTAGAAACAATGTTTCTTCAAGGAATAATGGCAACAGAATGCCCTTTCCTTCTGGAGTATGCAGAAGGTGTGGTAAGGGAAAACACTGGACCAACGAATGTAGATCAACAAGGGAAAGGCAAGGTAATCCTTTGCCTAGGTCTTTGGGAAACACCCAGAGGGGCATCATGCAGGCCCCCTTAACAAATCAAGTTCAAATCTTTCCTGCAGTCATAGAGGAAACCCCTACTCAGAGCAATTAAATAACCAAATGCCTATTGGAATAAATCATGCTGGTCAGGATGCTGAAACAGAGAGAATAGAAAATTCAGGAGAAAACATAAAGAAAATTTTTTGGCAAACTTCTGTTAATGAACAAAGATCAAAATTAACGATAAAAATAAATGGTGTTTTGTTGTCTGGTCTGGTAGACACAGGTTACCATAATTGCACCAGAATTTTGGCATCCAACTTGGCCTCTTCAGGAGGTAAACATTCAACTGTTAGGAATTGGGACATTATCTCAGGTGAAACAGAGTGCAGGATGGCTTGAATGTATAGGTCCAGAAGGACAGAGAGGAAAATTAAAACCATATATGGCTAACATAGCTATGAACCTGTGGGGTCTAGATTTGTTGCAACAATGGAATACTCAGATTAACATCCCTCCAATCTCCGAAACAAATCATAAACTAGCACATGTTTCTGAGAGAAATATTAGAAGGCATTATTCTGAGCGGTCACCAGCCATCCACATTATACAAGAACAGGGCACAACAACTGATGATCTCCCAAAGACACCAACAGCTCTACCTTTAAAATGGTTAACAGACAAGCCTGTATGGGTCCAGCAATGGCCTTTAACAACAGAGAAACTCCAAGCTTCAGAAGGGCTGGTAGAAGAACAGTTAAATGCTCAGCATATTGAAGAATCAACCAGCCCTTGGAATTCTCCTGTATTTGTTATTAAAAAGAAATCTGGTAAATGGAGAATAGTAACAGACCTTAGAGCAATTAATCAAGTAATTCAGCCAATGGGCCCTCTATAATCTGGAATTCCTTTGCCTACTCTGTTACCAAAAGGATGGCCTCTAATAGTTATTGATTTAAAAGACTGTTTCTTTTCAATACCCTTACAAGAAAAAGACAGAGAAAGATTTGCTTTCACAGTGCCTACTTTTAATAATTCTCAACTGGTTAAAAGATTTCAATGGAGGGTCCTCCCACAGGGAATGTTGAATAGCCCAACTCTGTGCCAATATTTTGTACAACAGCCATTGGAAGTGACACATAAAAACTTTCCTAAATCTATAATTTATCATTATATGGATGATATTTTACTAGCTGACTCAAATGCAGATACTTTAAAAAGAATGTTTGAAGAAGTAAAGAAAATTTTGCCTTGCTGGGATTACAAATTGCTCCTGAAAAGATACAAAGAGGCAATTCTGTTAATTATTTAGGCTATAAAATAGAACTACAAAAAATTAGACCCCAAAAGGTGCAAATTAGGAGAGATAGACTACAGACTCTTAATGACTTTCAAAGATTATTTGGAGATATTTCTCATCTATGAACTATTGTTGGGGTAAAAAATGAACTGAATAATTTGTTCAAAACCTTAGAAGGTGACAAGGACTTAAATAGTCCAAGAGAATTATCACTTGAAGATGAAAAATATTTGGTCTTGGTAGAAAATAAAGTACATGAAGGGCATGTGGATCATATTGATACAAAGCTGGATTACATTTTGGTTATTTTACCTTCTAGGCATTCTCCTACAGGGATATTAATGCAGAGGGAAGATATTATATTAGAATGGATATTTTTACCAAATAAACCAAATAAAAAATTAAAAACTTATGTGGAAAAAATCTCTGACTTGATTTGGAAAGGAAAATTGAGACTTCATCAATTAGCAAGAATAGACCCAGCAGAAACTGTCATACCTTTAACTAAGGGGCACATTGAAAAATTATGGACAGAAAGTGAAACTTGACAAAGAGCTTGCAGTAATTATTTGGGAGAAATTAACAGCAAATATCCCAAAAGCGATAGAATTGATCTTATAAAGAGAGCTGATTAGAGCTTGCCTCGAATTGTATGGGAAAAACCCATATAAGGAGTTCATACATTTTATACAGATGCCAACAAACAAGGAAAGGCAGGTTACAAATCAGACAAATTTAAGTAAAGTGGTTCAAAGTCCTTATAATTCAGTTCAAAAATCAGAATTGTATGCTATTCTGTTGATATTAATGGATTTTTCAGAACCTCTCAACATAGTAACTGACTCTCAGTATGCTGAAAAAGTAGTATTACATATTGAGACTGCAGAATTTATCTCTGATGCTTCAGAATTAACTTCACTATTTATTCAATTACAAGATACAATCAAGAAAAGGAGTCATCCTTTATATATAACTCACATCAGATCCCATTCTGGTCTGCCAGGCCCTCTAGCACAAGGCAATGATGATACTGCTAAATCGTTGATAGGAAATTGCTGGAGGCCTCAGAATTTCATAAAAAACATCATGTCAATAGTAAAGGTTTAAAAAAGGATTTTTCCATAACCTGGCAACAAGCCAAAGAAATAGTAAAGAAATGTCCTACTTGTTTTTTCTACAATCAAACGCCATTACAAGCAGGATGTAACCCAAAGGGTACTCAGAGGAATGAAATCTGGCAGATGGATGTGTTTCACTTTGCAGAATTTGGAAAATTGACATATGTACACCATACCATTGATACTCATTCAGGATTTCAATGGGCAACTGCTTTGAGTTCTGAAAAAGCTGATTCTGTAATCACTCATTTGCTAGAAGTTATGGCCATTATGGGTATACCTGCTCAAATTAAAACTGACAATGCTCCATCATAAGTCTCTGTTAAAATGAAACAGTTTTTTGCTTATTACAGTATAAAGCATATTACAGGCATACCATATAATCCTACAGGTCAAGCAGTTATAGAAAGATCAAACAGAACTCTAAAGGATATGCTAAATAAACAGAAAGGGGTAACAAAAACCCCAGAAATAGACTACATAATGCTCTATTAACTTTAAATTTTCTCAATGTCAATGAGAAAGGAACAACAGCTGCAGAGAGACATTGGATAATAGAAAAAAACTACAGAATTAAATCAACCTATATACTTTAAGGATGTGCTGACCTCAGAATGGAAACCAGGTATGTGTTACGTTGGGGACGAGGTTTTGCTTTTGTTTCTACAGGAGAAGATAAGCTGTGGGTACCATCAAAATTGATAAAGTTTCGATTTGAACAAGAGAGACTTCTTAATTAGAGGAGGTGATAGTTCATCAACCAGCATGAACATCCAATTTAAACTAACTTATACCAGTAACACATGCCTTTTCATTTAATCAGATAATAACTTGCCAAAAAGGAACATCCCCAAAATTAGTCTTGGGGAAAGATTTTTGGTTTTGTCTTTTAGGAGAATGAAAGTTAAGGAATCTGAAGAACACTGGACAAATGAGACAACTGAAGAAAAGGGATAAATCATCTATCCCAGGAAACAGATTGAAATGGCATATGGGTATATCATCTAAAAAATTTTATGTCTTCCTAAATGTTTGTTTCTGCTCTTCTCTAAGATCTAACACTATTGGTCTTCTAATAGTCCCAGTTCAATTAAAATTTAAAGCTGACTTTGGAGTTGGAGAATGGCTCTCTCCTTCTTTAAACTCAAGCATGTTATTAAAAGGAAAATGCAAACTCCCTATATCATGCCAGAAGAAAAGAACCATCTTCTGCTATGGGACAGGAGAAAAGCCAAATTAATTAAGGGACTATTCTATTACTAATCTCAACTCTTTGATTCTATTCTGATTCTTTAAACTTTTCTTAAAGTATAAATTTTATATCAAAATTTACAAGATATATATATATATATATATACATTTTAAACTTTGTTAAGATATGAATGGTCATATAGAATACTAACTAATTCTAGAAAAAAGGCTTCAATAAGCTCCATAAATATGTCTTTGTGTTCGAGTCTCTTATCAGTTTTCTGCAGGAAATCACGGCCAGGCCTAACATCAACTGAAGTCTCCAGAAAGAAGATGGGGCCCCACAACAACAACAATTCCACATGGACAATAATAATATCACTAAGCTGACAAACATCATCTACAGATCAGCTTTGAACTACAAAGTGCTCAGAGCAATTTAGAGAGGGCTAGCTGAGATGATCCAGTCTCAAAGACTACTTGAAAAAGGACTTGTGATAAACCCTGAACTTTCTCATTATACACAGACTGGATAATGAAGGATATAGTTACCTTTCCTAGAATTTGACTATTAACCTAAAATGTTTCTTTCAGGATAAAAATAACTTTGCCCATACCCAGCAGGAAGCAATTTTAAGAATACGACGCCCACATTCCCAAAGAGGTGGTGTGGGGCGGGTGGTTTTTTGGTCTTTTTAATGGATTTGGGGTTGGGATAATTTTCATTGTTTAGGGGGGTTGGTTACGAGTTGTTGTCAAGGGTTAGGAAAAAGGCTAAGCAAAGGAAATTAGATTTAAGAGGTTCTTGTTTAAAAAAATCAAGAAAAAAAAGACAAGAAAAGAAAAAGACAATTACTAGTTTTAAATGCTTTACATTGGATTGGATTGTTTTATAGTGGATACAAATTATATATATTGAAATTGATATTGTTAGAAAATGCTATATGTATATTTCTAATTGTACTTATACTGTTCATTTAACAATGTAATGCAATTTTCTGATCCTTGAATGTTATTATTACCAACTATTAGGATATAAAGAAATGATAGTTAGTAGTTAGACATTACAATAGAACTTGTAGTCATATTAGGTATGTTTTAAAAATTGAGCAGATATATTTTAGATAGGTCATCTTCAAACCCTTCAGAGAACTACAGAATATGGCATTTAAAATGTTTTAATAACTTAGAAAATTTTTCTTTTTTGTTATGATTATGACACATGTCGGCTCCTGGCAGTACCAATCTACTTCAGAGAAAATATGGGCATTGAAGAAACTGCATATGGAGTTAGCTTTCATTGCGGCAAAAGTTAGCCACTGGACAACAAAGTATCCTCGAATCAACTGCTGACAAAATGGACAGACAGGACATGAAACAAAGGACTACTGATTCGTGCCTAAACAAGCGTGGTTATGGCTTTATCAAAAGGCATCTTCTGAGGCCAGGACAATATGGCACCATCCCTGACGTGGCCTTCGCAACTCAGAAAAGGTACAGTGCCCTTTTCTTCGAAGGCAGCTGAACAGGCAGTGGGCTGATGGCTTCTCACGTGCAATGGAACAGCAGCTGAAACAGTTATTCTTGAAGAGTAACTAAGCTCGTGCCAATCAATAGTAGAATGGCATTTAATAGAAGGATGTGAAGAAGAATGGGATGCTGAGATGAAGCCACATATACACAGCCAAGAAGAATGGACAGCTGAATTAAAAAAACATCAACAATTTCCAGAATTTAAAATCCTGAATCTTGACAGGACAGAAGTGGAATTCAGGTGTTTCTGGTACATGGGGTGCTCTTACCCAATGTGAGGTTGAACTGTTGACCTTGTGTACATCCTACTTCACAAATGAGTCTGTCAGATACGCTAAGCCTATAGGCTGAAGATGATGCCCCAATACTTTGTAGAAACCTCAAGTGATTGTCCAGGCAGCTGGCTGTTTCTGTCAACTCATGAATTTTTTGGAAGTTGCTTGCATTCACTTCCTGTTTTTATTTTTTTAGGTAATATTATTTCCTTCTTGGGTCTCTGATGGAGTTGAAGGTTAGTTAGTTATAGTTGAAGATTAGTTAGTTATAGTTGAAGACTAGTTAGGATAGAAAGTGAATTAGGTATATTTTGGACTTACCAAAATAGGATAGATAATGGAATTATTTTCTCTGAATTTGTCAAATACAAATGGACTAGACATTGTTTAGGTATTTATTACTTGTATATATTGTATATAGTTATTGTACTTTTGTATATAGTTTTTCTTATGTTAGTTATAACCTTTTTCCTTCTTTCTTTCTATTAAAATAGAAAAGGGGAAATATGGTGGTATTTTATTTGTACTGAAATGTGATTTTAATTGTATGTTAATAAATAAAGTTGCCCGGGGGTCAGAGCTATTAGCGCCATAGCAAAAGCTGGGCAGTGGTGGTGCATGCCTTTAATCCCAGCACTTGCTAGGCAGAGCTAGGTTGATCTCTGTGTGTTCAAGGATACAGCCAACAGACAGTGACGAGGATGTCATGTGGTTGGTTTTACAACCAATGAGAAGGCAGAACAGAAAGTCTATATAAAGACAAACGGACAGGAAGTAGGTCTCTTTCAGAGAGGTCTCTTGGCTAAAGTGGCTAGCTGCAGCAGGTGGGTAAGGCTCTTAGCTCTGATCTCTTGGCTTTCTTCTTTGCATTGGTTCTGTGTTTCTTCTTTAATAAGACAGTCAGTTACATCTACATGTAGGTGCCAGCTTCTAGGTTTGTTGTTTTTGGGTGTGTGCTTTCTGTCTTGATTTGTTTCCTCTCTGGTCTTCACGCTGCCATGGTCTATGGTTGAGTAGAAAATTTCCACCCACATTGGGTGCTGGATATTTGGTGTCCTGAATGGCCTCTGTTCCAGCATGGGATTGCTGCTCCAGTTTGGGGTTGGACTTCTAGCTATGTGTGTGATCTCTGATATGGCCATACGCCTTCTGGGGTTTAAGATCCTGGCCTGGCTTCTGGTTGGGTACAAGTCTTCTGCCTAGTTTTCAGGGTTCAGGATGCTGTTCTGGCATTTGGGGTTCAGGATGCTGGCCTGGCTTCTGATGGGGCAGGGCTTCCACCAGAGTTGTGGACTGGGATAAGGTGACTATGAAAAAAGGGGTAATTGGAGTTAAGCTCAGTGGTCGCAGGCAAAACAGGGGGGTCAGGGGTGACTTACACGTTTTTCTGGGATCTGTCCTGGCCTCTGATGTGGTTGAAGGTTTCTGCCAGAGGTGTTGGCTGGAATATTTATGGTTCAGTATACTGGCCTCAAGACCTCATATTGTTAATGTAATGATACCTTTAGAATCTTAGAAAATCAAAAGGAAATAGCACGCAATAATAATAGAAGAAATAATAATAATAATAATAATAATAATAATAATAATAATAGAAGAAGAAATAAAGAAACTTGAGATTGAAATCAATGAAAGCGCCACTTTTTTTCTATCTTTGGGGACCTAAATCACAGTGATACATGTGTTCAAAACTCATAGCTAAATTGGTACATGTTTTTCTCATTTCTCACTTTTATTTTTAAAGTTTTGCTTCCCATAGCAAAAATAAATGTAGCAGATAATTTATAGAGAAGTACTTAATCTTCATATCAAAATATTATACTGAATATGTTGAGATCAACATTTTATGCATGGTAAATGGCAAAATTATTTCCAGATTGAATTCTGAAGCTTCATACAAGTTAGTATTCAATGATTGTTAATAGTCACAGGACACATTTCAGTGGCAATAATATTGTTTTTAATTTATATCTGTACATATTTAACCACTGTCTTGGAGTTAATGCCTGCAAACCCAGTGCTTTGATTACCTTGAAATGTCTTGACAAAAGGAAAGTGAGGAGATGGATATTCACCATGTACTATAAATACTCAATTGCTGATGTATCCTTGGCAAGCAACTGGTTCAGCTGTGTCCACTGAGTCCTGCTGACATTGAAGAGTTGCCAGAGTCAACATTGGACTGATTACCAATCATTTTTACCATAATGCTCTGGTTTTCTGAGACAAATTTCAGACTCCATCCTCACAACCCTAAAGGAAGGGCACGTGCCCACCTCTACTGAGCACAAACTGGTAAGTCACACCCTGGTGCCTCTGTCTCACTGCACCTCATAAAACATAAAATAAATGACAATATATGTTTCTAGATATGTTAGGAGGTTTGTCCACAATTCAGTAAAGTGAATCCTTAATTATGCATTGTCCTTTTCATTCTCATTAGTGAAAAGAGAATGCACTTTATTTGCTTGTGATGACATCTATTTCAAATGAAAATGACACAAAATTGCTGTTAGTAGGCATTGTTACACCCAAAAATGGTCATGAAATCATTTTTACGTTTTAAATAAATGAAACTTTCAAAGTTCAAGAAAATGACCAAAAACAATAGTAAAGGAATAAAAATTCAATGCACCATAAAACACAGGGACAGACACAGTTGCTCCACAAAGGGACAGATCACACACATTAGACTATGGCCAGGCAGTTGGTGCTGCAGCAACTTATGTCTACTGCTACAGCTTTACATTGGCCATATACTGGCAATGAATGAGTGGGGCTATGAACTGTATTTATAAAATAAGCACTGGACCAGATCTGGCCTATTAGCTACAATTTGGCAACTTCACTCTATCAAATCCAGTGGTTTCAAAATCAGTGTTCAAGACTGTATTCATTTTTAAAGGAGGTAGGCCAATCTTAAATAATTACTGCTACTTAGTAGATGTTTCTTCAAATTAATGTTTTCTTTTTAGCAAATAATAACCTTATGGAATATGACATCAAAAATTTGAATTACATTTATTATTACTTTGTACATACCATCCTAAATACATTCTCTCTCTTTAAATCAAGTTTAAAATAAATGTGAACACCTAAGAAACAGTATGATGACATTGACCAGAAGATGAATAGGTAGCAATTTGCTGAATGGGCTGCAGGATCCATATCTAGTATGTAACAGGCAGATTGATTATTATGACAACTCAGACTGCTGTAGTGATCAGATTTCTCATGCTAGGCTGTGTTTGTTATGCCACAAGGAAGCCAACTTGTTCCTAATTCCCTTTGTCAAATAGGCAAATCTATTTTCTTCTGTATTCAGAAAGGTAAAAGACTCTTGAACAAACAGCTGCTGATCACTTCAGGAGCTTTTGAGCCAAAAATCAAGGTAGATGAATATTTTGGCTCAATCAACACACAAAACATAATTATCTCTTCATTCTGAATTCTCTACACTTCTCTTTCAAAGTCTGAGACTTCTCTCTGAAACTGAACAGCAGTGAACAAAATGAACCAGGTGCTTTCTGTCATCTGTGTTGTGACTTGTATTCTGAGAGTAAAATTTATGTCTAAATATTAAACAAATTTCATTTCAGCAACCAAAGCTGTGTTTACTTTGGGAAGAACTATGACATGGTAGAAAACTGGTTTCTCCTTTTTCCTTCCTGACCCTCTGTGTGTCCTTACAGTGTCTGGAATGAAGCGCATCATATTCTACAGAACCAAAGGAGGATAGGAACATATAGATTGAATAGTCTCTATTGGACACAGTTTTCCTAGAAGAAAGAATTGTCAGCATCTTTCAGCAATCAACCGTGTGACCTGATGGTGTTTTCCACCCATAAAGCCAGGACAGCTTATAAAGCTCTCAGGAATATGGAACACTGCTTTGAGGAAGAAGTGTGCAGTATATTTCTAAAAAGCAATGTGTTAGCCACATTGGTAGAGATTTCCATAGATACCATGTGACTAGACATCATACTATGTAAAATGCCAGAAAGGTACCTCTGTGTGATTTGCACATAAATAGGAAACAAGGCTTCCCCTAGCCTTGAAGTAGAAATCAAGAGTTTTTGTATGTATTTCTTAGACATAAAGAGATGGTTCAGAAGTTAAGAGCACTTGTTGCTCTTGCAAAGAAACAGGTTCAGTTCCTAACATCCTCGTGGTGGTTCACAAGAGCCTGTAATTTCAGTTCCAGTGGATCAAGTGCCCTTTTATGGCCTCCATGGGTCTTAGGTGTGCGCATGGTACACATATATACATGCAGACAAACATCCATACACATAAACTACAAATAAATAAATATAATTTACAGTAGAGCTGATTAGGTCTAAGATTTTCCAGTAGAGGCATATGAAGAGAGGTCATGTTTACTAATAAGTTTTCTTGTAAAATGATAAGAGGTTTCTCTGCCAATGCAGTAAGTCAGATCAAGCCTAATTGACAAAGCAAAAGATCAGGTTCGTTTGAGCAAAGCAACTCCTGAATGAGTCTTCCAGGCCCAGATATCAGAGCTGGAGAAGTCACATGAACCCAAACTAAAGCAGAGAGCTTATATAGCCAGTAGATGAGGGTGATGTTGTGTCCACCACAAGCTGGGTTTGTGCCCAAGTGATCAAAAACTGAATGCTTTATGTGGAGTATTTACACCTTGGTGTCATAGCAAAGGCATTGCCTAAGGGTACTGAGTCCTTGGAGGACTGATGTCCCTAGCAGTGGATTATGACTACCTCTGCAAGGATCTGAAGGGCCTCCAAGAACTTGGTCATAGTGGGTCCATTGACAATGAGAGTGCTGTTGGTAGCGAGGAAGTCTCTTTCCTTCCAAAGGACAGAATGAATATAGGCTATTAAAAAGACACATTTAGATTCAGTATAGATGTTAGCCTATTGATCCTGTTGGAGCACTCTAGTCGAGGCAATTAATTCAGCCTTTTGTGAAGAGGTCCCCATAAGCAGAAGGGTTGCTTCAATGGTTTTACTGGAAGTAACCATTGAATAAGTTGCCTTGTAGTTTCCTGATCTATCTATAAGAGAGCTTCTATCAAGAAAGAGGGTGAGTTAGGGGTCTGTGAGGGGTTGGTCTAGGAAATCAGGCTGGGTGAGCATAAGTCCTCTACAGCCTCTGTTCATGAGTGGGAAGAGGTATCAGGGAAGAGGAATGCAGGGGCCCATGAGGAAATTAAGGGAAGAAGATGGAAATCAGAGAGTGTGGGGGCCAAGGAAAGGGTGGCCTCAAAGTGGCTGAGGATATAAATGTACAGGAAAAATGGGTATGACTAGAAAAGTGTAAGAGAAGAATCACCCTGCAAGAATACAGAGAAGTGGTAGGGTCTTAGGCAGAAAGGAGGGGCTCCCATCCACCCCATGATAGAAATTGGTGAGGGAACTATGGGACCTGAGTGAGAGATCAAGACAGAAACAATAGCGCCAGTGTCCACCAGGAAGGTGATGGACTTACCCGTTACCTGGAGTGTTACCCTAGGCTCTAAGAGGGTGATGCGAGTCTCTGAGTCTGTGTGCTATCAGTTCTCTACCAGGCTAAGAAGCTCAAAGGCTGGAAGAGGCTCAGATGTCTGTGCTGGTGATGCTGGACCTCTATGGTGTGGAATAGAGCACTAACGAGCATGGGAGCATTCCAACTTCCAGTGGCCAGACTGCTGGCAGAAGGGGCACAGCCTTGTTGGCAACTGGGAGTTGGGCAGCATCAGGACTAGTGGCCTTCCTAGCTGAATTTGAAGTAAGCCCCTGGTGGAGTTTGACTCTGGCTGGGCCGCTGCTGGATGGAGCCTTGTGGACTTTCCTTGTTCCCTCTGCAGGGTACTAATGGTCTCAAGGCAACTACCAAGGCATGAGCTTGGAGCATAGCCTTGTGTTGCAGTCCAGCCTGCTGGGAAGACTTAGCTGACTCCTCTCAGGCATGAAAAACTTTAAAAGCCATTTTCACCAATTCCTGTATGGAGGTTCAGGGAATATCCTCGGCCTTTTTAGTTTTTTAGTTTTGTTTTTTTTTTTTGTTTTCTTGTTTTTGTTTTTTGTTTTTTTGTTTTTGTTTTTTAATATCTAGCAATGACCACAAAATGAAATGGGTAGCCAGGACGATGGCTTCTGCTGGGGAGGCTGGATCAAGGTGGGTAGAGTAGGTATGTAGGATTCCAGCATGATAGGGTAGAAGGAAGAGCAGACAGAAACAAACAGGGAGATAGAATCTGTTGCAGAGGGTAAGGGTAAGTTGGATCCCAGAATGGCCAGACCAAATACCAAGAAATCTTAATGAGTTAAAAAGGCAAAGTGAGTACCTTTCAGTAGGCCCTGCCAAGGTATGGCACTAAGAAAACACACTACAAACAACAGAGTTAGTACAGGAGATTTGTTGGGGAATGGGGAGAGTGAAAGAGGGAATGGCCATCTTGGAGTAGGGACATGAGATAGGCTGGTAGAGAGACAAACAGCATCAAAGAGACATGAGGAAGAAGAGAGGTGGGGGTGCCAGGGACTCAGGCAGCCCAGTCAGGGTGCAGGGCTCTGGGACAGTCCTGGTTGAAAATGCCCCTGGAGCCGAGCCACCATAACCTCAGCCAACAAAACCTGGGTCACTGACCACAGGTTACCAAGGGAGGGGCAGAAGTGCAGAGCTCAAAAACCCTGGATAAAGGGGCTCAAACCATTTGTCTTATGGTGTAAGATAGCCCCAATTTGGTTAAATTTTGCAGCAGACACCCCAGGGGTTACTGAGGATCAGATTTAGACTCAGTATTGCTCATTTCCAGGTCTGTGACAGAGACTGAAAACTAGGGCAAGGTGTCCCCACAAATACCTGGCATGTCAGGGTGGGGGTAGCATTTGGGAAGAATATCTCCTAACACAAAGGAGCAATGACTGTCTTTGCTCCAGAAACAGATCAAGCTTGCCCTCTGAGGACATGCCTTGGCAGGTAATCCCGGGGGTCTTTGACCCAGACAAGGTCTTGACCCAGAAGCGGTAATGGTACCTCTTTTAGGCAATGGCTTGGAAATGGGTGACTTACCCCAAATCAAAATTTGATCACTTCTGGCAGAGAGGAAGAAGAGAGGAATATCTAGTCCACCCAGCAGGAAGATTTAATTCCTCCCAGGTTTTTGGCACCAAGGTAATAGGTTTTTTGTATGGTTTCTTTACCAAAACAGTAAGCCAGATCCACCTTAACTGAAAAAGTAAAAGAACATGTTTATTTGAGCAAAGCAACTCCCAAGTGAGTCCTCTAGCCCAGAGATAGAGGCCAGAGAAGTCAAATGCACTTGAACTAAAGCAGGGAGCTTATGTAACCTGTAAGCAAGGAGTGACTATGTATCCACCATAAGCTGGGTTTGTGTCCAAGTATGACCAAAAATGGAATGCTTTAGGTGGGGTCTTGGGCTGCTGGGAACTTCAAGGGAGAAGTTGCCATGGCCACCAAAAATGTGGAACTGGAATTTTTGGTGCCTTTTCTTTGTTGGAGATTCTATGAGAGGGTGTGAATTGGAGAGGAATGGGGCTTTCTGGATCAAGCAGGGGTGAGCTGGAGGTTCCAGTCATACACTTATAGCAAAGAAACAGCAATGAAAGCAATGAGTAGATATATTTCAGAAAGTTCCAGACATTTCTGCAATGAATGTGAACAGTCAAAAAGGTTCCAGATGTCTCTCACTTAGAAAACATTAGAAATTGTCACTATACTTGAGTCACACACTTCACAGATTACTGAGGAGTCACCAACCAATCTGGTTCTACAAAAGATTCATGAACACTGATAATTTCATAATCTTAGTTAAACTTCAGGTTGTGTGCACTATAATCAACTCATATAAATAAAAACTGATATGTCAACACTAACCATGAATTTCTTGAAAAATGTTTTCATAAGAAACAATTGATAGCCAAGTATTCTGCAATTAATTTCATACTGCAAAGATGGAAATCAGTCTTTCTGGACAAGTGAATAAAGAACATGTCTTTTAAAAGAAGCTTCTTCAAGTAACTCCTGTATCAACAGGTCTCAGCAGGATCTAGATAGCAATTAACATATAATTAATTCTGCCTTCTCCTGAAGCACAGACGTCTTTTGCTCCTAAATGAAGGCAAAAATCCAGAGTTTTTTAACTCATATTCTCTAAGAAACAAGGGAGGAAGCTCTGTATGAACAGATGAAAACCCTAACTTGTATATTCACCCAGAAGCCATCTCACCATTCAAAGAGGTAATCTATAAGTGAGCCTCCTGGCAGACCAATATTTCCCTCAAATTGGATTTCTCTAATCCCTGAACTGTGACCAGAAAAGACTTCAGCCTGGAAAATTGATTTTTCAACTATACTTCCTAAGGACTCACCATGGCCACAAACTATAAGAAACAATAATTTTTTTTTTTGTCCACTGCACTGACAATGTGAATTCACATGACGTTTTATACCACTGAACAGAAGTAAGAAATAGTCTTACCATTAGTTACCTCTTCATAGTTAAGATTGTGTTCGCCAAGGGTTTTAATGTACTGTGTGGGCTGGTACCATACACACGTATTGTATTCATTGTGAGTTCTTCTAGTTTTGCTCTCTATATATTGAACTGCTTGGCCATAGATTCTTCAAAAGCAAGAGGAAGGAAGCGTGAAAATACATATGGTCCCAGCCTTAACTTTGTAATAGGTACATAAAGACAAATAAATCACAGGTTGAGGTCCCAAGGATCTGTAACCCTGTCAGTATCTTCTGTCAGTACGTTAAGGTTCATGCTATTGTATGCTACCCTGTGTGAGCAGACAGACAAGACATATTTCTGAAGTCCCCATAAAGACAATACTGTTGAATCACACCAGTCTCAGTGTGATCTCTCAAACCTACATGAAGGTAGAAGTGGAAAATTAAGTATATAAAATTGTCTTCTGACTTCCACATGTACACTATGGCACAGCCATGCCCCCTCACACACTGCCAATGCACACACATGTATACACACATGCACAAAATAACAAGTAAGAGATTTTAAATCTAGGTAAGCTTATACTGTATATAATGAAGTGGCTGCTATTCAGTCTTAATATCATAACTAATATCTTATATTTTAGGATAAATTGTAACATAACATTAAGAGATTAAAAAACTTCCAGGTAGTGGTGGTGCATACCTTTAATCCCTGCACTTGGGAGGCAGAGGCAGACAGTTCTCTGACCTCAAGGCCAGCCTGGTCTGCAGAGTGAGTTTTAGGACAGCCAGGGTTACTCAGAGAAACCCTGTCTATAAACAAATAAATAAGCAAATAAGTAAGTAAGTAAATAAGGAAAGAAAGAAAGAAAGAAAGAAAGAAAGAAAGAAAGAAAGAAAGAAAGAAAGGAAGGAAGGAAGGAAGGAAGGAAGAAGGAAGGAAGGAAGGAAAGAAAGAAAGAAAGAAAGAAAGAAAGAAAGAAAGAAAGAAAGAAAGGGAAAGAAAGAAAGAAAGAAATGTATTTAAAGGACTTTTTGAGTCTACCAGGTTGATCTCAGTCCTGGGGGAGCCTTTGCCCTGGAGGAGGTGGGAATGGGGGGGTAGGCTGGGGGGAAGGGGAGAGGGGCGGGAGGGGGGAGAACAAGGGATTCCGTGGCTGATATGTAGAACTGAATTGTATTGTAAAATAAAGTAAATTTGAAAAAAAAAATTGCCTACTTACCTGTACTCTCCTCTTTCAAGCCAGGTTTTTTAGGCTGGTGAGATGGCTGAGTGGGTCAAAGCACTTGTTATACAAGCCTGAAAGCATGAGTTCAATCCCCAACATATGAGGAAATGTAAAAAGAGAGCACAGATCACACAAATTTGCCCTCAGACCTCCACAAGTGTGCCATGGTATGTGCTCAAATACATCGTGTATACACAATAATAAAAAATGATAATGATAATAATTTTAATTAACATTTCTAACAAGGAAATGGAATCATATTTCTTTAGCAATTCTAGAAATAAAAGACTTCATTTTCTTCAATCACCTCTTTGATTTTTTTCTACTTCTTCACAGTTTTTTAATCTGCAGACAATTTCAAAACAGGTAATTCCCTTAAGAACATGGGCACATGTAATTTGGAACTATTAATTAGTATATATTTACATTTTCATCTCCCTGACCTATCCCTCAGTCTCAGAAACTTTTATTAGTTATTTTTAATTTTTCCATTAGATTTTCTTTCTTGTCAAAAATTTAATAACCCCACAGCTCATTCACTGCAGTATTATTACTAACTTTCAGGTTACAGTATATTTTAAGAGATTGTTTCCATACTGATCTAGTCAGCATAGTACTGGGTACTAAGTAATTAATGAAGTTTGCAAAGTGCTATAAGATTTGTGTGAAATGTACTGTGGTAATAATACCAGTACTAATAACAGTAGAACAAATTTATCTTCCATAAACAATGTCATTGCTTGTTTCTTTCACTCTTAAAACCTGTCTGTGCTAGGTTCTATTATATATAATTGTCCCATTATTCTTGTGAAATTCTTATGTAGCATGCTGGTCTATGATTCATTTCACAACTCTGGAAAATCTTGAACTTCTGATCCTCCTGCCTCTACTTCCTAAAGTCTAGGGTTACAGGTTGTCTTAGTAATGGTTTCAATTTCTATTTTAAAACAGCATAACCCAAATCAAGTCGGAGAGGAGAGGGTTTATTTGGCTTCCACTTCCATGTTGCTGTTTATCATCCAAGGAAGTCAGGAAAGGAACTCAAACAGGGCCAGAGCCTGGAGGAAGGAGCTGATGCAGAGACCATGGAGGAGTGCTGCTTACTGATTTGATCTCATGACTTGTTCAGCCTGCTCCCTCATGGAACCCAGGACCACCCAGCCCAGGGAACCTATGGCACAACCCATGATGGACTGGACCCTCTCCCATCAATCACTAATTTTTAAAAATTGCCCTACAGATGGATCTTATAAAGGCATTTTCTTAATTGAGGTTCCTCCATTTCAGATGACTCTAGCTTGTGTCAAGTTGACATAAAACTAGCCAGGACCCAGGTGTATACCACACATAGCTTACGTGGTACTGGAGATCAGACCAATGGCCTTATGCATGCTAGGCCAGCACCCTACCAATTGAACCACATCCCCAGCCCTAGAAACCACTAATTACTCTTTGATGTGTACATTGTGGTATCTATTGAGTCCTTCTCTAGTCTTTATCTCATTTCAATGTGTTTACATTTTTATTTGATATACCATAAATGTATCTACCTTTAGAGTACACTGTGATTTTTCCATGCATGTGTATGATGCATGATGAGTAGATTAGAGTAAGTCACCGAGCTATCATCTCAGGCTGGTACCACTTTTTTTTTTGTTAGGAACATTAAAGACCCTTTGTAGTGGCTGTTTTAAAATATTCTTTCAAGTATAAGTAAGCCCACCAGGCTGCGGTGGTTCATGCCTTTAATCTCAGCGCTTGGGAGGCAGAGCCAGGCAGATCTCTGTGAGTTCAAGGCCAGCCTAGTCTACAGAGCAAGATCCAGGACAGGCACCAAAACTACACAGAGAAACCCTGTCTTGAAAAACAAACAAACAAACAAAAGAGTAAGTAAACCCTATTTATGCTGCAGTTATGTAGAATGTTAGAGACGTCATTCCTTCCATCAACCACGTCAGTGTAGCTACTAATCATCCTTTCTCCAATCTTCCTTCCCTCTGACCCTTTCTGAGCTTTAGGAGGAAGTACTCCACTTCTGTGTACATAATCCTCTGCTTTGGGTCATTTTCTGGCTCCCACATGCTAGTGAGAACATGCAGTATCTGCCTTTCTGTGACTGACTTATTTCACACAGAAGAATAATCCTGTGATATTACCCAGGTTTCTGAATTCTGTTCTTTTTATAGCTAATATTCCATTACCACATGTGCTACATGTTCTCTATGTGTACATCTGTTTTATGGATGTCTCAGTTGATTCTGGATCTTGTCTGTTGTGAACAGTACAGCAAGAAATAAGGAAATCCAGCCACCTCTTCACTGTCCTGACTTAATTCATGTTGGACATAAACCCACGGTGAGAATTCTAGATAAGATGAAAATTCAATTTCTATTCTTCTGTTTGGTGAAATGGTCACATTCCTTTACATTTCTCTAGACAGCGAATGAGGACTCCTCTTTGTCTACATTCTTAACAGCATTTGTCTTTTTGTCTTTTTTATAGTATACAATCTAATAGGGAAAGTAATCTCTAATATTCCATTAGTAGTTTCTTCAACTGCTCCATAAGGACTACTGAGATCTCAATTCAGGCAGAAATTCCATTCATCCAAAATTTTCTGTTCTTTTAGGGTGGTGGTTGGTCTACATTCTTAACAGCATTTGTCTTTTTGTCTTTTTGATAGTATACAATCTAATAGGGAAAGTAATCTCTAATATTCCATTAGTAGTTTCTTCAACTGCTCCATAAGGACTACTGAGATCTCAATTCAGGCAGAAATTCCATTCATCCAAAATTTTCTGTTCTTTTAGGGTGGTGGTTGGTAAAGTTCCTTGCAACATTACACCTTTAGTTGTGGAATGAAGTTTCCGCAGACTAGATTCAGTACGTATACCTCTTGCCCAACAGTCTCAGAATGCTCCAGTAAAAGTTGCACAAAAAAACCCCAACACATCACTTAAGATTTCAGTACAGCATCCAAACAAGTGCCTTCTCAGAATCTTTGTAAAGACATCTGACTTTCCCGAGATGATACAATGCTGTCTGCAGGGGTGACTTTGCAAAATGGATGTTATAAAGGTAGAAGTAGAATCAATGATCATAATTTGCCAAGAGATAGATCCAAGCTCAATATGTCAAGACACTTTTAACAAAGTTTTCCAATACATGGATTGGCTCTCCATGGGGTATTGGGTTAGGCTCACCAGGGAATTAAGCTAGAATGCAACCGACAACTTGGCATTAATGAGAAATTGGACTAAAAGGTCTTAAATGTTTCCTCACGTGCTGAAGTATGAGGTTTTAAGCCTCAGTCAATATTTGTTTTTAAGTCAGAGTCTTTCTATAAATCAGATGTGATAACAGATAGGTCTTTTCAGAATCAATTTTTATAATACTAAAGTATTTAGAGACTTTCAGGGATCAAAAGCTTGCAGAGGTTTGGGGGGTACCCATTCTTTTTCTTAAAATGAGTAAGCACCTGAAAGAATCCATTCTTTAAGCTGAATTTGTTCTTTGTACTCTAGACAAAAGAGACAAATCAGTTGCAATAGGTAAAAGGTGTCTATTAGCTTATATGGGTGGATAACAGTACTATGACTCTTCATAGTTATTGTCAGCCATATAGGAAGTCACTCTAGGTCAGCTGCACTAAAGCTAGGGAGAAGATATGACTTTAGCTGTTGAAGTTGCTAGTGCCTGAGAAACAATTATTTTCTGAGTCACAGAGCAGTTTGAAGAGCCAATCAAATCAATAGACAAAGGCATTACAAATACAGCACATCATGACAGTGACTCCTTTCTCACCTATTCCCACCTCTGAATCATTTAGCAATGTTATATTTTTAAAATCTTAAGCATGGAACAATTTCTTCATATTCCATAAATAATGATGCTATATTTATAAGTTCTTCAGACATTCCAAATCATGTTGGTTTCTGGCCTGCTGAGACTTAAAAATAGCTTTGCTTAAATAAGATCTGGACTGTGCTGTGGCCAAAGCAGAAAGAACTGGTGAGAAATTTTATTCTGTATGCTAGACAAGCACATGAAGAACAGAACTTGGAACAAAGCTGGGGTCTAGACAGAGCATGGATCTCAGAGAGCAGAGAACTATACACAGTGTGCCATGGTTCTACACTTCTAGAATGTCATGATACAAAAGTCATGGCTACTGAAATGAGAGACCCAAGACCAGGGCCCAAGAGACTATACAATTACAACCCATCTTGAATATCTTGCCATCTAAAATATCAGAGTTAAGAGAACTTCGCCTGTCAAGTTCAGGAAAATTGTCATCATGCCCAATTAACTATTTAGAGAAATCAACCAGCTTTCCTGTAGCATATGACTCTTAAAAAATACACTAAAAACTTGATACCAGCTAGCAGGTGGGTTCATTTTCTCTGCCAAATTAAAAAAAAAATAAATAATGTGAAAAAAGATCAGCACAAAGCAGAGCTTTACTGCTGAGCATTATGGATTTCATGGGTAAGGGTGGCTCTCCTAAGCTGAGCATTACAGATTTCATGGGTGAAGAAGTGTCTCTCAGAGACCACTTTGAGTGAGTTTGAGTTTTTACTTGTTTTTAGGATGTTGCCCCATCCAGTGATCTTTCTCTCTCCATTCCTCAGCTGGTCTAACTGTCTATGATTCCCATCTAGAGTGGGGACTGGATTTCTGTCTCTATTCATGGGATTATCAATAACATAGTTTTTGATTGGCTAGAGGAGGGGTGCCCCCCGTCTTCTCAGCTCTCTGTGTGAAAGGTAGAGAGAGACCCACCTCACACAGGGAAAATGGACTATTTTAGAGACATAAAATCTACTGCTAAAAAAATCTACAAAGAATTGAAAATTCACTGCCTATTTCTGGAGAAAAATTTCGTTTTACAAAATACAATCAAGGTTCACCTAACTCCTCTTCCTCCCATCTTAAGGATCCATGGCCTCAAACTGAATAAAACATAAACATCTTGAGAATTTTTCAAGTAAAGCCAAAAACCTTCTTGGGCCTAAAGGACAAATTTCCCAATTTAAAAACTCTACAGACAAGACAAAGGCACATTATCGTGGTCTGGAGGAAAATAAAGAGATGAACAGCACTTGCGGACAGTAGAATAGGAGACTTAAAGATGGAGTCAAAAGATTTAATATAAGAATACAAGTAGCTACAAAGGAGAAATAAGAGCAGATGGAGGAGAAATAAACAAACAAATACAAAGGAAAACTTCCTATTGGTAGGTAGAGGCCTTAGTCTGCAAATTCTAAGTCTCACTGAGGGCTATATTAGTGAAAATTATAAACAACTGAAATACCCTTCAAACTTTTGGAACTTGTTCTATTTGAAAAGAAAATGTTGCAGACTCCAAGTGAAAGATTAATTTAGATAAAATAGAAAGTACAGCCATATTATTATCAGAAATCTCACCTTCAGTGTGGAGTAACAAGCAACCAATGGAAAACACACACACACACACATACACACACCATATTAAAAGATTCACTTGTCTCTTAGCAGATGCCCTGACCTGCTGTTGGAGAAAAATAGAACCCAGCTTCAGAATGTATTCCCATATCCTATTACTTCTTCCTTCCTGCTATAATTGCAGAAACTTGCATGCATCTTCCCACTCTATTATTCTCTTTTTCATCTAGGATTTTGGATATAGAAACAGGAGCTGTTGCTTGATGCAGAGGCACACTGCCAGGCAAAATGCTTGCTTGAATTGGTAATTCCTTGCTTTCCAGTGGAAGAGGTTCCTGTTGTTTTCAGATTCCCATAATAACTAAGTTCTATTTCACTAGAAAGTTGGTAACCATGAAAGCTGGAAGTCAGCTGTGAGATTTCTTTCCTTGACTCCCTATATAACTGGTACCTAGATCTAAACTGAATATCACTTGCTTACTCCATCTAATGGAAAAGTTAACAGTCGGAGTTGGGTATGGTGGCACATGCCTGTCATCCAAGCATTAAAGAGGTAGAGGCAAGAGGATCTGTAGTTCAAGGTTATCTTCAGCAGAATAGTGAATCCTAGGCCAGCCTGAGCCACATAAGACCCTGTCCAAAAAAAAAAAAAAAAACAGCAACCAGAAGGTAACAGCAGGAGAGTCCCTTCCTCCTGAAGGAAGATTTCATGTGGTATCCAGACACCCATGCTTATCAGCAGGGATTATACATAAGGGAAGCAAGGCTGTCTTTGTTTTACATGAATCAAGACTAGAATTGCTCCATTGTGGGGATATTTGTGCATAGATGGTGCCAGCCCTCTGCAGACAACAGAAGCACAGAAGACCTCATCTGCATAAACATGGATCCTATCTATGTGCTATCATCTCACCCACGCTAGTTCTTTCTCAATAATATATATTCCTCATGCCAAAACCCAAAACCTTGCAAATACCCCTACAAACACTCTTAAAACAGTGTGTTTGTCCCTGACTGCCCTCTATTCTCCAGAGAAGCCTCCTACTGTTACTACTACAGCCTGTGCCTTTCCTATTTCCATAGTTCTTCAGTTTATCCCTAGGCTGCAGTCAGACTGATCATGTCCCTGTCTTTCTCAAACAATGTCAATGGTTTCTATTGCTCTTAAGATAAGGAAAAAGGGTGCCTAGAGATGTTACCATCAATAAGGATAATTGTTATTAATAACACATGTACACTGTGCTAAGCACTTCCCCATTCTAGCTTTCTAATCTCCAAGGTAAGTGGCACTGTGACCATTTTACAAATAACAACAGTAAGAGCAGGTGAACAACTATTAAGAGGTGGAGCTGTTATTTAGATCTAAATCCCTTTGTTCTATTGACTGAGATCTCTCCATAATACCAAGGCTACTCATAGTGGCCCTCCCTATTTCTATGGTTTGCTAAATAAATGTTTACATTTTAATAAGTAAATGTTGTGCACATATTTTTTCCTGTCCATGAACTCCTCCAAATACTAAGCACAAAAAGTTAAATTATTTCATGTAAAACACACATTTGACAAGTTGACATAGGAGTAAGCTCTCTACGGACAATGAGAGAAAAGGCCCCAGGGTGAAAACTGCAAGTTGCTCACACATGCTTCAGTGGGAAAAAAGACTATGGTTGAAAGGGATGTTAAGGACAACAAGCAAAGTCTGGGGCACTGTGGAAAGAGGAAAGCTGTGGCTGAAAGCACTGGAAGACCCTAACCCTTCAGGCTTACACCCCAAGCCCCAGGAAATAAGGAACTAAAAAGAAAACTAGTTCCAAGGGCCACCTGACTCAGCCACTACTCAATCACCCCTGTAACAACATAACAATGTAAAAAGATTTCTGTTAAGAGATGTGCTCAACTGTGACTGGTCAAGTGTTCCAGGAAGGAACACTGTGACCTTTGTGTAAACTCCACTCCTGCCCTGGTACCCCCCTTGAGGTTTCAGGAAGAATGTACATGCTGACATGACTGTACCCACTCTGTGATCAGACCATGATCTTGTGAAACGAAATTGTATGGGAATTGTAATCTTAGGGATTTTGTGGGTTTTTCCTTTAAAAGCCCCCATGGGGTTGCAGTAAGATGTGGCTCTTGCTCTTAGGAGTAGAGTTTGCCCATCTGTACAGTTGCTAATAAACCTCTTGCTATTGCACCAACTGGACTGGAGTCTGGGTTCTTGGGGCACCCACTCAAGACCCTAAACCTTTGGGGTCCAACAGCAAAAACAAACTAGAGAGATAAAGGAGGGGCAGGACTCTGGACCAATGACAGCAGGTCAGCTGCCTCCACCTGAAGGCCTTGAAATATGTATACATAAATGTGTGTGTGTGTGAGACACCATTATCATTTCTTTTATTCTTGTTTCTAATTGTAACAGAGACTGAATGATAAACAAGGGATGGCCTCTAATATGAAGTCTTCATATATTTCAGGAAACAGACCCTGGATCATCCCATAGATAGTGAGAGAACTAAGAACAGATGCAGCTATGTCTTGGTAACTGTGAGAGGTCAGAGGTAATAAAACAAGTCAGCAATGAACAGCTAGCAGATAGTCAAGGTCAACAACTATGAAAGCATAAGTCAGAGATGAGTATAGGAGAGCTTCAACTGAGCACCGCTTTAAACCAGTTGATAACGATTTAACCTGGTCTTGACTTATGAAAAAGAAGGATAGCCTTGCTTCCCTCACTTATGACTAGGAACGGATGTCTGGATGCCATGTGAAATCTCCATGGCCCTATGACACAGATTTAAGACAGTAAGTTAGGAAACACTTGGTGCCTATCTGGCTATGACATTCCTTGTTGACCACCTTTATTATGCTGTAGCTTGCCTTTCTTTTCTATAGGAAGTATACCACTTTTAATACACACCATTTAAGCCAGTTTAATATAGCAATGGGAAAGACTTCTCGTCTTTAACAAAGTCCAATACAGTAATGCCCCATGGAAAACAAGCATTGGAGCCCTACGTTGACACAAACTCCAGGAGCAGCCTCATGGAAAGACAGGGAACCAGTTAGAAACACTTGCATGATAAGGAACTAAAGCTACTACTTGGCTGAAATGAAGCAAAACTCAAGTTGAGGCTCCAAAATGTCAATAATCAGCACTGGGGTTATACGAGGAGCAGATCCCAAGAAAGTGTAGGAGTCAGTAAGTGAAACAAAATGCACTAGTCAGAAGTAAACTGCTCACACCTCAGGAGTTAGAGACAGGGGCTAGTTGTACATTGTGGTAGCACTTTCACCATATCATCAGGCTTATAATCACTGGGAAAGAATAAAGAATAAAGGAAACTCTGTTGCCACAGGCATGGGACAAGGTTACCTTTAATGCCACCTATCTGTCTGTGCTAAGGAGCTCAGTACCCTTCGCTACTGACAGCTCTGCCACCTTTCCAGATCCAATGAAATAGGATAAGGGGTGCTGTTACTTTTGTGACCCACTTACTCACATGGATCTCCCTGGAGTGCTAAGTTAAGGCAGAGAAAATTTACTTGGGGAGGGTGGAGTTTTGGAACGTTGGGAGATTATAATGACTTTTTCTTTCTATTTTGATGAAAAGAACCATATCTTATGGCATTTATCTGTGCAATCAGGGTATTATTAACCCCTTGGAATTGTTAAGATTAAATAGGTTACCATATGTAGACACTAAGTACCTGGAACAGAGAAAACGTCTGAGAAAAGTCACAAGAGAAAAATTTAATATACTCCAAACATGCTGGTGTTGCATAAGTCCTTCACATTCAAGGATCTTACATACGAGGTGGGAACTAACATTTATAAATGACCTTGACCTCTGTTCTAATTTCATTCCATTGCTGTGATAAAACACTGGCCAAAAGCAATTTGTGCAAGAAAGGTTTTATTTGGCTTACAATTCCAGGTCATAATGCATCATTAAGGAAGTTCAGAGCAGGAACTGAAACAGAATCCATCGAGGAATGCTGTTCACTGGCTCACTTAACTAGCTTTCTTATACAGCACAGACCCATATGCCTAGGGATAGAGCTACCTATATTGAGCTGTGCCCCCAACTACAATCATTAATCAAAACAATCTCCTAGACATGGCCATAGGCCAATCTGATCTGGCCAATTCCTCAGCTGAGGTTCCCCTTTCCCAGGTGAATTTAGGTTATGCCAAGTTGACAATGAAAATTAACATAACCTCAGTTTTAAAATGTTAATCCAATGATATGGCTTATCTCAATCTAGATCATATTCCTTCAGAGGCGTTGCTATTTTGTAACAGAATTGTACTGTTGGACCTCTCCTGACCCCACATACCACCCCCACTCACATACACATAAATAATAATAGATAATACAATAATAGTACACTTATAAATAAAAAAGCTCCTATTTTTTAATGCTGCCCAAGGTAGCATATCTAATAAGTACATTTGAGAAACATTTAATCATTGTCTGCCTCTTTATTTTCTAAAGACAGAGAGAAAGAAAGGGTATGGAGTTGGATAAGTTTGGAGGTGAGGAGGATCAGGGAAGAGCTGGGGGAGGGAAAAGTGTCATCATAATACATTGTTTGAAAAAAATTTTATTAAACAAAGGAACATTTAGATGATGTTTTAGCACTTCATCCGCACTGACCTGATCAATAAGGCAGACAGTTGGCATCACTTTGAGTCACGTCTACCTTTGGGATAGCAAATAGCTCTAAAAGAGACTTCTCATGAAATCAAAGGCAGAAGCTGCAGGCAAGATTGTTCCATAGTCCATAAGGCAGATTCTGCCCCAAGGCTTTTAACAGTTGTATACATTTGACAAGGAATAGTTAGTAATCATCTTCACTCAGTTTAGGGCTTGCCATTTGCTCAGGTTTCTACTGTCTTTATGTCCATTATAATTTAGATTCTAATTTACTTCTGTGTGAGTGGTTTTCCTTGACTTTACACTTTTCTCACATACAAGGTGAACACATAGGGACTTAAAATTAGAACACTTGATCTCTCCCTGTGCCTAACTTTCCTGCAAGATGTCACCATTGCCCCTTTCGAGTCACCAAGGGGCACTTCCACCACTTCTTCTGAACAATCATAGCTCTCAGCTCTTGTGTGTGAATACAATGCAGACAGAGCAACTTTACCATCCATAGTT
Organism: Peromyscus eremicus; assembly: GCF_949786415.1. NCBI lineage: Eukaryota > Metazoa > Chordata > Mammalia > Rodentia > Cricetidae > Peromyscus > Peromyscus eremicus. Next base: position 21,191,530 of record NC_081421.1, on the reverse strand, counting down.
GCATTTTGAGAATGACAAGATAGAAAGGTGAAAGCAGACTTCAAAACAAGCCCAAACTCCTGCCTTTACAGAAGGACACTACAGAGAACGGCAGGCCATGTCTCCAGCCCTCACACAAAGAAAAGACTTCTCACAAAAGGAATCTAAGGTGGCTCAAGACCGCAAACCTCTGCACAGTTCAGAAGTTGGTTTTATAGGAAAGCAGTAACAGTCTACTTCCATAGCCGCTCACTTCTGTGACATCAGACTCTTTAATACCTATGTGTTCCACCTGTCCCTATCCCATAACTTCCTTTATCCCACTCCACAGAAAGGAAAAGTTACAATGGCTGCTTTAAACCGCGTCAATTGCCTGTGTTAGTTGACACTGCTCTGCCACCTGTCTCAGCTGCAGTGGCAGTTACATCCTCACCTGCCCCAGGTGCCTCCACCTTCAGCTATGCAACAAGCGCACCCCTTAAAAGTGTCTGTCAGTCACAGACTTGCTCCTCTTGCTTTCCTGTCTGTCCTTCTGTCTGTCTGTCTGCCTCTCTCAAGCTCCCACTTTGAGAGGGCTTTTCACTCTCTCACTACCTTCTCCCCCAATAAACTTCTTGCACCATGTTGAGCAGCAGCATGGTCTCTTAGCCAGCCAGCAGAAGGCACCCACTCTTCCAAGTTTTTATCCTTTTAGCCTTCATAACAGCCATTTAAACAAGTGTAAAAGGTGATGCACGTGGTATGCCATGGATTTCCTAGACTTAGGTAAAGGTGATAGGAATTCCAGCCACACCACCATGGTCGCACATGCCCTGGCGGGACACCTAGTCATTTCTGCCTAGTCATTTCCGGGTCATACATCCTAGTAACTCATGCACTGCGTGGTCATGTAATCGCTCAACATCTATGCGCATGCGTGGAGTGGCCACATGGGCCTATGTGTGCAGGTGCGGGATGGCCCTTAAAAAGGCAGGCCCCATGTTCTCCCCCACCCCTCTTCTTCCATATGAGTCCTTTCAGCAGATCTGATCACATTTATCCCTTTCTCCTTGTCTGAATAAAACTCTTGTTAGTGGATTCTGTCATGTTTCGTGACTTCCTTGCAGGGTAAGAACGCCACTAAAAACCATCAAAAGGATCTCATAATCTGGGCAAGTAGAAACAAATAGTGCATGCATGATGACTTTTATTACTTACGCTATTTTTTTTTAAAATTAGGACCTTAAAAATGAATTAACAGCTTTAAAAGAAACTTGGAGTCAAAACTCACAGTAGAAACGGCAAACCAGAGAAGGGACCAGGAGGAACCAGGAGGAACCAGGGCTCCAGAAATTAGACTAACTGGGAGGAAATATCAGGGAACAGTGAGTAGCGGAAGAGGGTGGACTGGGCAGGTAACATCCAGAATGTATAGATGTGGTGACTAATGGCACAGCTAATGGGCGTCGTCATCAGAGAGGTCATTAGTAAGGTGAAGGCCCAGCAAACAGAGGATATGATGTGGTGGGGTATCTGTGATGTGACACTGGATAAATTAAAGGCCTCGGGCTCTTATGTGATTTTAGTAACAGAAGGACTATAGACTACACGAGTCACAGTTTCCATAAAGATAACAATAACTAGGAACATTTGATTTAGAGAGAGACTGAAGGGTGAGACCTTGTGCTTAACACATTGTGAGAATCACCTGTTCGTAACGTACCTTCCTGGAGTTACAGATGGGGAAACCTGTGTTCCCTGTCTTTCTGTTTCTCAGATAGTATCAATCTAAGATTTATTGAAAGAAGGGTTTATGAAAATCCAGAGAGTTCTTCTGCATTTTGCTACATTTCCTTTTGTTGTTCTTCTTAGTTTTAATGTTTTGTTGTTTGTTCTTAGTTTTAATGTTTTGTTGTTGTTGAAGACACCATTCTCCTATCTAGTTGAGGCAGTCATCTGTTCTCAGCCTCCAAGAAGCTCAAGTAACAGGTGTGTACCACCCACTCAGCTTTAGGATCCAGAACCCTTAAGCAGCATTCCTTACTTCACCATGCCAGACTTTAGAAAGGCACAAGGAAACTCATACAGGAATGAACAAGTCATGACCACTGTGCATTTGTACATTAGTTTGTGCTTATATGGTTTTATCCATAAAGGAATATAGCAAATGTCTCTAAAGTATTTATGGGAAACTTTCATTAAGAATGGTCTAAGAGTTAAAATTAGAACCTAGGTTAGTGTTCAAGAAATGTGGTGGTTTGAATAAGAATGGCCCCCATAGGCTCATATATTTGAATGTCTAGGGAGTGGCATTAGGGGGCATGGCCTTGTTGGAGGAAGTGTATCACTGGGGTGGTTTTGTGATTTCAGAAGTCCAAGCAAGGCCCAGAGGTTCTCTCTGCCTGCTGATGCAGATGTAGAACTCTCAGCCACTCTCCAGTACCATGTCTGCCTGTGTGCCACCATGCTTCCTACCATGATAATAAGGGAATAAACCTCTGAAACTGTAAGTCAGCCCCAACTAAATGTTTCCTTTTATAAGAATTGCTATGGTCATGTTGTTTCTTCACAGCAATATAACACCGACTAAAACAAGAACCTAATAGGTTCAATTGAAAATAACTGGAATACTACATCACATGAAGGAAATTTATATAAGAAAATCCAGGGAAAATGTTTGAAACCTTGCTTTACAATGTAATGTAACATTTGTTTCCATTAAGTTGCTTTGTAAAAAAAAAGAAAGAAAAGAAAAGAAAAGAAAAAAAAGTCAGCACAACTTAATTCTTAGCACAAGGATTGTGAACTACAGGATGTCTGAACCCCAATCCTGAGGTGAGCCCCCTTGTTTACTTGTTTACTTTCCAGGATTATATCCCTTCCTTCATTGTGTAATTGTTATTTCAAAATGCTAGCCAGATACACTTCCTGCTTCTGTAATACTGCTTAACTGTTGTTTACCAAAATTAATGCACACAAGGCCTCCCATGGCAGGAAATCCCCAGAGGTGAGGTAATTGTGGTCTGTGCCTTTAAAACTCTAGCCTGAGCTTTCCTGGGCCAGTGACTCTCAGACTATCAGGAGAGGTTGTTACAACCATATTTCTTAGCAAATTTACTTTTTGCAATCTAAATTTGAGTGTTTGTTTGGTGGTCTTCCTCATGGTCTCAAACTCCTTAATAACACAAAGAACTTTAATCTTTAATACCAAAAATGTGAGCCATTAAGAGAAGTCACATTTAAACTGAACTTTAAGTTAAATCTTTACTCTGTTAAAGACACTGTTAAGAGAATAAAAAATAACAGTCATATTATACTAACTTGGTTTATGAAACAATTTTATTACAAAGGATTTGCATCCAAAATATACAAAGAATTTTAAAAAATTGGCACTCTAGAGGAAAAAGAACCATGAAATTTAAGAAATGGAGACATCAATAGATAATTCACTGAAGAAAATACTGACATGGAAGATGAGCTCAACAACATACATCATAGTCGTTAGGAAAACATAAAATTATAACCACAGCTGTAAACAGAGGCTTTTCTCTGTCCCCTCCTGTCCTGCAGCCACTTGTATATACTCATTCAGAGGCTTAATATTAATTACAAACCATTTGGCCTATTGCTCAGGCTTATTGCTAGCTAGCTCTTACAACTTAACCCATTTCTATTAATCTATGTATTGATTGCCACCTGACTGTGGAGTTACTGGTCTGTTGGCATCTTGCTCCTTGGGTGGCTGGATGATGTCTGTCCCTGACTTTGCTCTTCTTTTCCCTGTATCTCTCCTGGGATTTCCTTCCTGACTCTTATCCTGCCTTGCTATATGCCAGAGTAGCTTTATTTACTAACCAATAGGAGCCACATATATTCACAGTGTACAGAAAGACATCCCAAATCATTTCCCCTTTTCTGTCTAATCAAAAAGGAAGATTTTTAATTTTAACAAAGTTAAAATTACATATAACAAAACAGTTATCAAGCAGGAATTATAGTTATAATATTTAGTCTATTTATATTTGGCAAATATAAGAAAATATTTTATTATCTATTCTATCTTTGTGAGTCAAAAGTTTCATATCTAATTTATTTTTTATCCTAACTAAAAAAAACTGTAATTATAACTTTCTAGTCTTCGACTCCATCAAAGACTCCAGAAGGATGTAATATTACCTGAGTAAACAGGAAGTGCATTGCAAGCAATTTCCAAAACTTCAGAAATGACAGAGATATGTGTATTCATTTCACGGGCACTGCAGCTGACATGAGAGACTAGGAGCCCAGTGTGGTTCTGTTTCTGTGCGTTAGAACCTATTTAAAGCTTTCTGGGGTTTTATGTGAATGTATGGGAGGCACATTGTTTTAAACAAAATAGTTATTGTTACAATCCTCTCAAATCTTAGCAAAGAACATATTAGTTACAAGACTTAGACTCTTCAGGATAGGACAGCTATTGGAGTAATCTCTGTAACTGGCCAATCATCTATGATCTGGATATTTAGAATGTGTTTCTTGCTTGATGTTGTTCTTGTTGGTTGTAGTTCACCTTTGTTTATGTTATTACCTTTTCTTTCTTCTGGACAATACTTGATCATTGTTCTTATTGCATATAGTTTTATGTTAGGATTAGAACCTTCTTATTTAGACAAAGAAGAAGTGTTATGGGAATTAGATCTGTTCAGCCAATGGTATTGGGATGACAAGCCCTAGGGTGTGGTCTTGTCTGCGTACATGATTGCTTAAGAACTGAGGAGAGGGGTTGAGCTCCTCTCTTGGGTGGTCAGAGCAGAAGGAAGTGGAAGCGTGGCTTGTGGTTGGTCTTCATAACCTTTTGGCAGAACAGCAGGACAATGGCAGCTGGATCAGCAGCAGCACTTACTTTTTCTTATATCATGAGTGTGTTATTCCCATTGCACCCCTTAATAAATTATTGATCAGACTTTTGTGGGTTATCACTTCAACAAAGATGTACTGCTGCACACCTTTTTAAACAATTAATATGACAGAATGTATGCTCTCAAGTCTGATGAGGACACAAAACCATCAAGACTCTTTTACATTGCTCTTAAGAGTGCAAAATAATGGCCCCCTTTAGAAAAGAGCTGATCTCTTTCTTATAAAGCACACATGTACTTACAATACCACCTAGCTGCCCTACTAAACTTATTTACACAAGAGAAATGAAAGCTTAGGTCCACAAAACAATGATGAACTTGTTGAAATGTCTTGCTGGTCTAACATAGCCTGGCAGCTTTCTCCAAAGCTCGACAACATAAGTACTACCTACCCCCAACAAGGAGACTTCCTGCTCTCTACCTGCTCTTATCTAGAGAATATCTTTGGACCCAGAGAACTGACCTTATCTGAAAGCTGTACCTAAGCCTAGATGCCTGATTAATTTCTAGTGTGACTCTTGGCACAGTTTCCTGTTAGAAATCTTTCCCCTACTGCACATATGGTAACTACTAAGAGCTCTACTGTAGGACCCTGCTGCCACATACAAAGCCTTATGATAGGACTGTGCCACTTAACACAAATTAGGGTTTGTTCCTAGGTTCCCCAGTCCTATATATTTCCTGTACTCTGGAATAAATCTGAGATGATTCACTGAAGTCATCTCCTGAAGGGTTGTCTCTAACATACCCTGTTCCCTGCTTCTGCTCCCTCCACTCTCATGGACCAATACATCAATGATCCCAAAGAAGAAGCAGAACTGCATGAACTAATAATGCCTTTCAACGCTTAATTCATAATTACTAAAATATTGGAAAGATAGGAAATAAATAAAATGTATCTCCCTTGGTAAAAGCAATGGTATTCATATGGAAGGTTATGCTGTTGATCAACAGGTGGAAAACACGGACAGGAGCAACAGCTATAGGAATCTCCCTGGTGATGCCTAGTAAAAGCAGCCAGATTTCAAAACTATAAATGGTATGACCTCAATTATATGACATTCAGGAAAAGCCAAGACCTTTCAGACACAACAGATCAATGGTTGCAGGAATTGAGAACAAAGAAACATATGAGGAGATATTTTATTTAGGAAAGATTATTTCCTTCTCTGTCTTGATCACAGAATTTTATGCATTAGAAAAATATAAAGAACTATATACCCCAAACTGGCTTGCTGTAAATTAAATTATAATGCGAAAATTCTAAAGTGGCTTTTTATACACACATACCAATGTATAATATGGATGTATGTGTATATATTTGTTTCCTTTTGCACAATGAACTCTGTGTATACTGAGAGAGTGGTTTGGGAAAATTTTGGATGTTTTAAATAAAAAAAATGTTTGTTATTGTGTGTGCATATGAATAATGCAGAAATAAGAATAACAACCCAGCATGTGGGGGAGGTCGGAGGACAACTTTGTGGAGTTGGTTTTTCCTTCCAGCTTAACTTGGGACCCAGGGATTGAGCTCAAGTCACCAGGACTGCAACAGACATTTTTGCCTGGTGAGCCATCTCACCAACAGGAAATTTGCACGTGATCCTAAAATAATAGTATTTATGAAATACAAATGCCAAAATCCAAAAGAATGCCTTTCAAATTTGTCTCTGTGGTGAATTCCATCAAGAACTTTAAATTTGTACTGGTACCTAACTGTACCTAAGTTATAAAGCTACATAAAAACAGTAAGATGGCTCGTTAACTTATTATTAATACACCTAAACTTCAGGATGCCAGTGACAACTTTAGTTATCACTTTAAGCTACACTGTTACATGAAATTATAATAATGGAGGACTAAATTCTACATATTGTATATAAAGACATTGTTCTAAACACACTAACTAATATTTATTCTCATTGATGAACAAACAATACAGACAATCACTTCAGAACAGTGTAGAACAATGGAAATGTATCAATGAAATAACACTGTGCATACTAGAGCATTTCATATTTTACTTTTAATCCAAATTTTTGCAGACTGATTTGATACTACTTCAATAAACTAAACTCCTCTTAAAGAATGCACTCCATAGTGATTGTTATGAACTGTTTTAATCACTTGCTGTGATTTTTGTAGCTTTGATAAGTCTCACATGAAAGAAATCAACTATGATTCAGAAAGCAAAAGAAAGCATTGAGAAAACAGTCTCCTTGAAAGTGTGAAATGAGTGGAAATATTTCATCTCAGAGCACAGATAAATATCAAGATAAACTTTTAGCTTTTTAAAGTATAAATGTTTAGGACATTATCCTAATTTTCAGAAATATAACTGCTAATACAAAAGTTTCCTAGTGTTCATTGACACATGTTGAATTGGAAAAACATATTATAGTGAGATAGAAAGTATACACAGCTGATTGAATTTCAGGGCCATGTATATTGCTCACAGTTACCAAGGTTTTATGCAAAGAAACTAATTGACAATGAAGTCCCTTTCTTGCAGCTGATGTTTTCCTATGTCCTGCCTGGCCCACAGTCAGGAAAAATCTGTTCCACCTACTGGCCTGCAGCCATAGGTCAAATGGCTTTATTTATCAACCAGTGAGAGCAACATATTTTCACAGCATACAGAAAGACATTCCCCCATCACTCTCCAATCTCTTAGAATGTAGCAGAAAATAGTATTTAAGGAAACAAATTATTTTGATTTGAAATTATTTAACCCTTTTAACTTTCCTCTGCAACATAGTTTTATTTTGCAGATTTGGACTCACAGGTTAGAGTTTGCCTGTGAGGCAATCATACATTTATGATTTTTATTGTCACATCTTTTTTAGTTGCTCATTGAACATTTGTCCTATGAGAGATTAGATAAAAGAGAAGATAAGTCATTTGCTATTTAAAATACAAGCCTCTAATATCTGGAGAAAAGTTTAGCTCTTGTATAGCACACCCATGATGATGCTAAATTATTGTAATGTATTGATTGTGGCCAGTGGCACCATAGAAACAAAATTTTCTTTCACTAAACACTAACCTAATGATATTTGCATTCCTTTTCACGTTTTGGCAAAAACAATTGGTGTTTCTGCCTCTAGACTCTAACAAGTGACAATGCTGGCTTTGTGGGAAGTGACAGGTGATTCCTCCTTTATATTCAGCACATCACACAGTGACTGGCTCATGTTAGAAATTCAGTAAAGATTTATTGAACTGATGGGAAAGGAGAACTCAGTCTACATAAAAAGAGCAAAATTATTATTTTGAACATTGCACTGCAGTCAATTTTAAATAAAATAGAAATTTCATTTTAGGAGAGAGTTGGGAATATAAGGAAAAGTTTATACACATTTTCTCCTGAAATTTACCAAGATTTTTACAGCCTTTAGATAAAGATGTGAAAGCAAGAATGGAGGTTGCTGGGAAAAAGAAGAGGTTCAACATTCAGCGTGAGTAGAAGGAGGATAACAGGGGGATATGATCAAAGTGTATTATATAAATATGTATTTATGAAATTATAAACTAATAAAGAATTACAATGTTTTTTAAAGTGCAGATATTTTACTCCAACATTCTCATTCCTAGGAATCAAACTCAAGAAATTCATTTTGTGTGTACACAAAGACTCATGTGTGTTTCAAATAATAGTAACAAATAAGAAACCCTAGAAGCCATCTTGTAATTATATAAATAATTAACCAAATAAAATACAGCAAAATCACAGAGGAGGGCTGTAGCTGGAGATTTCTCCAGTCCCGCCGGGGCCCACGCTACTCAGACCCAAGTAAACACACAGAGACTTACATTACTTATAAACTGTATGGCCGTGGCAGGCTTCTTGCTATCTAGTTCTTATATCTTAAATTAACCCATTTCTATTAATCTATAAGTTGCCACGTGGCTTGTGGCTTACTGGTACTTTACATCTTACTTCTCATGGCAGTGGCAGCTGTCAGCGTCTCCTGACTCAGCCTTCCTGTTCCTAGAATTCTCTTCTCTGCTTGTTCTGCTTATACTATACCTTCCTGCCTGGCTACTGGCCAGTCAGCATTTTATTTATCAATCAATCAGAGCAACACATTCACAGCATACAGAAAGACATCCCCAGTAGAGGGCTCTTGCTAATTTCTGATGCAGTGTATTAATTTTCTTTCTTCTATATGAATTTTGCAATTTTTCAACAGCTGACTTCTTTAGTATTGAACTATTACAATATACATAAAATCCTTTTGTAAAAAGTTAAAGATAATTGAAACAGGATAATAAGACTCACAACCACAAAATGACTACTTTGCTCCTCTTCTGGCTGACCTAACATGCCAGTCATACTGACATGTCTCCACCTACTGGATGAAATGTATAAAGAAATTCAGCTAAGTCTCACATGTTCTCTTTCTTATTGGATGACTAGCTTTCATGGTACCAGAAAGCACAATGTAAACCTCTAAAGAAGGGAGACAAACAACAGTCCTACCCAGCTACGATACCCATGAACCACATCAACAACCAGCGTGCCACGATAACCCTAAGGGTGCATTAGTGGCACACACACCTTGATAGTAACCAATGAGACTTAAGATACATTTGACAAGAGGAAAACCATGCTTGGTACTGGAAACCCAGCTAACTACTCAGTGCTAGTGAAGTTGTGGTTATTGGAGGAGAGTCTACAACCTCTAATTACTAACACCTAACAACAATTTATTAATGTTTGTCTGTATACCCACAGATAAGTGTAATCTTCACCCCTCATCAAGAAAACTTCTCTACAACAGATGGAGACCACTAAAGAAAATCACAATGAATCAAAATGCAAAGCTGAGTTCAATCACAATGGACATATCTACAAAATACTTCTGCACCTAAGGCTCTGGGAATATTGCTGAAAGGGACTGGAAATGTTGTAAGAGTCAGAGTATTAGGAAATTTGCTGTGAGAGTGTGTCTCCTAATAACATCAGAAGCTATACCCATAAAGTCTTGTCAACATGACTGACAAAATGTGAACTGAGCAAGGGGGACCCCAACAAACTGACAAACTGGATGCAGATAAGCCCATAAGGCCTCAACACAGTACAAGAACTGTAGGCAACTGAAGAAATCTGGGAGCAGAGGAGGTGGTCAATTTTAGGGAAGAGCACATAAATTGGTTGTCCAGGACCATACAGTCATCCCTGAAAAGATACATACAAGTATCATTATATGGACTGAACAGGTTATATTTATAAATATACATGTGTATACATACACATATATACATGCAATAAGAATTAGTGGGAAAAAAGAGGACATGGATTTGAAGGGGAGTAGAAAGGGTTATATAAGAGTGTTTGGGGGAGGAAAATGAAATTAGGAAAACTGTTATTATAATCTCAAAAAAAGAGACAGAGACAGAGAGAGAGAGGAGAGAGAGAGAGAGAGAGAGAGAGAGAGAGAGAGAGAGAGAGAGAGAGAAAGAGAGAGAGAGAGAGAGAGAGAGAGAGAGAGAGAAATCCAGCCATCAAGAACTCTAACTCTCCATAGCATCTGATCCAGGATAAGTCTCTGTTTTGTTTTGTAAATCATCCTTAGATCACTAGAATCAAGTCAAATTGGAAAGAAGATCCTCTCATCACTACCCTTCTGACTGAGGTGCTTTTAGGATCACTTTTCAGTGCATTGCCAAAGCCTTCTGTCCCAAGGTGGTATCCTTGTGACTGTGTGTGGTTATCTATGGTGTTTTCTGTGTTATGAAGTGGTTGGTGATGATGATGGTAATGATGGCATTGATGGTTTTGATGGGGGTTGTGACAGTGGTCCTGTGAAGTAACAGTGACAGATGATGTAGTACTTATGTAATTTTCCAGAATCTCTGGACCTCAGTTCAACAATGACAATATTATACATAGTACACTGTCATAAAATGTCCTGGGACTCCTATAGAAGAAGAGGCAAAACTGTAGCACAGAAAGAATATTGGGGGACAGAAGTTGCAAGCTCCAGTCATTCTAGTCCTCTATTAATAATAGTTTACTTTGTTGTTTGATGTTCTCACTCAATTACCCTGCAAAATGAAGTTTAGTAGATTAACTCCTAGAGTATTTTTACACTGTGTAACTTTCTTTGACTTCTCTTCTGAATTTTTAAGGAAAGACCCATACTGGATCACATATAACCTGAATTCTCTGTCAATTGTGTAGCTATTTCCTCTACACTGAAACATTCTCATCTGCAGGGAATGTCATTAAGACTCAGGAAATAAAGGAAGCTTGCAAGGCCCAGGAAAAGTCTAAAACTTACAACTATCAGGCCAGGTGGTGGTGGTGCTCTTGTGCCCAGGTCGTAAGAACTCCAGCAAGACCACCACGGAGCGAATATCCGATGCAAGCACACAGAGGTTTTTTAGTAACAAAGCAAGCCCCGGGCTTGGTCCATGTTCCAAACACTCAACATAGCAGGATGGCCCTGAGCATTCACTTGAAGGGGTTTATATAGGAAAGGTTTACATCCAGAGAGTTACATATCTTGAGATTGGATGAAAGGGATAGGGGTGAGGTAGTTCTTTGAAGTTACTGGCTGAACTATAAGCATGAGGTTACTGATGGCTAACAGGATTCAGGGTATCTACAGAGACATAAATTTTTCAATCCCTATGTCCAGCTTTTGCTAAACCCAGGATATATAGATTTATTGTTTCAGCCTTATCTTCCCATGAGTTCAACTTCTGGTCAGTTCTAAAACTGCTGGTCAGCAAATACCTTTAGAGGAAGTGGGGGGGCATCTCTCAAGATGGCTACTGATTTTTCCCTTTCAGTGCACGCCTTTAATCCCAGCACTTGGGAGGCAGAGGCAGACAGATCTCTGTGAGTTTGAGGCCAGCCTGGGCTACAGAGTAAGTTCCAGGAATGGCTCTAAAGCTACACAGAGAAACCCTGTCTCAAAAAAAAATTTACAACTATCCCAGGGCCCCTCTATTGGGTTATATAAAAAGCAACAACTGCTGGAAAGAGGACACTCTCCAATTGGCCTAGGTTCTATAGTTATGCAGACAGCCCCAGGGATGCAGCTATCATTTTTCTCCCAGTGATGAGCTGCCCTTGAGTAATCCACAATCCTGTAAGTAACTCCTCACCCATTCTCCTGTAAGTAGCATGCTGATGTGGTATTTGCTCCGTCCATGACCTTGGGCTATACTGGCCAAAGGAGGCACTGCTTCTTGCCTTTGTACTTGACCTCTTAAAGAGAGGAGAGAGGGGTCATGTGTTTCCTCCTTCCCTTTTTTTTTTTTTTTAAATCCTCGTATGATCAGACACTTGATGGCCTGATAATTCCGGGTCCTCTAGAACATAATTCAGTGCCCTTAACCACTGAACCATCTCTCTCCTCTTTTAAAAACATGTGACCCCCTCTCTTCTTTTTAAGGGGTCACATATAAAGGCTAGAAGCACCGCCTCCTTCGGTCTGTGTACCCAAGGTCATGGGCAAAGTAAATATCACTATAAACTGGTTCACTTAGCTAGGCCTGCATGAAAGTGCTCTTTTGGTATGTCGTCAGCACACCACCAGAGGCATTTTTTTCATGTTCCCCTTCTGGAAAAAGTCACATATTTCTCATTTTGCAAACAAAGTTTTAATGAGAAAACTTTGTTCTCATATAATCTCTGGTGGAATTTGGCTTATCATGGCAGAGCTGAGTGGCTGCAGCTAAAACTGGATAAGAGCCAAAAATATTTGTTACCTGGTTCTTTGCAGAAAAGTCTTATTGATTGCTGATCTAAAGACATGTTAAGCAGCATATGCTTTAGGTCCTATAGTTTTCATAGTAAATACATTCAGTGTAGTAGGGAATTGGATCAGTTTTGTTCATTAGTGTGTTCGAAATGCATACATCAGTGCCTAGCATCAGATAGACACCAAACAACTATTTAGAAATTAAACATATTGTAATGAAGAATTAAATGAGTTACAGCCTCTGCAGCTTGGAAAGGCCCATGCATCACTGTCCTGCCTGACATATCACAGTTTCTATATGCTGTGTAATTTAAAATATGTCCAAATGGAAGGAAGTTTGTATATAGTGCCCTTCCCAGTGTTGTTTATGGCATGCCCAACTGTACATGGATCCAACTGCATACCAGGCTTAGCCAGCAATGAATTCCTAAAGGAATTTCAAATTTAGTAACAATATGATACCTATTCCCATTCACAAGTATAGGCTAAAAAAATGGACTCTCTTATTTCTGTAAAAACATACTTCAGAAGATAATGGAGCCACCTAGAATAGAAAAGATTCATCAATCACACATAATACATTTAGTCTAAACCCATGGCTTCAGATTTCTTAAAGTTTGCTGACCTTATCTTTGTTTTTACACTTGATCTTAGCCAAAAGGCCGAGAAGCGATTTATCTTTGTTTTTATAGACTCATTGCTCAGAGCAGTGTGCTCTGGTGCAGAACTACGCTTTACATAGCTTGCAGTTTTTGTTTTCATATACTGTAAATGCCTCCTTATGAAAATTCATTCTCTCTTCTATTTATTGTTCATTTGATAAACGAAAGTACATCCACCATGGTGCATGTAGGAAATTTTTTTTTTTTTAATTTCATGTTATCAGATATGTGAGGGTGCTGAGTAACTGCTGAGTAAGGACACAGTCTTTGGAATAACAGACCTGTTCACCAGTCCAATGCTCTAGATATTTACCCTGTTGCTATGTCTCAACTCTTCATTTAATAACGTCATGTTTAAAGAGACAGACAACCTTTTGTAGCTGGAGTTTTCCTGCCTGGCCCACAGTCAGGGCAAATCTCTCTCACCTGCCAGTCCCACAGCCGCTCAGACCCGACCAAGTAAACACAGAGACTTATACTGGTTACAAACTGTATGGCCGTGGCAGGCTTCTTGCTAACTGTTCTTACATCTTAAATTAATCCATTTCTATTAATCTATACCTTGCCACATGGCTCATGGCTTACCGGCATCTTCACATGCTGTTTTTCATCATGGTGGCTGGCAGTGTCTCTCTGACTCAACCTTCTACTTCCCAGCTTTATTCTCCTCCTTGTCCCGCCTACACTTCCTGCCTAGCCAATGGCCAATCAGTGTTTTATTTATTGACTAATCAGCAACACATTTGCCATACAGAACATCCCACAGCAACCTTTCCCTGTATTTAGTCTGTACATAGACACGGAAATGGTTATTACATCAACTTCAAGTCCATCATGTACATATTATATATTAATGTCATGTTACATAATGACATATGTAATTCTGGTATTGGTGTTATATATGTAAGAACATTGATTGCCAAACAGAAAAAGAAAATATTTTCATGTATTATCTATGTCTTTTTACTTTAAAGTTTAACTGCTTCATGGGGTCACCCACAATCAAGATGATTTTTTTAATAATAAGTATGATTTTTTCCTTGAAAAGAAAGCCTACTGCCTGGGTTCACTATATTCTTTTCTAATAATGTCAGAGAGATTTGCTGTTCTTATCTCCCAAGGAGGTATGTAAGGGTCAGCACTGCTACAGGAACTTCACTAAATGGAGCCACTCAAACTTCAAAAATGGAGCCCAGCCAGCAAACACCACAAAACCACTAAAGCATATCTGTGAGGACACAGCAAATAGGCATTGATTGCTGTTATCTGTGGGGATATTTTGTTTGCGCTCTAACAAATAAAACTTGCCTGAAGATTAGAATGTGGAGCTAGCTACTAGTTAACTATAGAGGCAAGGCAGTGGTGGCATACACCTTTAATCCCAGCCCTTGGGATCTCACACCTTTAATCCCAGCACTAGGGAGAAGGAGACAGGAAGTGATATGGCTTGGCCAAGAGAAAAATATAAGGCAGGAGGAGACAGGAGCTCAGCCCCACTTTCAGGCTGAGGAGTTGGCGAGGTAAGAGGTGGCTGTGGCTTGCTCCTTTGTCTCTCTGATCTTTCAGCATTTACCCTGATATCTAGATTCAGGTTTTTATTATTAAGAACAATTAGGATTTGTGCCAAGTTACCATTATAAGTGTAGAAAATGTAATTTAATTTCATTAAAAACCATGCTATAAAACTGTATAGAGTCCTATGCAAAGGAACATTGCCATTACTATAAAGCTTAACCAACATTGTGTTAAAATTATGAAAGCTTTTATTTGAAAATTTAATTATAGATCTGTATGGTGGTACACAGCTACTGTCCCAGCACTGAGGAATGGTCAGAATATCAAGGACAGGCTTGATTACATGGTGAGTATGTGGTCAAACTGAGTTACATGAAACTTGATCTCACAAAACTAGAACAAAACATGCACAAAATAAGACAAAACACCACAATAAAAATTAATTCCAAAACACCTGAGTGTTTCCTATGGTGTAAGTGATCTAAGTGTAGCCCATGATAAAGAGCTAAGCAGCACTCACTTCAGGGATCTACCTTGCTTTCTCTGCCTCCCATCCTGTTTAATCCAGATCGCAGCCTGGTTGGTAGCAACTCACAAATACTCTGTATATCGTTTGTTTGTTTTTTTAATGGAATGAGTTTTTTGCTTGGTTTTGCTGTTATTATTCAAGGCAATGCTTACTATGTTGCCAAGGCTGGTCTGAAACTTGGAAACTCAAGTGTTCAACTTCATACATTTAACTAGTTGAGACCTCAGATACATTCTGCAATGTCTGACAATATTGATGTTTTAAATGTTTATTTTTTTATTTCTATGTGTATGAGTGAGTGCCCGAATATGTGTATGTGCACTAAGTGTGAACCTGGTGCCCATGGAGGGCAGAAGACATCATCAGATCCTCTGGAACTGGAGTTACAGGCACTTGTAAGCTGCCATGTTGGTGCTGAGAACTGAATCTGTGTCCTCTGAAAGAGCAGTAAATGTTCTATCTGCTGAATAATCTCATCCATCTTTGTGTTTTAACATCTTTAAGCAGCCTTAAAACTAGGTGAAAGGCATTTGATGATATTCCCAGTGATTTGTGTTTCCCAGAAGACCAGAACCATTGTGTTTAAAATTTAAACTTGTCTGTGAAATCAGGAAGTCTGCTCAGTACTCTCCCCTGATCCTAAGTTAATCACATTCTGAAGAAGTCTGCATTTCCACTGCTGTTAAGGTGAATTATAGCAGAGGGAAATTCAGAAAAAAAAATATGTTGTGTATCAAAAGAATCTTAATATATAGAAGAATGATAAATAATTGTGGGATTGTTAGGAAAGCAGCTGATGCACATGGAATCTTTCAAGTACCTAAAATTGACATTGATTTCTGGAAAAAGTTCAAAACTTCTTCTCCCACCTGAGAGAAACAATAATGCTGATCAAGATTAAAAACAGTGATACTAGAGTTTATATGGCTCAATGGGTAAGAGTGCTTGCTATGCAGCATGAGTACATACATTCAAACCCTAGCACTGATATAAAAAAACAGGTATGGCTGTATGCTCCTGTAACACCAGCTCTGAGGCTTACTGTTCACCAGCCTAGCTTCTTTAGTGAGAAAACTTGTCCAAGGTTATAAAGTGGAAAGTGATAGAACAGGACATGTGACAGCCTTCTCTGGCCTCCAAACACATGTACACACATGGTCAGACCTGCACATATTTGCACACACAGCATACACACAGACATACACACAGCTATGCATATACACACACCTTCATATGTGCATAAATACATTCACATATATGTATTCACACATATACAATTACACACTAGCATACAGATATGCATGTGCACATAAACAGTAATAATAACAACAGGAATTACTTTGATTTGGCCTAAAGGCTGATGGTAATTATTCCATCTTGCCTTTGGGATAAACACATTTAAATCATTTCATTGCAGGTAGCTCTTTCACAGGGATTTGTCCTCATTGGTCAGGGTATTCTTTTTTTTTTCCCTTAGATTTATTTTGTAGTCAGGACCCCTGTGCTCAGAACAGGATATATCTTCAGAAGGAACCTTGAGTAAGCCTAGGGACTTAGAGAAGAGACAGGGCATACTCCCTAGAACCTTCATCTCACTCTCTCAGAGTGATACAATCCAGAGAACTGAGCTTAGAGTGCAGATTTAGAATAAAATGTGAAAGAATGGCCTTTTGTCTGCCTTGAGCCACCAAATAAAGTAGAGTCAGTGTTCATTGCTGACCTTACACACAGCTTCCCAGCCAGCTGTATGGAGCTGCTAAACCTTTCTCCAACATCGTCACTGAGGAGTCTCTGGCTTTACATTCTCTCTGAACATCTTCCTAGGCACTTAATAGAAGTGGCAAGGCCAAGGGAGGTCCAGTCAAGCACTGGAATGAGGAGATAACTCTTTTCATCTTCACCATTGTGGACATGACTAGCACACTGTGTTTCTGCATCACATGACTGCAGACTGGGAGCCAGAACTTGCAGTTTGAGCAAGCAAACTAAAAATCCACAAAGAAAGTGTTGATTTTGCTTGTGGCAGGAGCAATACATAGGCAGAATTTTCTTTTCCACTAGGGTGTTCTATCCTCTTCTTATATTGAAATATTTAGCTTGTTAAGTGAAGTTGAACCATATTACAGAGAGTGTTATAGTTACTTTTTTTATTACCTTGACAAAACATCATGATCAATGCAACTTACAGAAGAAAGAGTTTTATTGGGGGACTTGCTTATAGTTTCAGAGGGTTAGAATCCATGATCATCATGGAAGGGAGTATGACAGCAGGCATGCATGCATGGTACTATAGCAATAACAGAGAGCTTACACCTGATCCACAACCATAAGACAGAGAAAGCCAACTGGGAATGCTGTGGGCTTTTAAAATCTCACCCCTTTCAACAAGTCACATCTCTTAATCCTTCCCAAACAGTTTTACGAGCTGTTGAACAAACATTCAAATAAATGAGCCGATGGGGTTCTTTTTCATTTGACCTATCACAGAGGGTGACCTACTTCACTCAGAATCTACTGATTTAAGTGCTATGGTCATAATTTTCATAGCAAGATCTAGACTCACATTAGACTAAATATGATCTATTTAGTCTAGATGATGTATAAAACTGATTGCCACATCTTTCTCTGTGTTAGCCTCACCGAAGATTCCAAGACACTGGACATTCTATACACTAAAGATAAAAAGAAAAATTCTTCATTTTTGTATATCAAAAAAATGGACACCTTTACTGGACACATATCAAAAAAGAAATGTATTTAATAGCAATTAGTTAATTCTGTATATGTGGATGTATATGTGTACAGTATATGTATATGTGTATGCCTGTGTACTTCTGTGCACACCAGTTTACATGTGTGCTCTGTTACTCTTCTCCTACTCTTTTGAGGCTCAATTTTTCTGTTAACTGTTCATTGATCTTTGGCTAGGCTGCTTTGCCAGAAAGCCCGAGAGAACCACTTATCCTCATCCTTGCCCCCAGCACTGGGGTTACAGGAGCTGGTGGCCATACGTGGCTTTTTATGTGGTCACTGGGAAACCAAACTTGGGACCTCATACTTACTTGCTAAGCCATCTCTTCATTATCTAAAGAAAATATTCACATCTCTGGAAGAGGTAGCAAAGGAAACCTACAACCCAGCCATAGTTTTAAATATGGTTTCAGAACCTTTTCTTTTTTTTCTTTCATCTCACAGAATCACAGAACTACTCAGTGCCGGGCATCTGGCTTCAGTGTTCAGTGTCCTCAGAAATTCATGGAAACAGCTCTCACAACTCCACCTTCCTACAACATATACACACTATTATTTTCTTTCTATTCATGCACTTTTCCAAATACCATCTTTGCCCTTCCATTGTATCCTATATAACTTGCTCTTCTGTGTAGATATAACCAACCTTCTTATTAAATAAGAAACACAGAACCAATGCAAAGAAGAAAGCCAAGAGGTCAGAGCTAAGAGCTAAAACCTTACCCTTCCTCCTGCAGTGGTCCTACCTCTCCGAACTCACTACCCCTGTGTTAATGTCTTTATATAGTGTTCCTGTTCTGCCTTCTCATTGGTTGTAAACCCAACCACATGACCACCTCGTCACGGCCTGTCTGTATAGGCCTCTAGGTTTTCCTTGCTTGGTATTGAGATTAAAGGCATGTGTGTCCAATAATGGCTGTATCCCTGAACACACAGAGTCTTACCCAGCTCTGCATACCAAGTTCTGGGATTACAAGTGTACGCCACCACTGCCCTGCTTTCCTATGGCTTGCTAATAGCTCTGACCCCCGGGCAACTTTATTTATTAACATACAAATAACATTTTAATACAAATAAAATATCACCATACTTCTGCTTTTACTAATTTCCTGCCTCACCCCTTCCTCCTTTGTCAGGGATACACAAGGTCAGAGAGGTTATCTGGTTGTTAAAAGGAAGGTGGGGAAGGTGGAGAAGCCAGGGAAGGGTGAACAGATTTTAACAGTCACATTTTAACAATTTGTAAAATCCTCTTTGTATCAATTTAGTAAGACCCTGGTATAACCATTTTCATCATTATTGTCAATATTATATTTGAGGGTACATGGATTTTTTCTTCAGGTATATGCCTTTCCAATTGCATGGAAACCCACCTGCTCCTCCCTCTACCATCAACCATCCACTTCATATAGCGGTTTTAATATAGACTTAATCTTGTCTTGATGACCACCTTTACATCATTTAACAACTATCTCCAACATCATTCTCAGAAGCTCTCACCAGAACCCTTAGGCCATGTTTCATTCTCTTCTCTGGTCCCATTGAATCACATACACACCACAAACAATGCTTTTCATGTTATGTTGCAACTGCATCATTATGTCTTTCTAATTAAAACTAGAACTTTATTTTTACATATTTGTATAACCATGACTTTATTACGAAGAGTTTTGCCCACACATTCTAGAGATGTGCAGCAGGCTTTCTTTGGGGCCACTAAAATATGGAGACTTATTATTAGTTATGAATGCTTGGCCTTAACTTAGGCTTGTTTCTTGCTAGTTCTTAAAACTTAACCAGTTTTCCTTTGCTTTTGTTTTGCCTCAGGGCTTTTTGCCTTTCTTTCTTTCTTTCTGTATACCTCACTTTCACTGCTTCTCATGTCTGGCTGGCGGCTGCCTGGCTTCGGGCCCCAGGTGTGTCCTGCGCTTCTCCCTCACTCTCTCCTCCTGCTTCTCTTATCTTTTGAACCTGGACTTCCCCCACTTATTCTCTCTGCCCACCAGCCTCACCTGTCTCTCTTTTGCCTAGCAAAGGGCCATTCAGCTCTTTATTAGACCAATCAGGTGCCTTAGGCAGGAAAGGTTGAAAGAACAACACATTTTTTTCAAAATTAAACAAATTCAGCAAAAACAAATATAACACACCCTTACATTGTTAAACAACTGTAGCATAAACAAATGTAGCACATCTTTGCCTAGTTAAAGTAATATTCCACAACAGAGATGCAGTTTTAATTTAGGCAAAAATGAAAGCCACTGACTCACTAACTGAAAAGACTGGAGTTACATGACCTCAGAGTAGTAACAACAAAGGACAATGGCTCTTTCATCCCAACATCCTCTGATTAAGCCCCTTTGGGGAATAGGCTTGTCTATGAATTCAGCATTAGAGGAAGGTGTATGATCAGCTCAACCTCTGTCAAGTGCTATCACCACTGGCTCAGGAGACATGCAGCATGACCATTCGCCAACAGGAAGTTTGAGGCGGGACTGTGTAATAAGAGAGAGTTCTGGTAGGGAGGGAAGAAGAGACGCAGCAGCAGTGCAGGTGATGTGAGAACCAGGGCAGCTGCTGTGCCAGGTCTGGAATTTTGTGTGGCATTTGGTAACAGATAATGTTCAACATATACAAATACATACTATCATAAGGCAAACAGTTTTTGTTCTGTATTCATCCCAGCATCCACAGATGTTGTCTAATAATGCTACTAGAACCTATCAATAGATTAACCAACACACTGTATTTAAAGACAATTTTACACACTAATTAACTCAGATTTTATAACATTGAATCCTGATACTTCATCAACCAACTTCATGAATCCAAGATATTTCCAACCCATGAGTATGAAAGCCCAATAATAACACCATTTTATAACTAAGTTGAACACCATAAAATTGGCTGGGTTGGGTAGTTCATATCTGTCATCTTTGTCCTTGAGAGGCAAAGGCAGAAGAACCAGAACAAGTCAAGGCCAACCTGGGATAAAGGTGAATTCCAGCTTAGCTTTAGCTACAAAGAGACAACCTGTCCCAAAAACAAAAGTAAAATTAAAACAAAGAAAAAAGGAGAAGAAAAGAAATCATATGAATACCCAAGATTTCCCAAGGTTTAGACAGACACTTAAACATACAACCCCACATTAATGTACATGTTTATATAAATTGATATACATATGTAAATAGAAATATTTAAAGACAACTTCCATATTAGAGATATAATTTTAACTTATAGTAACAAAACTATAAACCCAACAAAGCATGTTTTGCAAGCTTTTATAGTAAAAGTGTTCTTTTACTTCATTCCAGATATATAACAGAAATATTTTATCAAGTGAAATTGTAAGTTTAGAGTTCCCAGAATCAAAATGGCTAGGTGCCATTTTGTATCAATACAGAGGAATTGTCACAATGGAGATTAAAAAGGTACAGACAGCAAAATGCAGGTAAGTGAAGCAGCCACCCTCTTCTTAGATGCCAGGGCTTCATTGCTGAAAGATATCTTTCTTTTTCTTTTTCTTTTATTATTATTATTATTAAAAGATTTTCTATTTATTTATTTTATTTTTTTTATTTTATTTTATATTTATTTATATCTATTTATTTTATTATTTATTTACATACCAACCACAGATTCCCTTGTTCTCCCTCCTCCCACCCTCAGCCTTTCTCCCAACCCACCTCCCATTCCTACTTCCTCCAAGGCAAGGTCTCCCATGAAGTGCCTATGGTGAGACACTTTGGGCAGCCTTGGTACAGGGAGCGGGGGCTTGGAGCTGCCTCAACTGAATGTACCAGGCTGAAAGATGTCTTTAGCCATCAAATTACAAAAACATTCTAAAGTATAATTTTATTTTTTTTAAAAAACAACCATTAAAATAAACCATTTATTTCACCTTGTTTCTATAAAAGAGGTCATTAGCCTAATAGTGTCCTCTCATTTTTAATAAAATCCTGAGAGTGACATGTGATCAGTTCAAATGAAAGCACGTACTCCCTCAATCATGCTTCCACATTCCTCATGCTTCTCTGAATCCCTCTTATCCTCATGGTTATTCTCAGCAATATCAGAAACTCAGAAGCTACAGAACAGATATTTTGTTCAAACTTGTCAAAAATGAACAAGAGAAACAGCTATATACAAATAAAGCCATTACCAAATCCATAGGAGCCAAATGAGCTGCACCAGCTGTTAATTTCATTTCTAACATTTCACTCACCATTTTCTTGAAAGTGGACATCTACATGAAGAAAAGAAATGTAACCACATGTAGCTATTAGGTACAAAAATATTTTTAGTATACAAATACCAAACTTTTCTTGGATAACATTTGTATTTTCCATCCACATCTGGCTCTGCTTTCAATAAAGTTCAGTATTTGTGACAGCCTTTCTTTCAGAAATGAGAAGGCTTCATGCCGTGAGTATTTCAAATGTTCAGAAATACCAACTGTGATTCAAATGATTTATAAGGTCATCACCCAGGAAAAAGCCAAGAACCCTGAATTTCCAAGCAGCCAAACACAGGGAAAACATGAGGAGATAGGCGTGTGTGTGTGGGTGTGTGTGTGTGTGTGTGTGTGGAGAAGTAGCTTCTAGAATAGATAGTGAAGCAAAGCAGTAATGAATAGCAGAAATGAAAATTAAGAAAGTGGAAAAGGCAGTTAGTGCCTACCTTTTGAGGTAGATCCTGAGCATTAAGTTGTACAAATCGATCTACTTGAATAAATTTGAGTCACTGTGTAAACTAAACTGTCCATAAATGAAGACTCATTTTAGAAAAGTGCAAGTTGACTTACTCTATTCTTAATAATGTTTCCAACCTTTGTTTGGTACTTATGATCAGCCAGTGGGCTGGGTGCTTGATAAATGCACAGTTGTTTAATGGATGTTTGATTTTAATGTTTTGAAATATCCTATATGTAGTTACAAATGTGATCAGAATTTACAAATTAAACATAAGCAAAAGGTCCTGAGAAACCCTCAGTTGCAGTGATTTCCTTTGAAAACTTCTTTTCCAGGGCTTTATATGCCAAGTTACTTGACTTCTGTCACATCCTGGCTTATAATGTCTCCTTCTCACTCAGCCCCCCCCCCACTTTAGTCATCAACATGGTGATGCTGCATCTCATTTTCCTCACAGGACATTCTCTGTGCACTGTTTATCCAGATGCACTTATTTATTATTTATTTATCCATTTCTGGTCTTGCTCCCCTTTGGCAGCCATTCTGTGGAAGTGCCAAATAAATTTTAAATGAATGAATAAGAGTGTCTGATGTCAGAGACACAGAGACATAAGGTTCCAAAGCATGCTTGATGGACTTCTGGTCACAGCTACCAAATCCCAGAAATTTGTTGTTTCCTTTTCTATTTTTTTTCCATTTTGATGGCCTGCCAACCATGCTCCAGTCATTTTCCAGAGCAATGGAAAGAGTAAAGATTAATGTAGTGAAGACAGAAACTAGACTTACATTGTAATGGTGATAAGAAGTAAAATAAATGGTGCAGAGGAATAGCTATGGCCAGAAGAGTGCCTGAGATGCAGATAACCAAAGAGGTGCCAGTAAGAGGCTTCCCAGGGGAAATGATGCCCAAAGAAATATATAAAAAGTAAAGAAAAAGTTAACTACTTGCAGTCACAGGGAATAAAAGATCTATGTTGTAATTGTCACCCCCTCAGAGCTTCTCTGTTTGGTGCAGACAGCCTCCAGTGACAGGAAAGCTGGAGTCAACATGACTATGGCAGTTGCTCTGTTTTAGGGTAATGGTTAGATAGGCATCGAAAAAACAGGGAGCAGGGAAATATAATCATATCTGTGATAGGCTGTAAGAATTATAAGAAGGGAAATCAACAAGACTGAATTGCTTTTATAAAGAGAAAATTAAAAGGTGAAAGGTAGCTTCCACACTGAAGACCTGAACAAACAGAGAGCAATACTGAGATAGTGATATAGAAACAGTATAGCAGAATCCTCTTGTGGCAGATTTCACTTTTGTGAAAGAGCAATGATGTGCTCAGTGATGTACGGTAAAGATTAGAAACTTAGAAACACCTATGGTTCAAAAGTGATGTATGGACTGGGGAGATAGCCCAGTCAGTAAAGTACCCACAGAGCAAGAATTATGAGCTGAGTGAGTCCAGATGCCTAGTACCCACATAAAAAGCTGGGCATGGTGGCAGAGACAGGCAGATCCTTGGAGATCAAGACTAGCCAATCTTGATGACTCAGTAAGATTCAGGTTCTGGGAGAGACCTTGTCACATAAAGTAAGGTGGAAAGACACACGACATTAGCATCATTCTTTACATGCACGTGCACACACACGAACACCTATAAACAGGCATCAATGCAGCCGGGTGGTGGTAGTGCATGCCTTTAGTCCCAGCACTTGGGAGGCAGATCTCTGAGTTCAAGGCCAGCCTGGTCTATGGAGTGAGCTCCAGGACAGGCACCAAAACTACACAGAGACACCCTGTCCCGAAATCCAAAACCAAAAAGAAAAGAAAAAAAAACACCCCCTCAAAAAAAAAAAACAGGTATAAATGCACACACAACACATACACTGTTTTAAGTGTTTCAGGCGTGGGTAGATTACTCATTGTGCAAGCATGAGGAACTAAATCAAATCTTCAGAATCCACACAAAATCCTGGTGTGATTGAACATGCTTAGAATCCTTGCGCTGTGAGGTAGAGACAGGTGGATCACTGGTATGTGCTGGCTGCCAGCCTACCTCCAGGCATTAGAGACCCTTTTTCAAGGAAATAAGGCAGTGGAGTAATAGAGTAGGTTGCTCAACATCCTCCTCTGACCTCCACATGTGCATAGGCACGGACGTCCACATCTATACAGGCATCATACACACACTGTAGACACAGACACATGCACACACAATAATAACAAATAAAATTAAAGTTTTATGAACAGAAAAGAGATTGACATAAAATTCTAAAATCTTTTGTGATTCTATGTTAGGATAACATGCATATGATTAACTGCTTCAAGTATTCCATTGAAAACTCCCACACCTCCAATGTTTCAAATAAAAATACTATAATTGTACATGCATACTGTCAGTCATATAGATTTTGAAGGAACATATTGTATAATAGCTGCAAACCAGTGGAATGATTTGAATATTAACAAATCTCTTAATTATTATTCTGCTTTAGTATGAAGAGCATTTTCTTGCTGTTTTCTAAAAATACACAATTCATCAATTAAATCCCTATTTTTTAAAAAGATATTCTTCCTTTGGGTTTATCAAGGATATTTAAAAATATTCTGCCATTGAGGATACAATCCATAACAGCATTTTAGACCACTCATTGGGAATGCATCCTAAGCCCAGGAATCCTTCCTCCATATTCCTGGTGTTGGGAATACAAATGCATGCCACCATACCTAGCTTTTTTTAATGTGGATTCTGAGAAGTGAAACTCAGGTCTTTATGCCTAGCAGACAAGAACTTTACCTGCTGAGCTAAACACAATTTTAGCTAATTAACTTTGTTATGTTTCAAAATGCTAAAGGATCCAAGGTTGTAGAGGCTTTTTAAGAATCATAGAAAAATTAACTGGAAGATATTAAAGCAAAATTTACTGTCACAACTGATAATGCCCAAGTCAACCATTTTGCCCATGTACCCCATGAGAGGAACACACTCACAACTGGGTTGCAAAGTGCCAAGCACAAAAAGTAACAAGTTTCATCTAACACGGTGGTTCTCAGTCTGTGGGTCACAACCCTTCTGGAGGGGTTGAACATCTTTTTCATGGGGGCCACATATCGTATACCCTGCATAGCAGATATTTACATTACAAAATTACAATTATGAAGTAGCAACAAAATAATTTTATGGTTGGTGGTCACCACAACATGAGGAACTGTATTAAAGACTGGCAATATCAGGAAGGTTGTAAGCCATTGATCTAACAACTCATATCAACTTTTTGCATGGTTTCCAAGAAAAGTAAATGTACAACTCAAAACCAAATTACTGGAGGCTTTGGTAGTATAGGTGACAACTAGTATTCAACAGGTTGACCCACCAGATGAATAACCCTCTGAGGAGAATCCCCATTTGGCAAAGACCATGGGGTCACTTACTGTAAATTACTGGTTGTTCCTATCTGTAGTTTTTCTCATGTGCCACTACGTATCTTCCCTAAAAACAGTTATGAGTATTTTTCCCACTGCTTGTATGTTTATCTCATGTATATATTCTATCTATTGGGCACACATATAGCTGTGGATAGTTAGGAAGATGATTTCTGCTTAGGCTGTATAATTTTTATGAAAAGAAATAATACTAAGATATTTTTCATAACTGACGTAGGAAAGTAACATTATTCTCAGTCACAAAGCTGACTTTAGATTTCAGAACAAATTTAAAACAGACGAGCTGTTTCTGCAAATATTATACACAAGAACAAGTTCCCAAGTGACTGTTAAACCAAGGTCAGGCATGAAGCAACTTTGGAAGACATAATCCCCAGGAGTAATTGACTTTCTGCACATACTCCTAAACTCAAGGTTCAGTCAATGGACTGTTTATTGAGAGAAACTGTGTGACTTATCATATGTAATGAGAATGGGTAAGACCCTGTATATGTAACCTCTAATTGTCCATAGTTTGGATGTTGAGGTGTGTGTGCTGAAGGGAGGTGTAGCTGAGTGTGCAGAGAGAGAATGTGTGGAGATTTGTAACTGTTGTGGAGACAAGGAAGATGAAGCTGTATAAAAAAGAGATGTAACTGTTTATAGAGATGTGTAAATGTGTAGAAGGTAGATGGAGGTGGGGAAAGAGAGATATCTGTGTGAAAAGAGATGTATTTGTATGTAGAAATATATGGCTACATAGGAGAGAAGTGTATG
This sequence comes from Peromyscus eremicus, assembly GCF_949786415.1. NCBI lineage: Eukaryota > Metazoa > Chordata > Mammalia > Rodentia > Cricetidae > Peromyscus > Peromyscus eremicus. Next base: position 21,164,619 of record NC_081421.1, on the reverse strand, counting down.
TATGTAAAGAGAGATATATAGCTGTATGTAAAGAACATAGCTTTGTGGAGACAGATTTTCAGAAAGAGATCTTTTTAAGATGAAGTAAAAGAAAAAGTTACCATCAGAAAGCGTGTTTCCTGATTTACCCTTCAGATGGAAAAGTCTAGCCCTCACCGCATTTGTGTATTTTTTTGCATACCCTGGAAGTGGTCTTGGAGCAGGATCTCCAAAAGACCACCAGTACCAAATAGTTTAGTTGGGTCTAGAAATTACTTGCCTCCTAAGTGAAAAATACTCACTGTCAATATGAGCCACATGTCAAAAATCAATGCTGATGCCACCGTCCAGATGTAGCTTAATTTAAAACACTTTGATTTAAACTGAGCAATTAATACAGAAGGAATTCAGAGAAGCCTACCAATACATCTGATAGTGATTCCCTTCCTTCAAGGTTACCTAACACAAATTCCACCATCACCCTCCACCAGCTGTTGAATGCAGCCATTTGTCCAGCCCAACTGAGATGACTGTTGGTCTAAGGTTCCCCTAGACCCCTGGGTACTTGAGTTGCAGCTCAAATCCAATGACCAGAGTATTGTTTTTTTCTACCCAAGTGGGAATATCAACTGACACACCTTTCAATAAAACTGCTGTGAAGTAGGAAGAGTATGGACACACACAGGATAGGAGATGGATACATCTCTGAAGATGACTTGAGCAAATGAACCAGAAAAAAAGCCCAAACCAAGATGTATTTCTCCAGGAGAAGAACAGCCCACTTGTGTAGATCATTGCACTAGATTGCCAGTTGTTTAACACTCAACTAAGTGATGCACCTTTTATTATTTTAGCACTCCATTTGTTAGATTCTTTTCCTGTGACTACCATCTGAGCAGATCTGGGTTGTGTTCCTCTAATCAACACCTTATTAAAAGAAAGAGTAAGCCCAGGTCTTCCCAACTTGAAGAGCTTCCAAGCCTTTCTCTGTTCTGGAGAATTAGAACTTCATACTATCCAGGCACCTCATTCAGTCACCAGCCAGAACCATTTGAAAGCAAAGAATTCTTATAAGAATTGTTTAAGTATGTATTATCCCCGTTTGCAATAATAAAAAATACCTTTCTGGAAAAGATGCACACAAATATTACTATAGTTTATTAGAAACAACAATTAGTGGAACCATTATAAATTTTATACTTTTCTGAGAGAGGGAGAGAGAGAGAGAGAGAGAGAGAGAGAGAGAGAGAGAGAGAGAGAGAGAGAGAGAGAACAGTTCAGAGTTCTGAAGAGACTCTGACTTCTGAAAAAAGTTGGGTCAAAAAAGCAAAATCATTCTTCATCTTGAGCAGGACAAAGGGGAGAATGCATGTCCTTGAGAGATTTGATTTCATTAAGGCTGGAGGTAGAAGGTACCTCTCTGAGTTTTCGGAGGTCGGATGTTAGCGCAGAGCAAAGAGAGCAGTGCAGGCCAGAGATGCCATGGGAAAGAAGCATCATAGACAGAATACGTCTCACTTGCTCAATGAGCAAGGCAGAGGGCTCTCGAATTTATGGGAAGCCAGCTGAAGGCCTGGGCTTTCAGAGCCTGGGGTCTACAATGGGGTGTGATGATCCTTAGTGCTAGACCCATTTCATGCTGTATGGCACACGGCAGACTTGTGGGGAATCTCCAAGTAGAAACAGTCTCTTTTCTTAAACCCTCCACTGCCTAGTAAGTCAGAGCTAACTGTGCCGATAAACAGAGCCAGTGTTCTGGCTTTTGTTCCCCCACCAGGTGTGGTGCACTACAAGATAGACTAGGAAAGGCCTGTGTCCAGACAGGTGTCTTACAGTCTCTCTGTTTAATTCAGTGCCATTGAAATGATTCATGAATACATTTTAGCATTTAGTAGGTTTTTAATTGTGTGTGTGTGTGTGTGTGTGTGTGTGTGTGTGTGTGTGTGTGTGTAGTGACCTAAACTAGTAACGCTGAACACAAGGACTGCAGAGTCTTTATGGGACAATGACTCTACACATTTCCTTAGAAACTTAGTCAAATAAGAAAACGTTGTTTCACAAAGACAAATTTACTACCATCTTTAAAAATACACAAATTCAATGTTGACACCAAACAAAATATAAAATGATTACAGATATGAAAGTGCTTATTGCCTTAACCATTGTAATAGTTACTTTTTTTTCTCATTGGGGTAACAAAATGTCTGACAAAAACAGCTTCATGGAAAAATGCTTTATTTTGGCTGTCATTTGAGTATTCAATCCATCATGGCAGGAAGAAGGGCTACAGGAGTGTGAGGCCACTGGTCACCTTGCATCTCAGTTGGGAAGTGGAGTGAGTGCGAGGAAGAGATGTATGCTAGTGATCAGATCACATGCTTTTTTTCTAATTTAATGAAACATTGAAATATTTTTACAAAAGAATATGCTGCCTGGAACTTATTTCTGAACACTTCAGTGGGAAAGACAGAGTATATAAAAGTAAATAGAGCAGACTGTTTTTACACACTTCTAAAAGTTCCCACAAGAAAACGTTTAAAATATTGTTGGAATAATAACCAGTCAAGTAAAAATTGAAGTTTAAAAATAGTTGTTTAGCATGTCATTTCTGAATAGGGCTTGCCCCCAGTGTGGAGCTGCCACTCTGCAGTCCAACCCTACTGCCTACCAGCTGGGAGAAGAGGAGAGCAGAGGGCAGTAGTACTGCCCACAGGCTGCAAGCACTAATGTCAAGCCCAGCAAGCCTCAGGATGCCAGACATGGAGGGCAAAGAGCTGTACAACAGCCAGAACACCCTGCCTAGCCACAACACCACCCTGACTCTACGCAACTGCAGGATATCCAAGATGAGGCTCAGCTATGGTCCAGTATTTATGCTGTTTCACAAACCAGAAACCTTGAACTGAGCCAGCAACTCATTGCAATGTATATTTACATGTCATGCTGTTTGGGCAAATATATATATATATATATATATATATATATATATATATATATATATACTGTGTGACACACTGCAGTTTCTAGTGCCACTACCACATAAGAAAAAGTAATGGAGAGGTGGGAAAGAGGGAAGAATGGAGTGGTAAGTGCAAGGGAGAGAGGTGGAACTAGAGGTGGAATGCGGTTGTGGTGTACTGGAACATGTCATTGCTGAGTAGGGACCACATGGTAATGTGCAGTAGCCTGGAGCTTGTGCAGACACAGCAACAGGATGTCCAAGATGAACTGAAGAATGGTTCATTTTCTTAATTGGACCTCCTTTATGGTCTGTGGTGCCTCTGGGGGCCATGTTGGTATCTGTGGCCCAGGCTGCTGCCCCAGGACATTTTGAAGCCCAAGGTTCATGGAGATGTCCATGATCTGGGCTGCCACTGGAGGCCATGTGGATGTCTGAGGCCTAGGTGACATCAGTAGTTTGTGCTACCAGAGGAGGCCATATTAGTGTCTGTGGTCAGGGTTGCCACAGGGAACATGTTGATATGAATGGCCTCTGCAGCCACTTGAGACCATGTTGATGTCTGGGATCTGTGATACCACTGAACACCATGTCTGGGTTCATGGCCATACTGAGGCTGGTGGCTGTGTTGATGTCTATATCCTGTATTACCACAGAAGGCTACGCAGACGTCTGTGGTCTGTGCTGTGACCAGAAGCCATGTTAATATCCTTGGGCTGGGCTTCTGTCAGAGACTATATTGGTGTCTGTGGCCCATGTTGCCCTGGAGGCCATAGAGATGGCCTTGGCTTGTGCTGCTGCTGAAGCTATGATGGTAATACACTGTGGATGTGGACAGTGACCATGTATATGTCTGTGGTTTGTATTCCTGCTGACTACAAAGGGCAAGGAAGCTACTTTTGCAGTTGGATCAATGACTGCAGACTCATAGTTGAGAAAGAGGAACATGGAAGGCTTCTGTGACAACCCCTACTCTCACACCACCTCACCTCCCCCACCCCCAAAAAAGAAACAGCTTAGAAAGAAAGCCAGTTAAGGGAACTCTTAAAAACTGTGGTAAGGATGCTGAAGTGTAGCTGTCCACAACTGATGGCTTCTGGTGGTGTGCAGGTTGGGAAGGACTCAGTTTTCTATAAGGGGCTGGCCATTGGGTGTTTGACCATGCTCTAGTGAGTATATGGGAGACACAAATGGAACTTGCTTTCTTCTTCTTCTTCTTCTTCTTCTTCTTCTTCTTCTTCTTCTTCTTCTTCTTCTTCTTCTTCTTCTCCTCCTCCTCCTCCTCCTCCTCCTCCTCCTCCTCCTCCTCCTCCTCCTCTTCCTCTTCCTTCTTCTAGGGGTGGTTCATAAAGGCCAGGGGATGGATCTGGAAGGACTGAGGAGTGAGTGTGATCAAGGTACATCATGTGAATTTCACAAACAATCAATGAAAATATTGTGTTGGGAAAAATAATCCTACTTATGTTAGTCACTTGTGAAACTAAATCTGAGCTTTCAATAAATTGATTTTTATATGAAAAAATAGTTATTTAGCTTTCACATGTTCAGAAAGTATTTGTTACCCCAAAGACAACTTAGAGATCCCAGACCAACAAAATCTGTGCCAAGACAACTTTTAAAAGCTAAGTAAGTGTGTAGATCTTCATTGCATTCAAGCTCCTCATGCATTTATTCAGGTCACATTAGTGAGCTATAGAGACAATCAAAGGAAGTCAGAACAGCACTGTGATCCCAGCACATTGGTCCTTTTCTGAAAAGAATTAAATTAGGTGCAAGTAACATTAAAAAAATTATTTTCTTGCCAGGTCATTACCAAACAAAAGAAATGCAGGACTAATCAGGGATAATGGCAAGGAGCCAAAACCTCTGAAGCCTAGATGTTAAAAAAAGGCCTGAGATAAGGCTGAAATAGCTTCAGTAATCTATGTAGATGGCACAATAAAGCTGAGGACAGGGAAAGTGTGTGCAGTGGAGCCAGGTTAATGAGAAGGAGGGAAATTACTTCAGAAGAACATACTGAGTTCAAACACAGAAGGGAGATCAGGGGAAGGAGAAATGTAGATATTTTAGGAAGAGAAAATTCTGAGAGAAAAATAGCAAATGTTAAAGGTATGGGGATTTTTTTTTAATGTAGAGAAGAAAAATGTCAGGCTGTCCTGCAATACAAAGGTCTGAAGGATGGCTTTGGGGCAAACAGCATACATTTTTTGGCCTCTGTGCAGTGAAAGGTCCAAATGCCACTTTCCTCAATCCCTTGATGGCAACACATTCTGCCAGTGGAGGATCCAATTGCTACAGCTCACATTCCAGTCACCTTCTGAACCGCCTGCTGCCTTGGTTCAGTGTCAGTGTCCTGATGCAATTCTTCATCATACAAGAACCCAGGAGGCAAGAAGCATAAGGTGGAGCAAAAATGTAGAATGCATATTTTTTCTTGCTTATGCTGTAAATACAGGAGATGCCCACCATTCTCACCTGTACCAATACGTATGTAAGCCTAGTTCCATCCTCAGCACATTGGTTTTGGGTATTAAGGCGATACAGTTCAGAGGCAAAGGTAACATGTATTCAGACAGATCTTAAAGCCTGTCCTAACTCTGGCACCCACTGTGCTATGATAATCCTTAATCTCATTAATGCACAGATTACTTGTTTCATTGCTGTGATCAAGTACCTTCATGGTTTAATCTGGGATACAGGAGTGGAGGCAGGGGAGTGAAACAGGCGGCTGGAGATGTGGCTTGGTGAGCAAGATCACTTGCTGCTCCTCCAGAGGCTTCAGGTTTGGTTCCTAGTACCTGTATCTGATGGTTCACAACCACTTGGAACCCCAGTTCCAAAGGCCCTCTGCTGGCCTTCCCAGATACTGCATATGTATTACATACAAGCAGACACACATATATAAATAACTATAATAAATTTAATGATGTATTAATAATTACAAATAAAATAAATTTAAATAAATATTAATATTAAGTTTTAATATTAATTAAATAAATAAGAATAAATTTAGAAACCATTGACAAGACTTTGAAATGGCTGGTCACACCATGTCTGATGTTAGGAAGCAGAGAGCAAGAAGGAAGTAAGGTCAGGCTAACAAACCTCACAGCCACCCTCTCAACCTGTGGCCCGCTTCCACCAGCTACTAAATGTTCCACAACTTCCACACCACCAGCTAGGGAAAAGAAGTGTTCAAACACATGAGCCTATGGCCAGGGCAGTGGGGAGGACAGGGAGGGGTTTCATTCAAACCACAATAGTTAATTAGAAGTCTTTTTTAAATAACAATTTTATTTACCAGACCTACTCTGGTCATGCGATGGCCAAACACCCTAATTGTCGTGCTAGAAACCTCATCCAGTGACTGAGGGATCTGGATGCAGAGATCCATGGCTAGGCCCCGGGTGGATCTCTGGGAGTCCAATTAGCGAGAATGAGGAGGGTTTATATGAACGAGAATTGTTGAGACCAAGGTTGGATAAAGCACAGGGACATATAGCCAAACGAATGGAGACACATGAACTATGAACCAATGGCTGAGGGGCCCCCAACTGGATCAGGCCTTCTGAATGGGTGAGACAGTTGATTAGCTTGATCTGTTTGGGAGGCATCCAGGCAGTGGGACCGGGTCCTGTGCTCATTGCATGAGTTGGCTGTTTGAAACCTGGGGCCTATGCAGGGTCGCTTGGCTCGGCCTGGGAGGAGGGGACTGGACCTGCCTGGACTGAGTCTACCACGTCGTTGATCTCAGTCCATGGGGGAGGTTTTGCTCTGGAGGAGGTCAGAATGGGGGGTGGGCTGGGGGGAAGGGGAGGGGAGTGGGAGGGGAGAGAACAAGGGAATCTGTGGCTGATATGTAGAACTGAATTGTATTGTAAAATAAAATAAAAAAAGGAAAAAGAAAAAAAGAAAAAATAAATAACAATTTTAGAGTATCTAGCCACAATTCTGGGCTTCCCTCACTGATAATGTTGATTACTGGTCACACCTTTCCAGAACAAACAGGGAATCGCTGATCAGACTCTGAAGCTTCCTAACGAGCAGCTGAGTCAACCTGAGGAACAGCAGCTATTGAAGCCGATGGTCTATCTCAGCAATTCCCAATATTAATATATCTTGGTGACACCAGAATGCTGCTAGGGAAGATCCTGCTAACATTCAGCAGGTGTTCAAAGAAGATATACCTATGGGGTGTGACCCAGAGATGTCCGTAGTAGTCTCCTCTTAGTCTCCCTGGTGAAATTCTTTCATCAAAGACAAGGTCCATTAGAGATAAGATGTAATGAAAGATTGTGACATTTTGTAAAATGCAGAGAGTAAAACAGTCTATATATTTGCAATTTTCCATATCCAATAGAATATCAATGAGTAGAGCACCATTCTTAAATTTTCATTGGATAAATGGGTATTACATATATACTAGGCTGCAGATGCAATACAAAACTTTGAACAAACAATAATGAACCAAAATTGATGAAGACCTTGCTATTACAGAGTTCCAGTGAGTAGGTGAGTAATTCACCAGCAAAGTATTAACAGAACTATTAAGTTTGGTCCATGTGACCATAAGCTTTTGCTAAGATTTCATAAGCCTTATCTATATAATTTATAACCCTCCTGATATAAATTGACATAATTGTAACAACTGCTCTAAAATATATAACAAATAAATACACTAAAAGTATTTTAGTAAAAAGACTTAAAATTCATTTTTCTTCAAGTGTCTTTAAGATATCTAATAGTGAGCCAGGCAGTGGTGGTGCACGCCTTTAATCACAGCACTCAGGAGGTAGAGGCAGGCAGATCTCTGTGAGTTTGAGGCCAGCCTGGTCTCCAAAGCAAGTTCTAGGAAAGACACATAGCTACTGTCTTGAAAAACCAAAAAAAGATATCTGATAGTATACCTCCAGTTTTATCTCATTTTTTCAACAGCTTCAACAAACATGTTGAATGTAATAAGTTTTAGATGTTCTTCAGGGTAATTTTCCAGCTTTGAGATGTGTTCCTCTATAAAACACATTTATAACTGATTTATGTCTAAGAACTTGGAAGGAGGAGAATGACAGGAGTAGGCAGAAATAATAAAAAATCATCCACAAATATAAAAGGGTGTGATCTCCTCCCTAACACTGAAAGAGCCAAAATCAAAACAGGGAGGCAGTCTAGGAGAAAACTGTAAAATCTAATTAAATACAGCAAAGATTACAGGGTTCTCAGTGGAGAAAGACATTGTTTAGAACATTCTAAGGGTAATTAGATGTTAAGGAATGTGTGGCTTTCCCTGTCTTTAGTTAATTTGTATTCAGTAGAGGCAGACATTAGCTTGTGGAACACTGATATCAATCCAAATATCTCTTGTTTAGAAACATGCAAATAAATTCTGTCCAGTGGAGTTCCAACCCTCTTTTCTCTCCCATTGTTGAAGAAGCAGCTTTATATCTATTAAACACAATCAAATGAATTTTTCTGATGAGTATGTATACTGATTGGCTCTTTAGAATATCCTTTTTTACCAATGAACATTAACATTTCCAGTTCTTTCACTGAATTTTTAAAGCTTTATTTCTATTACTATTTTGCATGTGTATGAATAGAGGTGTGTGTGTGTGTGTGTGTGTGTGTGTGTGTGTGTGTGTGTGTGTGTGTGTTTGTGTGTGTGCATGTGTGGGGGTCAGAGGACAGGTTGATTCTCATGAGTGCAGGTGGAGGACCGAAGATGGCACTGGATCCTCTTGAGATGAAATTGCAGGTGGTTATAAGCTACCTACATGTCTTGAGACCCAAACTCTAGTCTTCTGGAAAAGTAGAAAGATTTTGAGCATTTTAACCCAACTCTCCTGTCCCTAACTAATGGATTTTAAAACAAAATGTTGAACAAAGACATTTGTGTGTCATCATTATATCCTTTTCCTAGCATACGCTTTTACCAAAAGTGTGAAAGCACAGCCCATGGTCTCTATGACTCTCTGGGAGTCATGACTACTGAGACAAGTTCACACCGTAGAATGTACTGCTCAATCTGATAAAGGAATTCATTTGCTATAGGCATGGATTTGAAAGCAATCATTTTACCTTCTTGGAAAAAAAAAAAAGAGTATAAAAGGCCATTTCAGAACTCCTGAAGAAAATTTGCTTTTTTTCTGTAGCAGAAAAAAATTATTATATTAGACCTCACCAAAGGCTCATTTCAAATGACCATAAGGAAACACCGGCACATAACCCAGAAAGCACTTACTGCTGTGCAGATGTATTTAGAAGTGTTCATCTAGAGAAATGAATCAAATTTTATTAGTTTACTGACAAGAGTTTTACCTCAATAAAAGTTAAACCAATATCTAAATAAATTTTCCTTCCTTCTAAATGTTATTGCATGTACATTTCTTTTGGTCATGCTTTCATCATATAAAGGTGTAAAATAAAATAAAGGAGAACAACACTTCTTTCATTACATGATTTAATAAATCTAAAAGAATTTATATTGCTATTGTAACAAGTATCTATTATAATATGATTATCATAGGTTAGTTGTTGCAGAACCTGGACTCAGTTAGTGATCTGAGGATTGACATGAGACAGGTCTGAGACAGTAAGCATAAATGGATACATAGGGAATGAAGTACACTGAGCTCCAAAGACACACCACTGAAACCTTGCACAAAATGCATATAGTTAGAATCAGATAAAACTGAAAATTTGAGAAATTGATAGTTGATAATACAAAGCACATAATTCCATGAAGACACTGTTTTTGTAGGTCTGAGGATTAGAAACATTGTGAATGAAGGAATGGAAAAGAAGCTACCTAGAGAGATGCAACAATTAAATAACTTTCAGATAAAAAACCTTGATGGAGGAGGGGAAATGAGAGAAATACTTCTATACAAACCTATCCGGGAATACAAAAATTCAAAGAAGATCTTTTCATGTTTTCTTTTTTTCAAAGTCAGATGTCATCAACTGAAATCATCACAGGCCCAGACAGCTGAGGATGAATACATAGAAGAACCAACAATGTCGTGAAGAAGGTGTCAGAGCATGGAATGAGGAAGACAAGGGGAGCCCTTTGAGAAATATGTTGGAGACAAGGTCATTCATTGTAGCAAAGTAAAGACACAGAGCCCAAGAGAGTTATTGGGACAGGACACATTAAACTGAGCTCTGGAGCTGTGATGACGCTGTGGTCAGTATGGATGGTGTATTGGACAGTGCATGGAAGTAAATGCTAAAGAAAGACAAAGTAGAAAACTCTCACTAGCAAGCCCATCTCTTCACTAGCACTAGAGTCTACTTCTTCAGGATTCCAGCATCTACAGAAGACCAGCTGAGACATCCAGTTTTGTGGGCTAAACAACTTCTGGATTTTTGGAATTTCCATTCATAGCCAGGCATTGTTGGGTTAGGAGGACCACAGCCTGTAAGTTATTCCAATAAATTCTCTTCATATATGTATACATATATACATATATGTATATACATGAAAATGTATAATAAATTCTCTCTCCATATATATATATACATACATACATATATACGTATGTGTACATATATACATATATATGTATGTGTGTATGTATATGTATATGGAGAGAGAGATTCATTTTCTAAGTTGTTTCTCTAGAGAACCCTGACTAATATAGACGCCCTCTTCTGACAGTCACAGGAACCAGCATACACATGTCCATGCATTAACAAACATATCAATACATTCATACAAGTATGCACAGAGAGAGAGAGAGAGAGAGAGAGAGAGAGAGAGAGAGAGAGAGAGAATTGCTTTATGTTGTGCTTGCTTTTATATTTTTCATTGAAAAAATATCTTTTATGCAATATATTCACATCACAGTTCCCCTCCCCCAACTCTTCCCAGATCCTCCCCACCCACCCAACTCCATGTCTTTTCTTTCTCTGTCTAGACAACAAATGGGCAAAAAACAGAATAAGAAAAATTTGAAAACAAAAGAAAGAAAACCACTAGAAACACACACAAACACACACATACAAACAAACAAAACCCATAAAAAACCCACAAAATCTAAAACTGTAATATACAAGCAAAAAAACAGTAATAAAAAAAATGCCCAAGCAAAGCAAAATGAGCCAAAAAGTTTACAAAAGTGTCGTTAGGTTTGCTGTGTGTTGGTATCTACTGTTGAATACGGGGCCTGCCCCGTAGTGTGGTGTGTGTACCCAGTGAGGCTCCCTTAGAGAAAATCAGACTTTCCTAGAAAATGTTAAGTGGAGACAGCTTCTGGGTTACACCCTTTCAGCACAGGGACCCCATCTTGTCTGGATCTGTACAGGCCCTGTGCATGGTGCCACAGTCCATGTGTGCATCGGTCCTGTTGTGTGTGGAAGACACTATTTCCTTGGTGTCATCCATACCCATTGGCTCTTACAACCTTTCTGCCTCCTCTTCTGCAAAGCTCCCTGAGCCCTGAGGAGAGGGTTTGAAGAAGATACACCATTTAAGACTTACTGCCTCAAAATCTTAAATATTGGGCCTTAAATCCAATCAGACAGTGGTTGGTTAATCCCACAGCCTTTGTGTCTCTATTGCACTGGCATGTCATACAGATCACCACTGAAGATTACAGGATTTATAGCTTAAGTGGTGGTTACATTGCTTCTGTGGTAGTGTGCAGAGTACCTTCAAGTATCACTAACACTAGGTAAATACTCTAGTTAGGCACCAGCTCAGCTTCTCTGTTCAATGAGATATGTAGGCATTGTCTTCAGCAATAGGGCCTTTCCATCAGTTTGTGTAAAGCAATCAATAAATCTTGGAAATAGCTTGAGTTTTGAGGAGGTATTACATGGGACCTCTTCTGCCAATTATTCAACTAGGTGCAACCCACTCCTCACACTGGAAGTTACATTTGGTGAAGAAAGATGTCTAGTTGGGGAATTGCCTGCCCAGTATTTGGTGACTCCATTTAGCTTTCTTTCATATATGATTATATTTTAAGAAGCTTCTACAACAGTAGGTTTCTACAGAACCATCAAAAATGAATGTTAGAGTTAGTTGTCCCTCCTCACATTCCCTCCTGTACACCTCTCTTTCATCCCCCTCCACATTTAATTTTCCCATTCCAGTATCTCCATAACTATGCATTTTATTTTCCCTTCTTTGGAAGATCCTCCCCTCCCTACTGCTCCCTTACTTGATACCTTGCCTCTGTGTTAATGTGGATTGTAGCATGCCTATTGATGCTTAAAGACTAACATCCACATATAAGAGAAAACATACAAATAACATTTTTAATTTATTTTCTAGGACAGGTAATAATATGTTAATACCTATACCTTCCTAAAATACAAAGCCAACATGGAAGTGCATGAGAATAATTGTCTTTTACACACACACACACACCAGATATGATTTCAACTAGAACATAAGAAACTGAGATTGGAAAGTGAGATAGAGTACTGTATGGATTTCAGAGCGATAGACATTGGTGTGAGGAAATGAGATACTTATTTATGTGATAGCACTATGTTTATATACTTTTTACCTAGTTTACATAAATACACAACAGACTCATTTGTGGCTCACATTCTGATCAAAGATAACTAAGGGTGTAGCAGTATTCAAAGATTATATACATATATATATATGAAAAACAGAGGTAGTTGTTTAGGGAGGGTCGAGTATGACATTTTTAGAAAACAAAACCCAAAGTCTCTTCCCTATATTCCAGTAGTATAGAGAGGTGCTTGGCAGCCATGAAGAAAGATCCCAGGGTTTAGGTAGGCTACCTGTAGACATTTACAGAGCACTATTTAAACAGACTGCAGGCTTTGTGGTGCTTAGCTGCTGTTTATTCCCAGAATCTTCTTCCTCTGGCCAGGTCAACACATGATCCAAACAGTGCTTGTACATAATTATTCTCAGGCAACAGCACAGCAGAGAGCTAGAAATGAGAGTCTCAGTTGAATAGCATTCTCATGGCTTGGCAAATGCCCTTTTGCATCCCTCAGCACCCCCTATTGTAACATTTGCAGACACTGAATGGTGCCAGAAAATCTCAACAGAATTTCAGATACAGAAATGAGCTTTTTCTTCTTTGACTTTTTAGAATAGAATGTGTGTGGGTTGAGGGAGGGGACTGGGGATAGGTTGGCACAGTACCACTGCACCTTAAGAGTGTTTCCCAAACAGAAAAGAAGTAAACACCATAAGGGAAGGGATTTCTAAAGCTTGATACCCTTGTTATAAAGACATAAAGAAACGTAACAAACCAGAGATCAAAGTATTTTTCAAATCCTTCCAAGGGATTAAATTTTTTTCAAAGAAAAACTTACCGAAATAAGCAGCAGAATGTGTTGTACATCTATTTATTTTACCCCTCACATTTTTTCACTATATTTGGCTTCTTTTCTAGATCCAGGTTACCTAGAAGCCCAACCTTGTTATGGTCCTCAGAGGCCAGGTTGTCGAGACTAAGGGCAGAGAGCCTGCTGACAGAACCCGTGGTAGAAAGGACATGGTTAGAATTCTGTCTCATCTTGACACTCCTAGGTGCGATCCTCATCAACATTAATAGTTCATTAGTATCATTACTAAATGGCATGCTATATTCAAATACTAATAAAATATTTGAATTTAAGATAATATAGGTCTGGTCAGGCATAATGATACATCCTGTAATCTCAGCACGGAGGAGGCAGAGACAGGACAACTGCCACAAGTCTGAAGAAAGCTGGTCTACATAGGGAGTTCTGGGTCATCCAGCACTACATGGTTAAAACTCTCTCAATATGTGGAGTGGAGGTAACTCAGTGGGTAGAGTGCTTACACAAATCCCTCGGTTTGAATCCCCAGCACCCTATAAGCTGGATTGGTAACCACAGCACTTATGGAGTGGTTCAGAATTTCAAAGGCATCCTTGGCTAGATAGCAAGTGTGGGGCCAGCGTTAGATAAAAGAGATTTTGTTTTGAAGGGGGAGGGCAAAAACATATGGTACCACAATACAGAAAAAGGGAAAGTAAATATAGATGGTATTTCTGCAGCATAAATGTGGAGTATGTATCCAGCATTTAAAAGGAAATATTGGTTAGAATATAGGCTATTTCACATCAATAATGATGGGATGATACCAAAGAAAATCCATTTCTATTATTTTTTTTTCTTTCCAGTAGATGATACCCCAAACTTCTGTCCATGTTCTTGCTCATAGCAGTACACAAGTGCTGTTCGTTCCTCTTCCTTCTTATTCAATTTGTGTGTGTGTGTGTGTGTGTGTGTGTGTGTGTGTGTGTGTGTGTGTGTACCAGGAGTGTGTGGATGCCTGCTGAGGTTAAAAAAAAAGTCATACCCCCTAGGGCTGGAGTTATGCTACCTGATGTGGGTGTTAGAAATGACCCTCTGGAAGAGCAACAAGCACTCTAAACCACTGATACATCTTTCCAGCACCCATTGTTTCTTTTTTTGATTGGTCAAAGGCCTATATTCTTCTGAGATAAGCTGGAGTGAAGATGCTCACAGTTTTACCACTACTCTCCAACCAGACATTACTGATCAGGGACCCAGGGATTTATGCACACCTTCCATTTGGTCCTTGTTAAGGGACTCCTTAATCAATAATAAAAATTCCCTGGAAAAAAATGAATAATCAAATGTAAAGAAAAGTGATGAATCTAATTAGTATGATGTGGTGTGGCCCTAAATTATGGCTGGCTTCTATATTATTGTCAAGAAACAATGCCATTTTTATACAAAATTGACAGGCACCAGGCACACATTATTTTATTTCATCCTAAGAGTTACAGTGATATATATATATATATATATATATATATATATATATATATATATATATATATATATACTATTATTATGCCCACTCTTTGGATTAGAAAATGAATGTAGAACATTTGGATCACCTGTGTGGTATTCCAAGGCTCTCTAGTAATGAGTAATCTGACTCCTGAGCCTGCATTTTAATCATTGTTCTGTAATGAGTCAAAATCATATTATAAATATCCTAAATCAAAGGATATCCCTTCAATGTGTGCAGAAAAGAGTGTGAAGAATGAAGAAATACAAGAAAAGAGAAAAATGAGAGAAATTAGGTTTTATCAAGAAATCTGAGCATAGATTTGAAACCTGAACGTAAATCCACATAGCATCAGCTACATGATTTTCCAAAAATGATGATACTATATGTTGGAGAAAAGAAGCCTCATTAAGGAATGATGACAGGAAAACTGGATATCCATATGTAGTAAAAGAAACTTAGATCCATTTCTCTCACTCTGAATGAAATTCAATTTCAAACAGATGGATGACCTTAATGTAAGACCTTGCCCTCTGAAATTATTAGAGGAAAAAGTAACTGCTTCAATATACAGACACAGGCAAGGGCTTCCTAACAGGACTCCAGTAACTCGGGAAACAATGTCAACAATTGACAAGTAGGACCCAATAAAACCTAAAAGCTTTACACAGTAAATGAAACAATTAAGGTAAAACACAGAAATCTGTATTAACTACATACCTGACAGAGGATTAATACCTAGAATATGCCGAGAACTAGAAAAAGTAAACAAGAAATCAAACAACTGAATCAATACATGAGCTCAGGAAGGGAACAAGTAGTTCTCAAAGGGTGTCTCAAAAGATACTGGCCATCAGAGAAGTGTAATTAAAAACTAACTGAGATCCCATTTCACCCTGTCAGAATGGCATTCATTAAGAAAGGAAGTAATTCTAAGGATGTGAACAATGGGGAGGATCACATATGCTAGTGGAATGAAATAGTTCAGCTGCTGTTGAAGTCAGTATAGGGGTTTCTCAAAGGAAAATACGAATAATTCTACAACATGACCCAACTATGCCACTCCTGGAAGTTTATCAGAAGGACTCCAATGCAGCATATCCCAGAGGCACTTGCACATCAATGTTTATTAAAGCACTATTCACAAAAACAAACTTGTAGAATTTGCCTATGAGTCAGCCAATAGAAGAATGGATATATATGGGATTTTGTCAGTTATAAAGAACAAAACTGTATCATTTGAAGTAAAATGGCTATAAGTGGAAATAATTATATGAAATGAATTAAGTTACTCTCAGATATGTACACACACACACATACACACAGAGAGAGACCAGTGCAGTGCAGGGAGGTAAGAAAGTAAGAAAGGGGAGTAAGGCAAGTTTGTAGAAAAAAAAATATATATATATATAATTTGATATATATTAAATAATTGTATGAAAATTTTCTTATGTAATGCAGTTACGTCATGTGAGAACAAAGTACATACAAAGAAGTTTTAATTTTAGAGCATGCATATATATATATATATATATATATATATATATATATATTAAGAAACAAGAATAAAACACTGAAGAGATTTAAATAATAGCCAAAGAAAGGACAGAGCTCAATGACTGCAAAATTAACCGTATAGGGCAAGTCTCGTAGCTTATAATATAATGTTTATAATAAGAGATAATAACTAGCTATATAGACCATTTCCCCCTGGGCTAGGAACTTGGTCAGAGTCTCCTTCCCCATCATTTCTGCAGAGCTTAGGACAGTTAACATTACAAATACTCAAATCCTATAGGTAGATAGGTAGATGGATGAATGGATCCTTGAAATTCAAGTTAATGTTTACAAGGAGACAAGGCAGCAAACAACTTTAAAGTAGTATTGCTTTATAATGACCATGTAGAATAAACAGAATTATAATTTAAGATGAGGACTGATGGAAAGATGTGCTGTTAATAATGTGACATGTTTCTCACATACATTAGTCAATTCTGAAATCAAATGATTACAAATATGTTATTGTTTTCTTTTAGCAACTGGGTCAAACAATACAAAGACTAAAAAGCTAGGAATAAGATCTGTTTTGACAAACCATATATAATATAGCTATTAAATAAAGTATAAATAATCAGAAAGAAAAAACAAAGGATTTGTTTAAGAAATTTAACCTCAGGAAACCACCTACAAACATCCACTGTCTGGTAGGAATATTATGGTGTTCCTGCAGCCTTGCCACTCAGAATGCTGCCTCACTCATTTTAAATAGGTATTTGAAGGGCTTCATGGTCACTTGATCACTGCTTTTAAAAGGTGTGTTTTTGTGAAAACACACACTGATGCTGTTCTAGTACCAACATAGATTTTCAGAATTACTCTTACCAAGAGGTATGGATAATATAATCATATATAACTTATTTCAGCCTGAGAATCATAGTCAGAGAAGACATTACTTTTCAATATTCCCAATACATTGTTTTTCTCATTAGATTTTGCTGGCACAATGTCCTACCAACATGCGTTCTTAAATAGTAAAAGTTTTTATTCAATTGATTGCCACAAGCAATCAATCCCTTAAGCTATTTCTAAGTTGGGGACTGAGTTTATATATGCAGCAAATTGTGCAGGAAAATCTGAATTATCATAATTAGCCCTGGACCTGAAGTTAAAAAATACAGTAAACAAGTTAAAAACAGTGAAGAAGAAAGTTAGTGCAATCATTTGATGAATTTTTTTGACATAGATGGAATCATCATTTCTTGCCAAAATTTAGCATGTTTTAAGAGCCATTATTTTATTTTATGATTTTCTCCTCACAGAATATTTTAGGTGTCTGGTGTTGATTTCAAAGACAGGAAGATGCTTAGCCTTTTTGTATTTTTGTACCTTAATGAGGAATGAGGATCTTTTATGCATTAGTTTCCCACTGCTGCTAGAATGACTGCAGACTTAGTACCTTATAACAATGTGTGTTATTGCAGTTCTATATACAAGAGGTATAGTTTAGGTCTCTCCAAACTAAAGTCAATATGTGAGCAGACTGTGTCCATTTCTGGAGACTCAAGAAGAATGTCAGTTTCTTCTACAATACAGTGGTAAAGGGAATTCTGACTACATTCATAGTCTACAAGCAAAATGTATCTGGAAATAGAGTGGTCTATAAGAAGCATTGCATCACAGAATGGAAGACTACCATATATCTATAGTTTTATAATCATGAAACTTTGTTTTCTCATTGACTGTTACTAAAGTCTCTATAAGACTTTGTTTTTTTCCCAGTGGTTGGCAGATTTTTAACTGCTTGAATTTCGGAAGCAAGGTGCTCAATTTCTTGTTATCTGTAGCCAAAAGATATTTACATACATGTTTTTGGTTCATGGTTTGAAAAAGAAAAACTTTTGACCAGCATGTGTTCTTTCACTAATGTTTTAAATAACAAAATTAAAGGTAAGTCTACTAACTGACATAATTTTTGTTGCTGAGTACAAATAATACAGTGATTTATAAAAAAAAAAAAAATTGTAAATGTGTTCTATTGCCAACAGTGCAGACACCGCCAGCAACAGCAGTGGGGCCTGTGCTTACAACTGATTAAGTGATATGTTTCACTTTAGAGTACAATTTTTGATAAATAAGTGTTAAGAATTCTTGCATTCTCAAACCTTGAATTCCTGGCAGAAGGCTTACCTTTTGCAGAATAATTTAAATAAATCCTCTTGGGTGGGGATTTCCAGTTTTAGCTATACAGAATAAAAATCAATGCTTTGGGGACTTACAGAAAACTTAGAGCTCTGGACAAACACAAAGACCTAAGAGTACCTAGACAAAAGGCACATAGTATTTAAGGAGGCAGAAACATTTAAATGATAATTTGGATGAATTGGTGAAAATATTGAGTGTCTATTTTAAGAGATGATGGTGAGATAGCTCAGTGAGCAAAGGTACTTACCACTTAACATGGTGACTTGAGTTTGATCTTTGTGATATATATAAAATAAAAAAAAGATTCATGTGTACTTTTGCAAATACATGTATGAACATGGACATCCATTATGCAACATACACATGTACACAATAAATATATAAATTTTAATAAAAAATAAAGACAGACAAAAAATGAAGAATGCCTTTGATGAGCTTATTAGTAGATTTAACCCAAAGAAAGAGTTGAGTTTATAGAAATAAAAATAGAGCCATGAAAACCAAATTCAAAGAAAAAAATAAAAAGATAAATGAAACAGAGAAGTCAATAACTACAGGACAATTTCAAAAGATGGCATGGAATTAGAAAAGAAGAAATATTCAGACTAATGACAAATGTTCAAACACCAGATCATGAAAGCTCTCTAACACACTGCGGATCATATGTCCCTCTTTCTCTCAAGGACCTACATGGCATGTGCAATGGTTTGAATAAGAATGGGCCCCTATAGGCTCATTAGTCATCAGGGAGTGGCACTACTTGAGAATAATTAGGAGGTGTGACCTTGTTGGAGTAGGTGTGGCCTTGTTGGAAAAAGTGTGTCACTGGGGGTCAGCTTTGAAGTTTCAAAAGACCAAGCCAGGACCAGTGGCTCTCTCTTCCTTCTGCTTACAAATCCAGATGTAAAATTCTCAGCTACTTCTTCAGTACATGTCTGCCTGTGTACTGCCATGCCTCCTGTCATGATAAGAATGGACTAAACCTATAAAACTGTAAACAAGCTCCAATTAAATGATTTCTTTTATATGAGTTGACACAGTTATAGTGTCTCTTCACATGAAAAGAACACTGACTAAAAAAAAAGTTGGTACCAGGAAGCAGTGTATTACTGTGACGGGCCTGATAATACTGCTTGTTGGTTGAATGTAAATTTTGGGACTTTGGATTAGGATAGCAGCTGAACAATTTAAATAGGGATTATTGTGCCATACTAATGGGAGCATGGAAGACAGTGTTGAGAGTGATTTAAACTTTGGAGGCCCTGCTCAAGAAGTTTTAGAGGGGAAGAATAATAGTAAGTGGCCTAGAAACAATTCTTGTGGTATTTTGATGAATAATGTGGCTGTTTTTTGTCCTCATTCTAAAAATCTGCCTAAGGCTAAATTGAAGACTTTTAGATTAATGGTGTTGACAGAGGGGGTTTCAAAACAACCTATAATTGACTGTGTCACATGGTTATAAGTGGCCAATTTTATGCAGATCTACAATGAAAAGGAGCATGCTTGAGCAAGGAAAAAATACAAAATACATAGTATGAGGAGAAAAGGAGCACTAGCAAGTGTAAAGAAGATAAGCCCAGGGCTCAAAGTTATCAAATATGTAAATAAAAGCATGATGTTAAATGATAAAAGGGAGTGGGGGACTCAGGTCAAGACCCCATCCAGATAAGCTTCTAACTTGTGGAAAGAAATTAAAGAAAAGGTTAAATAGTGGAGAAAACCATCAACAACAGAAAGCTGGTGCAAATGTAACTGAAGAAAAAAGCCCTGTTTCAGCCCAAGCATGGAGTAGAACTTGGAAGTTTCAAACTTAACAATACAAGAAAGGGTATGCAGGATCTCCCTCTGTAGCTAAGGAAAGCCAGTGAAGTCAGGCATGTGTCAGGGTTGACCCCGCATGGAGGCCCAGAGAGGCCATTACATGAAGCTGTGAAGGTGAACCCATATTGCTTTAGAATCACCAAGATGTTGGAGATGCCAGAGTCATGGGATGTCTACCAAGGAAAGCTGATAACAGGGAGTGGCACCAGCCCAAGAAAGCAAAGTATGCTGCATTCAACAAAACTGAAAAGAGATGAAGAACTGAAGAGCACTTTGACATCAAACATAGAGATACAGAGTTTGGAGTTTGCCCAGCTGGTTTTCAGACTTCCTTTGGTCCAGTATTTCCTCACTATGCTTCCTTTTCTCTCTTTAAGAACCATAATGTATGTCTTGGGTCATTGTATGTTAGAAGTATATGATCTGCTTTTTTATTTTTATTTTTCAGGAGGTTATAGTGAAGAGATTGCCTTGAGTTTCAGCAGAGACTTTGAACTTTGGGTTTAAAACAGTGCTGAGACTGTGATAGACATGGGAACTTTTGAAGTTGGACTGAATTCATTTTTGAATTATGATATGGCTACAAGCCTATGGGGACCAGGGAGTGGAATGTATAGTTTGAATAAGAAGGACCCTCAGGCTTGTAGATTTGGATGTTTGGCCATCAAAGAGTGGCACTATTTGAAAGGATTTGGAGGAATCGTCTTGTTGGGGTGTATGTGGTCTTGTTGGAAGAAATGTGCCACTGGGGGTGGGCTTTGAGATTTTAAGAGCCCAAGCCAGGTCCAGTTGCTCTCTCTTCCTGCTGCGTGTGGATCCAGATTCTCTCAGGTACTTCTTCAGCACCATGTCTGCCTGAGAGCTGCCATGCTCCCATCCAAGATGAAAACTGACTAAATCTCTGAGATTATAAGTAAGCCCCAAATAAGTGCTTTCTTTTATAAGAGTTGCTGTGATCATGGCAGAGAAACAGATATTCACAGGATACCCTGTAAGAAACTAGAGGAGAGTGAAGCACCTTGCTTGCAAAGAAACAGGACAATAATACCAATATGAATAATATTTAAAACATTGAACTTCCAAAATGTCAACTATCTTCAGTGCTCCTAGAAACACAAAGTAGACCTTGAAATCCAAAGAAATTTTTCTTAAAAATAAAAGGAAAATATTTTCTAGGGTAAAACCTGAGAAAATTTATTGACACAAATATATCCTGCCAGCAACTGTATGTTCAAAACTGTGTTAAGGCAGAAAGAAAATATACGACAGATGCTACTTATGTGTAAGAAAATGAAGAGCAATAGGCAGTAAGTCAGGAAAACACAAGCATTTTACTTTTTGTATAGAAACTACTTCTTATAATAAAAGTAATATTTTTGACAGCAAGATACAGTCCAGGAGGTAAGGGAGCATGCCACCCAGCATGATGACCTGAATTCAGTTTCTAGAATCTACTTTATAGAAAGAGAAATAACTTCCCCAAGTTGTCCTCAGGTCTTTATAAAAATGTCATGGCACATACTATAGTACACATACATATAGTTAATTAGATGGATGGATGGATGGATGGATATATGAGCAAATGTAAAAAAATTAATAAATAAATAAAAGTGACATTGTATTGGGTAATTTAGCTTTTGATGCCAAAAAAAAAAAAAATGTGCCACAAGATATGTGGCGAACACATCTGGAGTACTTTAAAGAACTTATAGCATACATGAGACTGAATATTGTTACGCAAAGGTGAACCTAGTTTAGCAGCCAAGCAGCTACTAGCAATTGTTAGCTGCTGGAAGAGTAATACCCAGTTTTCTCTAAGTGTGTTCATCCTGGTAACTTGAGCATGCCCAGTTGAGAGCTACACATCAAAGACTATTTAGGCAGAAGAAATTGGCCTTGATGACATTAATTTTATAAAGGATGTAAGGTTGGATGGTATGCAAATTGGAATCAATCTGGAAAAGTTTAAGAGAACTAAATAGGATGAATCATATTGTTTTCAATTCTAAAGAACTAATTTAAAAATTAAGGCTGTATTTTAAAACATGTAGAAATGTAATACTTTGCAAGACTTTAAAAGGGAGGGTGGCTGTTCCCAGATGTCACAGATTTCAAATCCAAATTCCAGAGCCTGGTACATGATATTTCCTTATGAGTTGTTGGCCAGGGAACTTATAGAGGCTCATAAAATAAAACCTTAGACTTTCACCAAAACTAGATAGTAAGACAGAACTGTTGAAAATCCACACACTCTAGATACACAACTCAGAAAAACCAAGCTATAACTAAACTAAGAGTTTTCTTCCTGCTGCCTAGTGTTCATAGGTGCCAGAAAATGCACTATTGTGAAGAAAAGTCATCATACACAACTGTCTAAAAAGATATGCAATAGTGGCATGGCTCTCCTGGAGGTAACCAATAGTATCCTGATTGGATCTGAGGCCTGTTCCACAGGATAGAATGCATGTTTGATACTGTAGAACTGGTAATAGAGCCTATGGCTAGAAAGGAAACAAGATTTATGGGAGAATTTACTACTAATATTTTGTCAAATGGACCTGTAGTTGAACTATTTTCTAAATATTTGTTTATACCCATAGATTAGCACAACTATCATCTTTGATTAGAGAATTTTCTTTCAGAAAAAGGCATCGGTCAAAGCAAGGACTTACAATTGATCACAGTACTGAGAATAGGTAACTGCTAAGTGCCCAGTCCAAAGTGAGACATCTATGTAAGCTCCCCAGGGACAAGGTAGCATCACAGAAGAGGAATAGGACTGTGGAAGCTGAAGATTGTTAGGAATGTGGTGGGATGCTGTCTTCTGGTTATAACATAGCCTTTGCCATAATGAGCATACAACAGCTACACTGCCTACATGGAACCTACAAAAAAGAAAGAGAAAAGAAGGAACAAAGGAAGGAAGAAGTGAATGAATGAATGAACAAAGGAATGAAGGGAGGAAAGAACAAAAGAAGGGACAAATGTGAAGCTAGGATGGGTCTACTTGAGAAGAAGGGGTTGGTGGGAATGGGAAGAGAATGATAGAGGACAGTGGTGGTGAAAGTGATTACAGTATATTGTATATAAATATGACATTGTCAAAATAAATAAGTAATATATATTGTGTTCTCAGCACCAATAATAAAAAATACTTGTAAAAGTATGATGTGAAAAACAAAATTTAGTCATTTAAAATGTTTAGTTAAAATTAGAGGGGAAAATAGTTTCTGCCAAAAAAACCCCCACAAAGTTGGTATTAATTTAAACGTATTGATAATAACTTTAGATATAAATGATTCTTATAGATCAATTTAAAAACACATTGTGAGAGTGTATTGTGTAATATGATATAGCTGCATGCTATATCACAGAAAAATCACTAGTGTTAAATATAAAGGGATAGGGAAGATGTACTGTGCTAACAAAATATAGCTAGAGTATCTTTTAAATTTAAGGCAAAACAGACTTCAAAACAGAAAACTTTTCCTGAGTAAGAATCAACACAGCAACTGCTGTGGAGCTACCTCCCCCAGATTGAAACAAGGCTAAGGAAAGTCACAAGGCTCAGAAAGCTCCTGAAACTTACAAGGCTTAGGAGGCTCAGAAAATTAATTTTTCACAAGGCTTAAGTTATAAAAGCAGTAAATCGTTTTATAATTTAAAAAAGAGGACGAAACTTTCCAGCAGAGACATCTGTAAGTTGGGCAAGAATCTCCAGGGGGGTAGTTTTCATGTGTCATCACCCATATTAGAGTGGGCTCATCAGCCATGCAACTAGACTTCTCCTGTGAAAAACCCAATAACTCTGTGTCTTGCCAAGCCAGATTTGAGTGGGATCATTTGATCTATTGTCAGTATCATATTTGTAATTGACATTCATACACAACTCCCCAGAAAAAGTTACAAAGCAACCCTAAAGATGTGTAGACATAATAGCAGAATATGAAAATATGTGAGGAAAAATCTGATGATAGTTTAAGGCAAAGACAACCCTGATATTCCAGTTAGAGACTTCAATCCCTGCCTTTCAGTGACAACAATGTGAATCAATAGCACTTTGTTGTCATCTATGCTGTGCTCTATTCAGTATCAGAGGAACATGCATACTTCTCAAGTTAACAAGAAACATTCAACAATGTAAACAACATCCTAGGATGTCAAGGATGTTAGAGAACTAACGAATATGGAAATTTCACAAAGTATGCACTCTCACCATATGGAATTAGACCTACAAGCTGAAAACAGAAAGACATGCTAGTTGGAAATGTATCCTGTAAGTGATAAGGAAAAACATAAATAAAATATGAATCATTAAGTCTCAGAGAAACTGAAGAATATTAAGAGTAAAAGAAAATAAAAATATAATTTATCTAAATTTAGCATGATTAGAAAAAATATGTTATTACATGTACATATTAGAGAACAGGTAAGATAAAAAAATCACAAGTCTGAGCTTACACCTAGAGAAGGTACAGAAGCAAGAAAATCTCAGCCTGCAGCAAACACAAGAAAACAAACAGCAAAGATGAAGCAGATGGATGACTTTGAAAATGGGAGAACATGAGAAATGTAATGAAAACAAGATTATTTTGAAATATTAATAAATATTATAAAACTCTTGCTAGGCTAACCAAGAGAAAATGAATACAATCACCACTACTGCTTCTGTGGATAATAAAATAATATTATGAACACCTCTAGATATGTAAACTGATAATTTAGGTATAATAGATTATTCTTTGAAAGTTACATGTTATTAAAAATGTGTAGCATTAGTTTTATATCTGTCAAGTAAATTTTACATACTTTGTTACACTACCTGTATTTGTTAGGTTTCTGTTGCTAGGATTGTAGATGTAACCAACCGTCTTATTAAATAAGAAACACAGAGCCGATTCAGAGAAGAAAGCCAAGAGGTCAGAACTAAGAGCCTTACCCTTCCTGCTTCAGCTATCCTGCTTCAGCCAAGAGAGCTCTCCGAAAAAGAGGCCTACTTCCTGTGTGTATGTCTTTAAATAGTCTAGATGTTCTGCTTTCTCATTGGTTGTAAACTAAACATGTGACTGCCTTGTCATTGCCTGTATGTACCGCCCTCCAGGTCCTTAAAGGCGTGTGCCACCACCACCACGCACTTGCTATGGCTCTATAACTCTGACCCCCAGGCAACTTTATTAACATACAATTAAAATCACATTTCAGTACAAGTAAAATACCACCACATTTCCCCTTTTCTATTTTAATAAAAAGAGAAAAAAAGAAAAAGGTTATAACTAACAAAAGAAAAACTATATACAAAAGTACAAATAAGTACAAATAAATAAATACAATATATACAAATAATAAATGTCTAAATAATGTCTAGTCCATTTGTATTTGACAAATTCAGAGATGATAATCTCATTATCCTATTTTGTTAAGTCCAAAATGTATCTAATTCACTTTCTATCCTAATTAATCTTCAACTAACTAACCTTCAACTATAACTAACTAATCTTCAACTCCCTCAGAGACCCAAGAAGGAAATAATATTAGCTAACAAAAATAAAAACAGAAAGTGCATGCAAGCAACTTCCAAAAAATTTGTGAGTTGACAGAAACAGCCAACTGCCTGGACAGTCACCTGAGGTTTCTCCGCAATGCTGGGGCATCATCTTCAGCCTATATAGGCTTAGCATATCTGACAGACTCATTTGTGAAGTAGGATATACACAAGGTCAACAGTTCAACCTCACATTGGGTGAGAGCAGTCCATGCACCAGAAACACCTGAATTCCACTAATGTCATGTCATGACTCAGGATTTTAAATTCTGGAAAATGTTGATGGTTTTTTAGTTCAGCTCTCCATTCTTCTTGGCTGTGTACATATGGCTTCATCTCAGCATCCCGTTCTTCTCCACATCTCTCTATCAAATGCCAGTCTACTATTGAGAGGCGTGAGCTTAGTTACTCTTCAAGAGTAACTGTTTCAGCTGCTGTTCCATAGCACATCAGAAGCCATTGGCCCACTGCCTGTTCAGCTGCCTTCAAAGAAAAGGGCACTGTACCTTTTCTGAGTTGCGAAGGCCACGTCAGGGATGGTGCCATATTGTCCTGGCCTCAGAAGATGCCTTTTGATAAAGCCATAACCACGCTTGTTTAGGCAAGAATCAGTAGTCCTTTGTTTCATGTCCTGTCTGTCCATTTTGTCATCAGTTGATTCGAGGATACTTTGTTGTCCAGTGGCTAACTTTTGCCACAATGAAAGCTAACTCCATACGCAGTTTCTTCAATGCCCATATTTTCTCTGAAGTAGATTGGTACTGCCAGAAGCCGACATGTCTCATAGTCATAACAAAAAAGAAAAATTTTCTAAGTTATTAAAACATTTTAAATGCCATATTCTGTAGATCTCTGAAGGGTTTGAAGATGACCTATCTAAAATATATCTGCTCAATTTTTAAAACATATCTAATATGACTACAAGTTCTATTGTAATGTCTAACTACTATCATTTCTTTATATCCTAATGGTAATAATAACATTCAAGGATCAGAAAATTGCATTGTTAAATGAACGATATAAGTACAATTAGAAATATACATATAGCATTTTCTAACAATATCAATTTCAATATATATAATTTGTATATAATATAAAACAATCCAATCCAATGTAAAGTATTTAAAACTAGTAATTGCCACGTGCGTTGGTTTTACAGGCAGGGGCCCTGTTCGGCAGGGCAGGCCTGAGTTGTTTGTAGCACTGGCTTTAAGCAAGTAGCTCAAGGTTAGTCAGGCCTGAGGCCAAGCCGACCTGGGCCCGGGCTAGGGAGCTGGCCGCCCTGGCGGGAAACCAGACCTGCCGGCCGCCCTGGCGGGAACCCGGACCTGCCACCAAGCCAAGTTAAGTGGTTTTAATGGATTCTTGTCACGTTGGGTGCCAAATGTAGATGTAACCAACCGTCTTATTAAATAAGAAACACAGAGCCGATTCAGAGAAGAAAGCCAAGAGGTCAGAACTAAGAGCCTTACCCTTCCTGCTTCAGCTATCCTGCTTCAGCCAAGAGAGCTCTCTGAAAAAGAGGCCTACTTCCTGTGTGTATGTCTTTAAATAGTCTAGATGTTCTGCTTTCTCATTGGTTGTAAACTAAACACGTGACTGCCTTGTCATTGCCTGTATGTACCGCCCTCCAGGTCCTTAAAGGCATGTGCCACCACCGCCACGCACTTGCTATGGCTCTATAACTCTGACCCCCAGGCAACTTTATTAACATACAATTAAAATCACATTTCAGTACAAGTAAAATACCACCACATAGGATAAAGACATCTACCACTTGGGTAGGAAGGTTTTATTTCATCCTACAGTTTATAGTCCATGGAAAAGAAGTCAGGGCAGAAACTCAAGGCATAAATCTGTAGGCAGGAGCTAAAACAGAGACTATGGAGGAATTCTTTTTACTTGATTGTTCAGGGTACTTTCCTATACAACTCAGAACCACCTGAAAAGGGACAACATAGCTCCCAGTGGGCTGGGCCCTTCCCAAAAATTGTTAATCAAGAAACTTCCCCCCAGGCTTACCTCCAAGACAACCTTATGAGAACATTTTCTTTCCCTCTTCTCAAACGACTCTAGCTTGCGTCAAATTGACATAAAAACTAATATAGTACCCATGTCAAAGTCCGACACTAAGATGCTAAGAGGCACTAGAGAACTCTTCCTCCCTTTCTTTCCTTGACTTTCTCCCTTTCTCTGTACCTCTCTCTTCCTGTCTTCCTTTCTGTCTTTCTCCATTTCTTTCGCTGCTGTATGAGGACACAGAAGAGAGTTGGAGAAACTAAGTGCCTATTTTTAAAACTGTTTGGTCTGTTTTATCTTTTTAGCAACATAAGTAGAATGATACTAATATGCTTATTCATTCATTCCATATGTATTTGAAAGATATAGCAACTTAAAAAAAAACTCCAAAATTAAGCAAAGTTGGTTTCTCTAGTATATTTTTAACAGTTACTTAGAAAAGTATGGTACACATTTTGTAAAGTATCTCCTTGAAGTAAGAAGCAACAAATTAATGAAGAAAAATCATAGGATCATATCACTTAACACGGAAAATTATTTGACAAAAACCAGGAAGATTCATGACAAACATCCTCATCAAATTAGAAATAAAGAGTAATATCTTAGATTTTATATATAGCACAAGCAAGAAACCTGAACCTTACATTACACTGAATGGTAAGAAACAGGAAGCTTTCCCTCTAAGCTCAGGAACCAAGTAGGAACATTAACTATATTGGTTGAGGTTCTCTAGAGGTACAGACTCAATGGGATGAATATATATATATATATTCATATATATATTCATATATATATTCATATATATATTCATATATATTCATATATAATATATATTCTCTCAGGTGTGAATATATATATATATATATATATATATATATATATATATATATATTCACACCTGAGAGACAGCCATTGTGGTACTCAAACTGACAACTGAGGACCTAATAACTACTGGTGACAGCCAATAGTAACTCAGTCAACAAGGTTGGGTGCTTCAGCACTCTTGATCTGGCACTAGAAGTTTGTAAGTTTCCTGAAGATCCAGTGGTCCCTCATCTACAATGGAAGTTTAGAAACACTGGTTCTATCTGCAAAGGAATCAACAGTAGCAAGTGGACCAATCAACTCATTAGCATAAGGGAAGACCTATCAAGCCAAAGGTGAGTCATGTTTCTTCTGCCACATTCTTTCTTCCAGAGGTTATAGCATAATCAGTGGGACTGCACACATCAATCAAGACAACCCAGACACTCCCTACTCAAGAGATTCCAATTTGTGTCAAGTTGACATTAAGACCAGGCAAGGAATCATGTAACCCAGGCTGTCCTTGTATTCACTGTATATGCACAGATGACTTTGAACCAGTGATCCTCCTGCCTCAACCTCTTGAATGATGTGATTAAATCCCATGCCCAATCTATGCAGTGCTGAGGAGCAAACTGGTCTTTGTGCATGGTAGGTGATCTATCACCTGAGCCACATCCTCAACCAAAATGTTTTTTTATACTAGAAACAGAAACACACTATATACTGCCATTTTATGAATATTTATATCTTCCCCAAATTCATGTTGATATCCTTACTCCCAGAGTAATAGTATCAGATGGAGATGAATGTGCTGTTATTCACTACAGCAATTCAGGAACCAGTCTGCTGTAGGCAGTGAAGGAAAGGGACCCATGATGAAAACTCCAAGTTGCTCGTATATATTCCAGTAATAATGGGCTGAAGTTGAAAAGAAGGTTAAGGGTTAATATGGCAAAGTCTGGAACATTGAGGAAGATGTATAAGAGAGTTCCTGGAGTGGTATTAGATCACTAAACTAGACAGATAAAAAGAAGGACAGAGCTTTGAGTCAGTAAAAGCAGGCTGGCTCTCCTCATTCTCTAACACCCTAAAGAACAGATATAAGGCCTATTATTTCCTATATCTTTGCTTCCTATAGAGCAGACTCTTATAGACTGAGTAGACAGCCTTTAAGAAAATTTCCACCTACTTCAGCAAAGAGACCCAAGACCATAGCACAGACAAAAAGTTAGCTATGATTATCTAAGAACAGCTGAAGCTACTTCCTGGTAGAGAGAGCTTAGCATAATGAAAAGCACTGAGACATCTGCAAAATTGTAGGATAGTAACATTGTCCAAATGACTAACAGAATCCAGTCAAGGTCAATAACTAACAAATCAAAACTCAGAGGTTGACAAAGGCAGGCAGAACATGAAAAGTCCATGACCATCTCCCGAGCAGGACCAAGGAGATGTGTATAGAGTATGTGGGCCCCATTGGTTCAGCCCATGATAACCTGGAGAGTTCAGTAGTCTCATAGTATTTGCTTCAGCCTTATCAAGTTTCTTCTTTTATGAAAGGCCCTAGACAAAGAAGTCCAGTGACATTTTCCTCTCTTGGGAGCCGCTCCCACTCTTGAGAGTTTCTTTCACATTTCCTAATTTCTCACTTTTCCTTTATGTCTCTTAATAAAGCTTGCTTCTGTTCTTACTCTCACCAGAATCTACAACTTTAACCATTATTGACATGAGAAAGTGGACTAAGGAGCCATTGTCCCAGGGCAATCTTTGGTGACTATGAGTGTCCAGCTCACTAGATACTTGATTCAAGCAAAATTGACCTAGAAAGGCCCTGTCATACTCAACAATCTTGCATCAATGAGAATACCTTCCCCCAAAAATAGCTCAGTAATAATCATAGAAGAAAATAAAAAAAAATTAAATATAAAGATTCTCAAGAAAAACAGAAGAAATACATGAAGTTGAGTTTGGTGATAAGATTTTAAATTTAACACTGTTGCTATGATCTTTGAAACGAAAAATCAAGGGCTGGATATAATAATTCATGTATGTAATTCTAGCACTTTTGAGGCTAAGACAGGAGGTCACTGTGAATTTGAGGACAGCCTGAACTATGGAACACATTCCAGGTCAGCTCTGGCTGCAGAGCAAGATCCTCTCTCAAGCACACACAAAGACAGAAAAGTCATAACTTAGACCTCACTAAAATGCTTGTTTTCCTCTCTGATACTACTATGAGAATGAAAAGAGGAATTATGGACTTGAGGAAATTATTTCCAAAATTTGTATTTTATATAAGATTGTATTCAAAATATATAAATACCTATCAGTAGCAAGAAATTTTAAAATGGCATTAGACCTGAATAGAAGCCCAACCAAGGGAAATGTGCCGATCTCAGTCTGTGGGGAAGGCTTTGCCCTGGAGGAGATTGGAATGGGCTGGGGGGAAGGTGAGGGGGGCGGGAGGGGGGAGAACAAGGGAATCTGTGCCTGTATGTAGAACTTAATTGTATTGCAAAATAAAAATTTAAAAAAAAATAGAAAATAATAAAAAGAAAAGATAACTCAATACAGAGATGGACTTTCAAGCTAACATAAGGTGAGGTGAAACCACACACAAGCATGAGTGAATTTGAGGTGGCAGGACCAGCTTCTAGAAAGGGTACAGAGCAATAGGAATTTCCATTCAGAATGAAAACCACAACAGCTGTTTTGAAAGACAGCTTGACAGTTTCCTACAACACTAAACACAGTCTACCATATGATCCAGCAGTTGCATACTTCAATATTTACCCAACTGGCTTGAAATAGAAGGTACACACACAAATAAAAAACCCAAACAAACATGTGAATGATTGTGACATTTTATTTAGAATCATCAAAAGTGAAAAGAACCAGTCTTGTACTTTAAGAGGTAAATGAATAAGTTGCAAAATGTTCACAAAATGGACAGTTATTTAGCATTAAAATCTAGCAATTCATAAAATAAAACAAATGAATCTACCATGATAAGTACTAATACACACTACAATAATATAACTAGAACTCAGACTTTCTGACATTCTTGACAGAGAAAGGCTAGAGACACCATAAACACTGTAGCATTGGAAAGCAGCGAAGGGATTGGTGAATTGAGTGAAAAGACTGACCAGATAAAGCTCTGAGGCTTTTCTTTTAGGATGGTGAGACTAGTCTGTGAACTTTACAATACAGAGTAGATATTGACATATGCAAATTTAACGACTCATTTAAGAGTATGAGTTTCTCAGAATGAAATCAACTTCACTGAAGGGGAAATAAGATGTTTATCAAAGTCACTTTGAAAAGAACAAAGGCAAAGGGAGCTAATAGTCAGACTAATACTCTAGACCAGTTGTTTTTAACCTATGGGTCACCACACCCACAAGGCCTGTATTTCAGATACCCTACATATCAAGTATTTACATTACAATTCATAACAGTAGCAAAATTATAGTTATAAAGTAGCAATGAAATAATTTTATGATTGGGTGGTCATCACAACATGGGGAAATGAAATGAAGGGTCTCTGTGGCATTGTGTTCCCCGAAGTATTGTGCACCCTAATAAACTTATCTGGGGTCAGAGACAGAACAGCCACAATATTAAACATAGAGGATAGGCAGTGGTAGCACACGCCTTTAATCCCAGCACTTGGGAGGCAGAGCTAGGCAGAAATCCATGTGTTCAAGGACACAGCCAAGCATGGTGACTCACGCCTTTAATCCCAGAAAGCGAGCCTTTAATCCCAGGGAGCGGTGGTAGAAAGCAGAAAGGTATATAAGGCATGAGGAGCAGAAACTAGAAGCTTTTAGCTGGTTAAGCTTCAGGCTTTTCAGCAGCAGTTCAGCTGAGAACCATTGGGATGAGGACACAAAAGCTTCCAGTCTGAGGAAACAAGACCAGCTGAGGATCTGGCGAGGTGAGGTAGTTGTGGCTTGTTCTGGTTCTCTCAATTTCCAGTATTCACCCCAACACCTGGCTTCAGGTTTGATTTTATTAATAAGAACTTTTAAGATTTCTGTTACAGTCTCAGCATTCGGAAGGTTGAGAATCACTGCTCTAAATGATAAATTTGCTTCCCGTGGAACTACAATTTGACACTGCAAAACCCCCTGTGGTAGTTTGAATAAACAATGTTCTTCATAAGCTCATGTATTTGAATACTTAATCTCCAGGTCATGGTACTATTTGAGGATATTGTATATTTACAACATAGGGTCTTGAGAAAAGAAGCACAATACTAGGATAAGGCTTTGTATAGCCGTATTCCTCTTTCAGTTCCTGTGTTATGCAATGTGATCCTCTAGTTTCCTGCTCCAACTGCCTGCATCCACACATTTCTTGCCATTATGGACTCCTCCTTCTGGAACTATGAGCCAAAATAAACTCTTCCTTGTACAACACTTCAGTCATAGTATTTCATCACATCAACAGGAAAGCGACTAATTCATCAACTTCCACTCTCATTAGATGTGAACTGACTATGCAAATAGGAGGAAGTCAAGATTAAAGGCAGAGGGGAGAGGCTAATAAAATGTACATAGTGATAAATTAGCAATGAGACTTTGATGTGAACCAATATTTCATTTAATTAAGGTGATCATATATGGAAATAGAATATATATGTATTAATTATTCTTTATGCATAGTCCCTAATTCTGTCAGCTTATAGGACCTACAAATAAGGAGGTCCCAGAAGTAATCTTGCTCCATTTTTCAACAAAAGAAATGAAAGATCCTAGAATGATGGCAATACTAATAAGCTGACAAACACCACTCAAAGATCAGCTTTAGACTAAAAACTGCTTAGACAATTTTGAGATGGCTAGCTGAGATGATCCACCTCCACAGACTACTCAAGTAAGGACTTGAGACAAGCTCTGTGCTTTTCCATTATACAGAGACTGGACAAATGATACAGCTAACTCTATCAGGACTTGACAATTAAGACAAAATTTTTCTTTTCAGGATTCCCTAAAGATGCCTTCACACCCAGACAGCAGAAAGTAATTTTAAAAACACAATGCCCACATTCCAAAGAGGCGGGGTGGATGGTTTTTGGTCAATTCAATGGGTTATGGATAATTGTCATGGTTTAGGATGGTTGATTGCAAGTTGTTCATTGTTAATGGTCAAGATAAAAGCTAAACAAAGGAAATTGGACTCAGGGTTTTTGTTTGAAAAAAAAAGAAAAAGGAGAAAAAGAGGATATAGATAGAGGTAGATCATTGAATCTATTCTGAAAAAAGAAGATACAGATATAGTAAGATTTAAAAAGATAGATTACTGAATCAACTTTTAAAAGGCAACTACTAGTTTTAAATATTTTACATTGGATTGGACTTTTGTTTATTGAATACAAATTTTGTATTGGACTCACCAAAAATAGGATAAATAATGAGATTTTTTTTGCCTGAATTTGTCAAATGTTAACGGACTGGACATTGTTAATGTAATTCTTGACTGTATATATTGTATATAGTTTTTCTTATATTAGTTGTAACTTTTTTATTTTAGACAAAAAGGGGAAATGTGGTGATAATTTATTTGTGTTCTAACAAATAAAACTTATCTGGGGATTAGAGGACATAGATTAGACATAGAGGCCAGACAGTGGTGGCACACACCCTGAATCCTATCACTTGGGAGGCAGTGATCCATCTGGATCTCTGTGAGTTCAAGGCCACACTGGAAACAGAGCCAGGCAATGGTGGCACATACTTTTAATCCCAGGACTTGAGCTCTCATGTCTTTGCTTGAGAAAAACACATGCCTTTAATCCCAGGAGGCGATGGCAGGAAGCAGAAAGGTATATAAGGCATGAGGACCAGGAACTTAAAGCTTTTAAGCAGTTGAGCTGAGATCCATTTTCATAAACTGGGTGAGGACTCAAATACTTTCAGTCTGAAGAAACAAGATCAGCTGAGGGGTTGGTGAGGTGAGGTTGGCTGTGACTTGTTCTGCTTCTCTGATCTTTCAGATTTCACCCCAATATCTGTCTCCAGGTTTTTCATTAATAAGACCGTTGAGCAATTTCTCTTACACACAAGTGCATAGAAGACTTCATCAGCACCCTTCAGTCCCTCCGGGATAATAAGACATAAGATATTCTGAGACACTATTGAAGTCTTGAGGAGATAAGGTTTTGGGATGAGTCAAAGTGGAATTCTGGACAGGATCCTGCAACAGAAAAGGCCAATGGGGGAAAGGAGGAAATACATATAAACTGTTAATTTTAGCTAGTAAATAGCATCCACGTAATAATTCCCTAAATCCAAAAGTTGCCTAAAATTTAAAGTTTAATTTAGAACTTTTAGGAAAGAACAATGTCAACACATGATTTTAAAAAATGTGTATAATCAGTTGCCCTGGGCTGAGAATGCATTCATGAGAAGACCTCTCATTGGCTTTAACTAAAGAATCACATATTGCCTCTGATGAATCTCTGCTTAGCAGTATCTCCTGAACAATTTGTTAAAATAGTTTCAAATCTTTGAGATATCTTTGAATAGTACAAAAATAACTTATTAGTGTATATTCATGATTTAGGGGAGCATTCACTGTGCACTTAATGGAGGTCAGGGCACAGCTTTGTGGAGTCATTTCTCTTTCTTCCATCTTTATGCGGTATCTTACCTAGTTAACTTCAGCTGTCAACTTGACACATCCTGGAGTCACCCGAGGGGTTTTCAACTAGGAGACCACCCTAGATCAGAGTGGTCTGCAGTCATGTCTGAGACTAACTTCATTGGTGATTGACTTGGGATGACCAGCTCACTATGGGAGGTACTATCCTTAGGCAGGTGGGTCTGGACTATAAAAGAAACCTGGCTGAGCATGAGCCAGAGAATGAGAATGAGCAAGCAGTAAGTAGACTTTCTCCATGCTTTCTGCCTCCACATTCTGGCCTTGAGTTCCTATCTTGACTTCTCTCAGTGACAGACTGTTACCTGGAACTATAAACTGACATTTACCCTTCCCTCCTGTAAGTTCCTTTTGGAATTATATTATATTGTCCATAACTTTCTCCAAGTAGAAAAATCATTCAAAATAATATTAACTTGGTATTTGAATAAATACTTTTAATACAGAAAATATATAGGTTAACCAAAGAGACACAAAAACCCTAATTCAAACCAAGTTAGTTAAAGCCTTGTCTCTTATATCACATAGTAAAATTCCAAGAGCATTAAGTTTTTGAAACATATAGATGAAAGCATAAATAGTCTAAGAAAACAAAGATTTCATTTTTATAAACAGGAGTATGATGTTAATAATAGTTCATGAGCAGAAGATAGTGATGAATCTGAATATTATATGGTATTGCTATATGATAAAGTGATCAAAAGTTCAGTAAAATCAAAATAAAAAATTATAGTTGGAAAAACATTTTGAAATTTTTACTATAATGGACTCACTTGACAGAAAAAAGTATATTTCAAATATTTAGGGAAAAAAAGATTTTACCTAAAAGTAGACTATCATATGATCAGCACTTCAGCAGAAGTCAATTCCAATCTTATATAAAGATGTCTCTTTAATGATGAAAAAAGTGCAATGACATTGAAACATGGATCCTACTGTTTTAAGCCTTTGATATTTCAAAAATAAGTTATATTTATAATATAATATATTGGCATTATTAGTGCAAATAAGTATTCTCAAGCACTGTGCTTCTAAGAAATCAGTTGAATGATATCCACTAAAATCTTAAAGGCATATACCTGCCCATCATACATTCTCTCTAAAATAATTCAAGAATAGATTTATATTCACTCTTTGGAATAAAAAGATACTTTGCAGCATTGTTCTTAAAAGGGAAGATTTAACCCAATGTCAAAGTCCATTCATATAAAACATAGTGAATCAGTAGAATCCAGATTGTCAGACTTCATGCAATGACATGTAGTTACTTTTTTAAAAAAATCTATTTATCTTACATCCTGAACATAGTTTCTGCTACCTCCTCACCTCCCATTCCATACGCCCACCTCCCTTTGCCATCCCTAATCCATTCTTCCTCTGTTTCTGTTCAGAAAGGGCAGGCCTCCAATGGATATCAATAAAATACAGCATACCAAGTTGCAGTAAGACTAACTGCCTCCCCTTGTATTAAGACTGGCCAAGGCAATCAAGTATAAAGAATAGGTTCCCAAGAGCTAACATAAGCACCAGGGATAGCCCTGCTCCCATTTTTAGGAGTTCCACAAATAGACCAAGTTACACAACTATCATATATATGTAGAGGGCTTAGGTTGGTCCCATGCAGGCTCCCTGGTTGTTGGTTCAGACTCTAAGTTCCTATGAGCCACGTTAGTTGTTTCTGTGGTTTTCTTGTGATGTCCTTAACCCTCTGGCCCCTACAATCTTTCCTCCCTCTCTTCAGCAGGATTTCCTGACCTTGGCCTGATGTTTGGCTGAGAGTCTCTGCATCTGTTTCCATCAGTTACAAGATGAAGGCTCGGTGATGACAGTTGGGGTAAGTCACCAATCTATCTGCAGGAGATGGCCAGTTTGGGCTTCATATCCACTATTGCTAGGAGTCTTAGCTAGAGTTATCCTTGTAGATTCATGGAAGTTTCACTTGCATCAGAGTTCTACCTGAACCTGAACCCCCACCCCTTTCCAGCCATCTGTTTTAGTACTCTCCCCTTCCACCCACTCCTAACCGCATCCCTCAAGTTCCCATTTCTACCCATGCCCAGTCCATTCAGGAGATCTCTTCTATTTCCCCTTCCCACAGAGATCCATACATCCCTCTTGAGCCCTACTTGTTACCTATCCTCTCTGAGTCTATGGATTATAGGATGTTTATCCTTTACTTTATAGCTAATATCCACTTATGAGTGAGTACATACCATGTTTGTCTTTCTGAGTCTGGGTTATCTCACTCAGGATGATTTTTTTCTACCTCTATCCAACTTGGAGATATGTAGTTACTTTTAAGACATAGTAAGTCAAATACATATACAGGAAGATAATGGTGTGTAAATAAGAGGGGTATACACACATTCACATAAGCAAACACTCACCCATATGGTGAAATTTTCTGTGTCCCCCAATAAAGTTTATCTGAGGATCAGAGGAAAAAGCCAGGCACTATAGTAAACATAGAGGTCAGGGAATGTTAGCACATGCTTTTAATCCTATCACTCAAGAGGCAGGGTTCCATCTGGATCTCTGTGAGTTCAAGACCACAGTGGGAACAGAGCCAGGCGTGGTGGCACATGACTTAAATTCCAACACTAGTTAACCATAAAGGTCTGGAGGTCTGTACAGATAGATAGGAAGTGACAGAGCTGGGTAAGAAGAGGAAGTGATGCAGCTGAGTAGAGAGAAGAAATGAGTTAGCAGAACAGAAAGGAATATAGGCATAAGTATACAGGAAGTAGGTCTCTTTGGAGACTGAAGGTTGGTGAGGTGAGGTCAGCTCGTGGCTTGTCCTATTCCTCTGATCTCTCAGCTTTAACCCCAATTTCTGGCTCCATATTTTTTATTAATAAAATCATTTAGCAATTCATCTACACACCCATATTTGTGTCTTCATACCATCATATATCACTTGAATTCTAAAGCATAAGATTTTCTCCTTTTTGCAAATTGTATCTTAGGTCTACAGATTATGCCTACTTTGATGTTAGGAAACATCTAACAAGTCAATAGCACTTAAGAATCCATGGCTTATATACATTGTATCAATAAAAATATGAGGGTGGATTATGCTAGAAAAAAAGACCACTATAATCTTAGAGTTAAGCCAATGAAGACTTGCTTTTTGTTCATGCTACATGTCAAACAATGTTATCTTCCACTTCCAATCATAGCTGATCCCCCTGCCTTGTTGATCCACCTTTTTCCACACTTGTTACACTCACAGTAAAGTGAAGAAGATGAATCATGGTGTGATAAATCAGTTTATAGACTGCTGAAGAATGTCATTAGGCTTTGACCCCAGCATTTTTGCTGATAGTGAAATCTTCATCTCCAGCATCAAGGTTGAGGAGGGTGGAAAGTCACACACAGATAGTGATATGTGTGACCTCCACCCACATTTTATTGACTACAGAGGAGTCTATGGCTATATCAACCTCCCAAAAGATGGGTGTGTTACGCAGTCTTACTAGAAAGTTTATATCAGAATATTGAGGAACAAAGCCAGAGACTTAAATAGCTTCTGTTCCTCCACTCCACCTACTGCTTCCTTCAGAACCTAGAGTTGCAGCTTACTTATCTTTCCAACTTCCCTTTTTTACAGCACTTCAAATCCTCTCCCTTTCTTAGGTAGAAATTTAAAACTCTATTTCTAGTCCTAATCAATTATTCTGTTACTTTCTTTATATAAACTTGTTAATGTTAAAACTATCATAGTTCATGACTATGATCTGCTTCCACCATTCCATTCTGTAAAAATAAGGTTCCCCAATAACATTAGTCCCTGCTGTTCGATGTCTTTCTGTAGGCTGTGAATATGTGTTACTCTGATTGGTTGATAAATAAAGCTGTTTAGCCAATGACAATGCAGAATAAGGTTAGGTGGGACATTCAAACTGAACAGACAGGAGAAGAAAGGAGAGTGAGGAGAGAAGCCAGCCACTATCAAAGGAGCAACAAGATGCCAGCAGACCAGTAACACCACAGCTATATGACAACATATAGGTTAATAGGAATGGGTTAATTTAAGTTATAAGAGCTAGCTATCAAGAAGCTGAAGCCATAGACCATATAGTTTCTAAATAATAAAAGCCTCTGAGTGATTATTTTATAAGTGCCTGTGGGACTATGAGTGGGAGAGATTTGTCTGGACCTTGGAGTGAGGGTGGGACCAGAGAACTTTCTGACTACATTTGGTGCTCACCAATGGGCACTGATCCACATTGACCTAAGAAAGCTTAAAGATTCTGAATGCACAGAAGCAGAGCCACACTAGGCTTTCTAGTCTCACAGTCTCATGCCAGCAGCAGGGCAGAGATTGTCTCTTGACAGCTGCCTGTAAGATGCAGCAGGCCACCAGCCACCATGAGCTAAGTGCCATGGCAGATTCCCCTGCAGTACACAGAGGTGTGTCCAAGCTGCACAGTGCATACTTTTGCTAGTACAGATAAAAAAGGTTTCTGGGCTACTGTGGTGATACATTGTATAACCTAATAAAC
The DNA here is from genome assembly GCF_949786415.1 of Peromyscus eremicus. NCBI lineage: Eukaryota > Metazoa > Chordata > Mammalia > Rodentia > Cricetidae > Peromyscus > Peromyscus eremicus. The sequence continues at coordinate 21,124,837 of NC_081421.1, read as the reverse complement.
TGGCATGAGGATCAGAGGACAAGCCAGCCACTAGATTACTCATAGATGCCAGACAGTGGGGGCACACACCCTTAATTCTATCACTTGGGAGAGGCAGAGATCCATCTGGATCTCTGTGAGTTCAAGGCCACAATGGAAACAGAGCCAGACAGTGATGGCACACACCTTTAATCCCAGTACTGGAACATACACATGCCGTTAATCCCAAAAAGTGGCAAGGCTGGGCAGAGAAAGGTACATAAGGTGTGAGGAAACAGGAATTGAAGCAGTTCAGCTGAGATCCTTTCAGGTGAGGACTCAGAGAATTTCAGTCAGAGGATTCGTGGAGTTTGTGAGGTAATAGGTGGTGGCTGTGGCTTGCTTTGCTTTCCTGTTCTTTCAGCTTTCACCCCAATATATGGCTCGACATTTTTATTATAAGATCATCTATGATTCAAACAACAGGCTACATACTGCTTGATGAAAGCATAGACCCATTAACCCCCAGAGTCGGCATTGAACATGGCTCCCAGAGCTGGCAGTAAACCTACCTCCACCGTGTTGAAAAGCTGAGGGAGGAAGAGTCAGCAGCCAGCCAAGGTTTCTGCATTGGTCCTAGCAATGCAGCTTAGCAGTTTAAAATCTCACCTTGTCAGAGAAGGATTATAGATTCACAATAACACAAATTCAGATGAAATAAAACTCTAAATGATTTACATTGTGTATAAAAAGGTACTTAGGCTTGAGAGAGAAGAGAAGGGATATAGATAATCATAAAAATAAAGTCTTAAAATAATATATTAAAAATATAATAAGCCACATAAAGATAGAAATTACACAGAGTCTAGACTGTGTTGTCTTTGGGATTTTTAACTAGAGAGAGACATTTGATTGTAAAAGTTGCTGAGTTAAACCAACGTGTGTGTGTGTATATATATATATACACACATACATATATATATACATATATAATTTTTTAAAGGTATCTGGACTTCAAAATTTGGGTCTAAGGATACGTTGCTATGGAAAAGAGGTTCTGCTTCTGTTTACACTGAAGATGAGAACCTATGGATTGCTTCCAGGCTGATATGATTTGATCAATGAAGACCCCCTGAAAGGTCAATGCAGCCTCACAGACTACTACAGCCAAGATTTAACTATAATTCACAATTTTCTCAAGATCCCCATAAGATTGCCAGCATCCCCAACCATGAAGAAGTAGTATGAGAATGCCCAAATTCCAGAAATATTAATTATAAATGTTTATTTTTATTCAAAGGGGGTTGATTATAAATGCAATCTCTTCCTAAAGAAAAAAGTGGATACAGATATGATAGGATAAAAAGGGTAGATTATTGAATCTACTTTTAAAGAGCAACAACTTGTTTGAAATGTTTTATATTGCTATGGATTTTGATTCACTGATACAAATATAAAGTTAATTTTGTTATACTGTATGTACATTTTTACTCTTGGTTAAGGTATAATGTTTATTCAACTCATTTAAAAATGTAATGTATAGTTAAGAAATACAAAATAGTAGTCAAATTTATAGTCATATTAGTTAAGTTTTTCAGATATACAAAGATATATTTCAATTAGGTAGACATACAGACTATGGTATTTAAAATGTTCTAAGAACTTAAACTTTTCTGGAAAGTGAGTCACATCTGCTCCTGGCAGCACCAATTACTTCAAAGAGGATAAAGGGCATTGAAGAGACTCATTATGGAATTAGCTTTTTTGTGGCAAAAGTTATCCATTGGGCAAAAAGTGTCCTTGCATTGACAGCTTGACAGTATGCTGTATAAACTGGACATGCAGGACTCATGGGAAAGTAACCACTAAACTTTACCTAAAAAGGGCAAGATTGTAGATGAATTTCTAAAGTCTTATTAAATAAGAAACACAGAGCCAAATACAAAGTTAAAAGCCCAAGATATCAGAGCACTAGTGAAGAGCCAAGACTATCTTTAGCTTACCACTCACTGCCGTTGCTTCCCCTGAGAGAGAGTTTTTTCCTGTCTGACTTGTCTTTTTATTGCCTTTCTGTTCTGCCTTCTCATTGGATTTAAACCCAACCACATGACTTCCTCATCACTGTCTGTCTATACAGACCTCCAGGTCTCTATGGTTGGTACTGGGATTAAAGGTTTGTGTCACCATGCTTGGCTGTGTTCTTGACCACACAGAGACTCTGCCTGCCATGTGATTGGATTAAGGGTGAGGGGCTACCACCACCTGACTTCTGTTCCTGGCTTGCTAATGACTTCTCATCTCCAGGCAAACTTTATTTATTAACATACAAATAAAATCACATTTTAGCATAATTAAAATATCACCACATTTCCCCCTATTATTCTAATAAAAAGAAAAAAGGGTAAAAAAGTTATAACTAATATAAGAAAAACTATATACAATAAGTACAATAACTATATACAATATATACAAGCAATAAATACCTAAACAATGTCTAGTCCATTTGCATTTGACAAACTCAGAGAAAATATTCCATTATCTATGCTATTTTGGAAAGCTCAAAAGGTACCTGATTCACTTTCTATCCTAACTTATATTACTAACAGAACTATCTTATAATGTCTTTCAAATTTATACACTTACACTTTTTTTGTTTTTTTTTGTTTTGGTTTGGTTTTCTTTTTGTTTTTCGAGACAGGGTTTCTCTGTGTAGCTTTGCGCCTCTCCTGGAACTCACTTGGTAGCCCAGGCTGGCCTCGAACTCACAGAGATCCGCCTGGCTCTGCCTCCCAAGTGCTGGGATTAAAGGCATGCGCCACCACCGCCCGGCTCACTTACACCTTTTTAATGAGTTTCTTTTCTGAAATTCTTAACAGGGAAAACTATAACTATAACTACCTAATCTTTAACTATAACTATAACTATCTAACCTTCAACTCACTATAGCTATCTAATTTTCAACTAACTATAACCATAACTATCTAATCTTCAACTCCCTCAGAGATCCAAGAAGGAAATAATATTACCTAAAAAAAAACCAAACAAACAAACAAACAAACAAAAAACAGGAAGTGCATGCAAGCGGCTTCCAAAAAAAATTTTAAAAAATGTGAGTTGACAGAAACAGCCACCTGCCTGGACAGTCACCTGAGGTTTCTCCACAGCATTGGGACATCATCTTCAGCCTATAGGCTTAGCGTATCTGACAGACTCATTTGTGAAATATGATGTACACAAGGCCAACAGTTCGACCTCACATTTGGTGAGAGTAGTCCATGTACCAGAAACACCTGAATTCTGCTAGTGTCCTGTCATGATTCAGCATTTTAAATTCTGAAAATTGTTGATGTTTTTGGAATTTAGCTGTCCATTCTTCTTGGCTCATTTACGTGGCTTCATCTTGGCATCCTGTTCTTCTCCACATCCCATTGTTCTTGGATTGTAGGTGGCTTCATCTCTTTCATTAAATGCCAGTCTACCACTGAGAGGTTAGACTCCGTGAGCTTAGTTACTCTTTCAAGAATAACTGTTTCAGCTGCTGTTCCACTGCACATCAGAAGCCATCAGTCCACTGTCTGTTCAGCTGCCTTTGAAGAAAGGGGAACTGTACCTTCTCCGGATTGTAAAGGCCACTTCAGTGAGGGTGCTATATTGTCCTGGCCTCAGAGGATGCTTGTTGCTAAGCCACAACTATACTTGTCTTGACAAGAATCAGTAGTCCTTTGTTTTGTGTTCTGTCTGTCCATTTTGTCCTTTTTGTCAGCAGTTGATTCGAGGATACTTTGTTGTTCAGTGGATAACTTTTGCCACAATGAAAGTTAACTTCATATGCAGTTTCTTCAATGCCCATATCTTCTCTGAAGTAGATTGGTGCTGCCAGGAGCCGACATGTCTCATAGTCATAAGAAAAAAAGAAAAGAAAAAGAAAAAATTTCTAAGATATTAAAACATTTTAAATGCCATATTCTGTAGATCTCTGAAAGGTTTGAAGGTGACCTGTCAATCTAAAATATATCTGTTCAACCTTCAAAACATACCTAATATGACTACAAGTTTGATTGTCATGTCTAACTACTAACTTTCATTTCTTTGTATCCTAATAGTTGGTAAAAATAACATTCAAGGATTAGCAAATTGCATTACATTGTGAAATGAACTGTATAAGTGCAATATCTTGAACAAGATTAGAAATATACATATAGCATTTTCTAACAATATCAATCTCAATATATATAATTTGTATACAATACACAAAAATCCAATCCAATGTAAAGTATTTAATACTATTTAAAAGTAGATTCAATAATCTGTCCTTTTATCTATATCATATCTACATCTTCTCTTTACTTTTCAGAGTAGATTCAATAATCTACCCTCTATTCTATCATTTCTATATATCTTTTTTTTCAGACAAGAACCTTAAATCTAATCACCTTTGCTTAGCCCTTTTCCTAAACATTAACAACAACAACTTGTAACCAACCCTTCTAAACAATGAAGATTATCCCAGACCCAAAACCCATTGAAAGACCAAAAACCACCCACCCCATACCACCTCTTTGGGAATGTGGGCGTCATGTTCTTAAAATTGCTTCCTGTTGGTTGTAGGCAAAGGTATCTTTATTCTGAAAAGAAAAATTTTGGATTAACTGTTAAGTTCTTGGAAAGGTAGCTATATCCTTTGTTGTCCAGTCTGTACATAATGCCAAAGTTCATGGCTTATCTCAAGTCCTAGTTCAAGTAGTCTGTGAAACTGGATCATTTCAGCTAGCCATCTCAAAATTGCTGTGAGCAGTTTGTAGTCCAAAGCAGATCTGTGGGTGATGTTTGTCAGCTTAGTGGTATTATTATTGTCCACATGGAATTGTTGTTGTTGTGGAGCCTCATCATCTTTCTGGAGACTTCAAATTTAATGTTAGGCCTGGTCATGCAGAAAACTGATAGAGACTCAAACACAAAGACATGTATAGGCAGCTAATTGAAGCCTTTTTTCTAGAATTATTTAGTACTCTATATGACTATTAATATCTTAACAAAGTTAAACATATATATTAATCTTATAAATTTTCATATAAAATTCATACTTTAAGAAAAGTTTAAAGAATAGAATCAAAAACTTTAGATTAGTTGCAGTAGAATAGTCCCTTAGTTTTTTTGTTTTGTTTTGTTTTCTCCTGTACCATATCAGAAGATGCCTCTTTCTTCTAGCATGAAAAAGGTAGTTTGCATTTTCCTTTAAACAACATGCTTGGGTTTAAAGAAACAGAGAGCTGTTCACTAACTCCAAAGACAGCTTAAATTTTTAATTGAACTGGGAATACAAGAAGACCATTTGTGTTAAATGTCTTTAGAGAAGAGCAGAAACAAACATTTAGGAAGACTTATGAAATTTTATAGATGATATACCAATAGGCCAATTTACTCTTCTTCTTGGGACATTTTTCTAGATGATTTATCCTTTTTCTTCAGATGTCTCATTTGTCCAGTGTTCTTCAGATTCCTTAGCCTTCATTCTTCTAAAATACAAAAACAAAAACCTTTCCCCAAGACTAACTTTGAGGAGGTTCCCTTTTGTCAAGTTATATCTGATTAAATGAAAAGGCATGTGTTAATGGTATACGTTAGTTTAAATTGGATGGTCATGCTGGTTAATGAGTTATCACCTCTTTTAATTAAGAGTTCTCTTTTGTTCAAATCAAACTTTTATCAATTTTGATGCTATCCACAGCTTATCTTCTCCTGTAGAAACAAAAGCAAAACTTCATCTTCAACTTAAAACATATGCTGGTTTCCATTCTGAGGTCAGCACATCCTTAAAGTATATAGGCTGATTTGATTCTGTAGTTTTTTCTATTATCCAGTGTTTCTCTGCAGCTATTGTTTCTTTCTCATTAGACTGAGAAAGTTCAAAGTTAATAGAGCATTATTCAATCTATTTCGGGGGGGGTTTGTTACCCTTTTTGTTTATTTAGCATATCCTTTAGAGTTCTGTTTGATCTTTCTGTAAATACTTGGCCTGTAGGATTATGTGGTATAACTGTAATATGCTTTATATTGTAATAAGCAAAAAACTGTTTCATTTTAACAGAGACATATGCTGGAGCATTGTCAGTTTTAATGTGTGCAGGTATACCCGTGATGGCCATAACTTCTGACAAATGAGTGATTACAGAATCAGCTTTTTCAGAACTCAAAGCTGTTGCCCATTGAAATCCTGAATAAGTATCAATGGTATGGTATACATATTTCAGTTTTCCATATTCTGCAAAGTGAAACACATTAATCTGCCAGATTTCATTCCTCTGAGTACCCTTTGGGTTACATCCTGCTGGTAATGGAGTCTGACTATAAATGGAGCAAGTAGGACATTTCCTTACAATTTCCTCGACTTGTTGCCAGGTTATGGAAAAATCCTTTTTTAAACCTTTACTACTGACATGATGTTTTTATGAAATTCTGAGGCCTCCAGCACATTTCCTATCAATAATTTATCAATCTCATCATTACCTTGTACTAGAGGACCTGGCAGACCAGTATGGGATCCAATGTGAGTTTTATATATAAAGGATACTTCCTAGTCCTAATTATATCTTATAATTGAATAAATAGTGAAGTTAATTCTAACTCATCAGGGACAAATTCTGCAGTCTCAATATGTAATACCACTCTATCAGCATACTGAGAGTCAGTAACTGTGTTGAGAGGTTCTGAAAAATCCATTAATATCAACAAAATAGCATACAGTTTCAAACTTTGAACTGCATTATAAGGACTTTGAACCACTTTACTTAAATTTTCTGATTTGCAACCTGCCTTTCCTTGTTTGTTGGCATCTGTATAAAATGTATGAGTTCCAGATATGGGTATTTCCCATACAATGTGAGACAAAATCCAATCAGCTCTCTTTATATGTTCAATTCTATCACTTTTGGGATATTTGTTGTTAATCTCTCCCAAAAAATTGCTTCAAGCTCTTTGCCAAGGTTCACTTTCTGCCCAAAATTTTTCAATGTCCTCCTTAGTTAGAGATACAACAATTTCTTTTGGGTTTATTCCTGCTAATTGACAAAGTCTCAATTTTGCTTTCAAAATGAAGGGATTTTTTTCACATGAATTTTTAATTTTTTTTACTCTGTTTGTTTTGTAAAAATAACCATTCCAATCTAATATCTTCCTTCTGCATTAAAATTGCTGAAAGAAAATGCCTGGAGGGTAAAATAACCAAAATGCAATCCAGCTTTGGATCAATATGATCCACTTGTCCTTCCTGTATTTTCTTTTCAACCAAAGCTAATTCTTTCTCAACTTCAGGTGATAGTTCTCTTGGACTATATAAGTCCTTGTCACCATCTAAGGTTTTGTTCAAATACTCAGTTCATCATTTTTTACCCCAACAATGTTCGTAGATGAGAAATATCTCTGAATAATCTTTGAAATTTATTAAGAGTCTGTAATCAATCTCTCCGAATTTGCACCTTTTGGGGTCTAATATTTTTGTAGACCTATTTTATATCCTAGTTAATAGAATCACCTCTTTGTATATTTTCAGGAGAAATTTGTAATCCCCAACAAGCTAAAATTTTCTTTACTTCTTCAAACATTTTTTCTAAAGTATCTGCATTTGAGTCAACTAGTAAAATATCATACATATAATGATAAATTATAGATTTAGGAAATTTTTTATGTATCATTTCCAATGGCTGTTGTACAAAATATTGGCACAGGATTGGGCTATTCAACATTCCCTGTGAGAGAACCCTCCATTGATATCTCTTAACAGGTTGAAAAATATTATAAGTAGGCACCAGGAAGGCAAACCTTTCTCTGTCTTTTTCTTGTAAGGGTATTGAAAAGAAACAGTCTTTTAAATCAATAACTATAAGAGGCCATTCTTTAGGTAACAGAGTAGGCAAAGGAACTCCAGATTGTAGAGAGCCCATTGGTTGAATTACCTTGGTAATTGTTCTAAGGTCATTCTCCATTTACCAGATTTCTTTTTAATTTGTTATTAAATTAAATTTGGATGTGGAAAGCAAGGACATTTGAAAAGGGACTGTAAACAGGGCATTCCTAGAAACAATATTTCTTCAAGGAGCAATGGCTCCTTCCATCAACCTTCCAAGTGCTGGTTGATTCTTCAATATGCTGAGCATTTAACTGCTCTTGTACTAGCTCATCTAAAGCCTGGAGTTTCTCTGTTGTTAAAGGCCATTGATGAACCCATAAAGGCTTGTCTGACAACCATTTTAAAGGTAGAGCTATTGATATCTTTGGAAGATCATCAGTTGCTTTGCCCTGTTCTTGTACAATCTGGATGGCTAATGACCACTCATTAGAATAATACCTTCTAATATTTCTCTCAGAAACATGTGTTAGTTTATGATTTGTTTCTGAGATTGGAAGGATGTTATTCTGACTATTCCATTGTTGTAATAGATCATGACCCCATAAGTTCAAAGCTATGTTAGCCATATATGGCTTTAATTTTCCTCTCTGTCATTCTGGATCTATACATTTGAGCCATCTTGCACTCTGTTTCCCTTGAGATAATGTTCCAATCCCTAACAGCTGAACATTTAAGTCCTGAAGAGGCCAAGTTGGATGCCAAAATTCTGGTGCAATTATTATTACATGTGCACCTGTGTCTACCAGACCAAATCAAAAAAACATATTTGTATTGCTAATTTTGGTTTTGTTCATTTATAAAAATTTGCCAAAAAATTTGCTTTATGGCTCTTCCTGAATTTTCTATTCTCTCTGCCTCAGCTGTCCTATCACCCAAGCAGCCTGGTTTATTCCAATAGGCATTTGGTTATTAAATTGCTCTGAATAGGGGTTTCCTCTACAATGGCAGGAAAGGTCTGAACTGGATTTTTTGTGGAGGCCTGCCTGAGGCCCCTCTGGGACTTTCCCAAGGACTGAGGCAAAGGATTACCTTGTCTGTTCCTTGTTGATCTACATTTGTTGGTCCAATGTTTACCCTTACCACACCCTCTGCATACTCCAGAAGGGAGGGGCATTCTATTGTCATTGCTCCTTGAAGAAACATTGTTTCTAGGAATGCCCTGTTTACAGTCCCTTTTCAAAGGTCCTTGCTTTCCACATCCAAATCACCTGACATTGCTCAAACCTTTTGAAATTGCTTCTCCTATCCACATATCATCATGGCCATGAGACTCAACATTAATTGTGTCTCTGATCCAATCTTCTAAGGGTGCAGATCTTGCCTTTAATGGCCTGATTATTATCTTGCGTGCTGAATTCACATTCTCAAAAGCCAAAGATCCAGTTATCATCTGGTTAGCTTTTGTATTAGGGACCATTCTATTTACCGCTGAAGACAGTCTTTGTAAGGAATCCTGAAGGATTCTTTCCAGCCCTGTATAACTTTTTTTAATGACTCAATATTCTCTCCTGTTTCCTCAAATCTTCCCAATGTATTCGTGGCTGCCATGCATCATATAATTAAGGTTTGGTTATCATATAAATCTAAAAAAAATTGTCTTTGTATTTCAGCATATTGGCCTTCTCCAACAAGCTGATCCTGGAAGATTTCCAGACCTCTAGCCCTCTATTGACTTTTTATGGTCTTAGCCTCATCTAGGTACCACATGTGCCACTGGAGCTGTGCTATGGGTTCCAGTACAGCAGTTACCAATTATTTCCAGTCTTGAGGGATAATCCTATTACAAGTTGACTAGGAGTTTACCATTTTCTTTACAAATGGGGAATGCATGCCATAAGATACTATTGCCTCCTTAAACCTTCTTAAATCTAACATTTCAACTGGAGTCCAATTAGTTTGTACATGTACTTGATCAGGTAGCTGCTGTATGGTTAACAGATTAAGTTTGATTATTTGAAAACAGGCTTTCTTTCTGTAACCTTATTATCCAATCCTGAAATAATTTCACCCTTGAATTCTTCTGTCTGAGTCTGAATTTCTCTATAATTCATTTTAACAGGTTTTTCTAAAGCTTTTAACCTGGCACTTAAATTTACTATCTTTTTAAATTGTAAAATAAGGATAAGTATAGAGCTGCCGCCAGGACAAGAAAGATGTAAGGTACCAATAAGCCACGAGCCACATGGCAAAGTATAGATTAATAGAAGTGGGCTAAATATAAGAGTAAGAGCTAGATAATGATAGGCCTGAGCCAATAGCCAAGCAGTTTAAATAATGTAAGAGTCTGTGTGTTTATTTTATAAGTGGGCTCTGGGATTAGTGGGACTTGGTGGGAGCTGGAAAGAAATTCTCCAGCTACAAATGGCGCCCAATGTGTTGGCAAGAGTTTCCACCTAAAACCTGAGTAAAAAGATACTAAAACGGAGCTAAAAGCAGTTCCTATTTGTCTCTTTCAAGTTAGCAGCAGCCTGCGTGTTTGACCTACTATGGCAGGTTCCTGGTGCGCGCACTCGACCTGCCCTATGGCGGGAATGAGGCCTCTGCAAGTGGCACATTAAGCTGCGTGGTGGATTTAGCCTTTGCTAATACAAAACAAAAAGAGGTTTCTGGGCTACACGCTGCTTTGATATAAGCATAGACCCACTATTTCTGAAAGTTTATGGCTCCCAGACCTGGCGGAAAATGTACCACCTCCATGTTGGGAATCTGAAGTGGTTAGAGCCAGCAGCGTTTCAGTCTTAGAATGCTGTAGTTTAAATCAATAGGTTCACAATAAAACTGGTTCAGATGGAATAGTTTACAATGTATGTAAAAATGTACGTAGGCTGGAAAGAGAGAGAAAAAGGAATATATACAGTTATATAAACAAATAGTTTTTAAAAATAAAGTCTTTAAAAAACAGTGAAGGTAATAAGCCACATAAAGATGGTTATCACACAGAGAATCTAGATTATGTTGTCTTTGATATTCGTAACTGAAGAAAAACATTTGATTGTAAAAGCTGTTGAGTTATGCCAAAATGTATACTTTAAAGGTACCTTGACTTCAAAATTTAGATGTAAGAATATGTTGCTTTTGAAAGGAGGCTCTGCTTTTGTTTCCACAGAAAGCCAGAGGCTATGGATTTGTTCCAGATTAAGATATATCAGGTTTGACCAGCCAAGACCACCTGAAAGTCTCCGATGGCACCATGGCCCAGATGATCCAACATCCAGAACCATTTCAAGGTTACTGGCTCAGACAATACACCCTCGCAGACTACTCTGTAATCCTAAAATTTTCTTTGTGTCCCTATAAGATACAGTGCCCCCTTCCAGCAGCAAGTAGTAAGAGAAGCTACACCCAAATTCCCCAATATACCAAGCTGGCTTTGGAGATGGAATCGGCTCACTCCCTCTCTAAACCCAGACATATTCCTAAAATAAAAGGTTAAAAGATTCTTTTGTCCCATAAAAAAAAATACATAATTGATGTTGCATACATACCATCAACATTAACCCTCTCATGTAATTGTTCCATTTTCAGATTGCCTAATGTGCCTAATGTTTTATAAAACAAAGACCAAAGACCAAAGATTTTCTTATATTGCAAAGATATTTCCCATTTTTTTTAATGTGGGAAATTTTTTTCTCTTTTTAGTAGTTTCTCCCTTTAAGATATCTGATATCTTAATTGACTTACCAAGTCTATGTAGAACAGTTGAAGTCTGAGGGAATTTCAAAACAGCTACCTAGCATCTGAGATAGGAGAGAGAGAGAAAGAGAGAGAGAGAGAGAGAGAGAGAGAGAGAGAGAGAGAGAGAGAGAGAGAGAACAGTCACACGTTCTGGGTAAAAGCTAAAATCCAGCCACGTGCTCCCACTTGAGCTGATTCAGGCCTGAGCTCCAGCTCCAACCATGTGAGTTGGCGATCTGGCCGCAAGCAGCTCCAGCTGCGTTTAGCCACTAGTAGCTATGGTCGAGTGCAGCTCTGACTGAGTGCAGCCAGACTGGACCGATTATAGCTCTGGCCAGGCCTGGGACCTGTAAACTCTGGCCGAGCCTGGGCCTGTAACACTTGGCCTGTGAGACCACCAACAGTTTTTTAATGAGTTCTTGCCACATGAGCACCAATTGTAGATGAATTTCTAAACAGTCTTATTAAATAAGAAACACAGAGCCAAATACAAAGTTAAAAGCCCAAGATATCAGAGCACTAGTGAAGAGCCAAGACTATCTTTAGCTTACCACTCACTGCTGTTGCTTCCCCTGAGAGAGAGTTTCTTCCTGTCTGACTTGTCTTTTTATTGCCTTTCTGTTCTGCCTTCTCATTGGATTTAAACCCAACCACATGGCTTCTTCATCACTGCCTGTTTATACAGACCTCCAGGTCTCTATGGTTGGTACTGGGATTAAAGGTTTGTGTCACCATGCTTGGCTGTGTCCTTGACCACACAGAGACTCTGCCTGCCATGTGATTGGATTAAGGGCGAGGGGCTACCACCACCTGACTTCTGTTCCTGGCTTGCTAATGGCTTCTCATCTCCAGGCAAACTTTATTTATTAACATACAAATAAAATCACATTTTAGCATAATTAAAATATCACCACACAAGATAGTCTTTCAGGTTCCTGCTTTGCAGAGGAGACTGCCAGACATTCTGAAGGACACAAGGAGAGGCAACTGATGAACTTTGCCAATAGGCGAGACAATCCTTCAGATTTCCTGCTTCACTAAAAACTCTGCCAGAGACTCTAGACCTATAGGCTGAAGATGGATGCCTCAACATTACAAAGGAATTTTTCATGACTGTCCAGATATCAAGATGTCTCTGTCATTTCCAGAATTATGAAGGTTGCTTGCAATGCACTTCCTATTTACTTAGGTAATATTAAATCCTTCTGGGGTTTTTGATGTAGTTGAAGACTAGTTAATTATAGTTTTCCTTGGTTATGATAAATAATAAATTAGATATGAAACTTTAGACTCACAAATATAGGATAGATGATAGAATATTTTTTTAATTTTGCCAAATACAAATAGGCTAGATATTGTACCTGTAATTCTCTCTTGACAACTGTTTTATTATATGTAATTTTACTATGTTAAAGTTAAAAACCTTCCTTTTGATTATACAGAAAAGGAGAAGTGCTATGAGATGTCTTTCTGTAGGCTGTGAATATGTGTTGCTCTGATTGGTTGATAAATAAAGTTGTTTGGCCAATGGTGGGGCAGAATAAGGTTAGGTGGGTTGTCTGAACTGAAGAGACAGGAGAAAAAGGAGAGTGAGGGGAAAAGTCAGCCACTGGCAAAGGAGCAACAAGATGCTAGCAGACTGGCAATGCCACGGCCACATGGCAACATATAAATTAATAGGAATTGGTTAATTTAAGTTATAAGAGCTAGCTAGCAAGAAACTGAAGCCATAGACCATACAGTTTGTAATTAACAAAAGCCTGTGAGTGATTACTTTATAAGTGGCTGTGGGACCATCTGTGGAAAAGATTTGTCTAGACCTCAGGGCTAGTGCGGGAACAGAGAAACTTCCATCTACAAGTGCCAGTCTAATTATGATTTCTAATGAATATATTTTGAGAATTTTATTGATAGAATATTGGAGGAATAGCAACTACTGGAGGGGAACTATAGCTAAGCCAGATCAATGATATTTATTTGGACTGCAGAGTCATAAGTTATGGGGAATTCTTTCTTCATTTTCAAGGAGTTAAATTTATTCTCTGTTCTCTCTCTTTTATTAAATAATTAAAATTATATTTGTCTCTAGATTACAGGATGCTTTCATCTTGAAGATTTGAAGTCAGCCTGAGGAAGTACTAAGGTAAGGAAGGATTAAAGTTGTCCTTCATTTTCTTGATGCTATTTTCCATATTATGCCTTAATTAGGGCAATAAAACACAAATGACAAGATTGAGTAAAATTCTTAGATATTGAACAGGATTTTTAAAAATAAAGCATTCTATATTAAAGGAAAATCTAATTTTCTTCAATGTGGTCTCATTGGGTATATTAACCACTCTTAAGGATAGGTCTCATCCCCAGCAGTATATGGTCAACACAAAATGAACATAGTGGTTTTCTCAGTAGTATTTTTATGGACTTTTGTCTCATATAACTATGTTTGGGTAATTCTTTTTGGTCTTTTATCTTCCTCGCCTTTTGCTTATATATTATGGTTTCCAATTTGATGTTTTTATGGGTTCTCTCTCTCTCCCTCTCCCTCCCACTCCTTCATGTTTCTTGTGTTTTTTCTTTTATTTGTATTTTTATTCAGTTTTGTTTGGGTTTTTGTTTGTTTATTCGCTTGTTTGTTTTCTAAGGAGAGGGAGATAAATAAAAGGAACAGAGTTGGGTAGATAGAAATGTGGAAAGGATAAGAGAGGAGTTGGAGGAAGGGAAACCATGATCAGAATATATTATAAAAAAATTTATTTTCAACATATACATACATATATAAGTACATACCACCCTACATTCAGCCTAACAGTTAAGAATAAATATTAAGAATAAAACTTTCTTAAAGATTTTTCTATATTTGAGCCTAAGTTGCTGTCCTCATTCTAGTTTGTGGCTAATACTTTACCTAGAAATAAGATGGCTGCATAGTTAGGCTTGATATTTCCAGGCCTTGGTTGTCAAACTTCTTCCACACCTCTTAGTGTTGTGATAACAAATCCAAACATAACTTGCTCAGCATCTGTTGTCCTGACCAGACTTTCATAAAGTGATGAAGGGCCTACACAGTAGAAACTCACACAAATACTGTCTTTGAAGTTCTCCATTCCCTTTATGTCCAATGGATTTGAAGTTTTTTTTGTCTAGTCTTTGTTTCTGTGCCTAGTTTTCTTGCTGATGTTCTTCCTCTGCCCACTCTTTAAATTCTAACTTGCATCTCTTGTCACCACAATCTCTTAGCATGTGGAAGCCCATCCACTAACATCATCTATAGAAACTTAAGTTCTCCATGTTCTTAAGTGTATGTTTTATGTACCTCTAGCTCCCTTAACATGTACACCTATAAAAATCACTTCCTTCTTGACTATCTTATTGATTTATCCTAAATGAAACTTAAGCTTGTTATGTGCACCTCAGTGGATATTGCATTTAGACTGCTCAGTTCTACCATGTAATATCTTTGGCTTGACTTCCTAATTATGCACTAAACCCTCTGTCCTGCATCTATGGCACTCTTATCAAAATATGTCAGAACCCACACCACTGAAGCATCCTAACCACCTTCCAGATGCTAGTCTTGTGCTGGCATTAGTCGCTATAATATTGTAGAGTGTTACTGCAAAATGGCCTTTACTTTTTCACGTTCTGTACGCTTTCTCGATTCCTTACCTTGTATTTTATACTACAGAAACACTGGACTGTTGTTTCCCTCCTAGACAAGTACTTCAGAGGTACCTTCTCTTGTTTTTACTATCTTCTTTGTCTAGAATGATCTTTTAGCCCATCCCCACCCCACACTCCCCCAAACCAGCACTCTTTTTATGCTTCTGAATAACCCAAGGATTCTGTATTGGTTAGCTTTCTATCAGAACAAATCATTTGGGTTAGCAAATCATTTGGGGGTAACTCATAAGATGTTATTTGGGTATACAGTTTTGGAAATTATGGCCCCCCAATTGGTTGACAACACTGTTTGTGTGTGTGTGGCAAGGCAATATCTCATGACAAGAACTCATGGCAAATTAAACCCATATAACCCATAGCCCGGAAGGAAAATAGAGAGAGGAGAGGGTTGGGATCTCACAGTCTCTACAATGACCAAAGGGATCCGATTATATTCCACCTCTTAATGATTATACTTTACTTCAGTAGCACCATAGTGGGTGCTTCATACATGACCATTTGCAAGGTATTGCAGATCTAAACTACAGTGGCATCTCTATATCATGGAGGTTTCATACTGCTTAGGAAAGTGGGTAGGAGCAGTGGCAGAAATAGAAATAAGGAAGGAAGGGAAGAAGGGAGGAAGAAAGGAAGGAAGGAAGGAAGGCTGAAAAATTGCCATTGGAAAAAAAAAGAACCCACTAAGAGTAAATAGTTCTTAGAAATAAGTAAAGTTCACTTTAAATACCAGGATTCCATCAGATCCTTCTAAAGAGAATAGCACATGGAACTAAATGCCTTCCTTCTCTTAAATTTTTATTTTATTTTATCTGGATGGGTATTTTGCCTGCGTTGTATGTGCACCATGTATACTCCTGTACCACTGCAAGCAAGACGAAGGCATCAGATTCCCTAGAACTGGAGTTATAGGTGTTTGTGAGTTGCTGCTGTTGTGGGTGCTGGGAATTAAATTCGAGTCCTCTAGAAGAGATTCTCTTAACCACTGAGCCATTTCTCCAGCCTCATGAATACCTTCTTTATACATTCATTGGAAATGGTGTTTGAGAAGATGTTATAAATCCTGAGTTGGTTGACAACAGCATTTCTGAGAACTACACTGCCATTGGGAATGCATTTATTCAAGCCATTCTGAAAAAGATACTCAGAAATTTTTGACTAACAGCAGAGCTAAGTAAAATTACCTCTATATTTTTCAAAAATTGATTACTCAGTGTGTGGGTTTTACAGACCTTTTGATTGTTCTGCTTCAGGCTACTTAATTGCTCATTAGAGAGTGGGGGCACATCAAACACTTCTACCACTTGCCAGCTCTCACAGTAAAACTGTATTAGTAAAGAGAAGGAAACCATGGAGACTAAATGATGACTTTCATTATTGTATTATACCAAATTCTCATTATCACAAATAACGATGAATGGACTTTATTCATTCCATGTTTTTGTAAGAACTTATTTTTGAAATCTCTGTCTTGCCATCGCTGTGAATTTTGATCCATTCACACATACACTTCTGAAGCATATGAGGTAATCTGTCACTAATTAAAGTAAACATATAAATGACTGTGTTGTTAACCAACAGCAAGATTCAACATTGCACCTTCCAGTAGATGGTCACATTGTTGAAACAATTCTTGAATAGCAATGAAATAGTGCCAAACAACTTAACTTAAATTGAAGAGGAAAAACCTGTAAGAAATCCAAGCATAGTAATTTCAGCTAACATAATTCTCTGTGTACCGTCCTAAATACATGAAGTTTTTGTCTCTCTTTTTAAAAACCACTGTAGAGTTACATATTTCCTTTAAATATATTATTGTCATTATTACCAATACTACTGTTATTATTGTGTGATTATAAGCATGTGTCTCTGTGTATGAATGTTGACATGTGCATGCCACAGCACACATGTGAAGGTCACAAGACATACTTTTCAGTTCTCTCTTTCTGATTTCTTTTAGACTTATTTTTATAGTCTGTGTATGAGTGTCTGCTTACATGAACGTATGTGCACCATGTGCATGGCTGCCTGGTACCAGCAGAGGCACAAGAAGACATCAATTCCCCTGGAACTGGAGTTACAAGTTGTTGTGAGCTGCTGTTTAGATGCTAGGAACCAAAGCTCAGTCCTGGGAAAGAAAGCAAATGCTATCAACCCTCTGTCCATCCTCCTCCTTCTACGCTACTGGAGAAATATCTCTCGTTTCTCTTGCTACACTATGTTGCAGTAACCCCCAACCATAAATTTATTTTCATTGCTACTTCATAACTATAATTTTGCTACTGTTATGAATAGTAATATAGCCGGGTGGTAGTGGTGCACACCTTTAATCCCAGCACTGAGGAGGAAGAGCCAGGTAGATCTCTGTGAGTTGAGGCCAGCCTGGTCTACACAGAGAGATCTAGGACAGGCACCAAAACTACACAGAGAAACCCTGTCTCAATAAATAAATAAATAAATAAATAAATAAATAAATAAATAAATAAATAGTAATATAAATATCTGCTATGCCGAATAGCTGATTTGTGAGCCCTGTGAAAGGGTCATTCAACCACCAAAGGGGTCATGACCCACATGTTGAGAACTGCTAATCTAGGCCCTCTCTTTAAAGTTTCTGGATGATTCTCCTATCTCTACATCTCATTTCACCAAGGAGTACTGGGGTTAAAGCTATGTACCATCACATCCAGGTTTTTTAATATGGGTTCCAGGGATTGAACTCACATTTTCAGGCCTTCACAGCAAGCACTTTTGCCTGCTGAGCATCATACTGGTCCAAGTTAGACATTTATAACTAATGTTCCTTCATAATATTTATCTTGTCATAATCTTGGCTTTTCTTATGGCTGGTGTTGTCTCTATAATGTGGAAAGTACTAATAGATCTTGTCCATGAAGTCAGTTCTAATAAAGACTAAATTCTTTGTTCTCATTCTGAGACTTACAGTATGGTGAGGCCTTAAACAATCATTGTTGACATCTAACTTAACAAGAGCAATTAACTCTGTTTAAATGACCATTCAGAATTAATGCTCTGAAATATAGCACATTTCAAAGGCTGCCCACATTATAAAAATTGCTAACTTTTACATTGCCTCTTTCATAAATTGTCTTAGTTTCCTTTGGCAGAAGTAACTATTCACACAGTTAAATGCCATGTAAGTTTGTGTTAAAAGTTTATATTCTGTTATTCCTTGTCATTCAGTAGTAGTATTTTCTGACTCATTTATCACCTGTGTGGCTAATAGACTGATAAAAGCCCTTTTTTCTTGGACCCTAACAAAGAATAAACAGGTTTGTTGCCTGTTTTGTACACAAAAAGAATATATAGATGTGGAGGCTGAAGAGATGGCTCACAGTTGAGGGCCTCTTGTTCTTCCATGAAAGATACTGAAGTTCCCACCATCCATACTGCGTAGGTCACAACCACCTGTAATTCCAACTCTAAGGGATCCAACACCCTCTTCTGAATGATATATAGCACTCATAACCACAAACATACAAACATAAATAAAAACCAAAAGTTTATATGGATGCTATAAACTTTTATACACATGGTCAGTTATTTAGAGCTTTAATGTTTTGTAGTTAGAACTTTGCTTAAAATATGAACAGCAGAATTTGGGTTCTTGGGATTGAGTTCAGGTCCTCAGGCTTGGCAGCAAGTACCTTTATATACTGAATGATCTTACAGCCCCTATCTTTATTGTATATAAAAAGAAAATCCCATGTGTGGTGATATTGTGTTCTCCAAAATATTGTGCACCCTAATAAACTTATCTGGGGTCAGAGAACAGAATAGCCACTAGATTATAGAGGCCAGAAAATGATGGCACACACACCTTTAATCCTAGCATTCCAAAGGCAGAGATCCATCTGGATCTCTGTGACTTCAAGGTCACACTGGAAACAGCCGGGCATGGTGACTCACACCAGGAAGGATGGCTGGAAGCAGAAAGGTATATAAGGCATGAGGACCAGAAACTAGGCCTGGTTAAGCTTTTAGGCTTTTAGGAGCAGTTCAGCTGAGATCCATTTGGATGAGGACTCAGAAGCTTCCAGTCTGAGGAAACAGGATCAGCTGAGGAACTGGCGAGGTGAGGAAGCTGTGGCTTGTTCTGCTTCTCTGATCTTCCAGCGGTGACCCCAGTACCTGGCTCCAGGTTTGTTTTTTATTAATAAAAACTTTTAAGATTCGTGCTACACCCATGAATAATAAGTACATTCTCAAAGAGCAAAGCACAATCAGTTAATTATGTCCACAGACCTCAGTGGTATTTTTCATGATGGCATTATCACTATTTAAGCTATTTTATGAATGAATTCTGACAAGCATGTCTCTAACTCAGTGACTTAAAGATGTTTAGAATCGGTAGTGTGTCAATAAGGTCAGAAATTACTTGATTAGACACATTCTTTCTTCTAGTTTATTTCATGCTTGTTGAAGGAGGAAAGAAAATAAATGTTATCATTCCTATTGATGGGGTTTTCATGTCTGTATTCATTAACAGAAAGGATGGGCTGGGTGGTGGTGGCACACACCTTTAATCCCAGCACTCAGGAGGCAGAGCTAGGCAAATCTCTGTGAGTTCAAGGCCAGCCTGGTCTACAGAGCAAGATCCAGGACAGGCTCCAAAGCTACACAAAGAAACCCTGTCTCCAAAAACCAAAAAAGAAAAAGAAAAAAAAAAGATGGGATACCAAAATCTACTGGTGCAAATATTTCATTGGCTTAACAAATGCAAATTCTATAGCTTTTGTTAAGCAATAGTAGTATTTTTTTAATTAGCACTCAAAATATACACTTGAGCTGTCTACAATTATTAATCAATGTTTTGAGTTTGTATTCTAATTTCAGTTTTAATTTACAATGAAATATAAAAATACAGGAAAGTACACTGGTTGTAGATCTATGATTCAAACTGAAGGAAGCAAGAGAAAGCCCTGAGTGAGAGAAGTCCTGAGTGAATATGTATTAGCCTCAGACCCAGGAAGGAATGAAAAAGCCTTTTCTTTGGGGATGAGGCTCAGTATGAAATGGCAAAACCATCTCTCTGGTGCATATGTGGATGTTGATAGTGTGTGCAGAAAATATCCAGCATAGCTTTTTTTCTTCTGGATATTTATAGCATGAAGACTCCTCACCTACAGAGACTGTGTCTACCAAGATTAGCTATGTCCATCTCCTTGATGCAGCTGTATCCCATAATCCCTGCCTCCTTTTTTATGTGTAATAACACCACCTCCATGTTCAGCTGTACACAACGGCCCTAATTACATGTTTGATTCTATTTAATAAACATTTTTGAGCTTCTAGAATGCTGCGGTTTCTTTATCTGAGAGCCCAGACCACCCAACCTCGTCTTTCTTTCTACATTCCTTGTGCCTCTGTGTCTGCCTTTATTCCTTCACTGTCCCTTATTATGTCAACTTCCTGCATGGACACAACATCAAATGTTTTCACAAACTGAGTGTGCATGGAAACCACTCTTCTGAGTGAGGAATGACATCTGCAGTCCTCCTAGCACCCCTCTTTTGCTCCATTCACATCACTACTTCCTCTCCTTCCAATAACCACACTCCAGAGTTCTGAAGTCATTCTCTGTCTCTCTCTGTCTGTCTCTCTCTGTCTGTCTCTCTGTCTCTCTGTCTCTGTCTCTCTGTCTCTCTCTCTCTCTCTCTCTCTCTCTCTCTCTCTCTCTCTCTCTCTCTGATGTGTCTGTGTCTGTGTACCTGTGTGTAATGTGTGTATGTGTGCACATGCCAGTGTATGTATGTTGACATGTAGAGGACAGAAAGAAGTCAGTTCAGGTGCTGGACATCTGGCACTAGCCACCTTGATTTTAAGTCAGGATCTCTCAATAGGACCTGGATCTGAAGACGATACTAGGCTGACTGGCCAGTGAGCCTCAAGAATTCACCTGTTTCTACTTCTCCAGCAGTGGGATTACAAGTGCATGCCACACCTAGCTTTTTATGTGAATTCCATGGGTTCAACTTGGGTCTTTATGCTTGTACAGCAAGCATTTTATTAACTGATCCATCACTCAAGCCCACTGATTAGCTTTATCATGGAAATTTATATAAGTGCAATCATATTGAGACTGATGAGAGGGATCCAACCCTTTCTGGAGCATTAAGGCAGAGTTAAGCATTCTGAACATTGTTGAAAATGTTAGTTTTGTATGAGCTCTCTAGTCTTTGGTATGAACACCCATCTGAAAACCTCCAGGATCAGACTACTCAGGTCTTTGGATGGCAAGAGGAAAACCCTTCAGCCTTGCAAACAAGAGCACAGAACCATCATCTGAGTGGCCCTCTATCTGGCAACTAACCACTCTGCTCTCCCAGCAGCCCATGTGTTTTGAACACTTTATGATTACTCTGATAACCCTCCAACTGAAAAATCCTCTAGACCAAAGTCCTAAAGCCTATTGCAGGAGGCCTTGCTCAGATATGATAATTCCAGGAAACCTGTTCCAGCCTTAGAAGGCAGACATCCCAGGCAACACAAGTGTCCATGACCCTCAGAAGACCCAGAAGCATGAAGCATGTGTTTCAAGATGAAACATTGCACTTTCTCAGTAACTCAGTGAAAAGCAGTGGTTGGTACAATGGGAGTCTTCAAGAACAGCCTGTGATTGATAAAATTTGAACTTTCCTGTGATTGGTGGAAATACAAACTTTCATTTGAGTGGCATATCTAAGCATGTGCCCATTCCTGGCTATGTAACCAGAGAGCAGAGCTATTTTCCCGTCTACTGAAAGACACCTTCCAGTATTGCCCACTGGTATTGCAACATTAGGCCCAGTAAAAGCCTTCTCCAAAATGGTGTTTTCTTTGCCAACTTTTGACACTTTGGTCCTACACAGATAGGTGTGCTGAGCTGACAAAAGGAGGAAGCAGAAGCTGAACAGTGATGGGAGCAATCACTGCCTTGCCAGGGGCTGCAGCAAGAAGACTGCAGCTGCCGACAGAAGCAGGTCTGGGAACTTTAAGCACAAGCTGCCACTGACTGCTATCACTAGCAGAGAGCAGCCAATGGCAATGAAACTCAGAGCCATAATCCTCCAACCTGTGCACCAAGGTTGAAGTATTCTCTAAGTCTCTGGCTTCTAAATCCAAGAAAGACAAGTTTCTGTTCTCAACACATGTAACTATGAGCCTCTGAGTCTGCTGCACAGACCACAGTCCTTTGACATTCAAGGACCCAGGACATCCAGTTCTCACATGGCTCTCCTCACCTACTTGTGACTTCTAGACATACAGAGCAAAATGACCCATCATTTTATTGATGAAGTGAAATATGTAGTCATTCAGGTCTGCATCTTCATTCAGCCCTATTATTGCTGTACACATGATGTTCATCCACACTGTGATGTGACTGTGTCTCGCTAATCATGATTACTGCTTATCACTGTCATATTCTAGTACAGACAGCTATCTGCGTCCTGTTGTTGAGGATGTCCATTTTTGTCCAGTTGGGAATAATTGCAAATAATGATGCTAAAATATACTTGCACATGGGCATCTGTTGAATATGTGGATTCACTTCTATAACCTGTGTACATATCAGTGCCATGGCTGAGCCACAGGTCATGAACACACTCATGTTTAAAGGCAGGTTTCCAGAAGTCTCTGCAGAAATGCACACTCCTAGGACAGTGAGTGAGCACCCAAAGTGTTCTACAGCCTCAATACCATGGTGCTTCCTGCCCTTAGCCCTTTAACTCAAGTGAGTATTAAGCTCTTATCTAACCCATGAAGCCCCAGGGAAGTAAAAAATTAAAACACACAAATAAATAAATAGATGATAGATAGATAGATAGATAGATAGATGATAGACAGACAGACAGATAAATAAAACCCTCACACAAATACTTAGTACTGATACTTCAAGAAATGAAACAGAGATGAAATTTGGCATTCAAAAATTCTTCATTAATAATAATGAACTTGCAAAATATCTTTCTGGTGATTTTAGTAACTACATTAATCTATTAAGGGTTTTCAAAATAATTGTTTTTTATTTAGATAAACTTTACATGTATATTCCACCATGTAACATGATACTTTGTGAGTCTGTGACAGAAATAAAAGTGATGCTTACAAAGCCAAAACACAACAAATAGGTTTCATTCAATCTCTCCAAATAACAGACTTTCAAAAATCTAACACTTCCCTTAAACTCATTTAACTTTGATGTTGCTGGGAAATACATGCAATGATACAAGCACACAATCAAATAATTTTTATGGACCCTCTTCTCAAGTCATTTAAGACTAGTGACAAGCTTGAGGACCACATCTGTTCTGACAGAGTACTGAGTACTGAGAGTACAGGGTTATTGCTATAAGAGAGATGGAAGCCACAACACTTAGAAAACGTCCCATTGAGGATAAAAAGTGAAGCTAATCTGTGTGGAAATACAGAAGGTATTCCTAACATGAATTTAGAGTATTCAGTGTAATTGGTCTCATTCCTCAATTTCCTTTACTACCTTCCCACAAAGACTAGAACTGTTAATGCTGTTGAATTCCCAGTCATGTTTCACAATAAACCAGTGATTTCTGATGCTTTCTCTCATCTACCCTGCTTCTGCTCCTTGAAGTAACAGAAGACAAATCTAAAGTATTTTCTGTATCTTTTCATCCTTTCTCCATTTAGAAAAAAAAAAACAATTTTCAAGTGTTCCTAAAGGAAAAAGTAGGTGATAAAGTTTAAAGATATTGTTGTAAGTAGAGACAATAATAAACCTGCCTATGACAAAGGTGTTCTGGACAATGTACCCTGAGAAAATAGCAGCATCAGCATGCCATCTCCTCTGCTCAGGATGTTTCTGGCATTTAGGAGAGGAGGAAACAACTGAGGGAGAGAATCTTAATTTAATAAAAGCATAATGTCCTCTCCCAGAAGAGGAAAATGGTTCCAAGTCATTAAAAATAAAATAAGAATTTTATAAAAGCATAAGAATTTGATTGAAAAAGATTACTTCACTCACATGTGTTCCTGCGATTATTAATACAATGTAGTCTTTTCAAAAGTAAAGATGTCAAATTACCTTTGCAATAGTTTCAAAATGTAAACGAAAGCTAAAGTTCTAGCCAAAAAATCTGCATTGAATCTTTCCAGGCGTATTAACTTTTTATAAATGTGACAAGGTCAGGGTTTTTATTCTGAAAGGAAGAAAAGACACAATGGATTTTCATGTTCCACTTTATTTACTGACATTGAAATAATTTGATGGAAGATGTTTATTGGAAGACACACAGACAGCACAATCCAGGTTGGGAAGATGGATTCCTAGCAATTGCAAAAGTCAATGGCGTTTCCCAAATGCTCTTGGTACTCATTATTGACTTTCAGGATAGATTTTCCTACTTAATGAATTAATTTCCTACTGAAATGAATCAGTGCTTCTTGAATCATTGATGAAACAGATGATGCCAGCTCAGTTCAAACACCTACCAATGTCATGACAGTTTTACAGCTTGTCTCTGTTGCACAACTCTTCCTTCCACAATATCCCCTTCGAAAGTTAAGAAATGGGTGGGGAATCACCATCATCAAGACTTTGATGTGAGATAACCCAGACTCAGATGGACAAATATAGTATGTACTCACTCATAATTGGATACTAGATGTGAGGGAAGAGATGGCCATACTGCAGCCCACAGCTCCAGAGAGGCTAGCTAACAGAGAAAGACTCTAGGAGGGACACATGGATGACCCTGTGAAGGAGAAGTGGATGAGATCTACATGAGTGGACTGGGAGTGGAGGAGTGGGGAATGAGAACATAATTTCCTTATGGGAGGGTCGAGCTGGAACAGGGACAGAGTGGGAAGGTGGGGAGGGAGATACCATGATAGATGAGGACATCATGGGAATAGCAAGAGGCAGGATGCTGGGGAGGCTCTCAGGAGTCCACAAGGATGACCCCACCTTGGAGAGCTGGCAGTGGTCCAGAGTGTGCCTGGACTGGTCTGTCAAGTCACAAATTTTTTGGAAGTTGCTTGCATGCACTTCCTGTTTTATTTTTGTTAGCTAATATTATTTCCTTCTTGGGTCTCTGAGGGAGTTGAAGATTAGTTAGTTATAGTTGAAGATTAGTTAGTTATAGTTGAAGGTTAGTTAGTTATAGTTGAAGATTAATTAGGATAGAAAGTGAATTAGATACATTTTTGACTTAACAAAATAGGATAGATAATGAAATTATTTTCTCTGAATTTGTCAAATACAAATGGACTAGACATTGTTTAGACATTTATTACTTGTATATATTGTATATAGTTATTGTACTTTTGTATATAGTTTTTCTTTTGTTAGTTATAACCTTTTTCTTTTTTTCTCTTTTTATTAAAATAGAAAAGGGGAAATGTGGTGGTATTTTACTTGTACTGAAATGTGATTTTAATTGTGTGTTAATAAATAAAGTTGCCCAGGGGTCAGAGCTATTAGAGCCATAGCAAGAGCATGGTGGTGGTGGCGCACGCCTTTAATCCCAGCACTTGGTAGACAGAACTAGGTAGATCTCTGTGTGTAAAAAGATACAGCCAGCATTGGAGACACACGGCTTTAATCTCAATACCAACCATAGAAGACCTGGAAGTCTTTACAAACAGGCAGTGATGAGGCATGGGTTTACAACCAATGAGAAGGCAGAACCAAAAGTCTTTATAAAGACAAACACACAGGAAGTAGCTTCCTTTCAGAGAGCTCTCTTGGCTGAAGCAAGAAGGGTAAGGCTCTTAGTTTTGACCTCTTGGCTTTCTTCTCTGAATCGACTCTGTGTTTCTTATTTAACAAGACGGATGGTTACATCTACAATGATAGATGAGGACATCATGGGAATAGGAAGAGGCAGGATGCTGGGGAGGCTCTCAGGAGTCCACAGGGATGACCCCACCTTGGAGAGCTGGCAGTGTTCCAGAGGGTGCCTAGACTGGTCTACTCTGGTGACCTGTCTAGTGAATACCTTAACCGCCATCAGAGAGCCTTTGTCCAATGACTGACGGAGGCAGAGACAGAGATCCACGGCCAGGCACCAGGCTGATCTCTGGGAATCCAACTGATGAGAAAGAAGAGGGATTCTGCAGGGGGTTGGGGGGATGCTGTGAACTTGATGGGAAGACATGCAGAGATGACCAGCCACACTAGTGGAAGCCCATGACCTCTAGACTAGTGGCTGTGGAGCCCCTGTGGGACTGGACTAGGTCCTCTGGATAAAGAAGATGGTTATTTGGCTCAAACTGTTTGAAGGGCACCCAGACAGGGGGATCGGGATCCATCCCTGGTGCATGGGCAGGCTTTTAGAAGCCCAGTGCCAGTGGGGTGGTGTGACACTTTGCACAGTCTTGCAGTAGGAAGGGCCTTGGATCTGCCTAGTATCAGTGTGCCAGGCTCTGCTGACTCCCCATGGGAGACCTTGATTTGGAGGATGTGGGGATGTGGGGTGGCTTGGGAGAGAGGGCTGAGGGGTGGGAGGAAAGAGGAGATGGGATCTGTGGGTGGTATGTAAAGTGAGTAGAAAGTTTCTTAATAAAGAAAAATGAGAGAAAAAGAAATGGGTGGGAAATCCTCGTCATCAAGACTTTGACTAAAATCAATAATATTTCATTGTAAATTATGTGTACACAGATAAATATGTGAAAATTGTAGCTGAATTATGAAAAACCCAGAAAACAAGGAACCATCTGCTATCTCATATGATTGTGGGGGAAAACAGAATTTGTACAATGCCATCAAATATTAGATTTTCTGTACTTTCAGTGTGAGAATAAAAGCTTAATTGGGTAAAACAAGAAGAAAAGTAAGTTATCTTCATAGGCTACAGAAACTTTTTGTAATGTGTATTATTGGTGCATGTGCACAATACAGTGTATATGTGTGTGTTCATGCTCATGTGTCTGTGTGTATGTGTTGTTAGGGACTGAACCCATGGCCTTGCAGCTTTGCACACTGAAAGTAAATGATCTACTCCTGGGCTGTACCTAAGTTCCAATCTTTAGTCTTTCTGTCCTTTTGATAATGGCCATTCTCACTGAAATTATATTATGTGCTTTTCATGTGTATTTCCTTAATGACTCTTGATATGGGGTGTTGGTCCTATCCTGAATGGCTATTTGTATGCCTCTTTGGAGAAATGCCTATTTAGACTTAATGATCATTTAAAAATCAAATGTTTAATTTTGTGGCTGTGGTTTTTATTAGTGTTTAGTTTGGAAAATCTTTGTTATATATTCTGGGTATGAGCTCCTCTCTGGATGTATAGTCCAATAATAATTAATTCCATTCTATACACTGTCTACATTGAGATTATGGCTTTAACAATCAAAACAGAATCTAAAATACTAAATTTCTCTCCCTGTCACCATGACTTTTCTGATATAATTTTGGCCACTTAATGCTTACTGTGTATATGTATATGAACTATATGACCATAAATAAGCAAATAGCAATCAAAATTCAAATAGACCCTAAAAATAGAAAGTTTTGATTTCATTTTAAAATGTAATTTACAGAAAGTCATTATGAAACAATAATATTCATGAATCAAGAGTGAAAAATAATAAAAAGTCAAATACACAAAATTGAATTCATTTGAAGAAAATTATTCCTATATGTATTGGAAGAAGAAACTTACTCATTACAATATTTCATTGTACTTGCATTTTTTGCTCACTTTTTTGTGCTATTTTAATATCCAGAAAGTAGTTAAAGAGTTTTGAAATAAAAGTATATAAATAAACATAATACTATTAATTTGTGATTTTTTTAAAGACAAACTCTAAACTGTAGTAAGAGCAGTAAGAAAAAATATACAAAGTCTTAACTAGGGAAAGATAGAATTAGTGATTTCTAACTTTAGCACTACATTCTTAGCAACCCAGGTTAACAGACAAAGAACTCCATCTTGCTCCTGCTATTAGATGTTAAACACAATGGGAGAGCTCTCAGCTCTTAAGAACATTTTTCATGAGGAATTTGAACAAAAATTTTGAATAAAAAAATGGTTGAAAACCTCAATAACAGCTTTTAATTTAGTGAACAGGACATAAATCCTATCATTTCAGACCATTAATGAAAATTAAGACATAATAATTAAAGAATTCCATAATGAAAATTCTAAAGTAAACATGAAGAATAAAGTCAAGCTTATATACCTTCTTATTTTTCAAGCTTTAATAAAAAAAAGGATAAGATGAGAACTTTAAAGTCACAAATGTTTTGTAAATTAGTTCTATGGAAAATAATTTCATGCCCACAAGCATGCAAAAGTAATCCATATTTGTCCATTATATTAAGCAAAATGGTGCTTTCAGGAGGTAATTGATAATAGTGACAGGAGTACCTCTTCAAAATTACAGTGTATCCAGATAAGGAAATAGAGAAGCATAGACATCAGAAATATAGTCAGAGAAATAAATATACCCAAGATTAAGAAACATATATTTATGTTGCCTTGAGAAAATTCTCTCAGCTAAATTTTGACAAATGTCTGCAAAAGGTGTTTTCTAGAAATAATGAATGTCCAGCTTGTAGAGAGGTGAGTCTCTGGGCTATGGTGCTGACCAGGTAGCCTGATCCCAAAGTCAGGCACACAACTTCTTAGGTGTAAAAGGTGAACTAATGTTGTAGAAACTCTAGCAATCAATTCTCCATTAAAATATGGGTTACTAGTGATGATGATAGCATTTAAATTGTCAGGAAAGATGTTTACAAACCAGGTAAGTTAGCATAATAACAGATAGATGATAGACATTTTATTAATGTTGGAATCATTCTTTTTTTAAAATAGATTCTTCTCTCACACAATGCATCCTAACCACAGTTTCTCCCTCCATCCACTCCTGCCAGGTCCCACCACATCCCTTCTTACCAAGATCCACTCCCCCTCTGTTTCTTTTTCAGAAAAAAGCATGCCTCCAAAGACAAAAATCAACCAGGACAAAACAAGGCACAATAAGACAAGGCAAAAGCCCTCCTATTGTTCATTATTTTTTATTAATAAAAATTAATGTATTTTGGAACCTTTGTAGAAACAGAGCCTCACCTCAAAGAGGATAAAAGATAGCTTAATCTGGAGCAAAATATGGTGACCGTGGCCTGAGAACACAGACAGAGTGAGGTCATTGCCAATTCCATGTCACAACATGAATGCAGTTTTATGAGATTTTTATAGTAACAGAACAGAGACAATCATAAATCAAGATACTTTTCAAACACATTGATGAAAACATCAGGAGCAGGTTACAGAAAGGTAGAGAAATCTCAGCTGTATGCTTTGGATGCCTTCTTATAACATGCTTAGCTATTTGGTTGGTAAAACATTTGGTTTTGTTAAATTTAATACATTACAAAAGCTTTTTATCTTACTCACAGGATGTTAGGTTCTACAGAGAGGCAGGCAAGGAACGGCTATAAAAGGGGCTATAGATAATCCAAGATAAACTGTTATTAGGCTATGGACCTGTAACATTCCAAACTCTCCACAATCATTGAATTTCTAATACATTCACCAGCCAAGTAGGTAGAGTTTGAAGGTACATCTTCTTGCTGGAAACTTTCATTCACTCTAAATATATGACAAGTATGTAAGGTGTTCTACATTGAAATCTGAATGATTCACTCTCTGATTTTTGCCTTAAAAGTTGAAAATCTAAATGCAATATTCTTTAGTGAAAACCATTCTTCAAGTACATTGGATCTAGGAAGAAAGGATAAATTTATAGCCATAAATTAATTTTTTCTATAACTTAATTAAAAAAATATATGTATGTATATGTGTCTACATGAAAATATGTGCACATATGTGCAGATGCCAGTGGAAGTCAGAAGAGGATGCCAGATCCCTTGGAGTTGGAGTGAAAGGTAGTTGTATGCCACCTGATATGAATGCTGGTAACTAAACACTGGTCCAAGTACAGCAAGCGGTCTTAACTGCTGAGTCATTTTTCAGTCCCCACAACTTAATTATTAATCACAGACTTTTTGTGTGCCTACAAGTTTTATAGGAATAGATATATTTGTGTTCAATAACTTAATCATACACTTCACATTTTAAAATTCTCATTTATAAAGATTTGCATCATCTAAAATCATATTACATCCACTCAGGTTTATAATACTTTAGCAGTATTTCTTAGTGCCTTGTAAAGGTGTACAAACTCATTATGTAAAACAGCAAGTCGGTCTATGATTGGCGTTATTGTCAAGACCTACCTTGAGTCCACTTACATCCTATATTATAGAGAGACACTAGACTGGAATCTTGTTCTTAAATTGAATAGCCCTGTATCTGGTGTGGATGGCAATGGGCATTATTCAGCTGGAAAGCTGATACTTCTAATAAGCATGCCAGGATAATTGTTTAAATACTTAACTTTGTTTTGCTGTTCCTTTTACATGACTTAAATGTGGACCTTTAATACAGAGTGACTTACCTTGTATTAAATCCTAAACCAAAATTTGAAGAAAATATTCTTATACCAATGTCACTAGAAATAGTTCCTTCAGTAGCTCATTCATTTTTTTCAACTTACTCAACCAAAATTAACTGAACACTTATTTTTTAATTTTTATTTCCCTAAAATAAAAAAAAGTGATGAGATTGCTGTGGGATGTTCTGCATGCTATGAATGTGTGTTGCTCTGATTGGTTGTTAAATAAGATGCTGATTGGCCAGTAGCCGAGGGGTTTTAATTAATATAAGCCTCTGTGTGTTTACTTGGGTCTGAGCAGCCACAGACCGGGTAGGACATAGGAAAACTTTCAGCTATAAATGGCACCAAAATGTGGGGCAAGAATTTCCACTTAAAACCTGAGAAAGCTTAAAAAAAAAGATTCTAAAACAGAGCTAAAAACAGCTTCCTAGTTGTCTCTCTCAGGCCAGCCACAGCCTGAAGGCTTGAGCTACTCTTGTGGTAGTGTTCGGGCTTGACCTGCAGCATGGCGGATTCTGGCTGAGGTATGCAAAGGCATCTCTAAGCTGCACATTATACTGCATGGTGCATTTAGCCTTTGCTAGTACAGAAGAAAAAAAAAGAGGTTTCTGGGCTACATGTTGCTTTGATAGAAGCATAGACCCACTGCCCTGCTGTAGAATAATGCTTTTGTACTCTGGTTTAATAAAACACTGATTGGCCAGTAGCCAGGCAGGGAGTATAAGTGGGATAAGCAGACAAGGAGAATTCTGAGAAGAGGAAGGCTGAGGAGATGCCCACCATCCAGGGAGCAACATGTAATTACACACAGGTAAAGCCACAGAACATGTGGTGACATATAGATTAACAGAAATGGGCTGAATTTAAGTGTAAGAACTAGTCAGTAGTTAGCCTGAGCTAATAGCCAAGCAGTTATAAATAATATTAAGCATCTGTGTGATTATTTCATAAGCAGGTCACGGGACTGCAGGGACCAGGCAGGACCAGAGAAACTTCTAACTACACTGCCTCCCAAAGTCAGTGGACAGCATGGCTCCCAGAGCTGGTGATGAATTATCTCCAACATGTTAAAAAGCTGAGATGGGCAGAGTCAGTAGCCAGGGCAAATACTTCAGTACTAACCACTGCAGTTTAAAGCAATAGATTCACAATAAGGAAGATTCAGATGGAATAAGACTTTAAATGGTTTACACTGTGTGTAAAAACATAGGGTTGAAAGAGAGAAGAAAATGAATATAGACAGTTATATAAAGAAATATTTTTTTTAAAATAATATCTTTAAAGAGAAAGTAAGGGTAGTATAAAAATAAGCCATGTAAAGATAGATATTACACAGAGAATCTGGATTGTGTTGTATTTGATATTTTTAACTGCAGAAAGATATTTGATTATAAAGGCTGCTAAATTAAGCATATATATATATATATATATATATATATATATATATATATATATATATATACATTTTAAAGGCATCTTGACTTCAAAATTTGGATCTAAGGATATGTTGCTTTGGAAAGGAGGCTCTGCTTTTGTTTCCATGGGAAGCAAGAGACTATGGATTTATTCTAGATAAGATACATCAGGTTTGACCAGCCAAGACCCCTTGAAAGGTCTCCAACAACACCATGGCCCAGATGATCCAACATCCAGAATGGTTTCAAGGCAACTGGCTCAGACAATGCAGCTTCACAGACTATTTCAGTCAGGACTTGACCATAATTCTTAATTTTCTCAGGATCTGCATAAAAATACAGCACCCTTTATCAGCAGAAAGTAGTCTAAAAAACTACGCCCACATTCCCAAAAATAGATTATGGATGTATGTCTTTGTTTAGGTTGTTGGTTACAAATTATTATTGGTCATAGTTAATCTCTTTCTAAAATAACAAGGAAAATATGATATAGAAATATAGGATATAGATATGATAGGATGAAAAGGTAGATTATTGAATCTACTTTTAAAGAGCAACAACTTGTTTGAAATGTTTTATATTGCTATAGATTTTAGTTTGCTTATTGAGACAAATTTAATGTTTATTTTGTGTATATATATATATATATATATATATATATATATATATACCCTTGTTTAAAGTATTCTGTTTATGCAACTCAATTGAAATTGTAGTGTATAGTTGAGAAATACAGATTAATATTTAGTCATCTATGATAATCAAACTTGTAGTCATATTAGTTAAGTTTTCTAGGTATACATAGATATATTTCAATTAGGTAATCTTCAAACACTTCAAAGACCTACAGAATATGGCATTTAAAATGTTTTAAAAACTTAGACTTTCTGGACAGTGAGACATGTCTGCTCCTGGAAGCACCAATTTACTTCTAAAAGAAAGATGGGTGTTGAAGACACTCCATATGGAATTTATCTTCTTCTTGGCAAAAATAACCATTTGTGCAAGAAATTGTTCTTGCCTGGACTGCTTGACAAAATGTTGTATTGTGTGGACATGCAGGACCCATAGGAAGGTGACCACTGAACTTTGAAAGCCAGACTGGTCCTTCAGGTTCCTGCTTTACAGAAGAAAAAAAAAACAGTCAGACATTCTATAGGACATAGAGAGAAGTGACTGAGAGACTCTAGGCCTATGGGCTGAAGATGGATGCCCCAACATTGCAGAACTTTGGGTGACTGTCCAGGCAGGCGGCTGTCTCTGTCATTCTAGATTATTGAAAGTTGCTTACAATGCACTTCCTGTTTACTTAGGTAATATTATATCCTTCTGAGGTCTTTGATGTAGTTGAAGACTAGATAGTTATAATTATGGTTTTCCTTGGTTATGATAAGAGATACGGTAGATATGAAACTTTAGACTCACAAATATAGGATAGATGATAGAATATTTTCTTTAATTTTGTCAAATACAAATAGACTAAATATAACTGTAATTTTTGCTTGATAACTGTTCTATTATATGTAATTTTACTATGTTAAAGCTAAAACCTTCCTTTTTGATTAGACAGAAAAGGGGAGGTGCTGTGGGATGTTCTGTATGCTGTGAATGTGTCATTCTAATTGATTGATAAATAAAATGCTGATTGGCCAGTAGCCAGGGAGGAAGTATAGGCAGGATAAACAGACAAGGAGAATTCTGGGAAGAGGAAGGCTGAGTCAGGAGATGCCAGTCCACCATCTAGGGAGCAGCATGTAATGGCACACAGGTAAACCCATGGAAAACATGGTGACATATAGATTAACAGAAATGAGCTAGTCAGTATTAAGCCTGAGCTAATAACTAAGCATTTTTAATTAATATAAGCCTCTGTGTGTTTACTTGGGTCTGAGTGGCTGTGGACTGTGTGGGATACAGGAAAACTTTCAGCTATATGAGTTAAAAGCTTATTAACTTTGGAGGATGGCTGTTTATTATTTTCTTGAATACTATGAACAAAAATAGGTAACAAGGAGGTACAGTAGTTTTCTGTTTTGCAGATAAAAATAGAATTTCAAAAAAATCAAGTGCCTTTTTCTCAATTTCTAAGGCCCCAAATGCCCTAGTCACCTACCATCTCAGGGATGCTCAGCTCCAACCTGCCCATGCTCTGAACAGCTCCCTTCACCTGTTCTGTCAATAGATTTACAAAGGAAGGAAATCCAGAGCTCAAGAACACAATACAATGGAAAATAAAAGCCATTCCTAGCAGCTTAGCTTAATATTCAGTAAAGGCATGTTGTAAAGTGAAGCATGCATTCTGTCCCTAACCATGCTCACTCTCATTCAATCTGGTACTATATTAAAACTTAAAATATATATTTTAGAATTATTTTTATATCCTAGACCTTTCTTTGTTCTAGGTCTCTCATTCTTACTAGGAAGCCTAAATTGTATCTTTGTCCAGATTAAATTTACCAAGAAATTTTGATTCTGAGCAATAATCATCTTGCAGGAGATTTCATGGTTGAAGAGGAAAAATGGACCTGAACATGAATATTGCTCTGTTTCTTTATGTGCCTCTAGTCTCTTGTGATAGAAAAGGGAATATAATTAGGTTCAAATTAAAAAAAAAATACTAGGCTTCTAAAGTGAAGATTTTTTTCTCAGTTTACCTTTCCCTCCTAAAATTTTATAGTATATCTCTATATATGTTTAAATGGTTGTCTCAATTTAGAAGGAAGTGATTTAGCATATCTGCCTTATTGAAGGTTTATATTTTAATTAAAACTTTCTTATCTGACTCTCTCATTTTCTTTTGAAATTACTTCCACTGACTGAGAATAATGAAGAGTCCTGTGAGGAAATAAACACCTCCTAACTCAGTGCCTGATTCACTGGCAAAAGACAGGAATAATGTTCATCAACCCCAAAGAGAAGGCCTTGTAGTCACTCCTGGACATTTTCAGTTTCTGGTTCTATGATGGCTCCCTGAATAGACAATGAAAAAAAAAAACATATAAGTGAGAAAAAGGTCCGTGAGATTAGTGATGACTATTCTATCTTTGTAATGTAAATGGAATTCTAAGCAGACAATACAGCATCATTAAAACAATCATGAGGCTCTGAAAGGGAAAAGCACAGTTAAGCAATATTTGGAACCATACAGACTTAAATGTAAATGCTGGCACTAACAGATATGTACCTAGCTCCATAGAGACACCCATCTGACATGTATTTTCTGAACAGTGTACCTTGAAATGGCATCACAGCTCCTGATCACTGGGTATTAAACAAGACTGCACTGAGAAGCTAGGCTTACTTTAAGCATGTATTTGTTTGTTTTTTTCAAGTGCAACATTGCCATCTACAGGACACAAAGTCGGAAAATTCCATGACTCCTTTACAGTATGTTTGACATGACAACTAGGAATCACTGAGGTTGAAAATGCTGTATATGTTCACAATCAGTCCTGTCTGATGATCCTGCCAAACACTGTAGTTTACAAACTATCTCATCAAAGAAGTGACGAGAATACATGAAGTCAACTGCCTAATGGAACAACTTGGTTTTGGAAATTGTTAGGGAGCCACTCAAATATTCTATTAAAACAGAACAACTGAGCTGGAAGAAATGCTAGAATCAGAGTGGCGTATTAGGGTTTGGGTTGGTTTTGCTAATATCAATCTACTTAAACTTTTCTGAAGATAAACTACCTAAAGCTCCTTATAGAGGTCAAGTAACAGGGCTGGAGATGGAACTCAGGCCATAGACTGGTTGCCTAGCATACGCAGAACCAGTTTCCCAGTAACCTATAAAGTATGCATGAAGGTTCATGCCTGTAACATAAGGGGACAGAACTAAGAGTCATCCTCAGTTATTCAATGAGCAGCCTGGGCTACATGAGATCTTGTTTTAAAATAGAAAAGGAAAGTGTGGAGGAATAGAAGGTGGGAAGGTTTGTGACAAGGAGGACAGGAAAGTGGAGGGGGAGGGAAAGGGATCGGAGGGGAGGAGAGGAGACAGAGAGTTGGTTCAAATAATAAACACAGCAAATAGTCTTTCTCTAAGTACAAAAAGACAACTGACATTCTACAGCCTTCAATGAGTCTCATAATTTGACCAGACTTCCCAACATTCAAATGGAACAGAAAGTGTAGTCACCGAAGTCTGTTTGCAACTGGAGAAAAAATGCACAATTAGGATTGACCCGAAGAAGGGTAGTTCATTGTCACTTTACATAATTTTAGCCAAAGTGAGAGAGAGGGAAGGGCAGAAAACATAACTCATTATCCCCATCATGACACAAAGACTAAAATATGAACTGAGAAAAAAACACAGAATATATAAATGGTATTAAGAAGCTGTTTTTGAATATTCAGTGTGACCTCAGTTTAGTTAAAATTTGAATTACAATATTATTAAGGAAAGCCTAAATTTTTCAGAAAAGTTATTGAATTTCCTAGCACATTTCTAATCTCAGTTCCTGAAGATATTTAATATTAAGATATATAATTAGCTCACATAATTCCTTCATTGTTGGTGGTCTACACAGTAAGCTATGGGTGGAAAGGTGATCACATGACCCTTGCCCTATTTTTAAAATCAATTCCCAGAGTAAATAAAGGAAATTATGTAGTTCAAAGCCACTTCAATTATATAAAAGTATCGGAAATTGAGTTTATTTTGTTACCACAATGCTAACTAGAAAGTATAGCTAACTAGAAAGTCTGGTACCAAAGAAGATACCTCATTAAAATAAGAAAACAGAATATCCAGCACTGGGACTTAATTTGTGATTTTTTCCCCCATAGTTTCTCATCTTGTTTCCACAGCAAATCCTCTGGGCACATGAACCACATTTAAATCTCAATATTAAAATAGAAGAATCTCAATCTAGGATGTCCTCTGTTTCCAGAAATGTATGAATGTGGTGATATTTTATCTGTGTACCCCAATAAAGGTTATCTGAGGATCAGAGAAAAAAAGCAAGTCACTATAGTAAACATAGAAGTCAGGCAATGGTAGCACACACCTTTAATCCTAGCATTTGGGAGGGAGAGATCCATCTGTATCTCTGTGAGTTCAAGGCCACACTGGGAACAGAGCCAGGCATGGTAACACACACCTTTAATTCCAACATTAGTTAACCATGAAGGTCTGGAGGTCTGTACAGACAGACAGGAAGTGACAGAGCTGAGCAGAAAGAGGAAGTGATGTAGCTGGGTGGAGAGAGGAAGTAAGATGGCAGGGACAGAAAGGCACATAGGCATGACATACAGGAAGTAGCTCTCTCTGGAGGCTGAGGACTTGCTAAGGTGACATTGGCTGTGGTTCTGATCTCTTGATTTTCACCCCAATATCTGGCTCTGGGTTTTTTTTTATTAACAAGACTGTTTAGCAATTTGTCTTACACACAAAAGATACCCCTTTTATACTCAAGTATTCCAACATTGCTAAACCCAAGGAGCATCTCTAATTCTCCACCTTATTTAATTCTGAGGCATGGTCTTCTCATCTGCTGAAACATTGACACAGTTGACTTTCAGAACATTGTGTGGTCTTCATTTCCCCCTCCAACCCCTTGGCCATGTATCTCTGCCTCTTCTTGCTCTATCTTCTCCCTTTCTTTTCTCTCATTCTTGAATGAGGATGTCAGCATGCAGGGACCTACCTTTGAGTCTTTTTCTTAGCAATACTAGAAGTAGATGATTAGTTCATCCTGTGCTTTAGAGAGCATCTTCATGTTGAAGATTAACAATTTGTCCAGAGGTAAATGTTGCCACCCTAAACTGTTAAGTATTTTGTATTTGTTTTTATTATTTGATTTATTTAAAAGCTTTTTTTATTCTCCAAGACCTCTGTACTTGCTTTTCTTTTAAAGTTTTCCTTCCCAGAACATAATATTCTTCAGGCATATGGTGGATATTGTAATTAACAAACTAATACAAAAATATAATGTGAGATACTAGGATGCTATAGTTTAGAAAACAATTGCAATATATACAAGATGTATGAGAAATCCCCTAGTAATATTGAGGTTCATAGGATATGATTTTTAAAAATGGTTCTACCATACACACTTGTATTTACTTCATAGTCCTCACATGGCACCTCATGCCTAGACACTTAATTAATGGTTTTAGAGTTTATTTAATTATGTCTTCATGTTACTAAAACCCCTGCACTTCATATGCTATTGTCCATAGTACTAACCAAGTAAGAATATCTCTTCTGTGATTAACAATGTCCATTGATGTAGAAGATTTGCTTCTTCTCCCCTGGTGACTTTATTGAGAAATGAAGGCAATAACAAACTGCTCACAGTTGATTGAAAAGTTAGTTCCCTGAGGTTTAGGATTGTATGCATCTGCTCCCACAGAATCTTTGAGTGCCCCTATGAATAATAGATTTCTTTTTTTGTTTGTTTGTTTTTGTGTAGCATGAATCTTAAAAATTCTTATTAATAAAAAGAAACCAGGGAGCCAGGTTTTGGGGTGAATGCTGGAAGATCAGAGAAGCAGAACAAGCCACAACTTCCTCACCTTGACAGTTCCTCAGCTGATCCTGTTTCCTCAGACTGGAAGGCTCTGAGTCCTTATTCAAATAAATCTCAGCTGAACTGCTTCTGGAAAGCCTGAATGCTTAACCAGCCAAAAGCTTCTAGTTTCTGGTCCTCATGCCTTATATACTTTTCTGCTTTCTGTCATCACTTCCTTGGATTAAAGGCTCACTTTCTGGGATTAAAGGCATGAGTCACCATGCCTGGCTGTTCCCAATGTGGCCTTGAACTCACAGAGATCCAGAGGGATTTCTGCCTCTGGAATGCTAGGATTAAAGGAGTGAGTGCCACCATTTTATAGCCTCTGTTTCTAGTGACTCTTCTGTTCTCTGACCCCAGGTAAGTTTATTAGGGTGCACAATATTTGGGGGAACAAAATACCACCACATTTTTGTTTTTTCAAGACAGGGTTTATCTTTGTAGTTTTGGTACCTGCCCTGGATCTCTCTCTGTAGACCAGGCTGGCCTCAAACTTTCAGATTTCCACCTGACTTTGCTTCCTGAGTGCTGGGATTAAAGGTGTGTACCATCATTGTCCAGTGACAGACATTCTTAAGAGGTAGAAGCAAATTAGAAACACTTGGTCTAAAACAATTTTAATTCAGCTCAAGCACTACTGAATCCAGCTCATCGTATGGCATAAACCCATTTAAAAACACATTTCAAGAAATGTAACTCCATAAAATTGTTCCACAAAAAAAGGAGGTTAGTTGTGGCCAAATAAAATTGGTGTAAATTCATGGATAAATGTAGAAATCAGAACTGTTCAAGTTTCTGAGACTTCTACAAGACATCTTAATTAAATGAATTTAGCCTGAACTTTGAGCACAGACACCTTTATGGCTGTTGAGGAGGACCAGCCTCTTTAAAACTACTATTCCTTAGAATATACCATGGGAAATTACAAGTTAAATAAGGCCAATTAAAGAACATGGTGGGTTGGTGGACACTGCAAATACTCAGCAGACCAAATTGGCAATTAAGTTTTTAAACCTAATAAGTGAAATCACTAAGCAAAAAACATTCATAGGCATTTGAAAATGTGCAGAAGATTTCAAACCTTCCTCAGTCCTACAAATCCATAAGAAATTTGTAACATTTGCAAACATTTTGGAACTTTGATTCATAAACAGCTTCTATTTGTGATTACTGGAGCATTTTCTCTGTGAAACTAAGTATTTAAAAGAGAATTATCTAAATCTTACAAATGCACCTTAAAATCATCAAAATGCAAGCCTAGACTATCTTAACATTTATTAGATATGAGATATGATCAGGTGAAAAAAGGAAATTAGATAAATAAGTATTTGTAGAAAATGGAGGAAAATGATGAGATTAAAAGTCTGACCTTTGAGTTAAGAAAAACAATATGCTCAGTTTGGTTTTTTTAAAAATGGAGTATAAAAGCATGGTTATAAATGATCATTCCATAAGGCCAACAAAAATTCTTTGAATGGTTTTTCATCCCCAAAGAATTGCTTTGATCTGAAATGCCAAGAAACTAGCATAACTTCTGACCTTTCAAAAATAATAAGAATATATGGTATGTTTACATAAATTTGGTATTTTCTTCCTTCTAAACACATACTTGCAGACGTCCAGCTGAGCCTACAGATATAGCAAAATGAAATCAGGAAAATTCTACAAAGATGATTTTGACTATAAAACATAAATATCTTCAAGCCTAGCTTAGGCTTTAAAGAGCTAAATTTCATCTAAGGTGCATGAATGTGATGGTGGAGAAACATTAGGGGGTAATTTGAATCTCATTCATTTGTTTTTTTCTTTTTTCCTTTACTCAAAAGACCTATCAAGACATTGCTGAGTGTTTCAGGTGAAACTTGTCAAAGTGTTGGGGGGGGGGGGGCAGGTTAAAAAGTCAGTCGTACAATTTTCTTTCTGAACAGCCAGAAATAATGGACAAAGAAATCTGGAAGGCTGAAACAATTAATGACATACATGTGAGAAACCATTCACGTCTTGTCTTGATTATTATCTCCAAGAAAGATTCTCTCTCTTCAGGTTTACTACACTGACGTTTCAAGAAAGATTTGTGAAATATTTGTTCCCAAATTCAGTGTTTTCATAGGTAGATAGATAGATAGATAGATAGATAGATAGATAGATAGATAGATAGATAGACAGGTCAGTAGATGGATGGATGCTAGAGAGATAAGGGAGATAGAAAGACATGTGACATAGACAGGTATAGATAGAGTTGCTAAAGGTTTTAACTGGACCTGTGTAGAATAATTGCGCAGCTACCCTCAGCTGTGGTCTACCAACCTCATTTATTCTTCTGCACTTTTAAAATAAAATCTTCTTAACTTCCACATATAGTTGCTACAATTACTCCCTGCTACAAGCCTTAGAAAATTAGAGATCTCTTCTATTTCTTCACACTCTCACCACATTTGTTATTTGTTTTCCTGATGGTGGCCAGTCTAACTGGGGTGAGATGGAATGTCAAGTTGTTTTAATTTGCTTTTATCTTTGACTAGCAATGTTGAATTATTTAAAAAAATATTTGTCAATCATTTGTATTTCTTATTTTGAAAGGAAACAAGAATCCTTAGCTATTGTGAGTGGGAATATAAAGTAATCCATCCACAAAGGAACCTTTGTGGAGTCCTCTCAAGAAATAAAAATAGAAATAGCATAAGATCTTCCTGACTTACAGGCACATAGTCAAAATACTGTTCATCCTGCTACAGACCACATGTCACATCTGTGTTACAATTTGACTCATTTATTTGCTTATTCAAATAATTACTGTTTTCCATGACCAGACTGTTTTAAATATGCTTGACAATTGTGTTTCCCTCAAGTTGATTTTCCCTTTTACTAAAGGAAACAATCTTTGTTTCACAGACATGATCCATAACTTATGTGAAGCAGGGTAATGGTTACTTTAAATAAATAAAGTAAATATAAATTTGCATAGTTTCATCAGAAGCTCAGCTTAGCAGACACCCTTATAGGTTATATGAAGCAAAATAATATTAAGAAGTTTTTTAAATGATATAATAAACTAAAATTTATATAGAAAGAATAGCTTTAGAAATATTGGTAAAGTAAGAAATCACTTTAAATACTTAGAAATTTGGAGGGTTGTGGTAATGTCTTTTAGTCTCCAATTCTTGAAAGATTTATGCATGATTCTTGATGCAATAAGTTTGTGTTTCAGTGGAGGGAGGGAAAGAGGAGGAGGAGGAGAGAGGAGATGGGAACTGTCTGTCAAGTGCCTGAGCAGTCAACCTTGTACCTGCAGTTCTTTTTATCTGAAAATGTTCCTATGGAGTCATTGTATTGGTGAGAGGAGAGAGTGAAGAGCTGGGAAAAAAATAACACTAGGTTAATAGCATATTTAGCAAACAGTCGAGGCATGAATTTTTAAGGATAAGAAAAATATATGGAATATGAAGGTTTGACTGAAAAGAAAGCAGTATGTGGCTCCTGCTGAAGGATGGAGTGATGTAGACAGGCAAAGGTGAAATTACAAGTAATGCTTCTGGTTCTCTACTCATTAGATGGACTGTGGGTATTCCTGGTTGGTCAGTCTGTGGACATGATATCATGAACCTTGGAGTATTCATATCCTCAGCCCCAACATGACCACAGAACCTATTTTTCTAGGACCTTTGTCTTAATTAAAAAATATTTAGAAAAGATCATTGTGAGTTCCCAGACTGCTTCATATCTTAGTGTTTCCTTCATTGCCCTTTTCTCAAAGTGTAACATCTTTTCATTATTGTGTTTAACTTTTCTCAAGCTGCTACTTAACAGATATAAAAATAGACAGTGCATACTTTGTCCCTCCTCATGTAGGGTTTATAGTCTAGCCTAATCTCTTGTTTCACAGTTCAATTTTGAAACCAGGATCACAAACACATGTGGAGAACAGAGAACAAGTACAAGATGGTACATAAAGAACAGATGAAATCAGACTAAGACAGAGATAAACATGAGACTGAGCATGAGGCTGAGGAGACAATTCTGGGGATAAAACATTTGTCATGTAAGCCTGAATACCTAAGATCAAATCCCCAAAGCACACACAAATAGACAAAGTCACTAACACACATCTCCAATCACAGAACCCCACTAGGAAATGGGAAGCAGAAACAGAGGTTGCCTGAAGCTCGGGGACCAGTTAGGCAGAAATGCAGCAACAGTGAATACCAAGAGACCTTGTCTCAAACAAGTCAAGGACTAACATACAACATTCTCTTCTATCCTCCACACTTGTATCCCCAATCCTGCCCCACTTACATATATTTAGCATACATGTAAACACACACACAGCACAGAAAGACACAGAGAGAATTGTTTGTCTTGCATTGGGTCCTTGTAAGACTAAAAAGACAAAAGTGTGGAAGACAAAGAGAAGTGTTCCTGGCATGCATACCTTCAAATTTTTTGCAGATAATGCAGACACTCAGTGCAGCATTAAACAGGAACACGATCTAGCTGCTAAAATAAAAAGACAGAGTGCCCCAGTAAGCAGAATAAAG
Organism: Peromyscus eremicus; assembly: GCF_949786415.1. NCBI lineage: Eukaryota > Metazoa > Chordata > Mammalia > Rodentia > Cricetidae > Peromyscus > Peromyscus eremicus. The sequence goes on along the minus strand of NC_081421.1, from coordinate 21,081,705 downwards.
CATTCTAGAAATTAAAATCTCGCTTTCATCTTTCAAAAGCAGAACAGCAGGATTCTGCAATCCATTGCACTACCAGTTTCTCTTCTAGTTTAGAAATCTCAGATAGATAGACTTCACCTGACTCTCTCCTGGTTTGCTAAGGCACTGAAAATAATTAAACATATCATAGACAGGGTCTGTCACATTAAAGGGGGCAGGACCTCAACTAAGTGCAATTCCAACATACAACCTCAAATCTGACCGCCCCCCAATTTCTCAGGTTTGAAAATCTCTTAACTGATGAAGAAGCAGATAGTACTTTTGAGGATGCCATAGCTTTTAATATGAGCAAGTACTTCATCCAGTCTCAGGACTCCAGAATCCTAAGAGTACATTTTATACACATAACATTAAATATGCTAAAGTAATCGGAATAGAACATGGTTCTACTATAATAAATTTTACATGCTAATAAAATATTGAAAAAAACAAGTAAAATTAATTAACACATTAATTAAGAGTGATTTTAACAATGAAACAGGAAAAGAAATGATGTACATCAGTTTGGATTCTGCATTATAAAATATTAGAAACACTTTGTCCATACTTTTTTCCCCTTTCCATTGTCTAGAAACAGAACGTCATGAAAATCTAACATTAGTTATTCCCATTATTAGAGACTCTGTTGTGTAACACATGATAAAATTAGAATCCTGGATACACAAATGGTTTTATGAGGTAGAATTTTCATGTAACTTGGACTCATTACATTAATACTATGTGAGAAAACACACCATCCTTGATTTCTTGTAAGTAGCAGTCTAGCCTCCTATTGACCAGAAAATGGGTTATTCAGGCACAGGGAGTAGAAGTTAGATCATGAAGATCTGTGATAAAGTTCAAACTTAAGGCAAGGGTCAGATGTTCAGATGTGATGACAACAGAGTTCCGTAAGAGAAGTGGCAGCTTCTATAAACCAAAAGGTCAAAAGAAAACAAGCTGTAAACAAATAGAAGTAGGGTCAGGGGACATGTGGGAAGGAGCTGGCCAGGCACTAATGTAGAAATGTTGAGCCATTAATTAAACATATACATGTTTTGTTTTCATTTCGATTTTTGAAACTATGATGTTACAGTTGTGTTTGTAATGGTGTCATCCAGAACGTTATACCTGGACCTCTGCTCCACAGAATGATCATGGATTGCTGTAGTTTTGTTTTAGCAAGTGTTGAGAAATGTTCCTTTCTTTTGTCTTTTGAGTAACATGCACTGACCTACACACTGTGTTCTGTGTATGCCTGAGGTTTCAAACAAAAGCACAGGCATGTGTGCAAAATGACAGAAGAGGGAAGGTGGCTACCACCAAGAGAAAGACTTACCTAATGATAACTTTTAAGCAAATTTCAGATATGCTTGAAAACTCTTTTAAAGGTTCTAAAACTCTTAAAGAACGGTGTGCAAAGACCAGAATGCAAAGGAGAATGAGAAACATTGAAGACTTAACATTCCAGAGAAGAGAAGAGGCAAACTGGACCATCAGGAAGCCAGACCAAAGATGCCAGAAGTTAAGAAGAGTATACACCTAGGTCTAAATTTAATTTTTCCTAGGGGAACATTAATACAGAGTTTTCAGGCAAAAAGAAGCAAAACACTAAGCAAGAACGTTGAACAGAAATGCATAGACGCATTTCTTTTCATTTCACCTTAAGTGAAAAGGAAGAAAAATATGTTAATAAAGCTCTGTTTTCTACGTCAAAACCACTAGACTTAATGTCCCACACTGCCCTCAGGACTCTAATATTTTTTGGCAATTCCTTCTTTATATACAGAGTGAAAAAAATTATTTCCTCTGGGTATTTAAGGGTTTGTGACAGGACATAAGTTGTGGTTGGTTAATCTCAGGTTTAGGGAAGATGATGCTCTGTTCTTTGCCTTCTGTTTAATAAAGGAATGTGGCTTCCTGCATCCTTTGCTGTTGCCTTGTCTCCCACATAGGGGAAAGAGAAAAGGTGACTTCAATACTTCAGAGCATACCCATTCCTGTCAGGATTTAGAACAAACTCTAGAACATACTTTAGGGGACCTGTTATCCTGGCTTTTCTCTCCTAGCCCCATCTTTCTACATTGTCAGTTATCTTCTTCAAATATGGTGGCCCTCATTTTATTTCTGTGGCTGTAATAACTACTTTAAAAAATAAAACCATTAGAGAAGAAGGAAGTTCATTTCATCTCACCATTCTAAGTTACAGTGCATCATTGTAGGGAATTCAAGACAGGAATTTCAAACAAAGAGTCACATCATATCCATAGTCAATAGGAATAAGAGATATGCATGCTCAAATGTTCATTTCTTATGCTCAATTCTATTTCTCCATTTTTATGGATCTTGGGACCCCTTGCCTAGGGAATGGTGCTGCCCTCAGTGAGCACACCAATTAACTCAAAACAATCCCCCCATTGATATGCCTACAAGCAAACCCAATGCTGAGAATTCCTCATTGACACTCTTCACAGGTAATTCTAGGCTGTGTCAAATTGACAAATAAGGCTAGCCATCTAACTGGTCTGGGGGGAGCAAAGGAAGCTATGAGTACGTGTAGTACTGAGTGAATATGTTTGTGACATAAGACAGCCATGCCAAGGACTCTAGCCTCAGACAAATGGAAAAAATAGCAAAGTCTTCTCACCAGAATGAGACTCAGAGGAACGGAAAAACCTTCCCTTCTGGTCCATTCATTGGATGCTGATAGGATGTGCAAAAATATGTCCAGCATAGCTCTTTCTCCTAGGATATTTATGAACTGAAGATTGCTCTCCTACGGAGACTGCTCCTATTGAGATTAGCCAAACCTGCCTCCTTATCCAGCTGTTTACCATAAGCTCTTCTTCCTTGTTTATCTGTATGTGATAACCTCTCCCCAGTTCAGCTGTACGCAATAACCCTGCCTCTCTGTTCAGCTCTATGTAATAAGCACTCTGAGCTTAGAGGGCAGGGTAGCTGTGATTTCTCCATGGGAGAGCCCAGACCACAGCTTCTTTCTGTCTTCTCTCTCTCTCTCTCTCTCTCTCTCTCTCTCTCTCTCTCTCTCTCTCTCTCTGTGTGTGTGTGTGTGTGTATGTGTGTGTGTGTGTGTGTGTGTGTGTGTGTGTGTGTGTGTGTGCGTTTATGTTTGTATTTTCTTTATGCCTCTTCATTTCAATCAGGTCAAGTCCCTGGAGTGATACTCAATACAGAACTGATCATACAGAACTACTCAGAAGTCCTCAAAAACCAAACAACAACAAAAAGACATATCCTTTCTTGCACCTTGGATTATCATTTGATCATTCCAGTGAATTCTCCCTCTCCTCCTATGCTTTATTTCCAATTTCTACTTTCTCTGAGAAGCATTCCTCAGCCTTCCCCATTCTGAGGGGTATCCTGTTGAACTCACGTAATACTCTGTGTTGTCCCCATTGTGACCCATCTATTTCATTTCCACTACTCTGTGAGCAGAGTTGTACTTGATTGTTATCACAATGTTAATGTCTTAGTCAATGTTCTATTGCTGTGAGGTGACACATGACCAAAGCAACTCTTATACAAGAAAGTATTTAGTTGAGACTTGCTTAGAGTTCAGGATGTTTAGTCCACTATAATTATGGTAGGAAGCATGGCAGCACACAGGCAAAAATGACACTTGAGAAGTAGCTAAGATCTACATCCTAAGCCATTGACACAGAGAGAGAGACTGTAGGCTTGAAATGGGCTTTTGAAACCTCAGTGCCTACCCCAGTGACACTTGCTCCAAGGTCTCATCTCCCAATCCTTTCAATAGTGCCACTCCCTGGTCACCAGGCATTCAAATCTATGGGCCTATGGGGGCCATTCTTATTCAAACCACCTCAATTAGTATCTAACACAATGTTTGCTATATTGCAGGCAGCTAAGAGATATGTATTTAGAGAATACATATTCTGAAAAATAAAGCAACAAAAATCTTTTCTTTTCTTTTCTTTTGGTAATAGCAAACAAACAAAAATTTCTCAACCAAGTTCCTAAATTCCACGTGCTATTTATTGATACAACCCACTGCTGCAGCTCCTGAGAAATATCCCACTTCTTTTTCTTGCATATTTTAAGGAGAAAACACTGTTTAGCTCTAAACAACTAAAGTTTAAATTCATTTTCTGTGAACCTTTGATTAAATAATTCACTTTGACATGTTTTAGATTTTAAAAAATATTAAGATAAAGACTGCATAAGGTAATTTTTAGGAAACCCTAAGAACTTTGTGAGACATATTTATATTACTCTGTACAAAAAGAAATGGGAACCCAGGTATGGATCACACACCTGCTACACCAGCACACAGGAAGCTGAGGCAGAAAAGTACTAAGACTGAAGCCAGCCTTAATCCATAGAGAGATTCAGGCCACTCTAAGTTAAACAGTAAGACTCTGTTTCCAGAAAAAAGAAAGAAAGGATAAATCAAAGTTTTCTGAAAGGCTTTTTGACTCATGAAGTATTATCTTTTAACATCAGTGATTTTGGTTGAATCTAAGATGGAAGATAAGACATGAAAGAATGTGTGTGTGTGTGTGTGTGTGTGTGTGTGTGTGTGTGTGTGTGTGTGCTTGCTTCCTTTACGTGATTCATCTACCAACAGATTTTATATTCCATCATTAGAAAAGGCCTCCCTCAAGCTACATCAGTACAGAGAAGTAGCTACCATGGCCAGTCCATCTCATGTGCTTTCTAAAAAAAGCTGGTGGCTTATTCAATCTGTTTTCCACATAGAAGAATGATTGATTTTTTTTAAAGATTTATTTGTTTGTATGTGTGAAAGTTTTCCTTCATGCATGCATGTGCACCACATACTTGCAGTACCCACAAAGACCAAAAGGGAACTCTGGATCGCCTAGAACTAGAGTTACAGACAGCTCTGAGCTGCCATGTGAGTGCAGGAAAATGAATCCAGACCCTTTGTGTAAGCAGCAAGTGCTCCTAAACACTGAGCCATTTCTCTGGCCCAAATAATGATTTTTTTTTTTTTAGGAGGAAGAAACAGGCATAAAATGAGACAGCTGACTGTAAATTTCACCATATTAAAGATGTGCTTCCCTGGGTTAATTTTCTTTTAGGGGAAAGCAGGCTGTCCTCATGCCTCCTTTTATACATTCAAAGAGTTGTGGAGCCCCTTCCCTGCTTAGGGACTGAGGACTCCAAACAAGCTATGTCCTTGTCCTCACAGCACTTAACAGAAGGTGTCATACATATTTTTAGAAAAAGAATATAATCACAGAAGGTAATGAGCACCAGAAGAGGATTAAGACTCTAGTATTACTGTGTGTTATTCACTTTCAATAATCTATTGCTGTATATTCTTCCAACACTGATATATGCATGTTTGCCCTTCCTAATGACATCTAAGCAGATTGTCTTAAATGCTTCTATACACACAACACTCTTTCTTTAGATTTGTCATGGCACAGTAATAAATCCATTTTGCAATGTGATTCAGTGTACCTATATAAACAAGTTTCATAAAACCATACCTACTGTTGCTACATCTGTATCACCTTGTATTTTCTATTTTGTAATATATTACTAAAAGTAACTCCAAAAATCCTATAATGAGCAAAACATGTGTGATGATAATAAACGATCTTATGTCTGGAGTACAACATGGAAATTAAATTAAGGATCAGGAGTGTGACAGCAAATCTTTGTTGTCAACTTGACAGGATTTGGAATAAACTGAAACCCAAGCCTCTGGACAGTCTATTTTCTTAATCAAATTATTTGAATCAGAAAGACCCATGCTAAATCTGGGTGGAACTTTCTGGTGGCAGCTTAGATAAAAAAATATGAAAAAAATAAAACTTTTTATTTTGCCTGCTTACCTTCATTCTTGCTAGCAAGTTCATGTATCATACTGCTGCTGTATTTCTTCATTGACATTAGAACCAGCCTTCTTCAGACTTCAATGGAAACTGAAGACCATCAGTACTCCAAGAATCCTCCAGGCCTTCAAAGCCAAATGGAGACTGCTGAGATCTCCAGCCTCATGGACTTAGTAATTACAGGATCCTCATCCTTTCCAGTGTGAAAGAGCAACTGTTGGACTACCCAGATTATATTGTGTAAGCCTGTCTAATAAAGCCCCTTCTAATTAATATTTCTTCATTCTGTTAGCTATGTTCCTTTAGAGAACCCTGACTAATACAGGGAGTGACTCGGGTTTAAATTTATATTCACTCTCTACTAAGCCTTGAACAATTTAATCAACCTATTCATCCTCTCTAAGCCTCAATGACCTTGTACTAAGAGGAATGAAAGTTAATTTATCTACCTATAGAAGAAAATAAGAAATATGACTGTGAAAATATTATAAGCCAAAGAATGAAATAAATGTTATAATTTTTAACCTAGCCAAAGAAGTCAAAAATAACACTTGAAAGAAAAATAAAAACTTATTAAACTGTGGTCAGCTTTAGCAAACAATGAGTAGAGAGAATTTCAAGGGAAGTCAATAGACATCTCAGAGCCACTAAATGAATTATTTCATGGGATAGGGTAATATTAGAATGTGTTACCAAAATAATATTTTTATTTGTTTACCGAAGAGAATCTCTCTATTGAAATGTAGCTAGGGTATGTCCCACCCCAATCCAAACAAGAGGAAAATAGAAAATACTATTTTTGAGATCTTACCAAATCATATAATACTACAGGTGAAGTCAGATAAATAAATCTAAAGTGACTGTTTCAGTCAAAGCTCTTTCCAGTGCTGTGACAAGAAGGTTGAAAAAACCCTGGCTGCTTACAGGGTTATATTGAGCATCTCAATGAAGTTGGTTGGATTAATACACTGTTATTCTACTGTATGTGTGTCTTAGTCAGTATTCTATTGCTGTGAAGAGACACCATGATCATGACAATTCTTTTAAGAGAAAGGAATTAATTGGGGCTTGCTTTCATTTTCAGAGGCTTAGTCCATTCTCATTATGGTGGGAGCATGGCAGCGCACAGGCAGATGTGCTGTTGGAGAAGTAGCTGAGAGTTCCACAACTGGATCCACAAATAGCAGAAAGAGAAAACCACTGGGCCTGGCTTGGGTCTTTGAAACCTCAAAGCCATCCCCAGTGACACACTTCCTCCAACTAGGCCACAACTCCTAATCCTTCTCAAGCAGTGCCACTCCCTGAGGACTAGGCATTCAAATCTGTGAGTTTATGGGACCATTCTTATTCAAATCGCCACAAAGTGCCTCCCTGGCTGCAGAGTCAACCACAATTTCACCGTCTCTCTACCTTGACCTTTAGATTAGGGTCTGCCACAGGGAGATATTCAATGCCCTTCAGCAAGGTGAGTTCAACAGACCCAATCTCAAACCTTCCAGGACCATAATCTTTTTTTTTTTTAAAGAAAATTCTTTTTTTTATTTCTTTTTTTTATTTTTATTTATTAAGAAATTTTCTACTCACTCTTCATGTTATCCACAGACCTCCCCTCCTCCCTCCTACCACCCCCCCCAGCCCTCTTTCCCAAGCCACCCCACATCACCACATCCCCCAAATTGAGGCCTCCCATGGGGAGTCAGCAGAGACCAGCACACTGAGCCTAGGCAGGTCCAAGCCCCTTCCCACTGCACCAAGGCTGTGCAAGGTGTCGCACCACAGGCATTGGATTCCCAGAAGCCTTCCCATGCACCAGGGACTGATCCTGATCCTCCTGCCTGGGTGCCCCCCAAACAGTTTGAGCCAAACAACCATCTTCCATGTCCAGAGGGCCTAGTCCAGTCCCATGGGGGCTCCACAGCCACCAGTCCACAGTTCATGGGTTTCCACTAGTGTGGTCCATCATCTCTGTACGTCCTCCCATCATGGTCTTGACATCCCTCGCCTGCGGTGTCTCTCCTATCTCTCATCAATTGGATTCCTGGAACTCAGCCTGGTGCCTGGCCATGGATCTCTGTGTCTGCCTCCATCTTTCACTGGACAAAGGCTCTATGATGACAGTTAGGTTATTTGCTAGGCTGGTCACCAGAGTAGACTGGCAGGACCATAATCGTAATCAAATCTTTCATTCAAAATATTTATGTGAATCCCAGGTTCACCTAGTAGAGGCAGGATTTCTACAGAGTACCAAAAAGGAATAAGAGATTTGACTTCTATAGATTTTTTTTTTTTTTACATACTCATCTAGAAGTTGTAGTGAATAAGCATAAAAACCTTCCATCCACAAAGCATGGTAAAAGCTCATATTCCTCAAATTCTGAGGTGGTTCAATAGCAAGGGGAAAAAAACAAATCTACATAACAGCTTGTTCCTGAATCTGGTTCTAAAGAGAAATGATACTAGGGATAGCCCCCCAGTGATGTGTGACTCCTACCACTGAGATTCTGATAGACAGGCATTAGCCTTATGGACCTGCCACTAGGGTTGAACAAATAACTGAATGAAATGAATACAGTTGCACTGTATGCACTGAATTAAACAGACAAATGGCCAGGGTTCAGTACAGAGCTATGCGATGCATAAGTAATCAGAGACAGAGACTGTATGTTCATTCAGCTGGAAACAAATCCTGACTCCCATTAAAGTTTCAGCAGGAATGTTGATCCATGTCACAAAATGTTTTATCAAATTCTCAGGCATCCAGATCAATCAGCCTGTGGCTTTCCTCTGTCATTTGTGGGAAATCCAAGGGAATCCTTATTGCCTTAAGAGCTTTTGCAGTTCACACATAGAGTGATGGCGAGCATTTCTTTCTGCTCAGGTGGCTGGATTCCTAGCATCAGGCTTATGGTACCAGGCTACTGCATTAGTAGTATCAACTGTCAGTAACTCTAATCCTGCCGTGATACTGAGGAACTCTAGGCAGATTGTCATTTCCCAATCTGTATATTCACAATGGTAGAACAAAGATCACACATGTTACCATATTTCAAAGACCCTTTCAATCTGAGCTCTGAATTCCTTCTGCCTACTCAGGTCCTCACCTCACATTTGACTCCTTGTATATAGCAAACCATGCACTGCCTACAGTGGAACATGTCATACTACATCTCTGGAAACAATTAAGCTAATGACTGCTTTTCTGAGACACTCTACCTTTCTCTCTTTTCTGCCTAGAGGACATTTCCTTTTTTTAACTCCCTGACTCAAACAAACACTATCTACTCTCTGAGTTATTACCCTATTGTCAAGAATTCACAGCATTTTTAATACATTCTAGTATATAGAAAGAAGCCCACATTGCCCATAGACTTGAGTCTCTATTGAACCCTACACAATCTGGCATATGAACTGGTACATGAGTAATTTAAGTAAATACTGTTATCTCTTTTTCCCAAAGTAGAGTAAATACACTAGAGCAATTTATAAGGAGAAAATATGAAGGTAGAAGCACATCTATCTGACTGGATACCAACAAGGTTGTCAGGAAGTTAAGCTTTTTCTTTCCTTCAGAGTGACTAACTTGTGCTTGAATGTGGCTACTGTCAGGCAACAGAATCATCTTCTTTAATGTAAGAGTCCCTACTTATGGCACAAGAATGAACTCTTACTTTTTTGATACTGATTTTAATGCAAACCTGTTGGAGCCAACTAGGTTTCCTAGTGGCTGTACCCAGCAATACTGCATAAGAGGTTGATTGGAACACAGGCCTGAGTATCAGGTGTTTGTAAGGGTTTACACTTGACTGTAACTAGCAAGGGGAGGTCCTTTGCTCTACCCCTTGGCATTGTAATAAATAGACCTTTGGAATAAAGTTCTGGCCGGTGGATAAGGATCCAGGCCCACCCAAGCTTATCCTATGTTTTCTCTCTGTTTCTCTTCCCCTCTATTTCTAACTAAGTCTCTTATCCTTTATTCCTTAAGAGTCCCTGGGGCAAATAATTGTGGGGACTAGTCCCCCACACAAACCTACAATTTTCTTCATATTCTCAGTAATGCATAATATGCAACAAAAATTACAGACCAAAATTTAGATATTATTTAGGCAGCCCAGGAAAAATTCATGTGTTTCATTTTGTTGACAAAATTTATATGAGTCAAAGGGGCAGGGGAAACATAGGAATCACTTTCATATTCTGTTTTGTTCAATGTGAAGTTGTACATTTTCACCAGCATAACAAAATTTAATAAAAAGCTAGTCCCTGTTAAATGTTCCATCTAGCATTGTTATGCCTGCTCCTGGGGTTCAGGTACTCTGATAAATCAGCATAAGTGATTAAGTAATTAAGAAAGAAGAAATTTGAATCCACAATACTTGACAATTTGGGTGGTTTACACAATGATTTCTGTAGGACCTTAATGGAAAGTCTTTCCTATCATGGGCAGGAAAGGTTTCTCAGAAGACTTGGGAAAGGGGTAGTGTTTCAACTAAAAGGCAAGATGACAAATGGTCATTGAACTTAAATCAGAAAATTAAAGTTGGGACAAGAGAGATATCTTGGGGATGAAGAGTACTTGATACTCTTGCAGAAGACCTGAGTTCAGTTTCCAGCATTCATTTAAGTAGCCCACAACTAACTACCTGTGACTCCAGTACTAGTGGGTCTGACACCCTCCTTGGCCTATGAAGACCCTACACTTATTGGCACTACACACCCACACACACACACTTTAAAATGAATTAAATCTAAAAAATAAAAAGAAAGTCTAAGTTGAGGACCATGTAGACCCATTTCCTGAGACATTCTGTGTTTCAGTCTCCCCTCTAGTACCATGAGGATAATAAGATCTGCCTATCCTCTGTCCCTGGCATATTTGCAGTACTCAAACAAGAGAGAATAGAGACAAATATTTTCCAAATTATAAACCACCAAACTGTGGGACATGGAATTTTGTTACAAGTAGTCAAGTATATGTAATAGCTTATGGCATAGAATACATTATTTTCCTCAGTTTGTTTTGTTGTCTTGACTCTCAGCAATCAATCCAACTTTCTCTGTGTTCAGTTAACTATGTTTCTCACAAAGTTTCTCATACAGAAAGTCTTACATGTAACCAGTACAGGATAAATAAGCTGGTGCTACAAAGGGCCACAGTGAAAGAAAAGTAACTTTGTTCTCTCCAGAAGTAAACCTGCTTTCTTGTTAAGGATTCTCCCAGAAGTGGACCATTTTCCCCCATTTTCCCATCATTTTTCTCTCTCAAAAACATGAACCCTGAACTCTCTGCATCTGGCCCAGAGTACACAATTCAATATAACAGGTCCTCTTGGGAAGTAGTAGATATTGCATTGCACATTTGAGAAGAAAACTGTTAACAAGTACAACATTTAAGGTGCTGTATGCTATAAGGATCAGGGGACTTTGGCTCTGTGTTTCAGCTTCACTGGTGACACTGCTCTCTGAGCAAGCACATGCAGTGATGTGGTGTGTCTGCCCCATGTCTGTACCAAGCAGTAGTTTTATCATAAGTAAGGAATCTTTAAGTGAGCCCCAGAGACAGTATATATATTGTGTTTAGAGGAAGGGGTGAAAATCTATCCATGCTATGTAATTTAAAAGGTTTTCATGCTGTTTTTGGGAAGCTACAAACTTAAATTCTGTTGTCCACATTAAAGAAAAAAATGGTTCAGGTAAAGAAAGACAGATTTAAAATAGGGATTACATTGGAATGAACTTAAGTGATCGAGGAGTGCAAATAGGATAATGACCACCACCCAGCATGTTTGAGGAAATACACATTAGTCTGTATTTACAGTAAAGCACTCTTCAGGAATTCTGAGTTATACATCCATTCATATGAATCTTTTTAGTTCTTTTTATTATGCAGTCTTTCCATCTCTCCTTGTCAGTTCCCAAATGCCTCCTGTTAAAGAAGAATTACAATCAGTCCTTATGTTAAAAAATCATAAACTTGAGGGTAGAGAAAGGACAAATGAAACTGGGTACATAATAAAAAGGAGATACATGAGCCAAGATTTCACTGTGTGCATTTTGTTTGTGCTGCTGGGCCCAGAATAAATAAGCATAAACAAAACCACAAACAATTTTGACTTTAGGCAACTCTGCAGGACAGTCTTCTGGTCTACCCTGTGTTTCCAGTAGCCTGTTCTTTGTCTCCCTACTCTTTGGAATATACTTTTAACGTAACACTGACTAAAATGTTATTTCCATTAGAAACTGACCCAAGCTTGACAACAATGAGCTTTTGCAAACGCTGGTGTAAGGAATCAAGCTCTCGAGGAAATTGCTTTTAACCATAGTTTAGCATTTTACACTATTCATGTGTTCCAAGGTTGTCATTTATAGTTGTGTTAGATTACCCCACCACTCAAGCACCATGCTCCAACCATTTAGAATCCCCAGTGATGCTTGGTATATTATTGGTATCCAGTGATCACTCATTGTGTTAGCTGCAAACACAGTCTATGTACAACTGAGAGCCTACAGCTGTGACTAGCCCATATGTCAATAGTGTAGCAAAGACCAGGGGCCTAGAACCAGACCAATGACTCTTTGTGATGAATGCCTACATGTAAAGATGTGTGGATAAAGGGTTTTACAGCATGACTCACTGTGTCATACTGAAGCTTCCATGATAAGATTTTCCCTTTCTTCCTTTTTTCTCTTAAATTTTATTGTGTTTTATTTAGGGAGGGGAGTTTTAGAGGCAGAAGGTGGATGTGAGGGGATACATGATATGAAAGACAAAGAATAAGAAAAAAGAAAGTTAAAAAAGAAATTGGTTTCAGTTTTGAGGTGTGTGCTTAATTCTCTGCCCCCTCTCTCTCTGTATGTCTCTCTCTCCCTTCTTCCCTCCCTCCCTTCCTCTGTCTTCCCTGTGTGTGTGTGTGTGTGTGTGTGTGTGTGTGTGTGTGTGTGCGCGCGTGTGCGCGCGCTGCGGTTTGATCCTAGGGTTTGTATATACTAGATAAGTATTCTACTACTAAGTGATATCTCAAGCCCCAAAGTCAGTACTTTTAATCACATCACAGGTTGTAGAAACAGCAGAACCAAGCTCTCTACATCTCTGGTACCAAGAAAAAATGTTTTCTCTCAAAACTGAAATCAGGGTCTTGGAGGTAAAGACATGAACTCTGATAGACCCTGCTGTAGACCATGATCAATTAATTTAAAGGGGTCCAGTTTCCAATTGTCTCCTATAATTTGTAAAGTTAAAGGAGTGATTTATTATGAGATGACATTAGATTTGTTTACCTGCATATCAAAATGGAATTTAGAAGAAAATGAAAATTCCAGTTTTATAAAAGTATCAAATTACCTATCCTAACATTCAGGGAACGACTAAAGTGGGTTCAAACTCTTTAAGGGTTTATCAGTCTGGAAAACTACTTTTCTTGGAGGACATTGTATTCTTCTCAAGGATTATTACATAGATCAGAACTGAATCTGAGATTCAGGTTATAGTCTCTGCCAATAGACCTCTAATAATATGAGATGGGTGTGTCGTGACTGTCCATAACTTGATTTACACAGGTTCCATGAGTCATTACTTCTGTGGTCCTGCCCTTCACCCACTTCTGTAACCCTTATTAGGCCTTTCCCTCTTTAGCCCTTTCTTGTCTTTTAAAATTCAGCTAAAATCTTTTCTCCTTGGCCAACAGTGCTCCTAAAGTGGTTTTCCTCACAGTTCTATCATCTGCTTCACACTGAGTCACAGCAAATGTCATAATCAAATGTGACAAGCCCTTAGCTTATGGTCTAGGTTATGAGCTGTGGCACAGGTATAGTCTCCCAGTCAGGGTTTATCACCAGCACTTTATGTAATCCCTAGTACATAGAAGACATTTGGCATCCAACTAATACTCAGTGGTTAAAAAGTCTTGAACTTCCAGAGCAAGATCACTTGGATGAGAGAGGGGACAGTAAGTGTCCTGAAAAGTCTCTTGAAATGTGGCAGAGAAACCAATGAGAGACATGCAATGAACAGAGGTCTGGTAGAGCCAGTCTTTACAAGAAACCTAACAGCCCAGAGGCAGTTGACTGTCTTAAGAGCACTGAGCATTCCACAGTGAAGTAAGAAGACTTGGAGTTTAAGATTTCTCTGGGGCAGTATGGTCAGACAAAAAAAAATTATTGAGTAAAGAGATAGTACACATAGGTATAGCCAAATTGATATGAAATTAATACAATGTTCAAAAGATGGTGGCTTTGACTAGAAAACAGACCCAAAAGTTATTTGGAAGATAAAATAATTGGGTATTCGTGTCATATTTGAATACACTCAGTAAATATTTATTGAATGAGTAAAGAATTAAAGCAGGAAGGGTAATTTATAATTGCTTATTTTTGTGTATCTGAAAATGCAAACATTGTCAGAAGCTTAGCTTAATAGAAGATGCCTTACTTGAGAGAGAGAGAGAGAGAGAGAGAGAGAGAGAGAGAGAGAGAGAGAGAGAGAGAGAGAGAGAGAGACCTGCCTTTTACATTAGATTGGGGCTTCTTTAGCCTGAGTTTCTGCTGTCCTGTTCATACTCTCCAGTGATTTCTACTTCAGAAGCTTACCTGACACTTTGCTCTTGTCAGCCATGGGAGTAGCCTGGGCATTTTTTTTTCTCAAGTGATGTCTCAGCTCCATGATTGAGATATAGCTTTTATTCTTTGTAGGTTTCAGACCTCCTTATGTCCCACCCCGTGACCCCTCTAAGATACAGCTGTTGTGTTCAGAGCTTTCTTTCTTTACAATTAAAAACAATTGGGAGGGGTGGGAATGGAGAGAGGAAGAGGCAAACAGTGTAATTACATTTTAATTAAACAATGATTTACTAGAAACTGCACCGTCATTGTCTTCAGACATGCCCCATGTCCATTATTGTGACATTGTCTGCTAATAGGTTTTGAACATAAAGAATAACAAAGAGGCTGGGACTGGCTTAATTGACAAAATGTTTGCTTCCAAGCACAAAAACTTAAGTTTTATCTCCAGTACCCACATAAAAAGCTGGTCAAGGTGATATGTACTTGTAATCACAGCACTGGGAAGCGGAGACAGGAGCAACTCTTGGTACTCTGACCAGACAGTCTAGTCTAATTGGTGTGCTCCCAGCCAATGAGAAAACCTGTCAAAAAGGGAATAGATAGTATTCCTGAGGATGACATCCAAAGTTGTCCTCCATTTTCCATATACACATGAACTCATTTATGTGCATTATTATATATACACATATATACACACAAGCACTATTTTAAAAAATATAACAAAAAAGAAACACTGAAAACCTCCTCACTAGATGTACTGGAAGCACTGTTCTCAATATTCTCTTAAGAAACTTTAAATACTCTTGTCTAAAAGCATGGATTTTGATTTAGTCAAGAAATTGGATCTGTGTCTTTAAACTCTTAAGTGCACTGATCAAATAAATGAGGTGGCATTGCAAGATTATGTCGGTGCTGCATAGACTAGGAGCATGATGAAAAGGAGGACACATACTTAGAGAAGGAAACAGGGAATCTGAATTCCATCTCCATTGAAAGCACTTACTAATTTATGAGAAAGTCAGTGGGAAGGCTCATCCCTTGGATGTGTACCCAAGATGCTCTAAATCCTCCCACAAAGATACTTGCACATCCATGTTTACAACTGAACAGTTCACAGTTGTTAAGAAATGAAACCTGCCTCGACATCCATTAACGAATGGATAAAGAAAATGTGATGCATATATACAATAAAACTTTATTCAAATGTAAAGAAAATTGAAATTGTGACATTTTCAGAAAAACAGGTTGAACTGGAAGCCATTTTGTTAAATGAAATGAGGTAGACTCAGAAACTCAGAAAGACAAATACGTGTTTTCTTTCACAAGCAAATCTTAGAATTTACTGTATATGTGTGTGTGTGTGTGTGTGTGTGTGTGTGTGTGTGTTAAGAAGCGTAAGTCACAAAATTACAAAGGGAATAATGACAAGGGAAGAAGAGATCATAACGAAGATGAAAGAGGATAAAAAAAGGGTAATGAAATTAATTTCATACAAAGGCAAATATCTCAGGGTTGTTATGGCACAGAAGTGATGTGGGGGAGGGTACCAGCAAGAGGGAGACAGACCAGGGAAGAAGAGTAAGGAGAGGAGGATGAATAAGATCAAATTATCTATAAAAGTGTTCTAAAAAAATTTATTACTTTGTGTGCTAACTTAAAATAAATAAAAATTGGTTTCATAATACTACGTGTCAATCCTTAGGCATAATCCCCAAAACATAATAAATCTATAATAAATTATACAATCTTATTATTACTTTTCACTATGGCCTCTCATCTTTACAATGAAATCAGGACCAGAATGTATATAGTCTTATGGTTTGCTGTTTTCAGCATCGCCGTCACTGTCTTCCTCTGCCATTACCATGCTTTTCTTTCCAAAGGCATATAATAGTTGCATAATATTTTATCTGTGGGGGGATCTTCCCTGACCTTGCCCTGGGTACTCTTGAGGAGAGAGGGAGAAGAAAATATCAGGTAGAAAGAGAGACCCACATGATGAGAAGAAAGACATAAACACAAGATAGCTTCAGGAGGACCTGGGTCAATACCAAATGGCCCAGAACTTTATTCAAATGGGCTTTTTATAACAATGCAGGAGGAGGCAAAAGACATACCCCCTTTCTCGATACAGCCAAGTGTAAACCCTTCCAAATACCTGGTACCCAGGCCTGTGGTCCAATCATCCCCTTACGCAGCCATACAAGGTAAAGCAAGCTCAGATTCTCTGATCCTGAGTAATTTAGGCCCCCACATTCATCTTGTGAGTACACCTCACAAGGTAAACCATTTCCTTTACTATTGGACATTGGCAGTGTTTTTATGTAGTAATCAAAGCAGGTCATAGCTATCACCAAATGAAAACTCTTTTCAATGGGAGTAAGTTTGGAGGAACCAACGGCTTAAGCCATTGTTGGATTCATGTGTGGGGAGATGATATATGTGTGTATGGTGTACGTGCACATGTGTATACAGGTACATGAGTCCATATGCACACAGAGGGCAGACAATGATGTTAGATATCCTGTTCTATCACTCATGGCTTTATTCATTAGGGAAACATCTGTCATCGAACATGGAGCTAGTTGATTGCCTATCAAGCCCCACAAATTGTCATGTCTCTGCTCTCCAAACAACTAGGGTAATAGACATACCAGGATTATTATATGGCTATTGGGGACCCAAACTCAGGTCTTCAGGTTTTCACAGCAAATGCACTTACCCATTGAGACATCACTCCAGCCCATAAATCTTGATCTACACTATCAACTTGTTCTGTACAAAGGCCATGTGATATATTTTCACAAGTAAGACTTATAGTTAAACAAATGTGAGGGTATTTTATTACTTCCTCCTTTCAAGAAACAGCTCTTTGTAGGAATCTGCAGGTAAACCTGTGAGGGTCACTGTAAATGCTGTGACTAGCAGAAAAATGAACTGTGAGAGGCAAGAAGGAAACATGGTTCAGCACAACTTACTTAGCCAGACTGGTTCAACTTTCTGGAGTCTGACACTGAGAAGTTTATTTTTTACATATTTAAGTACAGTACAACTTTGGAAAAAAGTTTCCTCATAATTATCACAACACAGTTTAAGGCATGACTAAATCGAAACTCCTTTGCAAAGCACATGTCTTTTGCAAAGTACCTGTGATGTCTTTCACAAGAATGAGTTCTACTGACTGAGAAACAATGCTCAGGAGTCTGGGTGATTCAGGTAAAGATTGGCTCTATAGAATAGCAAAAGATCCCTAGATTATTAAACAACATCCACTCTTGTGGTGGTATTGTGTTCCCCAAAATACTTTGCACCCTAGTAAACTTATCTGGGGTCAGAGAACAGAACAGCCACTAGATACAGAGGCTAGAAAATGGTGGCACTCACGCCTTTAATCCTAACATTCCAAAGGCAGAAATCCGTCTGGATCTCTGTGAGTTCAAGGCCACATAGGAAACAGCCAGGCATGGTGAAACACTTCTTTAATTCTAGAAAGTGAGCCTTCAATCCCAGGAAGTGAGCGCAGAAAGCAGAAAGGTATATAAGGCATGAAAACCAGGAATGAGGCTGGTTAAGCTTCAGGCTCTCGAGAAGCAGTTCAGCTGAGATTCATTCTGGATGAGGACTCAGAGGCTTCCAGTCTGAGGAAACAGGATCAGCTGAGGAACTATCAAGGTGAGGAAGCTGTGGCTTGTTCTGCTTCTCTTCCAGCATTCACTACAATACCTGGCTCCAGGTTTGTTTTTATTAACAAGAATCTTTAAGATTCATGCTACACACTCCCAGACTTCTGGAAGAAAAACAGGTATGCACATTCCTTCTGTTGAAGAGAAAAGCCTGTGTGTATAAAATTCATGGTTTCTCTGATGCTTATCTGTGATTAGCACAGGGACCCCGTGTCCTTCTACATAAACCATCTCAAGGAAGTTGGGATTTCTCTGAGAACCTATTAATGCCATGCTTTAACCATCTTAATACTTATCATGATAGTTTTTGAGACAGTAAGCCCCATTTAGGGTGTAGATTTAAAAGCAGATTAATGTCGCACTGGAGACCACACTCCTGTCTGTCTCCACCTTCCTTTCTCTGTGCCTTGACAACCATTAGATATGTCTCTGTGCTTCTTAGGAGTGACCTCCCATTGCTATCCAAGTAAACACATATGCAATTGTGTATTTTAATAAGGTATATAGGAAAACTTTTTATTTTAAGATGGTGCAGTGGAAAAACTAGTTCTGACTAGAGAGTGGAAACAATATATGAGGAAGTGATACCTGTCTTGAACTTGCTTTCTGCAGCAAGTTTAAAGTGTATGTGAGGACTTCAAAAGCAGCCAGCATACAAAGAGTGAGTAAGTGTGTGAGTGGGCAGAACACTCAAGAGCTGCAAACCAAGACACCAGACTTTTATGGGCCTTCTTAACCGTAGTACAGATGGTTTACCCTAACTACTCAGCAGATGTAACACCAGTTTACTCAGTCTCTTTTCACTTATATTTAGAGATCAGTGGGAGACAATGAACAATTACTCAAGAAAATTCTGCCTGAGACTATAAATTTTCACCTGTTCCTCCCTGGACATATTGGTTTTTGACCTTGAAGAAGAGATGAGGGCCTCAAAGATTTATTGTTCATCCTGCATCAATTTCTGACCATCGCTAATCAAAACGTGCTTGTTTATGAATTGCCTGAAACAGAATTTTTGTCTACCAACTGTTTCATTTGATGTCCTAAAGTGACCTGGCTTCCTAGAACATTTATTAATATCTGAAATAATGTTTAAGATAGCACATTCCCTGCTAAGAAAATACCTCTCAAAACTCAGCCCCAGAAACAAACTACATCATTACTCAGGCAACACTTGCAGAATCCCAACTGTGGCCCAAGTACACAATTTGTCCTTTTGAGGCAGGTAAATAAGTTATATTGCTCTCAAATTGCTAAAACTCAAGGCTGTACATGCAATGAGACTATCAACAGAATTGGCCTGCATTTGCCCACATCTGTCTTGAGGGGAAATAAGACTGATTTTTCATAGAGTGTCTACTTTTCATTTAGAGGAATGCCCTGTGGCTTGCAGAAAGGATCTTGGCACAAAATATAGTGCCATATTCAAGAAGAGGCAGGGACTGCAGCAAGCTGTCTTTGTGTGTAGAAGGAAGTGTGCATATTTCTTGAGAAGACTGTTTACATTAGCCACTGTCTCTCAGTCTGCCTCAAAGAGCACCTTGATGTTGTTTATCTGGCTACAAGCACTTGACACAACCTTCTCTCTTCAACTCTGCTCTAATACACTGACAGATTCATTAGTCAGACACACCATATTATCACAATTTAGGAAGCATGAAATATATGCCTAAACAAAGGCAAAGTAGAACAAAAATAGCCTTTTAATCAGCTTTTAGAGGGGGTAAGGGTCAATAGATCAACAATCCTGCTAATGATTCAAGTTTCAACATCTTGCCAACAAGACACTTTAATTGGCCAATTTCCAGCTGTTCTGCCCAGCATACACAGTATGCAATTTTAAAGAGCAGGACACAGGGAATATTGGCCCAAGTGCTGCATACACAGCATTTAGAAACAGCTATGCATGCATTTCTTGTAAGAAAAAAAATTAGACACTCTATAATATCCTATATGGATGGAAGAATTAGAAATAAAAATATATTCACAGCTTGACAAGTGGGTAGTAAAATATTGATTTTTAGCTACATAAAATAGGTAAAATACATGGACCTGGGAAAAAGCCATGGGTAGGAAGAAATCGTGTATTATAAAATGAGAGAGGACATGAAGCACACTGAGAGCAGAGTGGACAGGTTGCTCAAACAAGCTCTGAGCCCATCAGGTATCCTGGTTTAGCAGAGCCTGGGTTGGTGAGGAGGACCAGCCAGCACTTCACTGTGCTGGAAGTTCTCTGTGTCCAAGAGCGTATAACACACAGCCTGAGGCTTAGGGGACCTGGTATTTAGACACTGTAGTCTAACTGTGTCTTTAGACACTGTAGTCTAACTGTGTCTTTGGTGTCTCTGTCTCAGAATCTTACATGATAAATATAGACCCTGTCAGTCTTCTAAGAAAAGCTCTCTCAGGCACCTGAAAGGCAAATCAGCCCCAATGGAGAGTCTGTTCTCTCTACAAAGAAAGGCAGCACCAAAGTTGGCATAGCCTTGTGCTTTTACTTGACATCTCTGAATTTCAAGGAACTTAGTTCTTGACTTACACGCAATAATGTCTGCTCTGCTGCCTAACCAAGGCTACTGAAAAACAAAAAACAGGAAGTTCAAAAGTGCTTCACAAATATTATGTGCCAACATGAAAAGGAAAACATATTTAACATTGGTCTGACACTGGGTACAATGGTGTTTCAAGAAGAACAGAGAAGTAAACAGTAAGAAACTGTCTTTGCACATACTTATAGAGGTAGTGCATGGGTAAAAAATCTAATGCCTTGCTGTCTGGCTGCTAGCTGCTTGGGAACAATGTTAGAGGGCCACACTGGAAAGTTATGTGCATTCTAGTTTCTCCTGTCATTGAAAGAGTCTATGGTACATGAAAGAGCTTGGAGTAGGTGAATACCCTCTCTAAGCAATGGCTTTTGTCTGTCTGATAGTGTTGTTAGTATCTGTCTCTGACCTAAAACAAGAAAACCACTGGTTTTCCATTGAGAACCTTCTCAGACTGCAACAAGCAAATGAATATCATGGGCATCCTCCAGCAAGTCTGGTGTAAGAACTGGCTTTCTAGATTTCAGACAAGCTCCAGAGTGGTGTCTATGTTTCCAGGAATGGATATGGCATTAACTTTTCCTGGGGAGAGGTGAATAAACATCTGTTTATTCCAGATAGTGCACCAGTGACAGATCAAAATAATACAATAATAATAATAATAATAATAATAATAATAATAATAATAATAAATTCCACCCATCTAGCTCAGTGAACCAGGGGGCTTAACTGGGGTAACTCATAGGAGCATGGACAGTGAGTTCCTTACAAGGGCATGGGTAACTTACAAGCAGCTACACTACCAAAGAAAACTCTCCCCTGGGAGAGCAGGATCCTCCTGAGACTGTCCATGTAGAAACATGAATAGGCCCAATCTTGTGAATATGACATGGTAATTGTACTGTTGAGAGTTCAGAAAGGAATGGCCATACTACATCCAGAGGATAGGATTCCACAACAGAATACACTTGAAACAGCATGAAGAAAAACCTAAAGAACTAAAGATATCACTCAGTTTGAGAATAGAAAGTACTTTAATTTAAAACTCTAAAACAAGATATGAGAATGGAAGGCCACCAGATCTGCTCAGTACCATGAGAAGTGTGAGTTTTCACTCCCCACAAAAGTATCTTTTTAATTTTTTTTATTTACTTTACATATCAACCACAGTTTCCCCTCCTTTCTCTCTTCCCGTTCCCTACCCCAACATCCATCCTACCCCTCCCCAAATCCACACCTCCTTCTCCATTCGGAATGGGTAAGGCCTGGCATTGGAGTCAACAAAGCATGGCATACCAAGTTGAGGCAAGACCAAACTCCTCTCCACTGCATCAATACTGAGCAAGGCATCCCACCATAGGGAATAGATTCCAAAAAGCCGGCTCATGCAGCAGGGACAGGGCCTGATCCATAGCCATGGGCCCCACAAACAGACCAAGATACACAACTGTCACACACATGCAGAGGGTCTAGGTTGGTCCCATGCAGGCTCCGCAGCTATCAGTCTAGAGTCCCTGAACTCCAACTAGCTTGAGTCAGCTGTCTTTGTGGGTTTCCCCTTCTGATCTTGATGCCCTTGCTCATATAATTCCCCCTTCCTCTCTTCAACTGGACTCCTGGAGCTCTGCCCAATTCTTGGCTGTGGATCTCTGCATCTGCTTCCATCAGTTAGTGGATGTAGGTTCAGGCACCCTCTCCACTATTGCTAGGAGTCTTAGCTGGGCTTGTCCTTTATCAAAAGCTTTTCGGGTGCCTGCCCTGAAAAACTTTCTCCCAGAGTCCAACGAAGGCACTTACAAGCAGCAGGATTCTAATCTTAAGGATATCAAATAAATCTATGCACACCATGCTCTCTTAGTCCATCACTTTATTATTCTAAGTAAGCTTTCCGGTCTCTGCTTTTCTCTGTTTGTTCTACTGCTTTTCTAAGTCTACAGCTTCTTTTCAGTTCTCATTCTTAGCTCCTCTCTTGCCTGATTCCTTACATTTCTCACTGGAGACTCCTTGTAATCCTGAGAAGTTTCAAAACCCTCAAGGTCATTGTCTTCCTGAAACAGACAATAAGGAGCAGTGCCATTACCATGGTAACGCAAGGTCCAAGGTCTCAGGACCAGAGGGAGGAGGTGCAGTGCCCAGTGCAACAAACTCTGAAACATAGGGCTTTTATTTTGTTTGTTTTTCATCAGCAAACTTGGCAAGCAAAGAATTGGCAGGCTTTTCTTAGGGTATGTTGTGTTAGTAGCCTTGGTGAGACACCTGTAACTTTGACCTTTTGCATGACTGTAATGTTTTACAAAGCCCTTTAGTCTAGTTTAAACTTGCTCTGAAGTAAAATTGAGCTAAATGTGGGCAGTTTGTGTTAGACTGAGGAGAGATTATTATTTCCTGAGTCACTGTGAGCAAAAGGAACAAAGGAGGCTTTAAGTGTCTACAGTATTATGGGGAAATATATCTGTTTATAAAGCATATCCTAGGATATTTTCCCTTTTTAAAAGAAAATACTTTATTACATCATGAAAAAAGACATCTAACAACTAGATTCATACTTGATGAATCTAAAAAAAAAAACTGATTGTTTTTTCATTAGACTGTATGTGGGCATCCTGTTCCCATGGAAATAGAAAGATACTACAGCTTCTAAGTATTGCACAGTCTGAAAAAAAAATCAAAAAAAAAGGAGTGGGGAGAAGATCACATGATATTGGGAACCATCTCACATTGTGAAAAATCTACCAAGAAACATTTTAAAAGGAAAACCCTTTGTTTCTACGGTAGCTTTAGTTTGTAGTTCTTGAAATGACTGTGTTCCACTGAAGACATCTCACTAACAAGAAGCTTCATTTGAGCAATCCCATGTGCAAATATTAATAGAAAAATATATAAAATAACGCATCTCTTGCCATCACCCTGACAATCACGGCCATGTTTTAGAGCACTGTTCTGTCTGAAAAAGTGTTAAGCTGTGAGTTTGGCCTGAAGCTCCATCTCTGCCCCCCGTTTGAATGCAACATCCACTAGAAGCTGGAATCTGCTAAAATCCTGGTTGAGGTCCGGCGGAGTAGGGGGAGGAGTGCTGAAAAGACCACTCTGAGGGTTTGGATTCAGTCCAAATTTCCAAGCATCCTTTGGGTGCATGAGAGAGGTGTCTGTAAAGTTGCTGGCTGTTATTTGCTATACATCTGTGCTCTGTCCCACACCGACCGGCTGGCAGAGGGAGAAGGGCCCATCTTTCAATGCAGTCACAGTGGTATGGCAGATCACTGATGGGCGAGCCAGAATGAATCCCAGGGAGGAAGGCTTAGGAGACACTGGCCTCCCTG
This sequence comes from Peromyscus eremicus, assembly GCF_949786415.1. NCBI lineage: Eukaryota > Metazoa > Chordata > Mammalia > Rodentia > Cricetidae > Peromyscus > Peromyscus eremicus. The sequence continues at coordinate 21,057,739 of NC_081421.1, read as the reverse complement.
GGTTTGGGTTTGGTCCAGCTGTGCAGGAATGAAACGGGTTCTCATCTAGAGTTGGCATGAAGTTTTTGATACCTGTCGCATCTTCCACAGAGCTAATTTCTGAAATCTTGGCCCCAAGGCGGGAAATCGTGAACTGATTTGGATCTTTGCCATCCTTTCTCAGCATGTCTGGGAGGAGCCTGCAGTGTGGACAGGGGTGTCTGCTGGGAGAGCAGTGCTTTCTCTTGCTTGGAGGGATGTTCATACAGCCAGTCCCGCAGAATCTGAACAGACTCCTTGAGCAGATTGCCTCTCTTCCTTCTCTTGCCAGAGGCCGCTGAGGAGAAAAGGTCCATGGGAATATCCATGTTGTCCTCATCCTCAGTCTCACTGCCGGATACTGCAACAATGCCCCTTTTGCTTTTCATTCTGGAACTCCTGACCCAGCGAGAGGTGAAGCTGGGGTTCCTAGGGGCCAGCAGTTGAAGTGGTGGGGGAAAGAGAGGAGGGGGGCAAATATATTTTCTGTATATCGAAATTGTGCAGCTAAATGAAAAGTCATCTTCCTGGCCACCCACAGATTTAGTTGCCCATGAGACTGAAATGTAAACATGAGGTTGCATATACAAATTACATGAAAATGCATGGTAATGGGGAGATATCATAGTGTAAATGCATAAGAAGTTTACAACAAGAAACAGCCAATTCTTTCAAAAAGCAGTAATTCCAAAATGCCTTGCATGATGATTTCTCTACCATAACCCTTGGTTCTGAAAGGTTGACCTATTGAACACTAGTTGTCGCCTGCTGTATATTCCCATGCCCTTTTTCTACCAACAGCTCCCAATAGTCCTGGTGGATTCCTGGGAGTTTCTGTGGCACCAGATTTCTCCCTAACCCTATAATAGTCCCTTCTATTAAGATATCGCTTTCACTGCTCTCCTTCTCCACCCTCTCCCAACTAGACCATTCAGATCCCTCATGTTCCCATCCCCTATCCCCTCCCCTCTACCCACCCTCTACTCCCAGTTTGCAGAGATCTCATCTATTTTCCCTTCCCAGGGTAATCCATGAGTCCCTCTTGGGGCCATCATGGTTAATCCAGCCTTTCTGGGCTGTGAATTGAGGCTGAGTATACTTTTGTTTACAGCTGATATCTAATAATAAGTGAGTACATACCATGTTTGTCTTTCTGGGTCTCGGTTATCTCACTCAGGATGATTTTTTTTATACTTCCATCCATTTGCTTGAAAATTTCAAGATGTCTTTTTTTTTTTAACTGCTGAGTAATACTTCATTGTGTACATGTACCACATTTTCTTTATCTATTATTCAGTTGAGAGGCATCTAGGTTATTTCCAGATTCTGGCTATTGCACACAATGCTGCTATAAACATAATTGAGCAACCATCCTTGTGGTATGATGCCTTGGGTTTATGCCCAAGATTGATATAGCTGGATCTTGAGGTAGATTAATTCCCAATTTTCTGAGAAACTGCCATACCAATATCCAAGTGGCTGTACAAGTTTGCACTCCAACCAGCAGTTGAGGGAGTGTTCCCTTACTCCACATCCTCTCCAACATAGGCTATCATTAGTATTTTTTATCTTAAACATTCTAATATGTATAAGACGGTATCTCAGAGTCATTTGATATGCATTTCCCTGATGGCTAGGGATATTGAAGAGTTCTTTAAGTGTATGTCAGCCATTTGAGATTCTTTGGTTGAGAATTCTCTGTTTAAATCTGTATCACATTTTTTAATTGGATTATTTGGTATTTGAATGTATAGTTTATTGAGTTCTTTATATGCTTTGAAGATCAGCCCTCTGTCAGATGTGGGGTTGGTGAAGATCTTTTTCCCATTCTGTAGCCTTCTGTTTTATCTTAATGATGATATCCTTTGCCTTTCAGAAGGTTTTCAGTTTCAGGAGGTCCCATTTATTAAGTGTCAATCTCAGTGTCTGTGCTACTAGTGTTATATTTAGGAAGTTGTCTCTTGTGTCAGTTCATCAAGGCTACTTCCCACTTTCTCTTCTATGAGGCTCAGGGTAACTGGATTTATGTTGAGGTCTTTGATCCACCTGGATTTGAGTTTTGTGCATATGGATCTGTATTCATTCTTCTACATGGTGCCATACAGTTATGCCAGCACCATTTGTTGAAAATGCTTTCTTTTTTCCATTGTATTTTTGGCTTCTTTGTCAAAAATCAGGTGTTCATAGGTGTGCAAATTTATGACAGGGTCTTTGATTCAATTCCATCAGTTCACATGCCTATTTTTATGCCAATACCAAAATCTTTATTACTAAAGCTATGTAGGAGAGCTTGAAGTCAGTGATGTTGATACCTCCAGTAGTTTCTATATTATACAGGAGTGTTTAAACTATCCTGGGCTTTTGTTTTTCCATATGAAGTTTGCCGTGGGATGTTCTGTATGTTAAATGTGTTGTTCTGATTGGTTAATAAATAAAACACTGATTGTGATTGGCCAGTAGCCAGGCAAGTAGTATAGGTGGGACAAGGAGAGAAGACAATTTGGGGAGGTGGAAGGCTGAGGCAGAGAGATGCTGCCAGCTGCCACCATGAGAAGATGTTAAGATACCGGTAAGCCACGAGCCATGTGGCAACCTACAGATTAATAGAAATGGGTTAATTTAAGATATAAGAACAGCTAGCTAGAAGCCTGCCACAGCCATACAGTTTATAAGTAATATAAGTCTCTGTGTGTTTACTTGGTTGGGTCTGAGCAGCTGCAAGACTGGCAGGTGAGAGAGCTTTGTCCTGACCGTGGGCCAGACAGGCAAACTCTAGCTACAAAAGTTTAGTATTGCTCAATTGAGGTTTGTGAAGAATTTAGTTGGGATTTTGATGGGAATTGCATTGAATTTGTAGATTGCTTTTGGTAAGATTGTCATTTTTACTATGTTAATCCCATCTATCCATGAGCATAGGAGATCTTTCCATTTTCTGATATCTTCTTCAATTTCTTTCTTTCTTTTTATTTTATTTTATTTTGTTTTATTTTATTTTATTTTTGGTTTTTTGAGACATGGTTTCTCTGTGTAGTTTTGGTGCCTGTCCTGGATCTCACTCTGTAGACCAGGCTGGCCTCAAACTAACAGAGATCTGCCTGGCTCTGCTTCCTGAGTGCTGGGATTAAAGGTGTGTGCCACCACCACCCCCAGCTTTCAATTTCTTTCTTTAAAGACTTAAAGTTCCTGTCATATAGGTCTTTCACTTGATTGGTTAAGTTACCCCAAGGTATTTTATATTATCTATGGCTGTTGTAAAGGGTGTTGTTTCTCTGCTATCTCTCTGTGCATTTATCATTTGTATATAGGTGGGTTACTGACTTTTTTGAGTTAATATTGTATCCCACCACATTACTGAATGTGTTTATCAGCTGTAGGAGCTCCCTGTAGAATTTTTTGGTCACTTATATAGACTATCATATCATCTGCAAATAGTGAACATTTAACTTCTTTGTTTCTAATTTGTATCTCCTTGATCTTAGTTTTTGTCTTATTAATCTAGCTAGAACTTAGAGTTCTATATTGAATAGATATGGGGAGAGTGGGCAGCTTTGCCTTGTTCCTGGTTTTAATGGAATCACTTTGAGTTTCTCTCCATTTAATTTGATGGCTGTTGGCTTTCTGTATATAGCCTTTATTATGTTTAGGTATGTTTCTTGTATCCCTAATCTCTCAAAGACCTTTATCATAAAGGGGTGTTGGATTTTTCAAAGGCTTTTTCATTATCTAATGACATGATCATGTGGGCTTTTTTTTTTCAGTTTGCTTGTATGGTGGATTATATTGACGGATTTTTATGTGTTGAACCATCCCTACATCACTGGGATGAAGCCTACTTGATCATGGTGCATGATTTTTGTGTGTTCTTGTATTAGGTTTGCCAGTATTTTATTGATTATTTTTGCATGTTTGTGAGGGAGATTAGTCTGTAATTCTCTTTCTTTGTTGCATCTTTGTGTAGTTTGGGTATCAGGGTAAAAGCCTCGTAAAAAGAATTTGGCAATATTTCTTCTGTTTCTATTGTATAGAACAATTTGAGGAGTATTGGTATTAGCTCTTCTCTGAAATTCTGGTAGAATTCATCACTGAAACCATCTGGCCCTGGGCATTTTTCTGTTGGAAGACTTTTGATGACTGCTTCTGTTTCCTTAGGGGTTATAGGTATATTAATATTGTTTATCTTGTCGTGGTTTAATTTTGGTATATGGTACCTATCAGGAAAATCTAAAATTTGTTTTAGATTTTCCAATTTTGTGGAGTACAGATTTTTGAAGTATGACCTGATGGTTCTCTGAATTTACCTCAGTGTCTGTTATGTCCCCCTTTTCATTTCAGATTTTGTTAATTTCCATATTCCTTCTCTGCCTTTTTGTATGTTTGCATAAGGGTTTGTCTATCTTGTTGATTTTCTCAAAGAACCAACTCTGTGTTTCATTGATTCTTTGTATTGTTCTGTTTGTTTCTATTTCTATTTCTATTGATTTCAGCCCTCAGTTTGATTATTTCCTGGCATCTACTCCTCCTGGGTGAGTTTGCTTCTTTTTGTTCTAGAGCTTACAGGTGTGATGTTAAGTCATTAGTGTGAGATTTCTCCAACTTCTTCATGTGGGCACTTAGTGCTATGAACTTTCCTCTTAGCACTGTTTTTATTGTGTCCCATGAGTTTGGGTATGTTGTGTATTTTTTTTCATTGAGTTATAGGAAGTCTTTAATTTCTTTCTTTATTTCTTCCTTGAGGTAGTAGTGATTCAGTTGAGCATTGTTCAGTTTCCATGAGTTTGTAGGCTTTTTGTAATCTGTGTTACTGTTGAAGTCTAACTTTAAGCCTTGGTGATCCGGTAAGATACTGGTGGTTATCCAATTTTTGGGGGGTGTCTTTTGAGATTTTCTTTGTGACCAAGTATGAGGTCAATTTTACAGGGTTCCATAAAGTGCTGAGAATGTATATTCTTTTGTATTTGCATGAAATATTCTATAGATATCTGTTAAGTCCATTTGAGTCATAATATCTGCTAGTTCCCTTATTTCTCCATTAAGTTTCTGTCTGGCAGATCTATCCATTAGTGAGAGTGGGGTGCTGAAATCTCCCACTATTAGTGTGTGGGGATATGTGCTTTAAGCTTCAGTAATGTTTCTTTTAAAAACATGGATACCCTTGTATTTAGGCCACAAATATTCAGAATTGAGACCATCTTGGTGGATTTTTCCTGGGACGAATATGAAATGTCCTTCTCCATCTCTTTTGATGAATTTTTGTTTGATGTCTATTTTGTTAGATACTAGGATAGTTACACCAACTTGTTTCTTAGGTCTATTAGATTGTAAAATCTTTTTCCAACCCTTTACTCTGTGGTAATATCTATCTTTGAAGTTGAAGTGTATTTCTTGTATGCAGCAGAAAGCTAGATCCTGTTTTCAAATCCATTCTGTTAGCCTGTGTCTTTTTATAGGTGAATTGAGTCCATTGATATTAAGAGATATTAATGACCAATGATTGTAGATGTAACCAACCGTCTTTTTAAATAAGAAACACAGAACCAATGCAAAAAAGAAAGCCAAGAGTTCATAGCTAAGAGCTAAAACCTTACCCTTCCTCCTGCAGTGGTCCTACCTCTCCGAACTAGAGCTACCCCTGTGTTAAAGTCTTTATATAGAGTTCCTGTTCTGCCTTCTCATTGGTTGTAAACCCAACCACATGACCGCCTCGTCATGGCCTGTCTGTATAGACCTCCAGGTTTTCTATGATTAGTATTGAAATTAAAGGCATGTGTATTCAATACTGGCTGTATCCCTGAACACACAGAGACTTACCTAGCTCTGCCTACCAAGTGCTGGGATTACAAGCATATGCCACCACTGCCCTGCTTTCCTATGGCTTGCTAATAGCTCTGACCCCCAGGCAAATTTATTTATTAACATATAAACAACATTTTAAAACAAATAAAATATCACCATAAGTGATTGTTAATTCCTGTTATTTCTTGGTTTTGGTGGTGGTGGTGGTAGTGTATGTGTGTTTCCCTTCTTTGGGTTTTGCAGGTGTGAGATCATCTACTGCCTGTATTTATCTGGGAGCAGCTAACTTCCTTGGGTTGGAGTTTTCCTTCTATTACTTTCTGTCTGTCTGGATTTGTAGATAGGTATTATTTAAATCTGGTTTTGTCATGGAATATTTTGTTTTCTCTGTCTATGATGATTGAAAGTTTTGCTAGGAATAGTAGCGTGGGCTACCATATCTTAATGTCTGCAAAATATCTGCCCAGTACTTTCTGGCTTTCAGAGTCTTCATTGAGAAGTCAGTGTAATTCTGATAAGTCCGCCTTTATATGTTACTTGGCCTTTTTACTTTGCTGCTCTTAATATTCTTTCTTTATTCTGTATATTAAATGTTGTGACTATTATGTGTCAAGGGGACTTTTTTGGGGGGTCCAGTCTATTCAGTGTTCTGTAAGCTTCTTGTACCTTTATAGGCATGTCCTTCTTTAGGTTGGAAAAGTTTTCTTCTATGATTTTACTGAATGTGTTTTCTGTGCCTTTAAGCTGGAATTCTTCTCCTTCTTCCATTCTTATTATTCTTAGTTTTGGTCTTTTATGGTGTCCCAGATTCCCTGAATGTTTTATGTTAAGAATTTGTTGCATTTAATATTTTCTTTGACTGATGAATCTATTTCTTCTATTATATCTTCAAAACCTGAGATTCTGTCTTCCATCTCTTGTGTTTTGTTAGTAATGCTTTCACATGTACTTCTTTTATGCTTACCCACCCAGATTTTTCCATTTCCAGAATTCCTCAGATTGTATTTTCTTTGCTGCCTCTGTTTCAATGTTCATGTCTTGAACTCTTTCCTTTACCTGTTTAATTGTTTTTTCTTGGATTTTTTTAAAGGGGATTTATTGATTTCTTCCAATTTTTTTTGTCTTTCCCTCAATTTCTTTAATGAAATTTTTCATTTCCTATTTAAGGGCCCCTATCATCTTCATAAATCATTTGCAAAGACTTTTAGGTCATTTTCTTCTGCTTCATCAACATTGGGATGTTCTTGTCTTGCTGTTATAGAATCAATAGGTTCTGGTGATGCAATATTGCTCTTTATGTTGTTGAATATATTCTTATTCTACTGAATACCATCTGTGTTTGGGATAATTATAGGGACAGGTGTTGATTCTTGTCATGTCTTTGTTGGATGGGTCTTTTGTTCCTTTATTGTGTGTTTCTTTAATTGTGTTTTGGCCCACTTGTCAGGTTAAGTGGGGTTGTCTCGGCTGAAGATTGTGAGGGTTTGGGTGCCTAGATCCAGCATACTGTCCAGTTCTTCTGGCTGGTGTGTGCTTTACATATGCCTATGGAGTCTGTTCTTCCAACTGGTATAGGTTTTGCCTGTGCCTGTTCTTCAAACTGGTGTGGGTGGCACTTGTGCCTATAGGACTGCTAATGTTGCTGGAGAGGGCTGTTCATGGGGAGAATGCTGGAGTAGGTGGTATTGGGCAGCAGAGTAGGTCTGTTCTTCCAACTGGTGTAGGTGGTGCTTGTCCCTATTGGGGCTGTTGTTCCCTCAGTTGGTGTAGGTGGAGCTTGTGTTTGCAGAGGCTGTTGATTTTGCCAGGAATGATTGGCCAGGGGGAGGATGATGGGTTCAGTGGGTTTGGGTGGCAGAGTGGGTCTTATAGGTTACAGAGTCCAATCAGTGGTGGCAGTGTTGGAGTGGCCTGCCTGCAAGACTTTTATGTGGTGGCTGGCTGCTGGGGGCTGAGATGGGCCAGTGATGGACAGGGGATGTGTCCTGGGGCTTAAGGTCTAGAGATTGGGGCAGTTTAGCTGGGAAACCAGTCCTCACCTCTTCTTCCAATTGGTGGAGGTGGTTCTTATGCCTCTGGTGGATGCTGTTGTTGTGGGGGATGGCTGGCCAGGGATGGGATGGTGAGTTCTGTGGGTTTGGGTTATGGAGTGTGTCATGTAGGTAACAGAGACCTAAGGCTGGCAGGCAAAAGTATCTCTTATATTTGCTCTTGGAATTTTTTTCTATTTGGTTTAGTTTGGTGTTTTGTTTCTGTTTTTGTTTTTCTTTTCCATTTTGTTTCTCTACATTTATTTCTACTATGTTTAGAATAAGGGCAAAAAGCAAATTTCATGTCCACTATACCTGACATGGCTATGAATCATGGAATCTCTTCCCTTGGGGAGTTGGTGTCTTATAAGTCCCTGAAATGCCCTCAGCACTCATCCTATTGCCTCAGTTCAAACTATGTAGCTTCTTTGTATGATGCTAGTCTATTTTGTTTTAACTAATGTTTTGGTTAACGTTCAAAAATATGAATTCCATTATGGCCTCAAATACTTTCACTTTTTGTTTTCATGAAATATATATTCCTTTAACCACTTTTATTCTCCTTCCCACTCCCCAAAATTAAATACCAATAGCCCTCATATCATCCCATCAATAAACAGGCTAAAGAATTGAGTAGACAGTACTTGAGGGGTAATATTTTGGACACTATTTTCATAGTAGTGGCCCTGAAATTATGCAAATCATATTCATCTTGACAAGGGAGGTAAATATCTTCTAGCTATAGACATTCTGTATTACCTGCCTCTTACATGAGTGAAATTTCTTCACCATAATTAAATAGAATCAACTCTCAGTAACACTGTTCAGATTTCAAAGACAGCACATTAACTATGATTAAAGAATTTGTATACAGTAAAAACTTCAGTGCTGACTCTTCCACCCACAAGTCAAGTCATCACCAGTGAAAAGCCAGTGGGCATTGTGAATGAACTGTTAACACCCATTCTTTTACAACCTCTCAGATATTCATCAAACCCTATGGCAGTTGGTTCACACACAGACAGGAAACTATAGAGCTATATTGCCTCTTGGTCTGCAGGGGATGAACCAACATGACATTTTACAAATGTGGACATACCCAAAGAATAAATTAAAAAAGATGAGAGAAAGCACATTGAAGAAATAAAAGGTGAAATGAATTTTATCTCTTTGAAAGTCATGAATGAGTGTGCTGCTGAAGTTTAGAACAGACTGATTTATGTGAATATAATATCCATAATGAAAAATTTCAAATAATGCAAAAGCAAAGTCAACTTGATCAAATTGCTTTGTTTAAATTGCCTAGGAGAAAGAATGCCGCTTATTGAATTGAAATAGAACATCAATTTCTATTTTTGATTGAAAACTAATTTAAAAAACACAAATCTAAATCAATTTTTCCTGCATTCAAGTCAAATAAATGAATTTAGTTGCCAAATTAAAAAAATTATGATCATAAAGTATTTAAGATGGTTTTTGTTTCCAGGAAAACAGTTTTCATGATGTTACAAATTTGTACAAGCTGACTAATTTCAAAGTATCTGACAAAGCCAGAGCTAAGAGAGATGCTGCTGTGTAGTTTGTATGCAGGTTCCAAAATATATAGAAGAAACAGTAAGGTGAGAAAATCCTGTCAGCACTCAAGAGACTTTATGAGCAGCCAGAGAAACTTGGCAGTCAGGACACATGAAGAAAGTAGTTGAATGGAAAAGTTATTATCCTAAAAAGGAGACACCAAGGAATAAGAGGGAGGAAGAAATAATTGAAGAAAGAAGGGAGGGAAGTCACATTAAAAGAATAAACAAAAATACTTTCCAACTGAAAGTGAATGGAAGTTCACAACCTGATCTAAACTTGAAAAGGACTATGACATTTTCCCAAAGCATAGTAAAGATGGTTAGCCTTAGAAGTTACACAGTAAGGCAAAGGCAATCAACAGTGTTCATGGTCCTTGGTGACTTATTTACAAAGAAATAGAACACTTAGCTCTCAGGGCTTGCAGTGTTCTAAATTATGTTATACAAAGTAAACACTGGTCATTTCTTTTTCTGTGTGTATTTACAATAGGTAGAAGAGTGTGGTGATATTTTATTTGTGCTCTAGGAAATAAAGCTTGCATGGAGATCAGAGGACAAAGCCAGTCAGTATATTAAACATAGAGGTCAGATAGTGGTAGCACAGGCCTTTTATCCTAGCATTCGGGAGGCAGAGATTCATCCAGATCTCTGTGAGTTCAAGGACACACTGGGAACAGAGCCAGGTGTGGTGGCACAAGTTTTTAATTCCCAGCACTAGTTAACCATAGAGGTCTGGGGATCTGTACAGACAGAGAGGAAGTGATAAATCTAGGCAGAAAGAGGAAGTGATGTAGCTGGGTGGAGAAAGGAAGTGAGATGGCAGGGTAGAGAAAGGATATAGGTGTGAATATACAGGAAGTAGCACTCTTTGGAAGCTGAGGAGTTACTGAGATGAGGTTGGCTGTGGCTTGTCTTATTCCTCAGATCTCTCTGTTTTCAACCCATATCAGGCTCTGGGTTTTTTATTAATAAGACTTTTCAATATTCATCTTACATCTAGTGCCCCAACATTTGTGGCATGAATTCACAAAAAAAAGCCACTTGCCTGTGGCCTTACAGATGCCAGCTCAAGTCTGAGATGCACATGGCCAGAGTCTCCGCTCCACATGGGTTGGAGTTCCTAACCAGATGGATCCAGAAGGCTAGATCTTTTACTTCTTCTCTCCTGATGAGTTTTGGGCTCTCTCTGGATCCATATTTCAGGCAGATACCACACTAAGTAGCTGTCTTGAAACCTGCTTGAACTTCTATTGTTCTACAAAGAGGAGTCAGCCTCACATCTGAATCATCATTGTCAGCAAATCTGGTGAGTCAATTAAGATATCTTAGAGGGAGAAATTAGTTAAAAGAGAAGTTGTTTCCCACATTAAAAAATGGGAAACATTTTTATAATGGTGGGTATTTGGTCTCCATTTGGTAAAACATTAGGCAGTATGAAAATGGAACAATTAAATGACAGGATAATTAATGTTGATGAGATTTACATAACATCAATTATGAATATTATTTGTTTGATCATTTTTGTTTTAGTGTTGAAAAGGTTGGCTAATTTGAGTGCCAAGATAAAAATTTTAGAAAAACTTATTAAAATAAATCATAGAGAAATTCAGACCCAGCCAGAAGAATTTAAAGGTGAATGTATCTCAGCATTGAATTATAAAATTACAGAGAAATAGCCTAAGGTTTTCAAACAGCCAACATTATTCTATCCAGTAACCTTACAGGAGCTGCCATATGCTCGAGGCTGTGTATGAGCTAACTTGACTCCTGTAGAAATGTTAGATTTGAGGTGATTTAAAGAAATTATATTCTCATATGGTATGCATTCTCCATTTGTAAAGCAGATATTAAAACCATGGTCAACCTGTAATAGAGTTTCCAAGACTGGAAAGATTTGGTTGAAGCAGTCTTACAGGCTATAACCCAGTTGCAATGGAAGACCTGGTGGAAAGATGAGGCTAAGACTATAGAACAATGATGTAGGGCTAAAGGTATGAAAATTTCCCAAGATCAATTTCTTGGAAAAAGTGATTATGCTAATATTCAAAGACAATCTTTATATGATGACCACACTCTAATTTTATGTCAAATTGCAGCCCTGAAAGCTTGGGACAGAATTGAAGAAGTAGGAAAGAAAATTGAATCATTTACAAAAGTTATACAGGGCCCAAAAGAAATCTTCAGAGATCTCTTACAAAGGCTGTCTTCAGAGGTAAATAGAATGATACAAAATTCAGAAGTTAGACAGATAATATTTAAATCTCTTGATTTTGAGAATGCTAATGCACAATGCAAAAGGGTAATTAGGAGACTAAGGGCAAGATCAGCACCCTTGCAGGACTCGATCTGAGATATGATTAATATTGAGTCTCATGACCGTGATGATACATGGATCAGAGATGTGATTTCAAGAGGTTTGAGGGAAAATAATAATGTCAGATGCTTTAATTGTAGTAAACAGGGTCAACTAAAAAGGGACTGTAAACAGGGCATTCCTAGAAACAATGTTTTGTAGATGTAGCTTTAAATGGTCTTATTAAATAAGAAACACAGAGCCAAATAAAGAGTTAAAAGCCCAGAGATCTAGCAGTAGCCAAGAGCTAAGACCACCTTATCATACCACTCGCTGCTGTCCTTCCCCTGAGAGACCCTCTTCCTATGTCCTGTCTTTTTATTGCCTTTCTGTTCTGCCTTCTCATTGGTTCTAAACCTAACCACATGACTTCCTCATCACTGCCTGTCTATACAGACCTCTAAGTCTCTATGGTTTGTCCTGAGATTAAAGGTTCAGGTCACCACTTGGCTGTGTCCTTGAACACAAAGAGATTCTGCCTGCCATGTGATTGGATTAAGGGAGTGTGCCACCACCACCAGACTTCTGCTAAATGGCTTGCTCTTAGCTCTGATCTCCAGGCAACTTTATTAACATACAAATAAAATCACATTTCAGCACAAATAAAATATCACCATATTTACCCCTTCTAGTCTAATAAAAAGAAAAATGGAAAAATTATAACATATAAGAAAAATATATACAATAAGTACAATAACTATATACAATATATACAAGGAAAAAATACCTAAAAATGTCTAGTCTATTTGCATTTGACAAATTCAGAGAAAATAATTCCATTATCTATCCTATTTTGGTAAGTCCAAAATGTACCTGATGCACTTTCTATCCTAACTTACATTACTAACAGAACTATCTTAACAATGTCTTTCAAATTTATACACTTACACCTCTTTAGTGAGTTTCTTTTCTGAAATTCTTAACAAGGAAAACTATAACTATATAATCTTTAACTATAACTATAACTATCTAATCTTCAACTCCTTAAGAGACATAAGAAGGACATAATATTACCGAAAAAAAATTAAAAACAGGAAGTGCATGCAAGCAGCTTCCAAAAAAAGTTGTGAGTTGACAGAAACAGCCAGCTGCCTGGACAGTCACCCGAGGCTTCTCTGCAGTGTTGGGACATTATCTTTAGCCTATAGGCTTAGTGTATCTGACAGACTCATTTGTGAAGTAGGATGTACACAAGGCCAACAGTTCGACCTCACATTTGGTGAGAGTAGTCCATGTACCAGAAACACCTGAATTCCACTAGTGTCCTGTCATGATTCAGCATTTTAAATTCTGGAAATTGTCAATATTTTTTTAATTCAGCTGTCCATTCTTCTTGGCTTGTATGTGTGGCTTTCTCTTGGCATCCCGTTCTTCTACGCATCCCATTCTTCTTGGCTTGTGGGTGGCTTCATATCCTTTATTAAATGCCAGTCTGCCTTTGAAAGGTTAGACTCCATCAGCTTAGTTACTCTTTCAAGAATAACTGTTTCAGCTGCTGTTCCACTGAATATCAGAAGCCATCAGTCCACTGCCTGTTCAGCTGCATTTGAAGAAAGGGCCACTGTACCTTTTCTGGATTTCAAAGGCCACTTCAGGGATGGTGCTATATTGTCCTAGCCTCAGAGGATGCCTGTTGCTAAAGCCACAACCACACTTGTCTTGGCAAGAATCGGTAGTCCTTTGTTTCATGCCCTGTCTGTCCATTTTGTCCTGTTTGTCAGCAGTGGATTCAGGGATACTTTGTTGTCCAGTGGCTAACTTTTGCCATAATGAAAGTTAACTCCATATACAGTTTCTTAAATGCCCATATTTTCTCTGAAGTAGATTGGTACTGCCAGGGGCTGACATGTCTCATAGTTATAAAAAAAAAAAGAAAAGAAAAGAAAAGAAAAGAAAAAGAAGAAATTCCTAAGTTATTAAAACATTTTAAATGCCATATTCTGTAGACCTCTGAAGGGTTTGAAGATGACCTGTCTATCTAAAATATATCTGCTTAATCTTGAAAACATACCTAATATGACTACTAGTTCAAGTGTAATGTCTAACTACTAATTTTATTTTTTTATATTTTAATAGTTGGTAGTAATAACATTCAAGAATCAGCAATTTGCATTACATTGTTAAATGAATGGTATAAGTACACTATCATGAACAAGATGAACAGTATAAGCACAATATCTTGAACAAGATTAGAAATACATGTATAGCATTTTCTAACAATATCAATCTCAATATATATAATTTGTACACAATATACAAAAATCCAATCCAATGTAAAGTAATTAACACTAGTTAGTAATTATCTTTTAAAAGTAGATTCAATAATCTATCCTTTTATTTATATTGTATCTATATCTTCTCTTTATTTTTCTGAGTAGATTCAATAATCTACCCTCTATTCTATCATTTATATATAAATATATATATGTTTTTTTTAAAACAAGAACCTTAGATCTAATTTCCTTTGCTTAGCCCTTTTCCTAACCCTTAACAACAACTTGTAATCAACCCCCATAAACAATGAAAATTATCCCAGACCCAAAACCCATTAGAAGACCAAAAACCACTTGCCCCATACCACCTCTTTGGGAATGTGGGCACCCTGTTCTTAAAATTGCTTCCTGCTGGATATTGGCAAAGGCATCTTTATTCTTAAAAGAAAAATTTTGGGTTAATTATCAAATTTTAGGAAATGCCCAGTCTGTTCATAATGCCTAAGTTCAGGGCTTATCTCAAGTCCTTGTACAAGTAGTCTGTAAAACTAGATCATCTCAGCTAGCCATCTCAAAATTGCTCTGAGCAGTTTGTAGTCCAAAGCTGATCTGTAGATGATGTTTGTCTACTAGGTGGTATTATTATTGTCCACGTGAAATTGTTGTTGTTGTGGGACCCCATCCTCTTCCTGGAGACTTCGAATTTGATGTTAGTCCTGGCCATGATTTCCTGCAGAAAACTGATAAAGACTCAAACAAAAAGACATGTACAGGCAGATAACTGAAGCCTTTTTTCTAGAATTAGTTAGTACCCTATAGGACCATTAATATCTTAACAAAGTTTTATATATATACATATATATATATACATATATATATGTATATATATATCTTGTAAATTTTGATATAAAATCTATACTTTAAGAAAAGTTAAAAGAATCAGAATAAAATCAAAGAATTGAGACTAGTAGTAATAGAATAATCCCTTAATTTTTTTTTTCTCCAGTCCCATATCAGAAGATTTTTTTTTTCTGGCATGATACAGGGAGTTTGCATTTTCCTTTTAACAACATGCTTGAGTTTAAAGAAACAGAAAGCCATTTTCCAATTTCAGAACCAGCTTTAATTTTTAATTGAACTGGGACTACAAGAAGACCATTATTGTTAAATGTCTTTAGAGAAGAGCAGACACAAACATTTAGGAAGACTTATTAAATTCTATAGATGATATATCAATAGGCCAATTTACTCTTTTTCTTGGGACTTTTTTTTAGATGATTTGTCCTTTTTCTTCAGTTGTCTCATTTGTCCAGTGTTCTTCAGATTCCTTAGCCTTCATTCTCCTAAAAGACAAAAATGAAAACCTTTCTCCAAGACTAACTTTGGGGAGGTTTCCTTTGGCAAGTTATATCTGATTAAATGAAAAGACATGTGTTACTGGTATAAGTTAGTTTAAATTGGATGGTCATGCTGGTTGATGAACTATCACCTCTTCTAATTAAGAGGTCTCTCTTGTTCAAATCGTAACCTTTATCAATTTTGATGGTATCCACAGCTTATCATCTATATAGAAACAAAAGCAAAACTTTGTCCCCAATGTAACACATATCCTGGTTTCCATTTTGAGATCAGCACATTCTTAAAGTATATAGGCTGATTTAATTCTGTAGTTTTTTTCTATTATCCAATGTCTCTCTGCAGCTGTTGTTTCTTTCTCATTAGCATTGAGAAAGTTCAAAGTTAATAGAGCATTATGCAGTCTATTTCTGGGTTTTTTGTTACCCCTTTCTGTTTATTTAGCATATCCTTTAGAGTTCTGTTTGATCTTTCTGTAAATACTTGGCCTGTAGGATTATGTGGTATAACTGTAATATGCTTTATATTGTAATAAGCAAAAAACTGTTTCATTTTAACAGAGACATATGCTGGAGCATTGTCAGTTTTAATGTGTGCGAGTATACCCATGATGGCCATAATTTCTAGCAAATGAGTGATTACAGAATCAGCTTTTTCAGAACTCAAAGCAGTTGCTCATTGAAATCCTGAATGGTATGGTGTACATATTTCAATTTTCCAAATTCTGCGAAGTGAAACACATCCATCTGCCAAATTTCATTCTTCTGAGTACCCTTTGGGTTTCATCCTGCTGGAAATGGCATCTGATTGTAGAAGGAACAAGGAGGACATTTCTTTACAATTTCTTTGACTTGTTGCCAGTTTATGGAAAAATCCTTTTTTTAATCCTTTACTATTGACATGATTTTTTTTATGAAATTCTGAGGCCTCCAGTACATTTCCTATCAATGATTTATCAGTTTCATCATTATCTTGTGCTAGAGGCCTGGCAGACCCATATGGGATCGGATGTGAGTTTTATATATAAAGGATGACCCCTATTCCTGATTATATCTTGTAACTGAATAAATAGTGAAGTTAATTCTAACTCATCAGGGATAAATTCTGCAGTCTCAATATGTAATACCACTCTTTCAGCATACTGAGAGTCAATAACTATGTTGAGAGGTTCTGAAAAATCCATTAATACCAACAAAATAGCATACAGTTCCGATTTTTGAACTGAATTATAAGGACTTTGATCCACTTTACTTAAATTTTCTGATTTGCAACCTGTCTTTCCTTGTTTGTTTAAATCTGTATAAAACGTACAAACTCCAGATATGGGTGTTTGCCATACAATTCAAGGCAAAAATCAAATCAGCTCTCTTTATAAGATCAATTCTATCACTTTTGGGATATTTGCTGTTAATCTCTCCCAAAAAATTACTGCAAGCTCTTTGCCAAGGTTCACTTTCTGCCCATAATTTTTCAATGTCCTCCTTAGTTAAAGGTATGACAATTTCTGCTGGGTCTATTCCTGCTGATTGACAAAGTCTCAATTTTCATTTCAAAATCAAGTCAGAGATTTTTTTCCATGTAAATTTTTAATATTTTGCTCTGTTTATTTGGTAAAAATATCTATTCCAATATAATATCTTCCCTCTGCATTAAAATTCCTATAGGAGAATGCCTAGAGGGTAAAATAACCAAAATGCAATCCAGCTTTGGATCAATACGATCCACATGTCCTTCCTGCACTTTCTTTTCTACCAAGGCCAATTCTTTCTCAGCTTCAGGTGATAATTCTCTTGGACTATTCAAGTCCTTGTCACCTTCTAAGGTTTTGAACAAATTATTTAGTTCATCCTTTTTTATCCTAACAATATTTCATAAATGAGAAATATCTCCAAATAAGCTTTGAAAGTCATTAAGTGTCCATAATTGATCTCTCCTAATTTGTACCTTTTCAGGACTAATTTTTTGTAGACCTATTTTATATCCTAAATAATTAATAGAATCTCCTCTTTGTATCTTTTCAGGAGCAATTTGTAATCCCCAGCAAGGCAAAATTTTCTTTACTTCTTCAAACATTCTTTCTAAAGTATCTGCATTTGAATCAGCTAGTAAAATATCATCTATATAATGATAAATTTGGGATTTAGGAAAATTTTTACATATCATTTTCAATGGCTGTTGACAAAATATTGCCACAGGGTTGGGCTATTCAACATTCCCTGTGGGAGAACCCTCCATTGAAATCTTTTAACCGGTTGAGAATTATTATAAGTAGGCACTGTGAAGGCAAACCTTTCTCTGTCTTTTTCTTGTAAAGGTATTGAAAAGAAACAGTCATTTAAATCAATAACTATAAGAGGCTATCCTTTAGGTAACAGAATAGGCAAAGTAATTCCAGACTGTAGATAGCGCATTGGCTGAATTACTTTGTTAATTGCTCTAAGGTCTGTTACCATTCTCTATTTACCAGATTTCTTTTTAATAACCAATACAGGAGAATTCCAAGGCCTGGTTGATTCTTCAATATGCTGAGCATTTAACTGTTCTTCTACCAGCTCATCTAAAGCCCAGAGTTTTTCTGTTGTTAAAGGCCATTGATGAACCCATACAGTCTTGTCTGTTAACCATTTTAAAGGTAGATCTGTTGATGTTGTTGGAAGATCATCAGTTGTTGTGCCCTGTTCTTGCACAATCTGAATGGCTAGTGACCACTCCTTAGAATAATACCTTCTAATATTTCTCTCAGAAACATGTGCTAGTTTATGATCTGTTTCTGAGATTGGAGGCATGTTAATCTGAGTATTCCATTGTTGTAACAGGTCTCAACCCCATAGGTTCATAGCTATGTTAGCCACATATGGTTTTAATTTTCCTCTCTGTCCTTCTGGACCTATACATTCAATCCGTCTTGCACTCTGTTTCACTTGAGATAATGTTCCAATCCCTAACAGCTGAACATTTACCTCCTGAAGAGGCCAAGTTGGATGCCAAAATTCTGGTGCAATTATGGTCAAATCAGAACCTGTGTCTACAAGACCAGATAACAAAACATCATTTATTCTTATTGTTAATTTTGGTCTTTGTTCATTTATAGAAGTTTGCCAAAAATTTTTCTTTATGGTTTCTCCTGAATTTTCTGTTCTCTCTCTCAGCTGTTCCATCAACCTGAGCAGACTGGTTTATTCCAATAGGCATTTGGTTATTTAATTGCTCTGAGTAGGGGTTTCTTCTATGATTGCAGGAAAGGTCTGAACTGGATTTGCTGTGGGGTCCTGCCTGAGGCCCCTCTGAGGCTTTCCCAACTGAGGCAAAGGATTACCGTGTCTGTCCCTTGTTGATCTACATTCGTTGGTCCAGTGTTTTCCCTTACCACACCTTCTGCATACTCCAGAAGGAAGGGCATTCTGTTACGGTTGTTCCTTGAAGAAACATTGTTTCTAGAAATGCCCTGTTTACAGTCCCTTTTCAAATGACCTTGCTTTCCATATCCAAAACCTCTGTTTCCTCAAACCTCTTGAAATTGCTTCTCCTATCCACATATAGTCATGGCCATGAAACTCAACCTTAATCATGTCTCTAATCCAATCTTCCAAGGGTGCAGATCTTGCCTTTAATGGCCTGATTATTCTCTTGCATGCTGCAATCACATTCTCAAAAGCCAAAGATTTGATTATATCTGACTAGCTTCTGAACTTGTGACCATTCTATTTACTGCTAAAATCAGTCTTTGTAAGAAATCTGTGAAGGATTCTTTTGGGCCCTGTATAACTTTTGTGAATGATTCAGTTTTCTTTCCTGCTTCCTCAATTCTGCCCCATGCATTCATGGCTGCCATTCAACATAGAATTAGGGTTTGGTTATCATATAAACATTGTCTTTGTATTTCAGCATATTGGCCTTCTCCAACAAGCTGATCCTGGGAGATTTCTACACCTCTACCCCTCCACTGACTTTCTATGGTTTTAGCCTCATCTCTGAACTACATATGTCAATGCAGTTGTGCTCCAGGTTCCAAGACAGCATTTACCAGCTCTTTCCAGTCCTGAGGAATAATCCTATTACAAGTTGACCAAGAGTTTAACATTTGCTTTACAAATGGTGAATGCATGCCATAAGATACTATTGCCTCCTTAAACCTTCTTAAATCTAAAATTTCAATTGGAGTCCAATTATTTTGTACATTCACTTGACTAGGTAGCTGCTGTATGGTTAATGGATAAATTATGTTTGATTGTTTGAAAACAGGCTTTCTTTCTGTAACCTTATAATCCAATCCTGAAATAATTTCACCCTTAAATTCTTCTGTCTGAGTCTGAATTTCTCTATAATTCATTTTAACAGATTTTTCTAAAGCTTTTAACCTGGCACCTAAATTGACTATCTTTTTAAATTGTAAAATAAGGATAAGTAAATTAATAATATGCATAATTGGTGTAATATATACATCCTATCAAAATTAATTTTCTCATATAATTGTTTCAATTTTCTGACTGCCTAAAGTTGTATCAAACAAAGACCAGTTCTATTGTACAGATAATACCATTTTTTTAATGTGGAAAATTTTTTTCTTTTAAGTAGTTTTTCCTTTTAAAATATCTGATATCTTAATTGACTTACCAAGTCTGCGTAGAACAGTAGAAATCTGAGAGAATTTCAAAACAGCTACCTAGTATCCGAGATGGGAATCCAAAGAGAGAGAGTGAGAAAGAAAAAAAGCATAGCCATGCATTCTGGCTAAAAGCTGAAATCCAGCCACATGCTCCTACTTGAGCCAATTCGAGCCTGAGCAGCGAGAGCTTCCTTAAGCTTCAACCACGTGAGTTGGTGATTTGGCTGTAAGCAGCTCCAGCTGAAGCTATGGGTAGCTGCTGTAGCTACAGTCCAGTGCAGCTGAACCAGTAGCTCCAGCCGGGCCTGGGGCCTGTAAACTCCAGCCAAGCAGGGCCTAAGCCGGGCTGTAACTACCAACAGTTTTTAATGAATTCTTGCCATGTGGGCACCAATTGTACATGTAATTCTAAACGGTCTTATTAAATAAGAAACACAGAGCCAAATAAAGAGTTAAAAGCCCAGAGATTGAGCAGTAGCCAAGAGCTAAGACCACTTTATATTACCACTCGCTGCTGTCCTTCCCCTGAGAGAGACCCTCTTCCTATGTCCTGTCTTTTTATTGCCTTTCTGTTCTGCCTTCTCATTGGTTCTAAACCCAACCACATGACTTCCTCATCACTGCCTGTCTATACAGACCTCTAGGTTTCTATGGTTTGTCCTGAGATTAAAGGTTCAGGTTACCACTTGGCTGTGTCCTTGAACACAAAGAGATTCTGCTGCCATGTGATCAGAATAAGGGCATGTGCCACCACCACCAGACTTCTGCTAAATGGCTTGCTCTTAGCTCTGATCTCCAGGCAACTTTATTAACATACAAATAAAATCACATTTTAGCACAAATAAAATATCACCATAATGTTTCTTCAAGGAACAATGGCAACAGAATGCTTCCCGCTAATGGATTGTACAGAAGGTGTGGTAAAGGCAAACATAGGCCTAACTACTGTAGATCAACAAGAAACAGACAAGATATTTGCCTTTGTCATCAGGAAACTCCCTGAGGGGTCTTTTGCAGGCCCCCATGGCAATTTCAGTTCAGTTCTTTCCTGCCATGATAGAAGAAACCCCTTCCCAGAGCAACTAAATAACCAAATGCCTATTGTAAACAACCATACAGCTTGGGGTTATTGAACAGCTATAGCAGAAAGAACAGAAAATTCAGGAGAAAACATCAAGTGAAATTTTGGTAAACTTCGATAAATGAACAAAGACCAAAATTAAAAATATGAATAAATAATGTTGTCATTGAGGGTCTTGTATACACATGTGCAGACTTAACAATAATTGCATCAGAATTTTGGCATCCAAATTTGTCTCTTCAAGAGGTAAATCTTCATCTGTTAGGTACTGGAATATTATCTCAAGTGAAACAGAACACAAGATGGGTTGAGTGTATAGGGCCAGAAGGAGAGAGAAGAAAATTAAAACCATAATATAACTATGAACTTATGGGGCCATGATTTATTACAACAATGGAATACCGAGATGTGTCTTGGGTAGCCATTCCAGCTTTGACCTGGAAGTTCCAACCCCCATTGATGCTTCAGTAACTGTCACACCTACAAGGCAGGGCTGAGAGAGGATGCTGAAGACTGAGATCCGGATGCATGGACTATCTTGGTTCCTGGACCCTGGATGCTGGAGGTAGACCAAGCAGACTTCTCCAGAGAACACCATCGGACTGCGCCATGCCTTTCCCAGACCCTGTCCTATCCCTTCATTTATGAGTTACCCCACAAAATAAACTTCCCTTTTAACTATGTGGAGTTGCCTTAATAATTTCACCAATAGAGATGAACATTCCTCCAACCTCAGAAACAAACCATAAAATAACATGTTTCTGAGAGAAATACTAGAAGGAATTATAAGGAACTCTCCCCGGCCATCCAGATTGTACAAAAACAGGGCACAACAGCTGGTGATCTTTCAAAAACACTAACAGCTCTACCTTGAAAATGGTTAACAGACAAGACTGTATGGGTTCAGCAATGGCCTTTAACAACAGAGAAACTGTAGGCCTTGGAAGAACTGGTACAAGAGCAGTTAAATGCTCAGCATACTGAAGAATCCACCAGCCTTTGGAGTTTTCCTATATTTCTTATTGAAAAATGAATCTGTTAATGGAGAATGGTAACAGATCTAAGAGCAATTAACAAGGTAATTCAGCCAATGGGCTATTTACAATCTGGAATTCCTTTGCCTACTCTGTTAACCAAAGGATGGCCTCTTATAGTAATCAGTTTGAAAGACTGTTTCTTCTCAATACTCTTAGAAGAGAAAGACAGAGAAAGATTTGCATTCATGGTGCTTACTTATAATAATTCTCATCTGGTTAAGAGATATCTATGGAGGATTCTCTCACAGGGAATGTTGAATAGCCCAACCCTGTGCCAATATTTTGTACAACAACCATAGGAAATGATATGTAAAAATTTTCCTAAATCCCAAATTTATCATTATATGGATGATATTTTACTAGCTGACTCAAATGCAGATATTTTGAAAGAATGTTTGAAGAAGTAAAGAAAATTTTGCCTTGCTGGGGATTACAAATTGCTCCTGAAAAGATACAAAGAGGAGATTCTATTAATTACTTAGGATATAAAATAGGCCTACAAAAAGTTAAGACCCCAAATGGTGCAAATTAGGAGAGACAGATTACAGATTCTTAATGACTTTCAAAGATTATTTGGAGACATTTCCTATCTATGGACTGTTGTTGGGGTTAAAAATAATGAACTGAGTAATTTGTTCAAAACCTTAGAGGGTGACATGGACTTAAATAGTCCAAGAGAATTATTGGCTGAACCTGAGAGAGAATTGGTCTTGGTGGAAAAGAAAATACAAGATGCACGTGTGGATTGTGTAGATGCAAAGCTTGATTGCATTTTGATTATTTTACCCTCTCAGCATGCTCCTACAGGAATTTTAATGCAGAGGGAAGATATTATTTTGGAGTGGATATTTCTACCAAATAACAAGAGTAAAAAATAAAAAACTTACGTGGAAATAACCTCTAAATTGATTTTTTAAAGGAGAATTGAGACTTTATCAATTAACCTGAACAGACCCAGCAGAAATTGGAGTATCTTTAACTAATGATGAAATCAAAAAATTACATGCAGAAAGTGAACCTTGGCAAAGAGCTTGCTGTAATTTTTTGGGAGAGAGTAACAACAAATATCCCAAAATTGATAGAATTAAACTTATAAAGAGAGTTAATTGGCCTTTTGATATATTACAAATCTAACAGGATAAAATTTCATAAGTCTTCCTAAATATTTTTTCTGCTGTTCTCTACAGACACTTAACACAATGGTCTTTATGTAGTTCCAGTTCAATTAAAAATTAAAGCTGCCTTTGGAGTTGGAACATGGCTCTCTCCTGCTCTAAACCCAAGCATGTTTGTTAAAAGAAAAATGCAAAATCTCTGTATCATGTCAGGAGAGCCATTTGATAGGAGACAAAAGAAAACCAAAATTAAGGTACTATTCTATTGCCATTAATCTCACGATTCTCTCGTTCTATTTTGGCTCTTTAAAACTTCTCTTAATGTATGAATTTTATATCAAAATTTATAAGATTTATTATATTTTTTTAACTTTTGTCATGATATTAATGATCATATAGAGTACTAACTTATTCTAGAAAAAAAAGACTTCATCTAGTGGCCTGTACATGTTTTCATGTTTGAGTCTCTATCAATTTTCTGCCGGGAGTCATGACAATGCCTAACTTCAAATTTGAAGACTCCATAAAGATGATTGGGCCCCACAACAATGATTCCATCAGGATGATGATAATACCACTAAGCTAACAAATACCTCCCAACAATCAGCTTTGGACTATAAATTGCTCAGGGTAATTTCAAGATGGCTAGCTGAGATGATCCAGCCTCACAGACTACTGGAGCAAGGACTTTAAGAAAGCCCTGCATTTGTGCATTATGCAGAGGCTGGACAACAAATGATACAGCTACCTCTCCCAGGACTTGAAAATTAACTCAAAATTTTTCTTCTCAGGATCCTGTAAAAATGCCTTCACCCCCAGACAGCAGGAGTTCCTGCTGCCAGTAGAGATGACTGTATACAGTGCTGCCAGCTCCCTTCCCTTTCTCAGTGATTCATCTTTGCATTTTCCGTTTAAGTACTCATTTACAACTCACCCTTTCTGTTGATTAGCTTATTTAGAATAGCTGAATTCCTAAAGCACATGAAGGCTTGCCATGGAAAATTACTTGTCTGGGGACCACATATCAGTTTCTTTATTTTATTTTTTAACAGAAGCACAGGTGCTAATTAGATATGCTTTCCAGCTGCCCAAGCAAGATGCTGAGGTCCCCAACTGCTGTCAGTCTCATCATCATTAGCCTAAAGAGTTCCTCGATGAAGAACTTGACACATTTGACATGTCCTTGCTCTTTGCAAATAATTTTAAATGATTTCTTAATCAAAAGTACTATGTTACCCGTTGCTAGTTGATCAGGCAGCATGCAGAGGAAGCAAGGAGTTCTGAGTGCCCTATTTCTTCTGTGAGATCCCTGTCTCTAACAGGAGTGGGTACATCTGAGCTAGTGCCATCGCCTTTGCATAAAATAAATTCTTTATCTCCAGTTTGCAGATTGTTTGTAGGCATCATAAATCCTCAATCTAGCTAACATTATTTTAATATTTTCTCTTCTTCTAGTAACTTCTGAAGACATGGAGAAGAGGTTATTTCTTTTGGGAAAAATTACCTCTTCAGGTAGGGATTCCTGCATATTTGCAATGTGATGAACAGGTTGTCAAAGAAGATGTTGGCAAACTAGAAAAACCAGTCCTGAAAATTCAGGAGGAAAATACTTGTATTCAAGAAATCTCTCCCCCAATGATGTACAACACTGCTCCTCTTTGTTTAAAATTTAAATTGCTTTTCTATTGTTCCTGATTTTTCAAATTTTGGATGAGTAATTTCTTAAGTAAATAAAAAAGGTAGCCTGATGTGGTGATAACACACAGTATCAGCACTCAGGAGGCTAAGCCCCGAGGATCACAAGTTTGAGGCCATCCTAGCTACAAAGCAAGATGACAGAGAGGGGAGGCAGACTAGGAAAGGAAGGGAAGAGAGAAAGGAAGGGAGGAAGTAAGAAACCATTTCTCGATTTTATTTTATTTTAAACACATTTCCTGATTTAGTTTATTTTCCACTTGCTGTGATAAATTAAAGCAACTTGAAGAAGGAAGCATTTATTTTAGCTCATGTTTCAAGATATAATCCATAACAACAGAAGGATCTTGAAGTACCTAGTCACAGGTGTAATTTTCCAAACTCTGGTTTGTGTTAAAGCTTCCTGGTTCCTCATCTTGATTCTTTCCCAGACCTTGTTAGAATCATTAGAAGTAAACAATGCATGTCTGTTAGATCATATGCTGCCAAGTGTCTGAAGTGATGTACAATAGATCAGTGGATCAGAATGGACAGGGCCTGAAAAATACAGAGGAAAACCAATAAACAAAATGTAACATGACATATAATCTTTCTATCTATAAATCTGCTAAAACAATTAAAGGTAGAATTATGTTGTCTTTTATTGCAAAGTCCTGTATTTGTGATTTTATGGCACAATATGGAGACAGCAATAGTTATATCAGGATTTCTCCTGTTTTAATAACACCACATAAAAAATTTTGCTAATATTTGGGTTTTGTTTGAAAGAAAGAGAGATCCTTAGTGTGTGCTGTTGCTTGGTCAGGCTTTTTTGTCCTTCATTTAGTGATAAAATGTTAAATTTACCCTTCTAAGTCCTTAATATAATTATAGTCACAGTATACAACAATTTTTTAAAATACTTGACTCCAGGACTGGGGAGATGGCTCAGCAAGAGAAGTTCTTACTATGGAGAGTGAGTCTACTGAATTAGCCAGATCAGCAAGCTCAGGGCTCTTCAAGAGACCTTGTATTACTAAATAAAGAGGAGCAAGATCAAGAAAGACACCAAATAACTTATAGCCACCACTCACATGTAACACATACAAACAAACACACAATGCCCACACGGAAACAAATACACAAGCAGGTACACCATAATATATAACATACAAAGAAACAAAAATTTACCTTACTATACTGAAAAAAAAAACCTAATTACAGTCTTCTTTTATCATTTTACGAAGTATCTACAAACTGTGTTCACTGGAGTGAGAGTTCTCCTTCCTGGCACATACAAAACAAAAGCAAAAAATTAGATGCTCATAAAAGAATAAATATTTTAAAAGATTTACATATATTTGTTTGTATGCAAAATAAATAGCAACATTAGTTTAAAATTAAATATACCTTTAAAATATTATGCCCATTCCCAATCTAACTCTTGAATTCATTTTCAGCCTTATTAAATGGTTCAAAGGAAGTGGCGAATTTCTTCCTATACTCTGCTGTGTCATTTGAAATTTCTACACTGCAAGTTTCACTGATATGCCATCTGAAGTGCTAACTATTGTCTAGGAAGTGTTCTTGCTTACACCCATCAGGTTCCACCAATTTCAAGGGAAGATAGATGAGAAGATACAAGCAAATTCATGACAGTCTAGGGCACAGATTCTTTGACTGGAGAAACAAGGAATGGCCAATTAAATACTTTTAGATCAACAAAATTAATGATCCTCCATGCAGACACCACACAAGGGTAAGATCTATTATGTCTTGTACCACAGAATTTCCTGGCCCACTGAGATGAAGAAGGGGCTTTGCTCTCTGATTTTTGTTGAAAAAGATGTAAGCAAGGAAAGAATCTTCAGCTAAGAAGCACAGAATGTGTATTAGTTGCTTTTCTTATTGCTGAGACCAGTTGTCTAGTCAAATATAATCTGTTGTAGAAAGCTTCTGGTTTTGGCTCACAGTTTGAGAGGATGAAGTCCATCATAGTGGAGAAGACATGGCAGCTGAAATGTGAAACAGCTGCTCATATTGTATCTAAGGTCAAGAGGTAAAGAGTGGAGAATGGGGAGCAGTCTATAAAATCTAGAGGCACAACTCCAGTGACCCTCTACTCCATCAAGGCTTCACCTGCTAATGCTTCTAACAAACTTCTCAAACTGTGCCATCAGCCAGAGATCAATGATTCAAACATTTGAGCCTATGGGAAACAGTCCTACTTCATATAACAACAATGGGTTAGTAATTTGGTTCAAAACTACAACCAAAATTTAAACAGTTCTCATATTCCAAAATCACTTTAGTCAGCTACAGATCAAGCTTAGAACATCCTGTATTATGGCAAAGAAGACTAAGGAGCCAAAGTTAAAACAAAGCACATGTATGTGTTCAACTTGCAGAAATGTCCATGAAGTGTCAGCAGTCACTACTGAACCAATATATAAAATAAATTCAATCCCAATAAAAATCCATACATTTCTCACTTAAATAGAAAAGAATCCATCTTAAAACTCATATGAAATTTTTAAACAATAACGTTTAATAATTAAATTAAGTGTTAAACCCAAAAGTTATACTTTAGGCTGTTGAGACAGTTCAGTAACCTGAGGCATTTGCCACCAAGCCTGAGGATCTGCATTTCATCCCTGAACCCCATATGGTAGAAAAAGAGAAACACCTTTCACAAGTTGTCCTCTGGTTTCCATTGCAACACCTTGGTACATGTTGCTATTTATGTGAGTGTGTGTGTGTGTGTATGTCAGAGAAGGGAAGAACAGCAGATTAAAAAAAAAAAGAATTGAACTTTGTCATCTTGTCTCCTGTTAGACATTCACCCCTGTGGTTGGGAGATATAGACTGACTACATATAAACAGACATACATGTAGACATAGACATGGGCACTGGAAGGCTGTGATCCATATGTGGTCACATCATCAGTACAAGGTTTTTGTGATGTGCCTTTTGCCTTTGTGTGTATTTTCTTTGACTTCTTAGTAAGGCCATGGAAGAATCAAACTTATTTCAATACTCTGGGATTCTCTTGCTGGCATAACTGTATGGCAACATGTAGAAGAATGAATACAGATCCATATCTATTATCCTGCACAAAACTCAAGTCCAGGTGGATCAAAGACCTCAACATAAATCCAGTTACCCTGAGCCTCATAGAAGAGAAAGTGGGAAGTAGCCTTGATGAACTGACACAAGAGACAACTTCCTAAATATAACACTAGTAGCACAGACACTGAGATTGACACTTAATAAATGGGACCTCCTGAAACTGAAAACCTTCTGAAAGGCAAAGGATATCATCATTAAGACAAAATGGAAGACTAAAGAATGGGAAAAGATCTTCACCAACCCCTCATCTAATGGAGGGCTAATCTACAAAATATATAAAGAACTCAATAAACTACATCCAAATACCAAATAATCTAATTAAAACTGGGGTACAGATTTAAACAGAGAATTCTCAACCAAAGAATCTCAAATGGCTGACATACACTTAAAGAACTCTTCAACATCCTTAGCCATCAGGGAAATGCAAATCAAATGACTCTGAGATACCATCTTATACATATCAGAATAGTTAAGATAAAAAATACTAATGATAGTCTATGTTGGAGAGGATGTGGAGTAAGGGAACACTCCTCTACTGCTGGTGGGAGTGCAAACTTGTACAGCCACTTGGATATTGGTATGGCAGTATCTCAGAAAATTGAGAATTAATCTACCTCAAGACCCAGCTATACCAATCTTTGGCATATACCCAAAGGATGCTCAATCATACCACAAGGACGCTTTCTCTACTATGTTTATAGCAGCATTATTCGTAATAGCTAGAACCTGGAAACAACCTAGATGCCCCTCAACTGAATAATGGATAAAGAAAATGTGATACATTTACACAGTGAGTATTACTCAGCAGAAAAATAAATGACATCTTGAAATTTGCAGGCAAATGGATGGAAGTAGAAAAAAATCATCCTGATTGAGGTAACTCATACCCAGATAGACAAACATGGTATGTACTCACTTATAAGTGGATATTAGCTGTAAAGGGAAGGATACCAAGCTACAATCCAGGCCCAGAAATGTTAGATAACAAGGTAGGCCCATTGAGAGATGTATGGATGTTCCTGGGAAGGTGAAATAGAAGAGATCTCCTGGGTAAACTAGGTGCAGAGTTGGGCGCAGGGGGATGCATGTTTGGGAACACGAGGGATCCTGTTGGGCAGATTGGGTTTGAGACAGACAAGGAGAATAATGAAGGAGATATCTTCATGGGGGGGGCGTATTTTGGCGTTAGACAAAAACTTGATGCCAGGAAAACTCCAAGGAATTCGCAAGAATGATCGCAGCTAAGAATCCTAGCATTAGTGGAGAAGGTGACTGAACTGGCCCTCTCCTGTAATCAAATTGATGACTATCCTAATTGTCACAAGGGAGCCTTCATCCAGTAACTGAGGGGAGCAGAGCAAAGATCCACAGGCAAGCACTGGTCTGAGCTCTACAAGTCCAGTTGAAGAGAGAGAGGAAGGATTGTATGAGCTAGGGGGTCAAAGTCATGACAGGCGAACCCACAAAGACAGTTGACCTGAGCTCGTGGGAGCTCACAGAGTCTGAACCAATAGCTATGGAGCCTGCATAGGACTGACCCTCTGCATACACGTGACAGTTTTGTATCTTGGTCTGTTTGTGGAGATCCTAATAGTGGGATTGGGAATTGTCCCTGGCACCTGAAATGGCTTTTAACAACCCAGTCCCCAAGCTGGTCCTGCCTCAACATGATGTGCCATGCTCTGTTGACTCCCATGGGAGGCCTGCCCCTTTCTGAATGGAGATGGAGGAGGAGTGGATGGGGGGGTAGAAGGGAGGTGGAGGCGAGAATGGGAGGGAAGGAGGAAGTAGGAGAAACTGCGGTCAGTATGTAAAATACATGAAAAAAATTAATAAAAACATTTTATGAAGTCCAAAAATATAAATATTTATGTATTTTCAATTTAACTTATGGAAGAGGAATATAAAATGTTTTTAGGACCCTGGAAATGATTTATGGGACACAATTTGGAAACACCTGTCCAAATTGTTCAGGATGTTTTGTTTTGTTTTGTTCACCAGTAATACTGAAGCTTGATAGGTAAATGAGATGGTAGTTAAGGCAGAAGCCTGAGGTTGGGAAATTTGGTTTTTACAACTTGCTATGACTACTGGCTAGTACTTCTGTGTCAACTTGACCCAAGCTTGAGTCATAGAAGAGGAAGGAGCCTCAGTTGAAGAAATGCCTCCATGAGATCCAGCTGTACAGCATTTTCTTAATTAGTGATCAGTGGGGGAGGGCCCAGCCTCTGGGGGGTGGTGCCATCCCTCGGCTGGTGGTCCCGAGTTCTATAAGAAAGTAGGCTAAGCAAGCCAGTGGAAGCAAGCCAGTAAGCAGCACTCTACCATGGCCTCTGCATCAGCTCTTACCTCCAGGTTCCTGCGCTGCCTGAGTTTCTGTCCTGGCTTCTCCTCTTTTCTCTCCAACTTGTTTTTTGGTCATGATATTTTGTTAGAGCAATAGGAACTCTAACATGATGCACCAAATTATGTGTAGGCATTGTTAATTTCCATTGCCTCTTAGGACCTTAAAATCCTTGCTAAAATGAAGCAAGTAGGCCCTGCCATATGAAAGTCCTTAGTGAGGTCTTTGATAGATGTCTAATTTCTAATTTATCTTCCCGTAATAATAGGATCTCATCCTAATACTGGTTTCATCTAGTCTCAGGGCCCTTCATAATAAAAACGTCATTTCCCATCTTCCTCTGCAACTAAGCATGACTGAATGAGTACGTTTAAGCCAGTGACTTGTAAATAAACGTGTCTATGACCTGCTTTCCCTAAAGTAGAAAGTGATAAGCCTTCCTTAACAACTTGAAAAAGACAACATCACCTGATGATGGAATAGAAACATGCTATGAAGAGCCCCACCCTCTAATATAATTGAGTCATCACATAGGCCCTGGCATTGAAATCAATCCACAACAATAGAAAGCAGTAAGCTTCAAGGCACCACAGTGAGGGAGTATTTTGGAAGAGCGGAATGTAACTGCTAGATTGTCTTTTGGTTTGAGAAATGCCATTGCAGATGAGACTGAAGCTCTTGTCTGGCATCTGTGGTACTCTGGACCTGATTCCCAGAACTGACAAAAGAAAAATGGGGGTGGAGTGTCAGTGTGATACAGTGAAATACAATGTGAAGTTAGAAATATTGAGATTGCCACTCAATTGAATAACTTTGGAGAAGGATCTGAAAAAATCTCTGAGCCTCAGTTTCCTCATTTTTCAACAATGTAGATAATTTGAGCCTTTTAGGTTTCTCAGCAGAGAATGGTTGATAAACAAATGATGTTCATAGAGGTTTGTGTGTTAACTGACTATTGCATGGTAACTCTTCTAAGAGAAACCTGTCGTTCAGCACTGTTGTTTATGGTGCTTTACATCTTTAGAGATAATAAACTATTATCATGTGCATTAGTTATGTTTCTTGACACTGTGACCAAATACCTGATGAGAAGCAATTTGAGAAAGAAAGGACGCATGTTCATGTTCAGTTTGAAAATGAATGAAAAAAGAAATACAAAGGAAAAGAAAAGGAAACATAAGTGCTCCTAGGTATGATGGAGGAGAAGGTTTGTTGTAGATAAAAAAGGAGAGCATAGTTAGAGACAGAGCAGAGACACCTGGGAGAGTCCAGAGTGGACACATCCTTGAGCCACATAAGGAGAGGTGGAAGGGAAAGGGAGAGAGGGAATGAAGTGCCACAGCCAGGAGGCCCATTGGTACAAAGAGGGCTGGTAACCAAAATGGTTGGACTATATAGGGAATAGCAGCCTCCTTTGCTGGAGAGTTGGGGGGCAGGGTATGTGAACCAGGAGGGCCCTGTAACAAGAAAGGACTGAGGGATTGCAGGGAGAATGTGGAGGCCAGCATCAGCTTTGATATGATAAATATACACCTCAGCCATTTGACCCAGGTTTGAAACCTAACAGAAAGTACATTCCAACACAGCAGGGAAAACACGGTAGTGGAAGCAGTTTACAGCTGTGGTGCAGATGTGCATGGCTGACTGTGCATATCTCTGTAGACCACCAAACACAGAAAGGCTGAGACCAATAGCAGGGCTGGTCTCAAGACCAGCACTCCAGCAGCCCATTTCCTCTGGAACTTTCCATAAGCCTGCAGATCTGCACCAGCAGTTAGAGATCAAATCTACAAACATGTGAGCCTGAGAAGGGCAGCTTACATCATGTAACAGGATGGGTCATGTTTAATTATTCCAATAGGCTGAGATCCTGAGCAGGCTTTAACCACAAAATCCTCTGCCTATCTTCCAGACCTAATCTTATAGGCAGAGAGCAGTGTAGTATGCTTGCAAATGGTAGATTAGAGTCTGTAAGTCTTTTGAATTACCCTCGGCCATAAAATGAGACTAGGTTTTTACAAAACTCAGCACTTGAAATTTTGAATGCTATAATGATGATGATCAACACCGAGATTTTTGAATAAATAGTACCTTTGTGGAGACTTGCCTGTAATGTGCAGTCCAGACCTGACAGTGAAGAGCTGGTCCTCTTGCTCCTCCACAACACCTCTCTTTATCATTAAAAACTTAAGCCAAGGCAGGCTGGAGGAAAGATAATCTAACCTCCCTACAGGAAAGGACCTCTTATCCCTGGAGGCAAGTTTGAAAGCTAATTTACTGAACAGCATGGAGATTTTTCTTTTTTTCTCTTTCCCCTGAAATTTCAGACATGCCTTAGGATAGAATTAAATTACAGTACTGGCTGCTTTTACCCAGGAAGGATTTCTTTTGTTGTTGTTTTTTCTTTACATTTGCTCTGAAATACTTATCAGAACAAGGGGTTTTTCACTTCTGTTTGTTCATCAGAAGTCACACTCAGGAGATGCCATGGCACAAGAGTGTGTCCGCACAACACTCTGAGGATATGCCTCTTCTGAATTACTGCCAGTACAGTTGGAAATCTATAATCTTTTTTCATTTTAAAATAAATACATGTCTGAACCTTGAGAGAATTGGCTCAGGTTTTTGAATTGTACATCAAAAAGCTGGCTAAATATTTCAATCATTAAACAGTTTTTACCCAAGAAATAAGAAGAAAATGACTCATCCCTGCCATTGTTGTCTAATGTAGCCTTTGGAATAACAGTTTTGTTTTGTTTTTTTCTTCAGGTAGCATGCTTAAGCCATCTTTTTACTTGCTTGACATCTTTCTGTCAGAAGAGTTCTCACATCATTTTCTTCTTACCTTTCAAAACACTTCATTTTAAAATTTGTCACAGGATTTTCTAAGTTTTTTTAGGTTATATCACAGCATAAAATGTAAAAAGATCCTACTTTTCAAACATCTGCCTTAATAATGAGAAAAAGATTTAGCTCTCCACCTGTCCTTTATGAAGTGAATCTGTATTCACTCTTATAATTTCTCACAGAGTTCTAAAGTTTGGTGGACACTCAGGCTCATTAAAGTTAATGTAACATAACCATAGGGGGAGGCTTTGCCCTGGAGGAGGTGGGAATGGGGGGTGGGCTGGGGGGAAGGTGAGGGGGGCTAGAGGGGGGAGAACAAGGGAATCCGAGGCTGATATGTAAAACTGAATTGTACTGCAAAATAAAAAATATATAAAAAAAATTTAACACACACAAAAAAAAAAAAACCAATAAAATGGCATGAGGGGCTCCCGTTAGGTCTTAAATCCTTCCCCAAGGCCTTGTTTGCTTCATATCAGGAGAAATTCTGATGGGAGATTCATTTGTGCAAGAGTTAGTTCATTCCCTCTGACAAACATCTGTTATTGTAGAGGAGACACTCTGGCCTGAGTTCTGTCATCCTATAGGCCTAGTCCTGTCATTCTAGATGCTTTCCAGTTGCCTTTTACTGGTTTTCTTGCAGTTTAAATGTTGAAGGGCAGCCAGTGATCCTCCATAAGCCACATTATGCCTTTGTTCATGTCCTATTGATTATGTCCCTAGCTTAGGTCTAGAAACATTCCATGATCAAAAGTCAAGGGCAAGACAATTAGTGTACCTGCCTGGAGTATTACAGACAGCTGGTGGCATCGTCTATCCCAAGCCAGCATTTTAGGAAAGGGGAGAATATAAATGATCTCTAGATGGCAGAATTTTCTAGAGTAGTGGTTTCGTAACCTTCCAATGCTGCAACCACTTAATACAGTTCCTTGTGTTGTGGTGACCCCCAACCATAAAATTATTTCATTGCTACTTCAGAACTGTAATTTTGCTACTGTTATTAATCATAATGTAAATATTCAATATGCAGGATATTTGGTATGTGACCCAAAGGTGTCACAACCCACAGGTTGAGAATCAATGCTGTAGAGGAACAGAAGAGATAGAGTGAAAATATTATAAAGGGAATTATTGGTGTAATTATTAAGGCCATCCCACGTAGTTAAAAGGGAGGTTATTTAGTGGCGTAACTTACAAATGAAGGGATAGGTAGGTTACAGGGTCTGGGAAAGATGTAGCGCAGTCTGGCGGTGTTCTCTGGAGAACTCTGCTCGATCTACCTCCAGCATCTAGGGTCCAGGAACCAAGAGAGAGGGCGCATCCAGATCTCTGGTCTTCAGGGTCCTCTCTTGGCCCCGCCTTGTAGGCATGACAGTTACCGAAGCCTCAATGGGGGTTGGAACTTCCAGATCAAGGTTGGAATGGCTACCCACTACAGGGAATTTAGACAGATTTTTGACTTATACATTGTGAGCTGTATAGCCCAACAGTGGCTGTCTTCATGCTGGGGAGACTGAGAACTCAGTAGCTGTTCATTCCACCTGGCTGGATGCTTTAGTGTTGCCAATCTGGCACTGCAGGCCTTGAGGCGTCCTAGAGAGTAACTGGTCTTGTGAAAGATAATATAGAAAGGAAGACTCACAAACTGGAGGCCGTGTTGAGAAACTGTAGAAGCTGAGCTTTAGTGACAGTGAAGGACTGCAGCACAGAGACTATGGTGAGATAGATGCACCCATTGCAAAAAGCAAAAGCAGGCAATGGAAAGCACTGCTTTCCCCTGACATTTCTCCTCTCAGGGCTGCTGCAGGAAGGTTCTGCCTGCTGTGAGAAGAATCTTCTCCACTCAGTTGTCCCTCCTAAGTATGCCCTTGTAGACTCTCACAGAGGAGTATCTCTTAGTTGATTCCAGAGCCAATCAAGTTAGCAGTTGAGATTACCCGTCACCCATCACAGTCCTCGAGATCCTCAACACCTAGAAATTTCATATGCGTCCTTCCAGCAAAATTTAATTTTAAGGTTAATCTTTCCCCCACTTCAGAGGACTACTCCCCATGTTTTTCATTATTTTCATTATTTTCTCCTTCAGATCACATAGATCTTGCCATATCCTTAGACACTTTCTCTGGATTTCAAGGTTCATCAGAAATGCAATTTAAAAGCATTCATCTAAGACTGAAATTAGAAGTTAGAGGAATATTGCTCCAAATGTAAATAACTTGTGTGTGTTCCTGTGTTTTTTGGTTGTTTGTTTGTGTGTGTGTGTGTGTGTGTGTGTGTGTGTGTGTGTGTGTGTTCTGGCAAACTTCTCTGAGAGATTTGGGATTAAATTACTACATTGTGTTGCTGTGTTTTATAGTTTTATCGGGTCAAAGGTGGAACAATTTATTTTCCAGCTCAGCTGGAATCACAGAGTACTTGAAAACTCATTTTAAATAAAAGATGTCATTAACCTCTTGAGCCAAAACAGTGATATAGAAGATTTGACTGAGGAGATTACTAATGAGTTAGTAGCTCTAGATATGACCTTCACCAGCCATATTTAATTCAGCTCTGGCCCCACAGTGGATAGATTGTGATTGTGGTATACATTTACCTGAATGGAGGTCTCTGTTCTACTTAGCTTTAATTGCCAACTTGACACAACCTGGAGTCATCCAAGAGGAAAGCATCAACTGAGGAACTGTGTAGATAAGATCAGCCTGTGGGCATGCCTTTGGAAGAATATCTTGAGTGTTAACTGATGTGGGAGGGCCCAGCCCACTACAGGTAGTACCATTCCTAGGCAGGTGATCTTGGACTGTATAAGAAAGGCAGCTTTAAAAAAATCATGAGTTTGAGAGTAAGACAGCAACCACCTTTCTCCATAGTTCCTGCCTCTAAGTTCCTGCTTAAGTTCCTGATCTGACTTCCCTCAAGGACAGTCTGTGGCCTGGAAACACAAGCTCAAATAAACTCTTTCCTCACCTAAATTCCCTTTGGTCAGAGTGTTTTATCACAGCAACAGAGATGAAATTGTCACAAATCCTAAGTAGAAAAACCATCAGGCTGTTTTCAAAGTTCTGAGGTGCTTCCTCCTGCCACTGCTAACCATTTACATTTTATCCCAATTCTGTTTTATCTTGCTCCTCTATTTCTTACAAATTTGTTCTTTCTTCTATTTTGATAGTTATGATTAAGAATGTTATCCCAGGGAAATAAATGAGGTATTTTTCAAAGGCAATTTAAACAACAATGTGGAAATCTCCAATTTGAAGGTATAGTAATCACATATTTATCTATGCTGCCTTTCATTTGGTAAGCAAGCATACTTTGGAGAAAGTGTGAACAGAGAATAATGACTTACATAATCATTGCTCTCAGAAAACTCACTATCTGATAGTGAAAGCAGAAAGGATATCAATTATTTATGTCCACAAAATAACTATCTGAAATCTAACCAAAACAGTTTAGTCGTTTGAGAAAGTAAGTGTGTGTTTATTTAAGCAATGAGCCTTTGAGCTGGTGTTATAGTCTGGATCATTATGTGGCAATTATTTTGTACTTTATTGGGCTTACATGTCTGGGGCAGCTGGTTATTGGCTGACGCAGTCTAGTCTGTAGCTATAACTCAGGCAAAATGGCCATGCCTTAGCCTTTCTTCATCTGCCATGACTCTAGTCCAGGCATATTCTCAAAACAATGCAGGAAACACACAGATACAGGCAGGAATATTTGAATTTCTGA
Source organism: Peromyscus eremicus (assembly GCF_949786415.1). NCBI lineage: Eukaryota > Metazoa > Chordata > Mammalia > Rodentia > Cricetidae > Peromyscus > Peromyscus eremicus. The sequence continues at coordinate 21,020,842 of NC_081421.1, read as the reverse complement.
ATTTTCTGCCATGACTGCCAGCACACCATTGGCCAAACAAGTCATAAAGTGGACAAAATAGCATGTTTATAAAAACCCTAGTTCTGCATAGGAAAACCCTTAATGTCACACAGTGCAGGGTAGAGAAAAAGGGGGCAGGAGCTGACTGGCATGACAGCTCACTGGAGAAGGTACTTGCTGTGCAAGCCTGGCGATCTGAGTCTAAGCCCAAGAACACACATGGGAGAAGAACTCCAGCACATTGTCATCTGACTTACACACATACACATACACACACACACTCCACAGGCAGTGACACAAGTACATCTACACACTTAAAAAATAACAATAATAAATGAAATCAAATACATTTTCAAAGAATCAGAAGGAAAAAGCTATCATTATCATTTGCCAGAGGAAGATGAGCAAATGAAATAAGATATTCTCTCTCTTTTTTTTAAGTGAACGGATTAGTAAGCACTGTAAATGAAGGTAGACATAAATACTTTGAAATCCCAGTAACAACTCTCACTATCTCCTTCCAAAAAATCATCCAAGTTTTAGCCACAGAAGTGAGATTCAAACCAGCTCCTAAAAGATGTCCTCTGAGAAGGCAGGAAAAGTTTCTGAAGGTTCATAGGTAATGACAGAGACATGCAGTGTTCAAGATAATAAGCAATCAGTATGGTTTGAGTTGAATGGACCAAGAGAAAGTAAGAAATAGTGTTTGTGCTTAGACTGAACCAGATAAAGATCTCTAGCACGCCAGACTATCATTCCATTTACTTCATTTCCTTGGTTGAAAACCTCCTATGGAAAAGGCAACATTTTCAGTAATCTCAGTATTACACACAATGTTGACACATAGAAAATGTATGATAAATGTCAACTACTTTGACTTTTATGCTATTGATTGAAAAAAAACATAAGTCGTGCATGGCATGGGAATAGATGCTTAGTGATATTTGAAGACCTTCTTTCAAGCAAGAACAAGTCTAGAAGTCACCTTTTCTCCATCAACTTTCACATTTCTCAAATCTTAAGTGTATTTGTGGGCTTTGATGAATTTTAACTTTACTAGAAAGCCAAGGTAATTTTATTGTTTTAAATTATTTGACTATTTTTCTCATGGAACTTGTGACAATAGGGACACATCTATATTGAAGATTTCTCCATGATTTTTTCGTAAGTTATTTGGTGTTTGTTTACAAATTTTGATGTTAGAAAATAAGAGAAAATTCAGCTTTAATGATACCACTAAAGGGCTGGGAGAGGAACGCTCCAAGCAGAAGGCACTGGGTTCTTTCATCCCCATGTGAAATAGACATGCATTTTAGTCTGAAGTAGTAGTCTGGCTCTTTTCAAAGTGCATATGAAGACCCAAGCTAAGCATAATATCAATGGTTCTGGCAATATCAACTATGAAACACTGCTGGGACAGTGGTATTGCAAAGACTGGAGCACAGGGTTTCTGATAGACCAATGAGCTCTACAGAGTGGAACAGGCACACTGCTATTTTGCCTTGAATTTAGAACATAGACCCGCCCCCAGGCTAGGAGGAAGCTGGGCAGTATTAACTTAGATATTTTTGCCCTAACCCAGAATCAAATGACTCTGTTTCCACTGATATAACACTCTAAGTCCCAAACCATAATGCTTTTTCTCATTTTTTTTTTCCTGTGAAAAAGGCCTAAGAAGCTAGAGAGGGCTGGAGAGCTAGAACCACTGTTAACAGCACCTGCTGTTTTACCATGAAGACACCACCTTGGGTCACAGTACAAATACCTATAACTTCAGCTCCAAATGGATCTCAAACATCTGGACTTTACACTCACATATACGTGCATGTACACACACACACACACACACACACACACACACACACATTTTTAAAAATGACTTGCTTGACAGTGTTTCTAGAGTTGCTCTCTTATGAAGGTACTACATTATTAGTAAGAGAACTTGTCATTTCTGCAATAAGCTCTATCAATAATAAAGCTATTGTTTTCATTGCCAAATTACTAATGTCTTATTTTCAATTTGGCTGAAAGGATAAAAAGTTAATAAAGGAATGGCATTTTTTGTTGTTCTTTTAACAGGAAAACCAGATTACCTTATCGGTCTTAGTGTTCACTGTAGTGGTGGAAGGATGGCAGACACATCAGCCAGTACTCAAAAACCTGTTCATTGAATGAGACCAGGGATTATTTAACATCAAAATCTACTCTATTCTTTGATCTCTTGGATGTCTTTAGAGAAAAGTAGAGTTTCTCTTAGTGTCACTAGTCAACATTTTTCTTCTCTATACATTTGTTCAGTTTCTCAAGTGCTAATGGTCCATGCAACTCTTTCATCTCCCAGCAGATGCTTTGCAGCATGGTAACCACAAAGACTTTGTCAAGCACTTTGTCATCCTTTGTAAGGCAAGCTCTACATGGTTTTAAAATACCACCATCTGTGCTCAGCCTGGTGATTTTACAGAGATATTTGGGGCCCATTTCAATGAGCACTAAACCTCTGTTGTTCTGACTGGCTGTCTCTGGAGCTAAGTGGCAGCTTCCTGAACACTAATGTTTTGTCTCCCTGTGGCTAGGGTTTTTTCCACTTCTCCTAAGAATTTCAAATGTTCTCAATTATTAAAACAATAACTATAAAATTCTCAAATAGTTCTTTAATCTTCTTTTATCCATATTTATAGGAAAAAAAATAATGTAGTATGGCCAAAAGATGCCCTTGTCTCACATACAATAAAGATTGATGCTTAATAAAAAGTAGAAATCTGAATAAGACAGATATTCTTACATCTAATACTACAATAAAGAGGAAGACCCAAGAAAAGAAAGATAAGAGGAAGGGAAAGTAATATTTAACATAATAGCTCACTTGCCAAATTGACAATGCAAGTGTGTGCTTGCTGAGAAACCCTGAGAGAGCAGACTATGGGCTCTGTGCAGCACATTTGCTGCTATGAATCCATCATCAGGATTGAAAAATCAGTCCTGAATACATCCTCCAGAATTAATAGATGCATAAATATTATAAACCACAGAAATATGAAGTAGGATCTCAGCTCACATTGACAAGGCTGACCCACTAGAGCCAGGGGCTCTGATGGAAACTGAAACCAAAACTCAAGGCATTTGGTGACATTGGCTTTTGAATATATTTGCTATTTCCTGCAGTGAATTTCTTGTGTGCTATTGTAGCCTTCCCATCTGATTCTTTTTCCAAGAACTTCTAACAATATAATTGATCATTTATTGGACACAACTCACCTTATACATATGGGGTATCTGGATAACATCCCCCAGCTATGTGTGAAAACAGTCACATAGTCAAAACCTGTTTCCCACAACCAAGTCTTTGTTCCATTCTTCAATGTAAACTTAGAAGTCTGCCGTCCTGCAATTATTTTCATTGGCAGGCATTTGATCAATTATAAATATCCAGGCAAAAGTATCTCATTTGAGATATTCTCAGACACCCATGGACATAGAGTTATAACATTTCTGGGTTTGTTTGATTCGCAACCTTTAGATAGATAGGGAACAAATATGCTCTGGGCTCATCCCACCTGCAGATAGGAAAATGCTGCCTCAAGCTAACCTCACACTAACAAATTCTTAACTCCTTGTACTTTCACTTTGGTTTGTTGATCAGCTTATTATCTAACCACACTTAGGAACGCAATATTACACATGAATTTCCCTTTTTCCCTTCTTAGATTTTCCTAATTGATTTAAGGTTTCTCTCCCTCTCATTTGACCCCATTTCCTTTAAGACTTCACTGAGGATTTTACAAGTCATCCCCTCCTTGAGTCATAAAGAAACTCTTATCTGCTTTATGACCCTGAAAAAATTCAAGCCTTGTGACTTTGCTTTGGCCAGAGAATTGCTGATTGTATGTGTATAAAAACTGAAAACTTCAGAGACTCGAGGTAGAACCAAGATAGAACAAAAAGAAAACAGCAGAGAAATGTATGAGAGAGCTGAAAAGAAGCTGTAGATTTAGAATTAACTTAGAACAATAAAGTGAATGGACTAAAAATGCACTGTGTGCAAAGATTCAATTGATATTCCTAAGATTAGATGCCCAGCTGGTTGTAGATTATCCTGAGGACTCTGGGAGAGGGCTATTCCATCTGGACCTCAATAACCCTTGTTATATAAATATTTAGGGAAACATCAAAAACTATTCTTTATTACTCCAAATGAATCTTTAAATCTGATAACCATATACATTGAAGAGCCCTTATCCAAAATGCTTTAGACTAAAATGGTACCAGATTTGGGGGTTTTCATATTGTAGAATATCCTCATATATGTAAAAAGTTAACATCAGGCTACAACAAAATTCTCAACATAAAAGTTCTTTATATTTCATGTTAACTTTGTACACAATAGCCTGAAGTAAATTTTATACAATATTTTTAGCTTTTATGCATGTTGACTACAATGCATCACTTGAGGTCAGATGTGAAAATTTCACACTGTGGCTCAAAAAAGGATTTTGGAACCTTCTGAAGTTCAGATTTTTGACATAGGGATGTTTCAGTCTGTGCATGGAAAGAAATGGAAAAAATGAATCAACTAAAATATATTGAGTAAATAATATATGCTAATAATCTTTTATGTGTCTTGATCAGAAATGATACATAGCTACTCACCTTCGGTTTGCACAGCCAGGTGAAAAGACAGACATGGGTTGTCCAGGAAGTTCATGACCATGTATAATCTCCTACATCTTGGATGTGGCTCATCCTTGCAGGGTTCATCCATGAGAAGCTTTATGGAGTACAGTGAGTGAATTAATCAATTTTCTGTTGCTATGATAAAATGTCATGACAAAAAGCAACTTATAGAACTAAGGAAGAGGCTATTTTGGCTTATAGGTCCAGACAGCTAGATGTCAATAATTGCAGGGAACACATGGAAACAGGAGCAGGAAGCTGAAAGGTCACAACTCAATTGCATTCATGGAGTAGAGAATATAAACTGGAAGTGGAGAAAGGTGACAAAATCTCAAAGCCTTTCTCCAATGGCATAACTCTTCCAGCAAGGCTCTTGTCCTAATGTTTCCTCTCCAAACAGCACTACCTACTAGGGAATAAGTATTTAAATGTGTGGGCCTATGAGGGACATTTCTCATTTAAATCAACACAGTGAGACTTTTTAAATTGGGGCTGGTTTATTTGGGTGCCAATGCCCTTAGAAGAGACCTAGGAATTTTTCATGCTTCCCTAAGTTAGTTCTGAAAAGCAAAATGTTATAAAACAGTAAAGCTGCCCACTTCTCAGCCTCTAGCTTCCTACTTCACCATGTGTATTAGGTATTTCCTTTTGCTGTGACAAAACACTCTAACCAGAAGCAACTTGGGGAAGAAATAATTTATTTTAACTTTATTGTTCCATTGGAATCGTGTTTGTCATGGTGTGGACAGCACGGTATGGCAGCAGGAACAGGCTGCTTCTTAATCAAGACTTATTCACATGCAGGAAGCAAAGAGAGAACAAGAAGTAGGGTGAGGCTATAAACCCTCAAAGCCCAGACCCAATTATATACCTTCTCCAGCAGGGCTTCACCTCCTAAATGTTCCATAGCCTTTAAGACCAAGTAGGGATGAAGTATTCAAGTGCATGAGCCTACGGGAGACATTTCCCATTCAAACCACCAGATGTGACTCTCTCCATACACATACTTCCACCACTTTGACACCATGCCCAGAGCTGAGCTAATGTTAACATTGTACCCTGAAGCAACACTATGAACCAAATGCACATCTTTCCTTTGTTCTTTATTCATTCCCACTTATTTAGTTACATCCACAGAACAGGAGCCACATATGCAACCTTCCTGAATCTTCAAGATAAAAGATTGAGCAATGGTATCCTCGTCCTGTTTCATTAGTAAGGTATCTTTATTTATCAATAAAACATTGTCAAAGTCACTCAAATGAGTTTTCCAAAATATCTCAAATTTTACCACCCAAACTCTTATAGTTACAGGGTTTAAAGTAATCAGTCTTGGACACATAGAATTTTTGAACTGGAAGGAATGTTAAAGAACTTCAGATTCAAGTTTTTCATCCTTTCTAATTAATGCATAATGAATCTGGGACACAGGGTGTGTGATCACACACAATTATACAGAAATAAACTATTTATTGTTTTCTTATCCAGAAGATTAAGAGAAATGAAACCTACTATGTATCAATGGTGACAATTTTTTTTTAATTCTTTGTTTTCCTTTACAGGAAAACATTGTGATCTTTAGTTTATAGTCAAAGAGATGGAAACACAAAGGGTATTTCATGTATAGCAGCTTTAAGTGGCATAAAGCCAGACAACAAATTCAAGTTTTTACACCAGCAAGTATCCCTCTCTACAAAATGCAGTAAGTTAATTTGGCAATATGTAATTTTATCTATAAGAAAAACTTCAATCTAAAAGAGATCTTCAATCTCTGTCTATGGGGTTTATGTACCCAGTCCCCTAGTGGATGCCTGAAATTTCCATTTCATTTAGTACTGAACCCCGTATATGCTATATTTCCTTACGCATACATAGTTATAATGAAGTTTTAATCTGTGGATCAAATACAGTATGAGATTAAAAACAATAATTCATCATAAAATAGAGGACTTACAATAATATAACAAATTTACTATTGTGGTGATATATTATGTCCCTCAATATATTGTGCACTCTAATAAAGTTTATCTGAGGAACAGAGGAAAAGGCCAGCCAGTATATTAAACATAGAAGTCAGGCAATGGTAGCACACACCTTTTGTACTAGCATTCTGGAGGCAGAGATCCATTCAAATCTCTGTGAGTTCAAGGCCACACTGGGGAACAGAGCCAGGCATGGTGACACATGCCTTTAATCACAGCACTAACCATAGAGGTCTGGAGGTCTGTACAGAAAGACAGGAAGTGATGTAGCTGAGTGGATAGAGGAAGTGAGATGCAGAACAGAAAGGCATATAGGTGTGGGTATACAGAAAGTAGGTCTCTTTGGCTGAGGATTTCCAAATGGTAAGAACACAGCTGGATTCTTTCTGCTTTTCTGATCTCTCAGTTTTTACCCAATATCTGGCTCTGGGTTTTTATTAATAAGACCGTTTAGCTTACATACTAGCATTTTTACTCAGGTATTAAGTAAAACACGAGTTACCAGAACAGAAGCTCTAAGATACTGCAGCAGACAGTGGATGTGATAATGGACGGCTACTTAGTGATGGATGGGCAGGTGATTTCCACAGAGCTTCAGCATGAACACTATAGACAAGCAAGATTCATGTTCTATGCAAAGGAGAGTCAGAGGCTCAGGATTTTATCACACTCCTCAGAACGGCATACAACCTAACCCATACAAATTATATCTGGAATTTTCTCCTCACTATTTTTGAAAGACAGTTGACTACAGAAAGTCAATGCCATTGAAAGTGAGATCACAGAGAGGGACAGACCTAATGTGCATTCATCTCTCCTCCCTGGGGTCAGAAAAAACCAACAGTTCTCAAAATTTAACCCAAAATATAAAAGCTACTTCTCCATCCCAAGAGACTGAGATGCTGGATTTCTTCGCAGGTAGCTCATTTGATCTTGTTAAAAGTTCTTTCCTCTAGGCCAGTAAAACAAGTACTGTCTGCAGGGCCAGAGCACTCAAGGGCTCTGGTGGCAGATGATCAGTGAGATGTCTTTGTAAACATTGTGCTTCACAAGGGCTGTAAAGGAGAGGCTTTTATCACTACATTTTTGTGATAAAACAGTGGGAGAAACAACACTGTTATCTGTAGTAGGAGGCAAATGGCCAGAATGGGACCTGACTAGCCCAGGGCTACAAAGCAGCTTCCCAGTCTGGGCCATTATTTTGACCATTTTTCACAATCTATTCTTTTTGCTGGAAAATAAATCATCAAACCCAGTGATGACCAAGGGAACCCTAAACTCCAAGAGGCAGTGGGCTACTGAGGTGCAAGGTTCTACTAGGGGTCAGAATCATTGGGGTAAAATATAAAGTCAGTGGCCTCATGACCAGCTATAAAACTTGATTTTCAATTTAGATTGTTTTTAATATTTAATAACATCACCTACTTCATAAGATTGTTGTAGAAATTGTGTGTGTTTAATATGAAACACCTTAGATACAAAGCCTTAAACATGAAAGGGAACTCTGCAGCAGGAATCTTGGCTCCTGAAGCTCCCTCATGTAGTAGATGGTAATCAACAAAGATAACCACAACTGGACAATGTGCAGAGTAAGAGAGTTTGGAATACTCTGTCCAAAATGGATGTCTTCGTCAAACCCTTCCCCTCAAGGTTCGTGGAACTGTGTGGAAGTAGAAGTGGGAAGATTGTAAGAGCTAGAGAGAATGAATGACAAGAAGGAAACGTTGCTTTCCAGATACAACAAGAAATAATGTACAACAGGAAATAATGCACATATGAACTCACAATATTCACAGGGCCTTCATAGATCCAAGAAAAATGGGGCCCCAGTGCTGAGAGGGGAAAATGAACATGAGCTCCCATGATGAACCAAAAAGCTATCTCCAATTTATAACCACTTAGTTTTCTCCAGTGGTGTCTTGCTGGGTATATAAACCACACTTAAGGGCAGGCCCCGTGCCCAAAAGGAGATAGCTGATACAAAATAAATTCAGTAATATTTTTTGTAGACTCATATTTCTTTGTTTGGGCATTTTTTGTTTTGTCTTACCGGTCTTTGATTTCCAACATTGTGTTTCTATGGTGTGTGTGTGTGTGTGTGTGTGTGTGTGTGTATCTTGTGATTTGTCTCTGTTTTTATATTTCGTTCTGTTTTGTTTGCTATATGTTTGTTTCCCTGATTGTTTTCTAAAGAGAAAAAGAAAGGAAGGGCATGAAGTTGGGTGAGAGGGGAGGGGGAAGATCTGGAAGGAGTTGGGAAAGGAGAAACCATGACTAGAATATATTGTATGGAAATAATTATTTTCAATAATACATATTATATTTATGTTTATACAAAAATTCTGGCTTATCAAATTTATTCCTTCTCCTTTAAAGCTAATGGATGGTATCATGGAATTCCAGAGTAATCACCTTGAAAACCAGTGTTCACAAAGGCCCATCATATGCATTATCATATACTGTAGAATACTAACCATTAAAGACAGTCTTGCAAGGCTGGAAAGGCAGCTATAAATTCCTGATTGTGATGTAGGGATGGGGTGCCAACTGATGAACAACTTGCCCAAAGTCACAAAGGAGTCATTCACTTAAACTGGATTTTACCACATATGTTCCTTCTTAGTTTAGTACCCATTTCCATGACATGTGCCAATGGAACATAGTCAGAAAGACTTCAAGTCTGCTGTACATTTTACTAAAAACTAATTAAACTAAGAACTGACCAGGCTCACCTCTATCTAAAGAGACCTCAATGTCACAGTCATTGATAGCAAAACATGATCCTACACAGCTGTTGGTTTTAGAAATAACTACTATCCTTTAAAAATAAATACAGCTGTGAGCATTCCCTCACTATTGAAGGTAGACTTCCCCACAGATGCCCAATAGTTTTGTTATTTGTGAGCATTCCCTGGCAACTGAAGACAGGCAAACTTTCCCATAGATGCCCAGTAGTCTTGTTATTTGTTGACACTTTGAGACAACACACTTGATTTTATAGCATGTTTTCTGTTACAATATTATGGTGGGGACTTCCAGGTCATTTCCAGGGTCTATTGAAGTAGACAGACAAGATGTCTGGGTCCCAGTATAGGTGTGTTTCTAGCCAACACTCTGCTTTTGGCTAAGTCCCCTCATCCACATGAACTCCACTTTCTCTTCCTTCAATTTGAGAATTTCAGACAACCTATTTCCATGGTTGTTTTCAAATCTAACATTCCAGATTCTCAACTATCAGCCACAAAGTTTTTGAAATCTCCCTAAAGAGTGATAATTGCATGTCATTAAGTCTGATAAGGCACAGTAATACTAACACCAAGGCTGCTTTCTTCCTGTCTTTAAAAGACTCTATATTCAACCATGTGTTACCTGGAAAGTACCTGCTTATAGACCCAGGGTCCCTTAAAGTCAGGCAAATCACTATCTCTGCCCTGGTCAGGTGCCTGGGAACTCCCTGCCTTGTAGTCTGTGCAGATCTGGGTATGATGATGAGATAACTGTTGTTGGTCAAATGGTATAGCATATATGTGGATATTCCAAGCTTGTTACGACACTTGATATCTTTCAGAGCTCTGGAAAGAGAGCAGAAGTGGTAGGGCTCCTTTAATGACTGACATCATCTGGCCCAGAAGAGTTGTTTAGATTTTTCTTAATTTCTCTCTTCTCTGTAGATGTAACCAACCATCTTATTAAATAAGAAACACAGAGCAGATTCAGAGAAGAAAGCCAAGAGGTCAGAGCTAAAAGCCTTACCCTTCCTGCTTCAGCGATCCTCTTCAGCCAAGAGAGCTCTCCGAAAGGGACTTACTTCCTGTGTGTTTGTCTTTATATAGTCTTTCTGTTCTGCCTTCTCATTGGTTGTAAACCCAAACACATGACTGCCTCATCACTGCCTGTCTGTAGAGACTTTCAGGTCTTCTATGGTTGGTATTGAGATTAAAGGCGTGTGTCTCCAATGCTGGCTGTATCCTTGAATGCACAGAAATCTACCTAGCTCTGTCTACTAAGTGCTGGGATTAAAGGCATGCGCCACCACCGCCCAGCTTTTGCTATGGCTCTAATAGCTCTGACCCCCCGGGTAACTTTATTTATTAACATGCAATTAAAATCACATTTCAGTACAAATAAAATACCACCATACTGCTCCACCATGAGGCAAAGACAGTTCTTATGCTTAGATGTAGTGTATATGAATTCCACAAATCTAAGCATAATGAATGCTCTACTCTTTTAGGATCCTGAATCATATTTGATCTCTAGTCTCCAACATACAAGTTTGAGAGGAAATTTTATGATTCCAGTTGTTGCTCTGTCTGTACATTTTCTAGAACCCTGTGGAGATATCAAGGGTCAAAAAATGTATACATAGAAACACAATTGTCACCACTATTTACTTCAAAAATCACCATCTCCTAGACCTGCACAGGCTCTCAATGCCAGACTCGTCCTGAGTGCTTGGCCAGTGCAGACATTGGATATCTTCGTGGCAGCTCCTACTACCCCTCTCTACCACCTTCATAAGATCTTCAGTCTCATCACAAAATCACATCACAGGTTTTCACAGTAATCCAAAATAACACTGGCCCAAGGATATGCCTGCTTTTATTAGGACATCTCTACTCTGACTTCAATTCATACTTTAACATCTTAGCCCTGGAGGTTAACCAACATAACACACCTGTCACAATCCTAGATCTCATTAGATAGAGCCATGAAGAAGGACAACAGGCTCTGCTCCTCCATACAAAGGTACCTGATGGACAGTAAGACAATCAGCAAGATGAGAAGTTCCAAGAAAATATTAATAGAACTAAATGAACGACACATTTAGTTTGGCATTTTTAAAGATTTACTTATTTAGTTTATGTATATGAGTGTTCTGTCTGTATGTATGACTATGCCAAAAGAGGACATCAAATGCCACTATAGATGGTTGTGAGCTACCATGTAGTTGCTGGGAGTTGAACTCAGGACCTCTAGAAGAGCAGCCAATGCTCTTAACCATTGAACCATCTTTCCAGCAACCTTTAGTTTGACTTTTGTAAATGAGTAAATTATCCTAAATTCAATTTTTTCATAAAAGTGTTCAATTCCTTTAGGAGTATAAATACTAAATATAATATCAAATATATGTAATTTGGAAGCTTAAAACATAATTGCTCTCAACATGAGACTTTTGGAAGTGGAAAGAAAACTTCATGAAAGGTTTGAATGTCACCATTGAGGATTTATATGTCTTTGGCCTCTAAATTGCCTTATTTGCATTGCAGAAATTACACTATAAATCAATCTCATCTCCTATGATGATCTGATGAGTGTTTCTTGGACCTCTCACAACACCCTTCCATCCTTTGGTTTCATACCCCTTGAGTTGTTCCAAACTACTTTTTATTCCCTAATAAGCCATATCACATCCTCATTGTTAACAGCAGTTTTAGCCTTATCTCAAAAAAATACTTATAAGGCAAGCACCACATTCCTTTAGGAGGGACTGTAAGTCAGTAAGTAAAGCATAGAAGTAGCCCATGAATCTTCAGAAACACCAGCTTGAACAAGGCAGAGTCCTCTTTCCCTTCTCTGAAATGTCATTTCTTCTCTTTTTGCTCACAGAATTCCTATTTATTCCCTAAATAAGGCCAAATGCAATCTCCTCCACCTTCTAATCAAAATAAATTGTTTCTTCTCTATTCTCAGTGTCTCCCAAACTCATTGCTCTTATCAAATTTATCCTATTTTACCATTTTTTACTAGGTAATCATGTATCTTCATTGTCTTCTCAGGTTAAAAAATAATTGCAGGCTGTAACTCATACCACTGGTACTTAATATATGTCTACTAAATAAATAATAAATGATTTTTGGTGATACAGTTTGTTCTGCCTTAAACTGCCACCTTCCCTTTTTATTTCTGTCTATACCCTAAGACTCTCTATATCCAGGTCAGCTTTACCTGCTTTATTAACTCTTTCCCTGAAAAGCACAGGCATATTCAAGTATATTCTCTCTTCTGTGTGACAACAGCTCTTGTCCTTTCCTCCTTCTCTAAGCCTGTCACATTGTTTTGTATTGTGCTTTCCCAAACATATTCTTTATTTCTCCTATGTTGTCTGTCTTCGTACTCTGAAGATCATAGCAGGGTCTTGTAAAGTAAAAAAACTTATCTAGTAAAAGTATAAACCTCTAGAATAATCAAAAACACTATTTTCTTCTCCAAGTTACACTGGAACAAAATTGGAATGTAGAAACCATGAGGATTCCAAAAGTAATGCTTTCCTTCTCCCTAATTTAAGTGTTGACTGAGTGACAGCTTCAGTTTTCTGAGTTCAGGCATTAAAAAAATGATGTTCACTTATCTAGGTCTCTGGGTTGTATGAGTGTTTCTATTTTTTTATGGTTAATATTACTGTTATTGCCTTTGTTTTCTTAGTTACTTATTTTGTAGAGGGATAAACTCAAGTGGGCATATAATGTAGAAGCTACTACCATGTGATACACAAGTTCTATGTAGTCTAAAGTAGTAAGTCAACAGTGTTCTTCTCTCACTATTTACAATAGAAAATATCAGAAAAAAACAAGAGAAATTAGTTATTAATTCACACATTTTTCATATGCTTATTCTCTAAAATATAAGATATGCTTACATGCAGGAGCCATGTCTTCCTCTTTCTTATAAACAGACTGGCAGCATTTCTACTTGGTACATTCCCACTTAGGATTCATTGACTAATGAACAAATGAATAGGTAAACAAATAGCCATGAGTAAATGGATTTTATCCCTTCCCCAACCAAAACATATACCAGCCTGATCATCCCAGCCTGTTAAGGATAAATTAAAACTAAGTGAGTTATAATCAAGGCAAACCACTTTCTTTAAACTTTCCAATAACTTATTATCACTACTGTATATAACTTACAAAGAGAAATGTGTTGACTGGTTGACTGGTTTCATGACAACTTGATAAACGCTAGAGTCATATTGGAAGAGAAAATCTCAATTGAGAAAATGCTCCCACCAGACAGGCCCATGGTCAAGCTGATAGTGCATTTTCTTGAATGATGGTTGATAAGGCAGAGCCCAGCTCATTGTGCATGGTGCCACCTCTACCTGGCTGCTATAAGAAAGCAGAATGAGCAGATTATAGGGAGCAAGCCAGTAAGCAGCATTCCTCTAATGGCCTCTACATCATCTACTGCCTCCAGCTTTCTGTTTGTTTGAGTTTCTACCATAACTACCCACAGTGCTGTGTAACCAACCATAAGGTAAAATAAGCCCTACCCCTACCCCAATGAAACCCTCTTCTATAGAAAGGTTAAAGTTCATGTTATAACATCACTCTTAAGCATGGTGTTAAACTTGGAAAACCATCTATGCATTTATAAACCTTCGGTGACTGAGATTTCAAACCAAATTATACTAGGTAAATGGGTATCTAGGATTGACACAACCATCTGGCATTATAATTAACAAGAAGTACATAAGAAATGAAGTATTGCTACATTTTTGGTAGAAAGCGGTTGCAAGTACTAAACAAATAAGTGAAAAATCACTTCCTGTCAGGAAAATATTGGAGGTACTTGACTGTGTGTACAAGAGGCAGCTGCCCATCAGCATGGAAGCTGCTAGAACTATGCAGTGATAACTACAGATGGCTTGCGGTAAAAGCTTCCCACAGAGTAAAGGCTTCAGACATCTGGGCTCTCAAGAAAGACTCTGCACTAACTACAGGAACCAGAACCACTGTAATTAACCATAGGGCTGTCTGCCTGCATAGATCCTGGAAACTACTTGAACAGACTTCCAGTTCAATTATGGCCTATTAGCTGCCCTCATCTATGGAAAGATGCTCTCCCAGTTATAGGACTATATTCACACCCATGACAAAGCATCCTTTAGAAACTGGCTGTGACAGGACTAGTGAGTTGTTTTCACTTGGGATTTTACTCAAACACTGTGACCACAAGAAATTAATCATGCAGGTGAAGTTTTATAAGAACTGTCCAGAGTGTATAAAACTCTGCATGATCGTCTTACTCTTGACAACACAGAAAAAGAGATAGCAGTTAAATTAGAAATTGTCAAACCCAAGCAATTGTTGGGAATTAAATGGTAGTGCTAAAAACAAGTTATAAATGGAAATGTGCCATCCCTCTAAAGCAATGTTAAAACTTCATGACATTGCAGACATTTTCTGAGTCCCTGCTTGCAGAAGGGTTGAAGAGATTGCACTAGTAAAAATGTCAGCCTCAGAGTTTGTCTTGGACCTCATTACCTGAAAATACTACTGGGGTTTTTACACTCTTCCAAATGACTATTTATAGCATTATACCCTGACCTTGAACACCACTTGACATATTACTACAAACCATTTAGGGAAAGGAGAATAACAAAATACAAATGTTGTAAAAGCATGAAATTCCTTGATTTTTTTTGGGGGGGTTCTCCAACAAGAAACGTGGTAAATTGCTGGTTATGCTTAAAACTGAAGATGAGCTATTTGTTCATATTAAACCAAGAAAGCTGTTTGTAGAAAAAGCAGTATTGCTGTTGCTTCTCAGGGCTCCCTTATGGTGTTACTTAATCTTTCTCAAGACTGCTAAAGTCTTAAAAAGACATTCCATATCTTATTAATTTGCAGGAAGCACTATATATTTAAAAACACTTTAACCTGAACAAAAATACTAAAAATGCAAAGTCATTATTGAATAAATACTAGTATTAGGTAGGAAGCAAATATCTGAAGAGCTACCTAATGAAGAATTGAGATGAGATGCTGAGAACAAGAGGTGAAAGTGGGGAAAACAAGGACAAAGGTCCGAGTCAAGTGTGGTTCTCATCAATGATGGAGGAAACATGATCTTTGGATTCTGATGCATCCACACTCATAACTTTGGAATGTTTTAGCTTATCTGACACTCAATTTTCTCATCTGCATGAGAAAGTATAGAGATACTTTTATCTCTTCAGTGGGGAATTTTTAAGCAAATTTAAGTGAACTTCCAAATTAATAGATTTCCTAGACTATACAAACAAAAAAGCACTGAAGGATAATTCATGATTGATCAGGGAGGACTCCAGAAAGCACTTACCTACCAAAAATCACATGCTTACATTTCAAGGGACATAAAACACAAAGCCAAGAAGACAGCCCTGATTGTAAAGATGGAAACAGTACATCATGCTTCAGTCAGAGAGAATTACTTACAGTCAAAAGGACTAGTGAAACTCCAAAATGATTCTCAAGGAATCAAGGTTTTCCTGTCTCCTTTCTAAAATGGAGTGAGAAAGCTGATGCACTTGGATGCTATACTTGTTGGGTTCTTTTGTCAATTTGTCATTAATGGAAATTACCAGGGAAAAGTGAACATCAATTGAGAAATTACCTCTATTATATTGGCCTGAAACATATCTGTGGTGTATTTTCTTCATTGCTAATTGATGTAGAAGGGCCCAGCCCGCCGGGCGGTGGTGGTGCACGCCTTTAATCCCAGCACTTGGGAGGCAGAGGCAGGTGGATCTCTGTGAGTTCGAGGCCAGCCTGGGCTACCGAGTGAGTTCTAGGAAAAGGCGCAAAGCTACACAGAGAAACCCTGTCTCGAAAAACCAGAAAAAAAAAAGAAGGGCCCAGCCCACTGTTGGCAGTGTCATTCCTGGACAGGTAGGATATGTATAAGAAGCTGGTAGAGCATAGACGAGTGTTCCTTCATGGTTTCCGCTTCAAGTTCCTGCCCTATTTTCATCCCTGCCTTGCTTACATCCCTGTGTGACTTTCTCTGTGATAGACGATTACCTGGAAGTAATAGTCCAAAGCCAAACATTCTCTTTCCTTCCTCAAGTTGTTTTTAGTTATTGTGTTTATCAGAGCAACAGAAACCAAACAAGGACAAAATTTAGTACCAGAAGAGTGTGATTGCTGCTTTGATTATGAAGGAATTCAGGAATTCAGAGTTGGAAAGGACACTGAATCCTCAGAGTATAATGGCTTCCTGTGGGAGCTTGGAAAATGAAAAAGTAGAAATAAATGGAGGCCTGGTTTGTGATATCCCAGAATAAAGCAAGGATTATAGCAAGATTATTGGTATAATATTTGGGATTAAGAATCAGTGGATTATGAAACTTTTGTCTTACTGGGACAATGGATGCAGTTAGCTGGAGCTGAAAATTCATCTCTGATTATTAAGAACTCAGTATCATTGAAGCAAAATCTTCTGGGAAAAAATTTTTCTTAGGGTCAGCACACAGAGGTTGTCCAGAGGGACCGAAGGCTGTATCTCAAGATAACAGTTGAACTTGGCAGTTCGTAAGAATCTCCCATGTGGTACTGGTTTTAGAGATGCTAAGGGAGAAGACTTGGCACTATGAGAGGCCACTATGAGAAAGCCTCAGTTAGAGTAAAGACCTCAGGACATTGAAGATGGCAGGAATCGTGGAATAACCACCAAAGACAGTGGCATGTAGAAAGTAGAGCTACCCTAGGACTATGAGAGCAGCTGTGTGTCTTGCAGGTGGCAGAGCAGGAAAAGTGAAACTGCCCAAAACTTCTGGAGCCCAGAAAATCATAAGTGAGCCTGAGATGTTGGACATTGAGCTCTTTACACCTTTGTTCTGATCTGACTGTATTGTAATTGTGCCCTTATTCCTATCTTTTGGAATAAAAAAGTATACAATTTATCTTTATTTTACAGGAATCCACAGTTAAGACTCTTTGTGTTTAACTTGAACTTTTAAATTGCTGGAATTTTTTTAACTGTTACACTTTTAAAGTTGTATTCTGTTTTGTATTACTATATTAGCATGTGATCTTGGGGACAAAGAAATGACATATAACCACATATCTGTTAGATATGTGGTTATATGTCATGTTGATAAGGAGTGAATTGTGGTGGTATTGTGTTCCCCAAAATGTTGTGCACCCTAATAAACTTATCTGGGATCAGAGAACAGGACAGCCACAATATTAAAAATAGAGGATAGGCAGTGGTAGCACACACCTTTAATCCTAGCATTCTAGAGGCAGAAATCCCTCTGGATCTCTGTGAGTTCAAGGCCACATTGGAAACAGCCAGGCATGGTGACTCATGCCTTTAATCCCAGAAAGTGAGCCTTTAATCCCAGGGAGTGATGGCAGAAAGCAGAAGGGTATATAAGGCGTGAAGATCAGAAACTAGAAGCATTTGGCTGGTTAAGCTTTTAGGCTTTGAGCAGCACAGTTCAGCTGAGATTCATTCTGGATGAGGACTGCGAAGCTTCCAGTCTGAGGAAACAGGATCAGCTGAGGAACTGGTGAGGTGAGGCTTATTCTGCTTCTCTGATCTTCCAGCATTCACCCCAATAACTGGCCTCAGAATTGATTTTATTAATAAGAACTTTTAGGATTCCTGCTACATCAAATTATATTGGTTAATTTTCATTGTCAAAGTTAACACCAACTATAGTTACCTGGGAAGGGAGAATTTTGGTTGAGAAATTGCCTCCATCAGATTGTCCTGTCATATGTCTGTGGTCATTTTTTAATTGCTAACTGATACTGGAGGGATCAGCCCACTGCGAATGGTTCTACTCCTAGGCAGATGTTCTGGATTAAATAAGAAAGCTAGACGAATATGAACCAAAGATAGCAAACCAGTAAAAAAATGTTTCTCTGTGGATTCTGCTTCAGACTCCTACCTTGAGTCCTGCCTTGACTGTGATGTTGTACTATGACCAAATAAACTATTTTATCCCCAGGTTGCTTTTGGTCATGATGTTAGTTTTTGTTACCTTGACACAATTTAGAGTCATTTGGAAAGAGGGAAGATCAGTTGAGAAAACCTTTTTATTTGTACACAAGCCTGTGGGGGAATTTTCTTGATTCAGGATTAATGTGGAAGAATCCATCCCACTGTGGGCAATGCTATCCCCAGACAGGTACCATTGAGTTGTATAAGAAAAAAGACAAGCAAGCAATGTTCCTCCATGATCTCTGCTTCTGTTCCTTTCTCCAGGTCCTCACCATGAACTCTGACATCCTTCATAATGGACTATAAAATTAAATAATCCCTTTTCTCCCCAAGTTTCTTTTGGTTATAGTGTTTTTATCATATAGCAACAGAGAACAAATCAGGACAGCAACACAAACAAAATTAAAACAGATATGTTTGTGGGAGTCCCACCTAAAGGACTCTGTGTGTTTAGAATTGTCCATCCAGTTGTGTTCTTCTGGTGGTAAGAACTGGGGCATGGGCTGAGCGGTGGTGGTACATCTCTTTAATCCCAGCACTTAGGAGACAGAGCCAGGCAGATCTCTGTGAGTTCGAGGCCAGCCTGGTCTACAGAGTGAGATCCAGGACAGACGCCAAAACTACACAGAGAAACTCTATCTCGGGGGGGGGGGGGGGACCAAAATGATTAATAATAATAATAATAATAATAATAATAATAATTAGGACACAAGGAAATCATATGGCTGTTATTTACTGTCAAGTAAATAATTATCAATATTTTATGCTCCAAGAAAAACCTTGCATGTAACATTTTAGACCCATATTAGGACATATGAAGATTAAAAACTCATATGTTCTCCACACTGAATTGGATGACTACAGATGAACAAGGGAAGAGACTACAACAGACCATGCAGCACTGAGTTTGTGTGTGAGACATTAGTCAGTCATAGGTAACGCTCACATGTAGCTCATTGGTGCAACATCTACTAAGCATTCATGTGGCCCTGTATTAGATCCTTAGTTACACACACACACACACACACACACACACACACACACACACCCCAGAGGAGAATCAGCTTGATGTGGAGAACTGATCCTAGAGTGAAGGATGAACAAGAAAAGGTAAGTGCAGAATCTGTGAAAACACCCTTACCCTCTTACTTCCAACAGTGCCTAGGTGGGACTCTCCCATATGATAGGTGGTACTTTCTCCTTAATACATTCAAACTGTGAAGGAGGGCTACTTATTGCCTGATATTGTCTAACCCTAATATACTTCAGTTGAGTATTTCTTCAAATACCTGAATATCACAACATTTTTACTGATTAAATCTTATATAACATTTTAAGTTAATATTTTTAATTTTCTCCACAAATAATTTTGATAGACACTCAAAATTTGTATACATTTATGAGGCTCAGTGTATCTTAAGCATTCACCTCTACACACAGAAACATATTCATGGACGAACTTGTGGCCCTTAGAAGTTTTATGTCCTGGCCAAGAACCCACTTGTAGCTGGAGAGTTTCTCTCCAGGTACCACCAAGCCCTGGCAGTCTGACAGCCAGACGCTTATATTATTTAAACTGTCTGGCTTAATGACTCAGGCTTTTAGCTATCTAGTTCTTACCTCTTAAATTAATCCATTTCTATAAATCTATACCTTGCCACATGGCTCGTGGCTTACCAGCGTCTTCACATGCTTCTTGTCATGGCAGCAGCTGGCAGTTTCTCCCTCCACCTTCCTGTTCTCTCAATTCTCCTCTCTGTTAGTCCCACCTATACTTCCTGCCTGGCCACTGGCCAATCAGTGTTTTATTTATTAACCAATCAGAGCAATTTGACATACAGGCCATCCCACAGCACCTACTCTATGACTTCTACCCACATTTCCAACTTCCTCACCAGTTTAAAAACTGTGAAGTAGCACTGTGTTTCTAGCTTAAGCAAATACAAAGCAAATCAGACAAGTAGTTTTCCAAATGAGAATCAGATAGCTTCATAGTGCACCATATAAACAAATGCTTCACTGGATTAGAATAAAAACGAGGGATGAGCTAGATCAGCAAACAGTATAAACGCAATGAACTTGGAACAACATGCCTGAAAGGGCATGTTAGGAAGAAAGATTCAGTTATACCAACCATCAACTGCCACGTGAAGTCAATGGCTTTGAACCTTATCAGTTTTATACCTTGTATTTATTTTTCTTAGGAGCAGTAAGGATAAGAATGTATATTTTATGTTTAATTAACTATGAGATTTAAATCTTCCTTGGCTCAAAACACAGTAATTTTTATATAGATACTGTAGATACAAAGAAAGGGTTCTGTATTCTATCAGTCTTATCACATCTCTTTATTGTTTCTTGAGTAAGAGTTCTTTCTTGGCTTGGGCTAGACCTGGCTTCTGATTCCTGGATACACTGAATTCAGGTAAGAATGTACTAAAAGAACTGTGTGGCAAAATCACCATTGGTTTTGTGGTAGCATGAATTCTGAAGTTCTTCCTTTGCTAGTCGTCTTTCTGTTGTTGTAATAAAATATCCCAAATAAATGACTGAAAAGGAGGAAAGGCTTATTTGGGCTCTTACTTTTATAAGATTCACACCATAGTCACCTGGACCATAGCTTGGTGGGAGAAGAGTGGAGTAGAGAACACTGCTGGGTCTTGTGGCAGCCAGAAAACATGAGTAGGGAAGAAAGGAGGAAGGAAGAGTGGGCAGAAGAGGGTGTTGGGTCCTCTGGAACTGGAGTTACTGGCTTACAGGCTGTTGTGAGGTGCCTAACATAGGTATTAGGAACTGGCTCAGGACCTTCAGAAGAGCAATACATGCTCGGACCACTGTGCCATCTCTCTAGCACTAGTGGGCAACACTTCAGAGGAACTTCAGGAAGTGGGGAACTGGGGTGTTGATCTTAAAGGATATGTCTGGCTCAAGGGAGTCTCAGTCTCTCTGTCTCTGTGTCTGACTTTCTCTCTCTCCTCTTTCTTCCTTCCTCCTTTCTCCCCCCATAAACAAACACACACACACACACACACACACACACACACACACACACACACACACAAAAATACACACACACATACACACAGGGACCACACTTCAACCACAAGTCTCTGTAGGGCCTTCCAGACCCACCCTATAGCACGGGTTTGCTCTAACACCTCTCCATGCTGTTTGTTTCTTACATCCTCAAGCAAATGCTTCATGAATCTTGCACTTGGCTTTTGTCAAAGCAAGACAAAATGAGTGTACTAAACCATCTTGCCAAGAACTGAAATATCCACCAAATGTTTGAATTTTATTTTATTTTAATGCATTCTCCAAACTTGAGAAACACAGTTGCCTTATACGCCTGAATAAAATTGTACCTCTAAAGTTTAGCACTTAACCTCTATATAGTTGCGTCCAAGAGAACTAACTGCTTTGATTTGACTCTACAGATATGTATGTTTCCCTGTCTCCAATCAAAGACTGCTCCTGGAAGTGAATATGTGACATTTGTCACTGTAACCAGTCTAGAAATATTACATAATCAAACATCAGTTTACTCTATCACCTTTTACAAAATTTCATATGTAATTTTCTCCTTTAAAAATGAATATAGTTCTCAGAAAAAAATTATTTCCCTTAAAAATTAAAATGTTCTAAATTTTTCAATAACTTGAGCCATCTCCCTACTCACATGTCTCTCTCTCCCCTGTTTACCACAGAGCTTGGAGTCAAAGCATCATCCTACGAGCACATGGTTCTGTGACCGATCATTTCCCCTCCCTCTCACTTCCCAGCATTTCACTACATGTTTATTCTCTGTAAGTCCTCACAGAATGAAGAAGAGAATGAATCACTAATACCATAGTTACTGAAGACCTTAATAAGCATTTTCTGGAGTTTTATATCTGTCAGCAGGGGTTTTTTTCTGGGTTTTTTTTTTTGAGACAGTGTTTCTCTGTGTAGTTTTGGTGCCTTCCTGGAACTTGCTCTGTAGACCAGGCTGGCCTCAAACTCACAGAGATCCACCTGGCTCTGCATCCTGAGTGCTGGGATTAAAGGTGTGTGCCACCACTGCCTGGCCTGTTTTTCTTCTGAAATTATTTTACAAGCAGCGAAATACCCATAGTCTTTCTCCACATTTCACATCCTACTTTCTTTCCCTGTGCGTTACAGGTGTCTGTACATGCTAATGGACTTTTTCTCTGGGATGGGGATCATTAAGAGAAAGAACTGAGGCAAAATGGACATTGAAAGATCAAATTTGCTCCTGGCCAGAACAATAGGTGTTGATGCTAATGAGCATGTCAGTTTTTATTGAATTTACACAGTTAGTGGACACATCTGGAAACTTTTTGCATGATTTTAAGATGCAATTACTTCAAAACCTTACCTATACTCCTTGAGGTTTCTTTTCCTTTTGATTAGAATTAGAACAAATTGCCTCCATGAAAGCCTAGGACACTGATAGCAAGTTAAGGACTTCAGTGCATTTTCCCAGGAAGGGAAAATGAGAGGCCATTTCAGAGACAGTTCGTCCTAAGAGAAGAAAAAAGCAAAACATTCTTGGCCCAGTTACAAAGTGATTTCATGAAATTGGAAGCTGTGACTTTTCTAGAAAATTAGGGTGATGTCAGCACTAGCTTGGAATTGATGGGGTTCTATTTATTGCCTTTGCTCTGACCCTTACTCCACATAGTGTCCCCCATCCAGGCCTGGAGCCCTTGTGTGTTATCTCTGCAACCTTGTCAGCACTCTTTGCCACTGAGCAAAATTTCTCTGTAAACAAGGCAGTTTCTCTGCCTTGCTGTCTGGCTTTCTCATCAATCCTGCTCCTGCCCTCTGGTCAGTTCTCCCTGCTCTGCATTTTCTCTTCTAGACAGCTCCTAGAAAGAAGGTTTCCTAAAATTAATTCACGTCCTGTCTGGTTCTCCCATCTCTCCACATTTCTCTTCAAGCACATCTTTATTTGCATTTTCTGTCACAGGTCTTTTTTTCTTGTCAAGATGCACAAGCTATATCCAGCAAAGTCCTGTCAGGTTCCCACATCTCTTTCAGAGTGGCCATCCTCTCTCAATACTGCTACTTTGGACCTAAGATATACAGAGAAATGTATGCCATGCTGGGTGTCTGCCAGAAAAAAAGTAAAATGTACAATCAGTAAGCTAGCCAATAAAAAAAGCATTTTGGGATATAGATATTGGTTTAATGTGAGATATTGCTCACCATAAGAAGCCCAAACACCAAGCTACAGTGTCCTTTGTCAACAGTTATTCCAAATACCATCAATTGTCAATGTCTTACACTCAGTTTAGAGTAATTCTACAACTATTCTATGTGTCCCATCAGGACCCAAACAGTAAAGCAGCTGGCAAAAACAGAACGTAAAACCCCCAGGATGAACAAGGGGAAGCTTGGAACTTTTCTAGTCCCAAATCCTGTTTTTGTTTTTGTTTTTCCCTAATAATTATACAAGTCTTTGAGAGATGACTTAACCAAGGTCACAGCAGGAGGTCAAATCGTGTAGCTAGAGTTTTCCTGACTGGGCCACAGTCAGGACAAATCTCTGACACCCACCAGTCCCACAGCCACTCAGACCCAACCAAGTAAACACAGAGACTTATATTGGTTACAAACTGTATGGCCGTGGCAGGCTTCTTGCTAACTGTTCTTACAGCTTAAATTAATCCACTTCCATAAATCTATACCTTGCCACATGGCTCGTGGCTTACCGGGATCTTCATATGCGGCTTGTCATGGTGGCAGCTGGCAGTGTCTCCCTCACCCAGCTTCCTGTTCTCTCAATTCTCCTCTGTTAGTCCTGTCTATACTTCCTGCCTGGCCAATCAGTGACTTATTTATTGACCAATCAGCAACACATTTGACATACAGACCATCCCACAGCCCTTCCCCTTTTCTTTTCTTAAAAAGGAAGGTTTTTAACCTTTACACATCTCCAAAGTCAGCTTGGTATATTTGGGAATTTGGGCGTAGCTTCTCTTACTACTTCCTGCTGGAGGGGGGTGCTGTATCTTATGGGGACACAAAGAAAATTTTAGAATTATGGAATAGTCCATGAGGCTGTATCGTCTGAGCCAGTTGCCTTGAAATGGTTCTGCATGTTGGATCATCTGAGCCATGGTGTCATCGGAGACCTTTCAGGGGGTCTTGGCTGGTCAAACCTGATGTATCTTAATCTGGAACAAATCCATAGCCTCTGGCTTTCTGTGGAAACAAAAGCAGAGCCTCCTTTCCAAAGCAACGTATCCCTACATCCAAATTTTGAAGTCAAGGTACCTTTAAAATATACATTTTGGCATAACTCAACAGCTTTTGTAATCAAATGTTTTTTTCACTTACGAATATCAAAGAGAACATAATCCAGATTCTCTGTGTGGTAGCCATCTTTACGTGGCTTATTTTTTTATATTAGCTTGAGCCTATTGCTTTAAACTGCAGCCTTTTAAGCCTGAAACGGCACTGGCACTGTGGCTGCTGGCTCCGCCCACTTCAGCTTCCCAACATGGCAGTGGTATGTTTTCCGCCAGCTCTGGGAGCCATCAACTCTCAGAAATAGTGGGTCTATGCTTCTATCAAAGCAGCGTGTAGCCCAGAAACCTCTTTTTTTTTGTACTAGCAAAGGCTAAATCCACCACACAGCTTAATGTGCCACTTGCAGAGGCCTCATTCCCGCCATACTGCAGGTCGAGCATGCACGCCAGGAACCCACCATAGTAGCTCAAACACGCAGGCTGCCGCTAGCTTGAAAGAGACAACTAGGAGCTGTTTTTAGCTCCGTTTTAGAATCTTTTTTGTCAGGTTTTAGGTGGAAACTCTTGCCCCATGTTGGACGCCATTTGTAGCTAGAGTTTTCCTGACTGGCCCACAGTCAGGACAAATCTCTGACACCCACCAGTCCCACAGCCACTCAGACCTGACCAAGTAAACACAGAGACTTATATTGGTTACAAACTGTATGGCCGTGGCAGGCTTCTTGCTAACTGTTCTTACAGCTTAAATTAATCCACTTCCATAAATCTATACCTTGCCACATGGCTCGTGGCTTACCAGGATCTTCATATGCGGCTTGTCATGGTGGCGGCTGGCAGTGTCTCCCTCACCCAGCTTCCTGTTCTCTCAATTCTCCTCTGTTAGTCCTGCCTATACTTCCTGCCTGGCCACTGGCCAATCAGTGATTTATTTATTGACCAATCAGCAACACATTTGACATACAGACCATCCCACAGCAAAATCGAAGATGCATATTAATAGTCAGAGTATTATCATTGTGATAAAATTCCTGAGAGAAACAGCTTGGAGGAGAAAAAATCTGTTTTACCCAATGGTTTCAGAGTATTCAGTCAACATTGAGGTGAGATAGGACATGGCAGACGGGTGTGGGAGAACACAGCTGCTTGCCTCACAGAAGCCTGAAAGCAGAAAGACACAGAGATAGCCAGGGTCCTCAGAGGCATGCCCATGGTGCTTCTTTCTTTTAGTAGGCCCTGCATGAAAGTTAGTGCTTTCATTATCCAGTCACCTCTCAAGGAGTAGGTAGAGTAGATAAGCACCCAGACTCCAGCATGTGAGCCTTTAGGGACTCTTTGCTAGCACCGTTCTTGTTCTTTGTTTCTATCCCAAAAATAAAGAGAAAAGGCTTTTCAGTTAAACAGCTTTACTGTCAGCTTGTGCCTATTGCTGCTTTAGATGTTGCTAGTTTGCTGGATTTGTTGATCAGATCTAAAAGTCCGCTACTGATGGAGTCTTTAAAGTCTTCTAAATATGGGCTCACATACTCTTCACACAGGAATAATTGATTTTCTTCCTTTCCTGTATGTCTTTCTCTTTTAAGTCCCTGGGATCAGGGTGGGGGAGGTAAGAGACAAGAAGTAATCATTCCAATATGGAAAAAAAAAATCTTTAAGTAGGGAAAATGACATAACAGAAAATAATGTTAATTTGGAGGCCCAGTCAGTAAAGTGCTTGTCATGTAAGCATGAAAACTTGAAGTCAAACCCTGGAATATGAGTAAAAGTCTGGGCTGGTACATACCCAGAATCCTAGCACTTCAGAGACAGGAGGATCCACGGCACCTGCTGATGAGTCAGTCTAACAGAATTAACAAGCTTAGATTCAATGAAAAACCTTATCTCAAAACAATAACGTGGAAAGTAATTGAGGAAGACACTGACACTGACCTCAGCATGAGTATTGTTTATGTGCACCCTACACATGTACAAATACACACACATACACACAGACAATACAGCTGAAAAGTATTCACTAATTTTAATGTATAAAATAAAATAAACAGAGAGAGAGAAAACTTTTTATAATTTTGAATATGAATCTCAAAAAAACAAAACATCAAAACAAAATATATAAGAGCTATGGAAGTCCCGACAGCAAATGAAGACACGGAGGAAGAAAATAATTTTATCAGTGGAGTCATGGAAAACAGACTGTACAGTGCATGAATCATCACTCAAAACATTATTTCACTGGAGAAGAGAGGATGCGCCCAGGAGCTGCTACAGAGCATCTTTTATGCAGATGTGACTGGAGACTAGAGTATCAAATTCTTTACTTCCTTTTCTTACAAGTCCTACTGAGAAGCGTCTATCATTTGCTTGTTAAAATTTACAAAATTTGGGTTAGCAATACAGTAATGGGTTTCATTGTACATTTTCACGTGTGTGTGTGTGTGTGTGTGTGTGTGTGTGTGTGCCATCATACTTTGCTCTTATTCACCCCAACATTGTCCTCCTTAGCCCTCCCTGTTGACCCACTTTCTGCTTCAAACACTCCCTCCTACTTCCATGTTACATATACTCAGACCTGCTGCCTTGTCACCACAACTATGGACCTTGTTCTTTCCTCTCAGTCTCTTTTCTACTTTCAAGTCTTACACATACACATGTAAATGTAAATGTAAGTTGCACATATAAAAGAGAACACATGATATTTATCTTTCTGATTCTGACTTATTTAATTTAGCATCATGATCTCCAATTCCACCTATTTTCCTTTTCATGTCAAAATTTCATTCTGTTTTACAGAAGAACAAGAATCTATTGCGTATCTGGAATACATTTTCTTTACCTATTCATCTGTTGATGAACTTCTAGGCTGACTGTATAACTTGGTTACTGTGAAGAGAGCAGCAATAAGCATGGGTGTGTAGGTATCTATGTAATCTGTTAACTTACAGTTCCTTGGATATGGAGTCAAGAGTGTCATAACTGCTAAGCAATTTTTACTTTTATTTTTGAAGAACTTCCCTACCGGCTTCTAGAATGGCTGCACCTTTTTACTTTTCTACCAGCAATGTATAAACTCCACTTTCCTCACATACTCAGCAGCATTTATTACCCTTTGATTTCTTGATGGCAGTCATGTTGAGTGGTGTGAGACAGAGTGTCAGTGTAGGTATAGGGGGAGGGACGTTGTTGGTTTGTTTTGTTTTCATTCAGTAAATACTTATTGTCTTACCAGACAGACTGGTTTTGCTGTACCTCAAGATACTGTGATGTTTATTCGTGAAGTTTACACTCTAGCTGAGTGTGGGAATAGACACCTAATAATGTACAAATGGAAACATGTATCTAGGTGTACAGCTGAGCTTATACCACAATAAGCAAATCAAGGTCCATTCTTTCCCACAGATCCTGTCTTCCAGGCAAATAGCTGGAGGCCGGCATCACTATCATTCCTGACACCTGAATTTTGTTTGGTCGGCATCCTATAATCAAGACTGTTGCCATCATGACTCACCATGAAAATTAAATGAATAATTTAAGAAGTTATGAATGCCATATTTATTACTTAGGTCTAAAAAATCATTACAAAATATTGGCAAAGCATTTTGCAGGGAAAATTTTATTACATACTTTTATTTTTTTAATTGAAAATATTTTTATACAGTATATTCTGATTACAGTTCCCCCTCCTCAACTCCTACTAGACCCTTTCCACTTCCTACCTACCCAGATGCACACCCTTTCTCTTTGTCATTAGGATACAAACAGGCATCTATATCATCATCATCATAAATAAGATAAAATAAAAACAAACTTTGGGCCCAGCAAAGATGCTTCTCTATCTCATTGCGGGTTTTAATTTGCATAATCCTGATAGCTTAGGATATTGAACACTGTTTCAAATATTTATTGGCTATTCAAATACTATTGGCTAGTTCTTCCTTTGAGAACTGCCTCTTCATCTCATTAGCCCATTGATTGACGGCATGATTTGAATTTTGTGTGTGTGTGTGTGTGTGTGTGTGTGTGTGTGTGTATTTTTAGTATTTAGTTTTGTAGTATTTTATAGAGTCTAGATATTAATCCCCTGTCAGATGCATAGTTGGCAAGGATTTCTCCTGGTGTGTAGGCTGTCTCTTCACTCTGTTGAGTGTTTCCTTTGCTGTACAAATGATTCTTAACTTGATGCAATGCCATTTGTCAATCCTGGGGTTGTTTCTTGTTCTATTGAAGTCCTTCTCACAAAGACCTTGCCTACACTTATGTCTCAAAGTGTTTTGCCTGTGTTTTCCTGTAGCAGTTTCATGGTTTTGAGTCTTACGTTAGGGTTTTTTGCACATTTTAAATAGATTTTCTTTCTGCTAGAGCTATATGAATCTTGTTCAATTCTTTCCCACCTAGATACTCCATTTTTCCTGTACCACTTGTTTAAAAAGCTGTCTTTTGGGCTGGGCGGTGTGAGTTTGAGGCCAGCCTGGTCCACAGAGCGAGATCCAGGAAAGGAGCAGAGCTACACAGAGAAACCCTGTCTTGAAAAACAAAAACAAAAACAAAAAAAAAAAAACAAAAAAACAAAAACTTTTTTCCAGCGTTTGTTTTTTGACACCTTTGTAAAATATCTGGTGGCTGTAGCTTTATGAGCTTATTTATTGGTCTTCTATTCTGTGCCATTGGTCTACATGTCTGTTTGTGACAGTGAAACAGTTTTTGTTGCCCTAGCTCACTAACACAACTTGTGATCAGGTATTGGGATATCATCACTATTGCTCCTTTTGTTCAGAATTGCTTCAGCTATAGGGTCTTTCATGTTTCCATACAAATGGTAGATTTTTTTCTACTTCTGTGAAGAATGCCATTAGAATTTTAATGGAGCTTACACAATTTATAGGCCATTTTTTGTAAAAAATGACCATATCTACAATATTAATTCTACCAATGTATAAGCATGAGAACACTTTCCATCCTCTAGTATCTTCTACATTTTGCTTAAAGTATTAATTATGATGTCTTTTACCCACTTTGTTAGAATTATTCCTGTGTATTTTTAAACTATTGATAGTAGAATTTTTTCCATAATGTCTTTCTTGATGGTTTGATGTAGTGATACATTGTATACCCTAATAAACTTGCCTGGGGATCAGAGGACAGAGCCAGCCACTAGATTAGACATAGAGGCCAGACACTGGTGGCACACATCCTTAATTCTTTCACCTGGGAGGCAGAGATCCATCTGGATCTCTGTGAGTTCAAGGCTACACTGGAAACAGAGCCAAACATTGGTGCCACACACCTTTAATCCCAGTACTGGGAAGTACACACGCCTTTAATCCCAGGAAGTGACATGGCTGGGTGGAGAAAAGTATATAAGGCATGAGGAAACAGAAACTAAAGAAGGTTAGCTGAGAATCTTTCAGGTGAAGACTCAGAGGAGTTCAGTCAGAGAATTGTGGAGTTGGTGAGGTAATAGGTGGTGGCTGTGGCTTGCTCTGCTTCTATGATCTTTCAGCTTTCACCCCAATATCTGGCTCTGGGATTTTTATTATAAGACCACTTAAGATTTGAACAACAGGTTGATTGTTGGTATACAGTTAGGCTACTGATTTTTGTATATTGATTTTTTAATTGTGCTACTTTGCTGAAACTATTTATTAGAGCTAAATGATTTCTCAAAAAGCATTTAGGGTTTTTCAAGTATAGGTGTGTACTTTCTGTCAATAGGGAAGATATTAATTATTATTTTTTATTTATATGCCTTTTATTTCTTTATACTGTCTTATTGGTCTGAGCTATGGATTAAGTAGTAATTATCTAATAAATAAATAAAATTATTAATATGTGGCTAAGTTAGGGTTTCTATTGCTGAGATAAAGAACCATGACCAAAAGCAACTTGAGGAGGAAACGGTTTATTTTGCTTAAAGTTCCACATCATAGTCTATCATCAAAAGAAGTCAGGAAGGAAACTCAAGGCAGTTACTCAGAGGTAAGAGCTGATACAGAGGCAATAGAGGAATGCTTCATATTGGCTTGCTCTTTCTGCTGTCTCTCCTTCTGTCCAGGGGTGGCACCATCTTCCCAGGGGTAAGCTGTACCCTTCACATCAACCATTAACCAAGAAAATGCCCTAAACATGCTGTGGGATGTCTTTCTGTATGCCATGAATATGTGTTGTTCTGATTGGTTGATAAATAAAGCCATTTGGCCTATGGCAAGTCAAGTTATAGCTAGGCAGGAAATTGAGAAGAGGGGCAGGAAAAAGAAAAGAGAGAAGAGAGAGACAACACCACTACCAGGACAAGCAAGATGTGAAAATACCAATAAGCCATGGCCATGTGGCAACTAATAGATTAATAGAAATAGGTTAAGTTATAAGAGCTAGCTAGCAAGAGTCCTGCCATAGGCCATGCAATTGGTAATTAATATTATGCCTCTGAATGATTGTTTTATAAGTGGCTGAGGGACAGTGGGCCAAGTGGGACTGGAGGAACCTTCTGGATACATAAAGGATTACCTAAAGGCTATCTTATAGAGACATTATCACAATTAAGATTCTCTTTTCACAGATATGTATAGGTTTGAGTTAAATTGACAAAAAGCATCCAGCATGTGCATGTCTGGTGTCCTTAGAGGCCAGAAGTGTATCTGAAGTTTTCCTGGTCCTCCTTGGCCCATGGTCAGGACAAATCTCTCCACCCGCCAGTCCTGCAACCAAGTAAACACACAGAGAATTATATTACTTATAAACTGTATGGTCATGGCAGGCTTCTTGCTATCTAGTTCTTATATCTTAAATTAACCCATTTCTATTAATCTATACCTTGCCATGTGGCTCGTGGCTTACCAGTACTTTACATGTTGCTTGTCATGGCAGTAGCTGGCAGAATCTCCTGACTCAGCCTTCCACTTCCCAGAATTCTCCTCTCTCTTTGTCCCGCCTATATTTCCTGCCTGGCTACTGGCCAATCAGCACTTTATTTATGAACCAATAAGAGCAACACATTCAGAGTATACAGAATATCTCACAGCACAGAAGAGAGTATTAGATCCCCTTGAACTGGATTTTTGGATGGTCATGAGTCACCATGTATGTGGTAAGAATCAAATCCTGATCTTCTGTAAGAATAGCAAATGCTCTTAACCACTAAGCAATCTCTCTTGACCTAGTCTCTTTAATTTTTAATGTAAGCATTAATTAATGACTATAAACATTCATTTTTGGACTACCCTCACTATATTCTAAAGCTTCCAGTAAGTGACAGTAATCAATATTTGACACAATATTTTGGATCAGAATTTTATAGCACATGACCAATGAAAATCCCACCTCACTGTTTCTGGGGCCAAATATAATTTTTTCTTGCTATACAAAAATAAATCTTATGAAGGCCATGGGAAAGTGTTTTTATATAATGATGGAATTGAGTCAATACATCCAGTGCAGAATACTGCATTAATTGTGTATATTCAAGGGTTTTTACTCATATTAATGAGTAGTTTTAATCAGACCAATAAGTGACTCATCTATTCTCTCATTCTTCCTATTAGAAAGAACAAGTACCTAAAATAATGGACCTCACTTGTGAATGAGGTAGGAGAAAGAATGAAAGGCACCCACTATTGGAATCTCCAGGGTATTTAAGTTAGTTTCCCAAGAGGTATTCTCTTTCTCCCTTCACCTTGTACTTACTTACACATGAATTGTTTGGACTGAAAATAAAACATCAGTCTTCCTTTTTCTAAGTATTCTTTACCTAAAAGGGAAAATAGCCTTCTTAGTTTTAATCACATACAACTGTATAAGACACAATTCACTGGGTCACATCAATTTGTCTGAGGTATATCAGAAGACATGTTCACCAAGGGTGCTTACAAACCCACTCTCAAACACTTAAAGAAAACCTGTTGCTCAGAGAACTTTAAATTACTAGATCTATCTTATCAACAGCCTCTGGACTGTTTGTTTTTTATTTAAATAAGATAATTTGGAAAGGATTTTTATATATCTTTGGTCTGGTGATTTGAAAAATATTTTTAGAGATCCTGCATTTGAATTCAAGTAATTGAGGATAGATATTTGAGGCACAAAATGATAATTGTTAGAACAAATGTGGGCTGGCATAATTTCAGACTGATGGACACTGATGAACTTATTCTCTTAAAAAGAGTCTTTCCAAGGAAGTTGCTGTTTATATTTTGTCACTGGTGGTTAAGTCTATACGGAGTATTTACAAGTTTTTGTCCTCTCACTCACAGAATGGAAATAAGGGTTCAAATAGTTTTAAGAAAGTAACCAAGTAATTTGATTCACAGCAAAAGCAATAGAACAGGCTAGATGAGATAGCCTGTCAAGAATGAGAGTGGACAAAATGATCATAAAATGTATGCAAGATCCTCAAATATTTTTGAGGCTTTCTTTTATGGGGTTCAAGCAGAGTTTGATTGCTAAGGGGAATACCATATGTAGTTCTCTGTTTTTATTGACCTGTTTGGATTCTATAAGTCTATGCTCAGTGCTGAAGTTCTGTCCCATGATAACTTTTTTTGTTTGTTTGCTTGTCTGTTTGTTTGTTTTTTGAGACAAAGTTTCTCCATGTTGTTTTGGTGCCTGTCTTGGATCTCACTTTGTAGACCAGACTGGCTTGGAACTCATAACTTTTAAGAGATACTGTTTGGCCAAATGAACTAATCATTTCCCTGAGAAGATTATTCTTAGTCTTATCTTCCTGAATAAGAATTTTCTGGGATTAAAAAATTAAGGTTTACTAACCAGATGCATGATTGATTACACATAGGCATAAGAAGTTAAATAGAGGATTATCTATAAAAGATCATTTAGAGGGCACAGTTTGCTCTGGTCTGCATGAACCCAAAAGTAGTTCAGGTCAGATCAGCCCATTATCCTATAGTTCCCAGATGTGTTCTGGGATGTGTTTCAAATAAGTGGGCATTATCAAGGGTTTTGTAAAGGGAGTAAACCAGGTATATGAGCAATTTGATTCTAGGTAAATTGTTTAAAGAGAGGATAGTGCATAACCTAAGTGGAGTTCCAGTTTGCAAAGTTATTCCCTATGCTTGGCTGTCTCAGTTTGAAGGGGTACACTGTTCAAAAATAGGAGCTGAGGATAGAAAAATGGCTCATTAATTAAGAATGCTGGCTGCTCTTTCAGAAGATCATAGTTCAATTCCCAGTGCCTACGTGGTGCTCACAACCATCTGTAACTCCATTTCCACCGGTCCAATGTCTTAACAGGTACTGCACAAAACATACATGTAGGTAAAGCATCCATACACATAAAATAAAAATAAAGGTTAAAACTTTTAAGAGACAATGTTTGTCCAGATGAACTAATCATTTCCCTGAGAAAATTATTGTTAGTCTTATCTTTCTGGATATGAGTTTTTTGGTATTAAAAAATTAAGGTTTGCTAATGTGGGTGGCCTCATTATCTCTTCTGGGAGTTATATGGATATCGATGGTATCCTCGCTAGAAAGGCCAACAGCTGATAACAACCACAATTCATAACAAATAAAGGAAGTAAATTTCAATGAGGTTAAAAACAAAACAAAAGGTTAGCTGATGCTACTGGCAGAAAAAAAAAAAGAGCCACAAGGTCAGTACCTGAGAGAGAAGTCATAAAAAAGGAAGCAAAATAAAAAATATATTTATGTGAGTTGTCATAGAAACCAGGAAAATTTTACTTGTATATTGTGTTAACTCAATGCAGCAGGATGGGCCTGGCTACAGAAGTGAACCAGACAATCTAGGGAAGGCAATGATACCTGTGTTTCTCTAGCCATTTCCTAGTCATCTCAAGGACTGGGACTATAGGATAGAGAACCTCATGAAAAGAGTGAGAGGACTTGACCTCATCGAGACAGTCAGTAAGTACTAGAGAAGAAAGTCACTCCTTGGTTAACTGCCTCTGTTTGCCCAACAGTGGCTTCTCCAATAATGTGTGTGGCTATGCTTTTTCCTCAGGATCGTTGGCTGCATTGGCCCATGAGGGTGGAGGTAATAGAAGTGAGGAACAGAGTTCAGGGAACAGGGTACACACAGCTGTGGGTACAATGAAGACAGCCCTCTGGGAGACAGACTTCAGTGAAGCTGCTCAGCTTTATTACAGAGCATAAGGAATATATAGGATTGGGGGGCCTGGGAACAAACCCTAATTTACATTATGTGGCATGGTCCTATTATAAGGCTCCTAGCACAAGTCTTACTTATACGTGCTTCAGGGTAGGCTTCTAGCAGGAATCTGTGTGAAGGGTCAAACTAAAGATAAATCAGGCATCTAGTTTAGAGACAGAGTTCAGATAAGGTCAGTCGTCCCAGCCCAAAAACATTCTCTAGGTAAGGGTTAGTAGAGAGCAGAAAGTTTCACAGGGGAGAGAGGAAGTCTCTGTGTTGTCCAGCTTTTGGAAAAAGCTGCCAGACCATTATAGACTGCAACCTCTGACCAGACAGCAAGGACTTCCAGCATCAAACATTGTGTATTTCCTGACACATACACTCAGAGTGAAGAAAACATAGCTTCTGTGGTATTCTTTTTTGTACTTTTTTGTTTGTTTGCTTCTTTTTTTTTTTGTTTTATGACTGAAGTTGTTGTACATTGTATGTATATCTGTGCAGCAAGTGTACAAAGTGCCCACAGAACCCAGAAGAGAGTTTTAGATCTTCTGAAATTGGCTGGCAGATAGTTGTTAGCAACTATGTGGGTGCTAGGAATTGAATCTCGGTACTATAGAAGAGCAGCCGGTACTCCTGACCACTAAACCACTGCTCCACCCCATTCTGTGGTATTCTTGAAAAAACGAATAACCTAATTCTAACCATGAGATTTGGGCTATAATGGTTACTATTATATGTCAATTTGACTGGATCAAACAGTAGCCAGGTGTTTGGCTCAATATTATTCTGGATGTTTCTATTAAGATGTACCTGTTGCACTTAACATTTAAATTGGTAAACTGAAGAAAGAAAAATACCCTCCACACTGTGGTTGACTTGTGAATCAGTTGAGAACCTGAATAGAGTAAAAGCTGTTCTCTGCTTTGTAAAAGTGAAATATGCCTGGTGGCCTTCAAATAAGATCAGCTGTTGATCCTCCTCACTGGGTTGTCAGTTCTTCTTATTCTGCAACAGTTGCCAGCCTTCACATTCAAACTTAGAAGCCAGCAGTGCAGACTGTGGAATTGCCAGCTTCTGTAACATGCATGACCAGGCATAAGCACATATGTACCATTCCCAATTGGTTCTGTTTCTTTGGGAACCCTGACTAACATAGAAGCAAGTTAAGAAATACCTAATAGGAGGCATGGTATCCAACTGGTAACCCCACAATACAGACAGCCTGAGTTAAACCCTGTGAGACACTACACAAAACAAAAACTAGTGAATATGGGAAATAAATTTGTAAAAAAGAAAGGGTTGAAAGAGATGGTGTAAATAAGAGAAGAAAGCAGAGATGAGTAAGCAGAAGGCATTGTATACAAATAAGAAATTATCACAGAACAACATTTATTAAGAAAAAAGAGGTGTCCTACAAAATAACCAACCAATATTCTTTCAAAATCATAAAATACAAGGAAAAAGCAGGAACTTCCACAGATTGGGTCAGATTAAGGAAGCATACAGTGGAATGCAACAATTTGGATTGGGTTCTGGAGCAGAAAGGTGGTTTGGAGGACAATGATGATATTCAAATAAGATCCATACTATACGCAAAATTGTACCCATGTCCAATTTCTTTGATAACTGTACTATGGCTATGTAAAATGTTATTTATCAGGAATAGCTCAGTGAAGATAAATAATATGGTTTACAAGTTTTCTATACATCTAGAAATGTTTTGGAATAAAAAATTAAAAATTCATTTATAAATTTATGTACACCCAATGGGCTAGGTGATAAAGAAGCATTTGACCAGGAACCACTTGTTCTACTTCCATAAATATGCCTTAAATGAGACACCAAGTTGAAAGGTGTAAAATAAGAGACTAGCATTCTCTGTCTGGATTGTCCTGACATGAAGGAGCCATGTGGCAGGCCATGTATTGCTATGTAGAAGACAAGTGTTACATCAAGATGGGAACAGGACCTTTGGTGCAAGAAATAGAAAAGGGCAGTGAAGTAGCCCAGGAAGTCAGAGCAAGCTTCCATAAGAGAAGAAGGAGTTGGGTGTTTAAAAGCCTGGGACTCCCCATTCCAGTTCCATCTTCTTGGTGCTCAGCCTCCTGATGCAGACCCAGGGTCTAGGGATCTCCCAGTTCTTCCTTGCCTTTTCAGCCTTTCTTCTTAGCCCATATCAATCCCTTTGGTACTGCTTTCCTATTCACAGAACAGCTCTCTATCAGAGACTCCAAAGCTACCACATTCAGCTAAGACCCAGGATAGACAACAGCAAACAAATAATAGTTTGTTCACCCAACAAAGGTGAGATCAGATATCTACACCAAGAAATGTTTCAAAGGTCATATCTCTGAATGCCTAGATTCTAGTACAAAAACAAAACATGAACAATCAAGATAATATGCCTCCTAGAGAAGCCACCAACCCTATTGATATAGACCCCACCAAAAGTAATTTTTCTGAAACACAAGACAAGGACTTCAAAACAGCAATTCTGAATATGTTTAAAGACCTTAATAAAAGGGATTTAAATAATAATGAAGACCATGAAAACACAAAATGTTTAATGAAATGATGAACAAAAATCAAGACATGAAAGTAGAACTTGACAAGGAAGTATAACCACTAAAGGAAACTCAAAGTGAGATAAAATGGGAGATAAAAAAAACTCAGCCGGGCGGTGGTGGTGCACGCCTTTAATCCCAGCACTTGGGAGGCAGAGCCAGGCGGATCTCTGAGAGTTCGAGGCCAGCCTGGGCTACCAAGTGAGTCCCAGGAAAGGCGCAAAACTACACAGAGAAACCCTGTCTTGAAAAACCAAAAAAAAAAAAAAAAAAAACCTCAGGAGGTCAAATAGTAACCTTGGATATCAGCCTTCCTAACAAATTAAAGGGCATGGAAGAGAGAATTTTAGGTCTTAAAGACACGGTAGAAGAAACAGACAGCTCAGTCAAATAATATGTTAAATATAAAAAGATTCAGGCACAAAATACCCAAGAAACCAGAGACACTGTGAAAAGACCAAACATACAAATAATAGGTATAGAGGAAAGAGAAAAAACCTGGGTCAAAGGCACAGAAAATATTTTTTAACAAAATCATGGAAGATAATTTCCCCAATCTAAAAAGTGAGATTACTATTGAAGTACAAGAAGTATACAGCATACCAATAGACAGAACTAGAAAAGAAACTCCCCATAACACATAATCAAACCACTAAATACACGTAACAAAGAAAGAGTATTAAAATCTGAAAGGGTAAAAGACTAAGTTACATTTAAAGGCAAGACCATGGGAATAACAGATGACTTTTCATTGGAGCTTCAGAAAGCCAGAAGGGCCTGGAAAGATATTCTACATATTCTGATTGTCTACAAATGACAGCCCAAACTGATATACCAGGTAAACTATCAATCACAATTAATTAAGAAAGAAAAACTTTTATGTTAAAAACAATTTGAAGGAATTTGCTATTGTTTGAAATTTGGTTTGTGTTCTGGCAAATAAACCTTGCTTGGAGTCAGAGGGTGGAGCTAGCCACCAGCTAGCCATAGAGGTTTGGAGGTCTGTACAGAGAGGAAACAGGAAGTGATAAGGTAGGATGTAGACAAGAACCGCATACTCAGGAAGGCAGGGGAAGTTTCAGCAAAGGCTGACATTAGACCAAT
This sequence comes from Peromyscus eremicus, assembly GCF_949786415.1. Taxonomy (NCBI): domain Eukaryota; kingdom Metazoa; phylum Chordata; class Mammalia; order Rodentia; family Cricetidae; genus Peromyscus; species Peromyscus eremicus. The sequence goes on along the minus strand of NC_081421.1, from coordinate 20,982,429 downwards.
AAATAAAGATCAACAAGGAACAGACAAGGTAACCCTTTGCCAATGGAAAATGCTGGCATGAGGCGGGGGGCTCTTGCAGGCTCTCATATGTCATCTTTGGTTTAGTCGTTCCCTGTCACTCTGGGGGAAACTCCTCCCCAGAGCAATTGAAGAACCTAGTGCCTATTATAAAAACCATACTGCTCTGGGTGATAGAACAGGTTTAGAAGATAAAACAAAAAATTTCAGGAGAAACCATAAAGCAAAAATTTAGGAAAATTTCTATAAATGATCAAAGACCAAAACTAAAAATGAGAATAAATGACACTGTAATTAAAGGTTTTATAGACACAGGAGAAAATGTAAAGAATAATTGCACCAGAATCTTGACATCCAAATTGGCCTCTTCAGGAGGTAAATGTTCAGCTTTCAAGGACTGGAACATTTTCTCAGATAAAATAAAACATGAGATGGGACAAATGTATAGTGCCAGAAGGAAGAGAGGAAAATTAAAGCCATATGTGGCTAATATAGCAATGAATTTATGGTGATGTGATTTGTTACAGCAATGGAATACCTAGATTAACATTCTTCCAGTTTCAGAAACAAACCATAAGCTAACATGTTTTCTGGGAAAAATATTAAAGGGTATTGTAAAGAACAGCCACCTACCATCCAACCTTTACATAAACAGGGCACAACATCTGCTGATCTTTCGAGGGTACCAATAGCCCTACCACTAAAATAGTTAACTGACAAACTTGTCTGGATGGAACAATGCTCTTTGACAAAAGAAAAATTGCAGGCCTTAGAACAGCTGGTACAGAAACAGTTAATGCTCAACGTATTGAAGAATCAGCCAGTCCTTAGAATTCTCCTGTATTTCTTATTAAAAAGAAATGTGGAAAATGGAGAATGGTAACAGATCTACAAGCCACTAATAAGGTGATTGAGAAAATGGGGTCTTTACAGCCTGCAATTTTCCTGCCTTTTTTATTACTAAAGGATGATCAATTATTGTTACTAATTAAAAAGACTGTTTCTTTACTATAGCTTTACAAGAACAGGATAGAGAAAAATTTGCCCTCACAATGTCTATTTATAATAATTATCAGCCTGTAAAAAGATGTCAATGGAAGATTCTCCCACAAAGGATGTTAAACAGGTCCACCCTGTGTCACTATTTTGTACAACAGCCATTGGAAATGGTTTGTGTACAATTTCCTCAATCTATAATTTACTCAAATGTAGATACTTTAGAGAAAATGTTTGAAGAAATAAAGATAATTTTGCCTTGTTGGGGATTACAAATTGCTACTAAAGAAAAAAAAAGAGCATATTCTATTAATTACCTAGGATATAAAATAGGTTTACAAAAGATTCAATCCCTAAAGGTACAAATCAGGAGAGATCAATTGTAAACTCTTAATGACTTTCAAAAATTGCTGGGAGTCATTAACTGGCTATGGCCCACAATTGGATTAGCAACTCTAAAACTGAGTCATTTGTTTCAACCCTTACAAGGTGACAAGGACTTAAATAGTACAAGAAAAATATCAGCTGAAGTTGATAGAGAGTTGCCTTTGGTAGAAAAGAAATTACAGGATGCACATGTGGATCATTTGGATGATTAGCTTGATTGCATTCTGGTTATCTTACCATCTACGTATTCTCCTACCAGAATTTTAATATAGAGAGAAGATAATATCCTAGAATAGTTATTTTTACTACACAAATAGAGTAAAATGTTAAAATAGAACCAGCAGAAATTGTGGTACCTTTTACTAATGATGAAATTTTCACTTTGTGGGCAGAAAATGAACATTGGCAAAGAGCTTGCAAAAAAAATTGGGGAGAGATTAGGACCAAAAATCCCAAAAGCAAGAGAATTCATTTTATAAAGAGAACTAACTGGATCCTTCCTCACATTGTACTGGGAATACCAATTTCTGGAGCTCCTACATTCTATACTGATGCAAATAAATCAAAAAAGGAGATTATACATCAGGAAATTTGCATAAAGATGCTCAAAATCCTTATGATTCTATTCAAAAGTCAGAATTATATGCTATTCTCATGGAATTATTAGGTTTTCCAGAACATCTTATAAATAGTTATTGACTCTCAATATGCAGAAATAGTTGTTTTACATATTGAAACTGATGAATTTATTCCAGGTGATACATAATTGACTTTGCTATTTATTCAGTTTTAAGAAATAATCAGAAAAAGAAATTATCCCTTATGTATTAAATCCCATGCCAGTCGATAATGACCTCTAGCACAAAATAATGATGAAACTGATCAGCTATCAGTAGGAAATGTGCTAGAAGCCTCAGAATTTCATAAAAACCACCATGTCAACAGCAAGGGTTTTAAAAAGGATTTTTTTCATCACTTGGCAAAAAGCCGAGGAAATTAGAAGAAAGTATCCTGCTTGTTTCTTGTATAATCAAACTCTACTACCTGCAGGAAGTAACCCAAAGGTACTCAAAGAAATAAAATGGATGTGCTTCATTTTGCAGAGTTTGGAACATTAAATATGTACACTACATCACTGATACCTATTCAGGATTTCAATGGACAACTGTGGTGGTATTTTACTTGTACTGAAATGTGATTTTAATTGTATGTTAATAAATAAAGTTGCCTGGGGGTCAGAGTTTTAGAGCCATAGCAAGTGCGTGGCGGTGGTGGCACACGCCTTTAAGGACCTGGAGGGCGGTACATACAGGCAATCACAAGGCAGTCACGTGTTTAGTTTACAACCAATGAGAAGACAGAACATCTAGACTATATAAAGACATACACACAGAAAGAGGCCCCTTTTTTCAGAGAGCTCTCTTGGCTGAAGCAGGATAGCTGAAGCAGTAAGGGTAAGGCTCTTATTTCTGACCTCTTGGCTTTCTTCTCTGAATCGGCTCTGTGTTTCTTATTTAATAAGACAGTTGGTTACATCTACATTTGGCACCCAACGTGACAATCCATTAAAACCGCTTAACTTGGCTTGGCGGCAGGTCCCGTTTCCCGCCAGGGCGGCCGGCTCCCTAGCCCGGGCCCAGGTCGGCTTGGCCTCAGGCCGGACTAACCTTGAGCTACTTGCTTAAAGCCAGTGCTACAAACAACTCAGGCCTGCCCTGCCGAACAGGGCCCCTGCCTGTAAAACCAATGCACGTGGTTGGAGCTTAAGGTAGCCAGAGCCAAGGCTTGACTAGGCTCAAGCGGGAACACGTGGCTGGATTCAAGCTCTTAGACAGAACTTGTGGCTACGCTTGCTTGCTCTCTCTCTCTCTCTCTCTCTCTCTCTCTCTCTCTCTCTCTCTCTCTCTTTCTCTCTTTCTCTCTCTCTCTCTGGACTCACACCTCGGACACTAGGTGGCTGTTTGAAATTCCCTCGGATTGGTACTGTTCTACAAGGACTTGGTAAGTCACTTAACATATCAGATATTTTAAAGGAAACTATTTAAAAGAAAAAATTTTTTCCACATTAACTTGGTTCAAGAATGAAGCTAAAAACATAGAAAAGCAGTGGAGGGATAAAGGAATACAAGTCTGCCAGGATCAGCTTATTGGAGGTCAATACGCTTCAGCACAAACACAATGTTTATATGATGTCCAAACCCTAATTTTGTCGAACAGCAGCCTTGAATGCATGGGACAGAGTTGAGGAACCAGGAAAAAAAACTGAGTCATTTACAAAGGTTATACAAGGCCCAAAAGAATCTTTCACAGATTTTTTACAAAGACTGGCTTCAGCAGTAAAGAGAATGGTCCCGGATTCAGAAGCTAGTAAGATAATAATTGAATCTTTGGCCTTTGAGAATGCGAATGCAGCATGCAAAACAATAATCAGGCCGTTAAAGGCAAGATCTGCACCTTTGGAAGATTGGATTAGAGATACGGTTAATGTTGAAGCTCATGAGCATGATGATACATGGGTAGGAGGAGCAATTTCAAAAGGTTTGAGGAATGTTAGATGTTTTGGATGTGGAAAGCAAGGACATTTGAAAAGGGACTGTAAACAGGTCATTCCTAGAAACAATGTTTCTTCAAGGAACAATGGCAACAGAATGCCCCTTCCTTCTGGAGTATGCAGAAGGTGTGGTAAGGGAAAACACTGGACCAACAATGTAGATCAACAAGGGACAGACAGGGTAATCGTTTGCCTCAGTCTTCGGGAAACTCCCAGAGGGGCCTCATGCAGGCCCCAATAGCAAATCCAGTTCAAACCTTTCCTGCAGTCGTAGAGGAAACCCCTACCCAGAGCAATTAAATAACCAAATGCCTATTGGAATAAGTCATGCTGGTCAGGATGATGAAACAGAGAGAATAGAAAATTCAGGAGCAAATATAAAGAAAATTTTTTGGCAAACTTTTATTAATGAACAAAGACCAAAATTATCGATAAAAATAAATGGTGTTTTGTTGTCTGGTCTGGTAGACACAGGTGCGGACATTACCATAATTGCACCAGAATTTTGGCATCCAACTTGGCCTCTTCAGGAGGTAAATGTTCAACTGTTAGGAATTGGGACATTATCTCAGGTGAAACAGAGTGCAAGATGGCTCGAATATATAGGTCCAGAAGGACAGAGAGGAAAATTAAAACCATATGTAGCTAACATAGCTATGAACTTGTGGGGTCGAGACTTGTTGCAACAATGGAATACTCAGATTAATATCCCTCCAATCTCAGAAACAAATCATAAGTTAGCACATGTTTCTGAGAGAAATATTAGAAGGCATTATTCTGAATGGTCACCAGCCATCCATATTATACAAGAACAGGGCACAACAACTGATGATCTTCCAAAGACACCAACAGCTCTACCTTTAAAATGGTTAACAGACAAGCCTGTATGGGTCCAGCAATGGCCTTTAACAACAGAGAAACTCCAGGCTTTAGAAGAGCTGGTAGAAAAACAGTTAAATGCTCAGCATATTGAGGAATCAACCAGCCCTTGGAATTCTCCTGTATTTGTTATTAAAAAGAAATCTGGTAAATGGAGAATGGTAACAGACCTTAGAGCAATTAACAAAGTAATTCAGCCAATGAGCTCTCTACAATCTGGAATTCCTCTGCCTACTCTGTTACCAAAAGGATGGCCTCTCATAGTTATTGATTTAAAAGACTGTTTCTTTTCAATACCCTTACAAGAAAAAGACAGAGAAAGATTTGCTTTCACAGTGCCTACTTTTAATAATTCTCAACTGGTTAAAAGATTTCAATGGAGGGTCCTCCCACAGGAAATGTTGAATAGCCCAACTCTGTGCCAATATTTTGTACAACAGTCATTGGAAGTGATACGTAAAAAATTTCCTAAATCTATAATTTATCATTATATGGATGACATTTTACTAGCTGACTCAAATGCAGATACTTTAGAAAGAATGTTTGAAGACGTAAAGAAAATTTTGCCTTGCTGAGGATTACAAATTTCTCCTGAAAAGATACAAAGAGGAGATTCTATTAATTATTTAGGATATAAAATAGAGCTACAAAAAATTAGACCCCAAAAGGTGCAAATTAGGAGAGATAGACTACAGACTCTTAATGACTTTCAAAGATTATTTGGAGATATTTCTCATCTACGAACTATTGTTGGGGTAAAAAATGATGAACTGCATAATTTGTTCAAAACCTTAGAAGGTGACAAGGACCTAAATAGTCCAAGAGAGTTATCACCTGAAGCTGAGAAAGAATTGGCCTTGGTAGAAAAGAAAATACATGAAGGGCATGTGGATCGTATTGATCCAAAGCTGGATTGCATTTTGGTTATTTTACCTTCTAGGCATTCTCCTACAGGAATATTAATGCAGAGGGAAGATATTATATTAGAATGGATATTTTTACCAAATAAACCAAACAAAAAATTAAAAACTTATATAGAAAAAATCTCTGACTTGATTTGGAAAGGAAAATTGAGACTTCGTCAATTAGCAGGAATAGACCCAGCAGAAATTGTCATACCTTTAACTAAGGAGGACATTGAAAAATTATGGACAGAAAATGAACTTTGGCAAAGAGCTTGCAGTAATTTTTTGGGAGAAATTTACAGCAAATATCCCAAAAGCGATAAAATTGATCTTATAAAGAGAGCTGATTGGATCTTGCCTCAAATTGTATGGGTAAAGCCCATATCTGGAGTTCGTACATTTTATACAAATGCCAACAAACAAGGAAAGGCAGGTTACAAATCAAAAAATTTAAATAAAATGGTTCAAAGTCCTTATAATTCAGTTCAAAAATCAGAATTATATGCTATTCTGTTGGTATTAATGGATTTTTCAGAACGTCTCAACATAGTAACTGACTCTCAGTATGCTGAAAGAGTAGTATTACATATTGAGACTGCAAAATTTATCCCTGATGCTTCAGAATTAACTTCATTATTTATTCAATTACAAGATACAATCAGGAAAAGGAGTCATCCTTTATATATAACTCACATTTGATCCCATACTGGTCTGCCAGGCCCTCTAGCACAAGGCAATGATGAGATTGATAAATTATTAATAGGAAATGTGCTGGAGGCCTCAGAATGTCATAAAAAACATCATGTCAATAATAAAGATTTAAAAAAGGATTTTTCCATAACCTGGCAACAAGCCAAAAAAATAGTAAAGAAATGTCCTACTTGTTCCTTCAACAATCAAACGCCATTACCAGCAGGATGTAACCCAAAGGGTACTCAAAGAAATAAAATCTGGCAGATGGACGTGTTTCACTTTGCAGAATTTGGAAAACTAAAATATGTACACCACACTATCGATACTTATTCAGGATTTCAGTGGGCAACTGCTTTGAGTTCTAAAAAAGCTGATTCTATAATCACTCATTTGCTAGAAATTATGGCCATCATGGATATACCTGCACAAATCAAAACTGACAATGCTCCATCATATGTCTCTGTTAAAATGAAACAGTTTTTTGCTTATTACAATATAAAGCATATTACAGGCATACCACATAATCCTACAGGTCAAGCAGTTATAAAAAGATCAAACAGAACTCTAAAGGATATGCTAAATAAACAGAAAGGGGCAACAAAAACCCCCAGAAATAGACTACATAATGCTCTATTAACTTTGAATTTTCTTAATGCCAATGAGAAAGGAACAACAGCTGCAGAGAGACATTAGATAATAGAAAAAACTACAGAATTAAATCAGCCTATATACTTTAAGGATGTGCTGACCTCAGAATGGAAACCAGGATATATGTTACGTTGGGGACGAGGTTTTGCTTTTATTTCTACAGGAGAAGATAAGTTATGGGTACCATCAAAATTGATAAAGGTTCGATTTGAACAAGAGAAACCTCTTAATTAGAGGAGGTGATAGCTCATCAACCAACATGAACATCCAATTTAAACTAACTTATACCAATAACACATGTCTTTTCATTTAATCAGATAATAACTTGCCAAAAAGAAACATCCCCAAAATTAATCTTGGGGAAAAGTTTTTGTTTTTGTCTTTTAGGAAAATGAAGGTTAAGGAATCTGAAGAACACTGGACAAATAAGACAACTAAAAAAAAGGGACAAATCATCTATCCCAGGAAGCAGAATGAAATGGCATATGGGTATATATTATCTAAAAAATTTTATGTCTTCCTAAATGTTTGTTTCTGCTTTTCTCTAAAGATTTAACACTATTGGTCTTCTAATAGTCCCAGTCCAATTAAAACTTAAAGCTGACTTTGGAGTTGGAGAATGGCTCTCTCCTTCTTTAAACTCAAGCATGTTGTTATAAGGAAAATGCAAACTCCCTGTATCATGCCAGAATAAAAGAGCCATCTTCTGCTATGAGACAGGAGAAAAGCCAAATTAATTAAGGGACTATTCTATTACTAATCTCAACTCTTTGATTCTATTCTGATTCTTTAAACTTTTCTTAAAGTATAAATTTATATCAAAATTTACAAGATTAATATATATATACATACATTTTAAACTTTGCTAAGATATGAATGGTCATATAGAGTACTAATTAATTCTAGAAAAAAGGCTTCAATTAGCTGCATATATATATCTTTGTGTTCGAGTCTCTTATCAGTTTTCTGCAGGAATTCACGGCCAGGCCTAACATCAACTGAAGTCTCCAGGAAGAAGTTGGGGCCCCACAACAACAACAATTCCACATGGACAATAATAACATCACTAAGCTGATAAACATCATCTACAGATCAGCTTTGAACTACAAGGTGCTCAGAGCAATTTTGAGATGACTAGCTGAGATGATCCAGTCTCAAAGACTACTTGAATAAGGACTTGAGATTAACCCTGAACTTTGGCATTATACACAGAATGGATAATGAAGGATATAGTTACCTTTCCTAGAATTTGACAATTAACCTAAAATTTTTCTTTCAGGATAAAGATAACTTCGCCCATAACAAGCAGGAAGCAATTTTAAGAATACGACGCCCACATTCCCAAAGAGGTGGTGTGGGGTGGATGGTTTTTTGGTCTTTTTAATGGGTTTTGGGTCTGGGATAATTTTCATTGTTTAGGGGGGTTGGTTACAAGTTGTTGTCAAGGGTTAGGAAAAAGACTAAGCAGATTAGATTTAAGGTTCTTATTTTAAAAAAAAGAGGGAGGAAAAAAAAGACAATTACTAGTTTTAAATACTTTACATTGGATTGGATTCTTTTATATTATATACAAATTATATATATTGAAATTGATATTGTTAAAAAATGCTATATATATATTTCTAATTGTACTTATATCGTTCATTTAACAATGCAATTTTCTGATCCTTGAATGTTATTATTACCATTAGGATATAAAGAAATGATAATTAATAGTTAGACATTACAATAGAACTTGTAGTCAGATTAGATATGTTTTAAAAATTGAGCAGATATATTTTAGATAGGTCATCTTCAAACCCTTCAGAGATCTACAAAATATGGCATTTAAAATGTTTTAATAACTTAGAAAATTTTTCTTTTTTGTTATGACTATGAGACATGTCGGCTCCTGGCAGTACTAATCTACTTCAGAGAAAATATGGGCATTGAAGAAACTGCGTATGGAGTTAGCTTTTATTATGGCAAAAGTTAGCCACTGGACAACAAAATATCCTCGAATCAACTGATGACAAAATGGACAGACAGGACATGAAACAAAGGACTACTGATTCTTGCCTAAACAAGCATGGTTATGGCTTTATCAAAAGGCATCTTCTGAGGCCAGGACAATATGGCACCATCCCTGATGTGGCCTTCGCAACTCGGAAAAGGTACAGTCCCCTTTTCTTTGAAGGCAGCTGAACAGGCAATGGGCCAATAGCTTCTGATGTGCTATGGAACAGCAGCTGAAGCAGTTATTCTTGAAGAGTAACTAAGCTCACGCCTCTCAATAGTAGACTGGCATTTGATAGAGAGATGTGGAAAAGAACGAGATGCTGAGATGAAGCCATATGTACACAGCCAAGAAGAATGGAGAGCTGAACTAAAAAAAACCATCAACATTTTCCAGAATTTAAAATCCTGAATCATGACATGACATTAATGGAATTCAGATGTTTCTGATGCATGGACTGCTCTCACCCAATATAAAGTTGAACTGTTGACCTTGTGTACATCCTACTTCACAAATGAGTCTGACAGATACGCTAAGCCTATAGACTGAAGATGATGCCCCAGCACTGCGGAGAAACCTCAGGTGACTGTCCAGGCAGCTGGCTGTTTCTGTCAACTCACAAATTTTTTGGAAGTTGCTTGCATGCACTTTCTGTTTTTATTTTTATTAGCTAATATTATTTCCTTCTTGGGTCTCTAAGACAATTAAAGATTAATTAGTTATAGATGAAGGTTAGTTAATTATAATTAAAGATTAATTAGGATAGAAAATGAATTTGATACATTTTGGACTTAACAAAATACGATAATGAAATTATTATCTCTGAATTTGTCAAATACAAATGGACTAGACATTGTTTAGACATTTATTATTTGTATATATTATATATAGTTATTATACTTTTATATATAGTTTTTCTTTTGTTAGTTATAACCTTTTTCCTTTTTTTCCTTTTTATTAAAATAGAAAAGGGGAAATGTGGTGGTATTTTACTTGTACTGAAATGTGATTTTAATTGTATGTTAATAAATAAAGTTGCCTGGGGGTCAGAGTTTTAGAGCCATAGCAAGTGCGTGGCGGTGGTGGCACACGCCTTTAAGGACCTGGAGGGCGGTACATACAGGCAATCACAAGGCAGTCACGTGTTTAGTTTACAACCAATGAGAAGACAGAACATCTAGACTATATAAAGACATACACACAGAAAGAGGCCCCTTTTTTCAGAGAGCTCTCTTGGCTGAAGCAGGATAGCTGAAGCAGTAAGGGTAAGGCTCTTATTTCTGACCTCTTGGCTTTCTTCTCTGAATCGGCTCTGTGTTTCTTATTTAATAAGACGGTTGGTTACGTCTACAGACAACTGCTTTGAGTTCTGAAAATACTGATTCTGTAATCACACATTTGTTAGAAGTCATGGCCATCAGGGGGATACCTCTCCAAATTAAGATAGACAATGCTCCATCATATGTCTCTAGCAAAATGAAACAGTTTTTTGCATATTACAACATAAAGCATATTACACATATACCACATAATCCTTCAGGCCAAGCAGTTATAAAAAGATCTAATCAAACTCTAAAAGATATGCTTAATAAACAGAAAGAAGTAGTAAAGAATCTGAGAGATAGATTCCATAATGTTTTATTAACTTTAAATTTTCTAAATGCAAATGATAAAAGAACAACAGCTGAGAAGAGACATTGAAAAAATAGAACAAAACTACTGAATTAAATCAGTCTGTATACCTTAAAGATGTGTTGTCCTCGGAATGGAAACCAGGATGCATGTTACATTGGGAAAGAGGTTTTGCTTTTGTTTCCTCAGAAGAAGAAAAGCTATGGATACCCTCAAAATTGATAAAGGTTCGATTTGAGCAAGAAAGACTGCTTAATTAGAAGAGGTGATAATTTATCAACCAGCATGACCTTTCAATCTAAACTAACTTATAAAACTAACAAAAGCTATTCATTTTATTAGATATAACTTGCCAAAAGGGAACCTCCCCATAATTAGGGTTGGGACAAGGATTTGTTTTTGTCTTTTCATGAGAATGAAGTTATCCAGCTAAGAAATCTGAAGACCACTGGACAAACGAGACATCTGAAGGAAAATGATAAATAATCCAGAGAAAATGTCCCCCCAAAAGAGTAAATTGACCTATTGATATATTACATTTCCAACAGGATAAAACTCCATAAATCTTCCCAAATGTTTGTTTCTGCTGTTCTCTACAGACACATTATGCAAAAGGTCTGTGTGTAGTCTCAATTCAATTAAAAACTAAAGCAGGTTTTGGAGCTGGAGCATGGCTCTCTCCTGCTCTAAACCCAAGCATACTTGTTAAGAGGAAATCCAAAATCTCATCTCATGTCAGAAAAGCCACCTGATATGGGACAAAGGAAAACCAAAATTAAGAAACAAATTCTGTTGCTACTAATCTCATAATCCTTTGGTTTTATTTTGAATCTATAAAACTTTTCTTAAGGTATAAATATTATCTCAAAATTTGTAATATATATATATATATATATATATATATATATATATATATATATATGAAACTTTTTATGATATTGTCACATAGAGTACTAATTTTAGAAAAAGGCTTCATCTACCATCCAGCACATGATTTTGGATTTGAATTTCTATCATGTACCTAGGAATTAAATTTTTGTACTCTGGATGTACATAACAAAATATGGTCCTTTAACCTCTTTGAGATCTGTTGCATATGACATTTAAAATGTTTATGTTTTCTGCAGTGAACCATGACCATGCCTAACAGATTTTGAAGTCTCCAATAGGAAGATGGGGCCCTACAACAAGGATTCCTCCTGAACTACGGTAATTCCACTCAGCTGAAAAACACCACCTAAGGATCAGCTTTGAACTACTAATTGCTCAAAACAATTTCAAGGTGGCTAGCTGAGATAATCCTGCCTCACAGACTGCTCCAGCCAGTACTTGAAACAATCCCTGTACTTTCCCATTACACAGAGACTAGATAACAAATGATAAAGCTAGCTCTCCCAGGACTTGACAACTCTCTCAAATTTTTTCAAGGTCCCTTAAAGATGCCATCACCCACAAACAGCAGGAAGTAGTTTAAGAACACAATATCTGCATTCCCAAAGGATGGGGTGAATGGTTTAGGGTCATTCATTGGGTTATGGATATTTGTCATTATTTAGGGGGGTTGGATATAAGTTTATATTGATAATGGTAAGGGAAAAGGCTGAAAAAAGGAGATGAGATTCAGGGTTCTTGTTCCAAAATGAAACAGGGATATGTGGAAATAGGATAAAATGGTAGATTATTGAATCTACTTTTAAACCAAAAAAACCTATTAGTCTTAAATATTTTACATTGATATAGATTTTTGTATATTGATATGAATTTGAGGTTATTTTTGTTATACTGTACATTTTTCTACTCTTCTTTGAGATTTTTTATAGTGATACAATTTTAAGGTCATTTTTGTTAGAACATACAGTGCATAAGTTTCTACTCTTGTTTAAGATATTGTACTTATACAGCTCATTTAACAAGGTAATGTAAATTTGTAGTTCTTGAAAGTTATTATTACAAAATATTTAAAATAATAAACAAATGTAGGTTAGTTTGTCACCTATTACAATCAAACTTGTAATCATGCTAGGTGTGTTTCTAAGGTCAATCAGAGATATATTTTAGATGATAAACAGGGGTCTTCAAATACTTTAGGGATCTAAAGAATAAGGCATTTAAGATGTTTTAATAACATAAGGGGTTTTTTTTAATGACAATGAGACATGTCTGCTCCTGGCAGCACCAATCTTCTTCAGAGAAGATGATGGGCACTGAAGAAACTCCATATAGAATTTACTCTCCTTGTGGCAAAAGTTAACCACTGGGCAAGAAAGTACCCTTGCCTTGACTACTGACAGTATAGTGTCCAAATGGGACAAGCAGGACACAAAAGAAAGTGACTGCCAAACATTGTCAAGACAAGACAGGACAGTCCTTCAAAAATCCTCTTCACAGAAAAGTCTGTCAGATATTCTAAGCCTGTAGGCTGAGGATGGATGCCCTGATGGAACCTTGGGTGACTGTCCAGGTTTCTGTCACTTCTTAATTTTAGAAGTTGTTTGCTCTGCACTTCCTGTTTACTCAGGTAATATTATATTCTCAGGTCTCTGATGGAGTTGAAGACTGTGGGGGACCATCCCCCACTTTTTCCCCCAGGGTACTCTTGAGTAAGGAGAATTGAGAAATATTTAGATAGAAATATAGAGGAGAGAGACAGATAGAAACACAGGATAGCCTCAGGAAGGCCTGAGTCAAAACTCACCAGTCCTCTCTGTTTCTGCTAAAAGGATATTTATAGGAATATCACAAGATGGATCAAAAGACCTCCCCCTACCACAGCCAAGTGCAGAACCTTCCGAACACCTGGTAACCATGTATGTGGTAATCTATCTCTGTATGCAGCCTTGCTGTGGAAAGGAACCTCAGATCTCACTAGGAAACCTCTGTGAACCCCAAAAGAAGACTAGATAGTTATAATTTTCTTTATTAAGGAATTCAGAAAAGAAACTCACAAAAGAGGTATAAAGTGTATGATGTTGAGAGACATAAAAAGATAATTTTTGATTTGTAATGCAAGTTAGGATAGAAAGTGAATTAGGTACACTTTGGACTCACCAAGGTAGGATAGCTAATGCAGTATTTTGCCTCAATTTATCAAATGCTAATGGACTAGACATTGTTAATGTAATTATTAACTCTACATATTTTATATAGTTATTGTATTTATTGTATATAGTTTTTCTATGTTAGTTAAAAACCTTCACTTTTTGTTTAGATCAAAAGAAGAAAATGTTGTGTGGAGTCAGAGGATGGAGCTAGGCACTGGTTAACCATAGAGGTCTGGAGGTCTGTACAGAGAGGAAACAGGAAGTAATAAGTTGGGACAGAGACAGGATATTGGCTGTTTTGGATTGGAGGATTGGAAGAGGTAGGAAGTAACTGCTCCCCTGCTTCTCTGATCTTTCAGGTTTTTATCCAATATCCCAATACTGATGTTTATTGATAAAATTAATTATATTTATGCATCAACTTCTCTCTACCAATCTTGCTTAACAGAAGGAAAACATTAGTCTGAAGATATAGGTAACTACCCAAAAGGTCACAAGAAATAAATAACAGAACAATTCATCAAAAGTGGGAAAAAAATCCATACCACAACAAAAGAAGAAAAATAAACATTGCTCAGTAACAACTCTTAATATTAATGATCTTAATTCCCTAATATAGAGATACAAGCTACCATACTAAATTAAGAAACAAAATTCATTTTTCTGCTGTATCCAAGAAACACACTTTACCATCAAGGATAAACACCGTCTCCTAATTAAAGGATGAAAATGGTATTTCAAGCAAATGAAACCAAGATACAAGTAGGCATAACTATTTCAATATATGACAAAATAGATTTCAAACCAAAATTAAATAGAAAAAATAAGGAAAGTCACTACATACTCACTAAAGGAAAGATTCACCAAGAGGATATTACAATTCTAAACATTCACACACCAAACACAATTTCACCCAAGTTCATAAAAGAAACATTACTACTGCTAAAAAAAAAAAAGCCATGTTGACACTAATACAGTGATAGTGGGTGATAATCTACTCTTGCCAATAGAAAGGTAATCCATTCAAAAACTAAGCAAAGAAACACAGGAGTTAAATATCATAAATCAAATGGACCTAACAAATAATATACTGTCTTCTCAGCAGCTCATGGAAATTTCTCCAAAATTTACCACATATTAGGAAACAAATGAAGTCTCAACAAATATAAAAAGAGAAAATAACATTCTGCATGCTATCTGACCACCATGAATTAAAGCTGAATGGTAACAACAATAGAAATGGCAGAGAGTATACAAATTCACAGAAGCTGAACAATTAATTACTAAATGAAAATAGGGTAAGGCAAAGAAAAAAATTTACCTCTTTACAGAATTGAATGAAACTGAAAATACTGCATATCCCAACCTGTGGGATATGATGAAGACATTTTAACAAGCAAGCTCATAGCACTCAGTGCCTACATCAAAAAGCTGGAGAGATTTCATAATAATAACTTAATGAGATACATTGCCATTTTCTGATATCTTCATCAATTTCTCTCTTCAAAGACTTAAAGTTCTTGTCATACAGGTCTTTGACTTGTTTGGTTAGAGTTATCCCAAGATATTTTATGTTATTTGTGGTTATTGTAAAGGGTACTGTTTCTGTAAAAATTTTCTCAGACCATGGAGACCTATTGATTTTTTTAGTTAATCTTATCTCTAGCCACATTACTGAAGATGTTTATCAGTTTGTAGGAGTTTCCTGGTAGAATTTTTGGGGTCACTTATGTATACTATCATATCATCTGCAAATAGAGAAAGTTTGACTTCTTCCTTTCCTATTGTATCCCCTCAATCTCCTTTTGTTGCCTTATTGCTCTAGCTAGAACTTTGAATAATATATTGAATAGATATGAAGAGAGTGTACAGCCTTATCTTGTTCCTGATTTTAGTGGGATCACTTTGAGTTTCTCTCCATTTAGTTTGATATTGGCTATAGGCTTACTGTATATTGATTTTATTATGTTTAGATATGCTACTCATATCCCTGATCTCACCATGAATTTTATCATGAAGGAGTGTTGGATTTTGTCAAAATGTTTTAGCATCTAATGAGATGATCATGTGGGGTTTTCTCTTTCAGTTTGTTTATGTGGCATATTATATTGACAGATTTTCATATATTGAATCATCCCTCCATCTCTGTGGTGAAGCCTACTTGATCATGGTGGATGACATTTTTGAAGTGTTCTTGGATTTAGTTTGCCAGTATTTTATTGTGTATTTTTGAATCAATGTTCATGAGGGAGATTGGTCTGTCTGTATTGTCGCATCCTTGTGTGGTTTGGATACCAGGGTAACTCTGGAGTCATGAAAATAATTTGGCAATATTCCTCTGTTTCTGTTGTGTGGAACAATTTGCAGAGTATTGGTATAAGTTCTTCTTTGAAATTCTGGTAGAATTCTGCATTGATACCATATAACCCTGGGCCTTTTTTTGGTTGTGAGGCTTTAGTGATGATTTCTATTTCTTTATGAGTTATAGGTCTATTTACATTATTTATCTTGCCTTAATTTAATTTTAGTATGTGGTACCTATCAAGAAAATTGTCCATTTCTTTTAGATTTTCCAATTTTGTCGAGCACAGGTTTTTAAAGTTTGACCTAATGATTCTCTGGATTTCCTCAGTGTCTGTTGTGATGTCTCCCTTTTCATTTCTGAATTTTTTTATTTTGATATTCTTTCTGTGCCTTTTGGTTGTTTGGATAAGGGTTTGTCTATCTTGTTGATTTTCCCAAAGAACCAACTCTTTGCTCAACTATGTTCATAGCAGCATTATTCACAATAGCCAGAACCTAGAAACAACCTAGATGTCCTTCATTGTGGGAATGAATAAAGAAAACATGGTACATTTACACAATGGAGTATTCCTCATTGGTAAAAAATAAAATGACATCATGAAATTTTCAGGCAAATGGATGGCACTAGAAAAAATCATCCCGAGGATCCTGAGTGAGGTAACCTAGACCCAGAAAGACAAACATAATATGTAGTTACTCATAAGTGGATAACCAGGCTACAATCCACAGCCCTAGAGAAGCTGGGCAAGAAAGAGGACCCTAAGAGGGATTCATGGATTTCCCTGGGAAGGGGAAATAGATGAGATTTCCTGGGTAAATTGGGGGTGAATGGAGTGGGTGGGGAATGGGAACATGAGGGAACAGGTTGGTCAAGTTGGGGGCAGGATAGAGGAGGAGAGTAATGAAAGAGAGATTTTGATAGAGGGAGCCATTTCAAGGTTAGGGAGAAACCTGGTGCCAAGAAAACTCCCAGGAATCCAAAAAATGACCCTAGCTAAGACTCCTAGAAATAATGAAGAGTGTGCCTGAACTGACCTTCTCCTGTAATCAGATTGGTGACAACCTTAATTGTAATCAGAGAACCTGCATCCAGTAACTGATGGAAGCAGATGCAGAGATCCACAGTCAAGCTCTGCGGGTCCAGCTGATGAGAGGAAGGAGGGATTGTGTGATCAAGGGGGAGTCAAGATCATGATGGGTAAACCCACAGAGACAGCTGACCTGAACTAATGGGAGCTCAGGGACTCTGAACTAATAGCTAGGGAACCTACATGGAATGAACTTAGGCCCTCTGAATATGGGTGACAGTTGTGTAGTTTCTCTGTTTGTGGAACCCCTAGCTGTCAGATCAGGACCTGTCCCTGGCACATGAGCTGGCATTTTGGAACCTATTTCCTTTGCAGGGATGCCTCGCCCAATTTTGATGCAAGGATAAGAGCTTGATCCTGGCTCAAAGTGATATGACATACTTTGTTAAATTCCATGTGAGGCCTGCACTTCCTGAATGGAAGAGAAGTGGATGAGGGGAGAGAAGGGAAATGGGGGAAGGTACAGGAAGAAGGGAGAGAGAGGAAACTGTGGCTGATATATAAAATAAATGAAAAAAAAAAAATAACTTAATGACACACTTGAAAGCTCTGGAAATAAAAGAAGAAATAATACAAAAACAAGTAAACAGAAAGAAATAATCAAGTTCAGGGCTGAAGTCAATAAAATAAAAACACACAAAGAATCAATGAAAGAAAAGTTGGTTCTTTGAGAAAATCAGCAAGACTGACAGTCCTCCACCTAACTTAACAATATACAGATCAAGAATATTCAACACCATAAAATCAGAGATGAAAGGGGGGCCCTTACAACACCACCAAGGAAACTCAAAGAATCGCAAAGACATATTTTAAAAATCTATATTCTACCAAACTGGAAAACCTAAAAGAAATGAATTTTTTGATGTGTTCAATTTAGGAAGTTTACTCACGATGAAATAAACAATTTGAACAGACCCACAACCCCTAACGTAATAGAAGCAGTAATTTAAAATCTCCCAACCAAAAAGGACTGTGGCCAGATGGATTCTGCACAGTTCTTCCAGACTGTTAATGAAGAACTAAAGTCAGTACTCCTCATCTTATTCTGCAAAATAAAAACTGAAAGAACCTTTCCTAGTTTTTTTTACAAAGTCACTATTATCTTGATACCAAACTCACACAAATAACTCAGCAAAGATAGAAAATTGTGAAACAAATCTCTCATAAACATAGATTTTAAAAACTCAATAAAATTCTTGCATAAAAAATTCAAGAACACATTAAAAATATTATCCACCATGAACAAGTTGGCTTAATCCCAGAGATGCAGAAATGGTTCAACAAATGTAATCTGCCATATAAAGAGACTAAAAGACCAAAAAACCACATTGTTATCTCACCACATACAAAAAAGGCTTTTGACAAAAATCCAACATCTCTTTATGATTAAAGCCCTTGAGAGACTAGGGATAAAAGGGACACATATTAACACCATAAAGGCATTTTACAGCAATTCCACAGCCAATATCAACCTTAAAAAAAGAGAAACTCAAAGCACTTTTACTAAAATCAAGAACAAGACAAAGATGTCCTTTCTCTCTCTCTCTCTCTCTCTCTCTCTCTCTCTCTCTCTCTCTCTCTCTCTCTCTCTCTCTCCCTATTCAATATAATACTTGAAGTTTTAACTAGAGTAATAAGACAATTTAAGGAAAGCAAGGGGATATTAATAGAAAAGAAAGAAGTCAAAATATATTTATTTGCAGATGATAAAAGTTTATAAATAAATAAACATGAAGAGTACACCAAGTAATTTCTACGTCTGACAAACACTTTCAGCAAAGTAGAAGATTACAAAATTAACACTAAAAATTAGTACCCTTTCTATATATAATTGATAAACAGACTAAAAAGGAAATCTTGGTGATTTTAACAATATCCCTCCAGAAAAATAAAATATCCTGGGAAAACTCTATCCAAGCAAGTGAAAGATTTTCATAATATAAAATTTAAGACATTGAAGAAAGAAATTGAAGAAGAAAACAGAATATGGAAATCCTCTCCTGTTTATGTATCAGTCAGATTAATATTGTTTAAAAGGCCATCTTTCCAAAATTAATCAATGCAATCCTCATCAAAATTTCAACATTTTTCACAGAATTGAAAAATCATCTTCAGCTTCATATGTAAACACCACACACACATGCATGTGTGCACACAGAGAGAGAAACAGAGACAGAGACAGAGTCAGAGAGCAAGAAAGAGGAGCTAAAACAATTCTGAATAATAAAAGAACTGCTGGAGGTATCATCATCCCAGATTTCAAGTTGCTATAAGAACAGCACAGCATAGTATCAGCATGAAAACAGACACAGTGACCAATGGACTAGAATTAAAGGCAAACACATAATCCCACTCATCTACATATACCTGATTTTTTTTACAAAGAAGTCAAAAATGCACATTGGACAAAAGACAACATCTTCAACAAATGGAGCTGATCAAATTGAATGTAGATGAATAAAAATTGATCCATATACATTACCCTTCAAAAAATTCCACTCCAAATTGACCAAAGACCTCAATATACAACTAGATAACATGAATCTGGTATAAGGGAATAGGTTTAAAGTCATTAACAAGGGAAAGGGCTTTCTACACAGGGCACCAATAGCATAGGCATTTTAAGACCAATAATTAATTAATATAACACAATGAAGCATAAAATCTTCTGTAAAGCAAAGGACACCACCATTTGAGCAAAGAAACAGCCTACAGAATGAGCAAAACCCTTTACCAAGTATACAACTGATAGAGGATTAGAATGTGGAATTTGCGAAGAGCTAAAAAAATACCTGAACATCAAGAAAACGCCCCATTTAAAAATGGAGTATAGAACTGAACAAAGAGTTCTTAAAAGATGAAGCATAAATGACTGAGAAAAACTTTAAATTTTTCAATATCCTCAGCTACCCAGGCAATCAAAGCTACTCTGAAATTTTTTTTCTTGCTCCAATAAAAAGGGTAAGATTAATAAAACAAGGAATAGTACATGCTGGTGCAATTGTGGGGAAAAGGGAATACTATCCTTTGGTAGCATGAGTGCAAACTTGAGCAGCCATTATGTAAATCTGTGTAGAGTTTCCTCAAAAATCTAAAAATTGGTCTACCAAAAATTTAGCTATTCTACTCTTGAGCATATACCCAAAGGACTCCACATCTTATTATAGAGATACTTGCTCATCCATGTTTATTGCTGCTATATTCAAAATAGCCAAGAATTAGAAACAACCTATGTATCTATCAGTTGGTGAATGAATAAAAAAAATGTGGTACATTTGCACAATGGGACATTTTTCAGTTTTTATGAAAACAAAATTATGAAATGTGCAAGTAAATTAATTGAGATAGAAACAATTATTCTCAATGAAGAAACCCAGACCCCCCAAATATAAGTATTACATGTTTTCTCATAGATGTGGATGCTAGATTTTAAGCTCTGTGTGTATGTGTGTGTGTGTGTGTGTGTGTGTGTGTGTGTGTGTGTGTGTATGTGTGTGTGGTGTGTTTCAAAATAACCACAAAAGTTTGGTAGCTAGTAAGGGCCAAGGTACAAGGAAGGTTTCTTCCAAGGATGAGAAAATACAGAATGGTGTTAAAAAAAGAGGTAAAGGGGAATCTAGAATAGGAGGATTAAATGGGAGGGGCAGGAGTGAACAAGGTAAAGGAGGGACTTGAGGAGAGGCAGCTGACACTAAAAGCCCTTTGAAAAGCAATACATAAATCTACTACTGTTAGAAGCTTCCTAAAATATACATATATGAATGGATTTTAAATGTAGTCATCATATAACAGGGGAAACTGTCTCAACTACACATCTTGTGCCATCAAGTAAAAACTCCAGTCAGAAGTGGGATATTTCTTATTGAGTTGTTGGCCAAAGTGTTCCCATCCACTCCCTGAAAATAACAGGCTGTGGCCAAAGCTGTTGATTACCCTCCACAACCTGATGATAAGGTCTTATTTCACCACTTATATCATCAAATGTAGAAATCAAGCTGGTTCCCAAAAGCTTCATTCCTATGAACTAGCATTTGAACGCTACTAGAGGAAAAAAATTAATCATGAATATCACACAGCTACAAATCCTCTACCCTATAATGGCAACCTGACTGAGATATATACTGGTGTAATAGTGGCACAAATGTTAGGGAAGTAACCAACCACTTTTTCAGAATTTTATTTATTTATGACCTATTCCATGAGATGCCAGACACTGCTAAAGTGGTCAAAAACCTGAAATTGGACAGATCGTGAGTCATAAAAGAAAATTATTATTTTGCTAAAAGAACATAGCAATAAAGTGACTCTTGGTGACATATTATTACAACCATAGATCAGTGCTTAATCCTTATCAGAGAAGCATCTTCTTGTAATAAATGGTAACTAACACAGGGACCCATAACTGGACAGTGTGGAGCAAGAAACTTTGGAGCACTCAGTTCTAAATTGGGTTTTTGTTGTTGTTGTTTTCAATTTTTTTATTATTAAGAACTTTTTATTCATTTACATGCCAATCGCAGATCATCCTCTCTTCCCTCCTCCCACATTCCAGCATTCCTCATCCAACACAGCTCCCATTCCCTTCTCCAACAAGGTAAGGCCTCACATGGGGAGTCAGCAGAGCCTGGTAAATTCAGTTAAGGCAGGTCCAAGCCCCTCTCCCTGCATCAAGGCTGTACAAGGTGTCCCACCATATGTAGTGGGCTCCAAAAAGCCAGCTCATGCACCAGGGTTGGATCCTGATCCTACTGCCAGGGGCCCCTTAAGCAGATCAAGCTACATAACTGTTCTCCTTAAGCAGAAGGCCTAGTCCAGTCCTATGGAGGCTCCATAGCTGTTTGTCTAAAGTTCATGAGTTCCCACTAGTTTGATTCAGTTGTCTCTGTAGGTTCCCCATCATGATCTTAATACTTGTAGAATCCCTCTGTCCTCTCTTCAGCTAGACTCCTAGAGCTCGGCTTGGTGCCTGGCTGTGGATCTCTGTATCTGCTTCCATCAGTTACTGGATGAAGGCTCTATGATCACAGTTAGAGTATTCACCAATCTGATTACTGAGGTAAGCTAGTTCAGGGACTCTCTCCACTATTGCTAGGTCTAAGCTAGGGTCATTCTTGTGGATACCTGAGAAGTTCCCTTGCACCCAGTTTCTGTGGTTACATTTTATTTGTACTCTCACAAATAAAGGTTGCATGGGGATTAAAGGAAAATGCCAGATACTATATTAAATATAGAGGTCAGGCAGTGGTAGCACAGGCCTATAATCCAAGCATTCAGGAGTCAGAGATTCATCCACATCTCTATGAGTTCAAGGCCACACTGGGAACAGAGCCAGGCATGGTGGCATGTTCCTTTAATCCCATCACTAATTAACCATAAAGGTCTGGAGGTCTGTACAGACAAACAAGAAGTGATAGAGCTGGGCAGAAAGAGGAAGTGATGTAGCTGGGTGGAGAGAGGAAGTAAGGTAGCAGGGCACAGAAAGGTATATAGGTATGAGTATACAGGAAGTAGCTTTCTTGGCCTGACATTTTTCTAATGGTAAAAGCTTGTGGCTGGCTTGTTCTATCCTGCTGATCTTTCATCTTTCACTCCAATATTTAACTCCAGGTTTTTTATTAATAAGACCATTCAGCAATTCATGTTACATCTGGCAACCCAATGTTTGTTGCAGAAATTCACAAAAAAAACCACATGCCTGGGGCTCCAGCCTGAGCTGCACTTGTCTTTCTAAGTGTTTGTTTCTACTGTTCTCTACAGACACATAACACAAATGATCTTTATGTAGTCCCAGTTCAATTGAAAATTAAAGCTGGCTTTGGAGTTGGAGAATGGCTCTCTTCTTCTCTAAACCTAAGCATGCTTGTTAAAAGAAAATGCAAAATCTCTGCATCATGTCAAAAGAACCACTTGATATAGGACAGAAGAAAACCAAAACTAGAGACTATTCTATTGCCATTGATCTCATAATTTTTGGTTTTGTTTTGACTCTTTAAAATTTTTCTTAATGTATGAATTTTATATCAAAATTTATAAGATATATATATTAAACTTTTGTTACAATATTAATGGTCATATAAGATACTAATTTTGGAAAAAAGCTTCATCTAGCTGCCTGTACATGATTTTGGGTATAAGTTTTTATCAGTTTTCTCTAGGGAACCATGACCACACCTAACAGTGACTTTGAAGACTACAAAAAGATGATGGGCCCCACAATGACGATTCCATTGGGACTATAATGTCATGAAGCTGACAAACACCACCCAAAGATTAGCTTTGGACTACAAACTGCTCAGGACAATTTTGACATGTCTAGCAGAGATGATCCAGCCTCACAAACTACTCAAGCAAGGACTTGAGACAAGCCCTGCATTTTTGCATTATGCACAGAATAGACAACAAAGAATACAGTTACCTCTCCCAGGACTTGACAATTAACACAAAATTTTTCTTTTCAGGATCACTTAAAGGAGCCTTTGCCCCAAATCGGCAGGAAGTAATTTTAAGAACAGGATGCCCACATTCCCAAGAGGTCTTTCAGTGGGTTATGGATAACTGTTATTGTTTAGGATGGTTGGTTACAAGTTGTTATTGTTAATGGTGAGGAAAAAAACCTAAACAAAGGAGATTAGATTTAGGGTTTGTCTTTTAAAAAAAAAGGAAAAAAGAAGAAAGAGATAAGAGGTAGATTATTAAATCTACTCTGAAAAGAAAAAAATGGCAGGATATAGATATGATAAGATAAAAGGTAGATTATTGAATCTACTTTTAAAAGCAACTACTAGTTTTAAATATTTTACATTGGATTGGATTTTTAGACATTGTATACAAATTATGTATATTGATACAAATTTGAGATTGATTTTGTTAGGAAATACTGTACATATATTTCCAAACTTATTCAAGGTATTGTACCTATACAGTCCATTTAACAATGTAATGCAATTTCCTAATTCTTGAAAGTTATTACCAACTATTTAGGTTAATAAGGAAATGCAGATTAGTAGTTAGTCATTACAATCAAACTTATAGTCATATTAGGTATGTTCTTAAGGTCAAGCAAAGATATGTTTTAGATAGACAGGTCATCTTCAAACACTTCAGAGCTCTACAGAATAAGGCATTTAAGATGTTTTGATAACACAAAATTTTTTTTTCTTTTTCTTTTTCTTTTTTTTTTTGACAATGAGACATGTCTGCTCCTGGCAACACCAATCTACTTCAGAGAAGATGATGGGCATTGAAGAAACTTCTTATGGAGTATTGGTTTAAATATTAAGGCAACTCCACGTAGTTAAAAGGGAGGTTTATTTTGTGGGGTAACTTACAAGTGAAGGGATAGGTTACAGGGTCCAGGAAAGGTGTAGCATAGTCCAGCAGTGTTCTCTGGAGCACTCTGCTCAGTTTTCCTCCAGCATCCAAGATCCAGGAACCAAGAGAGCTCACCTATCCCAGAGCTTGGGTCTCCAGGGGACCTCTCTCAGCTCTGCCTTGTAGGTGTGACAGTTACCGAAGCCTCAAAGGGAGTGGTACTTCCAGGTCAAAGCTGGAATGGCTGCCCACTACATCTCCCCCTTTTGTCTAAATAAGAAGGTTCTAACCTAATACAAGATTATACACAATAGGAATGATTATCAAATATTGTCCGGGAGTAATAAGGGATAATGACCTAGATACGATGGAACTACAACTAATGTGAACAATATCAAACAAGAGACACATACTAAAATCCAGAGAAGTCTGGAGCATAGGTAAATAGCATGTTACAAAGATCATTCCAAAAGGTGTCCTAAACTAAAGAACCTAAATCTAATACTTAATAAGTTCTATCTAAGATATTATATATATACTAAGTTGTAACTATAACTGCTAGTCTTCAATCCCATCAAAGACCTGAGAAGGAATATAATGATACCTGAGAAATGAAAGATGGATGCAAGCAACTTTCGGGAGTCTTGCAAGAACAGACTGAGACAGCTGGCAGCCTGGACAGTCACCTAAAGTTTCTCAGCATTGTTGTTGCATTCAAATTGACTACAGGCCTAGAGTACCTGACAGACCATTTTCAGAAGCAGGAATTCTGAAAGACTATTTTACACTGTCTTGGCAGAGTTAAGAAGTCACTTTTCCTTGTGTCCCACTTGTTAAGAAGGACAGCATTCATATTGCCAGCAGTTGAAGCAAAGGCAGTTCTTTGCCCAATAGGCCATTTTATGCCAAGAAGACAAACTTCCAAATGGAAATGTCTTAGAAGCCCAACATTCTCTCTGGATCAAATTGGTGCTGCCAGGAGCAATTGTTTCTCATGTCAACAGAATTCTAAGTTATTTAAATGCCATATTCTCTAGGTCCATGAAGTGTTTGAAGATTACCTGTCCATCCAACCTATGTATCTATAAATCTGGATAACCTAACTAATAACTATAAAGATGACAAGTATAGGTGACTATAAATCTATAAGTCTTATCTACCTAAATAACCTAAGGATTAAGGCTTCATGTAAACAAGGTAAACAGTCTGTAAGCAAATGTATGGTAAAAGGACAATGACTTCAAAATTGTGACAATACACAAAATATCTTTAACAGAGGTAGGAATGTATAGTGCAATATGCAATATGACAATAATCCTAATTATATATCAATATACAAAATATCCTAAACAGAGGTAGAACATACATACAGTATGACAGATATAAATTTACATTTCTATCAATATACAAATATTTCAAATAAGAGTAGAAATATATGTACATTATAACAAATATAGTTCTGTAATTGTATCAATATACAAATTATCTTAAACAGGAATATAAAAATAGTTTACACTTGTATCAACATATAAGAATTCATAACAGTGCAAGTTATCTAAGGCTGCTATTTTACTAAATTTGTTTACTGGTGTATATACAATAAACTAATATAATATCTTATACCTATCCATTCCACTTTTTCTTTTCTTTTCTTTATTGAGACACTTTTTCTTAAGGAGAATACTGAGTCTAATATTTTCTTCCACCCCCAACCCTATAACCATCATCCATAACCCTGAGAAATATGAAACCTTTTGGAGAAAGAGCGTCGTTATCTTAGAATTGCTTCCTGCTCTTTAAGAGGTGATGGTATCTCTGTTGGGTACTATAAGAAAGCTCAGATAGTTAAGTCTCAGTTAGACTAACTGTAGGTTCTGCAGCAAGTCTCAGAGTAATGGGTAAGACTGTCTGAAATTCTGGCTAGAAGTGTAGTATGGCATCATTCTGGACTGGGTAGAGTTGTTGTTGTTGTTGTTGAAGCCCCATCTTCCTTCTGGAGACTTCAGAGATTGCTATTGGAAAAACTTATCTTTTACTGTGAAAAACTTGAACATTATTAATATATCAAAATGGAAAGTTTGGATTTAAATATGACATGACATGTAAGAAAGGGTTCCAAGAAATCTAGAGGAAGCATGGAGAGAATTAGAATCTTGAAAACAATGGTCCCTTTTTATTGATTTCCTTCTGTCCCACACCAGAGGACTCTATTGATATGGGACTGAAGAATCTCTCAACCTTTTCTTTTAGCAATATGCTTGGGTTTGGAGAAGGAGTGAGCCAATGCCATCTCCAAAGCCAGCTTGGTTTATAATTGAATTGGAACCACAACTTTTTTAGATTGAAAGAGATATAGATGTTAGGCAGTGAGATTTTACCCTGTTTCCATTCTGAGGTCAATACATCTTTGAAATAAACCAGTTGGTTTAGCTCAGGAGTTTTGTCTGTTGTCCAATGTCTCTCCGCAGCTGTTGTCTCTTTCTCATCAGCATTGAGAAAATTTAAGGTTAATAAAGCACTATGCAATCTATTTCTAAGAGTCATTGTTACCTGTTGCTGTTTGTTTAGCATATCCTTTAAAGTTTTATTGGATCTTTCTATGACTGCTTGGCCTGTAGGACTGTGTGGTATACCTGTAACATGCTTTATATTGTAATAAGCAAAGAACTGTCTCATTTTATTGGAGACATATGCTGGGGCATTGTCTGTCTTAATTTGTACAAATATTCCCATGATGGTCGTAACTTCTAATAAGTGTGTAATCACAGAATCAGCCTTTTCAGAACTCATATGAGTTGCCCACAGAAATCCTGAATATTTGTCAATGGTATGGTGTACATACTTTAATCTTCCAAATTCTGCAAAATGAAACACATCCATCTGCCTAGTTTCATTTATTTGTATAACTTTTGGATTGCTCCCTGCAAGTAATGGAGTTTGGTTATAGAAGGAACAAGTAAGACATTTTTTCACAATAGCCT
The DNA here is from genome assembly GCF_949786415.1 of Peromyscus eremicus. Classification (NCBI taxonomy): domain Eukaryota; kingdom Metazoa; phylum Chordata; class Mammalia; order Rodentia; family Cricetidae; genus Peromyscus; species Peromyscus eremicus. The sequence goes on along the minus strand of NC_081421.1, from coordinate 20,954,999 downwards.
TAGCCTGTTGCCAAGTGATGGAGAAATCCTCCTTTAAACCTTTGCTATTTACATGGTGTTTCTTATGAAATTCTGAGGTTTCTAGCACATTACCTATTAGTAACTGATCAATCTTATCATGACCTTGTGCTAGAGGTCCTGGCAGACCTGTATGGGATCTGATATGTGAGATATATATATATATATATATATATATATATATATATATATATATATATATGATGTTCTCTTTTTCTGATGATTTCCTGCAATTGTATGACTAATGAAGTTAATTCTGTATTATCAGGAATAAATTCAGCAGTTTCAATATGTAAAACAACTCTCTCTGCATATTGAGAGTCAGTAACTATAGAGGTGTTCTGTGAAGTCCATCAGTACCATCAGAATGCCATACAGTTCTGCCTTTTGTACAGAGTTGTATGGATTTTGTACCACTTTACTCGTCTCCTGATTTGTATCCTGCTTTCCCTGATTTATTTGCATCAGTATAGAATGTGAGGACTCCAGAAATTGGCTTTTGTTGTACAAGGTGAGGAAGGACCCATTCAGTCTTGTTTATGAATTCTATTCTCTTGCTTTTGGGATAATGGTTGTTAATTTCTCCCAAAAAGTTACTGCAGGCTCTCTGCCAGTATTCATTATCTTTCCATAGTGATGAAATTTCCTCATTAGTTAAAGGTACTACAATTTCTGCTGGGTCCATTCCTGTCAACTGGCGAAGTCTTAATTTACCTTTTTGAATCAAATCAGAGATCTTTTCTATATAAGTCTTTAATTTCTTATTTGGTTTACGTGGTAGGAATATCCATTCCAATATAATATTTTCCCTCTGTATCAAAATACCTGTGGGGAATGTCTGGAGGGAAATATGACAAGGATGCATTTAAGTTCTGGATCCACACGATCCACATGTGCTTCTCGAATTGTCTTTTCTACTAGAGCCAATTCCTTCTCAGCTTTGGCTGATAATTCTCTTGGACTATTTAATTCTTTGTCCTCCAGTACCCCCCATTGTAAAAGAAAAAATTAGCTTCTACAAGCTAATCCTTGACTTCCACAATTAGTATTTAGCTAATACTTCTAGAGTATTAGCTAAATTTTGCAATCCATCTTTGGGTATTCCCATGATACCCAGTAAGTTGGAAATGCTTCCTAACAACTTTTGAAAATCATTAAGAGTCTTCAATTGATCTCTCCTTAGTTATACCTTTTGGGGTCTAATTTTTTGTAGCTCTATCTTATATCCCAATGAACTAATAGAATCTCCTCTTTTTCTCAGGAGCAATTTGCATTCCCCAGTGAGGCAAAACATTTTTTAATTCTTCAAACATGCTTTCTAATGTGTCTAACTTTGGATCAGCTAACAGGATATCATCCATATAGCTATAAATTATGGATGGTGGAAACTTTACATGAATTATCCAAGGGTTTTTGCACAAAGTATTGACACAAGGTAAGGCTGTTTAACATTCCCTGTGGGAGAACCTCCCATTGATATCTCTTGACTGGCTGAGAATTTTTATAATTAGGTACTGTGCAGGCAAATTTTTCTCTATCATTTTCTTTTTTTTTTTTTTTTTAAAGCTTCTGGTTTATTTGGGTACTTTTCAAATGTATACAGTTCAAAGTAGAAAAATAAAAACAAAGTAAATCTTATAAACACAAATGTTTACACCGAATGGTGAGATCATGTCATGCTGAAGATGGGTGTCTACACAGCACAGGGAATCCAGAGTTCATCACTCTCTACATGGAATGAGTGTTCCACACACAATAAGCGAGAAACAAACGTTAGAATCGTACCACCCACTAACATCCCGAAAGACACCGGCAGAAGTCAGGCTGCAGCAGCGGTCGCCCACACGGGACATTTGTGGTCCCTGTCCCGAGGCTGGGAGCCCAACTACACAACCCATTGCTGTCTTGCGTGGACAGTCAAGGCGGAAGTCCGAGGGCAGTGATGTGAAATGGAATCAAGGAGAGACAGGAAGTGATCAAGAACCAAAGTTGTCCTCATGAAGGTTCCAAGAAGCAGCAGGGCCATCGGGGTATAAACCCTCCTCCCCTCACAGGACCAGCTCAATTGCCACCCAGAGCCACTGGGCCACCTGCCCTCACTCAAAACCCACCTTGTAGATGTATGGCAGGAAAAAGAAAAAAAAGCACAGAAAGAAAACCTTGGAAACCGGTACTTCCTTCAAAATGAGTAAGATTAAAAGACAAAAACAACAACAACAACAAAGCCCACCAAAACAAAAGAGTGAGTGAGTTCAAGAGACAGTTTTAGGCCTACATTCCTAACAGCAGGAAAGAATGCACTCTGTGGGCTGAGAAGAATGACCCTTCCTCTTCCCCTTCTCATAGCAGCCACTAAAAGATAATTTAATTCCAGATTGGAAATGACCTTTTAGTTTATCAGATTGGTAACGTATCACCTGCTGTCCAGATGGGCACGGACTCTTTCTTTCACGTAATTATTTTTTTAGAATTTTTGCTCTGGTTATGTTGATGTCTTAGGCCATTTTTTTTTTAATTACCAAAGGAGATGTTTTAATATTCATGAGAAGATTAGCATTTTCTAGATTTTTGTTATATATTGAGATAAAATATGGCTTATGTCGCTTAAGATTCTCAGGGATAGACTTATTTTTGCTAAATGCATTCTTTCCTGCTGTTAGGAATGTAGGCCTCTATCATTTTCTTGTAAGGGTATGGTAAAGAAACAGTCTTTTAAGTCAATAACTATTATAGGTCATTCTTTGGGTAGCAGAGAGGGCAAGGGCATCCCAGTCTGTAGGGAGCCCATTGGCTGAATTACTTTATTAATAGCTTTCAGATCTGTCAGCATTCTCCAATTACCAGACTGTTTTTTTAATAACAAATTACAAGAGAATTCCAAGGGCTGGTAGATTCTTCAATGTGTTGAGCATTTAACTGCTCTTGAACCAGCTGTTCTAAAGCTTGTAGCTTCTCTTTTGTCAAAGGCCATTTATTAGTAAGCCATTTTAAAGGTAAGGCAGTTGGTACTTCTGAGAGTTCAACAGCAGTTGTGCTCTGTTTGTATACAACCTGAATGGTAGGTGACTGTTTTTTATAGCATGTTATGATACTATTCCTAGAAACATGCATTGGTCTGTATTCCCTTTCTGAGAGCGTAGGAATTTTAATCTGGGTATTCCATTGTTGTAACAGGTCTTGGCCCCAAAGATTTACTGCTACATTTGCTACATATGGCTTCAGCATTCCTCTCTGTCCTTCTGGCTCTATGCATTCAACCCATCTCGAACTCTGTTTTATCTGAGATAGGGTTTCAATCCCTAGAAGTTGGACATCTACCTCTTGAAGAGGCCAATTCGGATGCCATGATTTTGGTGTAATTAAAGTCACATCCACACCTGTGTCTACCAGGCCCTCCAGAACCATGCCATTAATTCGAATTCTAAGTTTTGGTCTTTTTTCATTTATGGAGGTCTGCCAAAATATTTGTTTTATTGTGTTCTTTGGAAATTGTGATTCATCTATCAGAACTGTTTTATCATCCATTGCAATATCGGTTTTTACATTAGGCATTGGTTTGTTCAGTTGCCCTGGAGAGGAATTTCTTCCACATTGGCTGGAAATATTTGTACCATGTTTGATTTGGGGGCCTGCAAAGACCCCCTGAGGGGTTTCTGCCAGTAAATGGTTGCCTCGTATATCTATTTTTGATCTGCACTCACTGGTCCAATGTCGGCCTTTGCCACATCTTCTACATAATCCAGGAGGTTGGGGTCTCCTGTTTGGGGCTATTTCTAGAAGGAGGATTACTTCTAGGAGCACCCCATGTACAGGATGTAGCTCTCTTGGGCTGAGATTATCCTAGTGGTAAGAACTTGTGATTGGCTTGTTCTGTCTCTCTGATCTTTCAGTTTTCGCTCCAATATCTGGCTCCAGGTTTTTTATTAATAAGACCATTTAAAAATTCATGTCACAGGTTTCTCCCTATCCACATGATGTCTCCTCTATCATGGTGTCTCTTTCATTGTTCTCCCACTCCATCCCTGTTTCAGCTTGACCAGCAAATTGGGTGTTTTTTGTTTTTTGTTTTTTTGTTTGTTTGTTTGTTTTTAATCAAACTTCTCCCCCTTATGGCTCAAAAATCTATGTTGAAAAAGAAGCAGAAAGATTATAAGTGGTAGAGGTGGTAGATGATGCCAAAGGAACAATGTCTTTCAGATATGACAAGGTTGATACATGCATGATCTCACAAAGACTACGACAGCATGTATAAGATGTATACAAGCTTAAGCCAAACAAAATTCCAGCACTGAGAAGGGAAAGTGAACAAAAAGTCCCACCCTCACCAAGAACCTATTTGCAATTGATATCTGCTGGGAAATAGAAAAGTGATTTTCCTCAATGTAGGAGTCACTAGGTATACCAACCACATTCCAGGAGAGGCCTTTAAATGAGGAGTAGCTGGCCAATACAAAACAGACTCCAATTTTTGTGTGTTATTTTTGTTTTGTTTAAGTATTTTTTTGTTTTGTTGGTGTTTGTTGTTTTTATTTTCACTTTCATTGATTTTGAAATTTGTTTTTGAGAGATAACATAAAATTGGGAAAAGGGTCTAGAAGGAGTTGTGGGAAGGGAAAGAATATGATCAAAATATATGGTATGAAAAATTAATTTTAAAAAAAGATGCCCAGGACTCATGAGGAAGAGTGGTGATGGCCTGGACAATGACAGCAAAGCATTGAAAAATACAGATCATGATGCCAACATGATGGTGCATTGGGTAAAGAGATCTGCCATCAGCCATGATGATCTGAGTTTAAACCTCCAGTACCCCCACTGTAAAAGAAAAAATTAGCTTCTACAAGCTAATCCTTGACTTCCACAAGTATATTGTGGCACACACACACACACACACACACACACACACACACACACACACAATCAGATGGAAAAGTTCAAATAAAAATTAAAACAAAAAATCCCATTCATAAACAGAAAACTGATCTTTGAAATGTTTTGGAAATAAGACCAGAGGCTGTGAACATTTGCAGATGAATTACAATTCTGCATGTAGAAAGGGCTAGGAGGAGGAACTATTGAAAGTCTCTCCTCAAACCTTAGCATATCTTTTTATTTGTTTTATTTATTCATAAACACATCCTATGATTCCCACTACTCCATAGCTTCTCAGGAACACGATTTTAGTCCACAAAGAAGAAAGCCTCTTATACTCAAAAGTAAACACATTTCAAAAAGCTTGAATATTCATTTCGGAAATAATTTTAGTGCCCAAGTTAAAAACAGGAAAAGTGAGAGTAAATAGGGTCAAATGTATCCCTGACAAGAGATTCAAAAACACACATTAAAATAAGAGTTGCCATAAATAATAGGAAAAGAGCACATCTATAGAAAGATTTAGACAAGCAACTGTAATGGAGTGAAGTCACCATAACCCATCAGCAAAACAAATAAAATTTAATACTGTTGAGAGCTGTAGAAGATTCAGTTTTGTTACAGAGAATAAAATATTAAGGATTCTTTTGTTATATGGGGTTTTAACTAAATATGTGATTTGAGGTCTACCTTTTCTTCAGTTGAGTTCTGTAATCTGTCTCTCAGGGACTCACTCATATCCAAAGATATAAGCCCCACAAATCAATTTTTCACTATAAAATATTTTTGCAGAGGCCTGCCTGAAGGCATCCACAGGCCTGCCTGATGCCATGTGGCTCAGGTGGGCAAAGGACACCCATAGGGCAGCATAGTTCCATATGGTCCAGCCTGCCTGCAAGCCTTCACCTTCAGAGTTGGTGACATTATGATGAGCAAGTAAACGGCAGAGAAATGGGAGAGAAACAGAATGGTTCATGTGCTGTGGTAATAGGCAATTCTGAGAATTGAGGGTGGTTAAGAATGGGCTAATGAATGCCGGGCGGTGGTGGCGCACGCCTTTAATCCCAGCACTCGGGAGGCAGAGCCAGGCGGATCTCTGTGAGTTCGAGGCCAGCCTGGACTACCAAGTGAGTCCCAGGAAAGGTGCAAAGCTACACAGAGAAACCCTGTCTCGAAAAACCAAAAAAAAAAAAAAAAAAAAAAACCAAAAAAAAAAGAATGGGCTAATGAAGGCAACCTTCTTACCACCCAGGTGCAGTATGACATCCATGCCTGGGTTGCTGCTTAGGGCCATGTCTGTGTCCATGGTCCTACCATAACTGGGGTCTGTTTGATGTACCTAACCTATGTTGACCACCAAGGCCACAAGGATGCCTGGGGTCTGGGCCACTACCTGTGGTCATTTTGGTATCCAAGGTCTAAGCTGCCACTGGGTTTATGTTGATCTGAGTGGCCTGTGCTGCCACTGGGAGTCATGATGGAATCTGTGCCCAAGCTGCTGCAAGGGGCCAGGTCTGGGTCCATGGCCCTACAGCAGCCAGGGTCTGGTGTTGGTGTCTATGGCTTCAGTAACCACTGAAGGCCATGAAGATGACTGGGCTCTGGTCAGACACCTCAGCCCATTATGTTTGAGGGCCACACTAATGCTGGGGTCATACTAATCTGGATGGCCTATGCTGCTATCCAGGACCATAGTGACATCTGAGCCTGGGCTGCAGTGTAGGGTATGTCTGGGTTCATGGTCCTATGACAACTGAAGTCTGTGTTGATATCCATGGTTCCTGATACCACCAAAATCCATGCAAATACAGGAGGGTCAGGGCCATCACCCAAGGCCAGATGGGGATCTGCAGGTCACGCTGCATCCAGGGCCATACAGATCTGAGTGGTCATACTGCCACAAGGTGACATGGTGATATCTGGGCCAGGGATGCATGGGCCATGTCTGGGTCCATGACCCTATATCATCCAGAGTCTGTGTTGATTTCTGTGGCTCCTGACACCATCAAAGGCCATGCTGATGCCAGTTTAGGCCACCACCTGGGGCCATGTTGATGTCCAAGCACCATACTGCTACTGGATCCATGCTAATTTAAGTGGCATAACTGCCACCTGGGACCATGTCTGGGTCTATGGTCCTGCTGGAGTCTGTGGTGATGTCCATGACCCATGTTACCACAGGAGTTCACAGGAACCATGTATGTTGAAATTTGAAGGCCGTGCTAAACTGGCCCACCTCTCACTGGCCCTGGGATATCTGGCCCTACTACCAACTGGACACTGCAACAAGAGAATGGCCAAATCCTCCATGGGAGAGGTGGCCCCCACACTCAGGAAAGAGGTCATACCTCTCACCATGGGCATGAGAGAGTTGGCCCTAATGGCATGAGCCTTGGAGAGCTGGCTCTGCTCCTTGCCTGAGAGGTATAGTCCTGGTGGCCCAAATCAACTAGCTCAGCTACTGCCTAGGCCCACATGCTGGGCCATGGGTTGACCCACCCTAACATCTACCCCATCTATGACCTGCTGGAGAGAATGAGGGAACTGGTTCTTCACAGCAATGGCCTCAGAATCTCCATGACTCAGCAACAGTAGGATATGCAAGAGGAGTTTTGGTGAGAGTCCAGTGATGATGGTGTGCCAGAGGCCTTGAAGCAGACCAATGACTAATTGCAATGGACATTTTGCAGGTGAAACTGATTGGACAACAGGATATACTGTGTAATATACCACAGCTCCCAATGTCACCAGGATAACTGAAAATGGTGATGGAATGACAGAGGAGAGAGGTGGTTCTTTAGTTTGTTTTGTTTTGTTCTGTTTTTAATTAATTAAGCAGTCATGCTGCAAGGATGAGGAGTGGATATGGAAGGACTAGGAAGCAAGTGGGACTGGGGTACATGATGTGAAATACAAAAAAATCAATAATTATGTTAAAATATTTTGAAAAAAGAAGTGAAATGATTCTTTTATATTAAAACATCATTGTGGTAGTTTGAGTGTAATTGCCCCCATTAGCTCACAGGAAATGGTACTACTGGGAGTTATGGCTTTGCTGCAGTAGATGCCTTGTTAGGGGAAGTGTGTCAGTGTGGAGGCAGGCTTTGCGGTATCATAGATGCCCAAGTCACACCCAGTATTCTTAGTTCACTTCCTATTGCTGGCTGATCAAGATGTAGGACTCCCAGCTCCAGCATCACATCTTCCTGCACACTGCCATGCTCCCTGTCATGATGACAGTGGACTAAGCCTCTGAAACTGTAAGCCACCCCATTAAATATTTTTCTTTATCAGAGATTCCATGGTCATGGTGTCTCTTCCCAGCAAAATAAACCCTAAGACAAATCATGAAAGATTTTTATGGACTCATACACCAAGAGCATAAGAAGGCAGAGTTATTATAAGAGCCAGGGTTATTATGTCAGTGTGAAACTCAGCAGCTTGTTTCAATTATCCGGGTCCAACAACACTCAATCAAACAGAAGAAGGAGAGAATAGCATCAGTAAAGAGGAAGACTATATGGATGACAACACATTTTAGGGGTCCATTTGCCCTTTCTTGTAAGATTTTGCACATAATATTTTCATTATTTGTGAAGTAAGGTCATGAAAACAAGAGTTCACACCTGTGGAAAACATTTCTGACTGTCCCATTTTTCCCTAACTTCTCTTTGTGGTCCAGGGAGCATGATTTAAACAAAATCAAACATTTCCACTAAGAAGAAAGTCAGGTACCAAAGTCTCTTATACAGGATTTTGCATGTTCCAACAACTGGGATAATGACAACTTACCTCATAATGACTACTCCCAGCTAAAGAAAATTACAGGCATTTTTTTAATGATGCAGAATTCTGACTGTCTTGGCTCTGTCTATTTTCCATCTTTCAAATTGATAGTTATTCTTTTCATAAAGATAACCAGTATCTCACATGATTATAAAACCCAGCCACACCTGTTCTCCCTTGTTTTCTAGATGTTATATTTTTGTGTTTCATGGCATGAGTCTTCAATCAAGGTCCTGAATATTGATTTACAATAAATATCACATATGAGAAGGTGGCCCAGTGCCAAGGTTTTTACAGCTGTCCCATCCCATGGGCAACAGTACCATTGTCACAACCTTTCCAAATGTTCTGACTCAATGTCCAGCATTTATATAAATACATTATTTTTTAATTGGCTGGTATGCCTTTAATTCAGTTTTTCTATGTGTCACCCTTTATAGGGCACTTCATCTCATAGTACTTCTCCCTAAAAAGAGGAAGGCAAAGAAAAAAGGTCTGGTAACATAGAATTAAGTAGCCTTGTTCCAGAATATTCCAACAAAGCTGATTCCAGGAGGCTAACAACATAGGCCACAAAGACATCTGGCAACTTAAAACTTCAGCAAATCAAAATGTCTAGAAGCATGGAACATTTTAGAATCACAGATTTACAAGGCTTAAAGGGACTTTGAAGTTTACCAGCTCCCCTTCTGAAATTTCACATAGGAATACTGGGGCCTGGGTCAGCAAGGTGGCTCAGTGCTAAAGGGGGTCCTGCCAAGTTTAATGACCTAATTTCAATCACCCACATGGCAGAAGGGAAGAATCAACTTCCATAAATTGTTTCACACATGCCCTGTAAAGAGTGTGTGTGTGTGTGTGTGTGTGTGTGTGTGTGTAGTGTGTGTGTGTGTGTGTGTGTGTGTGTGTGTGTGTGTGTGTGTGTATGTATCCAACTGTTACAGATCTTACTTCTAAAAACATTTCTCAAACTGTGATTTCAAACTGTGATTTCAGTTCCTACTTTGGTCGTTATGTGAATTTGCAAGAAATAAACTTTCCTTAGACGATTGGTTGCTCTAAAAACTTGGCATTCTCCAGCCAGTGATCACTGTGGAGCAAAGTTGAGGAAAGTATGAAAACTGTAGGTGATTAGATAAACCCTACATTGACCTGAAAAAAATGACTGCTTCATATCATGCTGATTATTTTATTGTGGTTTATTCTTTCCCTAGAGGTTAAGGACAAAATCATTTGAATTAGTTAATGACTTCACAAAATTAGGCTTCTCAGCATTATGTTGGAGACTTAAATAATAGAACAGATTTTGATATCAGACATAGCTTAGTCCCAATTTGTAACCTCAAACATCTTTTATTTCATCAAAATCCATATTCAACTTAATTTAATAATGCTTTTTTCCCTTGGCTTTTATGTTATATTTTGAGGAATGATAAAAGAGAGAAATCAAGGCGACCCAACATAGAGGTCTTCCATATTCTTTCTATTTTCCTCTACAACTAGACTTTCGCATGTTTGTTATTATTACAAATTTTAAAATAATGTCATCTCAATTAAAACGATTTCCAGAACCTGGCATTTCTCCCTCTTCCTTACAATATCAACCTTATACTTCTTACTGAAATAGCATCTTTAGTGGTTCATTCAATAATCACCTGTGGGTAGTAAACATCTTTCTCACTCTTCACAGGTCTATAAGCACCTGTGTTTCACCATCTTTCTAGAGGATGGAATGGGAAGGTAATAAAGGACAAGGCTACACACTCACACGTAGGAGAGCATCAGTCCACTGCCCTGGGAATCCATGTTAATGTTTATGTTTTGAGGTCACCTGTGTTTCTCGCTGGCAGCTGCTGTGATTTTCAGTCACAGCACAACTGCCCCTCATCTCCATCACACTTTCCATGGCCTGATTGATAAACCTAAGTGGTTTTGTTTTCACTTACTCTCCTTAGCTCTTAAATGTACTTTTATCTGAGGATGCAGGCATTTTTAAAATATTGGTAGGTTCTCAGGTCTTTCAACGTTGCTGTTTCCTTTAGTATCTTAGTCTCAGTTCTATGCATACATCATATATAATTTCTATTCGTATACATGCTCTGTATTTACATCATTTCTCCTCTTCACTCTCCTCCCACTAATACCTCCTGTGTCCTTTCTGCTCCTGCTCAAGTTCATGGCCTCTTTTTCTTTAATTATTATTGTTACATATATGTGAATAAATACATAAATGCAACCTGTTACAGATTGGGGGTATTCAGTCATACTCTAAACTCTGAGTTAGTATTTGCATTAACTAAATAAAATTAGCCTTGGGTCAGGGGACTGAGTTAGCAACTAGATGACAGAAAGTAATCACTGAGTATCAGGGACCATCTGGAAGAGATAGAGAGACATACCAGAAGTAGCAGGGAGGGATTTCAGTGGTGTGGCTCTTCTTGTTTGTTTGTTTTGGCAGAGCAAAGGATGTGCTTTGGGGAGATGCCAGCTGGGAGAGAGTTGGCTAGTTGCTACTCAACCTCACTGAGCTATTAGGTTTTTCACCCCAGCCTTTGAATCTTGAGTCTTATTTATAAACAGAATGACGACAGAAATTTAGTTAAAGCTATCTTTAGTGGCAACAACAGAAACATTGACTGTGGGAACAAAATTCCCACCAGGCTGTAGCCTGAGTGTCCAGGCCACTGCCAGAGAAGCAGGCTTGTAACTGCACAGTTGCAAATGCTGGATAAAATAGCAGTAGATCAAGGCATAGCCTCTGTAGCAAAGATAACACATTTGGTGCTCTAACAGGTGGCAGGATCATACAGACAGAGAAGTCATGCCAGCCAACTATGCCACAGTTGTCACCGGGGCCTCTCCATTTCAGCACTCACAACAGGCAGTTGCCACTTCCCAGGACTCCAGAAAGCAGACTTGTATATGAAAATTGTGGGAGGGGCTTGAGTTCACCAACAACAACATGGCCAAACTAAAAACTCAGTAGATTTGGTATGATACCTGGGGAGTCCTTTAAGAGAGAATTAAAAAACATCAAAAAGAAAAATATTTCCCACATTAAGAATGGGGAACATCATAACACATGTTTCTAGGACCCTGTATAGTGCTACTATGGATGGTTTGAAAATAGAAAGTTTAAATATGAGGGTAAATGACTTAGCTAGGATTGAAATAATGTTGGTTGTAATTACTCTCAGTTTGGTAATTAATATTTTGTCCTTAAAAATGGTTTGATAACTGTGCTAAATATCATAATTTTATTGATAAGATACAAGCTTTAGAAAGACTTACTACTGATAAGATAGAAGCCTTAGAAAGACTCATTAATTAAAGTAAGAAAAATTTGACTGTTAAGATACAAGTCTTAGAAGGATTTACTATTGGTAAGATACTAGTTTTTGAAAGGTCTACTAATTAAAATAAGAAAAATACTAAGACACAGACAGAGGAATGTAAAGCAGAACCTACCATTCTATTGCATTAAGAAACTGAAGAGGAGCTGCCTAAGGTTACTAGAAAACTAGTCTTAATTTATCCAGTTACTATACCAGATGATAGGTAGGCCGAAAGTTATAAAAAAGTTAGTTGTAATCCTATAGAAATATTAGATTTGAGGAAATTTAAGGCAGCGGTTGTTTCATATGGTACACATTCATCCTTTGTGAAGCAAATGTTAAATTCATGGGCAACTAGGGACAGAATTATTCCATAAGACTGGAAGGAGTTAGTTACAGCAATATTAGAAGCTGATCCTCAGTTACAATGGAAAACATGGTAGATTGAGGTAGCTAAGGTCATAGAACATTGAAGTAAGGCTAGAGGTATGGAAATTTTCCAATATCAGCTTCTTGGTGAGGGCCACAGTATGTTGTCTTGCAAAGACAGTTTATATATTTGATGATCACACCTTGGTTCTATGCCATATAGCGGCTTTGAATGCTTGAGACAGGATTAAAGAATCAGGAAAGATGATTGAGTCATTTACTAAAATTATATAAGGCCCAAAAGAAGCCTTCACTGATTTTTTACAAAGATTGACTCCATCTGTAAATAGAATGATATCAGATCTAGAAGTTGGACAAATATTAATTTTTGGCTTTTGAAATCTCTTGAATTTCAGGATGCAGAAAGAAGATTAGGCCTTTAAAGGCAAGATCAGCACCCATAAATGATTGGATCTGAGTCAAAGCCTATATTGGGTCTTATGATAATATGTGGATAAGAGAATTTATTTCCAAAAATTTTAAGAAAAATAACAGGGTCAGATGTTTTAATTATGGTAAACAGGTTGATTTGAAAAGGGATTGCAGGCAAGGCATTCCTAGAAACAATGTATTTTTTCTACAGATAATCCAAACAGAAGGAACCAAACTTCTGAAATATTCAGAAGATGTGTCAAAGGCCAGTACTGGACTAATGAATGCAGATCAACATGAAACAGGCAAGGTTATCTTTTGGCATTGGCCTCGATGTCAAATTTGCTTTAATTATTCCCTGTGAGCATTGGGGAATCCCCTCCACAAAGCAATCAAAAGACTTAATGCTGCTTGTTTAAAAACACACTGCTGTAGATGACAGAACAGCTTCATTAGAAGAAACAGAATTTTCAAGAGGGGCCATAGAACAAGTGTTTTGGCAAACTTCTATAAATGATCAAAGACCAAAGCTTAAAATACAAATAAACAGTATTGAAATTGAGGGTTTGGTAGACAGAAGTGCAAATGTAACAATCGTTTTACCAAATTCTTGGCATTCTGATTGGTCTCTCCAGGAGGTAAATGTCCAGCTTCTAGGGACTGGAACTTTAATAAAAAAGGTTAAAAAAGTGCAAAATGGGTCAAGTATATAGGAACAGCAAGGCAGATAGGAAAATTAAAACCACATGTGGCTAATAAAGCAATATGAATTTATGGGGATGTCATTTGCTGCAGCAACAGAAAACAAAAATTAACATTCCTCCAATCTCAGAGGCAAACCATAAACTAATGTAAAATATTAAAAGCTATTATCAAGAACAGTCACAAAATGTTTAGGCTGTATGTAAGCAGTGCATAACAGCTGCTGACATTTCAAATGTACCAACAGCCCTACCTTTAAAATGGTTAACTGATAAGCTTAGGTGGGTGGAACAATGGTCTAGGACATCAGAAAAATTGCAGGCGTAAGAACATCTAGTACAAGTAGAGCTAAATGTTCAACATATTGAAGAATCAACTAGTCCTTGGAATTCACCTCTATTTGTTATTAAAAAAATAAATCTGGAAAATGGAGAATGTTAACAGATTTAAGAGCCATAAATAAGGTGATTCAGCCAATGGGCTTTTTACAGCCTGGAATTCCCTGGTCTCCTTTATTACCTGAGGAATGATCTATTATAGTGTATTATAGTATATTATAGTGATTGATTTAAAAGACTGTTTTTTTATTATACTTTTTTCTACTTTTACAAAAACAGGATAGAGGAAAAATTTGCCTTCACAGTGCTTACTTATTATAATCCCCAGCCTGTTAAAAGGTGCCATTGGAAAGTTCGTTCACAAGGAATGTTAAACAGCCCCACCTTATGTCAATATTTTGTACAACAGCCATTAGAACTAATTCATAAACAATTTTCCAAATCTATCATTTACCATTTTATGGATGATATCTTATTTGCTGATTCAGACACAGATATTTTAGAAAAAAAATTGATGAAATAAAAAAAATTTGCCTTGTTGGGGATTACAAATTGCTCCTGGAAAAATACAAAGAGGAATTTTTATTAATTATTTATGTTGTAAGACAGGTTTACAGAAAATTCAACCACAGAAAGTACAAATCAGGAAAGATCAGTTATGAACTCTTAGTGATTTTCAAAAATTGCTGGGAGATATTAGCTGAATATGGCCCACAACTGGATTAACAACTCAAGAACTAATTAATTTATTTCAAATCTTATGAGGTGATAAGGTCTTACATAGTCCAAGAAAACTATCAACTGAGACTGAGAGAGAATTAGCTCTGGTAGAAAAGAAATTACAAGATGTACCTATGGATCACTTAGATCCAGAGCTCGATTGTATTTGGGTTATTTTACCTTCTACTCATTCTCCTACTGGAATTCTTATGCAGAGAAAGGTAATATCTTAGAATGGATATTTTACCACACAGAGTAAAAAATTAAAGACCTCTGTAGAAAGTTTTCTGAGTTGATTTTGATAGGAAAATTAAGACTTCATCAATTAGGAAGAATAGACACAGCAGAAATTGTGGTACCTTTTTACTAATGCTGACATTGCCTCATTGTGGGCAAAAAAAAAAAAATGAACACTGGCAAAGAGCTTGCAATAATTTTTTAGGAACAAATATCCCCAAAGCAAGATACTTCGGTTTATAAAAAGAACTAATTGGATACTCCCTCATATAATAAAAGGAAAGCCAATTTCTGGAGCTCCTACATTCTATACTGATGCAAATAAGTCAGGAAAGGCAGGTTATAAGTCAGAAAAATTAAGTTGAGTGACTCAAAGCCCTTATGAATCAGTTCAGAAATAAGAATTATATGCTATTCTCATGGTATTATTAGATTTTCCAGAACCTCTTAATATGGTTATACTGACTATCAATCTGCAGAAATGGTTGTTTTATATATTGAAACTGCTTGACTTATTCCAGATAATTCAGAATTAACTTTGTTATTTATTCAACTGCAACAAGTAATCAGAAATAGAAATCATCCTTTGTACATAACACATATCAGATCCCATACAGGTCTACCAGGCCCTCTAGCACAAGGCAATGATGAAATTGATCGACCTTTGGTAGGAGAAGTGCTAGAAGCCTCAGAATTTCATAAGAAGTATGATGTTAACAGCGAAGGTTTTCTATCATTTGGCAATGAGCTAAACAAATTATAAGGACATGTCCTACTTATTCTTTGCATAATTAAACTCTGTTACCTACAGGAAGTATCCCAAAAGGCACTACAGAAATAAAATTTGGCAAATGAATGTGTTTCATATTACAGAGTTTGGAAACTTGAAATAAGTGTACCATACCACAGATACATATTCAAGATTTAAATGGGCAACTGCTGTAAGTTCTGAAAAAGCTGATTCTGTAATTACACATTATTAAAAGTTATGGCCATTATGGGGATCCATGTACAAATTAAGACTGACAAGGCTTTAGCATATGTCTCTAGTAAAATGAAATAGTTTTTTTGCATATTACAACATAAAGCATATTATAGTATAATCACATAATCCTACAGGACACAGAGTTACAGAAAGATATAATTGTACTTTAAAAGATAAGTTTAATAAACAGAAATGGGTAATAAAGACAGCTAGAGATAGATTACATAGTGTTTTATTGACTAAATTTTTTAAATGCTAATGAAAAAGGAATAATAGCTGTGGAGAGACATTGAATAACAGAAAAAAAAACTGCTGAATTAAATCTGCCTATATATTTTAAAGATGTGTTAACCTCAGAATGGAAAACAGAATATGTGTTACATTGGAAAAAAGGTTTTGCTTTTGTTTCCATAGAAGAACAGTTATGGATACCACCAAGACTGATAAAGATTAGATTTGAACCGGGGAGACCTCTTGATTGGGAAAGGTTCATGATACAGCTTGGTCATTCAATCCAAACTAACTTCTAAGACTACCAAATGCCTTTTATTTGATCAGGTGTTTAAAAAATAAAGTAGCTTTTTATAATTAAAAGATACTATGTATTCTGTTGCCAAAAATATTTTGTCTTAACAAAGATATAAGTTGATGAAAAAGGAATTCCTTATAGTTAGGGTTGGAAAGGGTTTTGTTTTGTCTTTCCAGGAAAATCAAAGCATCTAACTAAGGAATCTGAAGATCACTGGACAAATGAGACATCTGACTAAGAAGGACAAATCATCCAGAGAAGAATGTCCCAAGAAAAAGAGTAAATTTGGCCTAATGCTATTGCACATTTTAACAGGATAAAATTTCATAAATCTTCCCAAATATTTGTTTCTGCTACTCTCTACAAACATAAAAAGCAATGGTCTTTTTGTAGTCCCAATTCAACTAAAAGTCAAAGCTGGCTTTGGAGTTGGAGCATGGCTCTCTCCTTCTCTAAATCCAAGCATGCTTTCTAAAGGATCCTCCAAAATCTCTGTTTCATGTCAGAAGAGCCACCTGATATGGGGCAGAAGAAAACCAAAATTAAGGGTCTATTCTATTGTCACTATTCTCATAATCCTTTGATTTTATTTTGACTCTTTAAAACTTTTCTTAAAGTATAAATATTATCTCTAAATTTGTAAGATTAATATATATATGGTGATATTTTATTTGTATTAAAATGTTATTTGTATGTTAATAAATAAAGTTGCCCGGGGGTCAGAGCTATTAGCAAGCCATAGGAAAGCAGGGCAGTGGTAGCGTACACTTGTAATCCCAGCACTTGGTAGGCAGAGCTGGGTAAGTCTCTGTGTGTTCAGGGATACAGCCATTATTGGACACACATGCCTTTAATCTCACTACCAAGCAAGGAAAACCTGGAGGCCTACACAGACAGGCCATGACGAGGCTGTCATGTGGTTGGGTTTACAACCAATGAGAAGGCAGAACAGGAACACTATATAAAGACTTTAACACAGGGGTAGCTAGTTCGGAGAGGTAGGACCACTGCAGGAGGAAGGGTAAGGTTTTAGCTCTTGGCTCTGACCTCTTGGCTTTCTTCTTTGCATTGGTTCTGTGTTTTTTATTTAATAAGAAGGTTGGTTACATCTACATTTGGCGCCCAACGTGACAAAAATCCATTAAAAACCACTTGGCTTGGCTTGGCGGCAGGTCCAGTTTCCGGCCTGGGCGGCCAGGCTGCCTAGCTCGGGCCCAGGCCTGACTGACCCGCAGCTGGAGCTACTTGCAACTGCTACAAACAACTCAGGCCTGCCCTGCCAAATAGGGCCCCTGCCTGTAAAGCCAAGGCTTGACTGGGCTCAAGCGGCTATGCTTTCTCTCTCTCTCTCTCTCTCTCTCTCTCTCTCTCTCTCTCTCTCTCTCTTTCTCTCTCTCTCTGGATTCACACCTCGAACACCAGGTGGCTGTTTTGAAATTCCCTAGGATTCTACTTTTCTACCCAGACTTGGTAAGTCAATTAACATATCTATTTAAAAGAGAATTTTTTTCTACATTAAAAAAAATGAGCTTTATGTGTACATTGGAAGAAAATTGGACTTTGTTTGAAATTTTAGGTACTCTGACAATGAAACCACTATATGAAAAGATTAATATTGATCGAATTATTCAGTTTATTACATTTCTTATCCTCATTTTACTATTTAAAAAGATAGTCAATTTAAGTGCCAGGATAACAGTCTTAGAAAAACTTGTTAAACCAGTAAAAATGAATTATAGAGAAATTCAAATTCAGACAGAAGAAATAAACAGTGCAGTTGTTTCAAAATTGGATCATAAGGTTACAGAAAGAAAGCCAGTTTTCACACAATCACCCTTAATTTATCCGGTAGCCGTACAGCAGCTACCTGATGAAGAGAATGAACAAAATACTTGGGCTCCAGTTAAAATGTTAGACTTACGAAGACATAAGGAGGCAATAGCATCTTATGGCATGCACTCCCCATATGTAAAGCA
Source organism: Peromyscus eremicus (assembly GCF_949786415.1). Taxonomy (NCBI): domain Eukaryota; kingdom Metazoa; phylum Chordata; class Mammalia; order Rodentia; family Cricetidae; genus Peromyscus; species Peromyscus eremicus. The sequence continues at coordinate 20,936,700 of NC_081421.1, read as the reverse complement.
AATGTTAAACACCTGGTCAACTTGTAATAGGATTATACGAAAGGACTGGTGGGAATTGGCACAGGCTGTTCTTGAACCTGGACAACATCTCCAGTGGAAAATGTGGTTCAATAATGAGGCTAAAAATATAGAAAAACAATGGAGGGATAGCGGAATACAAGTCTGCCAGGATCAGCTTATTGGAGAAGGCCAATATGCTTCAGTAGAAACACAATGTTTATATGATGTCCAAACCCTAGTTCTATGTTGAACGACAGCTTTGAATGCATGAGACAGAGTTGAAGAACCAGAAAAAAAAAAAACTGAGTCATTTACAAAGGTTATACAGGGCTCAAAAGAATCTTTCACAGATTTCTTACAAAGACTGACTTCAGCAGTAGAGAAAATGGTCCCGAATTCAGAGGCTAGTCAGATAATAATTGAATCTTTGGCCTTTGAGAATGCAAATGCAGCATGCAAAAGAATAATCAGGCCGTTAAAGGCAAGATCTGCACATTTGGAAGATTGGATAAGAGATACAGTTAATGTTGAGGATTATGACCATGATGATATGTGGGTAGAAAAAGCAATTTCAAAAGGTTTGAGCAATGTTAGAAGTTTTGGATGTGGAAAGCAAGGACATTTGAAAAAGGATTGTAAACAGGTCATTCCTAGAAATAATGTTTCTTCAAGGAACACTGGCAACAGAATGCCCCTTCTTTCTGGAGTATGCAGAAGGTGTGATAAGGGAAAACACTGGACCAACAAATGTAGATCAACAAGGGACAGACAGAGTAATCCTCTGCCTTGAGCTTCAGGAAAATCCCAGAGGGGCCTCAGGCAGGCCCCCACAGTAAATCCAGTTCAAACCTTTCCTGTAGTTGTAGAGGAAACCCCTACTCAAAGCAACTAAATAACCAAATGTCTATTGGAATAAATCATGTTAGTCAAGATGATGAAACAGAGAAAATAGGAAACTCAGGAAAAAACATAAAGAAAATTTTTTGGCAAACTTCTATTAATGAACAAAGACCAAAACTAACAATAAAGATAAATGGTGTTTTGTTGTCTGGTCTGGTAGACACAGGTGCTGACATTACCATAATTGCACCAGAATGTTGGCATCCAACTTGGCCTCTTCAGGAGGTAAACGTTCAACTGTTAGGAATTGGGACATTATCTCGAGTGAAACAAAGTGCAAGATGGCTTGAATGTATAGGTCCAGAAGGACAGAAAGGAAAATTAAAACCATATATGGCTAACATAGCTATGAACCTGTGGGGTCGAGATTTGTTATAACAATGGAATACTCAGATTAACATCCCTCCAATCTCAGAAACAAATCACAAATTAGTACATGTTTCTGAGAGAAATATTAAAAGATATTATTCTAATGAGTGCTCACCAGCCATCCATGTCATACAAGAACAGGGCACAACAACTCATAATTTTCCAAAAACACCAACAGCTCTACCTTCAAAATGGTCAACAGACAAGCCTGTATGGGTTCAGCAATGGCCTTTAACAACAGAGAAACTCCAGGCTTTACAAGAGCTGGTGGAAGAACAATTAAATGCTCATCATATTGAAGAATCAACCAGCCCTTGGAATTCTCCTGTATTTGTTATTAAAAAGAAATTTGGTTAATGGAGAATGGTAACAGACCTTAGAGCAATTAACAAAGTAATTCAGCCAATGAGCTCTTTACAATCTGGAATTCCTTTGCCTACTCTGTTACCAAAAGGATGGCCTCTCATAGTTATTGATTTAAAAGACTGTTTCTTTTCAATACCCTTACAAGAAAAAGACAGAGAAAGATTTGCTTTCACAGTGCCTAGTTATAATAATTCTCAACTGGTTAAAAGATTTCAATGGAGGGTTCTCCCACAGGGAATGTTGAATAGCCCAACTCTGTGCCAATATTTTGTAAAACAGCCTTTAGAAGTGGTACATAAAAAATTTCCTAAATCTATAATTTATCATTATATGGATGATATTTTATTAGCTGACTCAAATGCAGATACTTTAGAAAGAATGTTTGAAGAAGTAAAGAAAATTTTGCCTTGCTGGGGATTACAAATTGCTCCTGAAAAGATACAAAGAGGAGATTCTATTAATTATTTAGGATATAAAATAGAACTTCAAAAAATTAGACCTCAAAAGGTACAAATTAGGAGAGATAGACTACAGACTCTTAATGACTTTTAAAGATTATTTGGAGACATTTCTCATCTAAGAACTATTGTTGGGGTAAAAAATGATGAACTGAATAATTTGTTTAAAACCTTAGAAGGTGATAAGGACTTGAACAGTCCAAGAGAATTATCACCTGAAGCTGAGAAAGAATTGGCCTTGGTAGAAAAGAAAGTACATGAAGGACACATGGATCGTATTGATCCAAAGCTGGATTGCATTTTGGTTATTTTACCTTCTAGGCATTCTCCAACAGGAATATTAATGCAAAGGGAAGATATTATATTAGAATGGATATTTTTACCAAATAAACCAAATAAAAAATTAAAAACTTATGTGGAAAAAATCTCTGACTTGATTTGGAAAGAAAAATTGAGACTTCGTCAATTAGCAGGAATAGACCCAGCAGAAATTGTTGTACCTTTAACTAAGGAGGATATTGAAAAATTATGGATAGAAAATGAAGCTTGGCAAAAAGCTTGTAGTAATTTTTTGGGAGAAATTAACAGCAAATATCCCAAAAAACAATAGAATTGATCTTATAAAGAGAGCTGATTGGATCTTGCCTCGAATTGTGAGGAAAAAACCCATATTTGGAGTTCGTACATTTTATACAGATGCCAACAAACAAGGAAAGGCAGGTTACAAATCAGAAAATTTAAGTAAAGTGGTTCAAAGTCCTTATAATTCAGTTCAAAAATCAGACTTGTATGCTATTCTGTTAGTATTAATGGATTTTTCAGAACCTCTCAATGTAGTAACTGACTCTCAGTATGCTGAAAGAGTAGTATTACATATTGAGACTGCAGAATTTATCCACGATGCTTCAGAATTAACTTCATTATTTATTCAATTACAAGATACAATCAGAAAAAGGAGTCATCCTTTATATATAACTCACATTCGATCCCATACTGGTCTGCCAGGCCCTCTAGCACAAGGCAATGATGAGATTGATAAATTATTGATAGGAAATGTGCTGGAGGCCTCAGAATTTCATAAAAAAACATCATGTAAAAAGTAAAGGTTTAAAAAAGGATTTTTCTATAACCTGGCAATAAGCCAAAGAAATAGTAAAGAAATGTCCTACTTGTTCCTTCTACAATCAAATGCCATTACCACCAGGATGTAACCCAAAGGGTACTCAGAGGAATGAAATCTGGCAGATGGACATGTTTCACTTTGCAGAATTTGGAAAATTGAAATATGTACACCACACTATTGATACTTATTCAGGATTTCAATGGGCAACTGCTTTGAGTTCTGAAAAAGCTGATTCTGTAATCACTCATTTGCTAGAAGTTATGGCCATTATGGGTATACCTGCACAAATCAAAACTGATAATGCTCCATCATATGTCTCTGTTAAAATAAAACAGTTTTTTGCTTATTATAAATAAACCATATTACAGGTATACCACATAATCCTACAGGTCAAGCAGTTATAGAAAGATCAAACAGAACTCTAAAGGATATGCTAAATAAAAGAAAGGAGTAACAAAAACCCCCAGAAATAGACTACATGATGCTCTATTAACTTTGAATTTTCTCAGTGCCAATGAGAAAGGAACAACAGCTGCAGAGAGACATTGGATAATAGAAAAAACTACAGAATTAAATCAACCTACATACTTTAAGGATGTGCTGACCTCAGAATGGAAACCAGGATATGTATTACATTGGGGACGAGGTTTTCCTTTTATTTCTACAGGAGAAGATAAGCTGTGGGTACCATCAAAATTGATAAAGGTTCGATTTGAACAAGAGAGACCTCTTAATTAGAGGAGGTTGTAGTTCATCAACTATCATGAACATCCAATTTAAACTAACTTATACCAGTAACATATGCCTTTTCATTTAATCAGATAATAACTTGCCAAAAAGGAACATCCCCAAAAAACCTTGGGGAAAGGTTTTTGTTTTTGTCTTTTAGGAGAATGAAGGTTAAGGAATCTGAAGAACACTGGACAAATGAGACAACTGAAGAAAAGGGACAAATCGCCTATCCTAAGAAACAGAGTGAAATGGCGTATGGGTATGTTATCTAAAAAATTTTATGTCTTCCTAAATGTTTGTTTCTGCTTTTCTTTAAAGATTTAACACTATTTAACTTCTAATAGCCCCAGTAAAATTAAAATTTAAAGCTGACTTTGGAGTTGGAGAATGGCTCTCTCCTTCTTTAAACTCAAGCATGTTGTTAAAAGGAAAATGCAAACTCCCTGTATCATGCCAGAAGAAAAGAGCCATCTTCTGCTATGGGACAGGAGAAAAGCCAAATTAATTAAGGGACTATTCTATTACTAATCTCAACTCTTTGATTCTATTCTGATTCTTTAAACTTTTCTTAAAGTATAAATTTATATCAAAATTTACAAGATTAATATATATAGACATATATACATTTTAAACTTTGTTAAGATATAAATGGTCATATAGAGTACTAACTAATTCTAAAAAGCCACATATATAGTCTCTGTGTTCGAGTCTCTTATCAGTTTTTTGCAGGAAATCACGGTCAGGCCTAACATCAACTGAGGTCTCCAGGAAGAAGATGGGGCCCCACAACAACAACAATTCCACATGGACAATAATAACATCACTAAGCTGACAAACATCATCTACAGATCAGCTTTGAACTACAAAGTGCTCAGAGCAATTTTAAGAGAGCTAGCTGAGATGATCCAGTCTCAAAGACTACTTGAATAAGGATTTGAGATAAACCCTGAACTTTGGCATTATACACAGACTGGATAACGAAGGATATAGTTACCTTTCCTAGAATTTGACAATTAACCTAAAATTTTTCTTTCAGGATAAAGATAACTTCGCCCATACCCAGCAGGAAGCAATTTCAAGAATACGACGCCCACATTCCTAAAGAGGTGGTGTGGGGCGGTTGGTTTTTTGGCCTTTTAGATCTTTTAATGAGTTTTGGGTCTGGGATAATATTCATTGATTAGGGGGGTTGGTTACAAGTTGTTGTCAAGGGTTAGGAAAAGGGCTAAGCAAAGGAGATTAGATTTAAGGTTCTTATTTTTAAAAAAAAGAAAAGAAAGAAAAGAAAAGAAAAATGTAAATACTTTACATTGGATTGGATTGTTTTATATTGTATACAAATTATATATATTGAAATTGATATTGTTAGAAAATGCTATATGTATATTTCTAATTGTACTGTTCATTTAACAATGTAATGCAATTTTCTAATCCTTGAATGTTGTTATTACCAACTATTAGGATATAAAGAAATGAAAGTTAGTAGTTAGACATTATAATAGAACTTATAGTTATATTAGGTATGTTTTCAAGATTGAGTAGATATATTTTAGATAGACAGGTTATCTTCAAACCCTTCAGAGATCTACAGAATATGTCATTTAAAATGTTTTAATAACTTAGAAAATTTTTCTTTTTTGTTATGACTATGAGACATGTCGGCTCCTGACAGTACCAATCTACTTCAGAGAAAATATGGGCATTGAAAAAACTGCAATTGGAGTTAACTTTCATTGTGGCAAAAGTTAGCCACTGGACAACAAAGTATCCTCGAATCAACTGCTGACAAACAGGACAGACAGGACACGAAACAAAGGACTACTGATTCTTGTCAAAACAAGTGTGGTTATGGCTTTATCGAAAGGCATCTTCTGAGGCCAGGACAATATAGCACCATCCCTGAAGTGGCCTTCGCAATCCGGGAAAGGTATAGTGCCCTTTTCTTCGAAGGCAGCTGAACAGGCAGTGGGCCGATGGCTTCTGATGTGCAATGGGGAGGTAGCTGAAACAGTTATTCTTGAAGAGTAATTAAGCTCACACCTCTCAACAGAAGAATGGCATATAATAGAGGGATGTGGAAAAGAACGGGATGCTGAAATGAAGCCACATACACACATAGCCAAGAAGAATGGACAGCTGAATTCAAAAAACATCAACAATTTCCAGAATTTAAAATCCTGAATCATGACAGGACACTAGTGGAATTCAGGTATTTCTGGTATATAGACTGCTCTCACCCAATGTGAGGTTGAACTGTTGACCTTGTGTACATTCTACTTCACAAATGAGTCTGTCAGATACGCTAAGCCTATAGGCTGAAGATGATGCCCCAACACTGCGGAGAAACCTCAGATGATTGTCCAGGCAGCTGGCTGTTTCTGTCAACTCACAATTTTTTGAAAGTTGCATATACTTCCTTTTTTTATTTTTTTGTTAGCTAATACTATTTCCTTCTTGGGTCTCTGAGGGAGTTGAAGATTACTTAGTTATAGTTGACAATTAATTAGGATAGAAAGTGAATAAGATACAATAGAATAGATAATGGAATTATTTTCTCTGAATTTGTCAAATACAAATGAACTAGACATTGTTTAGGTATTTATTACTTGTATATATTGTATATAGTTATTGTACTTTTGTATATAGTTTTTCTTATGTTAGTTATAAGCTTTTTCTTTTTTCCTTTTTATTAAAATAGAAAAGGGGAAATATGGTGGTGTTTTATTTGTATTAAAATGTTATTTGTATGTTAATAAATAAAGTTGCCTGGGGGTCAGAGCTATTAGCAAGCCATAGGAAAGCAGGGCAGTGGTGGCGTACACTTGTAATCCCAGCACTTGGTAGGCAGAGCTGGGTAAGTCACTGTGTGTTCAGGGATACAGCCATTATTGGACACACATGCCTTTAATCTCACTACCAAGCAAGGAAAACCTGGAGGCCTATACGGACAGGCCATGATGAGGCAGTCATGTGGTTGGGTTTACAACCAATGAAAAGGCAGAACAGGAACACTATATAAAGACTTTAACACAGGGGTAGCTAGTTCGGAGAGGTAGGACCACTGCAGGAGGAAGGGTAAGGTTTTAGCTCTTGGCTCTGACCTCTTGGCTTTCTTCTTTGCATTGGTTCTGTGTTTCTTATTTAATAAGAAGGTTGGTTACATCTACATATATACTCTCTGTCATGATATAACTGTCATATGGAGTACTGACTAATTATACAAATAGGCTTAATCTAGGTTCCTGTATGTGATTTTGGGCTTGAGTCTGAAACAGGTAATTAGGAATTAAGTTTATGTACCCTGGATACACTTAATTGGTTGTGGTCCTTTAACCTCTCTGAGACCCGTGGCATATGACATTTAAAATGTTTAGGTTTTCTGCAGTGAACTGTGACCATTCCTAACAGTGACCTTTGAAGTCTCCAAAAGGATAATGCGATCCCACAACAACAATTCCACCTGTATTGTGGTGGGGCCATTAAGCTGACAAATACCACCCAAAGATCAGCTTTGAACTACTAACTGCTCAGGACAATTCAAAGCAGTTAGCTGAGATGGTCCAGCCTCACAGACTACTCTAGCCAGAACTTCAGATGAGCCCTACACTTTCCCATTACACAGAGACTTAAAAATCAATGTTACAGCTAGTTTTTCCAGGATTTAACCATTATCTCAGTTTTCTCAGGGGGACCTCAAGATGCCATCACCCCTAAACAACAGGAAGTAATTTTAAGAATATGATACCCACATTCCCAAGGGGTGGAGTGGGTGGTTTTGGGTTGTTCATTATGTTATGAATGTTTGCCATCATTTAGGGGGGTTGGCTGCAACTTTTACTCGTTATAGTAAGGGAGAAAACTAAATAAGGGAGGTTGGATTCAAGGATCTCTTTCTGAAGAAAAATGAGGATATGGAAAGCATAGGATAAAAGGGTAGATTATTCCTTCTGCCTTAAACTAAAAAGCAACTATTAATCTCAAATATTTTACATTGGTATGAATTTTTGTATATTGATATAAATTTAAAGTAATTTTTGTTAGAACATACTCTATATATGTCCCTACTCTTGTTTTAGATATTTTTGTATATTGATACAAATTTAAGGTTATTTTATTGTTTTATATATATATATATATATATATATATATATATATATATATATATATATATATATATATATATATATATATATATATATATATATTTCTACTCTTGTTTAAGGTATTGTATCTATGCAGCTCATTCTGAGGGGTCCCCAACTGGATCAGGCCCTCTGAATGGGTGAGACAGTTGATTGGCTTGATCTGTTTGGGAGGCATCCAGGCTGTGGGACCAGGTCCCGTGCTCATTGCATGAGTTGGCTGTTTGAAACCTGGGGCTTATGCAGGGTCACTTGGCTCGGCCTGGGAGGAGGGGACTGGACCTGCCTGGACTGAGTCTACCAGGTTGATCTCAGTCCTCAGGGGAGGCTTTTCCCTGGAGGAGGTGGGAATAGGGGGTAGGCTGTGGGGAAGGGGAGGGGGCGTGAGGGGGGAGAACAAAGGAATCCATGGCTGATATGTAGAACTGAATTGTATTGTAAAATAAAATAAAATTAAATTTAAATAAAAAAGAAGGCACCTGAAAAAAAATGTAATATATAATTAAGAAATACAAGATAGTAAGTTAGTCATCTATAATAACCAAACTTGAAGCCACATTATGTATGTTTTCAAGGTTAAACAGAGATATATTTTAGTTATATAGATGGTCTCCAAACACTTCAGAGACCTACAGAATACGGCATTTAAGATATTTTAATAACCCAAGGATTTTCATGACAATGAGACATGTCTGCTCCTGGCAGCACTAATTTACTTCAAAAAGGATAATGGGCATTGAAGAACCTCTATATGGAGATTGCTTTCATTTGTGTCAAAGTTAGCCACTGGGCAAAGAAACTGCCCTTGCCTCGACTGCTGACAAAATACTGTCCAAATTGGACAAGCAGGATACAAAAGAAAGCAACTGCCAAACTTTTCCAAGACAAAGTAGGGAATTCCTTTAAAATTCCTGCTTTACAGAAAAGTCTGTCAGATATACTAAACCTGTAGAGAAAAGATGGATTCCCCAACATTGTAGAGGAACCTTGGGGTGACTGTCCAGACAGCCAGATGTCTCTGTTGTTTCTATACTTTTGGAAGTCTTTTGCTCTACACTTCCTATTTACTCAGGTAATATTATATCCTTCTTTGGTATCTGATAGAGTTGAAGGTGAGTTAGTTACAGTTACAGATCATTACCCAAATCAGAAAAGAAACTCACAAAGGAGGTATAAAGTATATAAGGTTGAGAGATATAAGCTTAAATTGTTTATCTAACAAAATGTTTTGGAAGTCTAAAAACATAGTTTCGAGTTGGTAATACAAGTTAGATAGAAAGTGAATTAGGTACCAAACTTTAGACTCACCAAGATAGGATTAATAATAGAGTAGTTTCTCTGAATTTGCCAAATAGGGCTGGACTGTACATTGTGAATGTAATCTTTACTTGATAATTGTCCTTATTGTATATTGTTTTACTGTGTTAGAGTTAAAACCTTTCCTTTGTGTTTAGACAAAAGGGAGAAATATTGGGGGACATTCAATCATACTGTGAACTCCGAGTTAGCATTTGTGTTAATTAAATACAGTTAATCTTGGGTCAGGAGGCTGAGTTAGCAACTAGTTGACAGAAAATAATCATAGAGCATCAGAGGGCATCCAGAAGAGATAGAGAGATGTACCAGAAGTAATAGGGAGGACTTTTGAGTGGCACAACTTTTGTGTCATTTTGTTTTGTTTTGTTTTGTTTTAGTGGAGTGGAAGGATGTATTTTGGGGAGATTCCAGCAAGGAGAGCTTAGCTAGTTGCTACTCAGCCTCACTGAGTTAACAGGTTTTCACCCAAGCTTTTAAATCTCAGGTCTTATTTATAAACAGAATGATAAAGATTTAGTTAAAGCTGCCTTTAGCAGCAGAGACAGAGCCAGTGCCTGCAGGAACAGAATTTCCATCAGCCTACAGCCTAAGCGCCTGGGTTGCTGCCAGAGAAGCAGGCCAATAACTGCAGAGTCACAATTGCTGGCTGAAACAGCAGTAGATTAAGGTGCAACCAAAATGCCAAAGATAAAACAACAGTTACATACACCTAGTGTTGCTTATATGTATTTGTTTTCAGGGCTGACCACTTGTTAATGGACAACCAATTTGGGGGCTCATCTCTGGAAAAGACTGATTCACCCTCATTTAGCAGTCATTAATTGCCTATAGCTCTTCATCTAGAGATAGGGCCTGTGAGATTTCTCCCACTCCATACTGGCATTTCAAATGGTGTTGTCATGTTGTATTTTTTAGACAGCAATATTGTTGACATTTCAGAGCCACCCCTTCTCTGTCATATACAGAAGACAGTCGCACAGCAAATGTCCTGATCCTCTGGCTCTTACAGTCTTTCTACTCCCTTTTCTTCCCTAAGCCTAGTTGTAGTGGTTATGGTGCAGATATATTCATTGGGGTCAGGCACCCCACAGTCAGTTGTTGGCTGCATTTTGATCAGTTGTGGCCTTCTGTAATAATCTCAGTCCTTTTTCATTTTCAATATTTCTAAGTGGTTCTTCTTCATGTCTACATAGTCTTTTGTTGTTTCCTCCCATCCCTAGTTATGTCCATTCCATTTCTTCCTTTTACTAGTTTTTTTCTTTCTCTCTGAACATTGTACATTAAATTTTTTAGACAACAATGTTTTTAATAAATGGAGTGAATCCACATTATAATATGATTTTATTGTCTGTTATACTATTAGTTCTGTATGTGATTTATATTTTTGTTTACATACTCATCTGGGACTTTGAAATGTTTGTCCTCACCCTGTGTGTTTAGACATCTCTGACTCAGATCTGTTCTTCTGCTTCTATGAGTTCTTCCTGGGACCTTGGACATATGACTCAGTCTATAAAAAAGCAGAAATATGTCACCAATTGCTGAGTAAGTGACTGGACCATCTCAGATGCTGGCTACCAGCTACATCATCACATAAATGTATAGCATTTGATGAGCATTTTGACCCCCAAGAAAATTGAACACCTGACTAACAATCCCTGCCTCTGACCTCTGGAGTCCACACTATTCTGTGATCATCAATTTATTTCTGTTCAATTTAGGACCCAAGTGTGGATAGTTTCAACATAGATATTATAATAAAAATTATTTCGACCTATCAGATATTTTCACTTTTTTTGTTCTAGACACATCAAGATTTTATTTCTTTACTGTCAACATGGCCTTGTACCTTGCTTTGGTAAATAAAAGATGAGTGGCCTTAAATATGTCTTCTCTAGATCAAAGACAAAGAGCCAGTTCATGACCCATCCCACTACCTTCCTTACCACAGCTGTTGGTGATGCCTCCAGTGGTACTTCTGCCATCCACAGTGCCCTGTGTACCACAGTGGGAAGGAAGGCTGCACGAGCAAGAAATTCATTTTCAGCAAATGAAGTTCATGGTACTGTTTCCCACTGCAGCCTACTCCAGGCTACCCTGACAAAGATGTTTTGTATTTTCTTTTTCTTAATATTTTACTTCTTGAGGGGAGGAACCATGCATGTTCATGTGTCTGAGGACAACTTGAGAGAATTGCTTCTCTGTGGATCCAGGGGTTGAACTCAAGCCATCTGACTTTGTGATAAACACCTTCACCTACTGAGCCATTTTGCTAGTGCCAATATTTTTTTCTTTTAAAATTTTCAAATATTTTTACTGTGTGTCTGTGGCAGAGAGACACTTCACAGCATGAATTTGCAATGTAATCTTGCTTCTAGTCCAATCCTATATCTCCAAGGAACATAGATACTGGGTTTTAAACAAAGCAAATATGCAAGAGACACTAAGTGAATAATACAAATGTTTGTTCACATGGCAAACTATGTGACTTCAGTAAAGAAGACTGTACATTGAATTAAGTATTATCAAGCTCTTCCTCACTTACTTCTGATACATACAGAAAGCCTTTCCACCCCTCTTCTTTTCTGTGAAAGTCCATTCCTATGAAACTTCTCACATTTATTTTTATTTAGCAAATAATACGCCTGAAGCTGTGAACAGGTAAGCTTTCCAGTTTTTCTTTCTCTGCTTCTCCATTTATTTCCTGGGTTCTTTGTTTGAAGCACGTTCTTTCTTCCTGTGATATCCCTTTGCTTTATGACTCTCCATTAGATCATCCCCACTAACTCAAAGGCATTTGAGTTATGCCTGGGGTTCTAACATCAACTGTGTGGGTCATAATCCAGAAAGCAATGCAGCCATCAGTTGTTCCATCCTCAGAAGTTACTTGCGTTTTAAATATTACTTTATTCATTCTTCAACAAATTTTGATTGAACATCTGTTATAACAAGTACTCAAGAAAAAGTATAATACAGTTTTCTGATCTTGAAGCATTAAGAAGCTAAAAATTTCAAGGTTAAGTTATGATGTACATGGTAATGCTGCTAATAAAAAGTTGCATTCAATGAAAATACAGGAAAGTCTCCAACTGCAGCATGAAATGCACAGTCATCTGCTGGAAGACCTGTATTGTAGGAAGAAGCAAGTGGGATGACTTTTCTACTGATGATATGCATGGGTGCCACTTACTTTACTTCTGTGCAATAAGCATTCTCACTACAACAATGTCAGATTTATATTTCTATGATCCTCCCTCTGTACCCTCTAGAAGAGAAAACTGTGTTGAATATTTTCAATAGTTAATATTCTCTGGAATGTTTCATAAAACTAATGGTTCTAAAAGATAGTCTCATCTCAAAACCAACAAGTCAAAGGTTGTTTGATCTCTACACATCTCTTCCATAGTAAGTACTAATAGCATTCTCAGGAACAGCTGTGTAAGAGATCTAGAAAGCCACTTCCTCCAGCCTTGACTCTGAATTCACACTGATAATATCTATGTCATACATAGAGTTTGTAGAGGCTTGCACACACTGTCTAATTCTTCTTCTAGAACCTAGTGAGGAATTCTTATCAAATGTAGGGTTCATGTTAGTTCAGCTATGTCTGGGAACATAGAAAAAAAAGGTCCATTTCACTTCAAGTCCTGAAGAATAGCAGCATTTGGAACACCAGAATTCCCTATACACTTGCTTCAACTTGTAAAAACTTTGTAAGACCTGGAAGACTGTATCCTTAAAGAATTGTTTGGAAATTAAATGATTGTGAAGTAGAAAGGTTTTTTGCAATTTTAGTGTGACAAGTTTCAAAATCATTCTATATTCAAAGGTTGGGAATAGGAGAGGACTTGCTTGTTGGAGGCAGAGTACAACAAATTGGAGCACTTTTCTTCATCTCTGAGAATAATCTTTCTCTTTTTCCTTCATCACACGTTCCTGTAGTACTCATATTGGTGATGAACTTTGCTAGTTTTCTTTTGCCCTTGTGCCATTTACAAATGTGGCATTTTTCCCCACCAACTGTCCTTCTCCCTTCTTCTACCTCAGCTCTCATCTAAATCCTGCTGCCACTGTGCTCACAAGTGCGTTATGTACACAAGCACAGCCACATTGTTTGTACGTGTCACTGAGATTAAAAAGGACATTATTAGCCGGGCGGTGGTGGTGCACACCTTTAATCCCAGCACTGAGGAGGCAGAACCCGGCCGATCTCTGTGAGTTCGAGGCCAGCCTGGTCTACAGAACGAGATCCAGGATAGGCACCAAAGCTACACAGAGAAACCCTGTCTCGAAAAAACAAAAAAAAGGGACATTATCATTTGTAGAAATATACCCCAAATTAATACTGTAAATTCTTGACTTGGTGTCACATTTAAATGTCTTAAATTTAATGTCTTCCAGATAAAAATAGTATATTAATTAATTTAGTCTTTCACTCTTACACTCCCATGAATATCTGTGTTTTCTCAGGCTTCTCTACAGGACAAGGCAGTCTATCTTTTCATCATTTGGATGGGCATACTCCATTTCCATAAGAAAGACTTGAAAGGGTCTTTCCTTAAATAACTTCATCACAAATTTTGAGAGCCATAGGAGACCCCCAAAGGTATCTCATCCAATGTTGCCCAATGTATGGCAAGTTTTCAAACAACAGAATAACTCACAACTGTATGAATGATGCAACTTTCTCATGGAAACATGGACTGTGATATGATTTCCATGATAGCTCTATAGATAATTCCATTCATTTGGTATTTATTGGTTCATTATAAGGATTCCATACTACTGCTGTTTTGAATTATTTTGTGACTTCTTTTCAAGTAAGTTTTTCATGTTAATCAAGAAATCAAAATGTGGTAGGTATAAAGGACGAGTAGTATTACACACAGCCCACTAAAAGAGATGTACAGAAGACCTGAGTTAGAGAAACAATGGTTTTGGCCTGACCTTCTCCTTGAGTAGAAGAGAATGAAGGAGAGGAGATGACTTCTGCAAAGGTTTGCAGGGGAGGAGCTGCATCCAGATCCCCTGCTCCTAGTATTTATTGCTATAGGTTCATATAAACTCCACTGTTTCCTCCATCCTCTTTTAACAAAATTCCCCTGCTTAGAATAAGATAGGATGATCTAACCTAACTGATGAAAAATATGGCCAAATTAAGAAAACATAGTTGAGGTTTATTATTTTTAAAAAATGTCCATCATTTTCCTCATGGGCAGCATAATTAGGTTGCTGTCCTTCACCCTTCCAGGGATGATTACGATGCCATTTTTTGCAGATGCACTGAGCCAGAACTGCAGAGATAATGGGTTATTATAGGAAAATTTGGCTTTGACATTTATATGATAAATTTGGAGTCAATTAGATGAAACATATTCTATTAGATAAAGTGAGTATACCAATGTGAAGATAGCCTACTGTTAATAACAAACTGAAATTAAGATAGAAGGAGGCTTAGCTCTTCAGAAGCTGATTTAATTGGGGAAGGAGACATAGTCTTGTAAACATTTGTTCTTCTAGCATGGTCTATTGTTTTTAGAATTTATAAAATCTAACATTATTGCCTTGTAGATAATAAAGCCCCACCCTGTGGTTAGCTCTAAGATGTGGTGGTTCTTGGTGTTAAAATGTAAAGTCAAACAGAACAGCTGTGCTCCTCTCCGTTACAGTGCCATGGGAGAGAGGGAACAGAGGGAGCACAGAGATGAGGTTTTTGAGTTGAGGCAACAAGCCTGTAGCCAGGTAAGTAATGACTGCTTCTGAGTTCATCCTGGAAGGAGGATGTTGGATTCACTGGTGAAGGAGACAGAGACTCATCCTCACAGTGTGCAGCTGCAGCTGTGGGGGTGCTGTCAGTGGCCAGCTGCCAGGGAGCTTCACTCTCAATTGAACAAAATGAGAACAAGTGTGTTCTAAGGAACAATCCTGCAAAGCCCAGCCTCATATTGAATTCTTTTTCATCTTCGATGATTTTGTGGCCCCTATGAATTTAAAATGTGAAATGAAATATTTATCAACAATCAAAAACAGACGTGTCCGACTGTGTTGCCCGAATTCAATGCTTCTTTCATCTCAGAGAGTGAAAGGCCTCTTCAGAAGAGTATTCTCCCAACTTGAGCAAAACCTTCTTTCAGGGAAGATACTATGAATTTTAACCCTGTCTGCTCCAAGAGATGTCTCTAGGGAGCATGATTTTAACTTCAGTGTAGAATTACAGTCTGTGGTCTCCATCTTACTCTAGGATGCAGATCTTTAAGCAGTCAAATATAATGATAATACTACATTTAAGTCCTACTGTGTGCCATGGACCATCACCAATAGTTTACATTCTTTTATTTGTTTATCTTGACAAATGACTTGAAAAGTATGTTAATATTTGTCACCTTGAGAATAAGAAAGTGACATTTAAATAGTGTATAAATTATTAGGTAGTAGGGTTAAGAGACTGTTCAATCAGTAAAGTGCTTGCTATGCCCCTGGGATAGGCAGAGACAGGCAGACAGACCCCTGGGGCTCAATGGCCAGCAGCTCAAGTCAAATTACCCTGACTAAGAAAAGCAATGTGGAGAGCAATTGATTAAGATGTTGACCTCTAGCCTCCACATGTACACATACACCTGGACACATGTGCACACATATGTGCACACACATCAACTACTAAGTATAAGCTGTGTTTAAATAGAGATTTAAATCTCTTAAATACTGACATTCCCACCAGCATGCAGCCCTCTTGCATTTGCTACCCAAACTTCTTCCTCACCTCATTTCTTGCTAATGTCCCTTAAAGGCCTCTCATAACTCATGGAATTGCTGGTGTGGTTCCATCTGCAGCCTGTTAGCCACATACCTTTGAAAGGTGTGGAGTTAGATCTGTACTCTTCACGTCTCCATGTCCTTCTCCTCTGTCCTCATGCTGCTCTGTCAGCCCAGGTTCTGAGGCTTTGTGGGATGCTCTAATACTGCCTGCTACCTGGATATCCTCACCATGGCTGGGTCCTTTTAACAGGGTTCAGGTTGACACTGATGGATTGTTTCCTGAGACACTCTATCAGTATCACGCCTTAACATTAAGTCTAGACTTTTACACTCTATTAATCTGAATAGTTCTTTCTATTCCCTCATTAAACTGACTAGTAAACTCAAACTAATGAAATTAATTTGACCTAATATCTGAAAGTGAACTGAAATTATTACTGTCCTCAAAATCCATCATTCTATGTGATTTCCAGGACCTAACTTATTGCTTTTCTTTTAAAACCATCCCTAAAGTCTGGAGACACTACATATATATAAATTAATTAAGAAACTTGATGATTTTCTAGCATCCTTAAGTTAACCAGGTCTCCAAGCTTCCAAATCTATCACATTCCATTTTGCTGCACTAGAATCTTGGTAAGTAGAGCTACAGTTGGCATGTGTGGATGCATTTACTCCACACTTTCCATTCCCATATACAAACACAATCTTAGACATAGAAAAGCAGGCTACAAAAGATGCAAACTGCCATGGATGCATTTTTAAAAGTTATTTCCTCCTTGCAAGAGTTGGGGCAAAATAGAAGTGAAGAGTTCTTATACTGCAACTAAACTTAGGCTGTTTTCAGCTTGAAATAGAAGAAATATTGAAGAAAAATGATGTAAGCCCTCTTGCGATAAGAAAGAAAAAAACCTATAGGAGATCCACTTCCAAATTTAAAAAGATCAAGACTTACTGCTAGAGGAACCACCAAAACACAGATAATAACAGCAGAAGAGGGAAGAAACAAGGTATTTCCAAAACAATGAGACGCCAAGGAAGTCTCTGCCTATCCATGATTATTTGAATGTAAATAGATTAGATTCTTCAGTCAAAATGTCTGAATATTCATCTGAAAGGATACCAAAAGCAGATTGGGCTCTGCCTTTCTGAAGAGGCTTCTCTCTTAAGGACTAAGAGACTAAAACTAAGGAGACAAAACCCTCTGTTCTAATGGAAACCAGAAGAGAGAAGAGGCGAAGAAAATACAGGAGGATTAAAACTCTCTTGCAACTAAGGAATGGAAACCTAACACACCAAAACTTTTAGGATCAGGAAAACCAATTCAGAGAAAATTAATTTTTTAATGAAACCACTAAAACAGAAGAAAGGTTACAATTAAGAAAACTTAATTCTATCAAATAAAGAAGAAAAAAAAACTAACCCAGTGTTAGATGAATAAAATTAAGTAATAAAAATAAGTAAATTAACAGTAAAACAACACAAATGGTTATCAAACTGGGGTTGGTTTTGTGAAAAGGCAAAATCAGCATTTCTATAGACAGATTAACCAAGACAAATCAGAAAAGATTCCCCCATCAGAGAAAGGTCAAGACCTGATACCTTCATTGCTGAATTTTAATAAATGTTTTTAAGATAAATAATGCTATTTTTCATAAACTCTTCACCAAAAAATAGGAAATACTTTTAAATTCCTTCATACAAAATTAGCATTATCTTGATACTAACATTAGACAAGGAAATCATAAGAGAGCTACAATCCAAAATACTTTATGAGATATGCAGATATCAAGTGAAATTCAACAACACATTAAAAGGATCATGATCAAATGTGATTCATTCCTGGGATGCGAAGATGATTCAACATTCATAAATCAATAAAAATGAGTTCCACATTAATAGCATCAAAGACAACAATAATCTTGTCAACCTGACTGATTTACTATCACCATGGAAACATGTGTGTATGAAGACATTTCCAGAAGGAAGACACACTGAATGTGGGTGACACTACTATCTCATCATCCAGGGTCCTGGAACAAGTGAAAGAGAAAGTAAGCTGAACACCAGAATTCGTTTCTCTTTGCTTCCTGGCTGTGGATGTGAGTAACAAGCTTCTCAGTGTTCCTGCTGCTGCCCTTACCTGCCATGGGGGAAAGAACTCTCAGACTATGAGTCAAATCAGCCTTCTCTTCATTACTTTGCTTTTGTCAGAGACTTTGTCTCAGAGACGAGAATGACAGCTTACGCTAATTTGAAATAAAACAAGGATAGATACTCTTTCTGCTTTTATTTATCATAATATTCGAAGTTCTTGACAAAGCCATAAAGCAAGAAAAACAAGTAAAATCATACAAATAGGAAAGAAAAATGAAACTGTCACTACTACCTGCCGATAAAAAATATCACATATAGGCAACCTAAAGAATCCATGCAAACTTTTGAGAACTGATAAGTGAATTCAGTAAAATTGCAGGATACAAAATTGGTATTTAAAACTCAGTAGTGTCATTTACTCTATCAATGAACTTTCCACAAAAAGAAACCAATGATCAATCCCATTTACAATAGTTACAAAAATGTTTAAACACTTAGGGATGTAGGAAATCAGAGTCTGCAACAAGAGCTATAAGAAAGTAAAGAATACATGAGCAAACAGAGCTATCTCTCATGTTCACAGATGAGAATTAACACTGTTAAAATGCCCTACCACTTAAAAAAATGCAAGTTCAATGCAATTTCTGTAAAACTTATAATATCTTTTTCATAAACACAGAAAAAATTCCCACAATTCATATGGAAACAGAAAATAACCAGGGCAAAAGGCAAATGAGCAAAAAGAATAAGTTGGAGGTATCATAATACCTGATTTCACACTATCTTACAATTTAATAAAAATACCACAGTAGTGAGATAAAATCAGATTCACAAGCCAGTGAAATGGACTACAAAGCACAAAGATAAACCCACACATCAAGAGACAACTGATGGTTTACAACAGCATGTTATTGCGGGAATTGGAAGTGTGTCCCACAAGCTCATGTCTGGACCGCTCAATCCCCAGCTTGTAGAACTTTAATGGTTTTGAAACTTGTAGGACATTACACCTGTTGGCAGATTAGGTCACTACTGGCAAGTCTTTGAAGTTGATCCTTGCCTTCCATTCTAGCCTGCAGTCTTTGCATCCTGTCTGCTACCATGTGGTGAAGCCATCACCTCATATTCCTAAATTCACAGCAGAGGAACTCTGCCCCATCTTTTCCACCACAGTGGAATGAAAGCTCTCTAAACCATGAGTCAAAATAATTCTTTTGTGTCTTAAGTTGTTTCTGTTGGATAGTTGGTATCAGTGACTATATTGATTACTTTTCTCATTGTGATAACAAAATGACTAATAAGAAAGAGGAGTGTCTTAGTTTCATTTTCTGCTGCTGTGATAACAACCCTCTAGCAAAAACAACTTAAAGAAGAAAGGGTTTATCTGACTCACAACTGCAGTTAAAGTCCATTGCTGTGAGGGGTAAAGGTGGCAAACACTCAAAGCATAGGTCACATCCCCAGTAAAGAACAAAGAGCAATGATACATGCATGCTAGTGTTCAGCTCACTCTCTCTACTCTTAGACAGCTCAGAATCTCCTTGCTAAGGAATGGTACTACTCCCAAGTGGTGAAGTCTTCCAACTCAATTAATGTAATCAAGATAATCCTTCAGACACTCACATTGGAAAACCTAATCTAGATAATTCCAGGTGATTACAGACTGTATCAAATTAACAATTAATACTAACCATCACAATGATTTATTTTTGGCTCATGGTTTGAGGGAACATGGGCCATGTGGTGGGAAAGGCCTAGTAATGGGAGCCCGAGGTAACTGACCACACTGTATCAGCAGTTAAGGAGCAGAGAGAGATATATGCTAGTGCTCAGATGGATTTTTTTTTTTTTTTTTTTTTTTTTTTTTTTTGCTATTTTGATTTAGTCTAGGATCCACATCAGGATGGATCTGCCTCTTTCAGTTAACCCTCTCTGAAAAGTTCCATCACATACATATCCAAAAATACACTTTACTAATACTCAGGGAATTTCTGAGACTAATCAAGTTGGAAATTGATATTAACCATCACAAGTCCACTCGTTGTCTGCCTGTCATCTAAATACATTACTTTAAAACCATAACATACTACTTCTGGTCCCCAGAGGTTCTCTGCCATCTCAAAACACAAAATGATTTTAATCTATCCCCAAGAGTCACCATGTCTTAATAATTCCAACAGCGTTCAAAGTCTAGAGACTCTTCTAAGACTTGAGGCAATCTCATAACTATGAGCCCCTGTGAAAATCAATGATAAATTACATATTTCCAATATCCAATGGCACAGAGTAGACATTCCCATTCCAAAACTGAGAAATAAAGGCAGAACAAAGAAAATTTAGAACAAAGCAAGAATGAAAAAACAACAGGGCAAACACTAAATGCAACAGCTTCCTGTCCAATGTCAGTGTGATGTCACCATCTCTGCTCCAACCAACTTGGGTAGCTTCATCCCTCCAGATCTCTGGTCTACAGCACATGTAGATTCTCCCTTGGGCTGGCTCTACCTAGTGTTTGTAGCTTTCCTCAGCAAATATTTATGTTCTGGCATCACCGAGTGTCTTGAAATTTTTTCTGCAGCTTAGGTATCACCAACACAGCTTTATGCAAAGCCCACTCAAGACCTTAATGGAAGTAATATGACATTGCTGAACACTGCTTTCTAGAACTTTGGTGTTATCCTCCATGATCCCTGTATTAGTTAGGGTTTCTATGCTGCAACAAAACATCATAACCAAAAAGCAAGTTGGGAAAGAAACAGTTTATTTGGCTTATGCATCCACATTGCTGTTAATCACTGAAGGAAGTCAGGACAGGAAATCAAACAGGGCACAATCCTGAAGGTAAGAGCTGATATAGAGGACATGGAGGGATGCTGATTACTGGCTTGCTTCACATGGCTTGCTTAGTCTGCTTTCTTATAGGACCCAGGACTACCAGTCCAGAGATGGTATCACTTTCCATGACCTAGGCCCAGCTTCACTGATTACAAATTGAGAAAATGCCTTTATAGCTAGATCTCATGGAGGCATTTTCTCAACTGAAGCTCCTTCCTCTCTGATGAATCTAGCTTGTGTCAAGTTGACACTTAAAACCACCCAGTATGACTTCTATCTGCCAAACCACAGACAATATCAAGTTCTGCTGTCCCCGTATGATATGGCCAAGATGGCTCACTTGGATCATAGCTGAAGCAACCTCTGAGTGCTTCTGTAACTGAACCTTGGAAAATACTTTCCAAAGTGGCTATTTCCCTATGTGGAAATCTGGAAGAGCTATCTACTCCATTTAAATTAATGAAATTTTTGTTGTTGTTTTGGTTCATTTGTGTGGTAGTTTGGATAAGAATAGCACCCATAGGATCATATATTTGAATTCCTGGTCATCAGGGAGTGGTGCTACTTAACAGGGATTAGGAGATGTAGTCTTGTTAGAGTAGGTGTGGCCTTGTTGGAGGAAGTATGTCACTCAGGATGGGCTTTGGGGTTTCAAAAAGCCCATGCCAAGATCAGAGTCTCTCTCTGCCTGTAGCCTGTGGATCTGGATGTAGAACTCTCAGCTACTTCTTCAACACCATGTCTGTCTGCATGCTGTTATGCTTCCTGTCATGCTGAAAACCTCTGAAACTATAAGCCAGCTCCAATTATATGCATTCTTTTATAAGACTTATCACAGTCATGGTGTCTCTTCATAACAGCAGAACACTGACTAAGACAGCTTGTTTGCGTTTTGGATTTTATCATTCTGTAGTCCAGGCTGGCCTTGAACTATATAGCTCTCTCTGGTCTTAAACTCATGGCATGTACAAGGCCCTGAATTTTACCTGCACCCACAAAAGAAAAAGAAGAAAAAGATGGAGAATAAGAAGAAAGGAGTAAGAAAAGGAAAGGGAGAGAGGACAAAAGGAAAGACTCCATTTCCATGGTCTTTCCCTATTATCTTGCACTACACATTTGTATATAGTGGGGACATTGGTTATACTACTTATTTGCATTAAAGCAAAGTTATATTCATAAATAGCTTAACAGCTGCATTCTACACTCATGTAAGAGAGTTTTAATACACTGTTATTAAGTGATAGTAAAAATATATATATTACGAAGTATGTCTTGACCTAGTAATGATAACTCATACTTGTAATCCTTAACTGAAGAGAATGCTCAAAGTTCAAAGGCAGCCTGGGCTACATACAAAGCAAGACTCTGTTTTTAAAACCACTACCACTCCCTCCTGCTTCCCACCCAAAATGAAACATGCCCTGTATTTGTTAGAAAAGTAACAAGGTAAGAAAGCCATACACAAGACATGTCCAGTCCCAGATAGTCATTCCTTGGCCCACATTCCATTTCTATCTTCTTCCCTATCCTACGTTTGGTTTTGTGGCATTGACCTTTGTCCAATACATTTCCTTACCTTGATGGTGGAAAAGGAGTTTTTTTTCTCTTTTCTCCTATCATTAACGAGCTTAGCTGACTTACCTTACATGTCACAGGCAATTGTCACATAGAATTTCAGCTCCTCCAACCAGGTGGTGGTATAGGTTTTTAAAATCCACAACAAATGCCACAGTATGTGTGACCAGTGGGCTTCTCTTTGTCAACAACATAAAAAGCAGTTCATTTCTTTCCAAGGAGGGCAGCTTCTTTCCTTTTTTTCTACACAGCACACAAGACAGAAGAGGGTCTGCCACACTATTTATGGGAATAGCTTCTGATTGCACTTGAACTGCAGGTAGTCAGTTCTGCTTGGGCTCTGCTCACCACCTCCAGGAATCTGTCAGCCTGGAGTACAAGCATCAGATGCATTAAGGCCTAACTTTTTATTGTCCTACTGGTATCTTATCACTCCTGCTATAATAAAGAGTTTTATTTCAGAACCAAACAATTATTTGCAAGGATATGCTGTTAGAGCTAGAAAATTGGTTTATACCTCAAGGAGCTATGAGAATGAAAAAAGAAAAGAGAGGAAGAAAGAAATTTCTAAAGTCAGTTCTCTTACTACATTGATGCCTAGAGGCATAAAACACCAGATAAAAATTTAAATGCCTTCCATGAAGAGTTGTTCAAATGGGTTTTGATTAACCACAGAATATTTTCAGAGAACTGCTAAAATAATAGACCTGAGTTTAAATCTAGGAAGAAGCTAGGTAAGTTGACACTTAAGAATATTCAAGTGCAGGAGACTATATTTGTATCTACCAGGAATTCATAAGGAAAGGTAGTGCTCCCATTGTTTTTAATAATTTGCTTCATTTTCTACTTGAGTTCAATGATTCATCACTCAATTAGTATAAAAGGGCAAAGGTTTCTCCATCTTGTCTCAGTTGAAACCACCTTTGGTTTTTATCCTCTTACCTAAAAAGATCCATGGGAAAACACCCAATCCTGTTTTAGGAACACAGGTCCAAAATGCCCCTGCATGTTTTGGGGTCTTGTTTAACTGTGTGCTTGCTTCCTCCTGCAACTGCCTACCAGAATATAGTTTTTCTGTGTTGTCTTGAAAAATATTCTGTAATATGCATTTGGGACTGACTTAATATAGACTCTCAATTAGAAATTTGTACATGCTAAGTGGTCTATGAGTCTTTACCCTGTAAGAATGAGTAATTCAATACTTGTTTTCTATGTGCTATACACGCTGCTTGGGACTAGGAAGATCCTAGTCTTCTACAGGAAAGACAAGTAGACAGGCCGTTCTGAAGATGGTGAATATTCTGGCAGAGCTCTGACTGGATGTTACTGGATCCCACAAAAGGCATCCTTCCCTATACTATAGACAGGAGCATAGGAAGTTTTCTCATTTCCTCAAAACTGAATCATGAAAACTTGTACAAAACAATTCAGCAAAGAGTGAAAGACAGGTCATTGACAGCAACAGAAGAAAGAGAGCAACGTATTTGATAAACTGAAATTTTTAGAAAAACCAACAAAGTAACACAGAAATTCTGTTGCTCTGAACTCACACTGTTCACGTGTTTAAAGCTAAATTTATAAGTCAAGCAGCGGTGATGCACGCCTTTAATCCCAGCACTCAAGAGGCAGAGCCAGGCAGATCTCTGTAAGTTCGAAGCCAGCCTGGTCTACAGAGTGAGATCCAGGACAGGCACCAAAACTACACAGAGAAACCCTGTCTGTCTCAAAAACCATAAATAAATAAGTAAATAAATAAATAAATAAATAAACAATAAATAAATAAATAAGCAAACAAATAAACAAATAAAGAAATTCATAAAGCAAGCTGAATTTATGTCCCTTGCTGAAGCTAAAGCTTTCCATTTTTCTTGAGTGGATACCTTTAAATTTTGCATTTGCTTGACCAATTTATTCACAAAGTTACACCCCTTGCAAGTGTGTATTATATTTGCTGTTCATTTTCTTATTCTAATCTAATTGGCAATATATTGATCCAAGCCCTCTATACACTGCTCCTGGACTGTAACAATAACTGTCTTCATTATGGTCCACAACACATTCTGCTCTTGCTCTCTCTTAAAATGATGTTTTTTAACTTACTCATATTCATGTGAACATAAACCTGGCACGATTCTGCTTTGCTAGTCAGAATCATTAGGTCCTTATTATATGTAGCCCTTTCCTTCAGTCAAGTGCCTGATTCATTCATTGTTATTTACCCACAAAGTCTTCACTTGTGTCATAATCCATATTTAAAATTCCCCAGTTGAATCCTGGATGTTCTTCAACAGACTTACTCATTTCCCAATGCCACCTTGTCAATTCAAACCACACAGACTTCCTCATCTCACAACCAATGTCATTTGGTATTTTTAAAAGAATTTTAAGAAATAAACATGTGTTCACTACCAATTAGCAAATTATTACCATATCTATTAGTCAGGAATTGTTTTCCATAAGGAAATTGAGCTTAAAGATGGCCATGATCATATTGCTAATGTGTGTGAAACCAAATCAATGGAATCCCAAAGTCTGGGATCTTTAACCTATGCCATATAGCCATTTCTAAATTAACTATCAATGTAGGCATCACCACTATCAGTATCAATAGTCTAGAATTTGCCTTGTTACTGATAATGTAAGTAGGTGTTGTTTACCACTCCAGTTGGAAGCGTGAACCTGGGAGAGCAAGGCCTAAAAACAAGGCAGACTAATGTTTCATGTGATAGCCAACTTTATTCAGAGCATCAGACAATTCATGTTCTGAAGGTTAAGAAGAGTCACATGAATAAAGTATACACAACCACAAGGACAAGCCACACATGGCAAAAACATGTTTTTCCACAGAAGCACATGAATAACAACAGTTGAAGTAAACTCACTCCTACCTGCTACATCTGGGAGGAAAACATAATCCAAGAACAATCCCATGTGTTGAAGAAACTGAGGTCACAAGACTCGTGTCTTCTTTCCTTAGAAGTTTCTCACAGTCAGAAATCTCCTCACACAACCCCACTTTTGACCATGTTCCAACATACCCCCCTTTTTAATATTTTTTTTAATAACAGAATATCCAGAGTGATTTTAATTTAAGATGTACTAGATAAATCTAGTCATTTGATGCATGGATATCCTAGAAACAAGCAAATTATAAACACAATAAATAATATCAGACTGGTGAAAGCTTTATGTGTAACTGTGGCACCAAGAACAAGGATCCAAACTATATCTAGCACATTAGTATATTAATCAGAAAAATCTAAAGAATAGCTTGAAAAGTGATCTCATGATTTGTAGTTCTAGTATCTTATAGAACACAAGCCCCATACTTGCCCTTGATAGAAATACAGATGTTATAATGTCCTATGCAAACAGAAAGTGATTTAAATCTCAAGGAAAAGTTTAATGCTTTACCTTCTTCAGATGAATGAATGAGTCTATTATGGTCCCAAGATCCAATCATAAACACAAAGTCATTAGTGAAGTAATTTATCCCTTGGTGCATAGGGTCTTAACTTGAGCCCAGCTGGGCAGATGATTTCTAATGATATGGTCAATTTCTCCTTTTGCCCTTTAGCTGGAGGTTTGTTGTCTTCTACTCCATCATCCTTGATGGCCTGGAGCCGGAGATGCTGAAGAGGAATCCATAATGTTTCAGTGGAGCTATCTGCAATGACAGATGTATACTCTTCCAACTTACTCCAGGAGAAGTAAAAATAGGGCAGGTTAATGCATCAACTTTCTTATTTCCTTCTTCAGTAAAACCAGGGAAACTAGAGCATGCACAAATGTTAGTCTATTGCAAGAAATAATCTTTTAACATAAGCAGAATCTGAAACAATATTTAAGGGTATATGAATTAACCATAATAAATGAATCAGAACAGCCGGTTCTACTTGTTGGGCTGAGGAAAAGGAAGTACTAATATATTGATGAATATCTGTATTGGTGAAATTATTAAGGCCACTCCACGTAGGTA
Source organism: Peromyscus eremicus (assembly GCF_949786415.1). Lineage (NCBI taxonomy): Eukaryota > Metazoa > Chordata > Mammalia > Rodentia > Cricetidae > Peromyscus > Peromyscus eremicus. The sequence continues at coordinate 20,910,051 of NC_081421.1, read as the reverse complement.
AAAGGAGATTTATTTAATGGCGTAACTTACAAATTAAGGGATAGGTAGGTCGCGGGGTCTGGGGAAGGTGTATCGCAGTCCGGGGAAGGTGTATAGCAGTCCAGCGGTGTTCTCTGGAGCTCTGGCCCACCTCCACCATCCAGGGTCCCGGAACCTAGTGCTCGCCGATCCAGATCTCGGGTCTCCAGGTGCCTCCCTTGGCCCCGCCTTGTAGGCGTGACAGTTGCCCAAGTCACAATGGGGGTTGGAACTTCCAGATCAAAGCTGGAATGGCTACCCACTACATATCTGGACCATAAATCTTCCCATACCATTAGATGAGCCATCAATAAAATAAGTATCTGCCTGTGGAATGGGAGAAGGTTGGACAATTTTTGTAATCACAAATTCAGCTCATATGAGAAAATCCCATAGCTTGCCAACTGGACAATGATTTCCTATCCTTCCATAGTAATCTTCAAATGAATTTGAAAATCTATAGAGTTCTGAAAGGCTCTTAAAAATTGATTGTTAGTTAAGGTTAATATAATACAATAAGAATCAAAACCATACAATTTTGACATCGAGTCCTTCCCTGATTTACTAATTGAGCAAGAAGAGTAAGGTAAGCAGTTACTATTTCATGGCCTTTATGGTACAAATAAATCTATTGCAAAGGTTTATCCTCTTGTGCTATGATACCTGTTAGAGACAATTTAGTGGAGAAAATAAGTAAATTTAAAGGCAGCAAAGGATTCACTTGATATACAAATGCTTCTTTTAGTTTGGATTCAAGCAGCTGTAGTTCTTCCTTTGCCTCTTCAGATGTGTGAGGACTGTCCAGTGCCATTTCTCCTTCTAGAACTTTAAATAGATTGGTTAGTGTATATAAACATTTTGATTTCACTGAAATTGTATGGAAATACCGAGCACAACTCCTGAGGCTGGGAAAGGTAAACAAATTCCTCTTCCTTGCAGCACCTCAGCTTGCCTAGGCTGTAAACTCAGCTTTTTCGTAGGTTGTCCTAATTCCTCACCAAAAGTGGACAGAAGTCAGTGTTAGATTGATCATCAAATGTCTCACCTCATGTTTCAGGGTCAGTCTCAGGCAATGGAGGACACATATTTAAGGAGGCTCCAGTAAGGGACCTGAGAGAACCATCACTGTCGTGGGCATGGTGGTCAGTGACACCGAAAAAAATCTCTTTTTGATTCTTTTACCAATTTTAAGGTTTGATCACCCAGTTTATATTCATTAAAGGAATTAGTCATTTCTATGTCATGATTTATATCTTCCTTAAGTATTTTGATAACAGTTCAAATTAATGTCCAAGTGACCCAAAATTGAACAAGGATGTTTTCCCCTTGTTATTATTGCCTCTTCAATATTCTTTCAGATTCTGTCCCACACTTCATCATCTGGAAGCCAAGCATTATAATCATAAACAACTTGCAAAAAATCTAATAGTTGTGGTTTTAATGTGTGTGCTCCTCCTTTCCTTAAAAAGTGATGTACAAGCTCAGCATAGGCAAAGTCTTCCATGGTTTTTGCCCCAGTATGCTCACTCACCTCCTGTCTCATAAGATAATCAAGTCCCTGATTCCTGGTGCTACTTTTTCACTGCTCTAGAAGCAGTGGGAACTGGGAGAACAGGGTCTAAAAGTGAGACAGACTAAAGTCTGATGTGATAGCCAACTTTATTCAGAGCATCAGACAATTCATATTGTGAGGGTTAAGAAGAGTCATCTGATGGGCTGGAGAGATGGCTCAGCCATTAAAGGCTAGGCTCACAACCAAAAATATAAGAAGAGTCATCTGAATAAAGGATACACAATCATAAGGACAAGCCATACATGGCAAAAACATTTTTTCCATAGAGGCAGGTGAATAACAACAGCTGAAGTCAACTCACTCCTACCTGCTACATCTGGGAGGAGCACAAAAACACATTCCAAGAACAATTCCACGTTCTGTAAAAACTGAGGTCACAAGACTCGTGTCTTGTTTCCTTGGAGTTTTCTTAGTGCTTAGAAATATATCCTCACACAACTCCATCCACAAAACTCCATTTGCTGGAAGAGCAAAGTGCTCCTCTAAATGCTGGAGTATGAAGCTATTTACAGGAAGAGGAAAGCTTCTCAGAGGCACTGCAGAAAACACAGTTTGTTCAGGAAAAGTTCTAAGACTGGGACCATGTTCCAACAGGTGCTATCTGAGCTGATCTTCCAAATATCTAATACAAGCAGAAATATTGCTACCTGTTCTAGCAATCTCATTTACCAAAATGAAATAAGTTTACAAATGCAAGCATCTTCATATATCTGTAATGTAAAAACACATAAAACATCACAGTTATCATAGTAAAAGAATCATGGCATACAAGCAAAGTTATCATTTATAGTCTGTGTATCTAACCACCATCACAATACTCCTAAGGAAAACCATGGAGGTGAGGAAATGGTTTAGTAAGTAAAATAAAATACATCATGAGGACCTTAGTTCAGATCCCCTGTATCCAGGTAAAAAGTAGACATGGTGGTGCACACTCTATAATCTTAGTTCTAGGGAGGGAGGGACAGAAGGAACTCTTAAGCTTGCTGGCCAGCTAGTCTCACAGTGAACTCTAGGTTCCTTGAGACTTTGTCTCAAAAAGTAACATGGGGAATGATAGAGGAAAAAACCTGACTTCAACTTGTGGACTACACACACACACACACACACACATACTCACGCATGGACACACATGGACACACATGCATGCATGCAGCCTTACACACATGTACACAGCAAAAACATATATATATATATATATATATATATATATATATATATATATATATATACATACATACATACATACATACATACACTGTCACACACACAGGGGGGAAAAGCTAAATTAAGTTCAGGTGTAAAAAAAGAAAAACCTTGGTTTGATGTGGTGACCTTTCCAATACATTAAAATAGACATTTCCATTCTCTAGAAGCAATTATAAGCTCACAATATAGAAGACCAAAGTAGATTCAGAGGTTACCCAGTCATCCATGAGGTGTGTGATGGTAACAATACTTTCAGATTGAATGATCGGTCACATGTGTTATTACCCACAGGTAGACCACTATTGTGTTTTTCTCTCTGTCTCTCGGTATCCTTCATCTCAGAAAGCACTGGAGCATATAATTACTTGATTTTCACACAAATGGCCAATTGTCTCAAATAACAGGGAGATGAGAGAAGTTTAATTCCAAGAGCATAATTTCTATGACTGTCATTGAAAATATATCTGTCTGATTTATTTTTGTTTGACTCAAATGAACACATTTTTAAATGTTAAATCATTTGATTTGCTTACTCTAAAAAGTTCTCGTTGGTGACCAGCCTCTGACTACATTGTGCCTGAGGTTTACTCAAAGGCACTGTGTCAGAATATAATCAGGCCAGCTACAATGAGAAGTGTTAAGCTTAAAAGACTGCCTTGCATATGTTTCTTTAGGATTGAAGTGTGTCACTGCTAATTCTGAGAACCAAATCAAGTCAACAAGGGCAACATTTAGGAGCACCATGCACTGCAATCATGCTGAAAGTCCTCAGGTTGGGGCTATTCAGTAAATCCTCTTAGCGGACACATACATTAGGTAAAATGCTCAGAGATGAATCAGCCTCTCTGCAGTTCAGATCTCCTAGTCACGGAAATATTCTAATGCCAACACTTAACGCTATTAGAAACAGCAAAATAAATCCTTACTCTAAAAGGAATCTTAGTGACACTATAAATAATCTGTTGACATGAAATGGCATTAGGCCTCCCCCAGGCACTTAGTTTTCATTATGCTGAGTCTTGTATTGCTCTGGAAAAAAATCTTAGCAACCAAAAAATGTTTCAGTTCCTGACCTTGAAAAAATCTTGTCATATGATTTTGTCTTTAAAAGTACTGACTATGGAGATAGGCACTATAGGTTCAAATCAGGGCCATGCTTCTCTCATTGGCTATATAACATGTTATGGTTTGTTGATTTGCTAACTCTGATATCTTGTATATAAATCAGTTATTCATACCCACCTCAGAGAAATTTGGAGCATAGCAGTGTGGTTAAGGGCATAGTCTCTGGAGCTATTCACTGTGAGGCTTAGTGGCCATGTGAGCTTGGTCATTCTTCAAGGCTCCAGTGCCACCATTTGTAAAATGAGCCTCTTGGGAATGATGCATTATTAAATATGATAAGAAATAAATTAAGGCTGAAAGATTTAACAAATAAAATAAGATGCTCCATTAAACTTGAATTCCAAAAGGAATAAAAGCAATTTTTGTCCCATATTTATATTAAAAACTGCTTCATATAATAAATTATAATTAATTAAGCATCTTATGTTTTGTTTAGATTTTCTCACTATAAAACATACAGTTGAAAAATGTTTGTTTAGCTAATTGTCTTAGTTAGGGTTTCTATTGCTGTGAAGAGACAACATGACCACAGCAACTCTCATAAAGAAAAACATTTAATTGGGTGGCTTACAGATCAGAGGTTCAGTCTATTATCATCCTGGTGGGACATGGTGGCATGCAGGCAGACATGGTGCTAGAGAAGCAGCTGAGAGTTTTACATCATGATATGTAGGCAACAGGAAGTGTTCTGAGCTAGATATAGCTTAAGCATAAGATAACTCAAAGACCACCTCCACAGTGACATACTTTCTCACTTCAACAGGGCCATACCTCTTAATAGTGCCACTCCCAATAAAGCTTATAGGGGACAGTTACATTCAAACTACCACACTAATATTTATTACAAATTCAGTGACTTTACAAAGAAGATACTCCTTTCTCAGTAAGATACAAAATTGCAAGAAAGAATAATTTTTTCTTAAAGAAAACATATAAACAAAGAGCCAGTATATAGAAGCTATGTGACACAGTTTAATTATTTTTTTCTGGCAAAACTGGCAAATGCAATGTCTGTAGTAATGAGAAAAATAATTCCATTTTCTGCACTTAGGAAAAATGTTAATATGTGCTAAGTAATATATCCATATAAACTAGCATTTAAAATCATGAACGCAAGATTTAGCTTAAATTAACTGCTCAATAAACCAGACACTAGGAGGCATCTGTACCTTTTAGATGAAAAGATGTTGTCCCAATGACACTGCCTCTCCATTCACTGACTCTCCATTCACATTGGAACAACTAGTTAGTTATTCAATAAATACTAACTATTCATTAGGTTATTGCTGAGTGTCACTTATAGCAACAGGTTCAGAACACATGAGAAAAGCTACTACAGTAGGGTTAGAAGTGCTTCTACAAAGAACCAGAGGTTACCATAAACTCATTCTATCTACAAAATCATTAAGAAGTTAAGGTCAATGTCCTTTTCTGGCCTCCATGAACAGCTTCATTCACCTTCACATATGACACACACACATACATGTAATTAAAAATAAAAGATATATCCTAAAAAAAAGTAGATTACTTTGCACTCTGATTGGTGCCTTCAGCATGGTGAGAAAATGGAACTGGTATTCCTATTCCCAGCTTCATTATTTGTGTAAATATAAACAGATAAAACTAAGTCACGCTGTCTTACATGTATCCATTCTGTATCCCCCTGCGTCCTGATATAAAAGCCTCATTCTAAGGAAAAACTCCTACCCTCCCTATCTCTCCCTCTCCTCCACTTTTCCCCCTGTAAGGATTTCTCTCTCCTTCTCTCTCTCTCTCTCTCTCTCTCTCTCTCTCTCTCTCTCTCTCTCTCTCTCTCTCTGTGTGTGTGTGTGTGTGTGTGTGTGTGTGTGTGTGTGTGTGTTTCCTATCTTTCTCTTCATCTCTTTATTATAATAAACTCTCCATGTGGACGCAGTGTCTGGATTGTGAATTTCTGGCTACATGCTGCCACCATGCCCTCATGGCATGCCCTCCACTGCATCTGCCCAGGATGTTTCCCTGCATGTTCCCCATGCCTGCACCATCATTCATAACATCTAGATCTAATCCCATAGTCTTATCCTCAATCCAGCAACACAATAGCTGTATCAGCATTCCCTGACTCTAGTGGTACAGATCTCTAGCAGGTCCCATAGGTCTTTTTCTCTGTTTAGTCAATGTCCTTTTGCTGCCAATAGATACCATGACCATGGCAATCCTTATAAAGGAAAGCACTTAACTGAAGCTTGCTTACAGTTTCAGAGGTTTAGTTAGAGTTTCAGAGGTTTAGTCCATTATCAGCATGGCAGGAAGCATAACAGCATGCAGGTAGACATGGTGCTGAAGAAGTAGCTGAGAGTTCTACATCTGGAACTTTAGGCATCAAGGAGAACAACGCTGGGCCTGACTTGAGAATTTGAAACCCCAAAGTCCACCCTAAGTGACATACTTCCTCCAATAAGTCCACACCTACTTACCACACAACAAGGCCAAACCCCATAATCCCTACCAAATAGCACCACTTTCTAATGATCAAGCATTCAAATATATGAGTCTATGGGGGCTATTCTTATTCACACCATCATATTCTAGTCCTTGGCTCCCATAGGCATGTAATCATATCATAAGACAAAAAAAGAAAAATGTATTCAATCCAACTTCAAAAGTCTCACTCCATGTTCTATCACAGTCACAATGTTGTTTCAAAGTCAAGAGTTCATAGTCTCCTCAGAGACTCCTGTAAAATCAAAATCAAAGAGCAGATCATATACTTCCAACATATAATGGCACAGGATATACATTAATTACAGTTCCAAAACATAGGGAAGGGAGCATAGTGAGAAAATACTGGACCAAAGTAAGACCAAAAACCAGCTGGGCAAATTCCAAATTCTACATCCCCATGTCCAATGTCAAAATGCTCTTCAGATCTCCAATTCCCTTCAGTTTTGTTGACTGCAACACACTTCTGTCTCCTGAGCTGGTTTCAATCCCTGTTAGCAGCTTTTCTTAGCAGGTATCCAACAGCTCTGGCATCTTCAATATCTTGGGATCTCCAAGGCAATCCAGGCTTCACCTTCACAGTTACAAGCAATGGCCTCTCTAGGCCTCCATGAAGAGACACCCCTGAAACCTGCCTGGCCTCATCAAGACAGTATGTTTCTCTCCAGAAACTTTTACCTCTACATTTTAGTGTCTCTAGTCTTTGGTATTGGAAAGTTACTCTTCAAGATACCAAAAGAGAAATGTAAACACCAACCCAGCCATGAAACTCTTGACCTACAATCTGTCCTGCTGCCAAATATGTTAGGTTAAAGGTGGCAAAAAGCTTGTGGGGGTAACCAATGTCTGATTTGATTTAAGGCCCACTCCATGACATGGAACCCATGCCCAACACTGCTTGGGTGACCATGAGCCAGAGATAATATAGCTCAAAGACTATGGTAAAACCAAATACTACTAGTCTGAAAAAAAGTAGTGATAAAATGCCTCCTAATGATATTCTGCTATACTCATAGATCCGTGCCTTAGTCAGCCATCATCAGAGATAACTCCTCCTGCAGCAGATGAGAACAAATATAGAGACCCACAGCCAGACATTATACATAGAGAGAAGGAAAGAGAAAGAGAGAGAGCCTTGGAACATTCAGCACTAAATGGGATGTCTCCATCAAATTTGTCCTCATAGAGCTCAGGTACTCTTGTAGAAGAGGAGGCAGGAGAATACCAATAGAACAAGGCCTAACTCACCTAAGCAAAGCTCATATGAACTCACAAAGACTGAAGAAGTAAGCACAGGGCATATAATGGTCTGCACCAGATTCTCTGCATATATATTATGGCTTTCAGTTTAGTGTTTTTATGGGACTCCTGAAAGCATGAGTAAGTGGGTCACTGATTCATGTGCATTTCCTTGGGATCTTTTCCTTCTATTGGTTTGCCTTGTCCAACTTCAATATGATGGGTTTTGTTTTATCTTACCATATTTTATTTTGTTGTTAATCCTTAGAAGGCTGTTTTTTTCTAATGAGAGAAAGAAAGGGAATGGATTCAGATGGAAGGGGAGGTGAGGAGGAACTGGGAAGACTAGAGGGAGGGTAAACTGTTATCAGGATATATTGGATGAGAAAAGAGCCTATTTTCAATAAAAAGAAAAACAGAAAATAATTTTCCCACATAACTTTTCGTCTTCTTACTGAACAAAGAGTTTCTTCTTTGTGATCTGATTCAGATTGTAATAAATGTTATTTAAATAGATATTAAGCAATTTTATATTATAATAAGTTAGTACAAGGTAGGTTTTAAACAATCATTTTTGTAGTAGAAAAATGAACCTGATCTAAAAATAGACTCAAAGTCTCAATATTTCATATAGCGTTTTATTGACAGATGCCATTAGAACATTTGAACTTCTCTGGAAAGTAAGGTTATGTTTATCAACTGGGGCTTTTCACAGCATTTACAAGTTTACTTACTAAATGATTCCTGCATGCGTGAGAACCTTGGTGTATATAACAAGAGCAGGAATTTCCAATTGAATGTGGCAAAATAAGTATTACCTAACAATGCTTTCATAATGTGTAGCTATAGGAAAATTCTTTAGTAAAAGAGCTTCAGAGACATGTGACACATAGTCACCCAGTTGCCATAGCAACTGATTACATTCTGTGAGCTGTTAATAGTCACACAGGGAGTAAGTACCTATAGTAGTTATTTCTTTTAATTTTCATTTTGAGATTATAATATAATTACAACATTTCTCCCTTCCCTTTTCTCCATTCACACCCTCCCATATAACCCTCCCCACTAGTCTTCAAATTCATGGCCTCTTTTTTCATTGTTATTGGATGAATATATGTATATGTATATCCATACATAATTCCTAAATATAACCTGTTCAGTCCACAAAATGTTATTTGTACGCATGTGTTCTGGGCAGACAATCTGGCACTGGACAACAATTATTAGTGTGTTCTGCCTCCCTTGGAAAGACCACCTCTTCTGCTGCCAGCTTTCCTTGGTTGCCTATAGTGTTTGTGTGAGTTTTCCCGTGTCCACTTTGGCAAGTTCATTTGGTGTCATACTTGTTCAACTTATATTTGGGCAGTCATGTTGGTCAGTGTTTATGGGTGTAGCTTCTGATGTTACTAAGAAACACAGTCTCACAGCAAACTCCCTGGTTCTCTGTCTCTTACAATCTTTTCATGCCCTTTCAGCAATATTCTCTGAGCCTTAGGGGCAGGAGTATTTTGTAGTATTCTTTGGATCCACAGCTCTGCATATGATTAGTTGTGGTTTTCTGTAGTGGAATTGAAACCCACTCACCAAGAGGGAAAGCATGCCTTGTACTGAAAACCTAGCTAACTACGCAATGCAGTCCTGATGATTAGAGAAGAGTCTATTACAACCAGTTACTAAACCAACATAATCCCTAAAAACCATCCAGAAACATTTGTCCTTACACCCACAGATGAGTGTAGTTTTCATCCTTTGACAAGGAAACTTGTCACTGCAACACATGGAGTCGTTAGTTTAATTGTCAACATGACACAATCTAGAATCACCTGGCAAGTGACTCTCAGTGATGAATTATCTTCATTAGGCTGGCCTGTGGGAATGTCTGTAGAGAATTCTTTTGATTGCATTAATTGAGGTGAGAAGGCCTATTCACTGTGGACAGCATCATTCTGTAACCAGGGAATCTAAACTGTGTAAGAGTAAAGAAAACACACCGAGAACTAGCATGTATACATTAATCCATTGTTCTCTGCTCTTAACAGTAGATAGAATGTGACTACTGCTTCAGGTTCCTGCCTCCTTGACATCTTTTCCCTCCATGATGGAAGTGTAATCCAGATATTAACCCTTTCTCCTCTAAATTGCTTTGGTTGGAGCATTTTATTCAGCAACATGACAGGAAACTAGGAGGATGGTGGAGTTGGCCTTGGAACTCCAAAGGCAAACAGAAGCCTTTGAGTGACACAGTAGCAACATCTGTTGAAGTGGTGTTAGATAGAGGTAGGAATTTCATGTGTGTTAGCTTTCGGGCCCTCCTAACCATCATCATGTAACTGTCCTCCTGGAAAGCGTAAGTATTAAACTGTAGTTGCAATACACTGACTTAAAAATACAACCCTTTCTTCTCAACTCAGGCAATGGTACTTAGCCTGTTGGGACAGAAATTTTCAGAAAGAAAGTGTTTTACACACTATGATACAGGCTGAAATATGTTATAGGAAGTTTGACAACACTGGCGAGTTTTTCTAGACAACCCAAGAAAGGCAAAACCTACCTGAAGTTTGAAACTAATGGTTTTATTATTCCAACTGTAGTAGATTCATAATGAGATGTTACATATTCTATTTAATACAGAAAATGGGTTTATTTTATTGCTTGCAAAGGACATTGTGCAAGGGACTATTATAGTATTGAGTGTTATTCCTTCTGTGTGGGTTAAAGAAAAAAGCTATGAGAGTGGAAAGCTGGGTGGCAAGGTGCTGCAGGACTTGCTAAAAAATCAAGTGGCCAACAGGAGATGTTCCTGTGGAAAGGAAAAGAGAAGAACCTATGGAAAAAGATAGCATTTAATGCTTTAAGGTTATATGCTTACCTTTTCCTTTGAGTCACAAAAACATTATTGAACACATGCCTGCCCTCTTGGAATCCAAACAGGATGGAGAGATCTGTAACAACAACCAGGATCATCTACAGAGAAGTCTACAGCAGGTGTTCTTGTTTGGTTTTGTTGCTGCAATAAAACTCTGATCAAAACCGACTTGGTGGAGGAAAGGGTTTATTTTCCCTGACAGGTTTCAGTCCATCATCAAGGGGAGAAAAGCAGGGACTAAAAGGCAGAAGCTTGAAACAGAAACCAGTGGAGGAAAGCTGCTTCCAGACCTACTCTCTATGACTGACAAAGCTAGCTTTTGTACACAGCCCAGGTTCACCTGCCTAGGTATGACACTGCCCACAGTGGGGTACGTCATCCTATGTCAATCAGCAATTAAGAAAATGCCTCACAGACATGACCACAGACCAATGTGGTGGGGGCAATTCTTCACTTAGGCTTCCTTCTTCCCAGGAAGCACTGGATCTGTGTCAAGTTGACAGCTGAAGCTACAGAGAGAAATGACAGCAGGATCCTAGAGAGAGAAATGACACCCAAAATACACTTGTGGAATGTGTGAGGAACATCCAGTTTCTCAGAAATATTTAAGGCTAAACCAGACATCCTGTGATTAAGATGTTTAATACTTGAGGCCAATTCACCATGGCCCTTTATTACATTGTGGAAATGTCTAGGTTAGCTTTGAATCATCTCCCAAAGCCATTTTACCAGGAAAACATTTACACTGGAGCAAGCATTGGGTGTTCTACTTATGAACTCCACCTTTTTATTCTGTTGCTCATGCTGTTTGTGAATCACTTGTCTTCAGTTCTCCACTTAGACATGACTTCACTCAGTTCTACCTTTATTTATTCTGATTTTTGGAACTATTTCCAATCAACATACTCATGATTTTGTGGGCCTTCCTTTTTCCTTTCTTTTCTCCAGTAGGGAGGACACTGGGTGAAACAGGAAGGAGCAGGTGTCTGGGAGAGAGCTCCAAATGTATTCAAACTAAAATTGAGTCAAATATGTACTCCCAGATATTTGCATTTCTAAGACATCCATTCAACAGAAGAACAACAGTGCTTCTGTTTTTCCATTTGCTTAGATTCCTTTTAGTACTTGTCTTGCACAGCAAGCTGCCTTCCTTCCTCCTCTGTCTCCCAGAGAAGTGCTCTAGTCTGTTTAGTGGTCCTCCAGGATCCTGTATAATACACTGTGTTGCCTTCCACACAGACTCTGTGTAATCATCACCAGATGAATGGCCCAGGCTACAGATGTTTCAATAATTACCTTTTCATCATAAGGATGTGCATTCCCACTTGTGTCCCTCTAAACTCCCACTCATGATAATAATAATGCCCTGTTCCCTTTGTATGGCATCTCCATTCTACCAGCCTCCAGACTGCTCAAGAAAAGCAGGAGTTGATCCCTGCCTCCTACCACGGTAGTTAATCACTCCTGATTCTGAGTAATCTCCTGTGAAATAGAAACAGTTGCAGAGCCAAAAGTGAGAAGTCTGATCATAGCCTCCTGAGACCACTATAACAGCAAGAGTGACTCCTCATGGTGAGCTGTTCTAAAACTCCAGAATGGGGGACACTGATTTGCTTTCAAGGGCTCCAAAGGCACAGGTTTCTTAGTGTAAGCATGTCCTGTAAGATATAACTCTCCTTAAACTCTTGACCTCACAGATGGATTACATGTGATTAAATTCTGTATGGTAATAGTTAAGGTGATGAGGCTGGTGTGTCACACAGAGAAGGATGAGCCAGGTCATGATCCTGGTATGCCACACTGATGGATGGCTTTTTAGTCCCTTCTTAATTTCTCTCATCTGTGTCATAGTCACCTTTCTTCAGCTTCATTCTACATAATAAAGGAATCGTGGAATTTGAAATTTATAGTAGAACCTTAACTAACTTCCTTGCTGCCTCTCAGGAGCACCATATTCCCTCCTGCCTTTTCATACCCTCAACCCTCTATCCTTACTGCATCTATGAGCTTATTATCCTTCAAGGCTCACTGTAAATATCACAAGCCTTTTAAGTCCCTGGTATAGAGTGTTCTGAAAATGCAAAATCTAAAACAATGTTTGCCAGCAAGAAGCTTCCTGTGCTCATGGGGGGAAAAATTGGTGTTGTGGTTTAAATGTGAAATGTCCCACCATAGATGCATGTATTTGAACACTTGATCCCCAGCTGGTGGCTCTGTTTCTGAAGACTGAACCTTCAGGAGGTAGAACCTCATGGAGGAGGTGCATGCTACTACAGTCTCTGTGAGTTCAAATGTAAGTCAGTCCTGTTGTGTCTAGAAGCCACTGTGTACTCGATATCTTCCATACCCACTGAATCTTACACTTTTTCTGCCTCTTCTTTCACATAGGTTCACAAATCTTGAGGGGAGGAGTTTGATGAAGACATCCCACTTAGGACTGAGTGTTCCGAGGTCTCTCACTCTCTGCATGTTGTCCAGTTATGGATCTCTGTATTTGTTCCCATCTACCACAGAAGGAACTTTCTCTAATGATGTCTGAGCAAGACACTGATCTGTAGGTGTATGTTGTTAGGAGTCATTTTATTGCTATGTTCCTTTAAGAAAACAGTAGCACTTGGTTTTCACCTAAGTCCATGGCCTATCTAGTATCAGGTCCTGGCTCCCTGAGCGGTATCAGGCATGAGCTCCATCTCATAGAGTGAATCTTAATCCAAGCAGATAGTGGTGGTTAGTTAGTCTCACAACTTGTGTGTCAGTGTATCATGCAAAATTGTCCCCTTCATAGACCAAAGGGTTTGTAGCTAGGTTCGTGTTTATCTTTCTCTGTAGAGAAGAATAACTGAAGAATACCTTCCAGTACTAAGAACACTAGTCAGTAGAGTGAAGGATCTAGTTAGGCACCAGCTCAACTTCTCTATAATCATTGCAAACTCCACATATCCTGACAGTAACTGAGCCTCAGATTTCACCACAAAGGAAGATTCTGGGCCAGCCTTTGGAGCCTCACCTCACAGAACTACAACTCTAAAAATCTTTTTCCTTCTTTCCCTATGGTGATGCAGACTGCTAAGAAGGGCAGGCTGGGAAGACTTCTACAACTCTTCCAGAGTTACCGCTATAAAACACTGAATGTATACTGATGGGGGAGACATATTGTGTCATTATTTCCTCTAAGTCTGTATTTGAGTGGACTTCCCAACTAAAACATAATCATCTCGATACGCCTTGTTCAATTTGTAATATCCAATTAATAACATTGTTTGAGAAAATAAAGAGTTCTTTATGATGTTCTGTGATGGTCTGTGTGAATGACCTTGACACCTCTGGACATGACAGAGAGGGATTATCTTACATTAATTGATGTAAGAATACTGTTCCTAAGTTGGCAAGATGATTCCTTGGGCAGTGGATCCTGAACCGTATAAAACAGAGAAAGTATGGGCCTGGAGAGATGGATCAGAGGTTAAGACCACTTCCAGAGGTCCTGAGTTCAATTTCCAGCAACCATGTGGTAGCTCACAACCATCTGTAGTGAGATCTGGTGCTCTTTTTTGGTGTGCAGACATATATGCAGGCAGAACACTGTATACATAATAAATAAATAAAATCTTTTTTTAAAAATACAGAAAATAAGTCAAGCACTTAAATGCATTTCTCCCTGTTTCTTGACTGCAGGTTCAGTGTGACCAATCGCCTTAAGCTCCTCCTACTGTGATGTCACCACCTTAAGGAACTATACATTTGAAATATGAACCAAATAAGCTCTTTTTCCCTTTGGCCATTTTTTGTCAAGGGATTTTATCACAGCAAGAGAAGAAACAAAAACAAGTCTCCAATGCCGATTGGTTAAAATTTAATGAACAAGTAAACTGTATTCAAAGGAAAGAAAATGATAAAGTCTAGAGTTTCTCATATTCTGAGAGTGATTGACTCTAAACCTAAACACATAAAGACCTTTAACCAACTGAGAAGACAAGTATGACATGCTGAAAAGAGAATTATTATGCTGTTCCTAGTATCATTTAGTCTTCTCAGAGTGTTTTTTAAGCATGTAGAATACAGAAAGTGCCTTTGCATCACACTTAAGCTGACAGATTGCATCCTATTTCCACAGCCCTTCCACTATAAGCTGTGTGTTACACCTAGTCTGTTAAACTTGGACTTGGTCAAATAAATTTTATTCAATCAAGAGAATTGAATGGACCAAACTGGTAGTACCTTGTTCTAAATCCAAGCTATAAAAATCGTTCTATGCTTCTGATTATTCTTCTACGTCTACATCAACATGAGAACCTACTTCAGCTTCCCTGTTGGACCAGAAGAATAAAAAGCACTTGGAACTGACTTCGCCCTCATCAACAGATAAAAGCCAAACCCAGCAGACACAGCCTCTGATCAGCAAAAGTCTAGGCAATCCCCCAACTGTGAGCTGAAGAATTAAATATCAACTGTGACTTTCATACTTGCTCTTGCCCCAAAAATCTTTAATCAACTATCCAAATACAAATTATGTAACTGATTATTCTATTATGAGGGTTTTTTTGTCCCTGTGGCAAAATACCCCAAAGAAGCAACTGTATGAAGGTAGATGTCTTAGTTGGTGTTCTACTGCTATAAAGAGACACCATAGTGGGAAAAGCATCTAACTGAGGCTGCCTTACAGTTTCAGAGGTTATTATCACTCATTGTTATCATGACAGGAGCATGATAGCATGCATGCAAACATGTTCCTGGAGAAGTGGCTGAGAATTCTACATCTTCCATTCACAGGCAGTAGGAAGACAGGGCCACTGGGCCTGGCTTGGGCTTTTGAAACCTGGTAGCCTGCCCCAACTGACATACTTACTACAATAATGCCATACCTCCTAACCCATCTCAAGTAGTGCCACTTTCTGATGACTAAGCATTTAAACATGAGACTATGGAGGCCATTTTTATTCAAACTAACACAAAAGATTTATTCCAATTTGTGGTTTCAAGATATTTCAGTCATTCTTAGTGGAGCACCACTGCAGCAGCAACATCTGGAGCTATTTGTTCACATCACATCAGACAGGAAGCAGAGTATGATGGGAACTAGCCAGAGATAATATATTAAAGTCTGGACTAGCCTTCATAGCTTTGAGCAGTTGGTCCCCAGCTACTTTGGGAGGCTATCAACCTTTGAAACATAGTGCCTAGCTGGTGGTGCAAACCCCAAGAGTGAGTTTTGAACATTATATAACTACTCTAGTTCCATTATAGCTCCCTGGTTCCTAACTTATCAAGATGTAAAGCCATTCTGCCACAGACCTGCTGCCATAAAATCCAGCACTCGTTCCCCATCACGATGTAGGGAAGCCATGAGTGTAAGCAAATCTTTCCTCCTTAAGTTGCTTTTGCCAGGTATTCTGTCACAACAATGAGAAAAGTCACTAAGACAGCTCTAATGGTCCCATTCCTAGTGACCTACTTCCTAGCTAGGTCCCACCTCCTACAGGTTCCAAAATGTTGTACACCACCAGCTGGGGCCCAAATGTGCTAGGGACGTTTGGGATATAATACATTGTGTTTTGTAGCTAGGTGGTACTGATATACAAATAAAAATTAACAATTTTAAAAGTCACTTAAGTATTTCAGAATGCTTTATTTATCTTCGTATTACTGAAGTTAATTTCTGTGTTAAAGATCATTTGACTTCACGGCAAGAATTCAATTGTATTCTACTCAGGCCAATTCCAGTCACTTATGGATTTCTCAGTCAACTTGGTTTCCTCTACTCATTTTCCTCTAAGGGGACAGAGGCTTGATAGAGCAGCATATGTAGTGCTACCCCAACAAGGGTACTGTTTGAATGTGAAATATCCTCCACACTTGGTTCCAAGCTGGTGGTTCTTGCAGAGGACCAGAGTTCATTTCCCAGAAATACACAGGGTAGCTCGCAACCACCTGTAACTCAAGTTCCAAGGAATATTATTTTCTCTTCTAGTCTTCATAGGCCCTGAACTCAGATGTACATACCCCCACACAGACACACCTAATTAAAAAGAAAATCTTTAAAAGAGTTTAACTAGTGGCATAAGTTTTAAAAAATATGAAAACATAAACAAACAAACAAATTTTAAAAAATGTCCCTAAATAAGACATGTAGCATCTATTTAGAGGCTTGGGACATTGTGTAAGTTCAGTCTTCTAGATATGACATGGTCACTGCAATCATACAGCAGTCATGACCAACTACACAAACGTGCACACACACAAAGACAGGAAAGTAGGAGGGTGTAGCATGAATCTTAAATGGTCTTATTAATAAAAACAAACCTGGAGCCAGGTACTGGGGTCAACACTGGAAGATCAGAGAAATAGAACAAGCCATAGCCACCTCACCTTGCCAATTCCTCACCTGATCTATTTTCCTCAGACTGGAAGCCTCTGAGTCCTCATTCAAATGGGATCTCAGCTGAACTGCTGCTCAAAAGCCTAAAAGCTTAACCAGGCTCGAGTTCCTGGTTTTCATGCTTTATATACTGTTCTGCTTTCTGCCATCACTTTCTGGGATTAAAGGTGTGAGTCACCATGCCTGGCTGTTTCCAGTGTGGCCTTGAACTCACAGAGATCTGGATGGATTTCTCCTTTAGGAATGCTAGGATTAAAGGTGTGTGTGCCACCATTTTCTGGCCCTATATCTAGTGACTGTTCTGTTCTCTGACCCCAGATAAGTTTATTAGGGTGCACAATATTTTGAAGAACACAATATCACCACAGGGGGGAGAATGAGGAAGAGGTCTGCAGGAAGCTGAAGGAAAGTAAGCGAAAGCTTACTTTAAGCTAAAGCTTAAAGCTAAAGAAAGTAATGGGGTAAATATAACCAGAATACATCATATACAACTGTGAAACTGCAAAAACAAAAAAATCAGCCTGACATGGTGATCTGTAATTCCAGCTCTCAAGAGGCTAAATCATGATGATTACAGTTTCCAGTCTTGCCTAGACTACATAATGAGCTCTGGCCAAGCCTGGGCTATATAATAAAAAACCTGTCTCAAAAACAAGTAATTTGATTGTTTAGTTTGATACAGTTTGGTGGGTCTTAGAAAAGGGGTCTCACTATATAGTCCATGTCAGCCTCAAACTCATGATGATCCTCCTGCCTCTGCATCTTGAGTACAAGGATTACAAACATGTGCCACCATGACTGGCTAATTAATTATTTCAATATAAAAAAGTTTTTTGGTTTTTTGAGACAGGATTACTCTGTGTAGCACTGGCTGTCCTGGAACTCACTCTGTAGACCAGGCTGGCCTTTAACTCAGAGACCTCATCTGCCTCCCAAGTGCTGAGATTAAAGGTGTGCGCCACCACAGGCTGGCTTCAATACAAATTTTAAAGTGTTACTGGAAAAGTGTTACTGTTACTGAAAATAAAGGAATGGACAAATATCTCAAACAAACCTCCAAACAAGCAAATAAAATAGTACATATACCACATGAAGCAGACTTCAAGTCAAAACCTATAAAATTGATGAAGAAGATTCCTCTGAAATGACTTAGATATTCATTGACTAGAGGAATACAGCACGTGTAAATGTATATGCACCCAGAGTTCAAACACCCATTTTTATAAGGCAAGCACTGTTATATTGAGATAGAAAGATAGGTCTCAATGCAATGGTAGTTGGAGACTCCAAAATCACACTTCCATCATTGGGAACATTATCTAGACAAAAGATCATAAACCAAGGAATCCTAATGAGCAATTGCAGAGTATTTCATTCAACCATGACAGAATAAATATTCTTTCCATGAGTATATTTTCTTAATCCATGGTTTGTGGCTGTGACAGAATATCTGAGAGAAGTAAGTTATTCTTTTATTTTTAATTATATGTCTGTGTTTATGTGAGCTAATGCATGTGAGTGTATGTGTTTTTGGATCCCAGAGGAGGGCATTGGATCCCTTGAAGTTAGTTTTCGGTGATTGTGAACTACTTCATGTGCTGGCAACTGAAACAGAGTCCTCTGTAAGACCAGTATGCACTCTTAGCCATAAAGCCATCTCTCTAACCTCAAAAGAAATACTTCAGAAGGAGGAAAGATTTGGTTTTGCCTTGGGGTTTCAGAGGTTCCCATCCATGGTAGCCTGGCTTAATTACTCTGGCCTGAGGTAAAACAGAGCATCGCCATAGCAGAAGTTGTGGTGGAGGCTGATGTCACTTCATGATGGCCAGAAACTAAAGCAACACAAGAAAGATAAACCCTTCAAAAGCCCACCTTCAGGGTCTAGTTCCTTCTAGCTGGGTCTCACCTCATACTGTTCACCGTCTTTAATATTCCATTATTAAGTGGACTCACCTTCTAATGTTCACCGTCTTTAATGTTCCATTCTATAATAACCCATCAAGGGACTGATATCTATTGAGGCAGATAATATAACCATTTTGCAAATCCCATCAGCTAGCAACACCTACCCATATTCAGCCTGTCGGGAGGTGCAACATACAAATAAATACACAAGGAACACTCTCAAGGATTGATAATGTTAGGTCATAATATAGATCTCAAGAATTCATATCCTACGTGTTCTCTGACCAGTTCAATAAGAATTGAACTTAGCAAGAGGAACCATGGAGACTGTACAAATAGATGACTTAATGACATATTCTTGGGCCAGTAAATAAAGAAGATTTTGAATATTTTGACTGTGAAATGGTAAATACTTCAGGACATAGTTTAGTCTGGTTTCCCAATGTGTATTTGTAATAAAGCATCACATAACATCCCAAAGAATTATAATTTTAATGTAGCAGTTTAAAAGTTCATTGATTTTTTTAAATGAAAGTTAAATTTAAAATATTTTCTGAAAGAAAGAAAAATAAAAGCACAATATACAGCAAGTGCATAGTAAGAAGAATGTTCATAGCAACAGATGTGTATAACAAAAAAAAATTTCAAACAACCTCACAATGCAATTCAAAGGATTATAAATGAAAACAAATCAAACCCAAAACTGCCAGATGGAAAGAAACAATGAAGTTGAGGCACAAATGAGTGAAATAGATAAATTTTTGAAGTACAGAAGATCAGTGACAAAGAGTTGTGTTGATTAATTTTTAATATAAAATAAATGTTACTTTAACTAAAATAACAAAGGAGAAAAAGTAAAATCATAAATAAAAAGAGAGACATTCCAACTGATATCATAGAAAAACCAAGGCTCATTAGGAACTATTGTAAGTAAGTCTGCAAACCAATTGGAAATTTGAAAATGATAAACTTCTAAACACATAACCTATCAAAATTGACTCATAAAAATATATAAATCCTGAATAGCCATGAAATAATTAAATTGAGTTAGTAATAGAAAGGCTTCTAACAAAGAATATCTAGAACCAGCTGATGTTACTACTGAACTTTATCAGATTTTTAAAGTAGAACTAAAGTCAATTCTTCTCAAAGTTAAAAAAAAAAATGGACCAACAGGATATCTCAATGGATAGAGGTGCTTATTACCAAGCCTGATCTGAGTTTAATCCCTGGGAACCACCTGGTAAAGAGAGAGGACCAACTCCTACAAGTAGTCCACTGACCTCTACACATGAGTGCACCAAGGCACAAATGTGCCCACACATATATGTAATGATGTTTAAATGTAATAAAACTAAAACAGATTTAAATGGATGAAAAGGAGGAGTTTTCAAACTCACTCTGAGGTTAGCCTTACCCTGATACTAAAGTCATTGGGTATAAAATAACATAACATAATATAATGCAATACTACAATAACAAAGGGCTGGAGAGATGGCTCAGCAGTTAAAAGGATATCTGACTATTGTATAGGGCCTGAATTTGGTTCCCACACTCATATTAGTCATCTCACAACTGTCTATAACTACAGTTCCAGGAGATTTGATGCTCTGTTCTGGGCTCCAAAGAATATGCGGACTCACATGCCCATACACATAACGAAAGACATATGAGAAAAAATAATAATTTTTTAAATGTAGAAAAATAAGATACTGATAATCACTATCCCTGATAAACACAGATGTTAAAAACATCCCCCAGAAAATACTACAAATTGCATCCAACAGCACATCAAAAGGATTATACACAAGTGATGTTTAAGCAGAATTTACCTTGAAAATTCAAGAACAGCTCAACATACACTTTTCAAAAGATATAATAAATCATACAAACAAAGGACAAAAGACATGATTTCCATAACTGATAGAGAAAAGGGCAATTGAATACAATCAGCATCCCTTCATGAGAGAAACACTCAACAAGAAGATATAGAAAGACTACATCAACATATAGCAAAGGCCACAAAGGACAACTCACCACCATCAGCCTGAGCAGAGAAAGGCAAAAAGAATTTACCATGAGATCTGAAGCAAGAAAAGGATATCTGCCTTCACCAGTCTTATTCAGCACAGTTCTGGATGTCTTGGCCAGAGCAACTGAAAAAGAAAAGGAAACTAAAAACATAAAAATAAGGAGAAGAAGCCCTACTGCCCATATGAATATGACTCTATGTAGTGAAAGAGCAGAAGAGCCAGGCGGTAGTGGCACACATCTTTAATCCTCACACTTGGGAGGCAGACCCAAGTGGATCTCTATGAGTTTGAGGCCAGCCTACTCTACAGAGCGAGATCCAGGACAGGCACAAAAATTACACAGAGAAACCCTGTCTTGAAAAAAAAAAGAAAAAAGAAAGAAAAGAAAAAGCAGAAACATGAAAAAAACTATTAAACTCATAAAATAATTGAGTAAAACTGAAAGATACAAAAATCATCATATAAAACCAGAGCTGTAGATGTAACCAACTGTCTTATTAAATAAGAAACACAGAACCAATGCAAAGAAGAAAGCCAAGAGATCAGAGCTAAGAGCCTTACCCGCCTGCTGCAGCTAGCCTCTTCAGCCAAGAGACCTCTCCGAAAAGAGAGCTACTTCCTGTCTGTTTGTCTTTATATAGACTTTCTGTTCTGCCTTCTCATTAGTTGTAAACTCAAACACAAGAGTGCCTCGTCACTGCCTGTATGTACAGCCCTCCAGGTCTTCTATGGTATTGAGATTAAAGGCATGTGTCTCCAATGCTGGCTGTATCCTTAACCACACAGAGATCTACCTAGCTCTGCATACCAAGTGCTGAGATTAAAGGCCACAACCAGCTTTTGCTATGGCTCTAATAGCTCTGAACCCGGGCAACTTATTTATTAACATACAATTAAAATCACATTTCAGTACAAATAAAATACCACCATATTTCCCCTTTTCTATTTTAATAAAAAGAAAAAGGAAAAAGGTTATAACTAACATAAGAAAAACTATATACAAAAGTAGAACAACTATATACAATATATTCAAGTAATAAATACCTAAACAATGTCTAGTCCATTTGTATTTGACAAATTCAGAGAAAATAATTCCATTATCTATCCTATTTTGGTAAGTCCAAAATGTATCTAATTCACTTTCTATCCTAATTAATCTTCAACTATAACTAACTAATCTTCAACTCCCTCAGATCCAAGAAGGAAATAATATTACCTAACAAAAATAAAAACAGGAAGTGCATGCAAGCAATTTCCAAAAATTTTGTGAGTTGACATAAACAGCCAGCTGCCTGGACAGTCATCTGAGGTTTCTCCTCAGTGCTGGGGCATCATCTTCAGCCTATAGGCTTAGCATATCTGACAGACTCATTTGTGAAGTAGGATGTACACAAGGTCAAGGTCAACAGTTCAAACTCACATTGGATGAGAGCAGTCCATGTACCAGAAACACCTGAATTCCACTAGTGTCCTGTCATGATTCAGGATTTTAAATTCTGGAAATTGTTGATGGTTTTTGAATTCAGCTGTTCATTCTTCTTGGCTGTGTACATGTGGCTTCATCTGAGCATCCCGTTCTTCTTCACATCCCTCTATTAAATGCCAGTCTGCTATTGAGAGGCGTGAGCTTAGTTACTCTTCAAGAATAACTGTTTCAGCTGCTGTTCCATTGCACATCAGAAGCCGTTGGCCCACTGCCTGTTCAGCTGCCTTCAAAGAAAAGAGCACTATACCTTTTCTGGATTGCGAAGGCCACTTCAGGGATGGTGCCATATTGTCCTGGCCTCAGAGGATGCCTTTTGATAAAGCCATAAACCACACTTGTTTTGGCAAGAATCAGTAGTCCTTTGTTTCGTGTCCTGTCTGTCCTGTTTGTCAGCAGTTGATTCGAGGATACTTTGTTGTCCAATGGCTAACATTTGCCAAAATGAAGGTTAACGCCATATGCAGTTTCTTCAATGCCCATATTTTCTCTGAAGTAGATTGGTACTGCCAGGAGCCGACATGTCTCATAGTCATAACAAAAAAGAAAAATTTTCTAAGTTATTAAAACATTTTAAATGCCACATTCTATAGATCTCTGGAGGGTTTGAAGATGACCTGTCTATCTAAAATATATCTGCTCAATTTTTAAAACATATCTAATATGACTACAAGTTCTATTGTAATGTCTAACTACTAACTTTCATTTCTTTATATCCTAATAGTTGGTAATAATAACATTCAAGGATCAGAAAATTGCACTACATTGTTAAATGAACGGTATAAGTACAATTAGAAATATACATATAGCATTTTCTAACAGTATCAATTTCAATGTATATAATTTATATACAATATAAAACAATCCAATCCAATGTAAAGTATTTAAAACTAGTAAATGTCTTTTCCTTTTCTTTTCTTTTTTATAAAAAAAAAACCTTAAATCTAATCTCCTTTGCTTAGCCTTTTCCTAACCCTTGACAACAACTCGTAACCAACCCCCCTAAACAATGAAAATTATCCCAGACCCAAAACCCATTAAAAAGACCAAAAAAACACCCACCCCACACCACCTCTTTGGGAATGTGGGTGTCATATTCTTAAAATTGCTTCCTGCTGGGTATGGGTGAAGTTATCTTTATCCTAAAAGAAAAATTATAGGTTAATTGTCAAATTCTAGGAAAGGTAACTATATCCTTCATTATCGTCTGTGTATAATGCCAAAGTTCAGGGTTTATCTCAAGTCCTTATTCAAGTAGCCTTTGAGACTGGATCATCTCAGCTAGCCATCTCAAAATTGCTCTGAGCAATTTGTAGTTCAAAGCTGAACTGTAGATGATGTTTGTCAGCTTAGTGATATTATTATTGTCCATGTGGAATTGTTGTTGTTGTGGGGCCCCATTTTCTTCCTAGAGACTTTAGTTGATGTTAGGCCTGTCTGTGATTTCCTGCAGAAAACTGATAAGAGACTCAAACACAAAGACATATATATGCAGCTAATTGAAGCCTTTTTTCTAGAATTAGTTAGTACTCTATATGACCATATCTTAACAAAGTTTAAAATGTATATATATATATATATATATATATATATTAATCTTGGAAATTTTGATATAAATTTATACTTTAAGAAAAGTTTAAAGAATCAGAATAGAATCAAAGAGTTGAGATTAGTAATAGAATTGTCCCTTAATTAATTTGACTTTTCTCCTGTCCCATAGCAAAAGATGGCTCTTTTCTTCTGGCATAATACAGGGAGTTTGCATTTTCCTTTTAACAACATGCTTGAGTTTAAAGAAGGAGAGGGCCATTCTCCAACTCCAAAGTCAGCTTTAAATTTTAACTGAACTGGGACTATTAGAAGAACAATAGTGTTAGATCTTTAGAGAAAAGCAGAAACAAACATTTAGGAAGACTTATAAAAAAATTTTAGATGATATACCCATACGCCATTTCACTCTGTTTCCTGGGATAGATGATTTGTCCCTTTCCTTCAGTTGTCTCCTTTGTCCTGTGTTCTTCAGATTCCTTAACCTTCATTCTCCTAAAAGACAAAAACAAAAAACTTTCCCCAAG
The DNA here is from genome assembly GCF_949786415.1 of Peromyscus eremicus. Lineage (NCBI taxonomy): Eukaryota > Metazoa > Chordata > Mammalia > Rodentia > Cricetidae > Peromyscus > Peromyscus eremicus. The sequence goes on along the minus strand of NC_081421.1, from coordinate 20,885,668 downwards.
ACTAATTTTGGGGATGTTCTTTTTGGCAAGTTATTATCTGATTAAATGAAAAGGCATGTGTTACTGGTATAAGTTAGTTTAAATTGGATGTTCATGCTGGTTGATGAACTATCACCTCCTCTAATTAAGAGGTCTCTCTTGTTCAAATGAAACCTTTATCAATTTTGATGGTACCCACAGCTTATCTTCTCCTGGAGAAACAAAAGCAAAACCTCGTCCCCAAAGTAACACATATCCTGGTTTCCATTCTGAGGTCAGCACATCCTTAAAGTATATAGGCTGATTTAATTCTGTAGTTTTTTCTATTATACAATGTCTCTCTGCAGCTGTTGTTCCTTTCTCATTGACATTGAGAAAATTCAAAGTCAATAGAGCATTGTGCAGTCTATTTCTGGGGGTTTTGTTAACCCTTTCTGTTTATTTAGCATATCCTTTAGAGTTCTGTTTGATCTTTCTATGACTGCTGGGCCTGTAGGATTATGTGGTATACCTGTAATATTCTTTATATTGTAATAAGCAAAAAACTGTTTCATTTTAACAGAGACATATGCTGGAGCATTGTCAGGTTTAATTTGTGCAGGTATGCCCATGATGGCCATACCTTCTAGCAAATGAGTGATTACAGAATCAGCTTTTTCAGAACTCAAAGCAGTTGCCCATTGAAATCCTGAATAAGTATCAATGGTATGGTGTACATATTTCAATTTTCCAAATTCTGCAAAGAGAAATATGTTCATCTGCCAGATTTCATTCCTTTGAGTACCCTTTGGGTTACATCCTGCTGGTAATGGTGTTTGATTGTAGAAGGAACAAGTAGGACATTTCTTTACTATTTCTTTGGCTTATTGCCAGGTTATGGAAAAATCGTTTTTTAAACCTTTACTATTGACATGATGTTTTTTATGAAATTCTGCGGCCTCCAGCACATTTCCTATCAATAATTTGTCAATCTCATCATTGCCTTGTGCTAGAGGGCCTGGCAGACCAGTATGGGATCAAATGTGAGTTATATATAAAGGATGACTCCTTTTCCTGATTGCATCTTGTAATTGAATAAATAGTGAAGTTAATTCTGAAGCATCAGGGATAAATTCTGCAGTCTCAATATGTAATACTACTCTTTCCACATACTGAGAGTCAGTTACTATGTTGAGAGGTTCTAAAAAATCCATTAATACCAATAGAATAGCATACAATTCTGATTTTTGAACTGAATTATAAGGACTTTGAACCACTTTACTTAAATTTTCTGATTTGTAACCTGCCTTTCCTTGTTTGTTGGCATCTGTATAAAATGTATGAACTCCAAATATGGGTTTTTCCCATACAATTCGATGCAAGATCCAATCAGCTCTCTTTATAAGATCAATTCTACCGCTTTTGGGATATTTGGTGTTAATTTCTCCCAAATAGTTACTGCAAGCTCTTTGCCAAGATTCACTTTCTTTCCATAATTTTTCAATGTCCTCCTTAGTTAAAGGTATGACAATTTCTGCTGGGTCTATTCCTGTTAATTGACGAAGTCTCAATTTTCCTTTTCAAATCAAGTCAGAGATTTTTTTCCACATAAGTTTTTAATTTTTATTTGGTTTATTTGGTAAAAACATCCATTCCAATATAATATCTTCCCTCTGCATTAATATTCCTGTTGGAGAATGCCTAGAAGGTAAAATAACCAAAATGCAATCCAGCTTTGGATCAATACGATCCATGTGTCCTTCATGTACTTTCTTTTCTACCAAGGCCAATTCTTTCTCAGCTTCAGGTGATAATTCTCTTGGACTATTTAAGTCCTTGTCACCTTCTAATGTTTTGAAAAAATTATTCAGTTCATCATTTTTTACCCCAAAATAGTTCATAGATGAGAAATATCTCCAAATAATCTTTGAAAGTCATTAAGAGTCTGTAGTCTCTCTCTCCTAATTTGCAGCTTTTGGGGGTCTAATTTTTTGTAGCTCTATTTTATATCCTAAATAATTAATAGAGTCTCCTCTTTGTATCTTTTCAGGAGCAATTTGTAATCCCCAGCAAGGCAAAATTTTTCTTTACTTCTTCAAACATTCTTTCTAAAGTATCTGCATTTGAGTCAGCTAGTAAAATATCATCCATATAATGATAAATTATAGATTTAGGACATTTTTTACTTACCACTTCCAATGGCTGTTGCACAAAATATTGGCACAGAGTTGAGCTATTCAACATTCCCTGTGGGAAAACCCTCCATTGAAATCTTTTAACCGGTTGAGAATTATTATAAGTAGGCACTGTGAAAGCAAATCTTTCTCTGTCTTTTTCTTGTAAAGGTATTGAAAAGAAACAGTCTTTTAAATCAATAACTATGAGAGGCCATCCTTTTGGTAACAGAGTAGGCAAAGGAATTCCAGATTGTAGAGAGCCCATTGGCTGAATTACTTTGTTAATTGCTCTAAGGTCTGTTACCATTCTCCACTTACCAGATTTCTTTTTAATAACCAATACAGGAGAATTCCAAGGGCTGGTTGATTCTTCAATATGCTGAGCATTTAACTGTTCTTCTACCAGCTCTTCTAAAGACTGGAGTTTCTCTGTTGTGAAAGGCCAATCCTGGACCCATACAGGCTTGACTATTAACCATTTTAAAGGTAGAGCTGTTGGTGTCTTTGGAAGATCATCAGTTGTTGTGCCCTGTTCTTGTATAATATGGATGGCTGGTGGCCACTCAGAACAATGCCTTCTAATACTTCTCTCAGAAACATGTGCTAGTTTATGATCTGTTTCTGAGATTGGAAGGATGTTAATCTGAGTATTCCATTGTTTCAACATGTCTTGACCCCACAGGTTCATAGCTATGTTAGCCACATATGGTTTTAATTTTCCTCTCTGTCCTTCTGGACCTATACATTCAACCTGTCTTGCACTCTGTTTCACCTGAGATAATGTCCCAGTTCCTAACAGTTGAATGTTTACCTCCTGAAGAGGCCAAGTTGGATGCCAAAATTCTGGTGCAATTATGGTAACGTCCACACCTGTGCCTACCAGACCAGACAACAAAACACCATTTATTTTTATCGATAATTTTGGTCTTTGTTCATTAATAGAAGTTTGCCAAAAAGTTTTCTTTATGTTTTCTCCTGAATTTTCTATTCTCTCTGTTTCATCTTCCTGACCAGCATGATTTATTCCAATAGGCATTTGGTTATTTAATTGCTCTGAGTAGGGGTTTCCTCTACAACTGCAGGAAAGGTCTGAACTGGATTTGCTATGGGGGCCAGCATGAGGCACCTCTGGGAGTTTCCAGAAGACTGAGGCAAAGGATTATCCTGTCTGTCCCTTGTTGATCTACATTCATTGGTCCAGTGTTTTCCCTTACCACACCTTCTGCATACTCCAGAGGAAGGGGCATTCTGTTGCCATTGTTCCTTGAAGAAAAATTGTTTCTAGGGATGACCTGTTTACAGTCCCTTTTCAAATGTCCTTGCTTTCCACTTCTAAAACATCTAACATTCCTCAAACCTTTTGAAATTGCTTCTCCTATCCACATATCATTATGGTCATGAGCCTCAACATTAACCATGTCTCTAATCCAATCTTCCAAAGGTGCAGATCTTGCCTTTAATGGCCTAATTATTCTTTTGCATGCTGCATTCGCATTCTCATTTCCAAAAATTCAATTATTATCTGACTAGCTTCTGAATCCGGGACCATTCTCTTTACTGCTGAAGCCAGTCTTTGTAAAAAAAAAATCTGTGAAAGATTCTTTTGGGCCTTGTATAACCTTTGTAAATGACTCAGTTTTTTTTTTCCTGTTTCCTCAACTCTGTCCCATGTATTCAAGGCTGCCGTTTGACATAAAATTAGGGTTTGGACATCATATAAACATTGTGTTTGTACTGAAGCATATTGGCCTTCTCCAATAAGCTGATCCTGGAAGACTTGTACTCCTTTATCCCTCCATTGTTTTTTTATGTTTTTAGCCTCATCCTTGAACCAAGTTAGCCACTGGAGCTATTGATTGGGTTCAAGAACAGCTTCTGCCAGCTCCCACCAGTCCTGTGGTATAATCCTATTATATGTTGACCAAGAGTTTAACATTTGCTTTACATATGGAGAATGTGTGCCATAAGATACTATTGCCTCCTTAAACCTTCGTAAATCTAACATTTCAATTGGAGCCCAAATATTTTTTGTGTAGTCATTTGATTAGGCAATTGCTCTATGGTTATTGGATAAATTAAGGGTGACTGTGTGAAAACAGGCTTTCTTTCTGTAACCTTATGATCAAATCTTGAAACAACTTCATTGTTAATTTCTTCTGTCTGAATTTGAATTTCTCTATGATTCATTTTTACAGGTTTAACAAGTTTTTCTAAAACTGTTATCCTGGTGCTTAAATTGACTATCTTTTTAAATAGTAAAATGAGGATAAGCATAGTAATAAACTGCATAATTTGATCAACATTAATCTTCTCATATAGTTGTTCCAATGTCAGACTGCGTAAAATTTCAAACAAAGCCCAATTTTCTTCCAATGTACACATAAAACCCATTTTTTTTTAATGTGGAAAAAATTTCTCTTTTAAATACTTTCCTTTAAAATATCTGATATGTTAAGTGACTTACCAAGTCTGCATAGAACAGTAGAAATTCGAGGGAATTTCAAAACAGCCACCTGGTGTCCGAGGTGTGAATCCAGAGAGAGAGAGAGAGAGAGAGAGAGAGAGAGAGAGAGAGAGAGAGAGAGAGAAGCCACAAATTCTGGATAAGAGCTTAAATCAAGCCACATGTTCCTGCTTGAGCGGAGTCAAGCCTTGGCTCTGGCTTCCTTAAGTTCCAACCACATGTGTTGGCTTTACAGGTAGGGCCCTGTTCAGCAGGGCAGGCCTGAGTGGTTTGTAGCACTGGCTTTAAGCTAACCACTTGGGGCTATGGTCAGTCCGGCCTGAGGCCAAGCTAACCTGTGCCCGGGCTAGGGAGCTGGCCGCCTGGGCTAGGGAGCCGGCCACCCAAGCAGGAAACCGGACCTGCCACCAAGCCAAGTCAAGTGGTTTTTAATGGATTTTTTTCACATTGGGTGCCAAATGTAGATGTAACCAACCATTTTATTAAATAGGAAACACAGAACCAATTCAAAGAAGAAAGCCAAGAGATCAGAGCTAAGAGCCTTACCCGCCTGCTGCAGCTATCCTCTTCAGCCCTGAGACCTCTCAGAAAGAGACCTACTTCCTGTCTGTTTGTCTTTATATAGACTTTCTGTTCTGCCTTCTCATTGGTTGTAAACCCAAACACATGACTGCCTCATCACTGCCTGTATGTACAGCCTTCCAGGTCTTCTATGGTATTGAGATTAAAGGCATGTGTCTCCAATGCTGGCTGTATCCTTGACCACACAGAGATCTACCTAGCTCTGCCTACCAAGTGCTGGGATTAAAGGTATGTACCACCACAACCAGCTTTGGCTATGGCTCTAATAGCTCTGACCCCCGGGCAACTTTATTTATTAACATACAATTAAAATCACATTTCAGTACAAATAAAATACCACCATACAGAGCATTATCATTCATACAACAAACACAAAGTTGACTAAGAAAAAATAATCCTGTTTGTAATAGCTACAAAAATATAAACTGCCTAGGAACAAATATAACCAAAGATTTAAAATTGCAAGACATTAATTGAAAAGACTTTCTATGTTAATCAAGTAGGAGAATTAACATTGTTTGAATGTCTGTATTACTATTTCAATGCAATCTCAATTAAAACACCAATAGCATTCTACATGGGACTAGAAAAAGTACTTTAAATCTCATATTGACAGAAGCTCTTGCCTTTTCAATACAGTATTAGGAAAGCAGAACATCAGACATGGAAGAGTGAACTTTGCTCCTGTTTTTCATCCTTAACAGAAATGGACCAAATACCAGTATACAAGATTGAAATTGTGAAACTATCTAGAAGAAAATATGAGAAAGATTCTTGAAGATGTCAGTACAGGCAACAATTTTTTTTTAAAGCTACAAAAGCACAGACAACAGAGATAAAGTTGATAAATGGTATTACACAGAAAAATCAGTAGAGTTAGAGAGCTGCATAATGGAGGAAGTGTCTGCAAACTTTTCAACAGAAAGGGATTCACACCTATAATATAAAACAGACTACAAAATTAGCAGCACAGACCTAGTAATTCAATTTTTATTAAATAAAATTATTTTATTATAATGAATTTACAAACAGAAATATCACACAGCATGTTTAAGGAAGCCATTCAGATAGTTGCTTGTTTCCTAACTCTGTATGTCTCAGTGAATTTCTATACCCTTAGAATGTTTAGGGTTTATACTCTCACTATAAATTACATTACTAGACATTTATCTATCAGTAACGCAAGTTTTAAATGAGCAAGGAATCTGATGCCTTTTAAAAGAAGAAATAAAAATTCCCAACTAATATATGAAAAATGCTTGTCTCACTGTTAGGAAATGCAAAACAAAACTACAATGAGAATCATTTCATCTGAATCAGAGTGGAGACTAACAAAACATGAGAAGTAAAAGTTTCTAGTGAGGATACAGAGAAAAGGAAAGTCTCTTATACTATTGGTAGGAATGGAGATTAGCATAGTCACTTTGGAAAATAGTATGGAGGATCAAAAAAAACTAAATAAAAATAAAACTAACATATTATTCCACCATATAGCTAAAATAAATAAAATCAGAATATCAAAGATACCTATAATCTTATGTTTATTGCCGTGCTGTCCACAAAGATCAAGAAATGATTATATTACCAATAATGATGAAATGAGTAAAGAAAATTTAATGTATTGCGTAGCATCATTGTGATGTAAAATCCTATTATGTGAAGCAAAATATCTAGAACTGGAAAATGATGTTAAGGGAAAAGATAACCACACACTGCTTCTTGTACCTGGAGTTTTCTCTCTGGATCCCACCAAGCCCTGGCAGTCTGACAGCCCACTTATAAAATAAACACACAGAGGCTTATATTATTTACAAACTGTATGGCCGTGGCAGGCTTCTTGCTAACTGTTTTTATATCTTAAATTAACCCATTTCTATAAATCTGTACCTTGCCATGTGGCTTGTGCCTTACTGGCATCTTCACATGCTGCTTGTCATGGTGGCGGCTGGCAGTGTCTCCGTTCCTCAGCCTTCTGCTTCCCAAAATTCTCCTCTCTGCTTGTCCTGCCTATACTTCCTGCCTGGCAACTGGCCAATCAGTGTTTTATTTATACAGAACGATATCCACAGCACTTCCCCCTTTTCTTCTTTTTCAAAAAGGAAGATTTTAACTTTAACATAGTAAAATTACATATAACAAAATAATTATCAAGCAAGAATTACAGTTACAATATTAAAGAAAATATCCTATCTATCTTATATTTGTGAGTCTAAGGTTTTATATAGAAATGGGTTCATCTTTTATCATAACTGAGGAAATTATAACTATCTAGTCTTTAACCACATCAAAGACCTCAGAAGGATATAATACTACCTGAGAAATGGGAGAAGGATGCAAGCAACTTTCTGGAATCTTGCAGGGTAGACAGAGACAGCTGTCAGCCTGGACAGTCATCCAAAGTTCTCTTGTAAAGTTGGGGCATCTGTCTTCAACCCACAGGGCTAGAATCTCTCAGTCCCTTTTCTCAGTGTTCTGTAGAATGTCTGGCAGTTTTCTCTGTGTAGTCACTTATCTTAGTGTCCTGTAGAATGTTTGGCAGTTTCCTCTGTGAAGCAGGAACCCAAAGGACCATTTTGCCAAGCAAACTTCATCAGTTACCGTCTTATGGGTCCTACATGTCCAGTCAATCAAGCAGTCCAGGCAAGAACTGTTTCTTGCCCAAATGGCTATTTTTGCTATGAAGAAGATAAACTCCATATAGAACGTATTCTATGCCCATCCTCCTCTCTGAAGTAAATCCGGTGCTGCCAGGAGCAGACATGTCTCATTGTCCAGAAAGTCTAAATTTTTAAAACATTTTAAATGTCATATTCTGTAGGTCTTTGAAGTATTTGAAGTTTATCTATCTATCTGAAATATATCTATGTATACCTAGAAGACATAACTAACATGGCTACGAGTATGATTATCATAGATGACTAATTATTAATCTATTTTTTAACTATCATAACAATTTTAAATGAGCTGTACAAACATAACACCTTAAACAAGAGTAGAAATATACACATAGTATAACAAAATTAACTCTAAGTTTGTATCAATAAACTAAAATCTATACTAATATAAAACATTTTAAACAAGTTGTTGCTCTTTAAAATAGGTTCAGCAATTTACCCTTTTATCATTCCTGCCATACTGCAGGTCCAGCGCGCACACCAGGAACCCGCCATAGTAGATAGTAGCCCAAACACACAGGCTGCTGCTAACTTGAAAGAGACAACCAGGAACTGTTTTTAGCTTCATTTTAGAATCTTTTTACTCAGATTTTAGGCGGAAACTCTTGCCAACACTTTGGGAGCCATTTGTAACTGGAGTTTTCTCTCTGGATCCCGCCAAACCCCAGCAGTCCGACAGCCCACTTATAAAATAAGCACACAGAGGCTTATATTATTTACAAACTGTATGGCCATGGCAGGCTTCTTGCTAACTGTTTTTATATCTTAAATTAACCCATTTCTATAAATCTATACCTTGCCATTTGGCTTGTGGCTTACTGGCATCTTCACATGCTGCTTGTCATGGTGGCGGCTGGGAATGTCTCCCCTCCTCAGCCTTCTGCTTCCCAGAATTCTCTTCTCTGCTTGTCCCGCCTATACTTCCTGCCTGGCAACTGGCCAATCAGTGTTTTATTTATATAAAACGATATCCACAACAGCTTCTTGCATATGGAAATGAACAATGTGTATTTGAAAGCAGAAGAGAGTGAGATGATGAAAGCTAGATGTGGGGATATAGAGAGATTGGATAATGGTACTAAATACAGGTAAGAGGGATACATTCTAGTGTTCATCCATACAACAGGTTAGTACAGTTCACACTGACCCTTGTTTATGTGAGAAGCAGTGGAAAGGAGCTCAAAACCTCCAAATACAAAGTAGCCATGAAATGATATCAAGAAATGGCTGTCACCTGATCCAACCATCCTGCAGGAACATATGTATCAATATTACACTATATCTCAAAAATAGCTTGATTACTACAAGCTAACTCAAAAATAAAAGGCAGTCTGTCTCAGAGCTTCTATTGCTGTGAAGAGACACCATGACCATGGCAACTCTTATAAGGAAGAATCATTCAATTGGGGTGGCTTACATATCCAGAGGTTTAGTCCATTATCATCATGGTGTGACATGGTGGCATGCAGGCAAACAAGAGCTGGAGAAGGAGCTGAGATTCCTACATCTTCACTTGCAAGGTAACATGAAGTCATCTGAGACACTTAGTGTGGCTTCAGTATATTTTGAGACCTCAAAGCTCACCCCCACAGGAACATATTTCTTCCAACAAGGCCACACCTCTGAATAGTGTCAGTCCTTTTGGGGGCCATTTTCTTTCAAACCACCCCACAGCCTAACATGATTCATAAGCATCTCATGAATGGCCAAGAGCCCTGAGCAGGCTCAGGAAGGGAAAGCTTGTAGCTGACACAATACGTTCAGGAAAACTCCATGGAAGTTTTAGAGGTTAAAGACAAAATTTCTACATTCTAAGTGTTCCTGTGAGACTATAATAATGTGTTTGCATACACAGAAACCAGATTTGTGTAAACATGAGAGAGATAATGTGCTAACTTGGCTTTCTCTCAGATGCTGCCTTAACTGTGACCTTAGTGCTCTGTGAAAAACTGGTCTTGGCATATACTGGATGAGGAAGTACAAACATTGGAAATCAGAGCAAGAAAAGACTCACACTGTCCATGGCAGCACCAAGAAAGAAGATAACATACAAGCATAGAATTGTTATTACTTCCACATCAGCTTTCATTTGTTGCTTCCTCTCAACTGTACATTTAGTCACTAAGACAGCATAACATCACTGAATCCAGGCAATTGCTCAGCACATGGACAGGGCCCATCAGGCAGGCAGGGCTATGTGCAAAGGCCATCATGACAGTCCAGGAGGGACATGTGGAATCACTGGATTCTGGAGCATTCATAATTAATTCTCTGAACTTCTTGGCCAACATGAATAAGGAAGTGGTGACAATGGATCAAGGGTCTCATCTTTATTCTGAGACAAACCAAAAGCAGAATGGTGAGCAAGTGACTGACTTGTTTCCTTGTTGATTTAAGAAAAATTAGGCCTGTGATATGAAAAGAAAGAGGAGAAAGGGTCAATGAAAGAACGTAGATTGCTACATTTAACCCAGTGTTGAGTTCCTGATCCCACTAGCTGAGGCCCAAACAGTGGCCTTTTAACCTACTCAAATTGACAAACCATCACTGATACGGTTGAGACTAACCCAAATGTTAAACTGGAATTAGTAGAGTCATGTTTCAGCATATTCCTGGGGCACGTGTGCAGTGATTTTTTTTATCCAGCCTGTGTCTCTTGCTTTGCTTCATATGAGTCCTCTATCTAGTTATGATTTGTCCTAAGGACATAAGTTCCATTTTCTTACTTACATTTCTCTGTGAGAAATGTCCTGGTTGCTCAGAAAAGATAATAGAAGTTATCTTTGTTCAAACTTTTGACTGTTTAGATACCTGTGAGCAGCCACAATAGCATTCTTTTCTCTAAACAAGCAACACTAAAAACTCTAATGTCTTACCTCAGGCTTGAGTACAAACTTGACACAAAGTCCCACTGGATCTATCTAGAATAAACCTACTATATCCTCTTCAAACAAAACCTCATATCCTATGACAAAATTCCTTGAAGATATACATTTTATACATGTATATTCAATTTACCAAGTAGAAATTAAAATTATGTAATGTACATATCTATAAATGTACATATACTATACAAACAACATATAAATATATTTGTAATTATTATGCCAGAAACTACAAAGAATACTAAAAATAATGAGACTCCATTCCTTTGTTTAAGGAAACCACAATGTAAATGGATCCTTTTATATAAAAAGGATCCCTTTTCTATAGAAAGTGTTAATGAAAATAATACTAAATTAATTATTAATTATTAATGAAACTTATACTAAACACATATCCCTTGGTACCAGTTATTGTTGTATAAACTATATATGCATACAGATAGCTGGTACAATGTAGTTATTATGATTAAATCTGTTTTATAAATATGGAAAAGGAGACACAGAGAGCATAAATCGTATAACTCATAGAAGTCAGAATTAGGGCAGTGTACATTACCTTAATATACTACCTCAATACAACATGAAGAACCTGAATAAACAAAAGCAGAATTAGGATTCCAAGTCAGCCTCCATTAACCCTGAGTCTGTACTGTCTCATTACAACAAGAGAAAGCAGAACAAAGAAAATGTCCAGGTTACCAGTGGCTATTTGGCAAATGAGTGCCACAAACAATATTTTTTTTAAATACCGAAGGAGAATCTAACATCTGTGAACCCTTCCACAGGGCAGGCTTTGTGCAATCTGGAACCCAAATGCTGAATATACTTTGTGCTATGGGTTTTACACCAACACTTTAATGTTTGATTGCCATCTAACATTATGCAGCCCTTCAATGGCTTACTTCACAAAATGAATCCCACATGTGCCAATTACCAGGAACCTAAAATTTGGGTCATTGCTTATTAACACCTTGGAGATTTTATCAAAAAATATTCATTCTCTGAGAGCCTTCTGGAGCTCACAGGGGGAAGGGAAGGAATATATTCTAAGTGCAATGTCTATGCTAGGCTTGAATTATCTATGCAATAGTTTCACCCTACAACCGCAATCAGAGAGGACTCTGTGCCACATGCACCAGCAGAGATCTACCACAAGCCCTCTTTCTGTTATTTTCTGCTATTATTTTCATTAGCCATGTATTCAGCCTGACTGGGGCCTTAACTAAGTGCTGTCTTTACAATGTTCTTAGAAAGAAAGAAAAGAATAAAAATAAGCAAAATTAGTCCTTTCATCCCTCCAGACAAAGATATTTCAAGTACTTAAATACCCCTATCTCTTCAATTTAAACAGCATACAAGTGAAATATAAGTGGAATTCACTGTAAAGAGCAAAAATAGTGTTGCAGATAAGAACCACAGGTTTGTGTGGTTTCACCAGACTGCCCTAATCTCCCTAGCTCTTGGGTAGATCATCAGATAAATCAATCAGTAGTTGGCTTGGGAACACTGAAGAAGTGGCCAGGAGCCCTTGTAGCAGGAAATTTCTCCAGTCCCACCCAGCTCCTCAGTCCCTCAACGACTTGTAAAATAATCACTCAGAGGCGTATATTAATTACAAACTGTATGACCTATGGCTCAAGCTTCTTGCTAGCTAGCTCATATAACTTAACTCAACCCATTGCTCTTAATCTATGTATCACCACATGTTCTGTGGCTTTACCTGTGTCCTATTCATGTTGCTCCTTGGATAGTGGGTTGGTGTCAACTCCCACTCTCCTTTCTTCTCTCACTCTCTCTCTTGGATTTTCCCACCTGACTGATCCTGCTCTGCCATAGGCAAATGCAGCTTTGTTTATTAGCCAATGGGAGCAACACATATTCACAGCATACAGAAAGTATACAGCATCCACAGTACTTCCCCTTTTCTGTCTAATCAAAAATGAAGGTTTAACTTTAACATAGTAAAATTATATATAACAAAATAGTTATCAAGCAAGAATTACAATTATAATATCTAGTCTGTTTGTATTTGGCAAAATTAAAGAAAATACTTTATCATCTATCCTATTTTTGTGAGTCTAAAGTTTTATATCTAATTTATCTTTTATCATAACCAAGGAAAATCATAATTATAATTATATAATCTTCAAATATATAAAGACCCCAGAAGGATACAATATTATCTGAGTAAATAGAAAGTGCATGGCAAGCAACTTCCATAATTCTAGAAATGACAGAGACATCTGGCTACCTGGACAGTCATCCAAAGTTCTTTTGTAATGTTAAGGCATCCATCTTCAGTCTACAGGCCGAAAGGCTCTGGCAGACTTTTTAGTGAAGCAGAAAATTTGAAGAATTGTCTCTACTATTGGCAAAGTTCATTAGTCATTTCTCCCTGTCTCCTGCAGAATGTCTGGCAGTCTCCACTGTGAAGCAGGAAACTGAAGGACCATCTCGCCTTGCAAAGTTCAGGTTCTGTGGGTTCTGCATGTTTAATTTATATAGCATCCTATCAAGCAATCAAGGCAAGGGCACTTTTTTGCCCAGTGGCTAACTTTTGCCACAAAGAAAGTAAATTCCATAATGAGTTTCTTTGACGCCCATCATCTTCTCCTCTTTAAAGCAATTGTTGCTGCCAGGAGCAGGCATATCTCATTGTCCAGAAAAGTCTAAGTTCTTAAAACATTTTAAATGCCATCTCCTGTAGGTCTTTGAAGTGTTTGAAGATTATCTACCTAATTGAAATGTATCTATATATATCTAGAAAACTTAACTAACATGACTTTAAGTTTGATTATCATAGATGACTAATTAATCTGTATTTCTTAATTATATATTACCATTTTTAAAAAGCTGCATAAACATAATACTTTAAAGATAGTAGAAATATATATATATATATATGTATATATACAGTATAACAAAATTACTTTAAATTTGTATCAATAAACTAAAATATATAGTAATGTAAAATATGTAAGATTAATAGTTGTTTTTTGAATTAAAGTAGAATCAATAATCTACCCTTTTGTCCTATCATTTCTACATCATACATTTCTGCATCATATCCCCTTTCTTCTTTTAGAAAGAGATTGACTATGACCAATAACAATTTGTAACCAACCTCCTCAACAAAGACTAGCATCCATAATCCATTTTTGAGAATGTGGGCATAGTGTTCTAGGCTACTTCCTGCTGACTAGGGGCACTGTTAATCTGTCCTGACTGGAGTAGTCTGTGAGGCTGGATCATCTTAGCCAGCTGCCTGGAAGCTGTTCTGGATATTGGATCATCTGGAGACCTCTCAGGGTATCTTCTTTGATGGAACCATTTTAACCTGGAAGGAATACATAGCTTCTCATCCTCTGTGGAAACAAAAGTAGAACCTCTTTTCCAAAGCAACATATGCTTAGACCCAAATTTTGAAACCAAGATGCCTTTAATATATATATATATATATATATATATATATATATATATATATATATATATATATATATTGGTTTAACTCAGCAGGCTTCACAATCAAATATTTCTCTTTAGTTAAAAATCTCAAAGATGATCCTGCCGCCGGACTCGCCTTCTGGACAAGAGGTGAGTGTCTGGACTCAGCCTAGATCCCATCCCTGGGCACCAGCCACTCCAAAGAAGACCTGCCCAACTTGGCCCCAGGTTCTGGCCACAGGGCAGGTTCCCTTCTAGCCTTTTCCAAAACCCCCAACAGATTCTGCAATCTCCATGCCCTGCCCCCATGTTCATCTGCCCGAGATGCCAGCCACTTCCTGAGACTTAGAGACCGGTCCCCAACTCCCATTCTCCTCTGAACTTCCCTTCTGGACAAGAGCTCCCATCCTGCCATGGACTTCCCATCTGGACAAGAGCTCCCATCCTGCCTTGGACTTCCCATTTGGACAAGAGAGCTCCCATCTGGACAAGAGAGAGAGAGACCTCCTGAATCTGTCAGCTCTGTCTGGACAAGTGCACTGATAAGACCAAGAACAAACCACAAGGAGATGGGCAGACGTCAAGGCAGAAGTACATACAACAAAATGAAGAGCAATATAGCATCACCAGAACCTAGTCCTCTTCCAACATCTAGACCTGAATATCAAAAATTGGAAGAAGCAGAAGAAAACAGCCTTATGAATAACATCATGAAGAAGGTAGAGGCTTATATAGAGGAAAAGAAAAAAAAATGGGAAGAACGCTATAAAAAACTAGAGGAAAGGACAAATAAAGTAGAAGAAAACAATAAAGTCCTGGAAGAAAACAATAAAACACTGGAAGAAAATCATGAAAAAGCAATGAAACAAATGAAGGAAAGAGTCCAAGACCTGAAAAGGGAAATAGAAAAAATGAAGAAGACACAACAGAGGGAATGCTGGAAATAGAAAATCTGAGTAAACGATCGGGAACCTCAGATGCAAGTACAACCAACAGAATGCAAGAGATGGAAGAGAGCATCTCTGGTGTTGAAGATACAGTAAAAGAAATAGATTCATCAGTCAAAGAAAACACTAAAGCCAACAAAGTCATGAACCAAAATGTCCAAGAAATTTGGGACACCATGAAAAGACCAAACATAAAAATAATAGGGATAGAAGAAGGAGGAGAATACCAACTCAAAGGCACAGAAAATATATTCAACAAGATCATAGAAGAAAAATTTACCAACTTAAAGAAGGAAATGCCTATGAAGATACAAGAAGCATATAGAACACCAAACAGACTAGACCCCAAAAAAGTCCCCTCGCCACATAATAATTAAACAACTAAACATACAGAATAAAGAAAGAATATTAAGAGCAGCAAAGGAAAAAGGCCAAGTGACTTATAAAGGCAAACCCATCAGAATAACACCCGATTTCTCAATGGAGACTTTGAAAGTCAGAAGGACCTGGACAGATGTAATGCAGACACTAAGAGACCACAGATGCCAGCCTAGACTAATATACCCAGCAAAACTTTCAATCATCATAGATGGAGTGAACAAGACATTCCAAGACAAAGCCAGATTCAAACAATACTTATCCATAAACCCAGCCCTACAGAAAGCACTAGAAGGAAAATTCCAACCTAAGGAAATCAGATGCACCCTCGAAAACACAGGCAATATATAAAGCCAAAGCAGTAAACCCCAAAGAGAAAAGTACACACACACTACCACCAAAATATAACAGGAATGAACAATCACTGGTCATTAATATCCCTTAATATCAATGGACTTAATTCACCTATAAAAAGACATAGGCTTACAGAATGGATATGGAAGCAGGACCCATCTTTCTGCTGCATGCAAGAAACACATCTCAAATTCAAAGATAAACACTACCTAAGAAGAAAAGGCTGGGAAAAGACTTTCCAATCAAACGGTCTTAAGAAACAAGTGGGTATAGCCATTCTGATATCCAACAAAATAGACTTCAAACTAAAATCAATCAAAAGAGATCAAGAAGGGCATTACATACTCATCACAGGAAAGATCCACCAAGATGGTTTCAATTCTGAACATTTATGCCCCAAACACAAGGGCACCCACATATGTAAAAGAAACATTACTAAAGCTTAAACCACATATAAAATTCCTCACATTAATAGTGGGAGAACTCAACACCCCACTTTCACCACTGGACAGATCTCCCAAATTGAAACTTAACAGAGAAATAAAGGACTTAACTGATGTCATGACTCAAATGGACTTAATCGATATCTACAGAACATTCCATCCTAACAAAAAGAATATACCTTCTTCTCAGCATCCCATAGAACCTTCTATAAAATTGACCACATACTTAGCCACAAAGCAAACCTCAACAGATATAAAACAATTGGAATAACCTCCTGTGTTCTATCAGACCACCATGGTTTAAAGTTAGATTTCAAAAACAAAAACTACAGAAAACTTACAATCGCATGGAAACTGAATGATGCCCAACTGAATCACCAATGGGTTAAGGAAGAAATAAAGAAAGAAATTAAAGACTTCTTAGAGGTCAATGAAAATAAAGACATACCCAAACTTATGGGACACTATGAAAGCAGTGTTAAAAGGGAAATTCATAGCACTCAATGCCCAAATAAAGAAGTTGGAGAAATCTCACACTAATGACTTAACAGCACACCTGAAGGCTCTAGAACAAGAAGAAGCAAAGTCTCCCAAGAAGAATAGACACCAGGAAATTATCAAAGTGAGAGCTGAAATCAATAAAATAGAAACAAGGAGAACAATACAAAAAATTAATGAAACAAAGAGTTGGTTCTTTGAGAAAATCAACAAGATAGACAAACCCTATCCAAACTAACCAAAAGACAGAGAGAGAGCATCCAAATCAACAAAATCAGAAATAAAAAGGGGGACATAACAACAGACATAGAGGAAATCCAGAGAATCATCAGGTCATACTTCAAAAACCTCTACTCCACAAAACTGGAAAACCTAAAAGAAATGGATAATTTTCTGGATAGGTACCACATACCTAAGTTAAATCAAGACCAGATAAACTTTTTAAATAGTCCAATAACCCCTAAGGAAATAGAAACAGTCATTAAAAGTCTCCCAAGCAAAAAAAGCCCAGGACCAGATGGCTTCAGCACAGAATTCTACCAGATCTTCAAAGAAGAGTTAATACCAATACTCTCTAAATTGTTCCACACAACAGAAACAGAAGGAACTTTACCAAACTCCTTCTATGAGGCTACAATTACCTTGATTCCTAAACCAAACAAGGATACAACAAAGAGAACTACAGACCGATCTCCCTCATGAACATTGATGCAAAAATACTCAATAAAATACTGGCAAACAGACTCCAAGAACACATCAAAACAATTATCCACCATGATCAAGTAGGCTTCATCCCAGGGATGCAAGGTTGATTCAACATATGAAAGTCCATCAATGAAATACACCATATAAACAAACTCAAAGAAAAAAAACCACATGATCATCTCACTAGATGCAGAAAACGCATTTGACAAAATCCAACACCCCTTCATGATAAAGGTCTTGGAGCAATCAGGAATACAGGGAACATACCTAAACATAATAAAGGCAATTTACAGCAAGCCAACAGCTAACATCAAAGTAAATGGAGAGAAACTCAAAGCGATTCCACTAAAATCAGGAATGAGGCAAGGCTGTCCGCTCTCCCCATACTTATTCAATATAGTACTTGAAGTTCTAGCCAGAGCAATAGACAACATAAGGAGATTATGGGAATAAAAATTGGAAAGGAAGAAGTCAAGCTTTCCCTATTTTCGAATGACATGATAGTATACTTGAGTGACCCCAAAGATTCAACCAAGGAACTGATACAGCTTATAAACACCTTCAGCAACATAGCAGGATACAAGATCAACTCAAAAAAATTAATAGCCCTCCAATACAATTGACAAAGAGGCTGAGAAGGAAATCAAAGATACATCACCCTTTACTATAGCCACAAATGACATAAAATACCTTGGGGTAACAGTAACCAAGCAAGTGAAGGACCTATATGACAAGAACTTTAAGTCCCTGAAAAAAGAAATTGAAGAAGATGTCAGAAAATGGAAAGATCTCCCATGCTCATGGATAGGCAGGACTAACATAGTAAAAATGGCAATCTTGCCAAAAGCAATCTACAGATTCAATGCAATCCCCATCAAAATTCCAACACAATTCTTCACAGACCTGGAAAGAATAATACTCAATTTCATATGGAAAAACAAAAAACCCAGGATAGCCAAAAGAATCCTGTACAATAAAACAACCTCTGGAGGCATCACAATCCCTGACTTCAAGGTCTACTGTAAAGCTACAGTAATAAAAACAGCTTGGTACTGGCATAAAAACAGACATGTGGACCAATGGAATCTAATAGAAGACCCTAACATTAATTCGCACACCTATGAACATATAATTTTTGATAAAGAAGCCAAAAGTATACAATAGAAAAAAGAAAGCATCTTCAAAAAATGGTGGTGGCACAACATGTAGAAGGCTGCAAATAGATCCATAGCTATCACTGTGCACAAAACTTAAGTCCAAGTGGATCAAGGGCCTCAACATAAATCCAGCTACTCTGAACCTGCTAGAAGAGAAAGTAGGAAGTAGTCTTGAAAGCATTGGCATAGGAGATCACTTCCTAAATTGAACACCAGTATCCCAGACACTGAGAGAAACAATCAATCAATGAGACCTCTTGAAACTGAGAAGCTTTTGTAGAGCAAAGGATACAGTCAACAAGGCAAAGTGACAGCCTACAGAATGGGAAAAAGTCTTCACCAACCCCACATCTGACAGAGGACTGATATCCAGAATATATAAGGAACTCAAGAAATTAGACATCAAAATGCCCAACAGTCCAATTAAGAAATGGGCTATAGAATTAAACAGAGAATTCTCAACAGAGGAAACTCAAATGGCTGAAAGATATTTAAAGAATTGCTCAACATCCCTAATCATCAGGGAAATGCAAATCAAAACAACTCTTTTTTTGACACCTTACACCTGTCAGAATGGCTAAGATCAAAAACACTGAAGACACCTTATGCTGGAGAGGATGTGGAGCTAGGGGAACTCTCCTTTACTGCTGGTGGGAATGCAAGCTTGTACAACCACTTTGGAAAACAATTTGGTGCTTTCTTAAAAAATTGGGAATCAATCTCCCCCAAGATCCAGCTATACCACTCTTGGGCATATACCCAAGGAATGCCCAATCATACCACAAGAGCACTTGCTCAGCTATGTTCATATCAGCATTGTTTTTAATAGCCAGAACGTAGAAACAACCTAGATGCCCTTCAACTGAAGAATGGATAGATAAAATGTGGTACATATACACAATTGTATACTACTCAGCAGAGAAAAACAATGACATCATGAGGTTTGCAGGCAAATGGATGGATCTAGAAAAAATCATCCTGAGTGAGGTAACCCAGACTCAGAAAGACAAACATGGTATGTGCTCACTCATAGGAGGATACTAGATGTGGAACAAGGATGACTGGACTGCTACTCACATCACTAGGGAGGCTACATGGAAAACAGCACCCCAAGAAAGACATGAGGATCTCCCAATAACAGAGAAATGGATGAGATCTACATGAACAGCCTAGACATGAGTGGGGGTAATGAAGGGCGAGGGTCGAGGGAAAGAGAGCTTGGGGGAGTGGGAGATCCCAGCTAGATCAACAACAGAGAGGGAGAACAAGGAATAGGAGACCATGGTATATGAAGACCACATGAGAATAGGAAGAAACAAAGTGCTAGAGAGACCCACAGAAATCCACAAAGATGCCCCCACAATAGACTGCTGGCAATGGTCGAGAGACAGCCCGAACTGACCTACTCTGGTGATGAGATGGCCAAACACCCTAATTGTCATGCTAGAAACCGCATTCAATGACTGAGGGATCTGGATGCAGAGATCCATGACTAGGCCCCGGGTGGAGCTCTGGGAGTCCAATTGGTGAGAAAGAGGAGGGTTTATATGAATGAGAATTGTTGAGACCAAGGTTGGATAAAGCACAGGGACAAATAGCCAAACGAATGGAAACACATGAACTATGAACCAATGGCTGAGGGGCCCCCAACTAGATCAGCCCTCTGAATGGGTGAGACAGTTGATTGGCTTGATCTGTTTGGGAGGCATCCAGGCAGTGGGACTGGGTCCTGTGCTCATTGCATGAGTTGGCTGTTTGAAACCTGGGGCTTTTGCAGGGTCGCTTGGCTCAGCCTGGGAGGAGGGGACTGGACCTGCCTGGACTGAGTCTACCAGGTTGATCTCAATCCTCGGGGGAGGCTTTGCCCTGGAGGAGATGGGAATGGAGAGTAGGCTGGGGGAAAGGGGAGGGAGGCGATAGGTGGGAGAACAAGGGAATCTGTGGCTGATATGTAGAAGTAAATTGTATTGTAAAATAAAATAAAATAAAATAAAATAAAATAAAATAAAATAAAATAAAATAAAATAAAATAAAATAAAATAAAAAAACCCAAAGACAACATATTCCAGACTCTCTGTGTAATTTTCATCTTACATGGCTTATTATACTTTTTATATATCGTTTTATTTTTAAGACTTTATTTATTTTTACGACTATCTATATCCTTACTCTTATCTCTCTAAAGCCTACATAACTTTTTACTCACAATGTAAACTGTTTAGAGTTTTTCTTTTCCATCTGAATCTGTCCTATTTTGTATCTGTAATTATTTTTTGACTAGGAGAAATTTTAAACTGTTAAGCAGCATGGCTAGGAGGAAAGTTGCTGCAGCCCTGGCTGCAGGCTCTACCCCACTCTGCTTTTCAATATGACACAGGTACTATAACTCATGCTTACCTCCACAATTCTGAGAAGCAGTATTAAGTTGTATGCCTGTGTTTTTAAGACTGTGGCTATGCTCCCAACCTCACAGACAGTGGCTGAGAGAGGCCTCTTTGTATCACAGCCTGGCTAGCTTCGTCAAGAGAACATGAGACTCTTAATCTCAGGGTCTTGGGTTCCTGCCCCATGTTGGGTGCCAAATTGTAGCTGGAAGTTTCTCCAGTCCCACTCGTCCCTGCAGTCCCACAGCACCTTATAAAATAATCACTCAAAGACTTAATAGTAACTACAAACTGTATGGCCTATGGCTCAGGCTTCTTGCTAGCTAGCTCATATAATTTAAATCAACCCATTACTATTAATCTATATATTGCCATGTGTTCCACGGATTTACCTGTGTCCCATTTATGTTGCTCCTTGAATGGTGGGTTAGTGTCAACTCCCACTTTCCTTTCTTCTTTCACTATCTCTCTTGGATTTTCCTACCTGGCACCATCCTGCCCTGCCATAGGCCAATGTAGCTTTATTTATTAGCCAATGAGAGCAACACATATTCACAGCATACAGAAAGATATCCCACAGCAAGCCCTACCAAGTTAAACCAATAAATAATTAACCAAGAAACTGACACAGTTCCTAGGAGCCACTATCTCCTTTCATCTCCAACAAGCTTCATTGCATAAGAATTCTCCCTTACACTTTTCTCTCATGTCTAAACCTACTTGCCTTAAAGGCCAACTCAAGGCCCACCTTGAGATGTCTGTGATAACTGAAGTTGAGCTTGCTGCCCTCCACATCTCTAGAATGTGTGTTTTCTTCATCTCTTACCTCAATTCTGCACTTGTCTTCTTGTACTAGCTATGTTTTAATGTGCATGTGAGGACTTTATGTAGTATGTATAATATGTGCATGATTGTCTGTGTGCACAGGTGCATATGTACACATGTGCACATTCATGTGGTGGCCAAAGATAAACACAGCCACTGTCTATCTTTTTTTTTCTGCACACAGATTCTCTCACTGGCCCATAACTGGCCAACAAAGCCAGCCCAGAGATCTGCCTGCCTCTACCTTCTCAGGCTCTGGTTTTAAGCATGTTACCATCTGTGGATTTTTTTTAATGTGGGCTCTAGGGGCCTAACTCAGATCCTCATACCAGTGCAAAAAGCAAGTTACCAATGGAGCCATATCCCCAGCCCATTTCATATCTTAATAACACATAAAATAGCATGAGATAGTGAAGGTCTGTGATGGGAAGATGAGTTCAAATCTGTCCCTGTGATTATATCCAGTTTTACATTTGAATGACACCAATTTTCTCTTCCATAAAAATGCCATTAAGAATGACTGTAAGAGGGGAAAAAAAGAAAGAAAAAATATAAAGTAACTTGTGTCTTCAGAGCTCATAAACAGTGTGCCCAATCTACACAAACATCATTACAGCATTGCACATTTCTGTTTTACATTCCTGGAAAACTTAAGTTTGCCTAGGGCAGTCGTTCATACAGTAGGCATTCACAGCTTCACAACATTTTTAATAAGCAGAATTTAAGGATCTGGTTAACTTATATAACTTCACAACATGTCAGCAAAATACTTTGCAGTCATTAAAGCTGCACTTTGAGTACAACAGACTGCTCTATGACATTGGTCCAAGTATCAGAGAAGAGCAGCACAGAGTTTATAGAGCTTGAGGCTCAAAGGCAACAGTTATTATGGTGGACTATTTTTTCTTTATTCTTTTCTAGATTGTCTTCCTCTCCCACCACTGAAAAGAAAAACATATGACATTATGATCATAAAATTAAAGAATCAAGAGGTCTGGTAAAGGTAAAAGACTCATTGAAACAATATAGAGCTAAACATGGTTCAGAAGTCTTGTTTTTTTTTTTCATAGCTTCCTTGATTTTCATCTATAATTAGTCTAGGGTTGTTATAGATGATGTAATAAAAATAAATAAATAAAAACCTACTAAATTTCTGGAAGTCAACAAATCAATCATGAAAAAATGACTAAAGAGATGGTTCCACCAGTACAGTAGTTGCCTCACAAGAACAAGGACCCAAGTTCAATTCCCAGAATCCACATTAATTAAAAAAAAATGCTGCCCCCACAGCATGACCATAGAAGAGCTTTCTCTGCCCTTCACCTGAGGAGGGTGGCCTCAGTGGCCCAGACTGACTAGCTCATCTGCCATCTAGGCACACATCCAGGGCCTTGGTTTGGTCCACCCTAATGTCTACCACATCTATGACCTGCTGAAGTGCCTGAAGGGACTGGTGCTGCAGAAAAATAGTCACAAGATCTCCATGACTGGGACAACAGCAGTATTATCTGAGAGGAGTTTCAGTGAGGGTCCAATATTGATGGTGTAGCAGAAGCCAGAGGCCTTGAATCAGACCAACAAATTACAATGAACATTTGCAAGTATAGCTGAGTGGACAAATAAATACACTGTGTGACACACTGAAGTTCCCAATGCCACTAAGATGAATGAAAAGGCATTGGAAAGGTAGAAAACACAGAGGAGAGAAGTGGGTTTTTTGTTTGTTTGTTTGGTTGGTTGGTTAGGTGAGTGGTTTTGTTTTTAATTAATTATTTTTTATTTTCTTCTTAGAGGGATGCTATGTGTATGAGGGGTGCATGTAGAGGGACTGGGAAATGAGCAGGATTGGTATGCATGATGTGAAATTTCCAAAGAATTAATAAAAATTACTATGTCAAAAAAAGAAGAAAAGAAAATAACAAAGTGGTTTATGATCTCACCCCTGGGGAAACAGAGGTAAGTGAACTCCTGGAGGTCACTGGTCAGCCATCCTAGTCTACTTGGTGACCTCCAGGCCACCACCAAAAATGTGAACAGCACCTTGCTGTGGGATGGTCTGTATGTCAAGAGTGTTGCTGATAGGTCAATAAATAAATCACTGATTGGCCAGTGGCTAGGCAGGAAATATAGGCGGGACAAGGAGGAGAATAAAGCTGGGAAGTGGAAGGCTGAGAGACACTGCCAGCCGACATGATGTGAAACAGCATGTGAAGATGCCAGTAAGCCACAAGCCACGTGGCAAGGTATAGATTTATAGAAATGGATTAATTTAAGCTGTAAGAACAGTTAGCAAGAAGCCTGCCACGGCCATACAGTTTGTAAGCAGTATAAGTCTCTGTGTTTACTTGGTCAGGTCTGAGTGGCTGTGGGACTGGCAGGTGAGAGAGATTTGTCCTGACTGTGGGCCAGGCAAAAAAACTTTAGCTACAGCACCTGAGAAGGATGACCCCAAAGATTGTCCTCTGGCCTCTGCATACAATGCACACATGTAAACATACATTTGTATATACATTGGTACTTGCACACACACAAAACTTATGCACGGTAGAGAGAAAGGGGAGAAAGAAAGAACAAGAAAGAGAAAGGAAGGAAGGAAAGAAGGAAGGAAGGAAGGAAGGAAGGAAGGAAGGAAGGAAGGAAGGAAGGAAAGAAGGAAGGAAGGAAAAGATAATGAAAAAGAAAGGAAAGAGAAATCTGAACATCGCTGCCCACCTCAAATCGTACACTCAGGTTTCCCCCCTATTCAAGCACTGTGATTGTGACATCACACAGACTACATGCCTAATATTCTTTGTGGGCCAACCCCACATATGCTTTCTGTAGCCACTGTTTCCCTGTTGAAATGAGGAACAAAGAATGTTTTTGAACCTCAGCTACTTCTGTGTTGGACAGAACTCATTGCATCCCTACTCTTTCCAATCAGCTCTTTGTGGAGCTATATAAAAGGATGAAGGTTCAAACTGACAACAGTAAGAAGACACTCATTGACCAGACTTAGTGGACTTTTATAAAAGGACTCAATTCACTAGCCTGAAGTGCCAGGGGTCACATACTTCCTCCTTGGTCCACTCTCTCTTAGCTGGGCAGAACCCACATCACTTTCAACAAGAAAAATAGTCAAAGTTAAGAGCTGACATAGTCTGTGGGTCTATAAAGTTCAAGAGAAGACTGAATATACAATACAAGTCATCTCTGATAATCATTGTGTTCTCCATCTTGACAGAGGAAAAGAACATTTAAATGGCCTGAACTCTGTTTTCATGCTTACAAGATGGACAGTCTGATGACCTTTGTTTTCTCTGATCCTTCAAACTCAGGAACACTGGAGTGCCATGCCAATTATACCCTTCCCTGAGCAGCTAAAGCAGTTTTCAAAAATGCTGTTGTCACTGTGTCAGATCAAGTGCAGAGGAGCGGAAATATGACTTGGGAGTCTCAAAAGGCATTAGATGGCAAGTTAGGCAGAATTAAATTCCACTTGCAGTGATTCCATAGGATGCCCAGAGAGAGTAAAGGTATTCAATTCTCATTATTACTGCTGGATTTATGGTTCAAAATGAAGGTTAAATTAAAAAGAAAATATCAGAGTTGATGTTCTAAATAGCTTTTTAAATTCCATATCCGTGGTAATGTGCTTCAGTGTCTGATCCAGCATCCCCAGCTTCAGGGACTCTTGAACTGATCAGATGGGCCCATTGCTACTGAGCCAAGACATTTAAAAACACTTATGCCCATCCTGTCTTAAGAAAACCATAATCACTCTTCTCTATTCAGGTCTCAGGGATCCCCAAGGTCTGGGCTGATCTGGCACAGTACACCTCCAAACCAGCTTCTCTCATGAGTCTTTTCTCAAACCAGTAGTGCCTTGGTGTTCTGCAGCTGCCATCTGACCCCAGCTTCTGTACTCTCCTCATTCTAGTCTCCTTCACCACAAGTACCAAGATTCTCTCTGAAGATCTGATTGAGTCCTACCTCATCAGAAAACCTTCCTTGAAGTCTGAGCAGATGGCTCAATCAGCAAAATGCTTGCCATGCAAATGTAAGGACCTGAGTTCAGTCTCCTAGAACTCACATTCTGTGAAAAAGCCAGGTACAGTGGTACACACTTGTAACCCTAGCCCTGGGGAAGTAGAGATAAGTGCATCCCTGGGAACTGCTGGGTCTTATGAAATTGGTGGGATCAGGCCAGTGAGAGAATCTGTTTTGTTTTGTTTTTGTTTTTAATATTGTGTCTTGTTTTGTTTTTAAAATCTTGGCTCCAAGATAACAAAAATGAAGAAACAATGGTCATGCCGAAAAGGGCCACAGCCATGTGCAGCCAATTCTTTGCAGGAACGGCACCTGGTGTGTGACCAAGGACAAATCATTAGGAAGGTTGTCTTTCAGAAGATTGTAGAGACTGCTGCTGTCAAGAGCATTTCCAAAGCAAGTGTCTCCAATGCTTACATGCTTCCCAAGGTCTATGTAAAGCTGTATTACTGAGTGAGCTGTGCCATCCATAGCAAGATAGTCAGGAATCAGTAAATATAGTACAGCCTAAGAAGAATGAATACCGTCAACATGATTTACACCAACTTCTGGTGATATTTTATCTCTGTACCCAATAAAGCTTATCTGAGAATCAGAGGAAAAAGCCAGCCACTATAGTAAACATAGAAGTCAGGCAATGGTAGCTAGCATATGCCTTATGCCTTTAATCCTATCACTCGGAAGGCAGAGATCCATCAGGATCTCTATGAGTTCAAGGCCACACTGCAAACAGAGCCAGGCATGGTGGTACATAGCATTAATCCCAGCACTAACCATAAAAGTCTGGAGGTCTATACAGACAGACAGGAAATGACAGAGCAGGAAGAAGAAATGATGTAGGTAGGTGGAGAGAGGAAATGAGATGACAGAACAGAAAGGCATATAGACATGGGTATAGGGGGGGTAGGTCTCTTTGGTAGAGGATCTCCAAGTGGTAAGAATGTGGCTGGCTTCTTTCTGCTTTTCTCATCTCTCAGATTTTTACCCCAATATTTGGCTCCAGGTTTTTATTAATAAGGCCATTTAACACTTCATCCTACACCCACTAGTGCTGCCTGAGACCTCCACCAAAGCTCATGTAAAGAGTTGGACTCACGTGGACAGAAGAAAAAACACCTGGGAAAAATGAAATGGAAGTTATACCAAAAGGAAAAAGGAAAAGGGGAAAGAAGGAAGGAAGGGAAGGAGGGAGGGAGAGAGGGAGGGAGGGAGGGAGGGAGGGAGGGAGGGAGGGAGGAAGGGGAAGAGAGAGAGAGAGAGAGAGAGAGGGAGAAAGAGGAAAGAGAGAGAGAGGAAGAAAGAAAACAAGGTGGATGACTTTCTGAGGAGCAACAACTGAGGTTGTTCTCTAGCCTCCACATGCATGTGTACATGTGTCCACAAACACTGGTACATGCATGTGCTACTAAACACACATGAATACAAACATGCACTCAACAAATCATCTTCTTGACCTCTCCAGTCTGCACAAGCATCACTTTTTGTATGAATTATTAGGACATTGCTAGGTCTAAAGGCAACTCACACAAAGTCCACTACAGACTAGGGTCTGCAGGTTTATTCTTGGATACCATTTGATTGCCTCTTCAGAAGTAAAACAGTTGCGATTACATAGTTTATCAATAAGGGGAATGAAATTTAAACATAATTAGTCACTATGAAAGCATGGGCTCTGTCAAACTCTCACCTGTCACATTCTCTTTGCTACTGGTGGATATCTGAAAACATTTGCTTAAACTTCCACAGAGTTCTTGATGGAAGAACTGACATATGACCAAACATGGACCTTCAGTTTCAAGGAGGCAGCAATATAATATGTGGGCAAGATTTCACCAGATACCATGAGCCTTTCTGTCATGACCATTATATTTTATATTAATTTTATTTGTGTATGGTGTGTTTATGTGCACATACATGTGCAAATTTGCATGTCTCTTTGAACACTGGAGTCAGAAGATGGTATTGGATCCTTCATAGCTGAAGTTACAGGCATTTGTAGGACACTCCACTCGTCATTTAGGTGCTAGGATCTGAACTCTGTTCCTCATGATTGTGTAGCAATCACTCTTAACCCTTGAGACAGCCTCCAGTCCAGTGTTATGATTTGAATAGGAAATGTCTCCCATGGGTTCATATATTGTGCTTGGTTGCCTGCTAGTAGATGTTGGAGGACTGACTCAATCCTAAAGAGTCTAATCTAGTAAGTGGATTAGTCCCTTGATAGGGTCATAATATGTGGACTTATTGAAAGTTGTGAGAAGTAGTAGTTAGTGACTACTTGGAGAAAGTGATTGCTGGAGACATATTTCCCCATCCCTATACTCTATCTCCATTCTCTGCTTCCTGATTCTTTATCACACCGTCTACATCATGATGGAATTGACACCTTGCAACCATGACCAAAATAGGAAATTACTCCCTTGAGCTGTCATGTCAGATATTATGGTCACTACTATGAGGAAGCTGGCTAATGTGCTAAGGTAATGCACGCCCCCCTTGATAGAACAGTGCCAGAGCCAGATTAATGACATGAGGAGCTGGGTCGTACGGTCGCACCAACAATCTCCCTAAATGCACTCAGGTAAGAGCACTGTGCTGGCTGTGCAAATGCAGCTTCAGAGTGAGTCAGCTGCTGCCATCATGCAGCAGACACCCCTCAGCTCCTTCTGCTTCAAATGCTTTGTCACAGAGTCACTGGATCAACTCTTTTCTACCACACTCACGGGTGTATTCACATTCTGACTGTAATTGCCTAGCTGTAAAAATCAATGCCAAGATTGAACTCACCCTGACACACAAACTACAGAGCGTCCATTTTAATAAAATGCCTTTTTTATTGTCAGTGACTAACAGTGGTACTACATACCCTGTTCTTGCTATTTGATGTGTGAAGTTTCTGAGTCCTTAGGTGTCTCAATTAAGGGAATAAATACTACCTTTAGTGAAGCATTAGCAGCAACAGTGTTAATTTAAATGTAGACGTGATCTCAGCCTGGGATGATGGTTCACTGGGTAAAGCACTTGCTGTGGAAATGTGAGAACCTAAGTTCAAATCCGTAGAATCCACAAAATAGTCTGGCATAGCAGCAAGTATCTTAGATCCCTGTGGTTCTGTAGCAAAATGGGAGGAGACAAGGGAGAATCCCTGGAAGCTTGTAAGTGAGATAGCTTAGTGTCAACACAGAACAAAGGAGTCACAGTTTCAAGGTGGAGGCAAGGATCTACACCTTAGGCTCTTCACTGACCTCTACAGACATGCTGAACACACTGAACACATCATATACACAGAAAATAAAGAGAATTTAATATGTAATTTCTCTATCAAAGGTAAATCAGAGTGATTTGCCTTGTTTTTTCTTCAGCTCAACAGAGTATTGATGAAGCCTGTGTTTTACCTCACCATGTACAAAATCAAGAACACTTCTTCCAACTGTTTGGTGCATGGCATTCATCCTAACAAATAAAAATCTTTGTTAAAGTTAATGATTCTTGATGTTGAGAGGTATCTTAGTGGATAGGAACACTTGCTTATTTTACAGAGGACCAAGTTAAGTTCCTAGGACCCATATCAGGCAGCTCACAACCACCTATAGCTTCAGTTCCAGGGCACTCAATGCCCTCTTCTGGCTTCTGCGCTCTCTCTCTCTCTCTCTCTCTCTCTCTCTCTCTCTCTCTCTCTCTCTCTCTCTCTCACACACACACACACACACACACACACACACACACACTAAATAAAATTAAAATAGTTATTTTTGTTCAAAATCAATAACATAAATTGACATCTATGAATATGTTAACTGTTAATTTTTTTTTTTGAGACAGGATTTCTCTATGTAACCCTGGCTATCCTGGAGCATGCTTTGTAGACCAGGATGGCCTTGAATTTGCAGAGATCCTATTGTCTCTGTTTTCCCAGTTCTGGGATTAAAGACAAGCACCATCACTGCCCAGCAAAGAAGAACATTTTTACTACTTTTAATTGTGGGGGTGGGGGGGTATGTGCATGTAAGTACAGGTGCCAGCAGAGGCATAGGCATAGGATTCCCCTGCAGCTGGAGTTATAAATCATTATTACCTGCCAGACATGGGTGATGGAAACTGAACTCAGGTCCTCTGCAAAAACACTATATGTTCTTAACTGCTGGGCCATTTCTCCAGATCCCTCTCACTGTGGATTCTTGATTTACCTGCACAGAGATATTGATGTAGGCACAATGAAAGAAGAAATGGGGCCAGAGAGATGACTCAGCAGTTAAGAACACTTGCTGCACAATCCTGAGGACTGGACTTCAGATCCCAGTGCCTATATTATACAACTCAGACATTCCTGTAACTCTAACTCTAAGGGGTCTGATGTCCTTTTCTGGCCTCTGCACACTCACATAGATATATGTGCATGCATGCACATACACACACACACACACACAAACACACACACACACACACACACACACACACACACACACACTAAGTCTAAGGGAGGGAAGAGGAGTTGGGAAGAATAAACCATCTCAGAGAGAGTTGCTACTTGTCAGAAGTTGGGGTTTAGGAGTCTGTGCGCCTGACTCATTAACTGACAGAGATTTATAGGAACCAAAGCTGGAAGAGTGTTCAGATAAGGAGAGCAAGGACCTTTTGTCCTATGATTTTATCCCAAAAGAAACTCACATTGTTTACACTTCAGCTTCTTTCTCTCTAACATGGAAGATTGCCTTCCTTTCTGTTACTCACATGGCTCCATCTTAAGGTTTCCATCTGTCTCTCATAGGCTGTTGAGAGCTGCAAAGTCTTTACAGTTTTGTGTCTTCAGTTCCCAGCCCTGTGTTAGAACTGCCAAGCAAAAACTAAATTCTTAGAAATAAGAGGTAATGGAAAGTGTACTTGGTTAAATGATTTGGGCTTTTATTGGGACTTAATCTACACTGAACACTAAAAGTATATTAAATATGTCAGATTTAATCCTCATGACACTCCCACAGTTATGATTATTATACATACGAAGTGCATTTGAAGTTGAAAAGTTAAGCAAAGTCTCTCCCCTTCCACCATCATCAGTAGCTACATTGAGACTAATATCCAGGACTGAAGATTCGGGTGGTTGATGAAAAGCTTGTCTAACATTCAGGAAGCCATAAGTTCAGTCCCTAGTCCCACATAGAATGGCATGATGGCCTGCATATCTTCTCTTCTCCCTCTGTTCCCCAAGATCCAACTCCCATGTGTCATCCTCTGCTCTGTAGCAGAAAATCTGCTATGGTTTCCTTTTCCTCTATTATCCCATCCCCAGTAGATCCCAATGATCCTCTCCTCCAACCTCCTTCTCACACCTCATCCCATTGTCCAAGTCTTCAACACCAGTGGGCAATCCCTGCAATCACACTAGCTGAGCAGGCCAAAGAAACAGGTAAGCTAACTGACGACCTTCACCACTCCCTTCTCTCCTCCCAATCGAATCTCCCAGTTTCATACCCAGCTATGCTACAGAACACCTGCTGCATTCTTTTCTCTTCTCACATCCCATATCTCCTGTGGATCTCACAGACCTTCCCCTCCTAACATCCCTCTCCCTACTTATTATTTTATCCCCACGCAAAACTCCAGCAAGCATCTCCAAGCCACTAATCCACAGGCCACTCCTGCAAGGGAGGCAGGGAGGCTGATTGTAAATATACCCTCTCCTTCTGCTCCTCAAGATCCAATGCTCCTGCCTCATTTCTTGCTCTATAGAAGACCTTGCAGGTTACCTCTCTTCACTGTCTACCTCCATTACTATTAGACTAAATAAGCAGATCCAGGTAGAACATTCTGCTATCCTCCCATCTGTGAATGTCCGCAGATGCCTAGCCTATCCCAATGTCCAAGTGTCAGCACCTAATACCCAGAAATACATTTTGTCTGGAACACCCAGTAGTCACAACTATCAGGTTTACAGAAAATTTCCTACCAGGCAACATACAGCCACTATGCCGTCCTAAAAACAAGAAACAAAAAGTGGAACAAAAAACATCCCACACCCCATACCCCATACACACACACACACACACACACACACACACACACTATATATATATATATATATATATATATATATATATATATATATATATATATATATATATATATATATGCAGCTAGAACTATAATCTTCTCAAACCCAGATGTATAAACCCCAGCGTAAAAACACGATCAATAACAGCCAGAACAATATGTCTCCAACAAAGCATAAGAACCTTAGCACAGCAGGACTGGATTATTCAAACACAGCTGAAACATGAGAAAAAGGCCTTAAAATATCCTTTATAGATGTCTTTAAAGAGGCAATTAATAAATTCCTTAAATAATCCAGGAAAACACAAACAAACAATGGAAGGAAATAAATAAAACAGTTCATGAACTGAAAATGGAAATAAAATCAATGCAGAAAACCCATAATGAGAGAATTGTGGAAATGAACATTTTAGGAATTCAAACTGGAACTGCTGAAGCAAGCTTCAGCAACAGAATACAAGGAATGAAAAAGAGAATCTCAAGTATTGAAGACATGATGAAAGAAATGGAAACATCAGTCAAAGAAAATGTTAAATCTAAAAACCTCCTAATGAAAAACATGCAGGAAATCTGGGATACTATGAAAAGACCAAATTGAAGAATAATAGGAACAGAGGAAGAAGAAGAAACTCAGGTTGAAGGCCCAGAAAATATTTTCAATAAAATCATAGAAGAAAATTTCCCTAAACTAAAGAAGGAGATGCCTATCAAGCTACAAGAAGTTTGCAGAACACCAAACCGACTGAACCAAAAAAAGAAAGACCATTGGCACATAATAATTGAAGTACAGAACAAAGAAAGAATACTGAAAGTTGCAAAGGTAAAAGACCAAGTAACATATAAAGGCAGACCTAACAAATTCCCCCCAAGTGCCTGCCTTGAGGAGATTTCTATCAAGGTCCAGAACAGATGCTACAAGTGGCTAAGGACACTAATCTGAGGGATATCAAATGATTCTAAGCACACTGAGTTCTTTAGTCCATTCACTTTATTCTTCTAAGTCAATTCTATCTACGCAGTTTCAGCCCTGTCTTCACATTCAGCTCCTCTCTGTGCCCAGTTATCCTGTTCTCATAATTTTAGTAATCTCTTATGCTTTTGACCTGATCTTCCTCCTTTGTCCTCCATCTATATTCTTCCTGGCTTCTTACCCTCAGCCCTGATAAACTCTACAAAAGATCTGCTTTACCCTCTACTGAACCTCTGTCTTTCTATGTTCTCTTTGGCCATGTAGTTCTGTGTTCTCTCTTCCTGCCTCACCCTTCACTCTTCTTCTCCTTTCTGAGGCCATATGGTTCTGTGTCTCCTCTGGAATTCCACTCCAGTCCTTTCTGCCAAATATGCTAGGGTAATGGTGGCACAAAGCTTGTGAGAGTAGCCAAACAATGTCTTATTTGACTTAAGTCGTATTCCATGAGATTAAACCAAATACTGCTTGGGTGACCAAGAACCAGAGTCTAGGTAGCCCAGAGACCTAGGGTAAAACCAAATACTACTAGTCTTTAAAAAAAAATAAAATAACAGTAAAATGACTCCTACTGATATTCTGCTATATCATAGATCAGTACCTTATTCAGTCACTATCAGAAAAGCTTCTTCCTACAGTAGATGGGAACACATGCAAAGACCTACAGCCAGACATTATTCAGAGAGAGAGAGAGAGTCCTTGGAACACATAGATCTAAATGGCATGGGATGTCACCGTCACATTTCTTCACTCAGAACTCTACAAGAGGAAATGGAAACAGTGTAAGAGCCAGAGGGCATGGAGGACACCAGGAAAACAAGGCTCTCTGAATCAACTAAGCAAGGCTCATATGAACTCACAGAGACTGAAGAAGCAAGCACAGGACTTGCAAGGGTCTTCAACAAGTGTTTTAGTTAGGGTTTCTTTTGCTGTGAAAAGACACCATTACCATGGCAATTCTTATAAAGGAAAGTATTTAATTGGGCTGGCTTACAGTTTCAGAGGTTTAGTCCATTGTGATGATGGAAAGCATTGTAGTATCCAGGCAAACATGGTGCTGGAGAAGGAGCTGAGAGTTCTACATCTTGATCTACAAGCAGCAGGAGATTTGGTGAAACACTGAGCATAGCTTGAGCATATGAGACCTCAAAGCCTACCCCCACAGTGACACACTTCCTCCAGCAAGACCACACCTTCTAATAATGATACTCCCTGTGGGTCAAGTATATTCAAACACCTGAGTCTATGGATGCCATTCCTATTCAAACCACCACATCAGGTCTCTGTGTATATATTATGGCTTCCAGTTTTATGGGATTTTGTGTTCATGATCAAGTAGGCCTCTGATTCTTGTGCCGGCTCTTTGGGCTCCTTTCCTTTTGTTGGGTCACCTTATACATTCTCAGTGTGTTGGTATATGTTTTATCATATTATATTTTATTTTGTTATGTTTTATTGTTATCTCTTGGAAGCCTGATCTTTTCTAATGAGAGATAGAAAGTGAGTGGATCTAGAGAAGATGGGATGGGTGGAGGAAGTGAAAGGAATAGTGGGAAGGAAAACTATAATCAAAATATATTGTATGAGAAAAGGATCTATTTTCAATAAAAGAAAAATATATATACAAGCTGCCTTCCTGCAGCAAATAGAAAGCAAAAGCAGCAACCCACTTGTGATGATGGATGATGTCAATACTTAGTATCTCCACGCCCAGGAAAGTCAACTCTACAGTGCTTTTCACAATGAGCTTTCTACTATCCCTGATGCACACAACACCCATGAATGTCCACAGTAGACTCACGGGTCTGCTTCTCTCTCTCTCTCTCTCTCTCTCTCTCTCTCTCTCTCTCTCTCTCTCTCTCTCTCTGGTTTTTTGAGACAGGGTTTCTCTGTATAGCTTTGCATCTTTCCTGGATCTCACTCTGTAGACCAGGCTGGCCTTGAACTCACAAAGATCCGCCTGGCTCTGCCTCTCCAGTGCTGGGATTAAAGGCATGCACCACCACCACCTGGCTATGGGTCTGCTTCTTCAACTTCAACTGCCAATGTGTTTTAAAAAGAAATGAAATGAGAATGGAAATTTAAGAATTTCCAGGCCACATGTCCTCTGCATTTCTCCATCTGACAAGACTTAGTAAGAGTTATTTGTGTAGACTTTGGAGGCTCACCATCATTTCATGGTTAGGTATTGTCATGTCAGGGAATCCCACTACCCAATGCATTATCAATGCCATTTTCTCCATATCTGAAACTCCCCAGTACACAGCCTAACCACCAAGCTTCTAGAAGAAACATAATTGAAGTGTCATTCTTGGACCATCGTTAGCCTCTTTTCATTTGAGTTACACCACTTTATACCAATCCCAGAGAATGTTGAAGTCTGAAAAAGAGAATTCACTTATTCCCAATTTATATGTAAATATAAATGAGAACTTTAAGTCAGGGTCAACTTACTACTGATAATAAAAAATTCCATTCCCCCAATATCCAGCAAAAAAAATCTCATGAGCTTTTCCAACTTAGTAATAAGACCTCTGAAATTTCTTAGAAATCCATATGCCTCCAGTATAACAATTTCATTGTTACCAAGGTTACAAGGCCACCTAGAATATTTTTAAATCACAACAAATGTGAAATACTTTATTTCAAGTCATTTTTCTAATTATAGTGCATATCTACCTTATCCAAATAAAGAATGACTTTGATCACAGCTGTATGAAAACTATAGCTACATTCTTATCTATGTCATCTGCTGTGAGATGTTCTGTATGGCAAATGTGTTGCTGATTGGTCAATAAATAAATCACTGATTGGCTAGTGGCTAGTGTGGGGCGTTTACCCAACCACCCCCACAGTTCCCCAGAGTTTTCTTGAGTGCGAGCAGCAGGAAATATTAGATAGAAGGATTTATTGCGGAGAATATCGCGGAGATAAACAGATAGAAAATAAAGGATAGCCTCGAGAGGGCCTGGAACCTATTCCAACGGGCCCCGACTGTCTCTGCCCCAGGGTTTTTATAGAGACGCCAAGGGGTGGAGCAAGAGACCTCCTCCCCCAGCACAGCCAAGTGCAGACCATCCCAGACACCTGCACTTAGGCCCGTGGTCTAATCATCCTCTATTCGGACCTGCTGGGTAAAGCCACAAGGAACCCGAGAATGGGCTCCCACAGGTCCCCCTTTCTTAATATATAAAAAAATAACTAATAATGGCTTACAGCAGTCTCCATAGCTGTTACACCTCCCAGTATGGGAGTAGAGGATGATATAGATGGCATTTCTCTTTTGAATTAGGTCCAAGGTGACTACAGCAGTCTTAGCTGCCTCAAGCCCTTTCTAAGCCAAAAACTCTTAAGGCAACTACAAACTTAAAGAATCCCTTAGCTTCATCATTACCATTAACAGGTTAACATAAACATTGCTATACATAGCCACAATTCTCTCAGTCTTACAACTCAAAGCAAACTCTTAACAGAACCATTTGAATTAGCATATATGGTGCTATATATAGTTAACAATTTTCTCCGTCTTACAACTTTAACTCAATCATTTGAATTTTCTTGTTAACAGAACATAGGAAAAACTTCGATGTATTCACAAACTTAAATATTTCCTTAACTCCACAAAACCAGGGTGCATTAATATCAATAGGATAAATATAATTTCTGCAAACATAATTCAACCTCATTCCTCCTTTTCTTTATAATTTTTTAAACAAAATCTAAAACCTAGTTAGAAGAACCCAAACTCATACAATTCCTACAAACCCATATTGAAAAGCAATCTTCTCAATCTAACCATTAACACTTTGAAAACTTAGCAAAACATCCAAAAGCAGTCTCTTAATAAAACTCTTTAAACTTTAAAAGTAGTCTCTTAATATACCCCATTTGCATTTCTTACTAACAAAAACATGACATTAATCCCTCAAACAACTTTTGAAATTAGACTAAGGAATATTAACTCTTCCCCCTTTCTTTATAATTTAAGCAAAATCTCAAGCCTAGTTAGAAAACCCAAACTTCTGTTTAAACAGTTCCGTTTGTAACACAAACCAGTTCCATAAGTAATTCCATTTTACATAAACAGTTCCACAAAACAATTCATGAATCACCAGTTAATAAAGCATATATGCATACACAAAACTGCATCTTGATTCTAGGTAGAAATAAATTTCTTCATTTAAACAGTTCCATTTTTAACCCAATTCCAGCAAACAGTTCTAGGTCATTACTATGAATAAACTCAAAATTGTCCCATTGCAATGAAATCTCTACTGTTCATTTCATTTCTTAAGTCCCAAAATTCACATGATAAATTCTGGTACGAGCCTTCCAAATATGAAGAAATCCATAACCAAAATCTTTGTAGTTTTATCTCATTTTAAGTTCAAAAAGTTCAAACAAGAAATAAATTCTAGTATCAGGCTTTCACTTCCAAATATGAAGAGATGGTTTTCAACCAAAACTTTTTGCCGTTAACAATTTTACTTCAAACAAGCGTCTCTGCAACTTTTGTTCTCACAGACAGACCTTTTTAGGTACAGTAGTATTCTAAACCGCACCGTTTTTGATGTTAGCTCAGGTTTTTCTGTGTTGCGAAGATTTTCCACGGATCTCAGCTGCGGATGCCTTGTGCTGGTTCTCGCGTCCGCCATTCTTAGCTTCTTAGCGGCTTCTGGAGCTTTTGAAAACCGCTCAGACTGCCTGTTTTGCAGTCTGCTAGGACACTAAGTTCTGTATGTCTCAGGTTCTTTCACCATATACATTAAGAATAGACTCACACTTAACATTTACACTTTACAAACTCACATATAACCTTTTTTGCATTTAGATTCACATTCAACATTTACGTGTTTTTACAAACTCACATATAACACATTAACATCTACTTATTTATACTCCTTAAGGAAACTATAGAACTACTTTAGCAAATATATTTCTTCTTATATACTTATCATATTTCTTATTTAAACTTACATTTACAATTAGTATCTTTACTTCTTACAAGCTTATTACTACACGTCTTAGACTACCTTAGATATTTCTTGCAAGCTTATTTTCTTAAAGGAACTCTATAGATCTATTTTACAAACTTATACAGGGCTACCATTAGCATATATTTAACTTAGCAAACACCTAAAGATTTCTTAACACAGATCTAACGAGAATTTTTACAAACTCACATATCTTATTTTCATCTTTTTCTATTTCTTACTCTTAATTATTATTAGTACTCTATTAGACAGATTTTCTTAACTAGACAGGAAGTACGTACATCATTTCTAAATTTTAGAGTTTATAGTCAGCTTTGTTATAAAGCACTGGGATTTAGTGAGTGTTATAGAATTCTGATAGTTGTTGCTAGGGGACTGTAACCTTCCCAGGATGACGCCACACTCCAAAGTTGCCAGTTCTCTCAGCCGTTCCGGACCCAGCAGAGATGCACTGTCAGCGGTAGACGGTGTTTAACTAGAGGCTGTCCCTTCACCCAAATTCATAATAGTTCCCCCTATGTACTTCAATTCAGACAAACGTTTCTATTACAGCAGTACTTTTGGTTTGTTCTACTGAAAAACTTCACTTCACACTGAGGGTGAAATTACCGTATTTAGCTGCTGTAAGGTCTTTGCCAAATACCGCACAGCTATTAGGTGATATAAAGTATTTTTCCAAAGGAGCTAGTAAAGGCAAAAGCAGCACAGCTCCGAACTCTATTTCCTCACTGTTTGCACTAACCAGTGACAAAACCTCAGAAATATTAATCAAGCCACTTTCATTCTGGTTCCTCTATAGGAACATCATTGGAGCTGACCTTCCTTAGTTCCACGCTCCTTACCAAATGCTCCGGTAACCACCGAGCTTCATTCTCCTCTTGTGAAAAAACACAAACATGTCCTCAACCCCATATTAACACAGGATCGGGACCCTTCCATAATCCCGAGCAGGGATCTTTCCATTTCGCATTACCCTCAGCTAAAGGACCAGGAAGATTGGCGTGAGCTCTAA
Organism: Peromyscus eremicus; assembly: GCF_949786415.1. Classification (NCBI taxonomy): domain Eukaryota; kingdom Metazoa; phylum Chordata; class Mammalia; order Rodentia; family Cricetidae; genus Peromyscus; species Peromyscus eremicus. Next base: position 20,846,742 of record NC_081421.1, on the reverse strand, counting down.
TATGGCCCACAAAGCATGGCAGCTTTCTTTTGTGGAATAGCGTCTTGGATTTGTTGAAACATTTTGACTGGATTGTTAGTTCCAGTATTTTTACCAAAACTGTTACTATTCAAAAGAGTTAAGAACATAGATGTTCTTTCATGAAACATATCCTTCATTAGCTTACTCTGAGAAAAAGCATTTTCAGGATTTAGTATTTTCATTTCATTAGCTTTAACTCCTGATGTTATTAGCAGCTGTGATATTTAGCATTGATTTCTTATAAGGAACTTTCAGGTGAAGCAACTCTTGCAAGACAGCTTTTCTGAAGTTTGTTTCCCATCTATAAAGCAGTCATTTTTTTGAATGCCTGTTTCTTATCCCCTTAATTAGATTTGCAAAGGAATCACTCATTGCAGGTTCTTTGTTCAAGAGGTAAATAACTTTTAATTTCACATAAGTTTTTTCATATCTAAGACAACTTTCAGTGTATAAACTGCTCTCCCTTGTTTTAAGGATTTTAAAGTGGCTTGTTTGCTCTTATAGGTAGCTTTCTGTCATCCAACTACCGTAAAAACTTTGCACAGCTATTAGGGTAAATAAGGCACTTTACCAACGCCCAAACCGTGAAGTGCCTAGTTCCATATCCTTTCAATGTTTCATTGGAACTGACACTTAAAACTCTTAGATGATTTTCCTCCTTATTCTTTTAAAAGCTGTATTTTAAAGTTTACCATGAACGTATTTTCGAGCTGACAAAAGTGTTTCAGGGCAATGTTGCCATCTTTAGCAGAAAAACTACCTTTCCCAGAATGCATTTCCCTTATATCAATCCATAATAGTATCAGTCCCTTATATCAGTCCTTTATATCATTTTTCCATCAGTCATTTCCCATAGTTCTTTTCGGGTCTGAGAGTCAACTTCTAAGTTCTTTTTTACCAGACTTGCTTACAAATTCTTGCCTGGGAGGTTTGAACAAAGTTTTTTGCTTTTGCAACGGGAGATTTGAACAGGCATTTTACATTTTCAATTATGGGACATTGGGAGGTTTCTGGTCTCTCCTCAGCTGGCTTTAACAGGTGTCTCTCCTTCATTTGACACTGGCCCCCAAATCAGAACCACACCTGCCTCGTTAGCCGGCATTGAGGCTGGCATTTCTGATAGCAACTTTCCTAGGGGCTTGTGTTTGTCTTAGCCAGTCAGTGAAAAACAAGATCACCCACTACAGCTTTTCCATAGCAAGATCACGCACTACAGCTTTTCCATAGCTCTTTCGGAGAGATTTTCTCCCACTGATCTATCTCATTTTGCTTGTTCCTTCCTTCCCCAGATGCAAAGCTTCAAGTATCTGCGGCTTTGTACCTCTGCTAGCTGCCCTTGGAAGTAGGGGCTTTTTTTTCTCCCCCCCCCCCCCCCGAATCTGCCTCAAATTCTAGCAGCTTTTTCAGGTCACATTTTTCTGGGGAGGATTATGTCCCTTCTGTTTCTTCAGTCTTTCTCCCAGACAGTTCCCAGTTTGGTCTCAGTTTATCCCCTCTACCCCAGAAACAGTTTCCAACACTACAGTGGCGTCTTTCCCTGCTACTGAAGGTAGGAGTTTTTTGTCTGTTTCTGTTTTAAGGGTCTGTGTGGTTTGTGTACAGACTGAAAATCTAACAAAGGAGGTTTTTACCATTTCTAAACTCCCATTAAGACAGGTGTTTTGCCTTATCAGACCTTCACCTGGCCCAGTCCCCCAGTGGGTTGCATTTGCTTGTCTGGGTGCTCAAGGACAGAGCTTATTCCAGAGGCAATCACCCCTCAGGGCTACACTCCCTCATCTCAGGGGAGTCAGTTGAAACAAAGCTTAGTTCTGTTCTGCCCTGGCTGGGCTCTTTCCCCAGACAGCGTTCTGACTCAGCAGCACAACTGCTTCAGACACAGTTCAGCTTTACTGTTTTCTCAGAAACGTCCTTACTGATAGGAAAGCTTTTTTCAGATGTCTTTTTGCAGCAGTGGACCTACCAACCCGGGACTTGTAGGAAAGCAGACAACTGTGCTGTTCCCACTGGTTTTAGTTTTGGTTGTTCATTAGCAATCGTCCCCTGGGTCCTGCACCTTCCTGCCTCAGCTCTTTGCTCCAGGAAGTTTACAACTGCAGGAACCCTAGTATCCCCGAAATGCACTCCAACTCAGAGACGCTGGCCAGTCGCCTCTGGGTTTTTGCTCAGAAGCGAGGATACAATGCTAACAGTTTGCATTGCTTCAGAGGATCTTTGCATTAGGACGGTTAGGAGCACCTTTTCATTCTGAAACGCTCACTCAAACAAAACCCTTGATGCTTCAGCTCCGCTGTAACTGAAAAGCTTGGCTTTTTTGCTTTTCTCAGGTAAAGTTTCCCGCCCTTTTGGGCTCTCCATAACTTTTTACCCACACTCTCCCAAGCATTTCCCTCAGGGTACTCTGACCCACTGTCTTTTACTAGCTTGAAGAGACAGAGCTTAGAAGAGGTTTTTAGGAACTTGTCCCTGCCTCCTGCATTGCAGGGACAATTTTTAAAGCTTGAAAGAGAACTTAGAGGTTTTGCTGTCTTAAGAGGTTTGTTGTTTTCCCTTTGAGCTAATCACAGGTGGTCCCCATACTAATATCTTCAGGTGATTCTAATTTTTGCCCTTTTGAGAAAGTTAAAGGCTTTAATTTTTAAGTTTAAGAGAGCTTTTGAGAAAGATTAAGGCTTTTTAGAGAGATTTTTCCCCCCAAGTTTTCCAAGGAAACCTTTATAGTTTAAGAGAAAGATTTTTTTTTCCCAAAAGAGAAAGAACCAACTTTTCCCAAAACTTCCCAACTTTAAACTTTGACTTCTTACACCCCCATTTTTGCCTCAGGGAGAAATTACTTTCTCCTGCCGCTTGGACTTAGCATTTCAGCTGTCCCCAGGTCAAAAGCTTCCATAGGAAACTTTTTCTTCCCCATAAGCTCAACGAAGAGCTTTTTTACTACCCAAAAAGCCCAAAGAAAGATTTTTTTTTCCCAGTTTGCGTTCATAGCCCCCAAAGTTAGAAAATTGAAGTTTTTCTGTCTAGTTGCCTTACTTATTTTTTCCTACACAATCTTACACTTCTAAGTTTTTCCTACACTATTTTACTACCCTATGCCTTATACTTATTTTTCACAGATAGAAATTAAGGGATAGAAGATAGAAAATTTTGACAGAAGAGAATTTCGCTGCAGCATCGGACATCCTTCCAGTCCACTTTCCTTTTCTCTCGAGGATAAAACCCCTGCCTCTCAATATATATAAAAAATATATATTTTCCATAACACCGGCATGCCTCATCCACTGGCAGGGCTGAACTCAGCACTTTCGCCAAAAACTCTGTAATAAAACTATTATTTTCCTTTATCTTTAGTCCCTATTACTTTGTCTTTAGTCCCTGTTCATTTGTCTTTAGTCCCCCCCTTTTTTAGTCCCCCCTTTTTTTCTTTAGTCCCTTTTTTTTTCTTTTTTCTTTAGTCCCTATTCATGGCGCCATTCTGTGGGGCGTTTACCCAACCACCCCCACAGTTCCCCAGAGTTTTCTTGAGTGCGAGCAGCAGGAAATATTAGATAGAAGGATTTATTGCGGAGAATATCGCGGAGATAAACAGATAGAAAATAAAGGATAGCCTCGAGAGGGCCTGGAACCTATTCCAACGGGCCCCGACTGTCTCTGCCCCAGGGTTTTTATAGAGACGCCAAGGGGTGGAGCAAAAGACCTCCTCCCCCAGCACAGCCAAGTGCAGACCATCCCAGACACCTGCACTTAGGCCCGTGGTCTAATCATCCTCTATTCGGACCTGCTGGGTAAAGCCACAAGGAACCCAAGAACGGGCTCCCACAGGCTAGGCAGGAAGTATAGGTGGGACAAGGAGGAGAATAAAGCTGGGAAGTGGAAGGCTGAGTCAGATGACAAACAGCATGTGAAGATGCCGGTAAGCCACGAGCCACATGGCAATGTATAGATTTATAGAAATGGATTAATTTAAGCTGTAAGAATAGTTAGCAAGAAGCCTGCCATGGCCATACAGTTTGTAAGCAATATAAGTCTCTGTGTTTACTTGGTCGGATCTGAGTGGCTGTGGGACTGGCAGGTGAGAGAGATTTGCCCTGACCGTGGGCCAGGCAGGAAAACTCTAGCTACAGTCATCTCTCCATCATTCTCTTCAATACACAAAAAATATTTAATATGTGTTTTTGGTATAACTGTAAATTCTGATCTTTTTATTTAATTTTCACTAATTGGCCTTGCTAAAAATGTTCTAGTGTTATTCATTCTCTTTTCCAGATGTACAACTTTCAAAACACAAATTGGGGTTTTTTTTTTAGATTTATTTATTTTAATTTATGTGTATATATGTGTATGTATACCTTGTGGTATTGTTCAAATCTTATATGGCCTTTTAATAAAAAACCCAGAGACAGATATGTGGTGATTATTTTATTTGTGCTGAAATGTGGTGATATTTTATCTGTGCTTTAATAAATAAAGCTTGCCTGGAGATCAGAGGAAAAAGCAAGCCATTTTAAGTAAACAAAGAAGTCAGCAACAGTAGCACACGCCCTTAATCCTATCATTTGGCAGGCAGGATCTCTTTGTGTTCAAGGCTACACTAGAAACAGAGCCAGGTGTAATGGCACACACCTTAAATTCCAAAACTAGTTAACCATGGGGGTCTGGAGGTCTGTACAGACAGGAATTGACTAAACTGGGCAGGAAGAGGAAGTGATGTAGCTGAATGAAGAGAGCAAATCAGATGGCAGAACATCAAGGCATATAGGCATGGGTAAACAGGAAGTCATGGCATTTGGAAGCTGCAGAGTTGGTGAGGTAAGGTTGGCTGGTAGCTTTCCCTATTTCCCTGATCTCTCTAAGGCTTTCACTCCTATATTTGGCTCCATGTTTTTTATTTAATAAGACCATTTAGAAATTCATCTACACAGATATCAGGGTGGAAGTTGAAAAATCAGAGAAATAGAACAGCCAACCACTAGTTCTTACCTCTACAAAATCCTCAGTCTAAAGAAAGTGATTTCCTGTTTCCTCACACCTTATACACCTTTCTCTGCCCTGCCATATTACTTCCTGGAATTAAAGGCATGTGTTCTTCCCAGTACTGGGTTTAAAGGTTTTTGTGACCACTGCCTGGCTCTGTTTCTAATCTAGTGGCTGGCTCTGTCTTCTGATCCTCAGGAAAGTTTATTAGGGAATACAATATATTACCACAACCATGTACTTGCAGTATCTGTGGAGGCCATCAGGTCCCCAAGAACTGGAGTTACAAAATTTTGTGAGCCATTATGTGGTGCTAGGAATTGAACTTGGGTCTTTGGAATAGCAGCCAATGTTCTTAATTGCTGAGCAATCTCTCCAGACCACCCCAACCCTACATGCTGCTTTTTTGTGTGTGTGACAGATATGGGATTAAATTTTTAAGTCCATACCTGTTCCTGCTGCATTAAACTCTGTTGCTCATGGCCATTGTCCTCTAGAACTGTCAGCAGCCATGATTACCCACAGGAGACCTACATAATATTATGCTCATTAACTTTCCATCATAAAAAGTGGAGAAGAATTCATGACCACATACTTCCTGAAAGACTTATAGACATTTAATGGCTGCAACCGGAAAGGGACCCACAAGTCCTCCCTCTCCAATAATATGTGACAGTTAGCAGTAGCTAGGAGATAGTCTTTTGCCAGTGTAAGCCTTCCAGAAGACACCTTTGATTCCATAAGTGACCTCTCACACCCATTTCTCTAAGTGACATCCAATAAAACTCACTGGTTCTCCAAGCTCCATGTGGAAGGAATCATTCATTTCTGTCATCGGTGCCCTGTCTGGGGTGAGTCCTCTTTTGCTCACATCTGTAGTGGTATTTGTTCTAATGTAGCTGCTACCAACTCCATCTTTTGAAACTCTGACCACCATCATGGTCATTTTGTGTGCATGTATTGTGACAAGAGCAGCCAGCCCTGCAGAGTGCCTGCAGATGTCCCAGGCAGTGCCTCTACTTGTTTTGTGTATTGCTTCATTTGTTGTGACCCCAGCAACTCTGCCTAGTAGTCATGGGTAGGGGCTGTCTGGGTTAGTGTGATTCACAGAGCTCATTCAGGAAGCTGAGACAGGTCACGCCAGACCTGACTTGTATGCTATGCCTGTGACACCTGCTGGCCAAACATCACTACTACACCCAAAACCATCATGAGAACTGGAACATCTGGAATACCTGGGACTGTTAGGACCAGGTCTCAAGGATTTCCTCTGAGATAAATTACTCAATGATTTTACACATTAAACTGATTAATAAACAAACAAATTAAGATTTTTCTTTACAAATTTTGAATATTTCTCAGAAAATGGAAGACAATACCACCACCACTCAGGAAATAAAAACCTTTTTTCTTTGTATATGAATGAAGTTTTACAGGACATATACAACCTTTCTGTGATGTATACAATATTCATCATACTAGCAATTAGCATAGTAATTCATCTCATATCATTAAAAAATTTATTTAATAATAACAGCAAAAATGAGACATTAATGGGACTGATACTAGCTTTATAAACCGTTAATGAGGACTTAAATAGAAGGATTTTTTTCTATGGAATCTGCTAATTTACCAAAGAACTTCAGGATTTACAGAGTGACAATGATGACTTAAAATGGCAGATTCTTTCTTTGGAATCTGCTAGCTTACCACAAGAACTTCAGTCCATAACTGGACAACTAGATTTAATTCTACTGGTAATAAATATGAATACTTAATAGATAAAACAATAACCCTTCAGAGCAATCTTAATGCCATTTAGGTAATTTCTAAGGAGGAAAGATAACCACTAATTGATAGAATAAAGTCTTAGGAATCATATGATTCAGATGATCATAAAAAATTCTATGATTCCATGAAATCTCTAGAATCTCCTCTAGACAGAGGAGGGTCAAACACTGCAGCAGGTGGTAGTTCATCAATTTCAAGCTCTGGAGGAGTCTCTCAGTAAGGATAATAAAGAAATTAATAAGCAGAAGGGCAAAGCCATACAAGTAATAATGTTGCCAAGGACTCTTATAAAATGGTTTATCCTGTCACCGTCTGTGAGAAGCCAGAAGATGATACACATCCTGAAGAATATACAGAATATATCTGGGAACTTATTTATATGAGGGATTTAAAATACATTAAGGAGGTTGTAGTTACCTAGGGCATACATTTATCATATGTAAAACAAATGTTAAATACATAGTCTTCTATAAATAGAAATATACCAGATGACTGGAATCAGTTAATCTCAGTTGTGTTAGAATATAGATAGCAGTTACAATGGGAAAACTGGTTGAGAGAAGAAGCTAAGCTGAGCAGCAAGGTAAAACTAGAGGTTCTGAGATCTCCCAAGATCAAATTTTTGGTGAAGGCTGTTTCACTGATACAAATATACAAGCTATCTTTTATGAGCACACATTATCCCTATGCCATACAGCAGCTTTAAATGCTTGGAGAAAAAAAATCCAGAACCAATGAAACCAACTGACAATAGTCAAAAGAACCATTTACTGATTTTTACAAACAGTGACCAAGGCTATAAACAAGGCAGTATTAGGCCAAGAATTAGGACAAGTAATAACTCAGTTTTTGCTTTTGATAATGCTAATACAGAATGCAAAAGAATACTTACAACTTTAAAGGTCAGGTCAGCACCTTTGAGAAACTATGGTAATGAAATTTGGATAGGAGAGGCGAATTCCAAAGGCAGAAGGAGGCATCAAAGTACCAAATGTCTTAACTGTAGTACACCAGGTCATATAAAAAGAAATTGTACACAGGGTGCTCCTAGAAGAAATGCTTCTTCCAGAAATACCCCAAACAGGAGACACAAAGCTTCTTGAAGATGCAGAAGATGTGGCAAAGGCTGACATTGGACCAATGAATGCAGATCAACAAAAGACATAGAAGGCAACCCTTTACCAGTGGGAAACACCTCAGGGGGGCCTCTTGCATGCCTCCAAGTTGAATATGGTCCAAACATTTCCAATCACTGTGGAGGAAACTCCTCCTCAGGACAATTAAATAGCCCAGTACCTAATATAAACAGCAATACTGCACTGGATGATAGAACAACTTTGATAGATGGATCAAAAATTCAAAAAAAGCCATAAAACAAATATTTTGGAAGACTTCCATAAATGAACAAAGAACAAAGCTTAGAGTGCAAATTAACAACATTGTCCTGGAAGCATTGGTAGACATAGGTATGGATGTGACTATAATTACACCAAAATTATGGCATCTGAATTGTCCTCTCCAAAAAGTAGATATCCAATTTCTAGGGATTGGAACCCTGTCTCAGGTGAAACAAAGTTTGAGATGGGTTGAATGCATAGGGCCAGAAGGACAGAGAGGAAGGCTGAAGCCCTATGTGGCAAATGTAGCAATAAATCTTTGGGGCTGAGACCTGTTACAGCAATGGAATACCCAGATTAAAATTCCTGCAATCTCAGAAGTGGGATATAGACCAATTCATGTTTCTGGGAATACTATTATAAAATACTATAAAAAAAAAAACAGCCACCAACCATTAAGGCTGTACATAACCAAAGCACAACTCTCTCAGAAGTACCAATGCTCTTCCTTTAAAATAGCTAATTAAAAAACCTATCAAGGTTGGACAATAGCCTATGACACAAGAGAAATAACAAGCTTTAGAACAGCTGGTTCAGGAGCAGTTAAATGCTCAACACAATGAAGAATCCATCAGCCCTTGGAATTTTCCTATATTTGTTATTAAAAAGGAATCTGCTAAATGGAGAATGCTGACAGATCTGAGAGCCATAAATAAAGTAATTCAGCCTATGGGATCCCTACAGAATGGGATATCTTTGCCCTTTCTTTTACCCAAAGAATGGCCTATTATAGTTACTGACTTTAAATACTGCTTCTTTACCATACCTCTACAAGAAAAGGATAGAGAAAAATTTGCCTTCACAGTACCTATTTGTAATAATTTTCAGCCAGTCAAGAGACATCAATGGAAGATCCCCCACAGGGAATGTTAAATAGCCCTACCTGGTGCTAATATTTTGTACAAAAACCATTGGAAACAAGCCATGCAAAATTTCCACAATCTACAGTCTACAATTATATGGATGATATCTTATTAGCTGATCCAAAGTTGGGTACCTTAGAAAGCATGCTTAAAGAAATAAAGAAAAATTTGCCTCACAGAGAATACAACTTGCTCCCAAAAAAAATACAAAGAGGAAATTCTATTACTTACTTAGTATATGAGATAGATCTACAAAAAATTAGACCCCAAAAGGTACAACTCAGGAGAGATCAATTGTGGACTCCTAATGATTTTCAAAAAGTGTTAGGAAGCATTTCCAACTTACAGACCATCATTGGAATACCTAAAGATGGACTAGTAAATTTGGCCAATACCCTAAAAGTGGACAAGGACTTAAATAGTCAAGAGAATTATCAGCTGAAGCTGAGAAGGAATTGGCTCTAGTAGAAAATAAAATACAAAAGCCACATGTGGATCATATGAATCCAGGATTTAACTGCATTCTGGTCATACTCCCCTCCAGACACTCCCTCACAGGGATTTTGATGCAGAGGGAAGATGTTATATTGGAATTGATATTTCTATCATGTAAACCAAGTAAGAAGTTAAAGATTTATGTGGAAAAGATCTCTGATTTGGTTCTAAAAGGAATATTAAGACTTCATCAATTGACAGGAATGGACCCAGCAGAAATTGTAGTAACTTTAAGTAATGAAGAATTTCCTCTTTATGGAAAGATAGTGAATACTGAAGAAGAGCCTGCAGTAACTTTTTGGAAGAGATTAACAATTGTTATCCCAAAAGCAAGAGAAAAGAATTCAGAAAAAGAACTGAATGGTCCTTCCTCACATTGTATGGCACAAACCAATCTCTGGAGTCCCCCACATTCTACACTGATGCAAATAAATCAGGAAAGGCAGGATATAAACCAGGAGACTTAAGTAAAGTGGTTCAAAGCCTCTACAATTCTGTAAAAAAGGCACAACTATATGCCATTCTTATGGTACTAATGGACTTCACAGAACCTCTCAGTATAGTTACTGACTCAATATGCAGAGAGAGTTGTTTTACAAATTGAAACTTGTAGTGGGTAGCCATTCCAGCTTTGATCTGGAAGCTCCAACCCCCATTGAGGCTTCGGTAATGGTCATGCCTACAAGGCGGGGCTGAGAGAGGACACTGAAGACCCGGGTTCCAGATGCGTTGGGCTCTCTTGGTTCCTGGACCCTGGACGCTGAAGGTAGACTGAGCAGAGTTCTCCAGAGAACACTACTGGACTACACCTTTCCCAGACTCTGTAGCCTATCTCTTCATTTGTAAGTTACCCCACAAAATAAACCTCCCTTTTAACTATGTGGAGTGGCCTTAATAATTTCACCAATAGAAACTGTTGAAATTATTCTTGATAACACAGAATTAATTTCACTATTTATATAATTACAGGAAATCATCTGAAATAGGGAATATCCCATATATATAACACCATCAGATCCCATATAGATCTGCCATGTCTTTTAGAACAAGGTAATGATGAGATTGATCAGTTGTTTTTAGCTATTGTGCTAGAAGCCTCAGAATTTCATAAGAAACACCGTGTAAATAGCAAAGATTTGAAAAAGGACTTTTCCATCACTTGGCAACAAGACAAGGAAATTGTTAAAAAAAAAATTGTCCTACTGTTCCTTCTATAACCAAACTCCATTACCTGCAGGAAGCAATCCTAAAGGTATACAAAGAAATGAAATTTAGAAGATGGATGTGTTTTATTTTGCAGAATTTGGAATACTAAAATATGTACACCATACCATTGACACCTATTCAGGATTTCAATGACCAACTCCTATGAGTTCTGTGATTACACACCTATTAGACATTATGGTCATCATAGGAATACCTGTAAAAATTAAGACTGACAATGCTCCGGCACATGTTTCAAATAAAATGAGACAGTTTTTTGCTTGTTACAATATAAAGCATGTTGCAGGTATACCACACAATCCAACAGGCCAAGCAGTGATAGATAGATCCTATCAAACTTTAAAGGATATGCTAAATAGGTAACAAAAGAGGTAACAATGACTCCTAGAAATAGATTACATAATACTTTATTAATCTTGAATTTTCTCAATGCTGATGAGAAAGGGACAACAGCTGCAGAGAGACATTGGACAACAGGAAAAAACTCCTGAGCTAAACCACCCAGTTTACTTTAAAGATGTGTTGACCTCAGAAGGAAAACCAGGATACATCCTATGTTGAGGAAGGGATTTTGCTTTTGTTTCTACAGAAGGAAAAAAGCTATGGATACTAACAAAATTAATAAAAATTTGATTCAAACAGAAGAAAACCTTTGATGAGGAGAAGTAATAGCTCATCCACTGATGTGACAACTCTACCAGTTGTAAGAAAAACTCAACAAACAAGGGTCAGGGCAAGGTTCTGTTTTTTGTCTTTATAGGATAATAGAAATACCCATCTTCAAGAAATCACAAGGTCTTGAACACTTAAATGTCTACAGCAAAAGGGAAAAAACCTCTTAGTACCAATATACTCCACAGGGTAATATGTCACCGCCTAACATCTATATCTCTTTAACTCTAGAAAAATTGTGGTCATGATTCAATTACAAATCAAGCTGGCTTTGGAGTTGGAATGTGACTCTCTCCTTCTCTAAACCCAAGCATGTTGCTAAAAGAAAATAAAAATTAGGAGATTTTGTCTCATATTGGAGGAGCCAACTAGTGTGACTCAGAAGAAAACCAATAATCTAGGGACCATTGTTGTCAAGATTCTATTTCTTTCCATGCTTATCCTTGATTTCTGGATATCCTCCTTCAATTCACTCTAAATCCATACTTCCCATTTTGATATTAATAATGTTCAAGTTTTCCACAGTTGAAAGGTAAGTCTTTCCAATAGCAATCTCTGAAGTCTCCAGAAGGAAGATGGGGCCCCACAACAATGACTCTATTTAGTCCAGAAAGATGCCATTGTACCTAAGAACATTACTCAATGATCAGCATTGGACTGATAATTCTTCATGACAGTTCCAAGATGAGATGGTACATCATACTGCATTTCTAGCCAGATTCTTGGACAATCTTACCCATTACTCTGAGACTGACTGCAGACTCTACAGCTAGTCCTATTGAGACCTAACTATCTAAACTTACTTACAGGACCCCACAGATACTATCACACCATAAACAGCAGAAAGTAATTCTAAGAAAATGACACTCCTCCCCCAAAGTTTTCATTTTTCTTACTGTTGTAGATGAATGGCGATAGGGTTTGGGGTGGAACAATAAAATTTAGACTCAGTATTCTCTTTTAGAAAAGAAAAATGGGAATGGATAGGTATAGTATTTTAAGGGAGATTATTGTATCTGGTAGTAAACTGATTTAGCAAAGTTCCAGCCTTGGATAATTTACACTGATATGGATTCTTGTATACTTGATACAAATGTAAACTATTCTTATATTTCTATTTAAGTTAATTTGTATATTGATACAAATACAAAACTATATTTGCTGTATTATACACATGCTCCTACTCCTATTTGAAATATTTTGTATATTGATATAAATGTAAAATTATATTTGTCATAATGTATGTATGTTCTACCTCAGTTTAAGATATTTTGTATATTGTCACAATTTTGAGGTCATTGTCCATATATGGTAAATCTGTTTACAGACTGTTTACCATGTTAATGTGAAGCCTTAGTCCTTAGGTTATTTAGGTAGATAAGACTTACAGAATTATAGTCACTCATGCTTGTCATTTTTATAGTTAGGTTCTTTGTATTTACAGAAACATATGTCAGATGGATAGGTAATGTTCAAACACTTCGTAGACCTAGAGAATATGGTATTTAAATGTTTTGATAACTTAGAATTCTGTTGACATGGGACACAATTGCTCATGGCAGCACCAATCTGATCCCAAGAGAATGTCGGGCTTCTAAGACATTTCTGTTTGGAAGTTTGTCTTCTTCTTGGCACAAAATAGCCTGCTGGGCAAAGAACTGTCCTTGCCTCAACTGCCAACAATATGATCACTGTCCTTTCCAGATGAGTAGAACACAAGGAAAAGCAACTACTGAGCCTTATCAAGACAGGGTAAGATGGTCTTTCAAAATTCCTGCTTCTGAAATGATCTGTTAGATATTCTAGGCCTCTAGCCAAATTGGATGCCCCAACAATGCTGAGAAACTTTAAGTGACTGTCCAGGCTGCCAGCTGTCTCTGTCTACTCTCGCAAGAATTTCAGAAATTGTTTGCTTGCATTTTCCATTTTCTCAGGTATTATTATGTTCCTTCTCAGGTCTCTGATGGAATTGAAGACTAGATAGCTACAGTTACAATCTTCCTGTATCTTACCTAGAACATATTAAGTACTAGAGTTAGAATCTTCAGGATAGGACAGCTATTGGAATAATCTCAGTAATTTACCATTTACATATGACCTGGATATTTCTGGACATTTAGCATGTCTTTCTTGTTGTTCTTGTTGGTCGTAGTTCCATTTTTGTTTATGTTATTATCCTTTGTTTTTCCTGGAAAATACTTGATAATCATTCTTATTGTATATAGTTTGCACTAAGTGTAGAACCTTCTTATTTAAACAAAAAGGGGAAACAGTGTTATTTGCTCTGCCCATGACCTTGAACTATAGGACCTGAAGGAAGCAGTGCTCATTGTCATTGTACACAACCTTTTGAAAGGTAAGGGAGAAGGGTTGTGAGCCAGGTGAACTGGCTCCCAGTCAGATCAGAGGACAACTTCAGCTGTCTACCCAGTTTTGCATTTGTGGGTGTATTTCCTCAATTTACATCTTAATAAATCCCTATTACCCATTAAATAGACTCACATGGATTGATCTTAACACGCATCTTCTCAGAGAAAGTTTATTCAACAAACTTATAAAGGCTGCTAAGCTTCTATGGCCTTAGCTTCATTATCCATATAATGAAGACATTAGCTACATCTGCGAGTGATGCTGTGAAGATAAAATGAGATAATATGAGCATACTTCACAATCTGAAATAACAGTTTTTTCCCCACATAAATCCACAGTGTTTCCATTTCCACTTCATTTGAATCTAGCAGGTTGAAAAAAAATGACATATCTGGGGTTGTAGTTCAGTATAGAGAACTTGCTTAGCGTACAGAAGGCACTAGATTAATCCCTAATGTCAAAAATTAAATAAGAAAGGCAGCATCAAGTGAATTCTGGTTAATTCTCTTTTCTTGTTTTTCTCTTTCCAATCTTCATTTTGTATGAGAAGATCTTCTATTACATACCTGTCATGCTCTGTTTTGTGTAATAACTTAGACTGGTTATTTCCTCAATAATCATGTCAAACTACAAACTGTCTTGATTCTGTTTGTTAGGAAACAAATAAAATGTCACATGAACACAAAGTCACTTTCTAATATTTTTATGAATGATACAGCAGAGAGGATAAGGTTTCAAATTACATGTGTAGAAAATAAATGCAGAATCATTAACTTTAATTCCTTCTTTTCTGCAAAAGAAAACACTAAGCAAAATACTTTTTAAAATAAAATGGGATGTAATTTCTTAAATATAGTTCCACATCTGCATTATTGTATTCCTAAAACAGGGCTGGAGAGATGGTGCAGCATTTAAGATCTGGTGATCTTACAAAGGGTCCAGGTTCAATTCTCAGATCCATATGGTGGCTCATAAACAAATGTACCTCCAGTCCTAAGGATCAACACCTGCATCTGGCCTCTGCAGGTGCCAGCCATGCATGTGGTGCACAGATATACATACAAGCCAAATATCGATGCACATAAAATAATAACAAAAAAATTAAGACATGCATTCAGAAGACAGTCTTGACTTTCATTTTAATAATGGAAGGAGTGGCAGGGTAAAGCAGAAGACACTAAGTTTCTCCTGAGACTTGGTCCTTCTTCTGCAATGAAGTGACATTACTATTTCAGGGAAATCATTAATTCTGATAAATCTCATGCTAGAATACGGTGATATTTTATTTGTGCTGAAATGTGATTTTATTTGTGTGTTAATAAATACAGTTGCCTGGGGGTCAGAGCTAATAGCAAGCCATTTAGCAGAAGTCTGGCAGTGGTAGCATACGCCCTTAATCCAATCACATGGCAGGCAGAGTCTGTGTGTTCAAGGACATAGCCAGCTTGATGACACATGCCTTTAATCCAAGTACCAACCATAGAAACCTGAAGGTTTGTATAGACAGGCAGTGATGAAGAAGTCATGTGGTTGGATTTAGAACCAATGAGAAGGCAGAACAGAAAGTCAATAAACAATACAGACACACAGGAAGTAGGTCTCTTTTCTCAGGGGAAGGATGGCAGCGGCTGGTAAGCTAAAGGCTATTCGCTAGTGCTCTTGACCTCTTGGGCTTTTAACTCTTTATTTGGCTCTGTATTTCTTATTTAATAAAACTGTTTAAAATGATATCTACACTAGAAGTTCTGTCCAGGTAGTCCACAGTGCCATGGACCAGCCATATGTTCTACTTGCTTTTATAAATAAAGATTTATTAAAACACAGCCATATCCATTTATTACATGTTTCCATGGCTTCTATTACAACTACAATGATGGAGGAGGTGAATAGTTAGAACAAAGACTAGAGAGCCCACAAGACAAAAGCATGCTCACTATCCACACCTTACATAAATGTCCCACTTTGATGAATTTCAAATTGACAATATTGTTTCAGTTCTCTACATTCTGTTTATGAAATAATTTGTCATAAAATTGTTTACCTCTGTAGCTAGAATTTTCTCCAGTCCTGCCTGGCCCGTGGTCAGGACAAATCTCTCTCACCCGCCAGTCCCACAGCTGCTCAAACCCAACCAAGTAAACACACAGAGACTTATATTACTTATAAACTGTATGGCTGTGGCAGGCTTCTTGCTAACTGTTCTTATATCTTAAATCAACCCATTTGTATTAATCTATAAGTTGCCATGTGGCCCGTGGCTTACCAGTATCTTAACATCTTCTCATGGCACCGGCTGGCAGCATCTCTCCCTTCAGCCTTCCACTTCCCAGAATTATTCTCTCTCCTTGTCCTGCCTATACTTCCTGCCTGGCTACTGGCCAATCAGTATTTTATTTATTAACCAATCAGAACAACACATTTAACATACAGAACATCCCACAACATACCCCGTGTTTTCCTCTAGACATTTTTAAGTTTCTGTTTTTCATCTTGGTGGTTTCCTCTTTCTTTATGTGCCTCCTAACTTCCCCCAAACAATACCCATTATTTCCATCTACCCTACTCCAAAGAAGGTCATGAAAGAGGTAGATTCTTAGATTCTGTGCCCTTTGGGTAGCTAGAAAAAGACAGAAACCAAAAAAAAAAATCATTGGCTCATTGGATGTGACAGAGACTGGCAACAAATCTATAGTGGAGTGGAAATGGAGGCAGACAAGGCAAAAGGAAGGAGAAGTATAACAGGCCCAACTACCATCAGATTTCTTGCTTTAGATATTAAGAAGGGTGGGTCCTGAAGAAGGGAGATAGTGTTTGAGCCTGAAAGAGAAGATAGAGTTCAAAGAAGGGTGCCACCTTTCTTTGTAGACTAGAAGAACCCCCACTTTAGGGACTCCTGCTTCACAGACAGTAGACACTTTTATCACTGTGGGCTGTGTATGGAAAGAGGTATTCTTCCTAGTGCTCCTGACCCGACAAGGCACTGGTGGGTAGAATAATGTTGACAACAAAAATAAGGCATCCTTGACTCCGAGATGAATTCATTTCTGGATCAAGAAGAAAACTGACCTCAGTGGGGTCAGATGTGACTAGGTGCTTCTTTTGGCCAGTTCCCCTATCCTAGATTTGGGGTGTTTCCTACTACCATCAGGACCCAGCCCAGGTATTTCATTTGTATCTTGTCACCCTCAGAGTGGCACTCCTTGAACCTCTACTGAGATGGACTGTATGTTGCTATTATCTTTGTTGTTTTATTTCTCTTTTATTTTCTTTTTCTGTCTGGAAGCAGAAGGTATAAGAACCAGTTAAGTTCATTTATGTGATATAAACTAATATTTGGTATTTCTGGTCTCTAATTTACAGTATAAAAATCTACCACTGGATCCTTTCACATAAGAGAGAAAGTAAGTCAGTCATGGTGGCTTACATCTAGAACCCCAGCTTCAGAAGGCACAGGCAGAAGAATTGCTATGTGTATAAAGCCAGCCTAGACTGAATAGTTCACAGTGAATTCCAGGCAAATCCAGACTACTACAGAATGAGTCTTTCTATCAAAAGTGAGAGAGGAGAAATACAGTAGAAGGGAGCAATTTTCAAAAAGGAAAGTAGCTGCTTCAAAGGAACAAGGAGATGAACAAGAGATAATGTAGATGCCTATGATCAAAATAAATTACCTATGTATGAAAATGTCATATCACTCATTAATTTATATCATTTATGTATGCTACATTAATTTTAAAAAAGAAAGTATAAGTTAGTGTCAAAAAGATTTGAAGCTATCACTTCCCTTCTATCATGAGATGGGTATTGTCTGATCCTGTAGCATTTGGAGACCTCTAAGGCCAGACTGATGATGTCTGCCCTTCATTTGAAAGGCCTACCTAAGCTGAAAATGGCAAGAATTGATGACAAAGGAAAGGAAAGAGACAGATGTGGTGCAAAGCACTGCAATTTGTCACAAGTGGCTGAATTTCACAACCAGCTAGTAATCACTCTGTGTGTGTGTGTGTGTGTGTGTGTGTGAGTGTGTTCCCTTTCCTCTCTCTGTTTCTCCTCACCACACATCCACACATGCAAAGAGAGGGGAGGAATACTAGCAGAGCCTGAACAGAAGTGTGCTCCTTACTGAACACCTACAAAGAAAATTGGCGTTGTCCCAATGCATGCACAATTCAAGAGGGAGGAAGTTTGCTTCTACTTTACCATTTCTCAGTGGATGGAGTATTCATTAGGTGAATGATAATGACATCATGAAAAGCAAATAGACCAATAAAAACTTCTAAGACATCATTTTAAGTTTTACAAAAGGGAGATTATGTGGCTAATTTGATATTCAATAAAGAAATTAGGAAACTGGTATTTTCTAAATTTCAACTCAGAAAACTTTAGATGTAAAATGTGAAAGAAGAACCACCACCAAGGAACTTCTAGTTGAGACCTTTCATTTTTATCAAAAAACATCCTCTTTGTTACAGCAATAAATATTCACAAACACTGTGAAACCTAATATTCAGTGGGCTGATTTTTAACTAATAAACACTTAGGACAGGTCTTGGCCCAAAGCTACCTTCTCTTAAATAACAAGTATTTAAACATACCCTCAAAGGAATTTTCCTCCCACTGTGAACCTTCCTAGAACTCATCACAGAAAGCACAATGACACATGATGAGCAGGGCTGGGAGACTGGCCCAAGGCAGCCCACTTCCTACTGTTGGGAGTTGGCATAATTTCACCAAGAAAGGAGGCCAGTTCGATTCAGATATTGAACCTGCCAGATTGATATGTGATATATCTTACTGTCAGACCATTCTGACAAATTGGTTAAAGAACTTCTATCTTTAAGAAAAAGGAAGAATGGAGACACAGAAAGAAGGAAGGGCAGGTCAGCCTATGAGGCACAGGAGGCAGACAGTGCCACATCCCTGAAAGCTCATATCCTAGGATTCAACTTTCTAAGACGTAAAGCACAGTGTTGTCTTCTAAGCTAGAGTTCCCCAAAGATACCTCAGAGATCTATGAGTCAACTGGCAGTTTCAAATGGCAGAAAGTCATTGTCCAACAATTTTAGAGATTAGAACTCTGCAATTAGTGTCACTGAGCTACCACTGTGTGGTCAAAGCCATCTGGAAGCTGCAGAAGAAGAAAATTGGTTCTTTGTCTCTTACAGTTTCTCATAATTGCCAGCTTGCTCTACTTGGGGCCAAGACTCTAACTTATATGGTACAGGTTTCCTTCTTACAAGGAGACTGGTTATTGTATTTTATAGCCTGTCTTAGGGTTTCTATTGCTGTGAAGAGACACCATGATGATGGCAACTCTTAAAAAACAAAAACATTTAATTGGGATGGATTACACTTTCAGAGGTTTAGCCTATTATCATCATGGTGGAACATGGTATGTGTAGGCAGACGTAGTGCTGGAGAAGTAGCTGGGTGTTCTACATCTTGGCTTTCAGGCAACAGGAAGTGGTCTGTCTCACTGGGTGTGGCTTGAGCATATATAAGCCCTCAAAGCCCACTCCCAAAGTGGCATACTTCCTTCAACAGGGCCACATCTACTCCAACAAGGCCACACCTCCCATTAGTATCATTCCCTTTGGGGACCATTTTCTTTCAAACCACCACATTCCACTCCCTGGGCCCCAAAGGCTTGTAGTGTAGCATAATGCAAAAAAAAATGTATTCAGTTCAACTTCAAAAGTCCCCATAGTCTATAATAGTCTCAAACTTCTTTTTGTCTAAAGTCTCTTCTGAGATTCATGTAATGTCTTAACTGTAATCCCCTGTATAATTAAAATTAAAAAGTAGATCATATACTTCTAACATATAATGGCACAGGATATAGATTACCATTCCAAAACACAGGAATGGAGCATAGTGAGGAAATATTGGACCAAAGTAAGACCAAAATCAGCTGCACAAACTGCAAACTCTGGATCTCCATGTTTGATGTCAAAATGCTCTTCAGATCTCCAACTCCTTTCAGTTTTGTTGACTGCAACACACCTCTCTCTCTTGGGCTGCTTCCACTCCCTATTAAAAGCTTTGCTTAGCAGGTATCCAACAGCTCTGGCATCTCCAACATCTTGGGGTTTCCAAGGAAATTCAGGCTTCAACTTCACAGCTTCACACAATTGCTTATCTAGGCCTCCATTTAGGGACTCCCCTAACACATGCATGGCCTCAACAGCTTTTCTTAGTCACAGAAGAAAATTCTATAGCCCCTTTCTTCTGTTTTTGACTCTAAAAACAGAACCATGTGGCCCAAGGTGCCAAGTTCTGCTGCTTACTGGGGTGGAACATGACCCCACTGTTCAATTATCTCTTCACCAGGTTTCTGTTTTTGAAGGTTTCCTTCCCTACCTAAGCTTGGCTATTTGGGAACTTGCTCTGTAGACAAGGCTGACCTCAAACTCAGAGATCTTCCAGCCTCTGCCCTCTAAGTGCTGGAATTAAAGGCATGCACCACAATACCCAGCTCTAGAATTTCTTTAATTCCTTTTCACAAGTTGGAAACTTAGATAGGTGGGATCTTGCCCTGAGGTCACTACTCCCCTTATTCCATTTCTTAATCTGTTTATCTTCTTGAACACAGGACTTGGCTCTGTTACACTTCCCAGTGCTCCTTTTCTCCTCAGCTCACTCATTTTCATCATAACTCTTTATAAACATGAACACTAGTGACCACACAACAGAGTCCATGCTAAGTTCTATTAAGATTTCCTCTGCATGGGGCTGAAGAGGTGGCTCAGAGGTTAAGAGCACTGGCTGCTCTTCCAGAGGTCCTGAGTTTAATTCTCAGTAACCACATGGTGACTCACAATGATCTGTAATGAGATCTGGTGCTCTTTTCTGGCCTGAAGGGACACATGCAGGCAAAACACTTATATACATAATAAACAAATAAGTTAAGCACAGTCAAGTGTTTAAAAAAAAAAAAAGATTTCCTCTGTCAGTGGAATTCCAAAACTCTTCACTTTAGTTTCAGGCAAACTCTTCAGACAAGGGCAAAAGACAGCCACATTCTTCACCAAAATATCACAAAACCAGTCTCTAGGCCACATACTAACATTCCTCTCCTCTGAAGCCTCTTGATCTAGGCACCCACAGTTCAAATCATTCTCAGCACCATTGTCTTCCATGTTCCTATTAGAATGGCCCATTAAGCAACACTTAAAGTGTTTAACTGCTTTTCTAATCCCCAATCCTAATGTACATGTTTCTCCAAACAAAAGCATAGTCAGGCCTCTCATAGCAATACCCTTGACCATGGTAGCAACTTCTGTCTTAGTTAGGGTTTCTATTACCATGAAGAGACACCACAACCATTGCTACTCTTATAAAGGGAAAACATTTAATTGGGGTGGCTTACATTTTCAGAGATTTAATCCATTATCATCATGGTGTGACATGGCAGTGTGCAGGCAGATAGGGTGCTAAAGAAGAAGCTGAGAATCCTACACCTTGACTTGCAGGCAACCAGAAGTCTTCTGAGACATTGGGTGTGGCTTGAGTATATATGAGGACTCAAAGCCCACTGCCACAGTGGCACACTTCCTCCAACAAAGCCACAGCTACTCCAAAAAAGGCACACCTCGTAAGAGTGCCACTCCCCGCAGCAAGCTGCAAAAAATATAAAGTAGGATTTTAGCTGATTATGACAAGCTAATACCTGGAAGAAGCCAAGGGCCATGCAGTGGTCCAGCTGAGGCTCAAGGAGTCTTGTTGATATTGGCTTTTGATTATTAGCCATTTCCTATTATGAGTTTATCATGTGCTACTGTAGCTTTTTCATCATTTATTGGGTACCATTTCCACTCTGATAAAGAAATATTTAAATAAACTTCTGCACTGACAGCTATGCACAGCCAGATCCCCAGTTCAAGCCTCCCTGTAATTATCATCATTGGCAGCATCTGGCCAGGTCTATCCCCAGACAGACAAAAGTATCTTATCAGAGATACCTCTATACTCTCTAAGAACAGATTTAAGCATCCAGACTATCTGTTTGAGAAAACCTGGCAGATTTACTAATTCAGCTTAACTTTCTTCTTTCCAAAGTCTTATCTCTAGTTTTAGATCCACCCTTAACAATTAACTCAGAACTAAAGGTTCCAACTTACAGGTACAACTAACTGTGATGGAAGTTGCCTAGTGACCCAACACACCAGAAATGAAGGGGGCAGAGATAGCTTGGAGAGATAAGGATCAAAGCAATAAAAAGGCAGTTTTATTTTTGGACTAGGACTAGATGAAGAAGAGAGAAGAGAATGGGAGAACAAGATGGAGAACTAGGAGAATGAGATAGAAGAGGAGGAAGAGCTAGATGAGAAAGAGCCAGATGGGTAAGAATGAGAAGAAAGACCAAGATGGGGCAGAACTAAGATGAGAGAATTAAGGTAGAACCTAGAGGGGACAGCAGATAAAGGCAGAGAGAAATTAGGCAAGAAAGGAGCTGGGCACATGAACAGAACTGAAGCTGTGTAGATAGGATTTTATCCCAGAGGAACAAAGTAGACAGACAAAAGAGCTCGGTGTACTTAGATTCTTTTCCTGAAAATAATTCTTGCCATTTGTAGTTTCTCTTCTGAGCCACTGGGAAGAATATTATTAAGGGTGGTCCTATATTAATATTTGAGAACTCCTTTTGGGGGCCATTTTCTTTCAAACCACCTCAGAGCCCCCAAGATAGTAACAATCCAGCATAACCTCTCTACATGAGGATCCTGAGAAAATAAATCTACGAAGACTCTTTTGGTTTTCTAAGGTAGCATGCCCAAGCTCTAGGGATTAGTCCCTGATATTTGGAGAAAATGTTCTCTGAAGCACATTATGTCTGAGAACAAAAGCAGAGCCCAGGTGTATGTGTGTATGGCAGGGGTGTTTCTTGTAGGGCCAGAGGTCAATGTCAGGTAACTTCCTCAATCACTCTTCTCCTTCTGAGACTGTGTCTTTCACTGAACCTAGAAGCCATCAACTCAGCAGCAACTATCTGGCCAGTGAGTCCCAAAGATTCTCCTCTCTCTGCCTCTATAACACTGGGGTTACAAATATGAGCCACCATGCTTGGATTTTTAAATGGATGTTGGAGATATGAACTCAGGTTCTCATGCTTGCACACCAAGCATTTTACCAACTGAGCCATCTCTCCATCCCTGAGACTCAATTTACAATACTTGAAGAATGAAAGACAAATCTTACTTCAGTCTCAGGCAAAATGGGTATGTGAGCTTTACTGTTTCCAGATCAACTTTCAGCCCAGGGCCAGAGCAAATCTCATGTCAGCCTTAAGTCCTGGTTACAAATCTCCCTGTAGCTACCATACTAGCTCACTCCCACCAATTTCTAGAAGAGGAGGCATTGCCTATCTTTCTGATATACTCACAAATAATTTCAGGAAACTAGCCAGAAAAAGTTGTGGACTTTATAATCAGATGGGCTCTGAGAAAGACACAAGGCAAATTTCTAAAATCAAGTTGCATTAGCTCTCTTGCTTTTAGACTTATGCACTCCATGTGAACATATTTTAACCCTTGCCTTTACAAGTCAATTGCATATTTGAATCACTGTTAAGAAAACATCCTCCAAACAAATGAAGGATGAGTAAGCAGTAACAGAGAGACCTTCATTCCATGCAACCACACTATCCACACAATTTCTCACCATCCAAGCAAATGTCACTTGCACTGGCTGTCCTGTGAGGCCCATGAACTTATTTTCAGTGACCTCAGTTTTAGAAAATGAAGAAACTTTTCTCTGTCACAATACTTATTTAGTTATCAGAGCCCAGAGGGCACACATCGCTCATAAGCAAGTACCTTTGGAGACACCAATGAACAAATACTACTCTCTAGAAGAATGGCAGACATATTTTGCACCACAAAAGATGCATTTGTTACTGTTCTAATTGCTCTCAGAAAACCTGACCAGAAGCAACTTCAAGGAGAGAAGGCTTATGTGGGGCTTACAGTATAAGAGTATATATACACAATTAATACTATTCAGACTGAACAGATTATATAACAATAATTTTTTTTAAAAAGGGGTTATGAAATTGAAAGTGAGCAAGGGGGTGGGCATATGGGAGGCTTCAGAGGTAGAAAAGGAAAGGGAGAAATGATGTAATTATACAATAGCAGCAAAATTAAATGGGAAAGAAAAATATACAGTCCATTTTGGCAGGAAAGAAACTATGAAGAGAAATGTGAAGTGATTGGTTACACTGTCAGGAAACAGAACGAAAGGGAAATGGGGCTAAACTCAAGCCAGTAGCTTGCTTCCTCCACCTCCTAAATGTTCTACATCCTCCCAAAACAGCACTGTCAGCTGATGTTCACATCCTGGCAGACTGTGGTATGAGTAATTCCTGACACATATTCCTACCATCATGGACAGAACTGCATAGTGCACTGAAGTCCTGAAACCATAAGCTATAAGTATATACTTTCTTCTTTAGGGAATTCATGTCAGAATCTGTGGTCACAGCTTCGTAAAGTAACTGACACAGGGTATAAACCCCTTCCTCCAGGCTCAGGCGCCTATCTTGCTATTGTACTAAACTTGCTTCTGTGCCTAAATCCCTCATAAATTACATCCTATCCAATACTGAATTTGCCCACTTTATTTTTCCTTTTTTTTAGAAGACTGTCCTTGTTCAATAAGACAGATTAGAAGTAAAGAGTCCTGGGTTCAAGTTCCTGATCATTCAATAGCTAGATGTGAATCACATACTGTTGCTGGCTCCTAATGGCTCCCTCAGGGAGTGGGGTCCAAAGGTGCGACATCAACAGTGCAGACACCAGGACTCAGTTGAAGGCAAACAACAAACTCATTTATTTAATAACGAGAAAGGCCTTATATACCCTCCTCCCAGCACCCAGTCTATGTCACAATCTGGTGGCATTGTGTGGTCATCCTTCATTGGTTGGGCATGACCAGGAACTCTGACAGCACCTGTTGCTAGGCCTTCAAGCAGACTCTAGGTTGGCTCATAAGGAAGTATGTTATGTGCTTACCTTGGCAACTGGTCTGAGCCAATTTCCTCGACCCTATGGGCCTGTCCTACTGCAACACACAATACTCAACTGCCAATGAACATATTATCTTTCTCAGTCTCCCTCTGTTTAAATAATATTAGAGGTTGTGAGGAGTGAAGTAAATGGCTTAGTTTAAGCATACACTCATTCATGAACACATGGAATTGATTTTAGTGGACTATATCCTCAGCTTATAGTGTCAGGACATTTTTACTACTTATCTAAGAGAAAGAAGCAGAAGCCAGATGACATAGCCCCACCCACATGAAAGACTATCCCAGTAATAACTAAACCAGATGGAAGTCTACCCCCTTTTGGTACTAGAAACTTTAGTGTTTTCTTATAATGATAATGAGTTCAGCAGGTGGTGAAACAATATTTTTAAATAACATCTCAAAAATATCCTATTCTTTTTTAAAGAAATTCCCCATAGATACCTGTAGCTAGAGTTTTCCTGCCTGGCTCAGAAAATTTTTCTTTTTTGTTATGACTGTGAGACATGTCAGCTCCTGGCAGTACCAATCTACTTCAGAGAAAATATGGGCATTGAAGAAACTGCATATGGAGTTAACTTTTATTGTGGCAAAACTTAGGTCCCATCTTGCCCAGGACTTCCCTTCTGAAGCACAGAGGCTGGCCCCCCAGCTCCCATCTTGCCCAGGACTTCCCTTCTGAAGCACAGAGGCCGGCCCCCCAGCTCCCATCTTGCCCAGGACTTCCCTTCTGAAGCACAGGTGAGTGCCCTAGCTTGCCCCAGACCCCATCCCTGGGCACCAGCCACTCCGGGGAAGACCTGCCCAACTTGGCCCCAGGTTCTGGTCCCCGGGCAGGTTCCCTTCTAGCCCCACTGGGAAGGATCCCCTTCTCCAAGACCCCTGGCAGACCCTGCAGTCTCCACGCCCTTCCCCCACACCCATCCGCCTGAGCCCCAAGCCTCTTCCTGAGACTTAGAGGCCGGCCCCCCAGCTCCCATCTTGCCCAGGACTTCCCTTCTGAAGCACAGGTGAGTGGCCTAGCTTGCCCCGGACCCCATCCCTGGGCACCAGCCACTCCGGGGAAGACCTGCCCAACTTGGCCCCAGGTTCTGGTCCCCGGGCAGGTTCCCTTCTAGCCCCACCGGGAAGGATCCCCTTCTCCAAGACCCCTGGCAGACCCTGCAGTCTCCACGCCCTGCCCCCACACCCATCAGCCTGAGCCCCAAGCCTCTTCCTGAGACTTAGAGGCCGGCCCCCCAGCTCCCATCTTGCCCAGGACTTCCCTTCTGAAGCACAGGTGAGTGGCCTAGCTTGCCCCGGACCCCATCCCTGGGCACCAGCCACTCCGGGGAAGACCTGCCCAACTTGGCCCCAGGTTCTGGTCCCCGGGCAGGTTCCCTTCTAGCCCTACCGGGAAGGATCCCCTTCTCCAAGACCCCTGGCAGACCCTGCAGTCTCCACGCCCTGCCCCCACGCCCATCCGCCTGAGCCCCAAGCCTCTTCCTGAGACTTAGAGGCCGGCCCCCAGCTCCCATCTTGCCTAGGACTTCCCTTCTGAAGCACAGGTGAGTGCCCTAGCTTGCCCCGGACCCCATCCCTGGGCACCAGCCACTCTGGGGAAGACCTGCCCAACTTGGCCCCAGGTTCTGGTCCCCGGGCAGGTTCCCTTCTAGCCCCACCGGGAAGGATCCCCTTCTCTAAGACCCCTGGCAGACCCTGTAGTCTCCAAGCCCTACCCCCACACCCATCCGCCTGAGCCCCAAGCCTCTTCCTGAGACTTAGAGGCCGGCCCCCAGCTCCCATCTTGCCCAGGACTTCCCTTCTGAAGCACAGGTGAGTGCCCTAGCTTGCCCCGGACCCCATCCCTGGGTACCAGCCACTCTGGGGAAGACCTGCCCAACTTGGCCCCAGGTTCTGGTCCCCGGGCAGGTTCCCTTCTAGCCCCACTGGGAAAGATCCCCTTCTCCAAGACCCCTGGCAGACCCTGCAGTCTCCAAGCCCTGCCCCCACACCCATCCGCCTGAGCCCCAAGCCTCTTCCTGAGACTTAGAGGCCGGCCCCAGCTCCCATCTTGCCCAGGACTTCCCTTCTGAAGCACAGGTGAGTGCCCTAGCTTGCCCCGGACCCCATCCCTGGGTACCAGCCACTCTGGGGAAGACCTGCCCAACTTGGCCCCAGGTTCTGGTCCCCGGGCAGGTTCCCTTCTAGCCCCACCGGGAAGGATCCCCTTTTCCAAGACCCCTGGCAGACCCTGCAGTCTCCATGCCCTGCCCCCACGCCCATCCGCCTGAGCCCCAAGCCTCTTCCTGAGACTTAGAGGCCGGCCCCCCAGCTCCCATCTTGCCCAGGACTTCCCTTCTGAAGCACAGGTGAGTAACCTAGCTTGCCCCGGACCCCATCCCTGGGCACCAGCCACTCCGGGGAAGACCTGCCCAACTTGGCCCCAGGTTCTGGTCCCCGGGCAGGTTCCCTTCTAGCCCCACCGGGAAGGATCCCCTTCTCCAAGACCCCTGGCAGACCCTGCAGTCTCCACGCCCTGCCCCCACACCCATCCGACTGAGCCCCAAGCCTCTTCTTGAGACTTAGAGGCTGGCCCCCAGCTCCCATCTTGCCCTGGATTTCCCATCTGGAGGAGAGAGAGAGAGAGAGAGAGAGAGAAGAGCACCCATCCTCCTCTGGACTTCCCTTCTGAACAAGAGCTCCCATCCTGCCCCGGACTTCCAATTTGGACAAGAGAGCTCCCATCTGGACAAGAGAGAGAGACTTCCTGAATCTGTCAGCTCTGTCTGAACCAAGTGTGCAGATAAGGCCAAGAACGAACCACAAGGAGATGGGCAGACGTCAAGGCAGAAACACATACAACAAAATGAATAGCAATACACCATCACCAGGCCCTAGCCCTCCTCCAACACCTAGACCTGAACATCAGAAATTGGAAGAAGCAGAAGAAAATAGCCTTATGAATGTCATCATGAAGAAGCTAGAGGCTCGTGTAGAGGAAAAGACAAAAAAATGTGAAGAACGCTGTAAACAACTAGAGGAAAGGGCAAACAAATTAGAAGAAATCAAAAAAGTCCTAGAAGAGAACAATAAAATACTGAAAGAAAATCAAGAAAAATCAATGAAACAAATGAAGGAAACAGTCCAAGACCTGAAAAGGGAAATAGAAAAAATGAAGAAGACACAAACAGAGGGAATGCTGGAAATAGAAAATCTGAGAAAACGATTGGGAACTTCAGATGCAAGTATAATCAACAGAATGCAAGAGATGGAAGAGAGGATCTCTAGCGTTGAAGATACAATAGAAGAAATAGATTCATCAGTCAAAGAAAACACTAAAGTCAACAAAGTCATGAACCAAAATGTCCAAGAAATTTGGGACACCATGAAAAGACCAAACCTACGAATAATAGGGGTAGAAGAAGGAGAAGAATACCAACTCAAGGGCACAGAAAATATATTCAACAAGATCATAGAAGAAAACTTTCCCAACTTAAAGAAGGAAATGCCTATGAAGATACAGGAAGCCTATAGAACACCAAACAGACTAGACCCCCCAAAAAAGTCCCCTCGCCACATAATAATTAAACAATTAAACGTACAGAATAAAGAAAGAATATTAAGAGCAGCAAAGGAAAAAGGCCAAGTGACATATAAAGGCAAACCTATCAGAATAACACCCGATTTCTCAATGGAGACTTTGAAAGCCAGAAGGTCCTGGACAGATGTAATGCAGACACTAAGAGACCATGGATGTCAGCCTAGACTAATATACCCAGCAAAACTTTCAATCATCATAGATGGAGTGAACAAGACATTCCATGACAAAGCCAGATTTAAACAATATTTATCCACAAACCCAGCCCTACAGAAAGCACTAGACGGAAAATTCCAACCTAAGGAAGTCAGATACACACTCGAAAACGCAGGCAATAGATAAAGCCACAGCAGTAAACCCCAACGAAGAAAAGTACACACACATCACCACCAAAAAATAACAGGAATGAACAATCACTGGACATTAATATCCCTCAATATCAATGGACTTAACTCACCTATAAAAAGACATAGGCTTACAGAATGGATACAAAAGCAGGACCCATCTTTCTGCTGCATACAAGAAACACATCTCAAATTCAAAGATAGACACTACCTAAAAATAAAAGGCCGGGAAAAGACTTTCCAATCAAACGGTCTTAAGAAACAAGCGGGTGTAGCCATCCTGATATCCAGCAAAATAGACTTCAAACTAAAATCAATCAAAAGAGATCAAGAAGGGCATTACATACTCATCACAGGAAAGATCCACCAAGATGAAGTCTCAATTCTGAACATTTATGCCCCAAACACAAGGGCACCCACATATGTAAAAGAAACATTATTAAAGCTTAAATCACATATAAAACCCCACACATTAATAGTGGGAGACCTCAACACCCCACTCTCACCACTGGACAGATCCCCCAAATCGAAACTTAACAGAGAAATAAAGGACTTAACTGATGTCATGACTCAAATGGACTTAATCGACATCTACAGAACATTCCATCCTAACAAAAAAGAATATACCTTCTTCTCAGCACCCCATGGAACCTTCTCTAAAATCGACCACATACTTGGTCACAAAACAAATCTAAACAGATACAAAACAATTGGAATAACCTCCTGTGTTCTATCAGACCACCATGGTCTAAAGTTGGATTTCAACAACAACAAAAACTACAGAAAACCTACAATCTCATGGAAACTGAACAATACCCACCTGAATCACCAATGGGTTAAGGAAGAAATAAAGAAAGAAATTAAAGACTTCCTAGAAATCAACGAAAATGAAGACACCACATATCCAAACCTATGGGACACTATGAAAGCAGTACTAAGAGGGAAATTCATAGCACTAAACGCCCACATAAATAAGATGGAGAAATCTCACACTAGTGACTTAACAGCACACCTGAAAGTTCTAGAACAGGAAGAAGCAAAGTCTCCCAGGAAAAATAGATGCCAGGAAATTATCAAAGTGAGAGCTGAAATCAATAAAATAGAAACAAAGAGAACAATACAAAAAATTAATGAAACAAAGAGTTGGTTCTTTGAGAAAATCAACAAGATAGACAAGCCCTTATCCAAACTAACCAAAAGACAGAGAGAGAGCATCCAAATCAACAAAATCAGAAATGAAAAGGGGGACATAACAACAGACATTGAGGAAATCCAGAGAATCATCAGGTCATACTTCAAAAACCTCTATTCCACAAAACTGGAAAACCTAAAAGAAATGGATAATTTTCTGGATAGGTACCACATACCTAAATTAAATCAAGACCAGATAAACTATTTAAATAGTTCAATAACCCCTAACGAAATAGAAACAGTCATTAAGTCTCCCAACCAAAAAAAGCCCAGGACCAGATGGTTTCAGTGCAGAATTCTACCAGATCTTCAAAGAAGAGTTAATACCAATACTCTCTAAATTGTTCCATACAATAGAAACAGAAGGAACATTACCAAACTCCTTCTATGAGGCTACAATTACCCTGATTCCCAAACCAAACAAGGATACAACAAAGAAAGAGAACTACAGACCGATCTCCCTCATGAACATTGATGCAAAAATACTCAATAAAATACTGGCAAACAGACTCCAAGACCACATCAAAACAATTATCCACCATGATCAAGTAGGATTCATTCCAGGGATGCAAGGATGGTTCAACATACGAAAGTCTGTCAATGTGATACACCATATAAACAAACTCAAAGAAAAAAACCACATGATCATCTCACTAGATGCTGAAAAGGCATTTGACAAAATCCAACACCCCTTCATGATAAAGGTCTTGGAGCGATCAGGAATACAGGGAACATACCTAAACATAATAAAGGCAATTTACAGCAAGCCAACAGCCAACATCAAATTAAATGGAGAGAAACTCAAAGCAATTCCACTAAAATCAGGAACGAGGCAAGGCTGTCCGCTCTCCCCATACTTATTCAATATAGTACTTGAAGTTCTAGCCAGAGCAATAAGACAACATAAGGAGATTAAGGGGATACAAATTGGAAAGGAAGAAGTCAAGCTTTCCCTATTTGCAGATGACATGATAGTATACTTGAGCAACCCCAAAGATTCCACCAAGGAACTGATACAGCTTATAAACACCTTCAGCAACATAGCAGGATACAAGATCAACTCAAAAAAATTAGTAGCCCTCCTATATACAATGGACAAAAAAGCGGAGAAGGAAATCAGAGATACATCACCCTTTACTATAGCCACAAAGGACATAAAATACCTTGGGGTAATACTAACCAAGCAAGTAAAGGACCTATATGACAAGAACTTTTAAGTCCCTGAAAAAAGAAATTGAAGAAGATGTCAGAAAATGGAAAGATCTCCCATGCTCATGGATAGGCAGAACTAACATAATAAAAATGGCAATCTTACCAAAAGCAATCTACAGATTCAATGCAATCCCCATCAAAATACCAACACAATTCTTCACAGACCTGGAAAGAATAATACTCAACTTCGTATGGAAAAACAAAAAACCCAGGATAGCCAAAAGAATCCTGTACAATAAAACTACCTCTGGAAGCATCACGATCCCTGACTTCAAGCTGTACTATAGAGCTACAGTAATAAAAACAGCTTGGTACTGGCATAAAAACCGACATGTGGACCAATGGAATCGAATTGAAGACCCTGACATTAATCCGCACACCTATGAACAAATAATTTTTGACAAAGAAGCCAAAAGTGCACAATGGAAAAAAGAAAGCATCTTCAACAAATGGTGCTGGCAAAACTGGATATCAACATGTAGAAGGCTGCAAATAGATCCATATCTATCACCGTGCACAAAACTTAAGTCCAAGTGGATCAAGGACCTCAACATAAATCCAGCTACTCTGAACCTGCTAGAAGAGAAAGTAGGAAGTAGTCTTGAACGCATTGGCATAGGAGACCACTTTCTAAATAGAACACCAATAGCACAGACACTGAGAGAAACAATCAATCAATGGGACCTCTTGAAACTGAGAAGCTTTTGTAGGGCAAAGGATATGGTCAACAAAGCAAAGTGACAGCCTACAGAATGGGAAAAGATCTTCACCAATCCCACATCTGACAGAGGACTGATATCCAGAATATATAAGGAACTCAAGAAATTAGACATCAAAATGCCCAACAGTCCAATTAAGAAATGGGCTATAGAACTAAACAGAGAATTCTCAACAGAGGAAACTCAAATGGCTGAAAGACATTTAAGGAATTGCTCAACATCCCTAATCATCAGGGAAATGCAAATCAAAACAACTCTGAGATACCACCTTACGCCTGTCAGAATGGCTAAGATCAAAAACACTGAAGACACCTTATGCTGGAGAGGATGTGGAGCTAGGGGAACTCTCCTCCACTGCTGGTGGGAATGCAAGCTTGTACAACCACTTTGGAAATCAATATAGCGATTTCTTAGAAAATTGGGAATCCATCTCCCCCAAGATCCAGCTATACCACTCTTGGGCATATACCCAAGGAATGCTCAACCACACCACAAGAGCACTTGTTCAGCTATGTTCATATCAGCGTTGTTTGTAATAGCCAGAACATGGAAACAACCTAGATGCCCTTCAACTGAAGAATGGATAAACAAAATGTGGTACATATACACAATGGAATACTACTCAGCAGAGAAAAACAATGACATCATGAGGTTTGCAGACAAATGGATGGATCTAGAAAAAATCATCCTGAGTGAGGTATCCCAGACTCAGAAAGACAAACATGGAATGTACTCACTCATAACAGGATACTAGATGTGGAACAAGGATGACTGGACTGCTACTCACATCACCAGGCAGGCTACCTGGAAAACAGGACCCCAAGAAAGACACAGGGATCGCCCAATGACAGAGAAATGGAATGAGATCTACATGAACAGCCTGGACATGAGTGGGGGTAGTGAAGGGCGAGGGTCGAGGGAAAGAGAGCTTAGGTGAGTGGGAGATCCCAGCTGGATCAACAACAGAGAGGGAGAACAAGGAATAGGAGACCATGGTAAATGAAGACCACATGAGAATAGGAAGAAACAAAGTGCTAGAGAGGCCCACAGAAATCCACAAAGATACCCCCACAACAGACTGCTGGCAATGGTCGAGAGACAGTCTGAACTGACCTACTCTGGTGATGGGAAGGCCAAACACCCTAATTGTCGTGCTAGAAACCTCATCCAACTACTGAGGGATCTGGATGCAGAGATCCATGATTAGGCCCCAGGTGGATCTCTGGGAGTCCAATTAATGAGACTGAGGAGGGTTTATATGAGCGAGAATTGTTGAGACCAAGGTCGGATAAAGCACAGAGACAAATAGCCAAACAAACGGAAACACATGAAATATG
Source organism: Peromyscus eremicus (assembly GCF_949786415.1). Lineage (NCBI taxonomy): Eukaryota > Metazoa > Chordata > Mammalia > Rodentia > Cricetidae > Peromyscus > Peromyscus eremicus. Next base: position 20,813,529 of record NC_081421.1, on the reverse strand, counting down.
AACCAATGGCTGAGGGGTCACCAACTGGATCAGGCCCTCTGAGTGGGTGAGACAGTTGATTGGCCTGATCTGTTTGGGAGGCATCCAGGCAGTGGCACCAGGTCCTGTGCTCACTGCATGAGTTGGCTGTTTGAAACCTGGGGCCTATGCAGGGTCCCTTGGCTCGGCCTGGGAGGAGGGGACTGGACCTACCTGGACTGGGTCCACCAGGTTGATCTCAGTCTGTGGGGAAGGCTTTGCCCTGGAGGAGATTGGAATGGAGGGCGGGCTGGGGGGAAGGTGAGGGGGGGAGGGGGGAGAACAAGGGAATCTGTGGCTGATATGTAGAACTAAATTGTATTGCAAAATAAAAATTAAAAAAAAAACTTAGCCACTGGACAACAAAGTATTCTCAAATCAACAAGACAAAATGGACAGACTGGACATGAAACAAAGGACTACCGATTCTTGCCAAAACAAGTGTGGTTATGGCTTTATCAAAAGGTATCTTCTGAGACCAGGACAATATGGCACCATCCCTGAAGTAGCCTTCACAATCCGGAAAAGGTACAGTGCCCTTTTCTTCTAAGGCAGCTGAACAGGCAGTGGTCCAATGGTTTCTGATGTGCAATGGAACAGCAGCTGAAACAGTTATTCTTGAAGAGTAACTAAGCTCACGCCTCTCAATAGTAGACTGGCATTTAATAGAGGGATGTGAAGAACAGGATGCTGAGATGAAGCCACATATACACAGCCAAGAAGAATGGACAGCTGAATTCAAAAACCATCAACAATTTCCAGAATTTAAAATCCTGAATCATGACATGACACTAGTGGAATTCAGGTGTTTCTGGTACATGGACTGCTCTTACCCAATGTGAGGTTGAACTGTTGACCTTGTGTACATCCTACTTCACAAATGAGTCTGTCAGATATGCTAAGCCTATAGGCTGAAGATGATGCCCCAACACTGTGGAGAAACCTCAGGTGAATGTCCAGGCAGCTGGCTGTTTCTGTCAACTGACAAATTTTTGGAAATTGCTTGCATGCATTTCCTGTTTTTATTTTTGTTAGGTAATATTATTTCCTTCTTGGATCTCTGAGGGAGTTGAAAATTAGTTAGTTATAGTTGAAGATTATTTAGTTATAGTTGAAGACTAGTTAGGATAGAAAGTGAATTAGGTACATTTTGGACTTACCAAAATAGGATAGATAATGGAATTATTGTCTCTGAATTTGTCAAATATAAATGGACTAGACCTTGTTTAGGTATTTATTACTTGTATATATTGTATATACAATATATATACTTATATATATTGTATATATTGTATATACAATATATATACTTATATAGATTGTATATATTGTACTTTTGTATATAGTTTTTCTTATGTTAGTTATAACCTTTTTCCTTTTTTCTTTTTATTAAAATAGAAAAGGGAAAATATGGTGGTATTTTATTTGTACTGAAATGTGATTTTAATTGTATGTTAATAAATAAAGTTGCCTGGGGGTCAGAGCTAATAGCAAGCCATAGCAGAGCTGGGTGTTGGTGGCACACGCCTTTAATCCCAGCACTTGGTAGACAGAGCTAGGTAGATCTCTGTGTATTCAAGAATACAGCCAACAGACAGTGACGAGGTAGTCATGTGATTGGTTTTACAACCAATGAGAAGGCAGAACAGAAAGTCTATATAAAGGCAGACAGGAAGTAGGTCTCTTTCGGAGAGATCTCTTGGCTCAAGAGGCTAGCTGCAGCAGGCGGGTAAGGCTCTTAGCTCTGATCTCTTGGCTTTCTTCTTTGCATTGGTTCTGTATTTCTTATTTAATAAGACGGTTGGTTACATCTACAGATACCAACAAACCAAGTTGCTAAAGATACAAATATGGGTTTGTTCTTTTTGGCCACTGTGATAGTTTGAATGAGAGTGGCCCACCCTTATACTCATATGTTTGACTATTTGATCTCCAATCATTGGAACTTTTGGGGAAGGATTGGGATGTTGGCATTGTTGGAGGCTGTGTGTCACTGGCCATGGGATTTGAGGTTACCTACACCTATACCATTCCTAGGAAACTCTCTCTGGCATCTGGTTGTCGTCTCATCATGTAAACTCTCAGCTACTACTTCAGTGCCATGTCTGCTTGGCTGCTGCCATGTTTCCTGCCATGATGGTCAAGGACTCATCCTCTGAAAGTGTAAGCAAGGCCCCAATAAACTCTTCTGAAAGTTTCCCTGGCCACAGTGTCCCTTCACAATGGAAAAACAACTAAGGCAGCCATTTCAATTACATGAAAAATACATGTTATTGGAAGGAAGCACTCAATAAAGCTCTGCTTTACCTTAATATTCATGTTGAACAGTTTCAGTCTTTTGATAGGAATCTCATCTGGGCACAGGGTTTCACAATGTAGCCCAGGTTAGCCTCTAACTCTGAATCCTCTTGTCTCAGCCTCCTGGGGTTACACACACATGCCACCATGCCAGGACAGTGTGATTGTTTTAATATGTGTTCCTTTCATTAATGTGCCACATCTGTTTTAAAGATTACACAATGAAAAGAATGATAGCTGAAGCAATAATTTCCTGGAAAAGTTAAGCTCATTTGAAAAGTCAGATTTAATGTCTGCAGCTGGGTTGCAAAGGTGTTACTGGGCTAACAGCTGCAAGTACACAAATGTCAAAGGAGAACCCTTGAAGAGCTAGCATCTTCCTCTCACAGCTGAGCTCTAAATGGAATGTTGTGCTCTAAACGGAATTACTTCAAGTCTATTTGTGAAACTCAGTTGGAGGCATGTTTTTTATATAAACAATGTCTGAGATAAATCAGCCACAAGCAGCACACAAATTTGTACTTTGAGTTATGAAACACTTTCAGATCCAGAACTGGAATCTCTTGTTTTAACTCTGACACAGTGAATGCACCTTGAGCTACTGCTACTTCAGCCAGCAATTGTGTCTCCACAATTACCAGCTTACCTCTCCACCAGTGGCCTGGCCCTTCAGGCACTGTTCCCACAGGCACTGGCCCTGTTGCTGCCCATAAAGGTAGCTTCAACTAAATCTCCATTGCTCTATTTATAAGTAAGATTTGAGATTCAAAGGCTGGGGTGAAAATCTGTGAGCTCAGAGAAGCTGAGCAGCAACTAGCTTCTTGCTGGAATATCCAAAAGAGAGCATCCTTCCACTCCACCAAAGCATAAAAAGTCGTGGCACTTCAAATCCCTCCTAACTACTTCCTGCTCATCTCTCTGACTATTCCAGATGCCCTCTGATGCTCTACAATTACTTCCTTTCAACTAGTTGCTAACTCAGCCTCCTGACCCTAGGTTAATTTTATTTAATTAACACAAATGCAAACTCAAGGTTCAGCATATGATCAAATATTCCCCCAACAGGAATCCAGGGAAAGCATGTTACTTTAGACCCCCAATTTCCTGTATTTTACTAAATATACCACAATTCTTAATACTTTATTACTAATTGTCTCTTGGCAGTGCAGAAATTATACTCATTTCTCTGACTGATACCTAGTTACCAACTTAATTACAGAGCTTTTTGGCTGCTACAGAGTGAAAATGGACAACCAGAATAAGCTGAAAAAATTCTTCAGTATTAAAGACATCAATTAAGGCACAGAAAAGTCTTCCTTCTAGGGATTAAGCCTCAATCACACTTGAAACAGTATAAAAGCCTTTCTAGTTTTTGCACACTTAGGAGAAGGCATCATCCAAGATTTAGTGAGCTTTTAAAAATTGGATAGAGGGCTGGAGAGTTGGTTTAGTGCATAAAGCATTTGCTGTGCAAAAGTTGAAGACCTGAAGCCGGGCGGTGGTGGCACACGTCTTTAATCCCAGCACTTGGGAAGCAGAGCCAGGCGGATCTCTGTGAGTTCGAGGCCAGCCTGGGCTACCAAGTGAGTTCCAGGAAAGGCGCAAAGCTACACAGGGAAACCCTGTCTCGAAAAAAAAAAAGTTGAAGACCTGAGTTTGACTCTCTAGGCATTCCCAGTACTGCTATGGGGAGAGGATGTGAGACAGTAGAATCCCTTGAAGCACTCACACCAGTTAGCTCAGTATAGAGTGGCAAGCAATACAAGACCCCTGTCTTAAACAAAGTACAAAGATGCCCAATGACAAGTTGTCCTCTGTATGCCCCACTGTGGTTGATATATTGTACACTCTAATAAAGCTTTCCTAGGGATCAGAGAACAGAACAGCCTCTAGATTAGACATAGAGGCCAGACAATGTGGTACACACACTTTAATCCTATCACTTGAGAGGCAGAGATCCATCTGGATCTCTGTGAGTTCAAGGCCACACTGCAAACAGATCCAGGCAGTGGTGGCATACACCTTTAATCCCAGAACTTGAAATCTCATGTCTTTGCTTGGGAAGGATACACACCTTTAATCCCAGGAAGTGATGGCAGGAAGCAGAAAGGTATATAAGGCGTGAGGACCAGGAAATAGATAGAAGCTTTTGAGCAGTTCATCTGGGATCCATTCAGGTGAGAACTCAGAGGCTTTCAGTCTGTGGATACAAAATCAACTGAGGAGTTGTCCAGGTGAGGTTGGCTGTGGCTTGTTCTGTTTCTCTGATCTTTCAGCATTCACCTCAATATCTGGCTTCAGGTTCTTTTATTAATAAGACCGTTTAGCAATTCATCTTACACCCCCCACACACACACACAGTATGCACACACACACACACACACACACACACACACACACACACACACGTGCAATATGCCCCCCCACCCCGAGCACACACAAGTTAATTAAGTGAAGGAGCAACATGAAAATGCATGTAAAATCTAAATAATTTATTCATTTCCATTTAAGGCATAAAGAAAAGTATGGCAAGTTTAGTGGACTAATTGATAACTCAGAACTGGAAAGGTCTGTGGTGCAGGATAATCAACTACTCTACACTCTCCTGATACATTCCTGAAAAGGGAACTCCAAGGTGACCAGGGTGTTTTTCCAAACTTCTCCAAGTTTCAAGCCCCAAATCTCTCATCTATAAATCAACAAGATCAAGGATGATCCCAAAAACCTCTGACTATTGTTAAGTTGGAAGTAGGTACTGTTCCATTTTAGGAAAGTACTCTCTGCTCAGGTCTTAACTGACAGATGAAAAAGAGGGCACTTGTTTTAGGTACCCAATTCTCTGTTGGGCATGTACAATCCTCTCATCATGCTGTATGATGTGATGGATGGAGAAACAGAAATAACTGGTCGCTTCAAGTAAATTTCCCCCATTGGCAGCTGTACATTTGCTTACTCAGCACCTATTGCAAACCCTTCTGACATGCCAAAGACAGAGAGGAAAAACTTCAGAAACTCATGAAAGAAGCGAGTGTCTCATTCATAGAAAGAAAGGGCAATGACTAAAAAGAAGAAAGTCAAGCTGAACACAGCCCCAGCCATGCAGCTCCCAGGAGAGGGAAATCAGAGGCCTCACCCAAAAAGGCAAGCCAGGTCAGTAGTTCATATCAATTGTGAGCTTGACAGAGTCTAGAACCACCCAGGAGATGGACCTCTGGATATTTTTGTGAGAGGGTGTCTAGGTTGGGTTCATTGAGGTGAGAAGTCACATTCTAAATGTGGGTGGTATCATTCCATAGACTGGGAATGAGTTGTCATCCTGCACAAAAATTAATTCAAAATGGACCTTAATGTAATACACAAAATTCTGAAACTATTAGAGGTAAATATAGGAAGAGCATTGCAAGATATAAGCACAGGCAAGAACTTTTTGAAAAGGATTCCAATAGAACATAACAATCCCAAGAACTGACAAATAGGATTCAAATAAGTTGGAGGTTCTGCACAGCAAAATGTAGAGAAAAGATTACAGAAAGAGAGAAAAATTGTGCAACTATACACCCAACATGGGGTTAATATCTAGAATCTACAAATAACTCCAAAAGCTTAATACAAAAAAGGCATCAAATCAATAGATGGGTTTACTTTCTTTTGCTATGACAAAAAAGTACTCTGACCAAAGGAAACTTGGGGAAGAAAAGGCTAATTTCACCTCACACTTTCAGGTCACAAGTAATCAGGACAGAAATTTAAGGAAGAAACCTTAATCAGGGAAAATGGAGGAAAACTTCTTACTGACTTGTTGTCTCTGGTTTGCTCAGATCAAAGTAATGTAACTTAAGACTGCTTTGAGATCCTACCTCCCCACAGTCAGAATGACTACCATCAGGAAAACATGACTACAGGTATGATGAGGACTAGAGACGGAGGACTTCTTGTGCTGGTGGATGCAAAAACTACTGGAGCTACTATGAAAATCAGAATGAAGGTTCTTCAAGGAACTAAAAATTCAACTGCCATATGATCCAGCTATATCTCTGCTGTATATCTACCTGAAGGAATTTCGATCAGCATACCATAGAAAGACTTACTATATTTATTGCTGTACTATTCATGACATCCAGATCAGCCTAGATGACCTTTGATAAATGAATGGGTAAAGCAAGCATAAGGCATGTACACTATGCAGTTTTACTCAGCTTTAAAGACTAAAATTATAACATTATTAGGAAAATGGATGGAACTGGAGCTCATTATGCTAAGTTAAAAAAAAGGCAGACTCAAGAAGATGAACATTGCATGCTTTTGTTCACAGGCAAAATCTAGATTTAAATCTGTCAATGCATCTATGGTTGTGGATGTGGGTTGGTGTGGAAAAGTGACAAGGAAAGATGAAGAAGTCTTAAGACAGGGAGGAAATGAACAAAGCCAGATAATGAGTTATATGTGTCCTGAAAACACAAGGGGAGAAGAGAGAGGAAGGCTGAGGGAGTGAGATACAAATAAGAGCAAAGTGTAATGCTAGGTACATATGAAGTCACAGGGAAACCTATCTTTTTTCATTTTAGTCAAAAACTTGACTGAAAAAAAGCTCACCACTCTCAACATTAGGCGGATTCAGATTTAAACCTTGTTTTTAACACAGGACTTGCACAGATATATAAAAACACTTGGAAGTTGGACAAAAGAGGACTTTGCTTTAGACAACAAGAGATCTTAAAGTTATAAGCAAATTCCATTCTGAAAACTAAATTACAGTCTAGTGCTTTTGACCTTAACTGCAATTGTGAAGGACATCAGCATTCTAAGTGATAGCTGGGTTTCTAAGTCATCTCAAACATATGCTTTACTGAAGCATAAATATCATAAAATAAACCTGAAAAAAAAACAACCAAAGTAAGAAACTGGGATTACACAAAACAGAAACAAAAGAAATACAAAAAAAAATTTATTTGTTGTGAATGCTGGGTTTTGAAGAGATAAGTTAGTTTAATATGATGAAGAAAACAAAAATCCTTATTGATCTTTTCAACAGAATATTAGAAATTAAAGTACACATCCATTTTTATGTCATATCAAAAAATCATAACAAGATGAGCAAAATGGTGAAGGTGTTTGCCAACCACAAGCTGGACAACCAGAGTTTAATCCCCTCCGTTGACATGGTGGAAGAGAACTGACCCTTGAAAGTTGTCCTCAGACCTCCACATCACATACACACATACACACACACACTAAATAAATTAAAATGTAAAACAAAAACAGATTTTTTTAAATAATGGCAATCTTTTTCTAAGAAATGTGCATACCCTAACCATTAGCATCAGTTTTTAGTTCCAGCTAGTGAAACGTGGAAGATTTGCAGGCAAAAAGAGCAAACCTAAGCAGGTAAGGAAAACTGTTTTGTCTGAGATAACTGGCAATGGTCAGTGAGATGGCTCAGCAGGGAAAAGCACTGGTGAATTATCAAAACTTACAGATATACCCATCACACAAAACTTGAAAAGAATTGCTTAGGGTGGACTCGGGCTACTGTGTGGGCAACTTACGAGCAACAGATCATGGAAGAGAATAGAATTTCTTTCACAGAAGGGAAAGAATACTGTGGAAATATTCACAGAGCTTCAAAGTAGCACTCATAGGTTGTTTAAAAGGACAGCATGTACCTAAAGTGGAATGTTCTAGTGCTTGCTAACTTGAACAAGTCATTGAACAGAGAGCATCACCAACAGTGGGAAAGTCTAACATGGCACAGAAAACGGTCCCCGCAGCAAATATGTGACAGTGTGTCATCTGTATCCATTCAAAGAACACACCAGTACAAACTAGGAGATATTCGGCATGAAAAATTCATCGTACCCTTCAAGACGACTCATCATCATTAAATGAATAAATAATAAATAAATAGCACAGAGAATTTATGAAAGTTTTATGGATTAGGAAAGACCAAAGAGACTATGTATAGGTAACAAATACACATCTTTTTGATTTTGAAGTTGAAACACTAATCACAATATGTCAATATGACACAGTGTGATTAACTATTAAGGTCATTTAAGGCATTATAGGGTGAATCTGAGTATGAAGACTGTAATGACAGTATTGCTAAATTTATTTTTAATTTCTCAGATATGGAGACTGTTTTTCTTTAGGAAAGTTTATGCCATCAATAAATATTTAGAAATATTATTGTTCTGCAACTTATAATAATTTAGTAAAAGAAAAGTATATGTACAATGATTTACCAATGATAAGGGAGATGACTTGAAAGGGTCATGTGAGCCTGAGTTTTCCATGGATGAAGAATATGTGTGGATAGTTACATGGTCTCACAGTTTCTAGAAAAAGATGTTGAAAGGATAAGAAACATGCTCCAGATGAGGAGTTATTCTGTGTGTCTTTCAACAGCCTTTCCTGTAGCTTTTATGGTTTTCCATACAACACTTTGATTGCCTCAGGCTGCTTCCTTATGAGTGCAGTGCAATTGTGTATAATTTATGTACATAAACAGTACTCACACATGGTTGTGTATATAGAACATTTGAAATTCAGTTATTCATGCTATTAAGATTGGTTTAGTGTAGAAAGTGTGGGAATTTAGGAGGGTAGTTATATTTGCAGTACTCTTATACATTGTTATAACTGAGTCTGAGATACAATGACAATGTAGTATCTGTGGTGGTTATTCTCAATAGTCAACTGGATGGGATCTAGAATCACCTGGAGATAGACCTGTTGGAATGCCTGTGGTGGATTATCTTGATTACGTTAATTAAGATGGGAAGATCCACCTACTATGGGCTCCAATCCTAGACTGTGTATATTAAAAAGGGAAAAATAAGCTGAACACCAGCATTCATTGCTGATTCTTTTTTATTAATTAAATATTTTTCATTTATTTTACATCCTGATTGCAGTTTCCCCTCCTTCCGTTCCCTCCCCTTGCCACCCCTCTACGCCCACCCACCTGACCCCTATCCACTCCTCCTCTGTCTCCGTTCAGAAAGGGGCAGGCCTCCCATGGACGTTAACAAAGCGTGGTACATGAAGTTGGGGCAAGACCAAACTCCTCCCCCCTGCATCAAGGCTGGGTGAGGCAACCTAGCAAGGGGAATAGGTTCCCTAGAGGCAGCTCAAGTGCTGGAGACAGATCCTGATCCTGCTGCTAGGAACCTCTCACACAGACCAAGCTACACACCTGCACACATATGAAGAGAGCCTAGGTCGTCGGTCCCAAGCAGGCTCCCTAACTGTTGGTCCAGAGTCCATGAGCTCCGATGAACTCAGGTCAGCTGTGTCAATGGGTTCCCCCTTCTCTGCCTTGACACTTTCCTGGCTCGTACAATCCCTCCTCCCTCTCTTCAACAGGATTCCCGGAGCTTGGCCCAGTGCTTGGTTGTGGATCTCTGCATGTGTTTCCATCATTTACTGAATGTAGTTCTCTGATGACAATTAGGATAGTCTGATTACAGTAAATGGCCAGTTCAGGCACCCTCTCCACTATTACCAGGATTCTTAGCTGGGGTCATGCTTGCAGATTCCTGGGAGTTTCCCTGGCTATAGGTTTCTCCCTGCTCCTGAAATGCCACCCCCATTCAAGACATCTCTCATTACTCTCCCCCTCCATCCTGCCATTGCTGATTCTTAACTGTAGGTTCAATGGCACTGGTTGCCTCAACCTCTTGCCACCATGACTTCCCTATCATGATGAACAGTATTCTTGAACCATGATCCAAAAATAAACCCTTTCTCCCTGAAGCTACTTCTGTCAGAATATTTTTATCACAACAGGAAGATTAATTGACGCAATATCATTAATGGTTGTTGCCCTTATGTAGACTGAGAATCATAAAGTCTTGTAGCTAACTAAAAGTTTATGGATTTTTAACACTGGAGACTTTATCCAAAGAGCCCTCCTTTTGTGTAACATAATATGCTTTAATGTGTCAAGTGGATTAGAATGAGTAGATTAAAGAAATCAATCTAACTCTAGAGAAGCTAGGAACATCTTGGACACCCTGTTTCTGTTAAAGTTGCTGTTTCTATTTCTTCAAACATCTGAAACTCCTCTGCTGGAAGATTGTCAGAGTCCTAAAAACAGATATACAAATCCTCCACTGAAAACTGTGATACCAGAACCACATGTCTGATGAAATATGGCAGAGAAAAATGAGAAGTCAAAATGCTGTTGGTTGTCTTTGAGGTTCTCAAACTAAAGGATCAGTAAGTAGGAAGAGAAGAGAGAATTCTGAGCTAGAAAATTTTCTCATTTTGTTCCATTTCCAGCTCTGAAATAAGCTGGGTTTGTCTCATGGGAGAAATCATGTGGTCCTTCTAAGCATCAGTTTTCACTATAAGTTATATATACAAATTGTGATGGTTCATTTTCATTGTCAACTTGACAGGATCTAAAATCACCTGAGAGACCTCTGGGCCTGTGAAGATGTTTCCAGAAAAATTAAGTGAGTGGGTAAAGACTGCCCTAAGAATAGGCAACACCTTCTAACCTGAAATTAGCTAAGGTATAAACACATCCCACAAAAAAAGCAGTGTTATTTGCCTACTTTAGCTTCTTCTTGAGTGACTATGTCTGTCCCTCCATCACCCCCAACACCCATCACCATTGATACTGCCACCACCATCATCTTGTGACATCAGACACTAGCTTCTTCGGCCCTTCTATGTGTACCAAGACCATCAATTCTCCAGAGATAGTCCAAGTCTTCAGTGACAGATTGGGACTGCTGAGGCCTTCAGATTCATGAGCTAAACAGCTACCAACTCCTCTTTTTCTGCATCTCCAGGATGCAAACAGCCTCTATCCTACAAGCCAACTAATAAGTGTGTGTGTGTCCACTATAATAACTCTGAAGGTATTACAAAAATAAAGTGACTTAGCTGGGCGGTGGTGGCGCACACCTCTAATCCCACCATGCAGAAAGCAGAGCCAGGTGGATCTTTGTGAGTTCGAGGCCAACCTGGTCTACAGAGCGAGATCCAGGAAAGGCGCAAAGCCACACAGAGAAACCGTGTCTTGAAAAAACAAAAATAAAAAATAAATAAATAAAATAAAGTGACTTAAATATGAGAATCATTTCTAATTAACTCATCACTCAGAACATTTTAGTCAAAGGAAGTTGAAGATTTTGAGAATAAATTCCCAAGTACCAACGTCTCCCATGTTTACCTCTTTCTTTTCTCCTGTTTCTACTTCCTGTCATTCAAAACATAGCACTTGCTAACATCCAGTGGAGCACTTCATGGAAGAAAGTTCTACAAGATGCAATGTGTTAAGGACAAAGAACATATAGTAAATTAAATTACTCTGATTTCACTTTGCTCTGCAGATAGTAAGGATCGTCTTACATTAGTTACTTCCTCAAAGTCACAAAAATTATTCATCATAAAGTAGCTCTTCCACTGATGAGATATGTTCTCATAAGTTTTCTAGAAAGAATACACTGTTCCAAGTTAACTTATAATTTGGTAGAAGGGCATGAATATTAACAAGAAATGTCACTATTTAAAGAACTCCTAAATGTGAGAAAGATAAATGGATCAAAGCTATTAAAAAATTTCAAAGCAGCTGAAAATATCAAAGTCACTAGCCTGAGATAAGAAAATTTAAAACTGGATTTTCCTCCTGGGGTGGGTTTGGGGAGCAGTCAGGACTGTGATAACAAAAAGAACATTGTACCAGCAGCCAATCCTCACGTTCTTACTGAGCCTTAGCCATTTACTCACTTGGCTTGAGACAAGTCACATGACTGTACCCAGCCCCAGTAAATTAGATGGATGTATATTCCTTTTCAATTGTAACATTCCTTTTCAATTCTATGTCTATCATTATTTTAAATTGCTATTATAACCTAAATTTCATTTACAATTCTGCTTTCTCTAAAACTAGAAAATTGTGAGTTGGTCCTCCGATGTAATTATTTGCAATCTAGTTGATTGAAATGGATTTTAACCTCAAAATGAAATGCTTTTATTGCCTAACCCTTGACATGCAGTGTAGTAAAATTTCTCATCGGACTGTCAATGAACTGAGCACACACCTAGTCTATCCCCTGAAGACCTATTTATCACTGAACACTAATTTCATCATTCAATAGAAAATGCCATGATTTGAAGCAGTAAATAAATACATTCCATTCCAGCTGTGGGGTTCAATCTTTGCTGAGACTCTTGGCAGAGCTGCATGGCTTTCAGGTTATGCATCACTGTGTTATTATGAATCAATTTATCTCATATACAACCAGTACATTTTCTTATGAACTTGTCTTAATCATCACAGTCCTTTCCCCTGATTCAACCAAGAGGCACCACATTCATCTCTTCTGCCCTTTCTCCTCCCTGGGGAAAACCTGACAGGCAAGCAAAACAGAAGGTCTGATTTCTCTGTCTAATCCCTCTGAGGCTCTATTTCTTTCTCTTTAAAGAGGGATCATTAATATCTGTTGTTTGCATTCAGATAAATACATGCCAACCACATTTTGCCTTTAAATATTTTAGAAAGCTGTGCACTCAACATTGATATTAAAAAATTATATACATTGACTATTTATTTATATTACCTTTTCCAGCAATTCCTATTCATACTGTCATAGCAGAATAGTCATCTAATGCACAGGGACATTTGTTAGGTTCAATTATACCAAAAGAATGTCAAATCTCTATGATGTCATCTAGTCTCAAACAATGATGAATAAGATAAATGACAGAGCTTGGAGCTGTGGGATAGGTTAGTGAGGAATGAACTTGTTGCCAAGCTTTAATGCCTGAGATCAATCCTTAGGACCCACATGGTGTAAGGAGAGAAGAGACTCCTGTATGTTGTCTTTACTATGATCTGTGCACACATCCTGTGGCATACACACACACACACACACACACACACACACACACACACACACACTAAGTAAAATGTAATATAAAAAGCAATTTTAAGACACAGCTTCTATTTTTGTCATATTTCTAGCTATAATTTAATTTTATTCATACAGTTAAGAAATAAAATGTTGCCGGGTGGTGGTGGCGCATGCCTTTAATTCCAGCACTCGAGAGGCAGAGGCAGGAGGATCTCTGTGAGTTCGAGGCCAGCCTGGTCTCCAAAGCAAGTTCCAGGAAAGGCACAAAGCTACTCAGAGAAACCCTGTCTTGAAAAAACAAAACAAAAAGAAATAAAATGTTTATTATAAAAATAATACATATATATGTTTGATTTTTTATTTTTTTCTTATAAATCCTACAAAGGTATCTACAAAGCTCTGAGGCAGCACCAAGGAGAGCAACTACTAATTATGTTAAGAGATATTCCAGGAAAGTTTCACAAGGAAGGCAGTAACTGAAGACTGAAGAAGACACCAAGCAAAGAAGAAATGGGAACTGACAGAAGCAGAATCCATACAAGCAAAACACAAAGGCCATAAACTTAAGAATGGCATGTATCACAAACAGAGGAAATGACAGGTAGATAAAAGTTAATGTATATGTTGAATGGCAAGGCCAGGGATCTTAAATGACCCTTTACAAAACATACCCAAGGAACAAAGTTTGACCCATGAGTATCACTTACCCAATTTCTATGTTTTCTAAATACTGTTGTTGATGGCCTGCAGATAACTAAGTTGGAGATAAAGTTTCAATCAGATAGACTAGAAAGATGTCTTCTTACTGGGAATGACAGCAAGGAAGAAAGATTCTAGATATAGCTAAGGAGAGGATCCCCATAGCACAAGATCAGATAAATGTCAATGAAAAAGTGGAGAGATTAGAAAGAAAGAAATGTTAGAAGTGCCTCTGGTGTATCTTAGGATAGACATGGAGCAAAGCTCATGAGAGAACAAGTGTTGAACTCAGTATTCCTCTTTTATTTGCTTTTTCCATTTCCACATCTATATGATATCCATGTATATATGTGCATATTTTGGCATATATGTGAGCATATGTGTACAGAGTACACATGCATGTATTTGTACTGACATGTGAAGGCCTAAGATTGATCCCAGGAAAACATCACTCTTCCATTATTCCATTATACACTGGTACAGGGTCTTTCAATCAACCCAGAGCTTCCCAGTATGGATACTCTTGCTAGCCAGCTAACTCTGGAGATCCGCTGTCTTCACCTTCCAGGGCTGGAATTCCAGACAGCCTCCTCACTACTGTACATTTACATGGGTTCTGGAGATCTGAGCTACAGTCCACATGTTTGCACAACAAGGTCTTTAACCACTGAGTCATCTCCCCAACCCTAAGTCCATTCATTTCTTAGAAAAAGCACCTGAATTCCAAATGAGGGATGAATGTTAGAAAGACAAGACACGAATTTGAGACATGCCAGTCCCTGAGGAGAGAACAGTAGAGAGATCAGGAGGATACATATGGTAGAATGAGGGAAGTTTAACAGGTGAAGAAAAGAGATAAAGATGAGATCCTCAGGACTGTGGGAGCCAGAGGGGTTGAGGACACCAGGAGAACACAGCCCACAGAATAAACTAGGCAGGGCTCATAGGGGCTCACAAAGACTGAAGCAACAAACACATGAAGAGGCACTAGGTCCTCTGCATATACATTAAGGTTGGGTAGCTTGTGGGACACCTAACAGTGGGAGTTGGGGGTGTCTTTGACCCTTTTGCTTGTACTTAGGACTCTTTTTCCCTTATGAGGTTGTCTCATCCAGCCTTGATATGAGGGTTTGTGCCTAGTTTTATTGTAACTTGTTTTTTTTGTTTGTTTGTTTGTTTGTTTGTTTTTTGGTTTTTCGAGACAGGGTTTCTCTGTGTAGCTTTGCGCCTTTCCTGGGACTCACTTGGTAGCCCAGGCTGGCCTTGAACTCACAGAGATCCACCTGGCTCTGCCTCCCGAGTGCTGGGATTAAAGGCATGCGCTGCCGCCACCACCACCCGGCTTATTGTAACTTGTTATGATATGTTAGGTTGACATCCCTGGGAGGCTTGCTCTTTCTTTTCAAAAGAAAACAGAGGAGTGGATCTAGGGACTGGGAGAAGTGGAGGGAGGGGAAGCTGTGATCAGGATGTAATATATGAGAGAAGAATAAAAAATTTAAGTTAAAAGTGATGTGCTCCTGTAGTTGAATGTTTTCCTGTGTCCTGCCTGGCCCGCAGTGGGAACAAATCTCTCCACTCGTGTCCTGAAGCTGCTTAGTCCCAAATAAACACACAGATGCTTATATTAATTACAAACTATATGGCCGTGGCCTATGGCTCAAGCTTCTTGCCTGCTAGCTCTTAAAACTTGGCCCACTTCTATTAATCTATAAGTTTCCATGTGGCCATGGCTTACTTGTGTTTTCACATTTTCTTGCTTCTCCTGGTGGTGCTGGCATCTCTCTCCCCTCTGCCTTTATTCTTCTGGTCTGTCTCCTTGGATTTTCTCACCTGCCTCTAAGCTGCCTTGCCATAGGCCAATGCAACTTTATTTATTAACCAATGGGAACAACATATATCCACAGTGTACAGAAAGACATCCCAGAGCACTTTCCCTTTTCTATCTCATCAAAAAGGAAGGTTTTAACTCTAACATAGTAAAATTATATATAATAGAAGAGTTATCAAGCAAGAATTACAGATACAATATCTAGTCTATTTGTATTTGGTAAAATTAAAGAAAATATTTTATCATCTGTGCTGTATTTGTGAGTCTAAAGTTTCATATCTAATTTATGTTTTATCATAACCAAAGAAAATTATAATTATCTAGTCTTCAACTACATCAAAGACCCCAGAAGGACATAATATTACCTAAGTAAACAGGAAATGCATTATAAGTAACTTCCAAAATTCTGGAAATAACAGCAACAACTGCCTGCCTGGACAGTCATCCTAAGTTCCTCTGTAATGTTGGGGCATCCATCTTCAGCCTATAGGCCTAGAGTTTTGCACTTGCTTCTCCATGTGTCCTGTAGAATGTCTAGCAATCTCCTCTGTGAAGCAAGAACCTGAAGGATCATCTCGCCTTATCCGGCAAAATTTAGTGGTCATTTTTCCATGTGTCCTGTATGTCCAGTCTATGCAACATTTTGTTAATCAGTCCAGGCAAGAACAGTTTCTTGCCCAAATGGCCAGTTCTGCCAAGAAGAAGATAAACTCCGTATAGAGTGTCATCAATGCCCATCTCCCTCTTTGAAGTAAATGGATGCTGCCAGAAGCAGACGTGTCTCATTGCCCAGGAAAGTCTAAATTTTTAAAACATTTTAAATGCCATATTCTGTAAGTCTTTGAAACATTTGAAGATTACCTATCTAACTGAAATATATCTGTGTATACCTAGAAAACTTAACTAACATGACTATAAGTTTGACTACCATAGAAGACTAATTATTAATCTGTATTTCTTAATTATCCATTACAATTCAAATGAGTTACATAAACATAATACCTTAAACAAGAGTAGAAATATATATACAGTATAACAAAATTAACTTTAAATTTGTAATAAACTAAAATCTATAGCAATATAAAACATTTTAAACAAGTTGTTGCTTTTTAAAAGTAGGTTCAATAATCTGCCCTTTTATTCTATCATATCTATATTATCCCCTTTTCTTTTTTAGAAAGATATTGTATTTATAATCAACCCCCTTTACATAAAAATAAACACTTGTAAACAATATTTTGGGAATTTGGATATAGCTTGTCATACTACTTCCTGCTGGTTAGGGGCACTGTAAATCTTATGGGGATCCCGAGAAAATTAAGAATTATGGTCAAATCCTGACTGGAACAGTCTGTGAGGCTGCATTGTCTGAGCCAGTTGCCTTGAAGCCATTCTGGATGTTGGATCATCTGGGTCATAGTGTCATTGTAGACTTTTCATGGGGTCTTGGCTGATCAAACCATATTAGTCTGGAAACAATCCATAGGTTCTCATCTTCTGTGGAAATAAAAGCAGAACCTCTTTTCCAAAGCAATGTATCCTTAGACACAAACTTTGAAGTCAAGATACCTTTAAAATATACATATTGGTATAACTCAGCAGCCTTTACAATCAAATGTCTTTCTGTAGTTAAAAATCCCAAAGACAATATAATCAACACTCTGTGCTATTTCCATCTTTAAGTGGCTTATTTTTATATTGCTTTTACTGTCTATTTAAAGACTTTATTTTAAAAAATTATTTCTTTATATAACTGTCTATATTCCTTTTCCTCTCTCTTCCAAGCCTACATACATTTTTACACATACAGTAAACTGTTTAGAGTTTTATTCTATCTGAATCTGTCTTTTTGTGAATCTATTGCTTTAAACTGCAGCATGGCTAGGACATAACCAGAAGCCTTGACTGATGACTCCACCCACCTCAGCTTCCCAACATGGCAGAGGTAATTCACCACCAGCTCTGGGAGCCATGCTCTCTGCAGACTCTAGGAGGCAGTGGGTCCACGCCTCCATCCAGCAGCCTGTAGCACAGAAACCTTTTCTTTTTGTTCTTCTATTTTTTTCTGTACTATCAAAAGCTAAATCTACCACATAGTGAGCTGCACAGATTCAAGATGCCACTGTGTACCATGGTAGGAATCTGCCATGCTGCTTAGCTTATGGCAACTGGCAGCCAACTCCATCTTACAGGCAGCTGTTGGGAGACAAGTCTCTATGCTGCTGCTTACATGAGACTGTGAAACTAGGAAGCCCAGTGTGGCCCCGTTTCTGTGTATTCAGAATCTTTATGCTTTTTTAGGTCTATGTGGATCAATGACTAATGGTGAGCACCAAATAAAGCTGGAAGTTTTCTTGTGTCCTGCCCAGTTCTGCAGCTGCTCAGACCCAAGTAAACACACAGCGGCTTATATTAATTACAAACTGGATGGCTTATGGCTCAGGCTTCTTGCCTGCTAGCTCTTATATTTTAAATTAACCATTCTATTAATCTATGTTTTGCCATGGCTTACCAGTCTGCTGGGATGTTGTTCCTTGGGCGGCAGGCTAGCATCTTTCTCCCCTCTACCTTTCTTCTTCCTGTCTGTCTCCTTAGATTTTCCCACCTGTCTCTAAGCTACCTTGCCATAGGCCAATGCAACTTTATTTATTAACCAATGGGAACAACATATATTCACAGCATACAGAAAGACATCCCCAGCATGCTCCTCCATCTCCTTTATGCTGGTATTTTGACTGTCTTGATCCTGTGTAAGCCTTAGCATTAAAGAGATGAGATCCTGAGAAATCCTAGATAAGAGAACACTGAAAGATCCTGAGCTCCTGAGACAGAAGAGAAGAATGAGAAAAGAGAGTGAAGAGACAAAGATGTTCAACAGAGTCATCACATGACAAAAAGCAGTGAGAAAAATGTTTATTTAGGGTGGACTATTCCATTTCAATGGACTAGTTCCAGAAACATACATTGAAGAAAGTAGAGTGCTTTAGTCACCTTGTGTGTCCATCTACAGCAAAACCCATCCCCTTTGCTTCCTTAGCCATATAGAATATGACTAAAGGTATAATCTATAATAGCTGGAAACAGCTCTGAGACAAAAGCTAGAAATGAGTCCCAGAGGATGTGCTGAGGAGGCTGCCATGGTCAGGGGATGAAAGTCAGCTGTGTGGAAGGAAACAGCTCAGAAAACAGGAATTTCTGAGTGCAGGAAGGTCAAGGATTGTAGTAGGACAAGCCCATAGGGTCAAGGAAATTGCCTCAAACCAATTCCAGGGCAGGCACATAACTTATTTCCTTATAAGCCTACCTGGAGTCTGCCTGAGGGTCTAGTAAGAGGCACTGTTGGAGTTCCAGATCACTGTCAGAGTTCCTTATTGTAATCAGCCAATGAGGGACAACCATGCAATGCCACCATATTGGGACACAAGCTGGGTTTAGGGAGGAGGGTATATAAGGCCTTCCCCATTATTGAATAAATGAGTCTGCTGTTTGCCTTTCACCTGACTCCCAGTGTCTGTGTCATTGATGTCGTGCCTTCTCACCCCTTCCCTCTAGGGAGCTGTTAGGACCAAACAACATAAGACCAAGTGAATGGATCCTGACACTAAGCCTGAGGGAAGCAACCTAGAAGAGGGGCTGGGAGCCCAGAGACCAGGTAAAGGAAGGTTGTTAAGTGCTTTTAAATAAGGACAGTGATGGTGGACAGATTTTGCAATGATTCATTCAAGTGGTTTATAAGTAAATGAAGAAGATTCTTCAAATAAAAGAAGTGCTTTCAAAGGTGACTTGCTCACTGGGATGTAGCTCTAAGGCTAAATGTACTCAAGCTTTAGTCACTCAATGAGAGGCAATGTGAAGGATGAGCCTCAGCCTTACTATTCATCTCCAAAAAGTGTCCTTGCTTAGCAAGGAGCAATGCTTTGAGACGTAAAGATAAATGAATTATATTGTAACTACAATTTTATGAAAGACCAGTGACTGACACCCTAGCTTCTTTAAAAAAATAAACAACAAACTGTGGTGGTATTGTGTTCCTCAAAATATTGTGTACCTTAATAAACTTATCTGGGGTCAGAGAACAGAAAAGTCACAAGATACTTAGGCTAGAAAATGTTAGCACACAGCCGGGAGTTGGTGGCGCACACCTTTAATCCCAGCACTCGGGAGGCAGAGCCAGGCGGATCTCTGTGAGTTCGAGGCCAGCCTGGGCTACCAAGTGAGTTCCAGGAGAGGCGCAAAGCTACACAGAGAAACCCTGTCTCGAAAGAAAAAAAAAAAAAGAAAATGTTAGCACACCCCTTTAATCCTAGCATTCCAGGGACAGAAATCCCTCTGGACCTCTGTGAGTTCAAGACCGCATTGGAAACAGCCAGGCATGGTGACTCATGCCTTTAATCCCAGAAAGCAGCCTTTAATCCCAGGGAGTGGTGGTAGAAAGCAGAAAGGTTTATAAGGCGTGAGGACCAGAAACTGGAAGCATTTGGCTGGTTAAGCATTTGGCCTGGTTAAGCATTCAGGCTTTGGAGCAACACAGTTCAGCTGAGATTCATTCTGGATGAGGACTCAGAGGCTTCCAGTCTGAGGAAACAGGACCAGCTGAGGAATTGGCAAGGCGAGATAGCTGTGGCTTGTTCTGTCTCTCTGACCATTCAGCATTTCACCCCAACAACTGGCCCCAGGTTTGATTTTATTAATAAGACTCTCTAAGATTCATGCTACAACAAACCCTTTGGTAACATAAATTAAAACTGAAAAGAGCCCCTCATCATGTGGGCCACCTTCAACCTTCCTCCTGCTCCTTCCCCTTTGTTTGGCTGTACTTAATTCCCTGAAGCCTTAGTCTCATAGTCTCTCTTTCAGATCTGCGTCCCTGCACTTGATCTCTACCTGGGTAGTACTTACAAACAGATCCTTCAAATCAAAACACTTCCTTCAGGAAATATTTCTGAATCTTCACCACTAAGTCTATACACAATAGGTATGGACTTCTATACCTGAATCAGTAGTTTCCAAACTGTGAGCATGCTGCATCCATTCTCCAAATGCCATTCAACCAACAGCTATGGGCAAAACAGAGTAAGTCAAAGAGGAGAAGAGCAAATGACCAGAAGCCAAGGAGGTTTGGGATAAGTCAGGGAGTGAAATCTACTTCTCTCATTCAGAGAAAGGGTAAGGGATCATTGTGAGAAAATAGCCCTCTGGATTTTTGCAGAGTATCCAGAGGTAAGAACGGTGTCATGGGAGGCTGCCAGCAAGCTTTTTCCATGCTCAACAAGAGAATTTGCTGGAAGCCCTTCCCATTCTTTCTGACACAAATTGATTTGCAAAAATAGAAATCCACTTAGTCTTGTAACTGATATTGTTTGGAGATTCCCAGTAGAGTGAGATAATTTTTAAGGGATTGTTACTGCTTTTATAAGTTCAGTGAGGCTTGCCTGAGAACAACAAATACTGAGATGGTGATGAGAGACTACCTCCCTCTAGTAGTTATACTAGAATCTTGAAAATAGTGCTTTCTCCCAGCTATGGGATGTGGACTCAGCCTTTTTCTGTTACTCGTCACCACATCATTTTTATTTTCAAGCCATATCAATCATACAATCACACAAATTAAGAACCAAGGATAATACTAAATATAGTGTAACTATTTTAAGCAAACTTTTATACTTCCTTAAAGAAATTTGAGGCAATAGTAGAGGCAGACTCTATAGCAATTCACAGTAATGGACTACAGTGTTTAGCCAGAGAGACAGAAATTGCTAGTAACATTAAAAATTCAGTCCTGGGACTTGGAGATTTTTACTGCATTTCCTAAACTCACTCTCCAGTGACTGAAATGTGAAGATCAATGGTTGGCACAAATAGTATCATTTTCACCCTCCTCTGGAAATTAACCAGCTCAGAACTGATAAAGCCCATAATTTAACACACAGGGCAAATTGCTAAAGCACTTAGCCAGTGAGGTACTAATCTTCCTTTCCCATGAACTTGAACTGACTCCTGACAGCAAAATCAATTGAAGAGATTTACCCCAGGGACAGCTTCTAAAAAGCAGTGTAATCAGGAGATAAGGGAATAGATGTGGAGAGCTGTCACAACCCTCTGCCAACCAGCCACTAGCTTCCCATAGCCTGAGCCTGCAGGTGTAAGCCTTCTCCCAAAGGTCCCACTGAACTCAAGGTATTTAGAGGTTAAAAAACCTTTTCCCATACTGATGAAATCTTGTCACCTGAAACACTTGAGGTCAAGCAAATTTACCACCCTGGTTCCCAGGGGCAGCTACAGAACTGTAGATAACAACCTTACAAAATGCTTTGAGCTTCCTGCTCCATCTACTTGATGTCTGATAAGTTTGTAAGTGTCCATGGCTTCTTAAAATGGAGTGTCGGCTTTAAACTCATGACAGTTCCAGAAATTCAATATTTTAATCTTAAGAAATTTCCATTAAAAGCAAATAACCATTTGTTGCTTAAACTCACAAAAAAAAATGGGTATAGCTTCGTTGCCCCACTGCTGACTGCTGTCTTGCAATATTGCCACCACTATCCATTCCACAGAATATACTGGTATGCAGCAGAAAAGACAAATATTTGTTAGTGTGAATCATTGCTA
Source organism: Peromyscus eremicus (assembly GCF_949786415.1). NCBI lineage: Eukaryota > Metazoa > Chordata > Mammalia > Rodentia > Cricetidae > Peromyscus > Peromyscus eremicus. Next base: position 20,791,206 of record NC_081421.1, on the reverse strand, counting down.
CACAGTTTTGTAGCAATATAGCCATGGCATATACTCACCCTCCGAAGATGAAGTTTCCTTACCCATATCTTATACTGACTGTCCCTAATGATTGCTACCAAGATTGAATGGGAAAATATGAAAAAGATATCAAAGCCGGGCGGCGGCGGCGGCGGCGGCGGCGGCGGCGGCGGCGGCGGCGGCGGCGGCGGCACACGCCTTTAATCCCAGCACTCGGGAGGCAGAGCCAGGCGGATCTCTGTGAGTTCGAGGCCAGCCTGGTCTCCAAAGCAAGTTCCAGGAAAGGCGCAAAGCTACACAGAGAAACCCTGTCTCGAAAAACCAAAAAAAAAAAAAAATATATCAAATATCACCTATGGTACAAAAAACATAAACACCATTCTCCTGCATACTTTTATGCCTTTTTTAATTTTTTTATTTTCCTGTGTATATGTGTGTATATAGTTTGCATATGTGTGCACATTTTTTTAATTGTGGGTGGGCACATACATGTAAATGCATATGGAAATAGGAGGTTGACATTGGAAATCACCTTCTATCACTCTTCTACCTGACCAATCAAGGCAGAGTCTCTTCATCAAATCCGGAGCTCACCAATGTGGCTAGCTTCGATAGCCAGCTTGCTCTGGGATCTACTCCCTCCACCTTCACAGGCTGGAACTATCCATGGGCCACCACATCCTCCAGGTATTTATGTGGGTGCTGATGAACCAAACTGTTCTCACACTGACAGGTTAAGCACTTTAACCACCAACCTGTCCTCCCTGTATGCTTCTTCTCATGAGTATTTGGTCCAAATGTTGAATAGTTGTGCTTCTTGCTAGTGTTATAGTGACATCAGGAAATCATACCTGCCTCAAAGGGGAATTATTATCATCCTCCCCAGATGTGTGTTTAAACAGCCCACAAGTCACAAACCCTTCTCCAACCTGTCTTCTCCTCCTGCTTCTCTCTGCTTATGCCTACTACTACTGATTCTATCCTGCCTTCGAGCCAAATGAGTTTCTAAATTTATTCATTTATGAGAGAAAGATTTTAATGTATTTGTTAGAGGTTATGATATCCAAAGTGAAATTATAACTATACTGTAAAGTTGATGTTTATAAAGGCTGTGCACATTTATAGAAAGTTAAACCAATGACCAGGTGTTCAAACTATGAATTGAAATATTCACCAGGATTCCCTGAAATTGTGTCTCCAAACTTCTGCCAAGCAGATGGTCAAAACTTATCCATCACACCAGAACACAAACCTCAAAATCTGCAGACAATCTGGAGACCTGTGCTGTAAAGTCTTGAGTTTGAAAGAAGAAAGACATTTTCAGGGAGACTGGAAAGCCATCAGAAAACACCTGGATGTGGGCCAAGGGAAAGCCAGGGAGGGGAGATGTTGAATACGCTCCCTATTACATTGTAGCAGTGCTTTGGGGTTAAAACATAATTATCTTTGGATTGGATTCATGGAAAATTAGCCTCTTTGAAGTCAAGGAAACTAAAAACAACTTTACAGAATGCTAAAAAAAACTTGTAAAAAACAGTTTAAATGTGACCTAGTAATCCAAACTCAAGTGCCTGCATTAACTTCCCAAGAAAGGGTGCCTCAGTTCTGAAACACCCCAGATGACCTGAAACTTAAATTACATGGCTGCCAGTTCAGATGACTCTGGCCACTAGAAAATTCTCCTGTATCTAACTAGAGGTGATAATCATAATTGAGAATTAAGGCAGTCCCCAATACACAAATATCATGTATTTTCTTTCAGTTGCATTTCCTGGATTTTATGCAAATATATAAAATTGTGTATTCACAGACAACATGAAAGTAGAAGAGTCTCTGTCTAGAAGAGAAATGAGATTAATAGGAGGCGGGACAAGAGAAGATAATACAAGAGCCTGCAGTATATATTTACATGAAATGGTTAAAGAATTTTTTAGTTTTTATTTTACATTTATTTATTTCTGTGAGGAACACAGGTACCATGGTGCATGCGTGGCAGTCTGAAGACAACTTTCAGGAGTCAGTTCTCTGCTACTATGTAAGTCTCATGGATTGAACTCAGGACATCAGGCTTACCAGAAAGCATCTTTTTCCACTGTGCCCTCTCAATAGCCCCTTTATGGGTAATTTCATAAACACAATAAAAGTATGTTCTAAATACAAGGAAAAAATTGAATCCATTCATATCTTCAGCCAATTTTGTCCCTTGACGTGCTAGTTCTGGAATGTTACTACTCAAGGTTCAACAGAAAGTCTAATTATATATTTCCATGTACAACCCTTCAAATTTCAGAAAAAGATTACCACAGAAGCTAAGCTTTCTCATTTTGAGACTGTGGTGGTTAATCTTCATTATCAACTTGACAAGAACTATACACACCTCAGCATGTGTGTAAGAACATCGCCAGAGAGGTTTAACTAAAGAGGGATGGTCCACCCTAAATGTGGGCAGTACCATCCTATGGGCTGAGGTCCTAGAATGGATGAAGTAGAAAAGGAGCTGAGTACCAGCATTCATTTCTCTCTACTTCCTGACTGCAGATACAGTTTGACCCAAACACCCCTGCACCCATGCCTTGACCGCTAATGGACTGCATCCCTTTGAACTATAGTCTAAATAAACCTCTGCTTCACAAAGCTGTTTCTGCCACTGTTTTCTCACAGCAATGAGAAAAGTAGCTAATACAGATTCTTTCCAATCCAAGTCTTACATGGCATAGTTTATCTGTCTCTCATTCCTTGGCATTTGGGTGCACCTAAACCCTATAAAGTAGTTCACTGAGGAAGAGAAATAAGGTACCATGAGCATGGCCTTTCTGGACACTCATATGTATTTATATAACACTGAATTGTAGCCCCCTTTGCTTTGAAAGGCTCATAATACTGTTGGCCAGTTGTGAACTTATCTAAATGCAGTATCTTTTCTTTTAGAGGACAGCTTTTAAAATTAAATAATGAAGGAGGGGCCATGGAAAGGACTGAGTGGATATAAGCTTGGTGACATAAATTTAATCCCAAAAATCCATGAAGCATGTGGGGGGAACAGATGTAGTGACAAGCATCTCTAATTCCAGCACTTCTCTGACAAGATGGGGGACAAGGCCAGAAGAATTGCCTGTAAGTTATGGAACTCTGGCCTGGAGTGCACAGCATGGCAACAGAACAAGAGAGACCCTGCCCAGATACAGTGGATGAGAGTAGTTCTCTGACCTCCGCACATGTACACACTCTCACACAAACATGCACATACATGCAAGAAAGTAAATAATAAAAAATTTAAAGGATGACTGATATAGATATGATAGGATGAAAGGGTAGATTAATGAACCTACCTTTAAAGAGCAACAACTGGTTTGAAATGTTTTACATTGGTATAGATTTTAGTTTATTGATATAAATTTAATTTTGTTATAGTGTGTGTATATTTCTACTCTTGTTTAAAGTATTATGTTTGTACAGCTCATTTAAAATTGTGATGGATAATTATGAAATAGATTAATAATTAGTCATCTATGATAATCATACTTGTAGCCATATTAGTTAAGTTTTCTAGGTATACATAGATATATTTCAGATAGACAGGTAATCTTCAAATACTTTAAAGACCTACAAAATATGACATTTTAAATGTTTTAAAATTTTTTGACTTTCTGTACAATGAGACATGTCTGCTACTGGCAGTACCAATTTACTTCAGTGAGGAGGGTGGGCATTGAAGACACTCTATATGGAGTTTATCTTCTTCTTGGCAAAAGTAGCCATTTGGGCAAGAAACTGTTCTTGCCTGGACTGCTTGATTGACTGGACATGCAGGACCCATAGGAAGGTGACCACTGAACTTTGCTTGGCAAAATGGTCCTTGAGGTTCCCGCTTCACAGAGGAAACTGCCAGACATTCTACAGGACACAGAGAAAAATGATTGGGAGACTCTAGGCCTGTGAGTTGAAGACAGATGCCCCAACTTTACAAAAAAACTTTCCAGGCTGCCAGCTGTCTCTGTCTACTCTCACAAGACTCCCGAAAGTTGCTTGCATCCTTCTCCCATTTCTCAGGTAATATTATATCCTTCTGAGGTCTTTGATGTAGTTAAGACTAGATAGTTATAATTTTCCTTAGTTATGATAAAAGATAAGTTAGATATAAAACCTTAGACTCACAAATATAGGATAGATAGGATATCTTCTTTAATTTTGCCAAATAGACTAGATATTATAAATAGACTAGATATTGTAACTGTAATTCTTGCTTGATAATTGTTTTGTTATATGTAATTTTACTGTGTGAAAGTTAGCAAGAAGCCTGCCACAGCCATACAGTTTGTAAGAAATATAAGTCTCTGTGTGTTTACTTGGTTGGGTCTGAGCAGCTGCAGTATGGGCGGGTGAGAGATATTTGTACTGACCATGGGCCAAGCAGGACCAGAAAAACTCCAGCTACAAATGACATATTTATTGGTATTTAATTTCAATATATTGAACTGAATTTCTCCTTTAGCTAGTAAGTATGATTTAATTAATGATATTGTTATAAACAACTTAGACAAACAGACTCCATATAGCTTTAAGTCATTGACAAAAGTATCGAAAATTAGAAGATTAAATGTAGAAATTGAGTCTTCAAAAATGTTTCAGTCAATAAAGTACTTGCCTGGAAGTCTGAGAACCTGAATCTGATCCTCAGTACCAAGATCTTAAATGTTGGGCACAATAAAGCACTTGTAGTCCCAGTGCCAGGCTGGCAGAGACATGCAGCCCCCTGGGGCTGAATGGCCAGCCCAGCCTAGCCTATTGGCAAACTCCATGTTCAGTAAGAGATTTTGTTAACAAAAATAAGGTGCACAATACCCAGGAATGACACCCAAGTTTGTCCTCTGGTCTACATAGCATACATGAGCATGCATCATGAATGAACTCACACACAGTTCTCTCCAATTGTATAGAAGTCCATTATTTCAATAATGTTTCAAATCCAATCTGTGTGCCCACACCCTGTCCACAATTTAGGATAGCTTGCCAAATCCCTTGAGTCGCCTCAAACACATAGTATCATTTTTGTTATGCTTTCTTGATAAGTGAGGACATTCCTCCAAAGAAAGCATTCAGGTCTTAATGTGACACTGTGTGGATTTTGGTATGATGCCATAATCATTTCCACTTTGACAAGAACATGAAATTTTGCTTAATAAATCAATTAATCTAGTCACATTTAAAAGTGTTCTTTTCATTTCTAAATAAAAACTAAAATATAGTTGAAATTGTGTATCCCATCTTATATTAAAATTACCAGCAAAAAAGTATGGGAAGGTGGCTATAGCTGAATAGGTATGGTCAAATATCAAGAGGAATGAATGTCATGCTCAGAGAGACAATTTATTTTTTTCTACAACATTTAGGATAATTATCTGACTTCTATATGATGCACATTGGCTCAGTTTCTACAGGATCTCTGCAATAACAAACAGCAGTTCAATTAATTTGTTTGAAATTTCTGCGTAGTGTAAAATCTACTTCATAAGATTGAACTCTGAACTGGTAATGTTCTCACATTCTTAATTGCATTATGTTTGCATTCTAACATCACCATTCTTAGAACAAAAAACCATGTATAATAAAAAAAATGACTCACAGAAATCTACTAGGTGGTTTACAGTAAAACAGATCTTGCTCTCTGGTGTTGACGTTCTACCTCCAGTATTTCTCTTGTTCTGATATAATGGAGAAATTGTCTAATTGTCAGTGGTACCCTCTGTCTGTGCATGGCTAAACCATCACATGTACCTTTTCTGGTGATCTGTGATTTCTCTCAAGATCAGCATTCTCGGATGATCCCTCTATCATACAGTTTTCATTTTGTCATAGAATTACACCTGATTTGTATGCATTGGATGGTTGGTAATACAAAGAATCTGAATTATATTTGTAAGAACATCTCAAGCCTAATTGGCATGCTTACATTAAAATGGAGTGCCTTGGCATTTGGGGAGGTGGCTCAGCAGGAAAGTGCCTGCTACATAAAATGTAATGAACTGAGTTTAGATCTCCAGCACCATGAAAACTGGACATGGTAGTACCTGACTATTAAGTCTATCACCAGGGCTGGCTTTACTCTGTGCCTATATATTTTCTCAGCATTCCTGCTAAGGAGTAGATGCCACAGTCCTGGTATCTCCAATGTTTTCAGGTCACCACTATAATGTTCAACCTTCAGAACTTTATGCAGGGCCTGCCCAGGGCATCCTTGCAGGCCTCACATTGGCTGGCCTCAGCAGCTCTCTAGAACTATATTATCTTACATGCCTACAAACCAGTACCATGTGGATAACACTACCAAGTCCTGTTGCCAGCTCAGGATGGAGACTGTCCTCTTGGACCACAATGGTGTTGTTTGTTTCTCAACAATACATTCTTAGTGAATCCAAAGTTTTACACTTAACTTAACTTTCTATCATAACTAAGGAAAACAACAACTATTACTATTGTCTTCAACTCTATCAAAGACCCAGAAGGATGTAATGTGATCTAACAACAGAGGCATTTCACTGGCTAGACAGCCATCCCAAATTCCTCTGCAATGTTGGGGCATGCATCTTTAGCCTACAGGCCTATAGTATCTGGCAGACTTTTCTATGAATCAGGAATTTTGGACTGTCGTGCCTTTTTTTGGCAAAGTTCATCAGTCACTTTCCTCTGTGTCCTGCAGAATGTCTCGTAGTTTCTTCTGTGAAGCAGGAATTTTAAAGGACTGTCCTGCCTTATTTTGGCAAAGTTCAGCAGTATTTTTCCTGTGTGCCCTGTATGTCCAGTCTGCACAGCACATTGTTAGCAGTCAAAGGCAACATCAATTCCTTTGACTAGTGGCTAACCTTGCCACAATGAAAGCAAACTTCATAAGGAGTTTCTTCAATGACCATCATCTCTGAAGTAAATTAGTGCTGGCAGGAAAAGATGTGTCTCATTGTCATGAAAAACCTTAAGTTGGCAAAACATTTTAAGTGCCATATTCTATAGGTCTTTGAAAGGTTTGAAGACTATCTATCTATCTAAAATATATTTCTATATGATCTTGAAAACATACCTAACATATCTACAAATTTGATTGTTGTGAATGACTAACCATTAACCTATGTTTCCTGATTATCCTATATAACTTACAACAATAGCTTTCAAAAACTAGAACTTCATCTAATATTTCCAAATGAACTGCATAGAATACCACAAACAAAAATAGAAAAATATATACAATATGCTGTAACAAACATAACCTTAAATCTCTATCAATATACAAAAGTCCTTTAAACAAGAGTAGAAACATATACAGTGTAACAAAAATAACTTTAAATTTGTATCAATATTCTCCTAAATGATAACCAATATACATAACCCACCAAATAACCAAAAATCACCCACACCCCCCAACTCTTGGGAATGTAGGCATAGTTTTCTCCATACTTCTTCCTGCTGTCTGTAGATCCTTAAAGCATCTTTAGGGTCCCAGAGAGAAAATTTGAGATAATGGCCAAGACCTGAGAAGAATAACAGTAATCTCTGCTGATAGATATTGCCTGTCAAGACTTAGGAGGTCTTGCCTGATCAAACCTGATCTGTATTAACCCTGAAGGAATCCGCAGCCTCTCATCTCCTGTGGGAACAAAACTCCAAAGCATTTTTGATTTCCATTTGACAAATATATTTTTTGACTTCTTCCTTAAAATTAAGGCATTCTTAAAATATCTAGATTGGTTCAATTTTGCAGCCCTGTTCACAATCCTATGTGTCCTGGCAGCTGTCTTTTGCTCTTCATCATTCAAAAAGTTCAAAATCAGCACAATAACATACAGGATCCACATTTCTTGAGTATTTCCCATCTCTACGTGGTTCATTCTGTTCTACATTACTTCACTTCTCTCTCCAAAAACTTTATTTTTAAACTATTCATTTTCTTTCCATGACTATACCCTTTTTCTTTTCTTAAGCCTACACACATTATTAAACACACTGGAGCCTGTTTAGGGGTTTTACTCTGTCTGGACTTCTTTTACTGCCTATCTCTAGTCTTTTTTGACCATGTGAGCAAAAAACTGCTCACCTACACCTGGATTCTCCAAGTACAGCTCTCAGCTGGCTCTGCCCACTTCTCAGGTGTGGTGATACTTTGTTATACTCTAATAAAATGTGCCTAAAAATCAAAGGACAGAGACAGCCACTAGATTAAACATAGAGGTCAGGCAGTGGTGACACACACCTTTAATCTCAGCACTTGAGATCTCATGCCTTTCATACCAGTATTTAGGAAGCACACATGCCATTAATGCCAGCACTAGGAGACAGGACGTAATATGGCTGTGTAGAGAAAGGCATATAAAGTGTAAGAAGACAGGAACTCAAGACCCTTTCAGCTGAGGACTCAGAGGCATTTAGTCTGAGGATTCATGGAGACAGGATCTTTCCCTTTGGGCTGAGGAGCTGGTGAGGTGAGAAGTGGATGTGGCATGTTTCCTCTGATTTTTCAGCATTTACCCCAATATCTGGCTCCAGATTTTTATTATAAGACCATTTAGGATTTGTGAAACACTTGAGCTGTGAAAGCGAAGCTTGGCAGGCATTTTTACTTAGTTTTTTTCTTCCTACTTAACGTACTAGCTGCTCAAGGGCTCACTGACTAATAGAAACTGTCTGCTCGAAACTCTTAAAGGAGCTGTATCCTATTCCTGTTTGTTTGCTTGCTTGCTTGCTTGCTTGCTTGCTTGTTTTTGAGACAGGGTTTCTCTGTGTAGTTTTGGTGCCTGTACTGAATCTTGCTCTGTAGACCAGGCTGGCCTCAAACTCACAGAGATCTACGTGGCTCTGCCTCCTGAGTGCTGGGATTAAAGGCATGAACCACAGCTGCCCAACTCATATTCTTACTTATAAGTGCCTAACCTTAGATTGACGGGTTTCTTGCCAGCTTTCCTTAACTTAAATTATCCCATCTATCTTTGACCTCGGGGCTTTTCCCATTCTCTTCCTTCTGTAAATCTTACTCTTACTCTGTGGCTTACTGTGCAGCTGGGTGGCTGGCCCCTGGAGTCCTCCTACATCTCTGGCTCCTTCCCCTAGATTTCTCTTTCAAATATTCTCTCAGCCTGCCAGCCACAACTGTTATTTCTCCTGCCTTGCCATTGGCCATTCAGTTCTGTACTAGATTGTCAGGTGTTTCAGACAAGTACAGTAACATAGCTTCACAGAGTTAAACAAATACAACATAAACAAAAGCAACACACCTTAAAATAATATTCTACTACACATTGGCCTCTGTGTGCTAACCATGGGGAAATAATTTTCCAGGCAGTCAATTCTGAGCAGAGAACGCCTTCAGTGGCATTCTCAGTTTAAACTCTTTTTTTCCAAGGGAGTTGGTATTTTCACAAAATGGGGCCTTGAGTGTGTAGAGGCTGGCTCCCAGGGCCCTGTCCTGTTGCTTGAGTGTAGAATAAATGTTTCTCTTTAATAATGTTATTCTAACCATCACAGAGGCTTTGACTGCACTCTTCTTCCTCAAACTTTAAACTTTGCACATGAACTTTTCCTCACATAACTCCACATTTTCTTATCTTCCTGCTCTATTTTTTGATGTCTCTCATCAAGGACCTGGATGGGAACAGTCAACAGTAACCTGACATGCTGAGTGCTGTCCTTCTTGAAATTTTCTCCACTAATTAGTTGATTTATTTTAAGTTCAACTTTGCTCAAGCTCAAGATGCTGACAGAATATAGTCAGATTCTTTTGCAAAACTGTATGTGAATGGTTCCTGTACCAGTACCTGAGAGGGTCCTGTTCTTTTCTGACACTCCATGAGCCCAGCCTCCACTGTCTGCCTTTCTCTCCTCGTTATTTTCTTCTGTGTTCCACCAGAATTGCCCATTAATCTCTGCCTGTAGTATTCAAGAGATTTTTAGTCAAAAGTTGTAAACTCTTCCAAATTCCTCTCAGGAACCAATTCCAATGGCCTAAGAACAGATTCATCAGATTTATCACAGCCATAGTCTACCTCTATGTAAAATATTCTATATTACTTACATGTCTCATTTCCAGGACAAAAATACATGGTAATAGCAACTTATAAAAGGAAGGGTTTATTTTGGCTTACAACTTGAAGGTGTAGTCCATTGCAATAGGGTAGGCAGCAGGAAAAGTTTCCTACAACATTACATCTGTAGCCCAGAAACTAAGCAAGTTAAACAATGGTGGTTAGCTTTCTTTCTTTCTTTTTCTTCCTGAGCCTCCCATCATGGCATGATGATTCCTACTTTTAAGATGGTTCTTCTCATATCTGTCTGTTGCACAGACACACCCTAGAAGCTTGTCTCCTTTGAGATTGTAATTCCTCTCAAGTTGACAATAAATATTAAACATCACACATAAAATTTTCTCATCCTTCATGAAACTTGAAGAATATTTTATTCTTTTTTCTATTTTCCTTTGCCATAGCCTCTGGTCTCTTTGATGTACAATTACTTCTGTCACCTCTTATAACAAATGTCTGCCTTGCTTTCTTAGAAAATTGGGAATCAACCTCCCCCAAAACCCAGCTATACCATTCTTGGGCATATACCCAAGGAATGCTCAATCATACCACAAGAGCACTTGTTCAGCTATGTTCATATCAGCATTGTTTTTAATAGCCAGAACCTGGAAACAACCTAGATGCCCTTCAACTGAAGAATGGATAAACAAAATGTGGTACATATACGCAATGGAATACTACTCAGCAGAGAAAAACAATGATATCATGAGGTTTGCAGGCAAATGGATGGATCTAGAAAAAAATCATCCTGAGTGAGGTAACCCAGACTCAGAAAGACAAACATGGTATGTGCTCACTCGTAGGAGGATACTAGATATGGAACAAGGATGACTGGACTGCTATTCACAACACCAGGGAGGCTACCTGGAAAACAGGAGGACACGGGGATCGCCCAATGACAAAGAAATGGATGAGATCTACATGAACAGTCTGGACATGAGTGGGGGTAATGAAGGGCGAGGGTCAAGGGAAAGAGAGCTTAGGGGAGCAGGAGATCCCAGCTGGAACAAGAACAGAGAGGGAGAACAAGGAATAGGAGATCATGGTAAATGAAGACCACATGAGAATAGGAAGAAACAAAGTGCTAGAGAGGCTAGAAATCCACAAAGATACCCCCACAACAGACTGCTGGCAATGGTCGAGAGACAGCCCGAACTGACCTACTCTGGTGATGGGATGGCCAAACACCCTAATTGTCGTGCTAGAAACCCCATCCAATGACTGAGGGAACTGGATGCAGAGATCCAAGGCCAGGCCCCAGGTGGAGCTCCAGGAGTCCAATTGGCGAGAAAGAGGAGGGTTTATATGAGTGAGAATTGTTGAGACCAAGGTTGGATAAAGCACAGGGACAAATAGCCAAACGAATGGAAACACATGAACTATGAACCAATGGCTGAGGGGCCCCCAACTGGATCAGGCCCTCTGAATAGGTGAGACAGTTGATTGGCTTGATCTGTTTGGGAGGCATCCAGGCAGTGGGACTGGGACCTGTGCTCAGTGCATGAGTTGGCTGTTTGAAACCTGGGTATTATGCAAGGACACGTGGCTCATTCTGGGAGGAGGGGACTGGACCTGTCTGGACTGAGTCTACCAGGTTGATCTCAATCCTCAGAGGAGTCTTTACCCTGGAGGAGATGAGAATGGGGTGTGGGCTGGGGGGAAGTGGAGGAGGGTGGGAGGGGAGAGAACAAGGGAATTTGTGGTTGATATGTAGAATTAAATTATATTATAAAATAAAATTTTTTTTTAAAAGTCTGCCTTTTTAAAGATAGTCTTACCATTTTCCAAGTGTGTTTCACATCTCAGTCTTAACAGTCATTGTGAAATCATATAATCATTTTGCCACATATTCAGATCTCTCTGTGTCTTATTCATTTCTCGTATTCTAAAAACGTGAAAACCTCAAGTTTGACTTTCAGTGGCATTAGTGATTTTTCTTGTTAAATCCATGAACATTTCCCATATCCCCTATTGTTGTTTGCATTTTCCAAAGTCAAAGCCTATACTGGATTTCATGGTTGTCTTCTTCTGCTTCATATTCAATTTAAATCAAGTCTATCATTCTGGGATCTGAATTAATGACTGAATACTATATTTTAGCCATACCATCTCCTTTGCCATCCATTCTACCTCATTGCTTTATCCTTTTGATGGAAAAGTACTTGCCAAGCATGTGCAAGATTCTGAGTTCTACCAGGAACATGACAAAGCAATGTTAAAAACCCTATTCCATAGATTTATCCAATAGATGTGTACTAACAATGTACTTATACCATGTGCTTTGGTAACAATTACAGTTATAGTAATGGGGACATAGATAATATCCTTACTTTTTTTGATATTTCAAGACAGAGTTTCTCTGTGTAGCCCTGTCTGTACTGGAACTCACTGTGTAGACCAGGCTGGCCTAGAAATCAGAGATCTACCTGCCTCTGCCTCCTGAGTGCTGGGATTAAAAGTGTGTGCCACCCCCACCAGCTTGTCTTCAGTTTTTAATAGATGAAATCAAATAAGAAAGCAGGTTATTTAAATGTTTTCTATGGTTCCCTCCTCAAGCAGAAATATCTACCACATAATTCTATAACTTCTATGTCATTATTTCCCATAAGTCTTCTAACAGACATAACCTCTCATAATTCATCAGAATAATACAAAGATTAATGGCATTTGATATATTTATGACAACTCTGTGTCACATCTCATCTGCATTCTCCAGGAGAACAGAGTAATGTACAATTTACTATGTCAGAGCTGCAAACACTACTCCACAAACTTTCTATGACTCCATGGCCCAAATACAACAAATAGCCATAAAATATCTCTATATACCCATCTTTGCCTTTCTGTCTTTCAAATTCATGAACCCTTTTTCAATAATTGTTTATATATATATATATATATATGTGTGTGTGTGTGTGTGTGTGTATGTATGTATATATACATATATATTGATTTATGATACATAGATATATAGATATATATATATACACATACATTCTCAAATATATAAATACAGCCTGCTCAGAGTTGAAGTCTCTTTTGTTGAATGAGTCTTAGACCCAAATAAAGAGCTGTTGGGCCAGGTGGTGGTGGCACATATCTTTAATCTCAGCATTTGGGAGGCAGAGGCAGGCAGATATCTGAGAGTTCAAGGTAAGCCTGGTCTACAGAGCTAGTTTCAGGACAGCCAATGCTACTCAAAGAAACCCTGTCATAGAAAATAAAAGAGCTGTTGGTTATCAGCAAAGTACACATGCCACTACTGTACCTTTAGGACTATTGTTGTGGTTCATAAGTGTCATACCAGAGTAGGACTGTTGGTAGCTTCTCTCCTTTGGAATCTTGCATGGTACCTTCTGGTACCGTGAAGGCTAGTCCTCAGAGAGAAGGCTTTCAGGTCAGTTTCAGTTCAGAGGCCCGAGTGCATGGTGTCTTCAGCAATGGAGACCTACCTCCCACATATAGGGGCAACCAAAGGCAGTAGCTATATCCTCTAATGGTTTGGAAGTCTCTTGGACATTCTTAACCAACAACTAAAAGGAAGGCTTCTTATGCTTGGGGTTTGGTGTCTGTTAGACAGTCTACGGCTCTTGGAGGGAGCATTGTCAGTCCAGATAAGAAAGTTTCATTTAAACTTCATGTATATTTATATACCAACTTATCTATATTCCAGGCACTTTGGGGGATATAGTTAATAATATGATTCCTTATGACTTTTTCAGATAGTCTTACTGTTATTTTACCCTCCTTCTTCTGTATTTATATCTCTCCTTTTTCCTAATTAGGGCCCGCTGTTTTTTCCATTCCCCCTTCAGATCACTTGTATCCTGCTATTCTTCTCTCATTGCCTTCCCTCAACAATGACTCTTTTTTTTATTAAGAGATTTTCTATTCATTTCACATACCAACCACAGATTCCCCTGTCCTCCCTTCTCCTGTACCCCAATCTTCCCCCAACCCATCCCCCATTCCCACCTCCTCCAAGGCAAGGTCTCCCATGGGGAGTCAGCAGAGTACACTCAGCTGAGGCAGGTCCAAGCCCCTCCTCCCTGCACAAAGGCTGCACAAAGTGAATGACTCCATTTTGATTTACTACTTTCTCTAGTATATGCATTTACATTTGAAGATTTGAAGCTAGGAATCACAGATGGAAGAGAACATGTGGCATTTGTCTTCCTGGGTCTGGATTACCTAACTGAATATGACCTTTTCTAGATCCAGTCATTCACCTGCAAAGTTCATGATTTCATTTTTCTTTACAGCTAAATAGTGTTCCATACTGTATATGTACTACATTTTCATTATCTATTCATCAGCTGAACAGTATTTAGGTTGTTTTCATTTCTTAGCTATTGTGAATAGAGCAGTAATGAATGTTCCTTAGCTAGTATTTGTGGGGTAGGATGCCAAATTCTTTGAGCATATGCCAAGTAGTGGTATAGGTAGGTTATATGGTATATTTGTTGTTAGCTTTTTGAGGAGTCTCCAAACTGATTTCCAGACTGGCTGGAACAGATTGCAACTCTACCAATAGTGAATAACTATTTTTTATAACACCCATTCCAACATTTTTTGTGGGTGGGGTTGTGATCTTTGACATTCTGACTGGGGTCTGATGAAATCTCAAAGGTTTTTTTGTTTGCTTGTTTCTTTTGCAATTCTCAAATTGCTGGGGAAAATTGTTTTTTAGATATTTATTAGCCATTCTTTTCTCTTCCTCTGAGAACTCTTTGTTCAGATCTCAGGACAATTTGTTAAATGGGTCTTTGTTTTTCCTTTGTGTCTTAGTTAGGGTTTCTATTGCTGTGAAGGGACACCATGACCACAACATCTCTTATAAAGGAAAACATTTAATTCTGGTGGCTCACTTATAGTTCAGAGACTCAGTCCATTATCATCATGGTAGGACATGGTGGTGCACAGTAGACATGGTGCTGGAGAACTAGTTGAGTGTCCTACATTTTGTGCAGGCAACAGGATGCAGTGTGTCTCACTGGGCATTGCTTAAGCATATAGGAGACCTCAAAGCCCACCTCCACATTGACACACTTCCTCCAACAAGACTACACCTATTCCAACAAAGCCACACCTCCTGATAGTGCCACTCCCTTTGGGGGCCATTTTCTTTCAAAACATCACACTTTGATTTTAAGTTATTTATGTATTCTGGATAGCAATCCTCTGTTGGATGTATAGCTTGCAAAGATGGTCTCCCATTCTATGGGATTTCCCTTCACCTGGTTTATTGTTTCTTTAGCTGTACAGAAGTGTTTTAGTTTTTTGAAGTCCCATTTGTCAACTGTTGGCCTTAATTCTTGGGCAAATGGAATCTAATTCAGGAAATCCTTTCCTACAGCTCTATCCTGTAGGGTATAGCCTGTTTCCTTCTAGCAATTTCAGTGTTTCTCATTCAGCATTTCAGTCTTTCATCCATTTGGAGTTAGTTTTTGTACAAGGTGATTTATTTCATTCCTCTGCAAGTGGGCATCCAGTTTTCTTAGCACCATTTGTTGAGCATGATTTCCTTTTTAGAGTATGTTTTTGTATTTGTCAACTATTAAATGATTAAAGTTACAGGTACTCATGTTTGGGTCTTCAATTTTGTTCCATTGGTCTACATGTTTGTTTTCATGCCAGTACCACATTTTTTATTATGATGGCTCTGTAATATATTTTGATATCTGGAATAGAATCCCTCCAGCATTGTTCTTTTTGCTTAGAATTATTTTGACTATGAATGTTTCCATATGAACTTTGGGATAGTTTGGATTTTTTCCTTTGGGGTTTTTGGCTTTGTATTGTTGTTTTGTTTTGTTTTCCTGTGAAGAATGAAATGGACATTTTGCTTGGGATTGCATTGAATCTGTAAATGTCTTTTAATAAAAATGGTCATTTTCACAATACTAATTGTATTAGTTCATGAAAAAAGGATATCTTTCCATTTCTTAGCATTTTTTTCCACTTCTTTCTTCAGAGGCCTCAAACTATTTTAAAACACATTCTGGTTTATATCATTTCTTTAAAAATAAAACCAAAAGTAAGGTGTTGCATTAGTTAACTTTTCTCATTGCTGTGACAAAACTTCTGCAAAAACAATGTGGGAGAAAGGGTTAATTTTGCTCATAGATGAAGGCCTCCCATGGTGATGTAGGCATGGGGCAAGAGCGTGAAACAGCTGGTAACATTCATATTCAGGAATCCCTAAGAGATAAATGTTGTTCTCTGCTTACTTTCTCCTGTCTCACTTTTTATTCACTCAGAGATCACAGGCCATAGGGTGGTCCCACCCACATTCATGAAGTCTTCCCCACTGTCTTAGCTAGGGTTTCTAATGCAGTGAAGAGACACCATGACCATGACAACTCTTAAAAGAAAGACATTTAATTAAGGTGGCTTATTTACAGTTTCAGAGGTTCGATGCACTATCATCATGACAGAGAACATGGTGGCATGCAGGAAGACGATGCTGGAGTAGTAGTTGAGAGTCCTACATCTTTCAGGCAACAACAGGAAATCAACTGGGACACTGGAAAGTATCTTGACCTCAAAGCCCACCTGCACAGTGACACACTTCCTCCAACAAGGCCACACCCACTCAAACAAAGCCACCTCTTAACAATGCCAGTCCCTAGGAGATTATGGGGGCCAATTACGTTCAAACTACCACACCTCTTCAGGCAAACTTCTCTGAAAATGCTCTCATAGACATTCCTAGTAGTGTGTTCCTAGATATTATAAACCCAGTCAAGCTGACAAGAATACTAGGCATCACAGATGGGTAGCTGTCCTATGTATAAATAGTTCTATGAGCTCCAAATTTCTCTTATTTGATTGTGCCTCATCCAGCCCCAGAATTTAGTGGGAACTAATCAAAGAAAGATGCTTTGATTCCATTTCAAAGCCACTTCAGAAATTAGAGTGCCAACTCACACATCAATCTCTAAGAATGCTTTCAAAATCATTAGGCTCTGTGATCAGCAAGCAGGATGAGTAGGATAAAATTCAATATTTTGAATTCTCTATGCCCTCTAACATCACAGTGAAGTGGCTCTCCTCTGCTGCATTTGGGGTAAAATCATCACATTTTCCAAATTGAAGCATTAAGTGAGATAGTCGAAAACACTGCAAATTCATGCTAGGGAACCGGAGAATTTAAGATGATAGTGAAATCTTCACTTACCTATAGAGAAATCAGGTAGAGTCTACTGAGATGACTAGAAAGGCTGCAATTTACAAAGCTTTGAGGTAGAGATAGGGTGAATGGAAACTAATTAAATCAAGTAAAAGTGTTGAGGATTCACTTTGGTAATTGCACAACAAAGTAAATACATCCTTAAGTTCCAGGTACACACTAGTATATTTTTCTCATTTTTTAATCATATTCCCAAAATGCCACTAAGATTATTTATCCCATTCATTGTAGACACAAAAGTTCCTCTGTAGATTCAAGTAGCATGAACAAAGTTAAACAACATAGAGAAAACCTATTCATCAGAATTTCTCTACTTCATCAAGGATACGATTCAAGAAGATGCTAGAGTTATTTGTTTTATTTCTGTGAACTAAAGTGGTAAAGAATTTCAGGTCTCAAGGAATACTCAGAAGAGAAACATAAAAACCATAAGGCTCCATCTCACTTGTATGTCTCATGAGTAAACATATAAAGAATCCACAGTCCTGCTTTCTATCTGAACATTTCTTGGAGCTGCAAAATTAAAGGCACATAATACTCAACATTAAAAACAGACATTTACTTTTTCAAAATACTAAAAGCCAGAAGTCATCTGATTATGACAAGCTAATTCGTGGAAGAAGTCAAGGGCCTTCCAAAGGTCAAGCTGAGGCTTAAGGAGTCTTGGTGATATTGGCTTTTGATTATTAGCCATTTCCTATTATGAATTTCTCGTGTGCTAGTGTAGCTTTTCCATCATTTATTGGGCACCATTTCCCCTCTACTAATGGAATATTTAGATAACTGTTTGTGCAGTAATGCAGCCAGGATCCCTAACTTCAGGCCTTTTTGTCATTATCATCATTAGCAGCATCCAGCCAGGACCATCCCTGGATGGACAAAAGTATCTTATCAGAGATACCTCTGTACTCTCTAAGAACAGACTGAAGCATCCAGACTAACTGTTTGAGAAGGCCTGGTGGGTGTGCTAATTAAGCTTAACTTTCTCCCTTTCCAATGTCTTATCTCTAGTTTTAGATCTACCTTTAACTATTAACTTAGAACTAAAGGGCTTCTACTTAGAGGTACATCAAGCTGATTCAGGCTGCCCAGCCACTGAGTACACTCCCCTACCCTGCCAGAAAGCAGTAGCCAAGATAGCTTGAACAGATAAGGAGGGACCAAAGGAAAATAAGGCAGTTTTATTTTCACTCATCACTGACAGACTCCTAACACTTTAACTAACCACTTCTAAGAATATAGTTGAGCACATAAAATCCCCCTTGCTCAGATAATAACAAATTTAGCCCTCAGTTGATTCTATTCCCCATTAGTCACTTCCCTTTTGGGTTGCAAATAATGGCTGGCAATTACTGCTCTTTTGTGTGGATCTTATTGCCCCTCTTTTTACCCTGAGGGAATTCAAGCCTGGTGACCTTGCTTTAACCAGAGCACTGCAATTGCATGGGTATATAACTGTAAACCTCAGAGACTTGGGAGGACTAGATGGAGAATAGAAAAGAGAATGAAAGAACTAGATGAATAAGAACTGGAGAGGAACAAACTGAGGTGGGGAAGAACTAGATTGATGGGCTAGAAGAGAGTACTAGAGGAAGGGGATGGAAGATGAGGAAGAGCCAGATGGGGAAGAACAAGATGAGGAAGAACAAGATGAGAAAGTGAAAGGACCAAGTAGATGCCATAACAGGCTGCTCAGTCTTCTCTCAGAGATCAGGCCTCAATTTCAGTTTCCTGAGACTTGAGCAAGCAGTTTCTGGGAGGGCCATGAACAAAAGACATAGTCCTTGCAGTAGCTCCCTTTCTGCACGTACTCTGACTGCTGAAAGTTCAGCCAGATGTTTACTGTCTGGGGCTCCTCACCAACTTAGAGTTATATGCAGTACGTGCTTGGCCAGCCAGCCCCCATGGTGGCTCAAGGACAAAGCCTGGGACTTGTGCTGGACTGCCCCCAAAGTGATAAATTGTAACCACCAACCAGTAAATTCAAAGGTTACGTACCCTCACCCAATTAAAAGAGAACAGAGATAAAAATAAACCAATCTGAGTTGCACCTGTGCAAAACTCCCCCAACCCCCTGAATGGCTTGTGGTTTCTGCCTTTAAAAAGCTAGCCACAAAAAAGAAAAAGCAAGCTCCTCCTGGCCTCACTGCTACTATGAGTGAGTGCTTTGGATCGAGCTTCCCCGCCCGCGGCTTGTAAACAAACAGAAATAAACCTTGCTTTTGCATTCTGTACCTAAGGTCTTTGGTGGTATCTTTGGGGTCACAATCTGGGCATAACAAAAGAAGGAGATGGGAGAGGAGCTAAGATGGGAAAGAACTAGATGGATGAGAACCTAGATGGGGCAGAACTAAGATGAGAAAATTAAGATAGAACTTAGAGGACAGCAGATAAATTTAGAGAGAAATCAGGCAAGAAAGGAGTTAGGCATAAGAGTATAACTGAAGCAGTGTAGATAGAATTTTATCCCAGAGGAATAAAATAGATGGACGAAAAGAGCTCGGTGTACTTAGATTCTTTTCCTGGAAATAATTCATGCCATTCGTAGCATCTATTCTGGGCCCCTGGGAAGAAGATTATTAAAGCTGGACCATAATAATTTTTGAAACAAGAAGACAGTGATAACAAGGTTGCTTTCCTCTAAGACACAGCTTCCTGGTTACAAGTGGCAGTCCTCTCATTGTGTCCTCACAAGCCCTTCATTCAGCAGGAACACATTTGCTATTATTTTCAAAATTCCCATAATATTGGATTAAGCCCATCACAATTATTGTGTATGTATGTGTGTGTACATGTATGTGTGTGTACCTGTTTGTATGTATGTACATGTGTGCATATGCACACACCTGTTGTCTTAGTTAGAGAGTTTCTTTTGCTGTGAAGAGACACCATGACCACAGCAACTCTTACAAAGGATAACATTTAACTGAGGTGGCATACAGTTTCAGTTTCATTCATTAACTTCATAGAGGGACATGGTGATGCACAGGCACACATTGACTGGAAAGGGAGCTGAGATTCCTATATCTTGACCTGCAGGCAATAGGAACTAGTCTGTCACACTGAGCATATCTTCAGCAAAGGAGACCACGAGGCACACCTGAACAGTGACACATTTCCTCCTAAAGGCTACACCTACTCCAACAAAGCCAATCCTTCTAATAGTGCCACTCACTTTGGGGCAATTTTCTTTCAAACTACCACATCCCATTTCCTGGCCCCCAAAGGCGTATAGCCATATCATAATGCAAAAATGCATTCATTCCAACTTTAAAGTCCCCATAGTCTATAACAATCCCAAACTTATTTGAAAGTCTAAAGCTCAAAGTCTCTTCTAAGATTCAGGTGATCTCTTGACAGTAATCCCCTATAAAATCAAAATCAGAAAATAGATTATATATTTCCAACATATAATGGCACAGGATATATGTTATCATTCCAAAATGTATGGGAGGGAGTATAGTGAGGAAACACTGGACCAAAGTAAGATCATAAACCAGGTGGGCAAACTCCAAACTCTGCATCTCCATGTCTGATGTCAAAATGCTCATCAAATCTCCAACTCCTTCCAGCTTTGTTGACTGCAACACATTTCTCACTTTTGGTCCAGTTCCACTTCCTGTTAGCAACCTTCCTGAACAGGTATCCCATAGCTCTGGCATCTCCAACATCTTGGGGTCTGCAAGGCAATCCAGCCTTCACTTTCACAGCTTCACACAATAGCCTTTCTGGGCCTCCATTCACAGACACCCCTGACACATGCCTAGCCTCAATGGCCTTTCTTAATCATGGATGGAGATTCCATAATACCTTTCTTCTATCCTTGACTCTAAAGCTAGAATCACATGGCTGAAGCTGCCAAGTTCTACTGCTTTCTGGAGCTGGAGCATGACCTCCTCATTCAATGACATCTTCACCAGCTTTCTGTTTTCTGTGTTTTCCTTCACTGTTTAAGCTTGGCTGTCCTGGAATTTGCTCTGTAGACCACATTGATCCCAAGATATTCACCAGCCGCTGCCTTCTGAGTGCTGGAGTTAAAGGCATGCACCATAACACCCAGCCCTAAGTTTTTCTTTCATTCCTTTTCACAAGTTGGAAACTTAGCTGGGTGGGGTCTTGCACTAATGTCACCACTATTTTTCTTCTATTTTTACTCTGTTTATTTCCTCAAGTACAGGACTTAGCTCCATTCCACTTCCTGTTGCTCCTTTCCTCCTCAAATTGTTCTACATCTTGTATTTTTTTTCTTACTCATTTTACTTCTTTTCATTATAAATCTTCATTAGCATTAACACTAATAACCACACAACAGAATCTATACTAGGCTGTTTTGAAATTTCCTCTGCCAGCAGGATGAATCCAAATCTCTTCACTATAACCTCAGGCAGATTTTTTGGACAAGGGCAAAAAGCAGCCACATTCATCACCAAAATATTACAAGAATGATCTCTAGGAAACACTAAAATTCTTCTCCTCTGAAACAACTTTAGCCAGCTCCCTACAGTTCAAATCACCCTTGCTACCACTGGTTTCCATGTTCTTATGCAGCAGCATGGCCCTTTAAGCACCTATTAAAGTGTTCAACTGTTTTTCCAATCCACAGTCCCAAGGTCCATATTCTTTCAGACAAATACATGGCCACACCTATCAGGGCAATACCCCAGGCCCTGGTACCAACTTCTGTCTTAGTTAGGGTTTCTAATGTTGTGAAGAGACACAAGGCTACAGCAACTCTTACAAAGGAAAACATTAAGTTGGATTAAAATTTTAGTTTTAATCCACTATCATCATAGTGGAACATGGTGACAGCATACAGGCAGATGTGGTGCTAGAGAAGGAGATGAAGTCCTACATCTTGACCCTCAGACAGCAGGAAGTGGTCTGTCAAACTGAGCACAGCTTGAGCAAAGGAGATCTCAAGACCCACCCCCACATTGACACATTTCCTTCTATAAGGACATACCTATTCCAATAAGGGGCCATGCCTCCTAATAGCACTACTCCCTTTGGGAGCCATTTTCTTTCAAACTACCATACCTGTGTATGTACATGTATATGTGTACATGTGTGTGCCTGCATGTGTTTATGTATGTGTATGTGCCTGTGTGTGTGCGTTTTGGTGTGAGTAAATATGTGTATGTGCCTGTGTGTGTATGTGTATGTGTGTGGTGGCAGTGTATGTGTGTGAAAGAGAGAGAGAGAGGGAAGATGGAAGCTTAAGGAAATGTAGAAAGAAGAGTCCAGGCCACACACCAGCTCTTCTGCTGTTCCTGCAAGGGGCATACCTATCTGCTACTGCTGCTGCTTGTTCCCAGGGGGTGATGAGGAAGGTCCAGGGAAGATCACCAAGCTGCACATTCCCAGTGGCTTCAGACAACCTCTCCACAGTCCAAGAGAGAGGGCATTGCCTCCCCCCAGGAGCATCTCCTCCCCCTGGCTTCTTATCTAGTCACGTCTCTTCAGGGAAGACCACCCAATACTTGCTATTGCCTAACAGACCAGCATCACAATTCCAGCAACATTTCTCCCTTTTTGTCTAATTAAGAAGGAAGGTTCTTATCCTAACATAATAAAAACTTCATACAATAAAAACCATTATCAAGTACTGTTCAGAAGAAGGAAAATATAATAATCAAAAAATGAAACTACTTAAAACAAGAACAATTATCAAGTAAAAAATACATTCTATATGTCCAGACCATAGGTAACTGGCATTTTTATAGAGATTATAACATATAGGTATCCTTTCCTGAAGAATCAAGGCTTGTACCTGATATGTCATTAGCTAAAATTTCGGAGGATCATAACTGTAAATATCTAATATTCAGTCTCATCAAACACCTGAGAAGGAAGATAATACCTGAATAAGCAGAAAGCACAAGCAAGCAAATTCAAAAAAAATTAAGAAATGATAGAAACAGCTGGCTGCCTGGACAGTCACCCAATGTTTCTCTATGATGTTGGGGCATCCAACTTTGGCTTATAGGCCTAGAATATCTGACAGACGTTTTTTAGAAGCAGGAAAATTGGAAGGACTGTCCTACCCTATCTTGGCAAAGTTTGGCGGTCTCTTTTCTTTGTGTTCTGCTTGCCCAGACTGGACAACTTACTTACTGTCAGCAGTCAAGGCAAGAGCAATTCTTTCCCAATAGGCCAGTTTTGCCAAAAGAAAGCAAGCTCCATATGGAGAGTCTTTGGTGTCCATCATCCATCCTCTCATGAGTAGATCAGTGCTGCCAGGAACAGACATGTCTCATGTTAGAAAATTTGTAAGTTATTAAAACATTTTCAATGGCATATTCTGTAGGTCTTTGAAGTGTTTGAAGATCACCTATCTATTTAGAACATATCTCTGCATGACTATAAGTTTTACAAACATGGGTGACTATTAATCTGTAATTCTTATTATCTTATATAGCTTAAAGACTAAAGCTTCACATTATATAAATAAAAAAGCTATAGAGGAAATACCTTATGCAAAAATAGAAACAGATGTACAATGTAAGGACAATAACCTTGAAATTGTGACAATACACAAGAATATCTTAACCAGGGGTAGAAATGTTCAATGCAATATGGCAAAATAACCTTAATTTGTATCAATATACAAAAATATCCTAAACAGAAGTAGAAACGTGTATACAGCATGACAAAAATAATTTTACATTTATATCAATATACAAAAACATCTTAAACAGAAGTAGGGACATATATACAATATAACAAAAATAATTTTGAAATTGTATCAGTATACAAAAATATCTTAAACATAAATAGATACATATATAGAGTATAGCAAAAATAACTGAATTTATATCAATATACAAAAATCTATATGAATGTAAACTATTTAAAACTGACTGCTGTGGGATGGTCTGTATGACAAATGTGTTGCTCTGATTGGTCAATAAATAAAACATTGATTGGCCAGTAGTCAGGCAGGAGGAAGTATAGGCAGGACAAGGAGGAGAATAAAGCTGGGAAGTGGAAGCCTGAGTCAGAGACACTGCTAGCTGCCATGATAACAAACAGCATGTGAAGATGCCAGTAAGCCACAAGCCACATGGCAAGGTATAGATTTATAGAAATGGATTAATTTAAGCTGTAAGAACAGTTAGCAAGAAGCCTGCCATGACCATACAGTTTGTAAGCAATATAAGTCTCTGTGTTTACTTGGTTGGGTCTGAGTGGCTGTGGGACTGGCAGGTGAGAGAGATTTATCTTGACTGTGGGCCAGGCAGGAAAACTCTAGCTACAACTGACAATAACTTTTTTAGTTTACAAGTAAATTTAATAATCTGCCTTTTTATTCTAATATATCTATCTCCCTTTTTCTATTTGAAATAGATCCCTGAGTCTAATCTCCTTTGTTCTGTCCCCAACCCTATAACAATTTACTACCAATCCCCTAAGATGACAACTATTCATAACCCTAGGGAAAACAAGAAAATCATTCACCCTACCTTTTTGGAAAGTGGGCATTGTGTTCTTAGAAATATTTCCTGATGTCTGGGGAGGGCAACAGTATCTCTATGGGAACCTATAAAAACTGAAACAATGTTTAAGTCTTAGGAGGACTAGCTGCAACATTGATAGCCAGTATCTGAAGTTCTGGCTGGAGAGGTGCAAGAGGGTGGACCATCTCAGATAGCTACCTTGGAATTGTCCTGAGCAGTTTGTAGTCCAAAGCTGATCTTTGGGTGGTGTTTATCAGTTCAATGGTTCTAATATATTCCAGGTAGAGTTGTTGTTGTAGGGCCCCATCATCCTCTTCGATACTTCAGAGATTGCTGTTAGGAAAATTTATTCCTCACTGTGGAAAAATTAAACATTGTTAATATCAAAACGGAAAGTCTTAATTTTAAGTTAGTATTATACCTAAGGAAAAGTTCTAAAGAGTCAAAATAAATTTGAGGGGAAAGAGATTTGTGACAAAAATAGTCTCTAGATTTTGCTTTTCTTCTGTCTTATACCAGATGACTCTTCTGATATAAGACAGAGATTCGAAATTTTCTTTAAACAACATGCTTGGGTTTAGAGAAGGAGAGAGCCAAACTCTAATTTCAAAGCTAGCTTTAGTTTTTAATTGAGTCAGGACTAGAAATATTTTGAGAGGTAAAGATATTTTACCCTGTAGAAAGCAATTATACCATCATGCCAGATTGTTTCTTTTCTTGGTAATTCTTTGTGGACAATTCTCCCTTCTTCTTTAGATGTCTATCTGTCCAAAGGTTATTGATGTCTTCAAGAAGGAAAATTATATTCTCCTGTAAAGAAAAAAACAGAACTCTGCCATAACCTTAATTTGGTAGGTTTTTTCCTTTCCACATGTTGAAATGCCACATCAGTTGATGAGCAATCACTTCTTATAATCAAGAGATCTTTCCTGTTCGAATCATATCTTTATTAATTTTGATGGTAT
The DNA here is from genome assembly GCF_949786415.1 of Peromyscus eremicus. Classification (NCBI taxonomy): domain Eukaryota; kingdom Metazoa; phylum Chordata; class Mammalia; order Rodentia; family Cricetidae; genus Peromyscus; species Peromyscus eremicus. The sequence continues at coordinate 20,765,531 of NC_081421.1, read as the reverse complement.
CCATAGCTTTTCTTCTGTGGAAACAGAAGCATAACCACTTTTGGAGTATAACACATATCCTTGTTTCCATTTTGAGATCAACACATCTTAAAGAACACAGGCTGATTTAATTCATTAGTTTTCTACTCTCCAATATCTCTCCAAAGTTGTTGTTCCTTTCTCTTTAGCATTTAGAAAATTTAAAGTTAATAAGGCATTGTGCAATCTATCCCTGGGGGTCTTTATTACGCTTTTCTGTTTATTTGGTATTTCTTTTAAAGTATGATTAGATTTTTCTGTAACCAATTGTCCTTTTGGATTGTGTGGTACACCTGTAATATGCTTTAGGGTGTAATATTCAAAAAACTGTTTCATTTTACTAGAGACATATGCTGGAATACTGTCAGTCTTAATTTGTACAGGTATTCCCATGATGGACATGATTTCTAATAGATATGTAATTACAGAATCAGCCTTCTTAGAACTCAAAGCAACTGCCCATTGAAAGCCTGAGTATATATCTATGGTATGGTATACACATTTTAATTTTCCAAATTCTGCAAAATGAAGCATATCCATTTGCCAAATTTCATTTCTTTGAGAATGCTTAGGATTACTTCCTGTAGGTAATAGAGTTTAATTATACAAGAAACAAGTAGGATTTTTTTTTATACTTTTCTTGTTGCCAAGTGATGGAAAAATCCTTTTTCAAACTCTGGCTATTGACATGGTGTTTGTGTGTTGTGTTTGTGAAATTCTGGTGCCTCTAACACATTCCCTACTAATAACTGATCAATTTCATCATTATCTTATGCTACTGAGCCTGGCAGACCCATATGGGACCTGATATGTGTTAAACATACATGGGATGATTCCTATTCCTATTTCCTGTAACCATATAAATAATTAAGTTAATTCTGATTCATCAGGAATAATTTCAGAAGTTTCAATATGTAAAATAACTCATTCTGCATATTGAGAGTCAGTAACTATATTACTCTGTTCTGTAAAATCCATTAACAACATGAGAATAGCATATAATTCTGACTTTTGAACAGAATCACAAGGGCTTTGAGCCACTTTACTTAAATTTCCTGACTTATAATCTACCTTTCCTGATTTATTTGCATCAGTATAGAATGTAGAGGCTACTGTAGATGTAACCAACTGCCTTATTAAATAAGAAACACAGAGCCGATTCAGAGAAAAAAGCCAAGAGGTCAGAGCTAAGAGCCTCACCCTTCCTGCTTCAGCAATCCTCTTCAGCCAAGAGAGCTCTCCAAAAGGGAGCTACTTCCTGTTTCTCTTTATAAAGACTTTCGGTTCTGCCTTCTCATTGGTTGTAAACCCATGCCTCATCATTGCCTGTCTGTAAAGACTTCCAGGTCTTCTATGGTTGGGATTGAGATTAAAGCCGTGTGTCTCCAATGCTGGCTGTATCCTTTTACACAGAGATCTACCTAGCTCTGCCTACCAGGTGCTGGGATTAAAGGTGTGTGCCACCAACACCCAGCTCTGCTATGGCTTGCTATTAGCTCTGACACCCAGGCAACTTTATTTATTAACATACAATTAAAATCACATTTCAGTACAAATAAAATACCACCATATTTCCCCTTTTCTATTTTAATAAAAAGAAAAAAAAAGAAAAAGGTTATAACTAATAAAAGAAAAACTATATACAAAAGTACAATAACTATATAGAATATATACAAGTAATAAATACCTAAACAATGTCTAGTCCATTTGTATTTGACAAATTCAGAGAAAATAATTCCATTATCTATCCTATTTTGGTAAGTCCAAAATGTATCTAATTCACTTTCTATCCTAATTAATCTTCAACTATAACTAACTAACCTTCAACTATAACTAACTAATCTTCAACTATAACTAAATAATCTTCAACTCCTTCAGAGACTCAAGAAGGAAATAATATTGGCTAACAAAAATAAAAACAAGAAGTGCATGCGAGCAACTTCCAAATGATTTGTGAGTTGACAGAAACAGCCAGCTGCCTGGACAGTTACCTGAGGTTTCTCTGCAGTGCTGGGGCATCATCTTCAGCCTATAGGCTTAGCGTATCTGACAGACTCATTTGTGAAGTAGGATGTACACAAGGTCAACAGTTCAACCTCGCATTGGGTGAGAGCAGTCCATGTATCAGAAACACCTGAATTCCACTAGTGTCATGTCATGATTCAGGATTTTAAATTCTGGAAATTGTTCATGGTTTTTTAATTCAACTGTCCATTCTTCTTGGCTGTGTATATATGGCTTCATCTCAGCATCCCGTTCTTCTCCACATCCCTCTATCAAATGGCAGTCTACTATTGAGAGGTGTGAGCTTAGTTACTCTTCAAGAATAATTGTTTCAGCTGCTGTTCCATTGCACATCAGAAACCATTGGACCACTGCCTGTTCAGCTGCCTTAGAAGAAAAGAGCACTGTACCTTTTCCAAATTGAGAAGGCCACTTCAGGGATGGTGCCATATTGTCCTGGCCTCAGAAGATGCCTTTTGATAAAGACATAACTACACTTGTTTTGGCAAGAATCGGTAGTCCTTTGTTTCATGTCCTGTCTGTCCATTTTTTAAGCAGTTGATTTGAGAATACTTTGTTGTCCAGTGGCTAACTTTTGCCACAATGAAAGTTAACTTCATATACAGTTTCTTCAATGCCCATATTTTCTCTGAAGTAGATTGGTACTGCCAGGAGCTGACATGTCTCATAGTCATAACAAAAAAAATTTTTTCTAAGTTATTAAAACATTTTAAATGCCATATTCTGTAGATCTCTGAAGGGTTTGAAGATGACCTGTCTAAAATATATCTGCTCAATTTTTAAAACATATCTAATGTGACTACAAGTTCTATTGTAATGTCTAACTACTAACTTTCATTTCTTTATATCCTAATAGTTGGTAACGATAACATTCAAGGATCAGAAAATTGCATTATTAAATGAACGGTATAAGTACAATTAGAAATATACATATAGCATTTTCTAACAATATCAATTTCAATATATATAATTTGTATACAATATAAAACAATCCAATCCAATGTAAAGTATTTAAAACTAGTAATTGTCTTTTTCTTCTTTTCTTTTCTTTTCTTTCTTTCTCTCTTTTTTTTAAACAAGAACCTTAAATCTAATCTCTTTTGCTTAGCCTTTTTCCTAACCCTTGACAACAACTTGTAACCAACCCCTCTAAACAATGAAAATTATCCCAGACCCAAAACCCATTAAAAAGACCAAAAAAACACCTGCCCCACACCACCTCTTTGGGAATGTGGGCGTCGTAGTCTTAAAATTGCTTCCTGCTGGGTATGGGTGAAGTTATCTTTATCCTGAAAGAAAAATTTTAGGTTAATTGTCAAACTCTAGGAAAGGTAACTATATCCTTCATTATCCATTCTGTGTATAATGCCAAAGTTCAGGGTTTATCTCAAGTCCTTATTCAAGTAGTCTTTGAGACTGGATCATCTCAGCTAGTCATCTCAAAGTTGCTCTGAGCACCTTGTAGTTCAAAGCTGATCTGTAGATGATGTTTGTCAGCTTAGTGATATTATTATTGTCCATGTGGAATTGTTGTTGTTCTGGGACCCCATCTTCTTCCTGGAGACTTCAGTTTATGTTAGGCCTGGCCATGAATTCCTGCAAAAAACTGATAAGAGACTCGAACACAAAGACATGTATATGCAGCTAATTAAAGCCATTTTTCTAGAATTAGTTAGTACTCTATATGACCATTCATACCTTAACAAAGTTTAAAATGTATATATATATATATATATATATATATATATATATATATATATATGTTAATCTTATAAATTTTGATATAAAATTTGCACTTTAAGAAAAGTTTAAAGAATCAGAATAGAATTAAAGAGTTGAGATTAGTAATAGAATATAGTCCCTTAATTAATTTGGCTTTTCTCCTGTCCCATAGCAGAAGATGGCTCTTTTATTCTGGCATGATACAGGGAGTTTGCATTTTCCTTTTAACAACATGCTGACTTTAAAGAAGGGAAGGGCCATTCTCCAACTCCAAAGTCAGCTTTAAATTTTAATTGAATTGGGACTATTAGAAGACCAATAGTGTTAAATCTTTAGAGAAAAGCAGAAACAAACATTTAGGAAGACATAAAATTTTTTAGATAATATATACCCATATGCCGTTTCACTCTGTTTCCTGGGATAGATGATTTGTCCCTTTTCTTCAGTTGTCTTATTTGTCCAGTGTTCTTCAGATTCCTTAACCTTCATTCTCCTAAAAGACAAAAACAAAAACCTTTCCCCAAGACTAATTTTGGGGATGTTCTTTTTTGGCAAGTTATTATCTGATTAAATGAAAAGGCATGTGTTACTGGTATAAGTTAGTTTAAATTGGATGTTCATGTTGGTTGATGAACTATCACCTCCTCTAATTAAGAGGTTTCTCTTGTTCAAATTGAACCTTTATCAATTTTGATGGCACCCACAGCTTATCTTCTCCTGTAGAAACAAAAGAAAAACCTCGTCCCCAATGTAACACATACCCTGGTTTCCATTCTGAGGTCAGCACATCCTTAAAGTATATACGCTGATTTAATTCTGTAGTTTTTTCTATTATCCAATGTCTCTCTGCAGCTGTTGTTCCTTTCTCATTGGCATTAAGAAAATTCAAAGTTAGTAGAGCATTACGCAGTCTATTTCTGGGGGGTTTGTTACCACTTTCTGTTTATTTAGCATATCCTTCAGAGTTCTGTTGGATCTTTCTATAACTGCTTGACCTGTAGGATTATGTGGTATGCCTGTAATATGCTTTATATTGTAATAAGCAAAAATCTGCTTCATTTTAACAGAGACATATGATGGAGCGTTGTCAGTTTTAATTTGGGCAAGTATGCCCATGATGGCCATAACTTCTAGCAAATGAGTAATTACAGAATCAGCTTTTTCAGAACTCAAAGCAGTTGCCCATTGAAATCCTGAATAAGTATCGATAGTATGGTGTACATATTTCAATTTTCCAAATTCTGCAAAGTGAAACATGTCCATCTGCCAGATTTCATTCCTTTGAGTACCCTTTGGGTTACATCCTGCTGGTAATGGTGTTTGATTGTAGAAGGAACAAGTAGGACATTTCTTTACTATTTCTTTGGCTTGTTGCCAGGTTACAGAAAAATCCTTTTTTAAACCTTTATTATTGACATGATGTTTTTTATGAAATTCTGAGGCCTCCAGCACATTTTCTATCAATAATTTATCAATCTCATCATTGCCTTGTGCTAGAGGGCCTGGCAGACCAGTATGGGATCAAATGTGAGTTATATATAAAGGATGACTCCTTTTCCTGATTGCATCTTGTAATTGAATAAATAGTGAAGTTAATTCTGAAGCATCAGGGATAAATTCTGCAGTCTCAATATGTAATACTACTCTTTCAGCATACTGAGAGTCAGTTACTATGTTGAGAGGTTCTGAAAAATCCATTAATACCAACAGAATAGCATACAATTCTGATTTTTGAACTGAATTATAAGGACTTTGAACCACTTTACTTAAATTTTCTGATTTGTAACCTGCCTTTCCTTGTTTGTTGGCATCTGTATAAAATGTACGAACTCCAGATATGGGTTTTTCCCATACAATTCGAGGCAAGATCTAATCAGCTCTCTTTATAAGATCAATTCTACCACTTTTGGGATATTTGCTGTTAATTTCTCCCAAAAAATTACTGCAAGCTCTTTGCCAAGGTTCACTTTCTGTCCATAATTTTTCAATGTCCTCCTTAGTTAAAGGTATGACAATTTCTGCTGGGTCTATTCCTGCTAATTGACAAAGTCTCAATTTTCCTTTCCAAATCAAGTCAGAGATTTTTTCCACATAAGTTTTTAATTTTTTATTTGGTTTATTTGGTAAAAACATCCATTCCAATATAATATCTTCCCTCTGCATTAATATTCCTGTAGGAGAATGCCTAGAAGGTAAAATAACCAAAATGCAATCCAGCTTTTGGATCAATACGATCCACGTGCCCTTCATGTATTTTCTTTTCTACCAAGGCCAATTCTTTCTCAGCTTCAGGTGATAATTCTTTTGGACTATTTAAGTCCTTGTCACCTTCTAAGGTTTTGAAAAAATTATGCAGTTCATCATTTTTTACCCCAACAATAGTTCGTAGATGAGAAATATCTCCAAATAATCTTTGAAAGTCATTAAGAGTCTGTAATCTATTTCTCTTAATTTGTACCTTTTGGGGTCTAGTTTTTTGTAGCTCTATTTTATATCCTAAATAATTAATAGAATCTCCTCTTTGTATCTTTTCAGGAGCAATTTGTAATCCCCAGCAAGGCAAATTTTTTCTTTACTTCTTCAAACATTCTAAAGTATCTGCATTTGAGTCAGCTAGTAAAATATCATCCATATAATGATAAATTATAGATTTAGGACCTTTTTTATGTACCACTTCCAATGGCTGTTGTACAAAATATTGGCATAGAGTTGGGTTATTCAACATTCCCTGTGGGATGACCCTCCATTAAAATCTTTTAACCGGTTGAGAATTATTATAAGTAGGCACTGTGAAAGCAAATCTTTCTCTGTCTTTTTCTTGTAAGGGTATTGAAAAGAAACAGTCTTTTAAATCAATAGCTATGAGAGGCCATCCTTTTGGTAACAGAGTAGGCAAAGGAATTCCAGATTGTAGAGAGCCCATTGGCTGTATTACTTTGTTAATTGCTCTAAGGTCTGTTACCATTCTCCATTTATCAGATTTCTTTTTAATAACAAATACAGGAGAATTCCAAGGGCTGGTTGATTCTTCAATATGCTGAGCATTTAACTGTTCTTCTACCAGCTCTTCTAAAGCCTGTAGTTTCTCTGTTGTTAAAGGCCATTGCTGGACCCATACAGGCTTGACTGTTAACCATTTTAAAGGTAGAGCTGTTGGTGTCTTTGGAAGATCATCAGTTGTTGTGCCCTGTTCTTGTATAATATGGATGGCTGGTGACCACTCAGAATAATGCCTTCTAATACTTCTCTCAGAAACATGTGCTAGATTATTATTTGTTTCTGAGATTGGAGGGATGTTAATCTGATTATTCCATTGTTGCAACAAGTCTTGACCCCACAGGTTCATAGCTATGTTAGCCACATATGGTTTTAATTTTCCTCTCTGTCCTTCTGGACCTATACATTCAAGCCATCTTGCAGTCTGTTTCACCTGAGATAATATCCCAGTTCCTAACAGTTGAACGTTTACCTCCTGAAGAGGCCAAGTTGGATGCCAAAATTCTGGTGCAATTATGATAACATCCGCACCTGTGTCTACCAGACCAGACAACAAAACACCATTTATTTTTATCGATAATTTTGGTCTTTGTTCATTAATAGAAGTTTGCCAAAAAATTTTCTTTATGTTTTCTCCTGAATTTTCTATTCTCTCTGTTTCATCATCCTGAACAGCATGATTTATTCCAATAGGCATTTGGTTATTTAATTGCTCTGAGTAGGGGTTTCCTCTATGACTGCAGGAAAGGTTTGAACTGGATTTGCTATGGGGACCTGCATGAGGCCCCTCTGGGAGTTTCCCGAAGACTGAGGTAAAGAATTACCCTGTCTGTCCCTTGTTGATCTACATTCATTGGTCCAGTGTTTTCCCTTACCACACCTTCTGCGTACTCCAGAAGGAAGGGGCATTCTGTTGCCATTGTTCCTTGAAGAAACATTGTTTCTAGGGATGACCTGTTTACAGTCCCTTTTCAAATGTTCTTGCTTTCCACATCCAAAACAGCTAATATTCCTCAAACCTTTTGAAATTGCTTCTCCTACCCACATAACATCATGTTCATGAGCTTCAACATTAACCATGTCTCTAATCCAATCTTCCAAAGGTACAGACCTTGCCTTTAATGGCCTGATTACTCTTTTGCATGCTGCATTCACATTCTCAAAGGCCAAAGATTCAATTATTATCTGACTAGCTTCTGAATCCAGGACCACTCTCTTTACTGCTGAAGCCAGTCTTTGTAAAAAATCTGTGAAGGATTCTTTTGGGCCTTGTATAACCTTTGTAAATGACTCAGTTTTTTTTCCTGGTTCCTCAACTCTGTCTCATGCATTCAAGGCTGCCGTTCGACATAAAAATAGGGTTTGGACATTATATAAACATTGTGTTTGTGCTGAAGCATATTGACCTTCTCCAATAAGCTGATCCTGGCAGACTTCTATTCTTTTATCCCTCCATTGTTTTTCTATGTTTTTAGCTTCATCCTTGAACCAAGTTAACCACTGAAGCCTTTAACTGGGTTCAAGAACAGCTTGTGCCAGCTCCCACCAGTCCTGTGGTACAATCCTATTATATGTTGACCAAGAGTTTAACATTTGCTTTACATATGGGGAATGCATGCCATAAGATACTATTGCCTCCTTAAACCTTCGTAAATGTAACATTTCAATTGGAGCCCAAATATTTTGTGTAGTCATTTGATCAGGCAACTGCTGTACAGTTACTGGACAAATTAAGAGTGACTGTGTGAAAACAGGCTTTCTTTCTGTAACCTTATGATCAAATCTTGAAGCAACTTCACTGTTAATTTCTTCTGTCTGAATTTTTACAGGTTTAACAAGTTTTTCTAAAGCTGTCATCCTAGCACTTAAATTGACTATCTTTTTAAATAGTAAAATGAGGATAAGCATAGTAATAAACTGCATAATTCGATCAACATTAATCTTCTCATATAGTTGTTCCATTGTCAGACTGCCTAAAATTGCAAACAAAGCCCAATTTTCTTCCAATGTACACAGAAAACCCATTTTTTTAATGTGGAAAAAAATTTCTCTTTTAATAGTTTCCTTTAAAATATCTGATATGTTAAGTGACTTACCAAGTCTGCCTAGAACAGTAAAAATCCAAGGTAATTTCAATACAGCCACCTAGTGTCTGAGGTGTGAATCCAGAGAGAGAGAGAGAGAGAGAGAGAGAGAGAGAGAGAGAGAGAGAGAGAGCACAAGCGCAGCCACAAGTTCTGCCTAAGAGCTTGAATCTAGCCACGTGTTCCTGCTTGAGCCCAGTCAAAGCTTGGCTCTGGCTTCCTCAAGATCTAACCACATGTGTTGGCTTTACAGGCAGGGGCCCTGTTCGGCAGGGCAGGCCTGAGTTGTTTGTAGCACTGGCTTTAAGCTAACCGCTTGAGGCTACAGTCAGTCTGGCCTGAGGCCAAGCCCACCTGGGCCCGGGCTAGGGAGCCAGTCACGCAGGCAGGAAACCGGACCTGCCGACAAATCAAGTTAAGCAGTTTTTAATGGATTCTTGTCACGTTGGGTGCCAAATGTAGATGTAACCAACCTTCTTATTAAATAAGTAACACAGAGCCAATTCAGAGAAGAAAGCCAAGAGGTCAGAGCTAAGAGCTAAAACCTTACCCTTCCTCCTGCAGTGGTCCTACCTCTCCGAACTAGCTACCCCTGTGTTAAAGTCTTTATATAGTGTTCCTGTTCTGCCTTCTCATTGGTTGTAAACCCAACCACATGACAGCCTCGTCATGGCCTGTCTGTGTAGGCCTCCAGGTTTTCCTTGCTTGGTAGTGAGATTAAAGGCATGTGTGTCCGATAATGGCTGTATCCCTGAACACACAGAGACTTACCCAGCTCTGCCTACCAAGTGCTGGGATTACAAGTGTACGCTACCACTGCCCTGCTTTCCTATGGCTTGCGAATAGCTCTGACCCCTGGGCAACTTTATTTATTAACATACAAATAACATTTTAATACAAATAAAATATCACCATATATATATAAATCTTACAAATTTAGAGATAATATTTATACTTTAAGAAAAGTTTTAAAGAGTCAAAATAAAATCAAAGGATTATGAGAATAGTGACAATAGAATAGACCCTTAATTTTGGTTTTCTTCTGCCCCATATCAGGTGGCTCTTCTGACATGAAACAGAGATTTTGGAGGATCCTTTAGAAAGCATGCTTGGATTTAGAGAAGGAGAGAGCCATGCTCCAACTCCAAAGCCAGCTTTGACTTTTAGTTGAATTGGGACTCCAAAAAGACCATTGCTTTTTATGTTTGTAGAGAGTAGCAGAAACAAATATTTGGGAAGATTTATGAAATTTTATCCTGTTAAAATGTGCAATAGCATTAGGCCAAATTTACTCTTTTTCTTGGGACATTCTTCTTTGGATGATTTGTCCTTCTTAGTCAGATGTCTCATTTGTCCAGTGATCTTCAGATTCCTTAGTTAGATGCTTTGATTTTCCTGGAAAGACAAAACAAAACCCTTTTCAACCCTAACTATAAGGAATTCCTTTTTCATCAAATTATATCTTTGTTAAGACAAAATATTTTTGGCAACAGAATACATAGTATCTTTTAATTATAAAAAGCTACTTTATTTTTTAAACACCTGATCAAATAAAAGGCATTTGTTAGTCTTAGAAGTTAGTTTGGATTGAATGACCAAGCTGTATGATGAACCTTTCCCAATCAAGAGGTCTCCCCGGTTCAAATCTAATCTTTATCAGTCTTGGTGGTATCCATAACTGTTCTTCTATGGAAACAAAAGCAAAACCTTTTTTTTCCAATGTAACACATATTCTGTTTTCCATTCTGAGGTTAACACATCTTTAAAATATATAGGCAGATTTAATTCAGCAGTTTTTTTTTCTGTTATTCAATGTCTCTCCACAGCTATTATTCCTTTTTCATTAGCATTTAAAAAATTTAGTCAATAAAACACTATGTAATCTATCTCTAGCTGTCTTTATTACCCATTTCTGTTTATTAAACACCCTTCCTGCTTCAGCGATTGTCTTCAGCCAAGTGCTCTCCGAAAAGGAGCTACTTCCTGTTTGTCTTTATAAAGATTTTTGGTTCTGCCTTCTCATTGGTTGTAAACCCATGCCTCGTCACTGCCTGTCTGTAAAGACTTCCAGGTCTTCTATGGTTGGGATTGAGATTAAAGCTGTGTGTCTCCAAAGCTGGCTGTATCCTTTTACACACAGAGATCTACCTAGCTCTGCCTACCAAGTTCTGGGATTAAAGGCATGCGCCGCCACCGCCATGCTCTTGCTATGGCTCTAATAGCTCTGACCCCCAGGCAACTTTATTTATTAACATACAATTAAAATCACATTTCAGTACAAGTAAAATACCACCATAGGCTACAGATATTGGAGTTCCCCATACAACATGAGGAAGAACCAATTGGTTCTTTTTATGAATTGAAATACCTTGCTTTGGGGATATCTGTTGTTAATTTCCCAAATTAACTGCTCTTTTCCAATGCACATTTTCTGCCCATAAAGAGGAAACTTCAGCATTAGTAAAAGATACTACAATTTTTTCTGGGTCCATTCCTGTCAATGGATGAAGTCTTAATTTTCCTTTTAGAATCAACTCAGAAATCTTTTCCACATATGTCTTTAATTTTTGACTCTGTTTGGGTGGTAAAAATATCCATTCTAAGATATCTTCCCTTTGCATTAAAATCCCTGTAGGGGAATCCATAGAAAGTAAAATAACCAGAATTCAGTCAAACAATCCAATGTCCAACCTGTAATTTCTTTTCCACCAAAGCCAATTCTCTCTCAGCTTCAGATGTTAATTCTCTTGGACTATTTCAGTCCTTAACACCTTTTAAGGTTTAAAACAAATTACTCAGTTCTTGAGTTGTCACTCCAATAATGTCTCCCAGCAATTTTTGAAAGCCATTAAGAGTACGCAATTGATCTCTCCTGATTTGTATCTTTTGGGATTGAATCTTTTATATCCTAATTAACTAATAGAATCTCTTCTTTGTATTTTTTTCAGGAGCAATTTGTAATTCAAAGCAAGACAAAACTTCCTTTACTTCTTCAAGCATTTTTTTTCTGAAGTATCTACATTTGAATCAGCTAATAAGATACTATCCATATAATGGTAAAAATCATAGATTGAGAAAATTGTACATGAATTTTTTCCAGTGGCTATCACACAAAATACTGGCACAGGGTGGTACAGTTTAACATCCCTTGTGGGAGAACCTTCCATTGATATGTTAATAGGCTGAGAATTATTATAAGTAGGTAATGTGAGGGCAAATTTTTCCTTCTCATTTTCTTGTAGAGGTATAGTAAGAAACAGCCTTTTAAATCAATAACTATAATAGACCATCCTTTGGGTAACAGAGAGGACAAGGCAATTGCAGGCTGTAGAGAGCCCATTGGCTGAAATCTGTCAGCATTCTCCATTTTCCAGACATTTTTTTAATAACAAATACAGGAGAATTCCAAGGGCTGGTTGATTCTTCAATATGTTGAGCATTTAGCTGCTTCTGTACTAGCTGTTCTAAAGCCTGTAATTTTTTTTTATGTCAAGGGCCATTGTTCCACCCAGGTTTGTCAGTTAACCATTTTAAAGGCAGGATTGTTGATACTTCTGAAAATCAATAGTTGTTGTGCCCCCCCCACTTTTTTGTACAGACTGAATGGTTGGTTGTTGGGCCCTGGCCCCCCATTCCTTGAGTACCTGTTGCCTTGCTTGCTGATCTTGACCAAATATCCTCCCTATGCTGATTCCCTGCTGGTTTTCTTCCTCCTAAAACAGCTTACCAGAGGTTCTTTGTTTGTGTATCCTGCATTTGGTGTAAACAGCTAGGATGCAAGAATGTAAAACATCTGTAGTGAACTTCTGCCCTCCAGGGTTCTCCCACTGTGCTTTAAGCCTGTATTTAAGGCCTCCTCCCTCCTTCAATAAACAGCATTAGGCATTCTGCTGAGAGGAATGACCCGCTGTCTTGTCTCTGTTTTTAATCCTCAGCCACTCACTTGGACATGGTGAACAGGTAGTAATGTGGGTGTTACTGCTACAATTGGTGACTGTTCTTTATAATACCTTTTAATATTTTCCCCAGAAACATACATTGGTTTATGGTTTGTTTCTGAGATCACAGTAATGTTTTCTGGGTATTTCATTGCTGTAACAAACCACAACCCCATAAATTTATTGCTGTGTTAGCCACATATGGCTTCAGTTTTCCTCTCTGTCCTTCTTGCCCTATACATTCAACCCATCTTATGCTTTGTTTTACCTGAGATAAGGTTCCAATCCCTAAAAACTGATTCTGCTACAATTATAGTTACATTTGCCCCTGTGTCCACAAGACCTTCAATTACAATGTCATTTGTTTATTCCCTTAGCTTTGGTATTTGATTATTTATTGAAGTCTGCCAAAATATTCATTTTATGGTTTCTATTGGAACTTTTGTCTTATCTTCTAAAACTGTTGTATAATCCAAAGCAGTATGGTTTTTTACCATAGGCACTAGGTCCTTTAACTGCTCTGAGGATGAGTTTCTCCCATGGTGACAGGGAATGACTGAACCAAGTTTGATATGGGGGCCTGTGAGAGGACCTCCCAAGGTATTTCCAGATGATAAATGGTTGCCTTGCATGTCCCTTATTGATCTGCATTCATTGGTCCAATGTAGGCCTTTGCCATGACTTCTACATAATCCAGAATGTTGGGGCCTTCTGTTCCGGTTATCTGTAGAAGAAACATTGTTTCTAGAAATGCCCTGCTTACAATTTCTTTTTAGATGACCTTGTTTACCACAATTAATACATTTGACATTTTGATTTTTCCTTAAGCCTTTGGAAATCACCTCTCCTACCCAAGCATCGTCTTAATTCAGAGACTCAATATTGACTGTGTGTTGGATCCATTCTTCTATTGGTGCTGATCTGATATTTAAGGCCAATTATCTTTTTGAATTTTTACCATTTTCAGAAGACAAAGATCGAATTAGTATGCTTCTGAGTTCTGGATCTTATATCATTCTATTTTCCACTGAAGTCAGTCTTTGTGAAAATTCAGTGAAGGGTTCTTTGGGCCTTGTATAACATTAGTGTAAATTTTGGTCCTCTTTCCTGATTCTTGAATTTTTGTTTTTGTTATTTTGTTTTTGTTTTTTGTTTGTTTGTTTGTTTGTTTTGAAACAGGGTTTCTCTGTGTAGCTCTGGAGCCCTTCCTGAAACTCATTCCATAGCCCAGGCTGGCCTCAAACTGATAGAGATCTACCAGCCTCTGCCTTCTGAGTACGGGGATTAAAGTCATGCACCACCACTGCCCGGCTCTCTGATTCTTGAATCTTGTCCCAAGCATTTAAGGCTGCTGTGTAGCATAGGACAAAGTGTGTACATCAAATGTAGCCTGACTATCTGTATCAGCATAACAGCCCTCACCAAGTATTTGATCTTGGGAAATCTAAAAACCTCTAGCTTTACTTCACTGTTCAAGGGCCTTAGCTTCTTCTCTCAATCAGCTGTTCCATTCTAACCGAGGACTATATTCTAATACTGCTGTGAGTAATTGTTACATCATTTGTGTTACATAAATTCCTAAAGGATTAATAATAAAAACCCAGAGCCAAATATTGGGGTAAATGCTGAAAGATCAGAGGAAACAAACGAATAAGGCATGAGAGAAACTTTTCACCACCTCAGGCCGAATGGAAGATGAGATCCTAACTTCAGGAATCCTCAGACTGCAAGCCTCTGAGTCCTCACCAGAAAGGTTCTAGTTCCTGTCTCCTCATGCCTTATATACTTTTCTCCACCCAGCCACTTCACTTCCTTCCTACTGCTGGGATTAATGGCGTGTGTGTTTCCCAAATACTAGTAGCAAAACCATGAGATCTCAAGTGCTAAGATTAAAGACATGTGACTCCCAAGTACTGGGATTAAAGATGTGTGCCACCACTGTCTGGCTCTGTTTCTTTCCTAGACTGAATCAATCTTATGTAGTCCAGGGTGTCTTTAAACTCACAGAGATCCAAATGGATCTCTGCCTCTCGAGTGCTAGAATTAAAGGTGTGTGCTACCACTTCCTGGCCTCTGTGTTTAATCTAGTAGCTGGCTCTCTCCTCTGATCCTCAGGCAAGTTTTATTTGATATAAAATATATCACCACATTTTTGGAAAAATTTTGTTCTAAGATCACCTTGTATTTAACATCTGCCTCACATATGCTGAATACATACCATAGGAAGTTATTTTTTCCTTAATATTCTTTTTTCTTTCATTTTTCTTCATTATGAAATTTTCTACACACTCCACATATTATTCACAGATCACCATCTTCTCTCCTCCCACCCCCAGCCCTCTTTCAGAAAGCCACCCTGCATCCCCACATCCCATAAATCGAGGTCTCCCAAGAGGAGTCAGCAGAGCCCAGCATACTGAGCCTAGGCAGGTCCAAGCCCCTTCCCACTACACCAAGGCTGTGCAAGGTGTCACACCACAGTCACCTTGTTCTAGAAGCCTGCACATAGACCAGGGACAGATCCCAACACCCCTTCCTGGGTGCCCCCCAAACAGTTTGAGCCAAACAACCATCTTCCATATCCAGAGGGCTTATTCCAGTCCCATGGGGGCTCCAGAGCCACCAGTCCCCAGTTCATGGGCTTCCACTAGTGTGGCCAGTCATCTCAGCATGTCCTCCCATTATGATCTCGATGTCCCTCACCTGCAATATCTCTCTTCTCTCTCATCAATTGGATTCCTAGAGCTCAGCCTGGTGCCTGGTCGTGGATCTCTGTATCTGCCTCCATCAGTCACTGGACAAAGGCTCTATGATGACAGCTAGGGTATTTGCTAGGCTGGTCACTAGAGTAGACCAGTCCAGGCACCCTCTGGACCACTGCCAGCAGACCAAGGTGGGGTCAACCTTGTGGACTCCAGAGAGGCTTCCCAGCCCCCTGCCTCTTCCAATTCCCATGATGTCTTCATCTATCATGGTATCTTCCTCCCTGCCCTCCCACTCTGTCCCTGTTCCAGCTTGACCCTCCCATTTTCCTATGTTCTCATCCCCCCTCCTTGCCCTCTGCCACACCCCCACACCCAATCCACTCCTGTAGATCACATCTGCTTCTCCTTCACAGGGTCATCCATGTGTGCCTCCTAGGGTCTTTCCTTGTTAGCTAGCCTCTCTGGAGTTGTGGGTTGCAGTCTGGCTATCCCTTCCCTCACATTTAATATCCATTTATGAGTGAGTACATAATATGTTTGTCCTTCTGAGTCTAGGATACCTCACTCAAGATATTATTTTCTAGTTTTGCATGCAAATTTCATGACATCATTGTTTTTTTAGTGCTGAGTAGTACAGCATTGTGTATATGTACCACATTTTCTCTATCCATTCTTCAGTTGAGGGGCATCTAGGTTGTTTCCAGGTTCTTGCCATTACAAATAATGCTGATATGAACAAAGTTGAGCGAGTATCCTTGTGGTAAGATTGAGCAATTCCTTGGGTATATGCCCAAGAGTGGTATAACTGGATCTTGAGGAAGACTTATTCCCAATTTTCTGAGAAATCGCCATACTGATTTCCAGAGTGGTTGTACAAGTTTGCATTCCCACCAACAGTGGAAGAGTATTCCCCTTGCTCCACATCCTCTTCAACATAAGCTGTCTTCAGTGTTTTTGATCTTAGCCATTCTGACAGGTATAAGATGGTATCTCAGAGTTGTTTTGATTTGCATTTCCCTGATGACTAAGGATGTTGAGCAATTCCTTGAATGCCTTTCAAGGCATTTGAGATTCTTCTGCCGAGAATTCTCTGTTAAGATTTGTAGCCCATTTTTTAATTGAATTGTTCAGTATTTTGATGTCTAGCTTTTTGAGTTCTTTATATATTTTGGAGATCAGCCCTCTGCCAGATGTGGGGTTGGTGAAGATCTTTTCCCATTCTGTAGGCTGTCCTTTGGGCTTATTGACCATGTCTTTTGCTCTACAAAAGCATCTCAGTTTGAGGAGGTCCCATTTATTAATTGTCACTCTCAGTGTCTGTGCTACTGGTGTTATATTTAGGAAGTGATCTCCTGGGCCAATTTGTTCCAGACTACTTCCTAATTTCTCTTCTATCAAGTTCAGTGTAACTGGATTTATGTTGAGGTCTTTGATCCACTTGGACTTGAGTTTTGTGCATGGAAACAGATATGGATCTATTTGCAATCTTCTGCATGTTGACATCCAGTTATGCCAGGACCATTTGTTGAAGATGCTTTCTTTTTTTCATAGTACAGTTTTGGCTACTTTGTTGAAAATCATATATATGTAGGTGTATGGATTGATGTCAGAATCTTCAATTCGATTCCATTGGTCCACATGTCGGTTTATATGCCAGTACCAAGCTGTTTTTATTACTATAGCTCTATAGTAGAGCTTGAGGTCAGGGATCATGATGCCTTCAGAGGTTGCTTTATTATACAGGATTCTTTTAGCTATCCTAGGTTTTTTGTTTTTCCATATAAAGTTAAGTATTGTTCTTTCCAAGTCTGTGAAGAATTGTGTTGGTATTTTGATGGGGATTGCATTGAATCTGTAGATTGCCTTTGGTAAGACTGCCGTTTTTACTATGTTGATTCTACCTATCCATGAGCATGTGAGATCTTCCCATTTTCTGATATCTTTTTCAATTTCTTTCTTCAGAGACTTAAAGTTCTTATCATACAGGTCTTTCATTTGTTTAGTTAGAGTTGCCCCAAGGTATTTTATATTATTTGTGGCTATTATAAAGGGTGATGTTTCTCTGATTTCTTTCTCATCCCCTTTTCCATTTGTATACAGGAGGACTACTGATTTTTTTTGAGTTAATCTTGTATCCTGCCACCTTCCTGAAGTTTATCAGATGTAGGAGTTCCCTGGTAGAATTTTTGGGGTCACTTGATACTATTATATCAGCCTCAAATAGTGAAAGCTTGACTTCTTTCTTTCCAATTCGTATCCCCTTGATCTCCTTTTGTTGTCTTATTGCTCTAGCTAGAAATTCAAGTACTATGTGGAATAAGTATGGGGAGAGTGAACCGCCTAGTCTTCTTCCTGATTTTAGTGGAATCGTTTTGAGTTTCTTTCCATTTAATTTGATGTTGGCTGTCAGCTTGCTATAAATTGCCTTTATTAAGTTTTGGTATGTTCCTTGTATTCCTGATCTCTCTAGAACCTTTATCATGAAGGGGTGTTGGATTTTGTCAAAGTCTTTTTCAGCATCCAGTGAAATTATCATGTGGTTTTTTTCTTTCAGTTTGTTTATATGGTGTGTTACATTGACAGATTTTTGTATATTGAACCATCGTTGCATCCCTGGGATGAAGCCTACTTGGTCATGGTGGATAGTTTTTTTGATATGTTCCTGGATTTGGTTAGCCAGTATTTTACTGAATATTTTTGCATCAATGTTCATGAGGGAGATTGGTCTGTAATTCTCTTTCTTTGTTGCATCTTTGTGTGGTTTGGGTATCAGGGTAACTGTAGCCTCATAAAAAGAATTTGGTAATGTTCCTTCTGTTTCTATGGTGTGGAACAATTTGAAGAGTATTGGTATTAGCTCTTCTTTGAAAATCTGGTAAAATTCTGCACTGAAACCATCTGGCCCTGGGCTTTTTTGGTTGGGAGACTTTTAATGACCATTTCTACTTCCTTAGGGGTTGTTGGTCTATTTAAATAGTTTATCTGGTCTTGATTTAACTTTGGTATGAGGTATCTAATCCAGAAAATCTCCCATTTCTTTCAGATTTTTCCAATTTTGTGGAGTACAGGTTTTTGAAGTATGACCTGATGATTCTCTGGATTTCTTCATTGTCTCTTGATATGTCCCTCTTTTCATTTCTGATTTTGTTAATTTGGATGTTCTCTCTCTGTTTTTTGGTTAATTTGGATAAGGGCTTATCTATCTTGTTGAGTTCCTCAAAGAACCAACTCTTTGTTTCATTGATTCTTTGTATTGTTCTCTTTGTTTCTATTTTATTGATTTCAACCCTCAATTTGATTATTTCCTGGCATCTGTTTCTCCTGGGTGAGTTTGCTTCTTCTTGTTCTAGAGCTTTCAGTTGTGCTGTTAAGTCACTAGTGTGAGATTTCTCCAACTTCTTTATTTGGGCATTGAGAGCTATGAATTTTCCTCTTTGCACTGCTTTCATGGTGTCCCATAAGTTTGGGTACGTTATACATTCATTTTCATTGAATTCTAGGAAATATTTAATTTCTTTATTTCTTCATTGACCCATTGGTGATTCAATTGGGCATTATTTAGTTTCCATGAGATTATAGGTTTTCTGTAATTTTTGTTGCCGCTGAAAGCTAACTTTAAGCCATGGTGGTCTGATAAGACATAGGAGGTTATTTCAATTTTTTTGTATCTCTTGAGATTTGCTCTGTGGCCAAGCATGTGGTCGATTTTGGAGAAGGTTCCATGAGATGCTGAAAAGAAGGTATATTCTTTTGTGTTAGGGTGGAATATTCTGTAGATATCTATTAAGTCTATTTGAGTCATAATGTCTGTTAGTTCCCTTATTTCTCTGTTAAGTTTCTGTCTGGCAGACCTGTCCATTGGTGAGAGTGAGATATTGAAGTCTTCCACTACTATTATATGGGGTTTGATGTGTGATTTAAGCTTTAGTAATATTTCTTTTATTAATGTCAGTGCCCTTGTATTTGGGGCATAAATATTCAGAATTGAGACTTCATCTTGTTAGATTTTCCCTGTGATAAATTTGTAGTGTCCTTCTGATCTCTTTCAGTTGATTTTAGTTTGAAGACTATTTTATTAGATATTAGAATAGCTACACCAGCTTGCTTCTTAAATCCATTTGATTGGAAAGTCTTTTCCCAGGCTTTTACTCTGAGGTGGTGTCTGTCTTTGAAGTTGAGGTGTGTTTCTTGTATGCAGCAAATGGATGGATCTTGTTTTAATATCCATTTTGTTAGCCCGTGTCTTTTTATAGGTAAATTGAGACCATTGATATTGATGGATATTAATGACCAGTTATTGTTTAATTCCTGTTATTTTTTGGTGATAGTGTTGTATGTTTCCCTTCTTTGGTATTTGTTGGTATGGGACTATCTATTGCCTATGTTTTCATAGGTATATCTAACTTCCTTAGGTTGGATTTTTCCTTCAAGTGCTTTCTGTAGGGCTGGATTTGTGAAGAAATATTGTTTAAATCTGGTTTTATCATGGAATATTTAGTTTACTCCGTCTATATTGGTTGAGAGTTTTGCTGGGTATAATAGTCTGGGTTGGCATCCATGGTCTCTTAGTATCTGCGTAACATCTGTCCAGGACCTTCTGGCTTTTAGAGTCTCCATTGAGAAGTCTGGTGTTATTCTTTTTTTTTTTTTTTTTTTTTGGTTTTTCGAGACAGGGTTTCTCTGTGTAGCTTTGCGCCTTTCCTAGAACTCACTTGGTAGCCCAGGCTGGCCTCAAACTCACAGAGATCTGCCTGGCTCTGCCTCCCGAGTGCTGGGATTAAAGGCGTGCGCCACCACCGCCCGGCCTGGTGTTATTCTTATGAGTCTGCCTTTATATGTTACTTGGCCTTTTTCCTTTGCAGCTCTTAATATTTTTTCTTTATTCTGTATGTTTAGTGGTTTGATTATTATGTGGAGAGGGGCCTTTTTTGGATCCAGTCTATTTGGTGTTCTATAACCCTCCTGTATTTTTACAAGCATTTCCTTCTTTAGGTTGGGAAAGTTTTCTTCTATGATTTTGTTGAATATGTTTTCTGTGCCTTTGAGGTGGTATTCTTCTTCTTCTATCCCTATTATTCTTAGGTTTGGTCTTTTCATGGTGTCCCAAATTTCCTGAACATTTTGGGTCATGACTTTGTTGGCGTTAGTGTTTTCTTTGATTGATGAATCTATTTCTTCTACTGTGTCTTCAACGTCAGAGATCTGCCCTTCTATCTCTTGCATTCTGTTGGTTATACTTGCATCTATAGTTCCTGTTCATTTACTCAGATTTTCCACTTCCAGCATTCCCTCATGTTGTGTCTTCTTTATTGACTCTATTTCAGTTTTGAGATCTTGAATTGTTTTCCTCACTTGTTTAATTTCTTTCTCTTGGCTTTCAAGGGATTTACTGATTTCTTCCCATTTTTTGTTTGACTTTTCCTTGATTTCTTTAAGGGAACTTTTCATTTCCTCTTTTAAGATTTTGAATATCTTCTTAAAGTCATTTTATGGTAGATATCTTCTGTTTCTTCTGTGTTGGGATGTTCAGGTCTTGCTGATATAGGTTCTGATGGAACCATATTGGTTTTTATGTTGTTGACTCTATTTTTGCACTGGTGTCTACCCATCTCTTTCTCCACTTGGTGCAAGCAGTGTCTGTGTCTGAGGGAGCCTCTCTTGCTCTGATTAATACTCTTGATCCAGTAGAAGCTCTTGGTTTAGATGCTGATGGACTTTTTGTCTTAGGGAGCAGCTCTTAGTCCAACTGGTGCTAGTGGGCTCTGTCTCAGAGCTGCAGTTTTAGCGTGTGGTGGATGGTGGTAGTCTGACCTGTCTGCAGGAGGTCTGCCTTACAACTGGCCTCTTAGTCCAGTCAGGTGTTGGTAGGCTCTGTCTCAGGGAAGAGTTGCAGTCTTGGAAGGTGGATGGGATTTGGGGGAGGTGGGGCTTGGGTTACAGGGTCTGATGGGGGATGGGGGTAGTCTCACCTGTATGCAGGAGGTCTGCCTACCAATTGGCCTGAACCTGGAACTGCAGTGGGTGGTGGTGTAAGGGTGTAGGGTTGTGCCCCTGGGCCCAAAGCCTAGGGGCTGGGGTGTTCAGCTATGAGGATAGAGACGCACCTCTTAGTCCAGTCCGGTGCTGGCAGGCTCTGTCTCAGGGACTTCTTTAATATACTTTAAAGCTAACATTTGTATAGTATCTCATTTATATTCTGTATATCCTTTGGGATACTTGTCATTTGATGGCCTTTCATAAGCAGTAACAGGATAAATCTTGGTTGGTGTTTTAACAACCTTATGCCAGTCTTCTCTAATTCCAGAAGGAAATGGTGAGGTTGGTTCTCCTCTGAATTTTTCTGTCAATGTCTGGACACTTTTATTATCAGTTCCAAAAATTTTTCTAAGGCTTGGAATTTACCCAGCAGTTGCCTTTTGTAAGGCTTGTATCTCCTGAGTAGTGACCTGTTCTAAAGCTTCATTTTATCAGTTACTTTTTTGTTTTCCTCATTTGTAAATACCTCTAAAGTTTTTATCTCATCAGTCAAAGCAATCTTAATCTCTTTTTTTACTATTTGTAAGTCTTGCATATTATCTTCTAAGTCCTTTATCCTTTCTGTCAATTTCTCATCACCATATTCTAAGGCCTGTATCTTTTCCATCCATTTCTGATTTGGGCACTGTTATCAAATCATTTTGAAGGATAAGATATGAATTGCCATATGACCAATTGTATTGATCCCAGCTAGTAATTTTTTTCTAGCATTCTGTCCAGAGTAGCAGTGAGCAGGGTCCATTGACCTGGGAAAGGTTTTATGCTTGTCCTTTTGCTTCCCTTCTATTTATTTGTTTATTTGTTTGTTTGTGTGTTTGTTTGTTTACCTCATAAAAGTTGTCAAGTGACTTACCAGAGGTCAAATCCTTGAATAATTGTTGTAGATTAGTATTGATGTTTCACCTGCAGGTAGAGCAGGTGCTGTGCCAAAGTGAATCACTCAGGATCCACTTAGCACTCCTGTGCAAGAAGCAGAGCCAGTTCAGGAAAACACCCAGAGTCTATATGCACCTAGAGCTCAGAGTAAGCTGGGGAGCTACAGTGCATGGGGGTGAGATGCAGGTATGGGCATGCATGGTGGGGGGCCATGGGCATACTCCAGTATCTAGGTGTCTGGTGCAGGGATCACAAAAGCCAAGCACAAGGGTAGTACACACAGAACAAAAGGCAAAGCCACAGGGCTGCAGGCTTCCAGGGGAAGCAGCAGTAGATGGAGTCCCTGCCCAGTGAGGCAGAAATGCAAGGCAGGGTATTAGGCTGGATTGTAGGGTGGTTGTGCCCAATTGGGAGCATCCCTGCATGTATTGGTTACGATAGCCTGAACCACATAGCAGATGGAGCTGCCACATCTGCCTGGACAGCTCCATGCCCTAGAGTGGAGATTTTAAAAGCCAGGGGTTAGGCACACAGAGTGTGAGTCCAGCTCATGGGTGGCTCAGGCAGCCACATTGGGACCAGGTAATGAGGGAAGCTTAGGGAAGTGAGTTACATTTATTGGTAGACAAAATTTGTGCACAATAATTATAAGTCGAAAAGAAGAGTCCAGGCTACATAGCAGCTGTTCTACTGTTCTGGCAGGGGGCACAGCTGTCTGCTACTACTGCCACTCATTCCCAATGGGCGATGGGCAATATCCAGTGAAGGTCACTGTGGCTTCAGCAAGCCCCTCCACAGTCCAAGAGAGGCAGCTGGATGATAATTCTGGAGAAAAGAAATGCCTTGTGTGATACTCTCTTGTCTACCATGGCCTAAGACAGAATGTCTAATTTCAGTTTTATTTACCAAAACCAAAGGTTTTGCCAACATCAAGATTTAGTAGTAATTTCAAGGATATAAGTAATTAAACAACAGTAAATGTTGAGTAGCCAGGTTCTGAGGTACTCCATAGGGCTCCCTGCATCCTTATAATATCAGACATGCATTATCCAGCCCAGAGTAGCTGTGAGGTTTCTACTGAGGTAAATGGGAGCTTTTCTATTAAGTAGGAAGTATTAAGGATATAAAAACCCTCCATTTTATGTCCTATAGAGGATATTATCCAGAAATGTATGCCACATAAATTCATATACCCTAAATTTGGTTATGAAGATGGCAAATCTTGGTTGTCAACTTGACACACTTGGAAAGTGGAAACCACAAATGAGAAAATGCCTCCATCAAATTGACCTGTTTCATAGTTACTACTATTCTAGTATCATGATGCAGATAACTTATGAAAGAATAAACTTAACTGGGGACTTGCTTACAGTTTCAGAGGGTGAGTCCATGATCCTCACAGCAGGGAGCATGTCATCAGGCAGGCAGGCATGGTGTTAGAGCTGGAGATGAGAACTCAAATCTCAAAGTTGCAGGCAGAGAGAAAGCCTGGACCTGGCATGAGCTTTTGAAACCTCAAAGCCCACCCAGTAACACACCTCTTCCTACAAGACCACACCTACTCAAACAAGGCAATACCTCTGTCTTTATCAGTGTTCTATTGGTGAGAAGAGACAGCATGACCATAGCAACTCCTATAAAGGAAAGCATTTAATTGCAGCCTAGACTATGGGATGGTCCTTCTGGATGTTGTGAATTTTTCTCATTGGTTGATAATAAAGTTGTATTGGCCTATGGCAAGACAGAATAATGTTAGACAGAAGAATCAAACTAGGACTCAGAGGAAGAGAGGTGGAGTCGACACAGACACCACGAGCCATCCAAGAAGCAGGATGCTGGAAGACTGATAAGCCACGGACCACATGCAATAAATAGATTAATAGTTAAATTAAGTATAAGTGCTAGCCAATAATAAGCATGAACCATTGGCCAAATATTTATAATCAATATAAGTCTCTGTGTAATAATTTGGGAAGCAGCTGCTGGGTATTTGGAAGTTGTTGGCAGGACAAAAACCCCGCTTTGATTACATATGGTGCCCAGCATTTGGCAATTCCATCTTCATAAAACCCAAGAGAGCTTAAAATCAAGGTTCTAAAAGAGAGCCAAGAGCAGGTTTCTAGTCTCATGCCTTTCATACAGGCTTCCATACAGACAGACATCTCCCAGCCACTGCCTGCATGCTTGAACTGCCAGGATGCTTGAGCTGCTAGCATGAACTGAGCCAATGCACTGTGTGGTAGGTTTGGGATTTGCTCATACAGATAACAAAGGTCAGAGATACACAGTAACAGCAGGTTCAGACAAAAAGGCCTCTAAAAAGTCACAGTGTATTTGAAAAATGTGCATAGACTTGGGAGAGAAAAGAGAAAAAATATATACAACCTTAGATTAAAAATAAAGATTTAAAAATATTAAAGTCCTTAAAAAGGGAATAGAGTAATAAAAAATATGATAAGCCATGTAAAGATGGAAAATACACAGAGTCTGGATTGTGTGTGTGTATGTGTGTGTGTGTGTGTGTATACATATATATATATATATATATATATATATATATATATATATATATATATTGGTTTTTTGAGACAGGGTTTCTCTGTGTAGCTTTGGAGCCTGTCCTGGAACTCACTCTGTAGCCCAGGCTGGCCTCGAACTCACAGAGATCCGCCAGCCTCTGCCTCCTGAGTGCTGAGATTAAAAGCATGCGCCACCACCACGCACCAGATTGTATATTTTAATGCATTGTCTTTAGGTATTTTAACTGTTAATAAGTTAATAACAGACCTTGGATTATGTGAACTGCTATGTTAAACCAACCTATATATTTTAAAAATATCTTGGCTCCAAAATTTAAGTCAAAAGATATGCTGCTTTGAGGGAGAAGTTGTGTTTTTATTTCCACAGGAAATGAGAGGCTATGGATTCATTCTGAGTTAAGGAAAATCAGGTGTGATCAAGGAAGACCCCCTGAATCCTAATTACAGACATAGAAAAATAAACCTAAAGTAACTACAAGACATGTAACATATATTTTACCTGCTCAGACATAATACAGGTATATATGTTACCCTTAAAAGTTTATGTATTTTCAGAACAAGGTGACCAGGGACCAAAAAAAACAATGGTCCAGATGATCCAGCATCCAAAAAACTCCAAGGCTACTGGCTGAGATGATCAAACATCACAAAAATACTACATCCAAGACTTAACAATTATCCTAAATTTTCTCAGGGTCCCAAAAAGATTACCAGCACCCCCAGTCAACAGGAAGTAGTCTAGAGAACTATTCCCACATTCCCAAAAATAGATTATGGATGTTTGTCTTTGTTTAGGGTGTTGGTTATAAATTGTTACTGGTCATAGTCAATCTCTTTGTAAAAGAAGAAAGGGGATATGATATAAAAATGGTAGGATAAAAGGGTAGATTATTGGATCTACTTTAATCTAAAAAAACAACTGTTAATCTCAAAATATTTTACATTAATATAGATTTTAGTTTATTGATAAAAATTTAAAGTTAATTTTGCTATGTGTATATTTCTATTCTTGTTTAATTTATTATGTTTATGCAACTCACTTAAAATTGTAATATACAAATGAGAAGTACAGATTAATAGTCATCTATAATAGCAAACTTATAGTTATATTAGTTTGGAATTTCTAGATAGGCAATCTTCAAACATTTCAAAGACCTACAGAATATGGCATTTTAAATGTTTTAATAACTTAGAATTATTTGATATGAGACACATCCACCCCTGGCAGCACCAATGTACTCATGAGAAGATGATGGGCACCAAAGATAATCCATATGGAGCTTGTTTTCTTCTTGACAAAACTAGACTTTTGCACAAGAAACTGCCCTTGCCGCAACATGCTGACAGTAAGTATGCTGTCCAGTCTGGACAAGCAGGATACAAAGAAAACTGATGGCAAAACTTTGCCAAGACAGGATAGGACAGTCCTACAAATTTTCCTGCTTCTGAAAAAGTTCTGTCAGATATTCTAGGCCTATAAGCCAAAGTTGAATGCCCCAACATCACTGAAAAACCTTGAGTGACTGTCCAGGAAGCCAGCTGTTTCTGTCATTTCTTACATTTTTTGGAAGTCACTTGCTTGCACTTCCTGCTTACTCAGGTATTATTTTCCTTCTCAGGTCTTTAATGGAGTTGAAGACTAGATATTTAAAATTATAGTTTCCTTAATAATGATAAAGGATAAATTATATGTAGAACTTTAAACTCACTAAGATAAGAGAGAAAATAGAGTATTTTCTCTAATTTTTCCAAATACAAATGGATTGGATATTTTAACTGTAATTCTTAGTAACTGTTTTTGTTGTATATAATCTTACTATGTTAAAGTAAATTCTTTTTCAATTAGACAGAAAGGGGGAAATGCTATGAGATGGTCCTTCTGTACTCTGTGATTATGTGTTTCATTGGTTGATAAAAAGGTTGTTTTGGCCTACGGCAGGACAGGATAAGGTTAGGCAGAAGAATCAAACTGGGACTCAGAGGAAGAGGGGTGGAGTCAACACAGACACCATGAGCTGCCCAAGATGCTGGGGGACCCATAAGCCATGGACCATGTGGCAATAAATAGATTAATAGGATTGGGTTCAATTAAGTATAAGAGCTAGGTAATAATAAGCTTGAGCCATTAGCCAAACATTTATAATTAATATAAGCCTTTGTATGATAATTTGAGAAGTGGCTGCTAGATATTTGGGAGCTGCTGGTGTGATAGAAACTCCCCTCCAATTACAGGCCTGGTTATATTTTCAGAGATTTAGTCCATTATCATCATGGCAGGAAGCATGGTAGCATGCAGGCAGTTATGGTGCTGGAAAAGAAACTAAGAATTCTACATCTGGATCTGCAGGTAGCAGGAAGAGAGAGAGAAAGAGACACTGTGCCTGGCTTGAGCATTTGAAACCTTAAAGCCCATACCCAATGTCGCACTTCCTCCAACAAGACCACACCTACACCAACAAGTCCATACTTCTGATGCTACTCCCTAAGCATTCAAATATATGGGCTTATTATGAAAGCCATTCTTATTCAAACCACCACAACCTTTTAATCCTTCCTAACAGTCCACCAATTAAGAAGCAAACAATTCAAATCTATGAGCCTATGGGGGCAATTCTCATTCAAACCCCCAAAGCCTCTGCGCATGTCTGTAGGGAATTTTCCTGATTACTCATTGGTACAGGAAAGTCTATTCCACTATGGATGATGCCATCCCTGAGGAAGTGGGTCTGGTATACATTAAAAATGTCACTTAACATAAGCCTGAAGCAAGCAAAAGGCATTTCCCCCATGGCCCATGCTTTAGTTTCTTCCTCTAGGCTCTTGCCTTGAGTTCCTAACATGACTTCCTCATTGGTGGACTCTAACCTATAAACCAAATTAGTCTTTTCCTTCCTCAAATTGGTTGTAGTCAGTATTTTAGCAACAGCATCAGACACACAAACTAGGATGGTTACCATATGCAATCTTATACCAGGAATATAAATAGGATTCTGGTCCCATCAAGCATTATTCAGTCATCAGCATGTTTACAAGATTCAATCAAATCACCTGCTTTGTTTCTTTCCCTAGGAACACCCCTCAGTGATAGAAGAGAAATGAGTCTGGCCACAAGCTTTAACTTATTCCCTAGGGACTCCATGCAATGTAAACTCACTTTTCCATATCCCTCCTCTGTCTTCAGTATATTTTCATGGCTCATTCATGTCAAAGGTAATAAACTGAGTGAACTATTTGTATTAGGACATCTCATCACAAAGCAGCATGATGATGTGCTATGGGCATCTTTGCAAAAGAGGTCTCATTGTTCATTTGTCTTCACTCAACAGTTTCCAGATGCTTCCTAAGTGCTGCATACTGTTAGTCTCTGGCAGAGAGTGACAAATGAGCTAGACACAGTCATTGCCTGTGGGGTTCACCACTAACAGGGAAGGCAGATGTTAAACCTTGAGGAGCTATTAGAATTTGAAATTCTAATTAGAAAGGAGAATATTGTAGACCAACCCAACAGAGAGGGCAAGGTGGTAGATGGGAGTTGGAGCCAAAGGATGGCAATCAGAAAGACAATGATATTTCCTATGTGTAAAAGTCTTCCCTTTTCACTTCCTGAGTCTATCACCCTTTCTAATGCTCTGACCCTTTAATACAGCTCCTCATGTTGGGGTGACTCCAACCATAAAATTATTTTTGTTGTTACTTTGTAACTGTAATTTTGCAACTGTTATCAATCATAATGTAAATATTTGATATACAGGTTATGTGATATGGAACCCCTGTTTTAAAAAAATGGGGTCATTCAACCTCCAAAGGGGTTGAGATCCTCTTATTTATCTGCTTGGTTCTTTAAGTGAGGGTGCACTAAAACCACCAAACTGGACCGCTCTGTGGGTGAAAAGAAAAATTTACTTGAGGAATCAAACTGCCAGGCTGCCTCTGAGAATAGAGGACATCAGTTTGGCAGGAAAGCAAGTGAATTTTACATGACAGTCACCAAGATGGATCTTTAAGCTGATACACGCTATTAAGATTAATCAAGAACTAAATGCCTTTCCCACAAGTGGTTTCCTGGTAAACAAAAACCCACCTCAGGAGATCCCTGAGGAACGCTGAGTTTAGTTTTCTGTTTACCAGTCAGAGTCCTGCCCAGGCCCTTATCTTAGGACACTGTCCTCAGCACTGCTATTTTAGGGCCCACTTTGAATCTAATAGGTTCCTAATGCTTTGTTTTACAATACAGTTTTGCATGTATATTTATTTTCAAGCTCCTTCCTGCTATATAATTGTATGGATAGAGAGGAGACAGGGAAGAAAATGTGATGGAAAATATTCCTTTCAAGAAAAACCTAGAACGTTCTGGAAAAATGAAGGACTAATTTTTATCAAAGAGTAACTTTTTTTTTTTGAGACAGGGTTTCTCTGTGTAGCTTTGTGCCTTTCCTGGAACTCACTTGGTAGCCCAGGCTGGCCTCGAACTCACAGAGATCCGCCTGGCTCTGCCTCCCAAGTGCTGGGATTAAAGGCGTACGCCACCACCGCCCGGCAAAGAGTAACTTTTTTGTCATGTCAAAATTTTCCCTTAATTTGAGGAGGCTATTGTTAATGAGGAAAGCTAGATTTATAAAAATCTAGATCTATAAACACACAGGATGAGTTTGAAGTGCTTTGACCTGCTTTATACTAAACAATTTTCCTAGCAAGGGTATTTTCTGTGGCACAAAATGAAACCACCATCCTGGCACATTTTGTCATGTGCCAGAAGATCCAAATCAACAAGCCGTGATGCCAGGGATTGAAAACCTGATGTGTTGGAGGTAGTTGACTTATTGATTATATATAATATATATCATTATATTAATTATATATTTATTATATATAATGTATATTAATTATATATTTATTATATAATGTATATTAATTATAGATAATATATATATATCACATTGAGGAAAAAATTTGGGGGTTTTGATGGCTGTTCAAAGGTTGTCTGAGATGAACAATCCTGTTGGGGAGAAGTAGAACAGGGAGCATGTCAGAGGTTTGCCGCAGCTGAAGGAAAGCTCTCTACCAAAGTGTTATTCTCTTCTCAGCAGGTTTGTTAGAAACATGCTTCTCAGGTTAAGTTCAAAGAATCCTGTGATGAGTCTATGCGATAGGCACTTCTAGGGTGTGGTGCTTGCTGTCAAAGAATATAGCAAATAACAGCAGGCTTTCTGCATAAGCAGTGTGGCTCCAGTTCAGAATGTTATGAATGGTGCTTAGTAGTGAACCAAGAAGCCAACTAGAATTTCTGAATCCCTGGCATACACTGAGATGATATGAAGTTGAAAGAGACCAATGCTGTCCCTGCCCTTGCTAGGATGATAGTCTGCTCAGGACTAAGCAGTTCTGCTTAGTGTGGAAAGAAATGGCACAGAATGAGAGTGGTAGTGCATGCTTTCAATCTCAGCAATCTAGAGGTAGAGGCAAATGGATCTATATAAGTTCAAGGCCAGCCTGGTCTATATAGTGAGTCCCAAGACCTCCAAAGGATACACAGTGAGACACACACACACACACACACACACACACACACACACACACACACATACACACACACCAAAAAGAAGCGTGAGTTAATAAACAAAGTTCTGCAATGCAGTTATGGAACTGCTAGCCAGAACTGTTTGAGGAATTCCTGAGAGGCAGTATCTAAGCCTGAAGGATGCATGGTGTTGAACAAGGGAAAACAGGGTTTCCAGCTTAAGATGACAAGGACCCACCAAAATAAAAGTAGGGTATTTTTTGTTTGAAAGTTTCACACATGTATATGACTGCCAATCATTTTTGCATCCCACCCTCACACCCAGAACCCTTCTTCTCAACAAGTCTCTCTCCTATTTTATCTGTTTTTCGTATATGGCTCACTGTATTTAGAGTTTCTAGCCCCAGCATGGGTGAACAGTTGTTTACTGCATAATGAACAACTTGTCAGTGGCTGTACCATTAAAGGAAATGGTAACCCCTACCTCAGCAACTGTGAACTGACAATAATCTCTCAGGGAGAAATGGGGGTCTCAGGAGCCTCTCTGTTGTTCATGATGAACCATTGGCAAGCCAAATCTTGTACAGATAACCATAAATGCAATGAATTTGTGAGTGCAACAGCTAAGAAGATATCCTTTTGCTACACATTTTCCCACTCTTTCTGTTGTCTTAAATGATGTTCCTTGAGCTTTGGGAGAGGTGATAAAGCTTTTTGTTGATATAAATAAAAGAAAACCAGACAAAATGTCTCACACCTATAATCCCACTAATAGAGGATGAGGTTAAAGATTAGCCATGAGTTTGAAGCTAGCCTGAGCTACACATAAGTGTATATTCCCTAAAAATAATAAATTTAAAACTGAATGAAAGTAATAAATACTGCATGTTTTCTCTCATACAGGACCTGCATGTGTGTGTGTGTGTGTGTGTGTGTGTGTGTGTGTGTGTGTGTGTGTGTGGTGTGTTACAACTAGAAAAAGAACCATGAGAGGGGAGGAAGCAATCTTCTAAGAGGAATAAGAGAGAAGAGGCTAACTGGACACGTGTGACATGAGCGCAGAGGGGCTATTGAGGAGGAGGAAGGACAGCAGAGTGGCCACTCGGGTTTTCAGGGAGGAGGGAAAGTGGGAAGAAGAACTCTCCGTATGAAATTACCGTAATGAAACACTCTTTTTTGTATGGTGTTCAAACATTAACTTTTTAAAAGACATAAATGCATAAGCCAATGAGGTCAATGAGAACTGGAAAAAGAAGAAATAAGAAACTTGATTCCAAGCAGCAGAATGGACAGCTAAGCATTGTGTTTACCAGTGAACAGCACAAGGCTCCTGAATTCATACTCACACTATCAGAAGAAGGGGCTTTTAAACACCATCACTGGCTGATGCTCCACAAGGCGATCCAATCCCCTTCCCCAGTCTTTCCAACATAGCACATGTCTAGCACCTGTGCTGGAAAGATGCTGAAGGTTTTATTATTGGGGGCATAAAGCAGGCCTCTGAAACAAAGGCAGCAAGTGGAGCTCAGGACTTTGGCTGGAAGTCAAGAGTCTGGCTGCTGAACACCTAATATTACTTAAGCACCTACATATTCTGTGAATGGAAATCTTTTCCCATGGACTTCAACAACTGTGAAGATGAGATGGGCTTGACACTTACTCAAACAGATGAGTAACAAGTTTACCATGCACTGGAGATGGTCATCTGCTGTGTCTACTCCAGTCACTTAAAAACTTCAAAGACAAGCTTTGTGCCATTCTGAAGTGCTAACTATCCCTAAGTGCTGGACATTGTTAGAAATCATCTACAATGGAAGGTAGATATTAATTAATTTTAAAAAATAGCCAGGCGGTGGTGGCGCACGCCTTTAATCCCAGCACTCGGGAGGCAGAGGCAGGTGGATCTCTGTGAGTTCAAGGCCAGCCTGGACTACAGAGTGAGTTCCAGGAAAGGCGCAAAGCTACAGAGAAACCCTGTCTCAAAAAAAAACCAAAAAAAAAAAAAATGAACTGATGCCTTCCTGCCTTGTAGCATTAAGGAGCTGATTTATTTATTTGTTTGTTTGTTTGTTTGTTTACTAAGGCCAGTTGCCAAGGCACAGACCTGTAATCCTACCACTGAGGAGATAAAGACAGGCATATCCCTAGAACTTGCTGGACAGTCAGTCTACTGGCTAAGTACTAGAATCGTAAAAGTCTCAGACTCAAAAAACAATGTGTATGGTATCTAAGAAATGACATTGGAGACTGTCCTCTGGCCTCTCTCTACACATACACATACACTGTCCTGGTTGGCTTGCTCTTGTTCATTTATTGTCAACTTGACACAAGGTACTGCTGTCTGGGAAGAAGAACCTCAACTGAGAAAATGCTTCCATAATCTTGGCTGCAGGAAATTCTGTGGTGGATGCATTTTAATGAATAATGATTGATGTGATTGGATCCATCTTATGGAGGAGTGTGTCACCTCTGGGCTAATGTCCTGAGTTGTATAAGAAAACAGGCTGAGAAAGCCATAGGGAGCAAGCCAGCAAACAGCATCCCTTTGTGGTATCTGTTTCACTTCCTGCCTCCAGTTTCCTGCCTTGAGTTTCTGCCCTGTCTTCCCTCAGCAGTGGAGTTGTCTGCATAACCCCTG
Source organism: Peromyscus eremicus (assembly GCF_949786415.1). Taxonomy (NCBI): domain Eukaryota; kingdom Metazoa; phylum Chordata; class Mammalia; order Rodentia; family Cricetidae; genus Peromyscus; species Peromyscus eremicus. Next base: position 20,732,434 of record NC_081421.1, on the reverse strand, counting down.
ACAGATGTCTGCATAACCCCTGACAGTTGTCTGCATAACCCCTAGAAGAAGGCTGTAAGTCTGAAATCAAGATATTGAGAAGACTGCTTCCTTCAGGGGAATACTCAGTAGAAAAATTTCCTTGTCTCTTTTCTAGATTCTCTTGGATTTCTAGCTCATTGGCTTGTAAACCCATCACCTCATTCAATAAGGACATTAAATTGAATTAGAGACTACTTTAATAACAATATTTTAATTTACTTGTCTCTGTAAATACTCTACTTCCAAATAAAGTCACACCTGAAGTACTAGGGACCTATACAATGTGCCTGGGAAAGAGGTATAATTCATCCCAAGATATGAGGCAATAAATACACACAGATGATGGAGCCACAAATGGAAGTGGAACACACTGATAGTGCCTCACATGTGTGTGCTCCAACACTGCCACATAAAATATCTTGAGAAAAACAGAAAGGAAAGAAAGAAAGAAAAGAAGAAAGAGAGAGAGGGGGGGGGAGAGGGAAGAAGGGAGGGAAGAAGAGAGAGAAAAAAGAGAGAGAAAGGAAGGAAGGAGAGAGGGAGGAAAGGAGAAGAGAGGTTTAAGAGGAAAGAAGAAAAGGAGAGATGGGAGGCAAGGTGGAGAAAGGGAAATTTATAGAAGAGTTTAGTGGGATGTGACTTGATCGTTGAGGGAGCTACTGTTGGAAGAGATCAATGTAGTTCTCATGGAACCTCAGTAGGTGCACAGATAGCATGCTGTTATGAAAGATGATTTGCCCTCTTCACTCTCACTTACTTCCTAGTCCTATGAACACTCTTATACCATGCCACTCACCACTAATTTATTCATCGGTAAAGAAAAATATAATCATGACACCTGCAGGAAAATGAATGCATATGGAAATGTATTAAACAAGGCAATGTAGACTCAGAAAGACAAAAATTGCATGTTCTTTCTCATACGCAGAGATATAGGAGATGATTACTGGTACAGGCTATGAAATTAGAAAGGAGAACACGAGAGGGAGGAAAAAGGCATTGAGGAAAAGAAGATAGGACACATGTGACATACAAGCACAAAAGAAGCTGTTGGGAGTAGTGGACAGAAGAGGGCATAGGAGAACAGGGTGTGAACAAAAGCAAATTTTGTTTAAAAATGTCATAATGAAAATTAATACTGGGTATGCTAATCAAATTTTCCTTAATTGATAAAAGTTAACCATCTTCATGCATTTTGTCACAGTAATCAAAAATAAGCTACTTCAAGAAGTTTGAGGATGTGACAGATTTGCTTCCTAGGAAACTCACTGAAATCAGGCACATGAGTATATTCCTGGGTATAAATAGACTAAAGTAGACTTAAATATACTTCCCTCTTAGGTACCAGGACTATGGGTTAGCTTTTCCACAAAGAACTGTGACCTTGAACTCCCCTGCTACCTCAGCTCAGGTCCCTGAACACCAGATATAGCCAAGCTCTTAATAGCTACAAACAGCTGATTTATCCTTCAGGCTACAAATTATGGGGCCAAAGGACATCCAGGATGAGGCCAGGGTCATGAATCAAAAACTGCCTAAGCCAAACCACATACTGAAAAGACCAAAGGCCAGGAGGCAAAAGACAAGTATTGGTGAAATTATTAAGGCCATTCCACGTAGTTAAAAGGGAGGTTTATTTTGTGGGGTAACTTACAAGTGCAGGGATAGGCTACAGGGTCTGGGAAAGGTGTGGCACAGTCCAGTGGTGTTCTCTGGAGAACTCTGCTCGGTCTAGCTCCAGCGTACAGGGTCCAGGAACCAAGAGAGAGCCCACACATCCTGACCTCGGGTCTTCAGCATCCTCTCTCAGCCCCGCCTTGTAGGCGTGACCATTACCGAAGCCTCAGTGGGGGTTGGAACTTCCAAGTCAAAGCTGGAATGGCTACCCACTACAGACAAGTATGAACCAAAAGGAGATAAACAAAAGAGGTCATGCAGTGTCACCAGGACAGACAAGAAGTTGGGTGAGGTGGTGGTGCAAATGTGCAAATACACACACACACACACACACACACACACACACACACACACACACACACACACACAGGAACTAATGACCAGAACAGACATTTCTCAAAAGGGTATATACAAATGGATATCAAGTATGTGAAAAACTTCGACATCAGCAGCTATCAGGGAGCATAAAGCAAACCCAACTCCTCTCACCCTAATTAAAATCAGCATGTGAAAAAGATAAAAGTGAACCTGGTGGTACACACTTTCAATCTCAGCACTCAGGAGGCAGAGGCAGACAGATCTCTGTGAGTACAAGGCCAGCTGAATCTACAGAGAAAGTTCCAGGTGAGCCAGTGCTACATGGTAAGTTCTTGTCTCAAAATAACAATAACAATAACCACTACCTTGGGAATCACTTTTGTACCCTGCTCACGCTCATATCATCCTTCGAATAGTCTAGCCTACTTCTATCAGTCACTTATTGAATAGGCATGAACTGCTTAGACAGACCATGAGTGAGATAACAAACTACAAAAGTTGGCATGCCCTGCTCTGACCTTAGGACCTCACAGGTATGAGGAGACCTATGAAGAGCAGGACATTGACTAAATTACCAAACAACTGAAAATCATTTTCTTTCCCCGGTTTAAACCTCATCCTGTAATAAACTCAGGAACATAGAATCAAATAAATAAAAGATTGTATCTGTGTGACTGCAAAATGCCTAGTTTTAATCAGTCCTATTTTTTTAATCATTAGGTCAAATTAGGTTATATAAACATGGCCTTGGTGGGCACAAGTCAGGAAGTTGTTGAATCTCTTGCTTTCAAACTAATACAGTAAATACATAGATACCAAGTGTTTGCTGTGTGCAGGACCTGACTCGGGGAGAGGTAGCCCTCTTGTCATTGTGATTCTCCAAGCCAGGCATCATTTTCACTGCAGTGTCAAAACCAATAGACCAATATTCCGTGTTCTCTTTTTTTATAACTGTTATGTGAGCTGAGGGAAGGAAATGAAAGGAAGTTTGAATAAAATCAAGAAAAGAAAAAGTTAAATATCTTCACCCTCTAGGGTATAAAATGTTACTTTTAAAAAGGCAAATCTAATACTTAAATATGTTTAATGGTAGAAAAATCTCAATTGGAAAATAATGAAGATTTTTAGAAAGCAGGATTTTGAAACAGCACCTTATAAAATTTAAGATTAAAAAAGTAAAATATAGACAGACAGACAGATAGATCCCAAAGTATTCTGATAGTTTTGTGCCTTTAGTATACTATTTGCAATGTTCTTTAACCCTTGTTTCATCACTAAAAACTACTGGGATAATAGGGGAGGAATTATGAAAGCATCTAGACTCTAATGGCAGTCAATAGCACTCAGCCTGTTGTGAAGGAAAAATATCATATTAGACAAATTTCATGGGCCCGGATCCCAGAGTTGCAGAATTAACTAACAGAACATAGTAGGTATGATCTTGTGTCATTGCAACTTAAGCCTGTAGCTTTATGGTAAGGGAATGAAAAATAATTATCAGAGTGTCCTGACCTCCTCTTTGATTTAATGGGCTTATTTCTAGAAACACCAATGAAAAACAGCACAAGCGTTTGCCTAGGCCAATTATGCTTTATTATAGTTCATCCATTTTCCCTTTTCCACAGGAAATACTGCAACCTAACAGCATTTAACTAAGTTTATATTTTATAGGATAAGCCACACTCATTGTGATTGAGATCGCTTACAAGAGCAAGCCTATGAAATGCAAAAAAGGAAGATGAAGGCCAGGTCTCAGAACACAGTCCACTGATGGCAGTCCAGAACGGCTAGGGATCCTGAGCCTAATGGCCAAGGCAGAAGATGATACTTTTTGTACTATTTACAAAAAGGGCATTTCACCCTCAGCCAATGCAATAGAAACCATTGACAACCATGTCAAGAAAAGACCTGTGTCCCTAGACTGTCCTTTTTTTTAAAGAGTGGAGCAGGGTGGGAGGCTGGGTTTACACAAGAATGTATCTGCCTATGCCCTCCATGAGAGGAATCGAGGTCTTGAACTCTGTCTCCTCAACACTACATGTTTATAGTTGTCCTCTCCTTAGCCTTCTCAGCTATCAAAATGTAGGATTCAAGACAGTATATTTTAACAAATTTCTATTTCTATTGTTAGTGTCTAGTTCTACTTCAAACAGGCTGGCCTCAACTGCCATGTAGCAAGAACTACCTTAATCATCAATAGTCCTGCCCCATCTTCTGCTGGGATTACAAGTTTATGCCACCAGGCCCTGTTTATGAATTTGACTTTTAAAAATTTGCAAATGAATCAGTCATATGCTGCCTTCTTAGGAGTCAGTTTTGAGAGATCATGTCTATTTTTTCCTTCTCTGCAAACTTTTTTTACTTAAAGAGCCTCCTAGTATCTCAGGAGAAGTGTTTTTAAAAGTAGTTCTGGAGCTGAGAGGTGTAGTTGGAAGATTTCCCATGTCCTGGCCTGCCAGACAAATCTCCCCCAAGTAAACACACAGAAGCTTATATTAATTATAATTAAATATATATTAGTTATAACTGCACGGTCATCCTCAAGCCTTTTGCTAGCTAGCTCTTATATCTTAAATTAGCCCATAACTACTTATCTATGTATTGCCACATGTTTCATGGCTTTACCTGGGTCCTTTTACATGTTGCTCCTTGGGAGGCTTCCTGGCATCTCCCTTGCCTCTACTTTCTCTTCCTGCCTGTCTGTTTGGATTTCACACCTGCCTCTAATCTGCCTTGCCATAGGCCAAATGGCTTTAGTTATCAACCAATCAGAGCAACACATATTCACAGCATACAGAAAGACATCCACAGCAGAGAGAGGTGATGGTTCTTTTCTGAGAAACAGGACAATTTTCTGAGAGTGCAAGCACTCTTGATTCTTTCTTTTATATTTTTCTCACTTTATATTTTTAATAGCTTTAATGAGGTTTGAATGACACAGTACATTTCCTGTATTTATACCCACAGTTTGACACACATGTACAACTATGAAACCATTACGTGATCAAGATACGGGCATAGCCATCGTTCCTGAGGGTCCAGAGACACCTTTCAGATACTGACTACATTTGCAGGCAGCTGTCAATCTGTTTTCTGTTACTATAGAGTCACATAGTAATCTAGACTGAGAAAAAAATAGTTGCCAAACAATATACCCACCCTCACCTAGAGACCCATTTTTATCCATATACTCTTGGAGACCAAATATGTCCCATGCAAATTTGTATGTTGAAACTAAATCGCAATGTGGTAGTGTTTAAAGGTGGCCATTTGTGAGGCAGAGAGGTGATGGAGGCTTAGATCTCATGGGCAGGAATAGCTCTAGAGAGACACCTGCCCTTGCCAGTTGTAAGGACACTAACTATGGAGTAGGAAGCTGGCCCTCTTCAGACTCAGTCTTCCATTATCTTGCCCCTCCTTTCCAGACCCAGTCATCTTCCATTGTCCTGTCCTTAGATTTACAAGCCTTCAGAGTGTGAAAAACAATGTTTGCTTATAAACCACCTAGTTAAATCTCACAGTCCAAATGGACAAAGACATTGCCCTTTTCCTTTTACATGAACCTTGATTTATACTTGAAAAGACCGTGAAATCTCTAAAGAACTTCCCTCTAGCCTTTTGTGCAGCTAAGTATTGCTATGTGCTTAAATTCCTAGCAATTGCCCACATCATCATTTCCTCTTCTCCATTCACTGGCAAGGAGAAGTGTTGTATGAATCTTTTGGAAAGATGCTCAAAGGAGACCGACTTAACTGTGAAAGGGTCTTTTTCCCTTTTCTCTTATTTCTTTTCCTGCTGTGTGGAATCTGCCTGTAATAGCAGGGCTTGGCCTACAAGGTTACTTTGAAAATTGAAGCTTTCACTTACTTTGTGGAGCAGAGAGACAGGCCTGCATCTCTGACAACACTGGGAAGCATCTGCTCCCACCCTGCATTTCTCCCATCTGGACCTCTTTTATGTGAGAGTGGCATCAATTCCTTGTTTGCTTAAGCAGCTCTCATTTACCTTGTTTTTCACATGCTGCCAACTACGTCTTAAGAGAAATAGCCATGCTTCTATTTTCTGCTCTCTTGCAGGAGTCCCACCAGTGCCCTCTGCTCTTATGTCCATTTGCATTAGCTACCTGACAGAGTTCTTCCTTTACTCAGATATGTTTCACTTATCTCCAACAGGGGATTGGTCACTTTGCTATGGTGAAGCCAATGTCCTCAAAAAAACAGTGAGCAAGTTATTGCAGAAAACCTAATCACCCAGGCTCCCACACAGAAATTCCTCTGATGGAATGGACTAGTTTTCATGGCGGTAACCTTTTACATGAAGGAGTTTTGTAAGTCATAGGTCCTTCAACATATTCAAAGTGATCAAGGGTAATCCACCAGACATTCTTTCCTCCATGCTAAGAAAAGAAGGAAGTATAAAACTCTAGACCTCCATGTTGAAAGAAGAGTGTTCTCAGGGTAAAAGGAGACCTCCCAGGGGCCACTGAGATAGCAAGCCTGTGTTTGATTCCAGGAACCTGTGTAAACATGGATGGAGAGAACCAACTACACAAAGTTGTCCTCTGACTTCCACTTGTGTGCTGTGGCATGCATGCCTGAATTTCTCTCTTTGTCTCCTCCCCCTTTTAGCATTTCTTTCTCTCTCTCCTCCTCTCAAATACACACACACACACACACACACACACACACACACACACACACACACAGAGCCAGCCACCCTGCTCCACTCTGGTTGATCATAACGAGGCTGGGACATTGCAAGAACAGATTCCAGGTTCTCGTTGAACTCTGCACAAACAGAAAATTAGAAAGGGCCTGGAAGAAGAGTGTGTTTTCTGCCTCCAACTACAAATGAGCTCATTCATCGACAGTGGACTGCAACAAGCTCCTTCCTGGTCTCAGAACTGGCCATCCTTGCTAGGCCACACTCCTGAACAATTCACATTCCTTCTGGAACAGGTCCTTCCTCAGCATTTAAATGCCCGCAGGAAGCACCTTGGAAATCTGAGCAGCAGCTACACTGCATGTTTGTGTAGTCCCAAGCCCCTGAGAGGCCTGGGAAACACAAATCTGTTCTAGTGGCACCACTAGGTGTTCTTGGTTCCCCTAGTCTCAGTGCCACTCCCTACATTTAATTTCCTCTCTTTGAAATACTTAGTGTGGTGATTTGAAAGAAAATGGCCCCCATGCAAATGGCACTATTAGGAGGTATGGCCCCTTGTGGGAGTAGATATGGCCTTGTTGGAGAAAGTGTGTCACTGTGGGAGTGGGCCTTGAGGTCTCCTTTGTTCAAGTTATGCTCAGTGTGACAGACCACTTCCTACTGCTTGAGGGTCAAGATCTACATCCCACCTCTTTGACTCCCAGCTCTTTCTCCAGCGCCATGCCTGCCTGTATACCACCATGTCCCACCATGATGATAATGGACTAAATCCCTGGAAGTATTAGACACCCAGTTAAATGTTTTTCTTTATAAGATTTGCCATAGTTGTGGCATTTCTTCACAGATAGAAACCCTAACTAAGATATAAGTTGGTCCCAGGACTGGGGTATTGCTCTAATGGGAATGACCATGTATTTGTCTGAAAGAACACGGACCTTGAGACTGTGGATTCGAAAACAATTGAACACTTTAAATGCTTCTTAAAGGGCCATTCTGCTGCATAAGAACATGGAAAACAGTGGTGGGGAAGGTGATTTGAACTGTAGGGAGCTGGCTTAAGATCTTTCAGAGAAGAATTTTAGTGTTGCCTAGAGATCATTCTTGTGATATTTTGGAGAAGAATGAGGCTGCATTTTGCCCTTGTCCAAAAAGTCTACTTGAGGCTATCGTGAAGAGATTTGGATTCATCCTGCTGGCAGAGGAAATTTCAAAACAGCCTAGTATAGATTTTGTTGTGTGGTTATTAGTGTTAATGCTAGTGAAGATTTGTAATGACAAGGTTAGCAAGGAAAAATACAAGATGTAGAACAATTTGAGGAGAAAAGGAGCACCAAGAAGTGGAATGGAGCTACGTCCTGTATTTGAGGAGATAAGCAGATTGAAAAAATAGAATAAAGGGATTAGTGACCTCAGAGACATTATGGGCTAAGGAAGAAACCTGGTGCTAAGGAAATTCCCAGAAATCCACAAGGAGGACCCCAGATTAGACTACTAGCAACAGTGATGAGGATGCCTGAACTGGCCTACCCTGGTAATCAGATTGATGAATTACCCTAACTGTCATAGAGTCTTCATCTAGTAACTGATTGAAGTGGATGCAGAGATCCACAACCATGCACTAGGCTGAGCTCTGGGAGTTCAGTGGAAGAGAGGGAAGAGGGATTGCATGAGCAAGGGGGGTCAAGATCATGATGGGGGAAATCTACAGAGACAACTGAACCAAGCTCAAAGGAACTCACAAACTTTAGACCGACAGCTGTGGAACATGCATGAAACTGGACTAGACCCTGCACATACAGGAGACAGTTGTGTAGCTGGGTCTGTTTGAGGAGCCCCTGACAGTGGGATCAATATCTATCTCTGGTACATGAGCTGGCTTTCTGGATCCCATTACCTATTGTCAGACACCTTACTCACCCCTGATAAAGCAGAGAGGGCTTTGGTCCTGCCTCAACTAAATATGCTGAGATTAGCTGTCCCCCATGGGAGAACTTACCCTGTTGGAGGAAGGAATGAGGGGGGAAGGGGACAGGAGTGGAATGAGGAATAAATTTCCAATGAATTCCAATGAAATTCCTTATGAAAAGGAATTAAAGAAAGCTTAAATCCAGGTATAGTGGGTCATGACTTTAATCCCAGCACTCCAGAGGCAGAGATGGGCAGATCTCTGAGTTTGAGGCCATCCTGGTTTATTTACAGATTTAGTTTCTGGACAGCCAAGCTTAGGCAATGAAGGAAACCATTGAAAACAGAAAGCTGGTGAAGGTGTAATTGAACAAGGAGGCCATGTTCCAGCCCCAGCAAGCAGCAGAACTTGGCAGCTTCAGCCATGTGGTTCTGGCTTTAGAGTCAAGAAGAGAAGAAAGGGGCTATAGAATTTTCCTCCATGACTAAGAAAATCTGCCAAGGCCAGGCATAAGTCAGGGATGTCCCTGAATGGAAACCTAGAGAGGCCATTGCATAAAGCTGTAAGTTGAAGGATGGATTGCCTTGGAGACCCCAAGAGTTGAAGATGCCAGAGCCATGGGATGCCTGCTGAGAAGAGCTGCTGTCAGAGAGTAGAAATAGCCCAAGAGAAAGAAGTGTGTTGCAGTCAATAAAAATGAGAAGAGTTAGAGATCTGAAGAGCATTTTGACATCAGACATGGAGAGGCAGAGTTTGGAGTTTGCCCAGCTGATTTTCAGTTTTGCTTTGGTCCAGTATTTCACCACTATGTTTTGGAATAGGAATGCATATCCTATGTCATTATGTGTTGGAAGTGTATTATCTGCTCTTTGATTTTGATTTTACAGGAGATTACAGTTAAGAGATCACTTGACTCTCAGAAGAGACTTTGAGCTTTAGACTTTTAAATAAGTTTGAGACTGTTGTAAACTATGGGGACTTTTGAACTTGAACTGAATGCATTTTTGCATTATGATGTGGCTACAAGCCTTTGTGGGCCAGGGAGTAAAATGTGGTGGTTTGAAAGAAAATGGCCCCCAAAGATTATGGCAAAATTAGGAGGTTTGCCCTTGCTGGAGTAGGTGTGACCTTGTTAGAGGAAGTGTGTCACTGTGGGGTGGGCTTTGAGTGCTCATATATGCTCAAGCCACACCTCCTGAGATAGACCACTTCCTGTTGCCTGCAGCCAAGATGTAGGATGCATTTTCTCTCTCTCCCTCACTCCCTCTCTTCTTCCTCTCTCTCTCTCTGCCCTCTCTCTGGAATCTTTGGGAGGTGGATCCTTGCTGAAGGAAGTATATACCTCAAGTAAGACTTGAGGTCTTGCCTGACCTTGTGCCTGTGGTGATATATTGTTCCCCCCAATATGTTATGCATCCTAATGAAGCTTATCTGAGGATCAGAGGAAAAAGCCAGCCACTATATTAAACATAGAAGTCAGGCAGTAGTAGCACATGCTTTTAATCCTAGCATTTGGGAGGCAGAGATCCATCCAGATACCTATGAGTTCAAGGCCACACTGGAAACAGAGACAGGTGTGGTGACAAACACCTTTAACCCCAGCACTAACCATAGAGGTCTGGAAGTCAGTACAGACAGACAGGAAGTGATGTAGCTGGGCAGACAGAGGAAGTGAGATGGCAGGACAGAAAGGCACACAGGTGTGGGTATACAGGAAGTAGGTTTCTTTGGAAGCTGAGGAGTTGGTAAGGTGGCATTGGTTGTGGCTTGTCCTATTCCTCTAATCTCACAGTTTTTACCCCAATATCTGGCTCTGGGTTCTTTATTAATAAGACCATTTAGCAATTTGTCTTACATCTGCCTTTCTCTCTCTCCCTCCCAACCTCCCTCTCTTCCTCCTATATTTCCTGTATGAATGCCATGCCTTCCTCACCATGATGCATTGCACACCTTCAAGAAATATAAACCAAAATAAGCCTTGTCTTCCTATCAAGGTGTTTTAGAATAACAACATAAAAGTAAGAAATCCCTGCTGTGGGATGTTCTGTACGTTAAATGTGTTGCTCTGATTGGTTAATAAATAAAACACTGATTAGCCAGTAGCCAGGCAGGAAGTATAGTCAGGACATGGAGAGAAGAGAATTCAGGAAAGTGGAAGGCTGAGGAGAGGGACGCTGCCAGCCACCATGATGAGAAGCAGATGTTAAGATACCGGTAAGCCACGAGCCACATGGCAACTTATAGATTAATAGAAATGGGCTAATTTAAGATGTAAGAACTAGATAGCTAGAAGCCTGAGCCATTAGACCAAACAGTTTAAATAATATAAGAGTCTGTGTGTTTATTTTATACGGGGCCTCCGGGACTGGCGGGGCTTGGCGGGGGCTGGAGAGAAAGTTTCCAGCTACAGATCCCCCAGAAATATTAGCCTTTTTCAAATACTATTCATTAATGCAATGATAGAGCCAAAAAGGGCAAATGCTTTGGAGTGAGCATCACTCTGAGCCCCCACACAGTGTCTTATGACCAGCTTCCTACTCTGTCTTGAGACAGCCACTCCACTGGTCACTATTGCTGCATTTCAGATATAACTGCTCTCCCTACCTTTAATGTCCTTCCACCTATCATCCCTCCTCAGCTAAATCCCATCCACTTTCTGTGATGAGGGACAAGAGTCAGCTTTTCTACAGACCTTGTAATGATGCCTGGAAGAGAAACTGGGTCATTTCTTCTGGAGTTTCCACAGCACTCCATGTCCTTATCTCCTCTCACCGGCATTCTATCTTTCTCTAAGTTCCCTATCCAAGTATGCCACTATACAAGAGCAGAAAGCTCCCTTGCTATGGCAGAAGACCTCCATTTTGCATGATGCCCAAGAGATTCTGCTCAGAAGACAGCCCCACACTCAAATCCAAAGACAAAAAGTAAGAAGGAAGTATTGTAACCAAAACAGAACACTTTGAGTCTGAAAGTCCTAAGTTGAGCTTGAACAGCAAAGACTTTGTTAAATCATTTCTAGGCACTAGATTGCCAAAGATACAATTATCTGTGGATAATGTGGAGGGTATTCCTGGCCTTTCTCTACATATTGGATTTTAATTCTCTCTTAAATAAATCTCACACTCAATGGGGGTTTTGACAGTCCTGGGGCCATTAATGAGAAAGCAAACTCTGGAAACCTAATTATCAGCTCAAAAAACATCCAGGGACAGCCATGTGAAGGTAAAGTGTGAAATCTGACCAGTGAATCATTCAGAGTTTGCTGTGTCTAGGTGTTTCCAACTAATGTAATCATTTTTCTCTAGGGGGCATTTCAAAGAATGGCATTTAAAGTGATCAGAGAGTAGATCAAAGGAAACAAGAGTAGCTAATTTTATACAGGCATCATCAAGCAGAGAAATGAGTATAATGACCTAGGGGTCACTAGTTCCCACCAGATTCCTCTCATTTTCCAACAAACAGCCATTAAATCTGAAGATGCAGAAAACCTCCTTTCAAAGGAAACAGTGGAAGGTTGCAATAAAAATTGTGTGTTGGGGGTTCCATTGTATATTATTTGTCATTCAAAATAAAGTCTTTAGCTGACAAAGCTGTGTCTTTTTTAAAGATTTACCTTCTTTTTAATGGGTGTGTTCTGTGTGCGTGTGTGTGTGTGTGTGTGTGTGTGTGTGTGTGTGTGTGTGTGTGTGAGAGAGAGAGGGGGGGGAAGAAAGAGAAAGAGAGAGAACAGAAGAGGACCTAGAGTTACATACAACTGTGTGTCACCCAATCTGGGTACTTAGAACTGAACTCGGATCCTCTGCAAGAGCAGTACACACTCTTAACTGCTGAGCCAGTTCTCTAGCTTCTAGCAGCATATAGCTTTTAACACACATTAACAACAAATTTAACCTGGATTACCAGCTCTTCCCAGGGAACTCAGTGATAATAATACATCTAATAAGGCTAATTATTTTAGTATCTTTCCCTTTATAATATGAAATAACAAATTATTTTTGACTCTTCATAAGATCTATAGATCTCAGAGACAGTTCTGCATGCAATAAATAGTTAGGATTCAGTGTGGCAAGAATGGAATCTGACCATGGGGTCTGCCAGTTGCCAGCCAGGAATGAGCTCATAGGGCCCTAGAGGCACCATTTCCTGGATGGATGTCTTAAGAGTTTCTATTGCTGTGATGAAATACCTCAAAAAGCAAGTTGGGAAGGAAATGGTTTATTTGGGTTACATTCCTAGATCATAGTCCATCCATTGGAGGAAGTTATAACAGGAACTGAAGCAGGGCTGGAATCTGGGAGGCAGGATGTAGCTAGAGATTTCCTGCCTGGCCCACAGTCAGGACAAATCTCTATCACCTGCCAGTCCCACAGCCGCTCAAACCCGACCAAGTAAACACAGAGACTTAAATTGGTTACAAATTGTATGGCCGTGGCAGGCTTCTTGCTAACTGTTCTTACAGCTTAAATTAATCCATTTCCATAAATCTATACCTTGCCACATGGCTCGTGGCTTAACGGCATCTTCACAAGCTGTTTCTCATCGTGGCGGCTGGCAGTGTCTCTCTCTCAGCCTTCCACTTCCCAGCTTTATTCTCCTCCTTGCCCCGCCTATACTTCCTGCCTAGCCAACGGCCAATCAGTGTTTTATTGATTAATCAGCAACACATTTGCCATACATCCCACAGCAGCAGGAACTGATGCAGAGGCCTTGGAGGGGTGCTTCTTACTGGGCTGCTTCTCCTGGCTTGCTCAGCCTGCTTTCTTATACAACCCAGGACCACCAGCCCAAGAATGGCACCACCCACCATGGGCTGGGCCCTCCTACATTGATTACTAAATGAAAGAATGCCTTACAGCTAGATCTCAAAGATGCATTTCCTCAGCTGAGGCTCCTTCTTCTGATGACTTTAACTCATGTCAAGACAACACACAAAACCACTCAGTACAACTGACCACTTGTCAACTTGACACACAAACACATCACTATTAAGCCATAACTCATCTTTTCTTATTCATCCCCAAGATCTTACATTAAAATCATAAGTAATTTTTAAGGTACAACAGTCTTTGCAAATTCAAATATATTAAAATTTCAGTCTCTTCAAAATATCCAATCTCTTTTAAGAGTTCAAGTCTTTCATCTGTGGGCTCCTTTAAAAATCAAGATTAAATACCTTATTCAAAAGGGAAGAACCAGAGCAGCACCACAATCCGAACCAAGCAAAATCAAACTCCAAAAGTATAAATAACTCAATGTCCAATTATCTGGGATTCATCCACAGTCTTCTTGACTCCTCCAAAGGGCTTGGGTCACTTCTCCAGCTCAGTCCTCTACAGCACACACAGCATGTCTTCTAGGCTCCAGATGGCTCCACTGCTGCTACTTTTCCTAATTGTCTTCCCATGATACTGACACCTCCAAAATGCTGGGATCGTTTGCTGCAACTGGGCTGCACTTTAATCATCTGCCTCTCATAGGCTCTCTTCATGGTGCTAAGCCTTGGCTTTTTTGCATGACCCCTTTATTCCTGAGCCTTCAACTACTAGTGAGGCTGCACCTTCATTTATGGATTCTCACAGCCTCACATGCTATCCAAGACCCCTTTATGCCTTCAAAACCAGTACCACCTAGGTGATTCTTACACATTACCAAGTTTGCTTGCCAGCACAAGGCACAATCTTGGCCACCTATGGAACATAGCTTCTCTGTGCTCTCAGGAAACACTTCCCAGAAGATTTTACCTCAATGATGCTGATCTCTTCTTCTTCTTCTTCTTCTTCTTCTTCTTCTTCTTCTTCTTCTTCTTCTTCTTCTTCTTTTTGGTTTTTTGAGACAGGGTTTCTCTGTGTAGCTTTGCACCTTTCCTGAAACTCACTTGGTAGCCCAGGCTGGCCTCGAACTCACAGAGATCCGCCTGGCTCTGCCTCCCGAGTGCTGGGACTAAAGGCATGTGCCACCACCGCCTGGCTGATCTCTTCTTAATCATTGCTAATTTCTTAGCTCCAGGAGACAAGCATCAAGTATCCCAGCAAAGAAAAATTTTGCTGTACTTGTTCTGTTATCTTATTAATCACAGCTGATTATTTTCAGCCCCAGCTAACCAGAACCATAGAATCTTAATTCAAAGTAACAAATGGTCCCAATAGTCTTTAAACTTACATGTGAAATTTCACAAACCAGGCCTCCATCTTCTGCACTGCTCTTCCAAGCTCCTAAAGAACACCCCTCACTGAGCTCTTACCACTCAATGGTTCTTCTAGACCAAAGTTCCAAAGTCCTTCCACAATCCTCCCAAAAACATGGTCAGGTCTGTTGCAGCAATGCCCCACTCCTGGTACCAATTTTTCTTAGTTAGGGTTTCTATTGTTGTGATGAAACATCATAACCAAAAAACAAGTTGGGAAGGAAAGAGTTTATTTGCCTTATACTCCCAGTCCATAGTCAATCATTGAAGGAAGTCAAGACAGGGAATCAAGCAGGGCTGGAACCTGGAAGCAGGATACAGAGGCTGTAGAGGAGAGCTCTTACTAAGTTGCTTCTCCTGGCTTGCTCTGCCTGCTTTTTTATATAATCCAAGACCACCATCCCTGAGATTATACCATTCACAAAGGGCTGGGCCTCCCCGACTGATCACTAAATGAGAAAATGCCTTACAGCTGAATCTCATGGGGGCATGAAAATTTCCTCAACTGAGACTCTTTCTTCTCTGATGACTCTAGTATGTGTCAAGTTGACACACAAAAGCAGCCAGGAGAGGTTTCACAGGATTGGGGAAATGGCATAGTAAGTAGAAAAGTATATTATACCAGCACACAGACCTGAATCTAGATGCCCAGGTCCTATGTAAAATCCCAGACTTGGTCATGCATTCTATAAGCTCTGCCCTTAAGGAGCCAGAGACAGGAAGATTACTGCTGCTACTGGCCCACCAACCTAACAATAAATGGCAAACTCTAGGTTCATTAACAGACCCTACCATAACATAATAAGGCAAAGAGTGATAAATGACACTCAACATCCTCCTCTGGCTTTTGCATGTTTGTGCATAGGAACATGCATTTATTCACACACAGGTGTACATGAATGTGTGAACCACACACAAAAGAAATCAGTTAATTAATTAACCTTAATTTTTATTTTAAAAAGGAAAAATGGTTTCAAAGAAATATTCTACTGCTGTTCAAGTACATCTCCAATGCTATGAAGGCTAGATTGCACTGTGCAACTGAGAGGATAGTTTTTACTCAGGCTCTTGCAACAAGGAGAGCATTCATTAACGAAGAATGTTTCAAAGATAATTGGAGGAATAAGTGGGATATTGGAGGCCAATGAACAAGAACATTATCACCTGATGAAAGTTATCAGGATGGGTGGCATGGGTTTCCTCTCAGAAACAGGGATACCTTCCCTGACCAAGCAGTCAGGCTCCTCTGGGCTCCTTTCTCAAATAGGACCTTGCTCAGGTAAGAAGGAATTCCCCTTTTACAGGTTTCTCTTTGGGCCACCTGCTCCTGAGTAATGACATGGAGCTTTTTATTAAGTATGAAAGCTTGATCTTAGCTTAGGCTTGTTCCCTACTAGCTCTTATATTGATCTACATTATGCCACGTAGCTAATTACCTCTCTTCTATACTGTATATCCAACTTCCTCTGCATCTCTCTGGTGGATTCTCCACCTCAGATTCTTCCCCTAAGTTCCTATCTCTGCCTGCAAGTCATGGCTAGCCTCTTGTGCATAGCTATTAGCCATTCAGCTCTTTATTAAACCAATCAGAAGGTTCTTTAGGCAGGCAAGGAAGGGCAGAGATACATCTTCACACAGTGTGATCAAATATTCAACAACATTCCCCTGCCCTTGATATCAATGGATACCAGTTTTCATTCGACACCTCCAGAACAAGCAATTGGACAGAGATGTGTGAACAGGAACAGAAGCTACGGTTTGATAAGAGATAGAACACTTCCAAAGATGTGGGAAACAAAAAAGAAACAAAGAGGAAAATAAAATGCTCAATGACTACACGACAAAGATGAAGCTTTTATGCCAGATAGTCTGAAACTAAGAGTCACTTGCATAGTGATTCTTTCTCTGTTCTGTTACATGCATTTAATACAACTGTATGCATCACATTAGCATCCTAAATCTCTATCCAAGGATGTGGATTTTGTAACTATAATGAGCTTCAAGACAAAATTTGGCCACATCTGTACTAGTAACTCAAGCCTGTTGTCACTTGCCTGAGGGATGAAAGTGGTGCTCTTCACCAATAGGTTTGTCCTCCTCCTATGCTAGACTTACAGATTTTGTGTAAGTCCTGCTGGGCCTTGCTCTCCACACATTCCCTTACCTCACCCTAAAACCAAACAAGCTCTTCTTGGAAGTTTATATGTTAGACTACACCCCTCCCCTTTAAGATGCTGGTCATTCTAACCAACCAGATCCCACAAGCTGGGAGTTCAGGCATGTCCCACTGTAGCACTAGTGACTAGATCTCTCTTCACTTTTTTTTCTCTTCTCCTCTCTTTCCTCTCTCTCTGCTCTCTCCCTTCTCTCTCCTCTCCTCTCTCCTCTCTCCTCTCCCCTCTCTCTCTCTCTCTCTCTCTCTCTCTCTCTCTATATATATATATATATATATATATATATATATATATATATATATATCACTATCCCTCTCTCTATCTATATCTATATCTCTATCTGTGTCCCCAGAGGCTCCTCAGAGCTGAGTTCATTCTGTCCCCCCTGTTGCAGCAGTCTTGACTCCAATTGCATGAATAAAGTCTTCCTTGTCTGTTTAATCCTGTCCGTAGGTATAGTTTTTCTTTAATGTTGGTTAGCCATTTCTAGGACACCAGTATGAGACAGGATTGCTCAACTGTCAGTGGCTTCTGTAAACAAGTCTCAGTAAAGCTTAGCACTGGCAGAGCACACAACAAAAATGGCCTCCCACAGTAGGCTTCATCAAGTAATTTACGACTTTTAAATCAAACTTATTTCTGCCAGGAAGCAAAATGTTACTCAACAAATGTGTTCTACAAGTAGTTACTCTGGGTGAGGCTACAAGGAGGGGAATACAAGCCATCAACATAGGGTGTGAGAGACTACATAATACTACATGAAGGGGACACCAGGCTGGTTAAGATGGAGCAAGAGAGTCAGCCCCCACTCAACCAGAAAAACTTACTTTATCACAAAAGAGTCAACTAACAAAAAATTTTCCTCTCTTGGACAATCATGACTCCTTCACAGAATTTCAATGCCATGATTTCTTCTGTTCTTCAGAACAAACACTGTACTTCCTTTTTATCAAATGTATTTTTTATCCTTTCAAATGCATATTATTCTTCCCTCTTTTAAATGTATACCACTTTCAGATAGATATTTTATAAATCTGACAACTCATTATAAATTTACCTTCATCATGTATAGAAACGTGGAAGAGAAAAAAATCTCATAGGGCCCCGAACCCAGACAAAGAAAACAGCAATAAGGAGTGCTGAGAGCACAAAACAGTCTTCCCCAGGGAAGAGTCACCCACTTGGTTATTTTATACCAAATTGTCAGCCCTGAAATCACCAAAAGTAACATTATATGAACTGAGCTTGTCATAGTTATATATTTAGGAATATATATGTAACAATTATTGAAGAAAAATAGGCCAGAGGCCATAAATTTGAAAAGGAGCAAGGGTAGAGGTTCATGGAAGGGGCTGGAGGGATGAAAGAGAAAAAAAAATGATATAATTGTATTTTAAATTTAAAAACTTAAATTTTTAAAAATATAATAAAATAAAGCTCTAGTCTGCAGTCCTTATTCACTCAACTGATGACTACACTAGAAATATAACTAAGGTGAATTTTCTAGAATCTGGCAGCTTCAGAGTTGAAGGTGATGGTAAGTCCCAGACAAAAGAACAGCTATGGAATCTTAAATGTTAAACTCGTTCAGAGAATCCACCACATCAAGTTCTGTGGATGTTGCTCAGTTGGTAGAGCACTTGTCTAGCACTCATGAAGCTCTGGTTTTGATTCCAGCACTATATGCTGGGTACGATGGCATATACATGTAATCCCAGGACTTAGCAGATAGAGGCAGAAGGATCAGGAGTCCAAGGAGACTTTTCCTACACATCAAGTTGAGGCTGGGCTGAACTACATTACACACTGTTTCAAAAGAAGAAAAAAAGAGCCAGGTATGGGGCACATACCTTAAATCCCAGAACTTAGGAAGCAAAGGCAGAAGGGTCTCTGTGAGCTCAAGGTCAGCTTAGTCTACATAGTACGTTCTATGTCAGCCAGAGATATGTACTGGGACTCTATCTCAAAAAAGAAAAAAGAATCCAACATGGCAACATTGGAAAAGTCACTCCATGTTGCTATCAAAGTACAAGAAAAACCAATTGGACCGAGCCTCCACTAATAGTCTTTCCCCCTCCTGCCTTCCTCCCTCTTTTCCTTCCTCCTTTCTCTTTTCTTCTCTCCCACTCCTCATTTTCATCATCCTAAATTTGCCAGTCCACCTCATATCAGACTTGCCATCCTGACTGACTCTCAGAACTGTCTTTTCTCACAGAACTGCCCGTGTCTTCCTGCAGGAGAAAACTTAAATAACAGCATGAAGAAGCTTGGAGAGTTGGTTGCAAAGGAAAACTTCTATTCTCCCACTTGTAAATTTTTACATATCCTCCTTGAACTGACTCCCATGATGCCCAGAAAACTGCAAGCCAGCACTTCTGCCTCAGCAGGTCTGTTCAAGAATCAGGGTCTGTGGGTAGTGATGAAACATACATCTTTGAGAAAACTTTCCCTTGTGAGTACCAGATAATAGCTCTGCCTATTAAATGACACTCCCTCTCTGAAACTTTTATTCTGCCTATAGATCACATTTTTGGATGAAAGTCTGGCTATTAAAGTAACTGCCAGGATATTATGGTCCAAAGTGATTGCAATTTATAGTATTTCATAAATCATGACAAGATTGAAAATGCTTGTGACAGATGAGGCTTTAAATTGACATCCTGTCTCTTTATGGGCATTACAAAGGATGTTCTCATGGCATGCACACTCTACAGATGGATCTTCTTTTGCCAGTCAAAAAGTCCCCACTTTGTACAATACAAGAGACAGACACAGACAGAAGAAGATCATGGGTATCAGACAACAGCTCCCCTCTGCCTTGTAAGAGGGGAAATTCAAACAGGAGGGGTGTGTCCTTGACATCTATCAATGGTTTAAAAACTGGACACTACCCAGCACTGGTCAACAGCACAGGTTGAATCTCCTAAGCCCCCACTGAAACCGAAAACACCAGGAATTTAAATGAAGAGAAAAATAAATCTATCCTGTCTGGTGGTCTTTGACTTTGTTATGTTTTGTTTTAGAGACATAATCTTACTATGAGTTTTAGTTGGCCTAGAACTCACTATGTAGACCAGGCTGGGAAGAGGCAAGGAACTTATTTCCTTGGCAGAGATTGTAAGGAGGGGAGCAAGGACTCATATGGGAACCATCTATGAACGTGATCAGTCACCTACAAACCACAATGATCAGCATGCCCCGATAAACTTGAAGTTTCAGTGCTGGTGCCAATACCTTGTCAGTAATCAATAGCTCTTCAATTGGACTTAAGACCCACTCAACAAGAGGGAAATCATGCCTGGTATTGGAAACATAGACAACTACCTGGAGCAAATGGAGCCATGGATCTTAGAGGAGAAACTATAACCACAATTTTACTAAACAAGAGAGCTGCCCCAGTGTCATGTGGGAGGGTGAAAGCACTAGCACTGCCCCTCACCCCCTGCAGTGCACCCCGCCTGGAGAGCACACTGGAGCTGCCCCCAGTGTCATGAGAGGTCTCCTGGGTAGTGACAATGAGGGAAAGCTGATGGGCTGACCAATCCAGCTATTTACTAGCTAGGCCCAGAAGTAGGGCAATGAGGTGGCCCACCCCAATGTCCACCTCATCTATGAACTGTTGGAGCATGTGAAGGGGGCAAACCTATATAAACCAAACTGCAGGATCTCCATGACACAGAATAGCAACAGGATATCTAAAGGAGTCCCAGTGAGAGCCCATTATTGGTAGCATAGCAGAAGTCAGAGACTTTGAGCCAGATCAATGACTTATGGTAATGAACACTTGCAAGTAAAGATGAATTAACTAAAGGGTACACTGTTTGACTCAATGGACCACACCACAGCTTCCATGACAAGATTCTTCTCATTTTTTGGGGGGAGGTCTGTTTTTTGTTTGTTGTTTTGTTTTTGTGATTTTGTTTTTGTTTCTTTGTTTTGTTTGGGTTTGGGTTTTTCTTTTAAATTTGGGAGCTTCAGAAGAGGGGAGGTTGCAAGAGCAGAGAGCAGATGCAAGGGGATGAGGAGATAATGGGATCAGATTGCATGGTGTGAAATCCACAAAGAATCAATAAAAATTTTAAAAAAAGACTACCCCACTGTAAATACCAGACATGGTGTTGCATGCTTTTAAGGCTAACACTGTGTCTATACAGTCTAGTCTATTCAGTTTGAGTGAGATATCCTGTCTCAGAAACAAGAAAATAGGTAGCACTTGAGGTTGTCTTCTGACCTATACAACACACACACACACACACACACACACACACACACACACACACACACCTCCACTCCATACAAATGAATAAAATTGGTTGCAGCAGAGACCCACAGAATCTCCAATGTTCCAATACATTCCCATTTTGCAATCACTGATCTAAAAGACGAAAATAAATGACAGAAATGAAGGCAGCAGTAGCACATCAGCACAGGCTGCAATGAAGATTTGTGAGTGTAGGTTTGGTAAGGACTGTTGCTACAGAGTGTTGGGAGACCTGCGTAGTCTCAGGTGCCAAATTCAAGAACTATTGCTGCCCAGCTCCAGCCAGTTGTCAGAGGGACACCAGGCCCACTGTTGATTCACTGATTTGGTAGGAAAATTCAGGAACTTAGACAAACTCAATGTGAGATTTCCTGTTTTTTAAGTGTTGAAGAATAACTCAAAACATTTTATAATACTATGCAAAATGTCTAACCTAATCAAAATAGGTCATGGAACTGTGAGTTTGTAACCTCTGCCCTATATACACTGATTCAGAATTTTCCCAAGATTGAAGAAATACTTTCCCACCTCTATCATGATTCCCCAGGAGCATTTGTTTAAGGCCACAGACAGCTTCCTAGAGAAGAGTCCTAATGGAACTCACAGTAGCAGTTGTTCTGAGACTTGCAAATGCCAGCTACGAACCAGCGAGTGTCATACTCAAGCTGTACCTTCCAATCTTATATTTTGAGATGTATTTCCCTTGATGAAGAGAGAAGGTGGCAGATCTCCTGCTCTTGGTGGAAGAACTAGGATACATGCCACCTTCTTGCTGGCCCATCACTGTGAGGGGATGCAGACACTCAGCTACCATTAACTACAGACCTTCACCTGGCTGCATCTCTCAGAGCTGCTAAAGCACCTCTTTCATTTGCTTTTCAGTATTTGCTGACACAAGATTCCAGGCAGCCAGGGAGGAAAGGGAAGACAGCCATCAGTCACAACTCCTTCCAGAAAGGAAGAAGTGACTAACACTAATTACACGTCTAAGACCTGTGCCGGAACAAACTTATTTTCTCTGTGAATTAATATCAAGTGACCTACTTTTCTACGTATCATTTATTATTTGTGCAGCTGCTTTATCAATTTTGAGATTGGTTTGTTACATAAAGTGAGAAGTTTTTAATACAATAAAACTGCATTCACTAAAGATAATGTAGCCACATCACAAAATATAAACTTATTCTTCTCTCTATGAGGAGACAGTATCTGTGAGCCATTTTGAGTTGTGAGAATGAGCTGAAAGCTGCTTCAGTGGATTAATAAAAATGAAAAGGAATATAAATACATTAATGTTTGGGCATAAAGCTAAGATAATATAATTAAATTCATTTTAGAATTTTAAAACTTGCTTGCTTATAATACTCTGGAGATTTTTGTGTCATATAGAAGTGCAATACTTGTTTTACAAGACTACATATATTTTCTATTTAAATTTATCTCATCCCATTTTTCATATGAACTATATCATCTGATTTTACCATGCTTTATTTATTCATTTATAAGGCTATGAGATTTTATTTCTTGAAATCTTAGTAGAATGTTTACTTAAAAACAGATAATTAAAAATAAAACCACACAGCTCACATACATTTTGTTTCATATGCAATTATAAATATGTTTTCAAGGCAGTTATAAATGCTCAATCTATACACAGTGTCCTATTCTTTTGTGCAGCACAAAATTCTAAAGAAATTTTTTAAAAAGACTCTCTGTACAACTCTGGTCATTGAAGCCTTAAAGTTTATCCACCGAGGGTGCAAAGGAGTGATATATTCTGATGAATGTTCAGAGTAATTTTATTCAGAATGCAAGGAGGTTTCCCAAAGAAAATATAATTGCCAAAGGAAGGTGAGAGACAGTAGTTTGGAGAAGATAGCAAGAACCAGGAGGCAGGATATGACTGGAAAAGTGTAGCAGGCTTTTTTGGACCTCCATCCCCCACATGATATAGAGACATATTATTGTATATGAAATCTTGGCCTTAACTTAGGTTTGTTTCTAACTAGCTCTTATAACTTAAATTAACTCATTTCTATTAATCTACATATTGCCATGTGGCTTGTGGCTTTTACCACTCCTCCTGTAAGTCCTGCTTCCTCTGTGTCCAGCTGGCAACCCCACTTTTCTTACTCTCTGTGTCCTCTCTATCCACAAAAGTCCCACCTAAACTCTTCCTACCTACCTATTGGTTATTTAGCTCTTTATTAAACCAATCTTAGTGACAAATCTTCACACAGTGTAAAGGAATATTCCACAACATTTCTCCCCTTTTTTCTAAATAAAAAGGAAAGGTTTTCAATCTCACACAATAAAACTATAAACAATAATAACAATTATTAGGTAAGAATTACATTTACCCTGGGTGGTGATGGTGCACGCCTTTAATTCCAGCACTTGGGAAGCAGAGGCAGGCAGATTCTTGTGAGTCCAAGGCCAGCCTGGTCTACAGAATGAGTTCCAGGACAGCCAGAGCTGTTACATAGAGAAAGCCTGTTTCAAGAAAATAAATGAAGAAGGAAGGAAGGAAGGAAGGAAGGAAGGAAGGAAGGAATGAAGGAAGGAAGGAAAGAAGGAAGAAAGAAAGAAAGAAAGAAAGAAAGAAAGAAAGAAAGAAAGAAAGAAAGAAAGAAAGAAAGAAGGAAAGAAAAGAAAGAAAAGAATTATATTCACAATGTTCAGTCCATTTGTATTTGGTATATTCTGAGAAACTATTCTATTTTCTATCCTATCTCGATGAGTCCAAAGTTTTGTACCTAATTTACTTTCTATCATAACTAAGTGAAACTGTAACTATAACTATCTAGTCTTCAACCCCCTCAAAGACTCAGAAGGATATAATATTACCTGAGTAAACAGGATGTGCAGAGCAAGCAACTTCCAAAACTATGAGAAATGACAGAAACAGCTGACTGCATGGACAGTCACCCCAAGGTTCCTCTGTAATGTCGGGGCATCTATCTTCATCCTACAAGCCTAAAATATCTGACAGACTTGTGTGAATTAGGAATTTTGAAGGACTGTTCTACTGTTTGGCAGTTGTCTTCTTTTGTGTCCTGCTTGTCCAATTTGGACAGCATCTGTCAGCAGTTGAGGCAAGGGCAGTTTCTTTGCTCAGTGACTAACCTTGCCAAAAATGAAAGTAAACTCCATATGGAGGTTCTTCAATGCCCATCATCCTTTTATAAAGTAGATTGGTGCTGTCAGGAGTAGATGTGTCTCACTGTCATGAAAAGCCTTATGTTATTATAACATTTTAAATGCCATATTCTGTAGGTCTTTGGAGTGTTTGAAGATTACCTATCAAAAATTTATCTCTGTATGGCCTTGTAAACACACCTAACATGAATATAAATTGATTGTTATAAATAACTAACTATTAATTAACCTGTATTCTTCATTATCCTAAATAGCTATCAAGGACTAAAACTTTACATTACCTTTTTAAATAATCTGCAAGGTATAATACCTTAAGCAAGAATAGAAACATACATACAGTATAACAAAAATATCTTTAAATTTGTATCAATATACAAAAATCTATACCAATGTAAAATATTTCAGACTAGTGGTTGTTCAAAAGTAGACTCAACAATCCACACTTTTACATAAATGGAAGTTTCTGTCCCATCAGTAACTTCCAAATACACAGCAGCTACTTCCCAAATAATTGACTCAGAGGCTTAATATTACTTATAAATGCTTAGCTTATTACTACCTAGCTCTTTCACTTAAATTAACCCATAATCCTTAGCTATGTTTAGTCACATGGTGTGGTGGTATCTTTTCTCAATACAACATTCTCATCTTGCTTCCTCATTTGGCTGGTAACTCCTGACTCTGACCTTCCTCTTCCCAGCATTCTTAGTTTGGCAGCCCTACCTAGATTTCCTGCCTAGCTATTGGACAATCAGTGTTTTATTAAACCAATTTGAGTGACAAATCTTTACATTGTATAAAAGGATTATTCCACAGCACTTTTATTCAATCATTTCTATACTATATCTTCCTTTTTCCCTTCAGAAAGAGATCCCTGAATCAAATCTCCTTTTTTTAGTCTTCTCCCTAAACATGACCAGTAACATAACCAACCCCCTAAATGATGACAAACATCCAAAATCTATTGAACAACCAAAAACCACCCACCCCACCTCTTGGGAATGTGGGTGTCATGTTCCCTAGACAGCTTCCTGTTGTCTGGGGATTATGGCATATTTGGGAGACCCTGAGAAAATTAAGATAATGATCAAGTCTATGGAGAGCTGGCTGTAATATTTATTGTTCGATCTCTGTGCAATGAGAAACTATGTCTTATCTGCAGTCCTAGCTGGAATAGGCTATGAGGCTGGACCATTTCAGCCAGTAGCCTTGAAAATATTCTGAATGCATAAATCTGAGAAAAATGCAGCAGAGGCACTCTGACAGCCTGGATCACCTGGGCCACCAATTTTCATTGATGTCTGGTTCCCTTGCTCTGAAAATACACAAACTTTCAAAGGTAACATGTATATATCTGCATTAACAAAGTACAGAGTGTGTGTTGTATGTGTATCAGCCAAAGATGATTTTTTGTTTTATGTTTAATCAGGTAAAATCTATGTCACCTGTTTTGTAGAATATTAGTTGAAGATGTGTTCCATTTGTTTATGCTGTGGAATAACTGTTTATGATGTAAAGATGTGTTGCATTTTTTTATGTTGCATTTGTTTAACTCTGTGAAGCAGTGTTACTTTGACTGTCTAAAACACATGATTGATCTAATAAAAAGCTGAATGGCCAATAGTAAGGCAGGAGAAAGGATAGGTGAGGCTGTCAGGCAGAGAGAATAAATAGGAGGAGAAATCTGGGGAGAGAAAGGATAGAAGTGCAAGAGAAGAAGGATGGGGCCAGCCACACAGCAAGCCACAGAGTAAGCAGTAAAGTAGAGATATATAGAAATAGAGAAAAGTAGAAGCCTAGAGGCAAAAGATAGACAGGATAATTTAAGTTAAGAAAAAGCTGGCTAGAAATAAGCCAAACTAAGGCTAGGCATTCATAAGTAAGAATAAGACTCTGTGTGATTTATTTGGGAGCTGGATAGTAGGCCCCCCAAAGAGCAAAGAGCCAAAAGAGTAAAGAATGAAAAACCAACTACAGTCTTGTAGTTTTCCTAGGTTTATTTCTTTATGTCTGTAGCCATAATTTTCAGAGGGTCTCTCTCCTTGATCAAATTCAATCTCTATAAACCTTGAATGAATTCACAGACTTTCATTTTCTGTGAAAACAAAAGCATAACCTCTTCTCCAAAGCAATACATTTTCTGACTTTCATTTTAAAGTTAAGTCATTCCTAAAGTATCTGTTTTTAATTCAGCAGTCTCTCTTATAATCCCATGTCCCTCAGCAGCTGTTATTTGCTAATAACAGTAATCAAAAAATTCAAAGTCAACAAGACATCATACAGGATCCAGATTCCCTGTGTATTTTTCATTTTTATATCACTTATCCTTTTTTATATTATTTTATTCTCTCTTTAAAGACTTTATTTTTTATTTATAAACTATTTTTCTATGACTGTCTGTACCCATTTTTTTTCTTTTTTAAGCATACACACATTTTGTAAATGCACTATAACCTGTTTAGAATTTTTCTCTCATCTACATCTGTCTTTACTGAGCACCTCTAGTACTTTCTGACCAATTGCTAAGCTGTGGCTAGGCTTTCCACTGATAGCATATGACCTGGCAGCTGGCTCTGCCCACTTTGGGTTGGTGAGAGCAGAGCCTCATGCAAGTGGGCCCAGCCTGGAGCCAGTATATCTGCATCAGCACTGACAGATGGTTCTACTTCTACCTAGTCTCCTACCACTGAGTAGTGCACTGTCTGCAGGTTATAAACCCCATTATAGCTCTGTAGCAAGTGCTCTTAAAAGAGTCATCCCTGTATATGCTGCAAGCACCAAGCCTACTCAGACTTTTTTCTCTGACTCTCAACATTCCTATTTCTGCTGACACCCAATCATGAAATTATTTTTGTTGCTACTTCATAACATTAATTTTACTACTCTTATTAAATGTAAAATAAATATTTGTGGAGATAGAGGCTTGCCTAAGGCATTGCAAACCATAGGTTGAGAACTGCTGATTTAGTACAAGACTCACAGTCATCCTCTGAAACTACATTTTATCCATGTTTTATAGGTAAGTAAATTGGCAGGATACATGAAGAAGTTTATCTAATCAAAGTCATAACATCAAAAATTCAATCTTGTGACTGGAAGTTTGACTCAGGAACCTGTTTTCCCTTTTTATTTTTTTAGTCTCAATACTACTCAGAGGAAAATTCTTCTACTGTCTATTATCATCAGGAGAAAAATAAACTTCAAAACAAAAGCCTACAAGCATGACCCTCTCACTATACCATGTTCATTAGTCACCTTGCCCTCCATAGTTAATTATAATCTCCATATATTTTTTAGTATAATCACCCTCAAAAATAAAGTCACCATCATCACCTGAACTTGACTGGTTTTGTTTTCACATTGTTTCAAATCACTCAATGAGAAATACAGTTTAAAGATAGCTACATAGTTACATTTAAAAAACAAAATTGTGTTATTACCAATAACTTCATAAACTCTACCAGTATGTATACAGTCTTCCAGTCAAAGCCTATGAAAGTGAAAATCAGTGTTCTAACAATCATGTTACCAGTTACAAACAAATCAACTGGGACAGAGACCCCTGCTCAACCATGGGCTGTGTTTGCTGCCAAAACTTCAGGTAGGTTACTCACTCATGGGCCTACTAAGCTCTCTCAGTTACCCCACACTGTAGCTTAAGTTTTCCTGCCTGGCCCACAGTCAGGACATATCTCTCTCACCTGCCAGCCCCACAGCCGCTCAGACCCGACCAAGTAAACACAGAGACTTATGTTGCTTTCAAACTGTATGGCCGTGGCAGGCTTCTTGCTAACTGTTCTTACAGCTTAAATTAATCCATTTCCATTAATCTATACCTTGCCACATGGCTCGTGGCTTACCGGCATCTTCACAAGCTGTTTCTCATCATGGCGGCTGGCAGTGTCTCTCTGACTCAGCCTTCCACTTCCCAGCTTTATTCTCCTCCTTGCCCCGCCTATACTTCCTGCCTAGCCAACAGCCAATCAGTGTTTTATTGATTAATTAGCAACACATTTGCCATACATCCCACAGCACTTCCCCCTTTTTTTTTTTCAAAAAGGAAGGTTTTAACCTTAACAAAGTAAAATTACATATAATTTGGGAATTTGGGCGTAGCTTCTCTTACTACTTCCTGCTGGAAGGGGGCGCTGTATCTTATGGGGAAACAAAGAAAATTTTAGAATTATGGAATAGTCCATGAGGCTGTATCGTCTGAGCCAGATGCCTTCAAACCATTCTGGATGTTGGATCATCTGGGCCATGGTGTCATTGGAGACCTTCAGGGGGTCTTGGCTGGTCAAACCTGATGTATCTTAATCTGGAACAATTCCATAGCCTTTGGCTTTCTGTGGGAACAAAAGAGACTCTTTTCCAAAGCAACATATCCTTATATCCAAATTTTGAAGTCAAGGTATCTTTAAAATATACATTTTGGCATAACTCAACAGCTTTTACAATCAAATGTTTTTCTGCAGTTAAAAATCCCAAAGACAACACAATCCAGATTCTCTGTGTAATATCCATCTTCACGTGGCTTATTTTTTATATTAATTTTACTGTCTCGTTAAAGACTATTTTTTAAAACTCTGTATTTGTTTCTATAACTGTATATATCACCTTTTTTGTCTCTTAAGCCTACGTATATTTTACACACATTGTAAACTATTACATCTGAATCTGTCTTATTGTGAATCTATTATTGTTTTAAACTGCAGCAGCTGTGGCTGCTGGCTCTGCCCACCTCAGCTTCCCAACATGGCTACGTTTACCACCAGCTCTGGGAGCTATCGTGGGTCTATGCTTTTATCCAAGCAGCGCGTAGTCCAGAAACCTCTTTTTTTTGTTTTGTACCAGCAAAGGCTAAATCCACCATGCAGCTTAATGTGCCACTTGCAGAGGCCTCATTCCTGCCATACTGCAGGTCAAGCACACACACCAGAAACCCACCAGTAGCTCAAACCAGCAGCTGCCGCTCATTTGAGAGAGACAATTAGGAAGCTGTTTTTAGCTCCGTTTTAGAATCTTTTTTCAGGTTTTAGGTGGAAACTCTTGCCACCACGTTGGACGCCATTTGTAGCTTAAGTTTTCCTGCCTGGCCCACAGTCAGGACATATCTCTCTCACCTGCCAGCCCCACAGCCACTCAGACCCGACCAAGTAAACACAGAGACTTATGTTGCTTTCAAACTGTATGGCCGTGGCAGGCTTCTTGCTAACTGTTCTTACAGCTTAAATTAATCCATTTCCATTAATCTATACCTTGCCACATGGCTCGTGGCTTACCGGCATCTTCACAAGCTGTTTCTCATCATGGCGGCTGGCAGTGTCTCTCTGACTCAGCCTTCCACTTCCCAGCTTTATTCTCCTCCTTGCCCCGCCTATACTTCCTGCCTAGCCAACGGCCAATCAGTGTTTTATTGATTAATTAGCAACACATTTGCCATACATCCCACAGCTCTCTCAGTTACCCCACACCCTACCACCTTCCCATCCTTCCTCATCAGTAGGTCTCAACCCCCAACTCACATGAAAACCCTCTGCTCAACCACATGCCATACCAGCCAGAAGACAAGAGAGGAAACAGAAACCAAGGGACAAAACACCCATCCAAAAAAGACTAACTCAGAAATCAGCAACTAAATCTATAGCCCAAACTCTTATGCCTAAAGGTCATCATAAGAACACAGTCAACAACAGCCAGGGCAATAGCACTATGAGAGCACAGTTATCCTACTATAGCAAGCCCTGAATATTTCAACAGAGCTGAAGTACAAGAAAAATTACCTTAAAACCAATTTTATGAAAATGATACAGGCTCTTAAAGAGGAAATTAATAAATCTCTTAAAGAAATTGAGGAAAATACAACCAAAAAATTGGAGGAAATCAATAAATCTCTTAAAGAATGTCAAGAAAACACAAAAAAAAACAGTTGACAGAAACTAATAAAAGTGTTCAAGACCTAAACATGAAAATAGAAGCAATAAAGAAAACAAAAACTGAGGGAATTCTAGAAATGGAAAATCTAAGTAGGTGAACAGGAACTACATATGCAAGCATGACCAACAGAATACAAGAGATGAAAGAGAGAATCTCAGCCATGAAGACATGATAGAAAAAAATAGATGCATCAGCCAAAGAAAATGTTAAACCTAAAAAATTTATGACACAAAACAAACAGGAAATCTGAGACAGTATGATAGGATCAAATATAAGAATAATAGTAATAGAAGAAGGAGAATTCCAGCTCAAAGGCCCAGAGAATATTTTCGACAAAATCATAGAAGAAAATTTCCCTAACCTTAAGAAGGACATGCTTATAAAGGTACAAGAAGCTTACAGAGCACCAAAAATATTGGACCAGAAAAAAAAAAGTCCCCTCACCACATAATAACCAAAACACTAAACATGCAGAACAAAGAAAGAATGTTTAAAGCTTCAATGGAAAAAAAGCCAAGCAACATAAAAAGGAAGACCTATTAGAATTATATCCAATTTCTCAATGGAGACTCTGAAAGCCAGAAGGGAAGGAACAGGTGTGCTGCAGACTCTAACAGATCACAGATGCCAGTCCAGATGACTATACCCAGCAAAACTTTCAATAACTATAGATGCAGAAAACAAGATATTCCACGACAAAGTCAAATTTAAACAATATCTATCCACAAAATCAGCCCTACAGAAAGTACTAGAAAGAAAATTCCATCCCAAGGAGGCTAACTACACCCATGAAAACACAGGAAATAATCTCACACAAGCAAAACAAAAGAAGGGAAGCATGCACATGCATACACACAAAACACACAGACACAGACACAGACACACACACACACACACACACACACACACACACACACACACACTACCAACTACAGCAAAATAACAGGAATTAACAAAGATTAGTCATTAATATATCTCAATTTCAATGGACTCAATTTCCAAATAAAAAGACACAGGCTAACAGAATAGATGCAAAAAACAGGATCCATTCTTCTGCTGCATAAAAGAAACACACCTCAGGCTAGAGAGATGGCTCAGTGGTCAAGAGCACTGGTTGTTCTTCCAGAGGTCTGGAGTTCAATTTCCAGCAACCACATGGTGGCTCACAACCATCTGCAATGAGATATGGTGCCTCTTCTGTCATGCAGACATACATAAGGACAGAGTACCACATACATAATAAATAAATCTGCTGGGCGGTGGTGGCGCACGCCTTTAATCCCAGCACTCAGGAGGCAGAGCCAGGTGGATCTCTGTGAGTTTGAGGCCAGCCTGGGCTACCAAGTGAGTTCCAGGAAAAGGCCCAAAGCTACACAGAGAAACCCTGTCTCAAAAAACCAAAAAAAAAATAATAATAATAATAAATAAATCTAAAAATAAAGAAAGAAAAAAAAGAACACACTTCAACACCCAAAATAGACATTAACTAAGAGTAAATGGTTGGAAAAAAAGATTTTCTATGCAAATGGACCCAAGAAGCAAGCTAGTATAGCCATTCTAATATCCAACAAAATAGACTTCCATCCAAAATTTATTAAAGAGATGGGGAAGGACACTCATCAAAGGAAAAATCTACCAAGATGATGTCTCAATTCTGAATATCTATGCCCCGAACACAAGGGCACCCACATTTGTAAGAAAAAGAAAAAAAGAAAGAAACATTGCTAAAACTTGAATCACTCACTGAACCCCACAAATTATCAGTGAGAGACCTCAATACCCCATGTTCACTAACAGACAGGTCATCTAGATAAAAGCCAAACAGAGAAATGCTGGCACTAAAAGAGATTATAAACCAAATGGATCTAGAAGAATCTACAGAACATTTCACCCAAACACAAAAGAATATACCTTCTCAGCATCTCACAGAACTTTTTCCAAAATTGACCACATACTTGGTCACAAAGCAAGTCTCAACATATACAAGAAAATTGAAATGACCCCCTGTATCCTATCAGATCACCACAGATAAAAGCTGGATTTCAATAGCAAAAACAACAGAAAGTCTAAAAACTCATGGGAAATGAACAACTCTCTACTGAATGACTACTGGGTCAAGGCAGAAATAAGAAAGAAATTAAATTAAATACCTTCTAGAATTCAATGAAACTGAATGCACAACACACCCAAATTATGAGACACAGTGCTAAGAGGAAAGTTCATAACTCTAAGTACCTTCATAAATTAATTGCAAAGATCTCATACTCACAAATTTACAGCACACTGGAAAGCTTTAGAATAAAAAAAAAACAAACATATTCAAGAGTAGATGTCAGGAAATAATCAAAATGAGGGCTGGAATCAATAAATTAGAAACAAAGAGTACAATATAAAGACTCAATGAAACAGAGAGTTACTCGAAAAACCAAAAAAGAAACAGAGAGTTGGTTATTGGAGAAAATCAACAAGATAGACAAACCCTTATCCAAACTAACTAAAAGGCAGAGAGAGAATAGCCATATTAACAAAATCAGAAAAAAAGGGGGACAAAACAACAGATACTGAGAAAATCCAAAGAATCATTAGGTCATATTTCAAAAACCTATACTCCACAGAATTAGAAAATCTAAAAGAAATAGATATTTTTCTTGATAAACACCACATGCCACATGCCAAAGTTAAATTAAGATCAGGTAAACTATTTAAATAAACATAAAACTCCTAAGGAAATAGAAGCAGTTATTAAAAGTTTTCAAAACCAAAAAGAGACCAGGAAACCAGGCCTTCAAAGAAGAGCTAATATCAATACTCTTCAATTTTTTTCATAAAATAGAAACAGAAGGAACATTGCCAAATTCATTTTATGAGGCCACTGTCACTGTGCTATCTAAACCACACAAAGACTCAACAAAGGAAGAGAACAGAACAATTTCCCTCATGAACATTGATGGAAAAATACTCAATAAATACTCAAAGACTGAATACAAGAACACATTTAAATAATCATCCACTATGATCAATAGGCTTAATCCCAGAGATGCAAAGATGGTTCAACATATGAAAATCTGTCAATATAATCCACCATATAAACAAACTGAAAGGAAAAAATCACATAATCATCTCTTTAGAAGCTAAAAAAGTCCTTGACAAAATCCAACACCCTTTCATGATAAAAGTCTTGGAGTGATCAAGGATACAAGGGGCATATTTCATGATAAAAGTCTTGGAGTGATCAAGGATACAAGGGGCATACCTAAATATAATAAAGGCAATATACAGCAAGCCTACAGCCAACATCAAATTAAATGAAGAGAAAAGTCAAAGCAATTTCACTAAACTCAGGAAAAGACAAGGTTGGCCACTCTCTTCACTTCTATTTAACATAATACTTGAAGTTCTAACCGGAGCAAAAAGAAAACTGAAAGGAGATCAAGGGGATACAAATTGAAAAGGAGTAACTCAAAGTATCACTATTTGTAGATGATATGATAGTATACATAAATGACCCCAACAATTCTACAAGGAACTCTTACAACTTATAACACCCTTAGTGAAGTGGTTAGATACAAGATTAACTCAAAAAAAATCAGTAGCCCTCATATATACAAATAACAAATGGACTGAGAAAGGAATCAGGGAAGCAACACCCTTCACAATAGGCACAAATAATATAAAATATTTCAATGTAACTCTAACCAAGCAAGTGAAAGACCTGTATGACAAGAAATTCAAGTCTTTGAAGAAAGAAACTGAAGAAGCTACCAGAAGATGGAAAGATCTGCCATGCTCATGGATACATAGAATCAACACAGCAAAAATGACCCTTCTACCAAAAGCAATCTACAGATTCAATGCAATCCCCATAAAAATCACAAAACCATTTCCTTATAGAAATGGAAAGTACAATATTAAACTTCACTATGTAAAAACAAAAAAATCCAGGATAGTTAAAGCCATCTTGAACAACAAAAGAATTTCCCGAGATATCACTATCCCTTATTTCAAGCTCTACAACAGAGACCCTCAGAAGTCACATAGCCCCTGATGGCAGCAGGTATCACAGACCTCAACACAGACCCTGGCTGCAAAAGGGCTTTGGACCCAGACATGGTCCCTACCACAGCTCAAGCCCAGAAGTCAACATTGCCCCACGTGGCATTGCAGGCCAATCCGATCTACATGGCCCCAACAGCAACATGGTCCTCGGGTACCAAGATGGCCTCAGGTGTATGCCCAGACCCTGGGCATCTGCACTGCCTTTGGCAGTTACCTGAGCCACACACATCGACATCGACCCTGGCTACAGTGGGACTATGGACCCAGACGTGGCCCTTGGCAGCAGTCTGGGCCCAGATGATTCCATGGCCATGGATAGCAGTGCAGGCCACTCAGGTCAGCATGGCCCTGATAATTACACATCCCTCAGACCCCAACATGGTCATAGGTGACAATCCAGAAGCCGGTCATCCTTGTGGCCTTTGGTGGGAATGCAGGCCACTAACATCAACACAGGTTCCAGTTGTGATAAACCACAGATACAGACATGGTCCTCGGCAGCCTCTCGGGGCCCAATGTCACCATGGCCCCAGTGATTGCACAGGCCATTCAGAACGGCATCACCCCCAATGTAAAGTGACCCTTAGACAAGAACATGGCCCCAGGTGATGGCCCAGTCCTCGTGTATCCACACGGCCTTCAATGGTACAAGGAACCACGAATATCCGCACAGGCCCTGGCTGCAGTAGGGCCATGAACACAAATATGGCCCCCAGCTGCAGCCCAGGCCAGGTCCAAATGCCTCTATGGCCCCAGGAGGCAGCCCAGTCTACCCTGATCTGTATGGTCCCAGCGGCAGCATGACTCTCTAGCACCAATATGGCCTCCTGTGTCGGCCTATATCCCAGGTATCTACACAGCCTTTGGTGGTAACAGGAGCCGCTGACATCAACACAGACTCTGGCTGCAGTAGGGCCATGGGCCCAGGCATGGTCCTTAGTTACAGCTCAGTCCTGGACATCTCCATGGCCCTGGATGGCAGTCCAGGTCGCTCAGATCAAGGGCCTGAAGTGAAATGGCCCTCAGGCGCCAACATGGCCACATATGGCAGCCCAAACCTGGCGTCCCCATGTCTTTCAGTGGTAATAGGAGCCATGGATATCAACACAGACAGCAGCTGCTGCAGAGCCGCAGATCCAGATATGGCCATGCAGCAGCCCAGGACCAGACATCACCATGGTCCCAGATGGCAAGCAGGCCTCCCATATCAGCCAGTTCCTCACCACCTTTGCCTCTAGAGATGCAACTCTCACCACAGGACATGAACCTTTCTGCCTCTCTCTCCCTTCCATGCCCCTCCATACATTTGCTCACCATAATGGTGCCCAACTACCCTCAGCTTCTTCCAGCCTTCCTAGGACAAACTACCCTGGGGCAGCATGTGTGAGCCCATTTCTCCCTCATGATGCCTCAAAGGGCAGTACCTAGTCCAATAGTCATCAGAAAGGCTTCTGCTGGAAGCTGATGGGAGCAGATATAGGGACCCACAGCCAAACATTACGTAGAGAGAAAGCCTAAATTGCAGATCTCCATAGGGGCCAGGGAACCTAACAGAATGAGGGAGGAAGAATTGATGGAGCCAGAGGAGCTAAGGATACCACGAGAATGAGGCCCACAGAATCAACTAATCAGGGCTCATAGGAGCTCACAGAGACTGAAGCAGAAACCACAGAGCCTGCTTGGGTCTGTGCTAGGTCTTTTACACATACATTATGATAGTTTAGCTTGGTGTTTTTGTGGGATTGGGTATGACTACTCTTTCACCTGCTCTTGGGACTGTTTTCCTCCTACTGGGTTACCTTGCTCAGCCCTCATCTGAGAGTTTGTGCCTAGTCTTACCGTGTCTTGTTGTGCACTGCTCTGTTGATATTCCTGGGAGGCCTGCTCTTTTCTGAAGGGCAATGGAGGAGTAGAAGATCTAGGGGAGGTGGGAAGAGGGAACTGGGAATAGTAGAGAGAGGGGAAACTGTGGTCAGGATGTATGGTATGAGAGAAGCATGAATTTTTTGAAAAAAATTTAATTAAAAAAAAGAACAACCTGAAACTCTGCTATTTACACCTACCTTTAAAAAGTCCTCTCATAATGACAAAGCAAATAATTTTAACAACAAAAAAGGAAAAAAATAGAAGAAACCCATTCCTGTAGAGTAACTATCATGTAGCCCTCATTTGAAAAGACATCCCACCCAAACTTGTCTCTGATTTTATGTAAACTATACCCTTGAGTGCCATAGTCAGCAACTATCATCTTTGTTTATTAAAGAAAAAGAATTGTTTACTATGTCCTAAGTTGTAAAAGGATGCAGAAATTCATTTGTAAGGCTAGTGAGAACATCCAAAAGTAACCCTGAGACATTTCTGACATTTACAATGCTACCACTACCACCATCAACAATTAAGATCAGATTTATGGGATATACAGTATTTCAAAGCAAGACCGTTCCCACTCATAGTAAGTGATGATACCACAGTTTCAGTGACCCCAAATGAACAAAAATGGAATAGCAGCCTCTGGAGATGCCAGCCACTGGGCTATGTTGGCATTCTCCAACATAGAAGAAAGTGAAAGTCCTAAGAGGAGGCATGAGAGTACCATATACCTTAGAACCACATCAACCATGAATGATGCATGCACCAACAAAGAGCAGGAGGGGTTCAACTTATGCATCACCAGCACCAGAGACTCATCTGAATAAATGACTTATATAGATGTAACTTTTGATGTTGCCAGTTACTTCTCAGAACACAGCTGTCTGTTGAATGGGTAGCCTTGTTAAATCCCCCACAGGAATTGTGGTTTGTTGAGATTTCAGCTCTCATGATTGTAAACTTCCTGTATCTTAGTCATAGGAATTTGAACCTTTCTAGATTTCAGAGTTCAAGATCATGGCATTTGGGATTGAGTCTTTCAGAATAATGACTAGCCCTGGGAAATACAAGAGCATTGAAGACATTCTGTAAACCAAGAGGGAAAGGAAAGGGAGGATGACAGGAACTCTTGAGAAATGGTCTCACATAGTCTTGGCTGGCCTCCAGCTTTCTGTGATGATGATTTTCTGTCTCCACCTCCTCAGTGCTGGAATATAGGCACACATCACAGTACCTGCCGGTGATCCCTACACTTGCAAGATGGAGGCAGAAGGGTCAGGAGTTTAAAGCCAATCTCAGCTACACAGGGAGTGTAAGGCCACCCTGAGTAACATGAGATACTGTCTCCAAAACAGAGGAGGAGGTGTCTTGGAATGCAGTCCATTTGGTAGTTTGCCTGGAATACACAAAGTCCTGGATTCAATCCCCAACACTGCATAAGCAGAGCATGTGTCTATAACCCAGCACTTAGGGGGTAGAAGCAATAAGATCAGAAGTGCAAGGTCATCCTTGTCAATGTGGTAGGGACCAGTCTGAGATACATGAAACCATATAAAAAAAAAACATAATAAAGACCAGTGTGTCTATATTCGAGTAACTGGTATTAAAATTGTGCTCACCTGAGGGGGAAGGCCTCTTTTTATTACATTCTTTGTTCCTTTCTAGACGAATTATCCAGGAAATAGGAAATATATCTTTGTAACCCCAGCAATGAAGGTGACCACTAACATACATGAAATGGATGAAGAAACCAACTCTGGCTTTCTTCTACCTCACTTGAGACCTTTTCTGCTGTCCCTTTTATATCAAACATAACTAATAGATGAAGAATGGGCCACTGTAATAATTTGCATAATAAATGTGCTTGACAAGAAACTGCATAACAGGTACCCACTGTTCTAAACCTAGGATATTTTGAGTCATTTACCAGAGCATAGGATATAAATAGAAGGAGGAGGGGTCCAAACAAACACTTCTGCCAAGTGTATCTGTAAATAGAAGGCTTAGAATATGCAATTGAATTTTCCTAATACTTAATTCTTCAGCATGTTGTCTTTAAATAATAAATATATACATTTCAGGCAAATACCTTCACCAAAGTTTAAAAAAAACTGATAGACAACCAAGCTTATTTAAACAGGCTAGTTAGAATTCTTGTCCTGATGGGTTAAGGGCTTTGTGTAGAATACACTGATTAAACGCAATTCATTTCATCACTGATACAAGATCTACAAGATGTGTTGTGCCCACATTGTGAGACCCCCAAGCAAGACTACCATAGAGCTGATAACTGATGCAAAACACACAGGAGTTTATTGATAACAAGCAAGCCCGGGCTTGGTCCGTGTCCAACACTTGACATAGTGGGTGGAGGAAGATGGCCCTGAGCTCTCAGAGTGAGGGGTATTTAAAGGGAAAAACCACAAGTGGCCACCTTTGTGTCATATGACTGAGTGAGGGTGTGTTACCTTTGAATTTACTGGTTGGGGGTTACAGTTATCATTTGGGGCAGGCCTGGACAAATCCCAGGCTCTGTCCTTGAGCTGCCATGGGGGCTGGCTGGCCATGCACATACTGACTGTGAGGGCTGATTCAGTGGCCCAGGCTCTGTCCTTGAGCTGCCATAAAGGCTGGCTGGCCTCATATGTTCACATTGACTCATGCATGTAGCTCTAAGTCGGTGAGGGTTCCCAAACAATAAACAACTGGCTGAACCTTGAGCAGTCAGAATATGTGCAGAAACAGAGCTACTGCAAGGACATCATAGCCCTCTCAGAAACTGCTTGCTCAAGTCTCAGGAAACTGAAATTGAGGCCTGATCTCTGAGAGAAGACTGACAGCCTGTTATGGCATCTGCTTGGTCCTTTCGTTTCTCCCCTTGAGTAGTGTATCATCTCCAATCTTGGAGATGTTTCTTTTTGGTAAAAGACTTTACCACCAAGGTAGTAGATCACTTTAGAGACTAATTGGATCAGGACATAAGAGTTTTCCCATTATCAACAGCAAAGTGAGCTTTCCCTTACTCAGTTTTTGCCATTTGCAGTGTGTCATGGGTTTGATTCAGGGGCTGATATTAGGATTCCAGCACCCTCAATTCAGTGGTACCCAGACAGGAATCTTCATTTAGTTAAGGCATCAATGACATAAGAGCCAACAGTGATTAGCAGAAGCACAAAGGCCAAAAGCCCTGTGATGGTTGACCAAGTTCCTTATCCTGAAGGAACTTGGAAATGAGAATGGGAACCAGTTATTACTTTATCTCAGGCTCCCTATGACAAGAAATTCCCTTTTTATCTAACATTCTGGGGGGGGGGGAGGGCAAAGTCTACTCTTCTGTAATTACTTCTTGCTGACATTGAGATATTGTTGTCAGAGCCTTGGAAAGCCAGAATGTTAGTCAAAGACAAGAAGGGAACGTTTTATTGACCAGCTGAAGAGATGGCATTTA
Organism: Peromyscus eremicus; assembly: GCF_949786415.1. Lineage (NCBI taxonomy): Eukaryota > Metazoa > Chordata > Mammalia > Rodentia > Cricetidae > Peromyscus > Peromyscus eremicus. The sequence continues at coordinate 20,692,762 of NC_081421.1, read as the reverse complement.
TATCGGCTGAACTGGTCCATATCAGCTGTCAGAAAGTTTAGGGCTCATTGGCTGTGGTGATATTTTATTTGTGCTGAAATGTGGTGATATTTTATTTGTATGTTAATAAATAAAGCATGCCTGGAGATCAAGGGGGAAAAGGCCAGCCATTTTTAAGTAAACATAGAAGTCAGGCAGTGGTAGCATACGCCCTTAATCTGACAAAATAATGTCAGTCTTTCCCAAGTTCCTCCCCCATAGGGAAAATTTCAAGTTATGGGCCCAGCAGCCAAGACTGATGCTGTCCTGACACCTGTCCTGCCAATGCTATGAAAACTACAGGAGCCTGGGATGGTGGCAATCTGGGTAACGGATAGTCTCTGTCATTTTTTCTTATCATTGTTCCATATCTTCTTTGGAGACCTTGGGAGTCATTGTTAGGAGCTGGGAGTCACTTGGCAGGCAGGGTCTCTGTGTGTTCAAGGACACACCAGGGAACAGCCAAGTGTGGTGACACATGCCTTTAATCCCAGGATCAACCATAGAGACCTGAAGGTCTGTACAGACAGGCAGTGACAAGAAAGTGAAGTAGCTGGGCTAAGAGCCAATGAGAGGACAGAACAGCAAGGCAATAAAGGCACAGGTAAGACAGGAAGTAGCTTCTTTTGGCAGATACAGAGCTGGAGAGGTAAGGTTTGTGGCTATCACTATTTCCCTGATCTCTAAGGCTTTCATTCCTATATTTGGTTCCATGTTTCTTATTTAATAAGACCATTTAGAAATTCATCTACAGTCAGCAAATGACACTTGGATGTGTCTGTCAGTCAAGTAGAAACCTGGTGAGACAGATATAAACTAGGAACAGGAGTTAAAATTCATGAATTTATTTGGAACTTTCAGATCCATAGTCTCAGTAATTGCAGTATTATCAATTTGCATTGAAATCCATACTGTAGAAAAAGCAGGTAACAGGTATCTGTAAAACAACACAAGTAGACTCATATTTTTAAGTCCTAGCAAAAGCTACAAATTATGTAAATGGGTTAAAAATCATGTACATTCTTTTCTATCTAGAGAGCCAGATTTAGATTGGACTGAAATGTCTTTTGGCCCAATGAAGAGCATCTGTAAGCCTATACTCAGAACCTGTTTATCTCTTTCTCTCTTTTAAAGAGACTTAGTGGCTTTAATTAATTAATGCATTGATCAATTAATTAATAAGGTGGCTGCAACCTTGTAAAAGACTCTGGTTGACTGATATTACTAAACTGACGAAGCTATAGCTAGCCCAGTCATCAATGCCATCAAAGATCTGAGAAGAATAAATTTTATTTAAGAGCAGACTTCCAAATCTATTAAAAAATGACAGAGACTATCCATTACCCAGACTGCCATCATCCCAGGCTCCTGTAGTCTTCATAGCATTGGCAGGACAGGAGTCAGGACAGCATCAGTCTTAGCTGCTGGGCCCATAACTTAAAATTTTCCCTATAGGGAAGGAACTTGGGAAAGACTGACATTATTTTGTCTATTTTGGGCCAAACCCCTGGCAGCAGGTGTTGCGTTGGGGCATCTTGCCCAGCGGTCAGTGTTATCCATAATTCAGGTGGCATCTTCTTATCATTGTTCCATATCTTCTTTGGAGACATTGGAAGTCATTGTTAAGAGCTGGGAGTCTCTGTTTGTTATAGTAAGCTTTTTATCAAATAATTTAAATGCCATATTCATCAGATCATTGACAGGTTTGAGGACCATTATCTATTAAATATATCTGAGCCAAACAAATCTAGAGCTAATCTTGAAAATATCTCTAAGTTATTGTTACCAATAACAATAACCAGGCCAATTTGTTATCCTGTAGATAGATTAGTCAAATGCACCTCTCAGGTTCTGTTTTTTCTTCTTATTTAAATAGCTTATAATTAAATAAGAGTTAACAGTTTATGCTTTAAACTAGTATCTGGATAGTTGGATGACTAGTATTAACTTGTATTCCTTAACACAGAGGACATGCAAACTCAGACATTCAAAACCAAACATACATGTAGCCACATTTTCTTTCATACCTACAGAGTAGACTATTTTTAAAACTATGAATCTTTGGAGTCCCAATGTAACAGCAGAATAACAAGAAAAAGAAATCTGAAACATGTTTTATTCTTTTATATATCTCAAGTCAATTATTTTTTCATTACTTAAGCCTTTTTATCCTCAGACCTTTATAACTTGCATTTACATACTTTCCTTCTTCCCAAAACATTTTTTTTATATTTTCATACCTAAAACCTTTACATCTTAGACCCTACATAAACTTTACTTATACTCAAATCTCACAACTTACTTAAAGTTCCACATTTTTATAACTCAAACTACTTCCTCAGACCCAAAATGTCACATACTCAAACTCTTACAACATGTTTAAGCCTTTAAATTTTTACATCTTAAACTGCTTCCTCAAACCAAAAAATCATTTATTCAAACTTTCATTCTCATATCTCAAGCCTTCATATTCTTATAAAAACATTACATCCTAAAACATCTTTTTTTATATTTAATGCATTGAGCTATCCTTTACTTGGAATTTGATAGTTTTTTTATCTTGATCAATAATAATTTGTAACCAGTTCTCTTAAATGATAGCAGGTATTTGTAACCCATTGAACTCAAAATAACCAAAATCCATGTATCTCTAACTGTTAATTCAACATTTTTCTTTTAAGCAGTACCAGGACAGAGAAGGGTTAACAAGGAAAGTTGCTGGCCAACAGAAAAGAGCTTGAAGTTGTCACAGTGAAGAACTTGGCTTAGGAGGGAAGGAAGGGGGATCGGTGGTCATAGAGTGTGTCCTTGGCTGCCAGTGTTGCTGAAAAAATGTTTGTGTTAGCTCCTCTGACTACAGTCAGATTCTTTGCTCAGTGTTCACAGTTTTTGTCAATTGCAGGCAGTCCCCATTGCCCTGTCCATAGCTCCTGTCTCCACCTGCCTATATGTACCGAGAGCATGTACCCCCACCCTCTGTGAGAGCAGCTGGCTGGCTGCAGGCCTGATAGCAAGAGAGCTACATAGGGAGGGAGTTGGCCCTTGGTATGCCTCTCTCTCCTTTTCTTCCAGGAAAACAAGGGAGGTTAGTAGACAGAAACAAATAACATTTACACAGACAATCCAAGTACCGGTGCATCAGCACTGAGATGATGGCCTCATTCACAGTACACAAGCTCCACGAGGCAGGAGCTACCTACCTGCTTATCTCAGTTCAGTCAGGAGGACCCAGTTCCCTCTATTATGGGCAGTGGCTCGCACATCCTTCCAGTGGGCTAGGCAAAGGTCTAGGGGAAAAGAAGGGGACCGTCCCATAGCGTCCGTCACAGTCAAATCAACAATGAGAACAATTAACACACTACACACAAGGGCACATGAAGAAACTTTGCCCCAGTGAGACAACCAACAAAGCTCCAAGAACAATGACAGCCTGATGTGCTCTGGGGGAGAGCGACCCTCTAGGCTCAATCATACCAAAAACCATCCAGACTCGAGGCTCGCTGTCCTTGATCAAATAGACATTGGATCTTCCACATCCCCATCAATCAGACATGCACCCGAGGCTTCTACATCCCCGTTGGGGGCTTCCACATCCCCGCCTCCAGAGGCCTGAACATCTCTTGAGACCCCTGTAATCCCGGCTCACCAATGCATCTGCTGGCTAGCTGCCATAGGCACTGTCCATTACTGGATCACACACAGACCTTAGCGCGCCTCAGAAAATGAACATACAGAGTCACACAGAGACAAGGACAAACAAAGACACACAGAAACTTAGCAGCCAGTTAGGAACCCCTTGGATCGGGGTATGGGGTTCACGGGGGATCCAGGACAAGCCCCCAAATGTTGTGGCCATATTGCAAGACCCCCGAGCAAGACCACCACAGAGCCAATAACTGATGCAAAACACACAGGGGTTTATTGATAACAAGCAAGCCCAGGTTTGGTCTGTGTCCAACACTTGACAAAGTGGGTGGAGGAAGATGGCCCTGAGCTCTCAGAGTGAGGGGTATTTAAAGGGAAAAAAACCGCAAGTGACCACCTTTGTGTCATATGATTGAGTGAGGGTGTGTTACCTTTGAATTTACTTGTTGGGGGTTACAGTTATCATTTTGGGGCAGGCCTGGACTCTGTCCTTGAGCTGCCATGGGAGCTACTGCAAGGACTATGTCGTAGCCCTCTTAGAAACTGCTTGCTCAAGTCTCAGGAAACTGAAATTGAGGCCTGATCTCTGAGAGAAGACTGACAGCCTGTTATGACATCTATTTTGGTCCTTTCAGATACTTAGCTCATATGTTTTTGCAAATTACTAGAAATACCAAATTCCCAGTGGCAAGCTATGAAATTAGGTAACATAAGACAAAAATTCTGAGAGCACATTAAACAAACACACCTCCAGCAAATGTCCCTACCCCTCCTTATGCAAAGGGATGCATCTTGTCTTCACAGTAACTTGAAACTCTCATGTTCAACATTGTAAATAATCTAACTCACTAGCTTTGTTGGACTGTATTTCCTGCTCATTCAATCCTCTCTTATAACAAAGTAAGACAGTACTGTCCCAATAACCAAAGAGGGGTTGGCAAGGTAGAGGAAATATTGATGTGATACATAATGGCTGGCTATAGATAGTACTAACAACTTAGGGATGAGAACAGTTCTGTCAGAAAAATCTATTGTGTGTATGTGATGGTTCATCATCATTGTCAGCTTAACTGGATTTGAAATGACCTAGGAGACATACCTCTGGGTGGTCTGTGAGGGCACTTTCAATGATATTTAACTGAGGAGAGAAGACCCACCTTGAATGAGGTTGGCACCATTCCCTGGCCCTGGATTCAATAAAAAGGAGAAAATGAGTGGAGCCCCAGCACTCACCATTCCCTGCCTCCAGACTACCCGTGCAATGTGACCAGCTCCTCCCACCATGTCTTCCTCACCATGATGACTATACTTTCCGACTGTGAGCCAAAGTAGACCTTTCCTTCCCTGAGTTGCTTCTGGTAAGGGGTGGGTTCCAGGGACAAGAAGAGTAACTATTCATGTTATCCTATTCTTTTCTAGGTGTGTGTGTGTGCGTGTGTGTGTGTGTGTGTGTGTGTGTGTGTGTGCGTGTGTGTGTGTGTGTGTGTGTGCTGCATTCACATGAGTGTGCAGATGCATGGAAAGCCAAAGCAGGGCCTCAAATATCTTCTATCATTCTCAACCCTATTGTCTTCCGACTCTATAGGCTCTCTCATTGAACTAGAGGCTTGCCACGTCAGCTTGGCTAGCCTGCCAGTGAGCTCTCAGAATCCTGCTGTCTCTAACACTAATGCAGGTGTCACAGGGTACACAGTCCTGCCTGGCTTTTTATGTGGGTGGTAGGGATTTGAACTCAATTGTTCATGCTTTCAGAAAGTGCTCTTACCCACTGTGGTGGTTTGAAAGAAAATGGCCCCCTGATGGGAGTGGCATTATTAAGAGGTGTGTCTTTGTTGGAGTAGGTATGGCCTTGTAGGAAGAAGTGTGTCACTGTGGAGACAGGCTTTGAGGTCCCCTGTTCTTAGAATATTCCCAATGTAACAGTCCACTTTCTGTTGTCATCTGATAAATATTTAGCCAGCAACTTGTCTGCTTGCACACTGTTGTGCTTCCTGCCATAATGATAATGGACTGAACCTCTGAACTGTAAGCCACCTCAATTAAATGTTTTCCTTTATGAATTGCCATCATCATGGTATCTCTTCACAGCAATAGAAACCATAACTAAGACACCCACTAACCCAATCTCTTCGATGCTGAATTCATTTTTCTAATAAACAGAATCCTTCAGTTATTTTTTTTTAATTGTGACTTTAGTTTTGATCACTTTCTCCAACAAACAAACAAGAAAGTTTCTAAACACCTCTGTCTAGGCCAATATGTCTATTCAGTATTATTGCTTTTTTACATATCCCTGGATATTTGGAGGTTCTTTTCAGATGTGTTCCCTACCTGGGCTTTGTTGCCCACATCTAATCTTCTCCAACCCCCATACTTCTGTTTTGTCCGCAGGACCCTGTACACACTACTTGTCGCATTTGTGAACTGGTCAGAAGTTCAACTGCTGCTTCTCCTCTGCCATGCTCTGGTGTGTGGGGCTTCGTTCCCATCCAGGCACACTAGTTCTTACCTCACTCGACTGAACTTCCCTACAGTCCATGGCCACTCAAAGGTAACAGTCTGCTTAAGATTCTCAACTGCAGAGACTGCAGATTATTTAGACAAGAAATTCATTTTGATACATACCTTAAAACCTGAAACAGGTTTCAAATACCAAAGAGTAGGGAGCTGATACATACTGTGGGAGTATGTCAGTCATCACTGTGACAATATGCTTGAAATAACCTAAAAGAAAGGAGACTAGAGAGATGGCTCAGTAAGTAAGAATACATACTACTGTTTTAGAAGATCAGAGTTTCATTGTAAGCATCCATACCAGGCAACCCAAAATTACCTATAGCTCCAGGGGATCGAGATGCCCTTTCCTGGCTACCTCAAGTACTTATACTTAAATGCATATACGCTCATACATACACATACACAAATTTAAATAAATTTTGAAAAGAAAAATCTGTTTGGCTCATGATTTCAAACATTTTGTTCTAGGTTGTTTGACCTGGTTGCTTGAAGCCTGTGATGGAAAGGACAGGAGCATGTGGCAGAGGAAGACTGCTATGTCACGGCAGCTAGAAAGCAAAGATAGAAAGAAAGAGCCAGATATCTGGCCTCCCTCAAGGGTACAACCTCAATGCTCTGACTCTTTTCCACTCCACTTCTTTCCAGCTTCTTAAAGACTCCACTATCAGCCAGTAGCCCAGCCAAGTGAAGACAAACTCTTCACCACATGTGCCCTAAAATTCCACAGGACACTCAGATGAGCCTAGCTTAGCAGCCACAGCACCTGCACACCAGCCACCTGCTCCACATTGAAATCACCAGTCCTGCTGTCTGTGTGCTCCGCTCTCCCTATTATATTAACTCTAGGGAGGCTGGAACTCTAGTGAGGAAGAAGGCCAGAAGGAAGAGACCACTGCAGAGGACAGGACCCGTATATTGAAAAGAATCGTAGATCACTAAAACAAACATTTATAATTAAAAACACACTAAGCACGTGTCTTAGTGAGAGTTACTATTGCAGTGATAAAACACCATGATAAAAGCAACTTGGGGAGGAAAGGGCTTATTGGATTTACATCATAGACCATCACTGAAGAAAGTCAGAACAGGAACTCAAGTAGGTCAGGGAGGGATCTGGAGGCAGGAGCTGATGCAGAAGCCATGGAGGAATGATGCTTACTGTCGTGTTCCCCATGGCTTGCTCAGGGATAGCATCACCCACCATGGGCTGTGCCCTCCCCTATTCATCAATAATTGAGAAAATGCCTTACAGTTGGATCTCATGGAGGCATTTCCTCAGCTGAGTCTCCTTCTCAGATGACTTTAGTTTATGTCACGTTGACATAAAACTATCCAGCGTAGCACAGAAAATTTATAGAATAGCTTTTAATTCCTTTATACCCACTCTTAGCAGTCTCAAGGCTATGGAAACAGGCTCTATTTGTTTGAATGAAAAATGTCCCCAGTTCATTCACGTATCTAAAGATGGTGACACTGCTCAGGGAGGTTATTGACTCCTTAGGAGGCACAGCCTTACCAGAGGAACTGCATCACTGGAAAGCAGACTTTGAGGGATTATAACTTTATCCCACTTCCTGCTTCCTGTGTGCAGGTGACAATGTGAACAGCCAGCCTCCTGCTCCTGCCGCCATGCTGCCTCGTTCCCACCACGATGGACTCTATGCCTCTGGAATTGGAATCCAAATTAAATTATTTCTTCCTTAAGTTGTATTTGGTCATGGTCTTTTATCATAGTAACAGAAAAGTCACTAATATACAGGGCCTCAGTCTAGCCAGCTGTGTAAGAGGTACAGCAGACACACAGGGCCTTCTGATTGTTGGATGAGGTACATATACACAGAAATTAATCACTGTCCAGCCCAGAAGATGTACAAAGCTGCTTCTCACTACGTTAAAATTTAAGCTACTTTCAACTCTCCCATATCCATAAAATTTAGAATTCTTTCTTGGAGGAGCAGGCAGTGTTCTCATAAGGACTTTTCTTTTTAAGTTAGTGTGTGCATGCAGGTGTGTACATGTGTTGGTGTGCATGAGCCTGGGTGTGCAACTGTGGAAGTTAAAGGTCAACATTAGGTGTCTTCCTCCATTTGTTTCCATGTTTTTTTATTTTTGTTTTTGTTTTGTGTTTTGTTGTCATTTTGTTTTGTTTTGTTTTTGACAGGATCTCTCATTGAACCTGGAGCTTATCAATGGTCTAGACTGAGCGGCCCTCCTGTCTCTGCCCCAAGTGCTAGAGTTACACACTACCACACTAAGTGTTTTATGTGAGGACTGGGGATCTGAACTCAGGCCCCACATTTACTTGGCAAGCGCTTTGCCCACTGAGCCGCCTCCTCTGCTGTTTGGATTTTAACCCTTTCTTATCATCTGCTGCTCTGATAACTTCAGTTCTATTTACTATACGAACATAGATGTGATTTTTGTATAGAATCTGTTATAGTGAGAACTTCCCCATAGCCCAGCATAACTTTGTTTACTGTATCACAAATCAGGCTGTAAGTAGGGGAGTGGGGAGGCAAGACAGGCCTGGAAGAAACACCTCAATGATGATGTTTGTTTTAAAATGGTCTCATAACAAATGGACAATCAGCTTCCCTTGTTTGATATCATTTCTGCATTCAGGAAACTAAAATAACAATGGCATCCAAGTCTCTATTCCCTGATCTCCATGAATTGTCATCAATGTACACATATGTATATTTGCCACCTCTCTGTACTGTGTTTGGAATATTTGTTTAACTAGGCAAAGATGTGTTACATTTGTTTATGCTGTATTTGTTTAACTATGTAAAGATGTGTTGCATTTGTGTTAATTAAATAAAATTAACCTGGTCTCAGAGAGATGGGGTTAGCAACTAGTTGACAGGAAGTAGCAGGCAGGAGCGTAGCTGGGATTTGTAGTTGGGGCAGCGAGGAAGGAGAGAGGCTTCCTGACACCAGCAAAGAGAAAAGGTAGCCAGTTGCTACTCTAACTCTCTGAGCCCTGTGGGGGAACAGGATTCCCTCAGGCTGAGGGGAGGGGGGTACTAAGTACAGCCACTGTGAGGAAAGTAAACACACCCTCCAGAGGTCTCAGAAGTGTTAGGTTTATAACAGCACCAGCCTGAGACCAGAAGACAGGCATCAAAGATGACATTTCAAACATCATTGTTTCAGTGTCAGCTCACAAGTGTTTTGATAAGAATAAAATGCAAACCTTCACTCATTTCAGAGCAAACACTGAACAACTAAATGATTTACATGATGACAGCAGAGGTGAAATCCACGTGCTTCATGATCTTTTCTCCAACTCTAACTTCTGGAATTGAACTACAGTATTCCTAGGTTTTCCATATCCCATGTGAGCACACACAAAATAATATTTCAAAATGACCTTTCAAATCATAAGACTGGGTGTCTGTATATGAGACAATTATATATATATATAGTGAATTACTTTAATTGCAAAAATTCATAAAAATGAACTGCCACACAAATAAGTCTTGAAAGTTCTTCGATATAAATTGTTAGTAAATGCCAAATGAAGCAAAGACATTTTCATTGTCAACAAAATCTCCTGCCTTTGAAAGTTAGAATGTGTCATTTCAATTAAAGGGGAGGGAGGGAAGGGGAGGAGGAGGAAAAAGGAAGGGGAAGGATGCAGGGAGGGAGAAAAAGCACAGCTTCCCCCTCAGATGCCAGAGTGTCGAAGGGCTAACTCAAGCAGCACAGAGGGCTGTGCTAATGAACCATGGAAATGAACACATCTTTAAGAAAACTCCAAAGTGGCTTTGGGATTGAATTTAAGAAGTAAAATACATGCCTGGTTTTTGTGTGTTATTTCTGTTTGGTTGGTTGGTTGGTTTACTAAATCAGAATATTTACCATTGCTGAGGGAAGCTGTTGAGTTCAGGGCACTGTTCTACCTCCACACATGGGAAAGTGTCCCTGCTAACTCCAGAGATTGGACATCAGTAATGCAGCATTGCAACTCAAGCAACAGATGTCCACTTTTGAACAGAAAGAGATGTATTCGATGTCAGCCAATCAACCGATGAATGTAGATTCACAGTTTACTTTTCAGACATGATCCTTCTAGAACATGCTCTTTGGTGAGATCCATTGTCCCAAATGAGGAATTCTTAAGCAGACATTTCTAAAGCAGACAGTATCTGAGACCAGCTGGTTCATGGTACCATGAACCCCTTGTCATCTTCTACAGACTGCTCCAGAGCTTCCAAAAAATTCTTTTTATCAAGTACAAGCTTAAGTAATTTAAGAAAACTACAATTGTTTATTCCAGACTTCTTTCTTCTTGTTAATAAAGAGCTTCAACAAGAAAAGTCTCTACCCCATGGTGCTTCAGTTGGAATACATTTACAAAATTAACTTGAAAAAATTGGAGTTGATTAGTTCCATTAGCTATTCTGTCAACAAACGCAACTCATCTAATCAGTCATAATTAACGCTGATGTTTGATGAGAGACTCACACAAGGGAAGCTGGTAGACATGCTGAACTGGCCCTCCAGGGATCTGGGTAAGATTGGCTCTTTAGCTTCAAGTCGGAAAAGGAGAGTGTGTGTTTGCTTTAGCCAAGTTGGCAAAAGAAATGCATGCCCAGCCACTCATGGGTATGGGATTGTTTTGTGCATATTTAGCAAACTTGGCAGGCAGACTTTAGTTTTCTCCAGGAACATGGTCTAAATTCTAGAATCCTGGCACTTCAATGAAGTCAAATGCCAACCTAACCTGTGCTTCTGATTTAGGCTCCTCAGTCCAAGAACATTAGAGAGCATCATTCATCAAGGGCAGCAATAATTAAATTACTGTGTTTACATGGCTTAATACAATCCATTAGATAATAGAAGAGAGGCAGAGCTCATCACTGGGTCATGCCAGACATCACCCAGACTAGCAAGGTGGAAGCTTCTGGAACAAACAGTGTGCTGTGCACAGAGGTGTATCATCCGCATGAAGCATCCTCTGCTCCCCACAACTCATTTTCCACCAAGAACAAAGGCCACCTTTTACTTTTTTCAGATCTGTTATTTTAAAAAACAGACAGCATTTGGATTGCTGTTGTCATTTGTTTGCTTTTGTGGGTATGTGATGTATGTGTGTGGGTATTTCACAGGTGTGGGGGCACATGTGTGAAAAATGTACCTGTGTGCATCATGCATGTGGGAGCTGCAGGTTGACATCATGTCTTCCTTAATAGCACTGCACCTTATACATTGATTCTGGACCTCTCACTCGAGCCCAAAACTCACCAGTTCAACTAGAAGAGACAGCCAGATCAATCTGGGGATTCCTTGCCTTTACCTCCTGTGTGTCTCCAGCCTGGCATTCATATGGGAACTAAGGACTCATACTCTGGTTCTTACATTTTTATGACAAGTTCTTTGACCCACTGAGCCATCTCCCCAATCCCTGTTTGTTTTTTAATTATGGAAATAGTCTTTAGTTGTCCTGGATATAAAAGAGGAAGTCAGAGGTGGTGTCATAATTAGCACCAAGGATCCCCCAGATTCTGCTCCCCAGATGGACTCTCCCTCTTATTATATTTTCCATACTTTCTTCACAGCTGCATAGTTCACAATGACCTTCAAAAACATAGATCTCCATTCAAAATCTTCTTCCTCTATTCCCTTCCTTTGCTTCCTTTTTTATGTCTGGCCCCACCCTATCTCTTTCTTTTTTGTAAGGTCAGGCTCTGCTGCTCAGGTAGCTCTGAATTTCTGGGTGAACTTATGATCCTCCTACTTCACCCCAGCAAGCACCTGGGTCTAGAAGCCTGCACCATCACTCCTGGCTTTCAATGATTTTCATTTTTAATCCGTAATGACTTAATGTATTGTTTTTCAAAGAAAGTTACAATAACTTTATACAATCACTTGTGTGGAGATTTTGGACTGTCTGCCCTGCTTCTGTTCTCTCATCCCTTTCAAACAAAGCTACATTTCATCCAGACCTTTTACATTCTAAACGAAAGAGAAGTTTATCTGGGTTCCTGCCTCAGATTCTCAGGCAGCAAGATTGTAAATTTATGGCGTCTGGCTATTAGCATATTTCTTGATCCTTGGGCTCTGACTTCTGCTATCTTTTCTCTACCAGAATCATCTTCCCACAGCCTCTCCTCCTTAAACCAAACACTCTTCATTCAACATCTACTAGAACATCTGACTAAGTTGACAATCCATGATTCATCCTCTTCCTCCCCTAAGAACTCATAGTATGCCATTTCTCTGGATGTTCCTAGCAGCCTCTGAGGTTTCCTCTCCTCTGCCTCATAAATATGAATTTGCCCTTCACCCTTTCTGTGTCCCTTCAACCCCTTATTCACTCTCCCTTTAGATTACCATTCTACTTCTATGTGAACTGTTAAAACTAAGCTCATTGGTGTGGTGTGGACAGTAACATCCAGGTTATCACTGAAACAAAGGCTGATGTGTACATTGCTCCAGCCAGGAGAATGCAGGCAGTAACATTCAGAAGTGTCAATGCTATTTAACAGTAACTAATTTTAAGTCATATTTTTATATTAAACCAAACAAAAACAAATACCAAGGTGTATGCTTAAGTTTTTTTAACTGAATATCAAGCTCAGTTGAAAAACAAAAAAGTAAATGTTTGTAAAACAAACACATGTGTATGAAAGAGTAAATTACAAAACTAAAATCAATGTTTACAAGAAGCATAAATTTTTCAATGAAATTAACCCTGTCTGCCCCAACTCTCTCCTCTCCAAATAACAGCTTCAGATTTTTGTAACTTCACAAGCAATTCATTATGACCTTGCCCAGGCGTCTTAAAGTCTGTATTGAAAACTGGGTTCAAGCCTCTTCCCAAACCTGCTTCATTCCTAAGGATGGCATCTCTGTGACTACTTCCGTGCATCTGATAGTGGCTCTATCTGAAAATCCTGTATCATTGTGGTTCTTCTTTCTCTTGATTGATGTGTTCAAGCAGTTGCTAAGCTACCTCATGTTTACCCTTTCTTCCATTTTCTTGTGTCCTTATTATCTTGATTATCTGTCATCTAGTTCCCACTTCATCATTTTTAAATTTTTCTTATTGTATTTATTTATTTGTTTTGACGGAGGCTCTCATGTCATGGCATATGTGTGGAGACCAAAGGACAATTTGCAGGACTCAGTGCTCTTCTTCTACCATGTGGGTTCCAGGTGTTGAATCAAGTCAGAAAACTTGGCAATAGGCACCTTTACTCGCTGAGACATCTCCCAGACTCAAGATCCTACTTACTTTTGCTTAGAGTATTCTAATTGTGTCTGGAGGGATATTCTTGTCAACTTGGTTGAATTAGAATCATGTAGGAGCTTAGTGAAGCACCTCTCTGAGTGAATCCAGGAATCTGATGGATGGAGGAAACCTCTCTAGACATGATTAGATATGAGATCTCTGTTATCGTCAATGCTTAATATGATGACATTATCAAAAAATGGTAAACAGTAGGAGTGGGGTTCTAGTTAGAGAAAGTGGATCACTGAGGCCATTTCCTTCTTGTTCTGTCTTGCCTTAGACTATTAGCCTTTTCTCTGCTCTCAACCTACCATTAAGAAGATCCTCTGCCACATGGTCCCACCATGAGGTTTTTCCTTACCACAACCCAGAAGCAAAGAGCCAAGTGCCATAAACTGAGCCCTCTAGAACTATGAGCCAAAAGAAATACTTTCTCCTTAAATTGGTTCTGTCACGCATTTGATCATGGCAACAAAAATTAATTAAAAAATAATCACATTGGTTACTTTCCTCCTGCTGTGACAAAAAGTGTGACAGATGCAGCTTAAGGAAGGAAGGTTTATTTGGCTCATGGTCTGAGGGCGACCATCATATGGGAAAGGTACACCATCAGGAGCATCAGGAGTTGCACTGTGTCTGCACTCAGGAAACAGAGACCAAACAGTGCTTGTTCTAGTATACTTTCTATTGTTGTGATAGAACACTCTCACCAAAAGCATCTTGGGGAGGAAGGGGCTTATTTGGCTTACATGTCCCAAATACACTAAATCACTGAGTAAAAGCAAGGCAGGAACCCAAGCAAAGGCCATGAAAGAATGTTGCTACTTGGCTTGCTTTATTATACTCAGGACCACCTGTCCAGAGATGACACTGTCCAGAGTGGGCTGGGCCCTCCTCCATCAATCACTAATCAAACAAGCACCCATGAAAATGTCCCATAGACATGTCTACAAGGCAATCTGATGGAGGCCCCAGTTGAGGTTCCCTCCTTCTAGATGGCCTGAGCTCGTGTTGAGTTGACAAAAAACTAACCTCAACAGTGGTGGTTCCCAGTAGTTTCCTCTTTTTCCCGTTTTTTAGTTCAGTCTCACACTTCAGCCCATGAAAAGGCACTGCCCATGATCAAGGTTCCCAGCAAAACCTCAGGAGCATTCTCCAAATACACCTAAATGTGTGTCTCCTAGTTAATACCGAATCTAGCCAGGTTGGCAATGATTAGCCATCACAACATCCTATTGTTTTATATCCACATAAATTAGACATAATTTTGTCATCTTCATCATCTCATAAGCTTCCCCTGATTCCCAACATCTAAGGCAATAAGATAGAATTCTTCAGCCTGGTAAACACAATCTTACTGTCCTCTGCTTCTAATCTGCAAAGTTCTTTAGGTGCTCACAAAAAATTATTATTGGAGTCTTGTGTTGATATTAAAATTTTCCTATGTATAAAGGGAAAAGTGATGATCCAGGCCATTAATCACAAGAACATCTCAGTGGGTAAAGTTTGCATCTGAAGTCTGCTCTAGCAATTCCAAGAGAAGGTCCTCCCTCCCGGGGCTGGCATATGTTAAGTGGGTTCCATCATCTGCTGCAGAGGCAAAGGCTTAACTCTGTCCAGTGCCCTCTGTCTCTGTGTTATGCACTGCCAGCTCTTTTGGGCCCCATGGATTTCCATGTATGTGCATGTTTTTTGTTTGTTGTTTTTGTTTGTTTGTTTTGGGTTTTTTGTTTGTTTTTTGTTTTGTTTTGTTTTTCGAGACTGGGTTTCTCTATGTAGCCTTGTGCCTTTCCTGGAACTCACTCTGTAGCCCAGGCTGGCCTCAAACTCACAGAGATCTGCCTGCCTCTGCCTCCCGAGTGCTGGGACTAAAGGCGTGCGCCACCACCGCCTGGCTTATGTGCATGTTTTTGCCTCCCTGTAATCTCAGCAGGAGCCAATGAACCTAAGATATTACACTGTAATTTTCTCAGATATTTGCCTTCAGGGTGAGTCCTGAGATGCTGCCATGAGCTAGGGAAAATCTGTGATCTAATTTAGAAGCAGTGACCATGCTGTCTTCTCTCAGACTTTGCTGGGGTCACAACTCTTCTTTGAGGAAGGTTTTCTTTCAATCTCTCAATGGTGTTTTGTTGGTTTTGTTTTGTAGTTTGTTTGTTTCTTCCACTTTACCATTACCAGATTCACTTAGCAAAGGCAGAAAATAAGAACACTGCTCTTCAGCTGTCACTCTGGTAAAATGCCACAGTGCACAGTGACTTCACTTTAATCTCTCCGATTCTCCTCTAGAAAGACCCTTGTGCCCTCTCTGGCTTTTTACCTAGACTTTGGAAGGGGCTATGTTGAAGTGACTTAAACAAAAATCTCTAAATTGACAGTCTTCGTGTTCTGAAAGATTTTGTACCCCACTATCCTTACGTTAAAATCCTCAATGCTGCCATTAACGCAAAACTAAAGATCGATTTTTCATTTTTCTCTAGACAATTTTACCCATTTTAGTTCTTGTCTCATGTCAGCTACAGAGAGTTGCTATTGCTGGTTCATTGGTGTTGTTTGTGTGTGTGTGTGTGTGTGTGTGTGTGTGTGTGTGTGTGTGTGTGTCTGTGTGTGTGTGTGTGTGTGTGTGTGTGTGTGGTTTTTTTCACTTTCTCCTTTGGCCTCACAGAAAAAGAAAAAGAAAAACAAGTTCTGGGCTATAACAGGAATAGCAGGTAAAAATTTTGGTCTTCTCTGTTAACTTGAAGCATAGTTACATGAGATGTGGAGGCCATCAGACATAATTTTGCATGACAAGCAATTGGATTAAGTCCAACTGAAGATAGAACCAGGAGCTGCAGACAGACAACATCATGAACATTCTAGCTAGGATCCAAGAGATTCCAAATACCACAGGAGTTTGAAATTTTCTTAGTACTCTCCTGTCACCCTCCAAAAAAATGGCAAAAGGTTGTAATTTCATGAAAGAAATTTCTCTGAATACAATGGCCGCTTTACTCCTAGGCTAGCATGTCAGGCACATATCTACAGAAAGAACGGAAGTGAGAAAGAAATGTATTCAAAGCACTCTGCAGAAACGTGCACAACACTGCGGGACTGACCGTCGGAAGCCAGCAGACCTGGTTTAGACAGGAAATGCACCGCCACGGGTTCCTGTGTTTGAACACTCAGGCCCCACTGGTGGCACTGTTTGGAAGGTTGTGGAACCTTTAGGAGGTGAAGTCTTGCTGGGGGGTGTATGTTAGGGAGGGACTTTGAGAGCTCATGGCCCCACTTCCTATTATCTCTCTGTTTCCTGCCTGCTAGTACAGGAGGCCTCTTGGTCCTCCTGCCCTGCCTGCCCTGCCTTGATGGCCATGATGGCACTGTCTCCCTCTGGAACTCGGAGACAAATAGACCTTTCTTCCTCCACTTGCTTTTGTCAGGGGTGTTCTATCATAGCAACAAAAACAAAACTAATATAACTTCTTTCTGGCAACTTCTTAAAGTACCTTCAGCCAAATTCCAAATATGACACAGGAAAAAAGCATAGAATATTCAAGTCTGTGACTTACAAGCCACTAAGTCAACTCTTGGGTGGATCTTGCAAATGCCAGCAGATCTTCTGATTACTAATTGGAAGCTCCTCAACAATGCAATCAAAATGACTCAAGGTTCTTAAAATAAGATAGTTGTTGTTGTGTAATTTAGGAGATAGGCCAGACAGAAAGCGAATAACAGTGTCACCCAACATAGCAAGAAGGACTAGCAGGCCAGAAAGAAGTTTTGGAGGCCCAGTGGCCTCAAACAATTCAATCAAAACAGCAAAAATAAATAAACCTCTCAATTGTATTCATATCTAGGTTTCATCCAAACACAACCTCAATTATTTGCTTAACATAAGCAATGTGGGGGTCTGAGGAGACAGCTTATCAGTTTAAAGTGCAAGGACCTGAATTCAATCCCTGTAACCCAGTAATCAGGGTTATCTAGCAGAGCAGCACTGAACTCGTGTGTGTGTGTGTGTGTGTGTGTGTGTGTGTGTGTGTGTGTGTGTGTGTGCTAAAAGGAGATTAATTAGAGTGGCTTACAGGCTATGGTCTGTAGTCCAACAATGCCTATCCCCCACAGGAAAGGCCAAGAATGCAATAGTTCAATCCACAGGGCTGGATGTCTTAGCTGGTCTTCGGATCATATTGGAGTTCTAAAGAAACAGGTGCTAATTCCAGGGAAGAAATGCCTCAGCAGCAGTGTAGATAAGCTTACCAGCAGGAGTGAGGGCAAGCAGGCAAAAAAAAAAAAAAAAAAAAAAAAAAAAGCTTCTTTCATGGAGGCTTAGAGGTTTCCACCAGTTATGGCCCATTTTAATGTCAGTCTTCCCACCTCAAATGACCCAATCAAGAAAATCCCTCACAGGCCTTCCCAGCTGCTTGAATTTTAGTTGATTATAGATGTAGTCATGTTGACAACCAAGATTAGCCATCACAATAGGTTAAAAAGCAAGCAAACAAAAATAAAACAGTGGGGCAAGAGATTGTAATGGGGAGTTCCAGACAAGTCAGTCCCTGGAGCATGTGGTTCAGCCACCTAACACACTGGACAAATACCAGGCCAGTAACAGACACTGAAAAAAGTGGGTTGCATCTTAGAAAGACACCTGAGTGTGGTCTGGCTTTCACATGCATATGTCTGCACACACATACACATTTACATATATTAAAAAACAGTCCTATTAAGCTGGGCATGATGTCACCCACACTTGTAACCCAGGCATGTAGGAGGTAGAGGCAGGAAGACAGTAATTTGAAGGCCAGCCTATGCCACACAGTGAGACCCTGCCAAAAATAATCCAAGTGACTGAAAGATGAGTATAGACCAGCCTGAGAATGCATGCTGTAATGCTCAATCTGGACTGGAAAAAAACAAAACAAAACAAACAAACAAACAAACAAAAACAAAAAAAACAATGAGTATAGTGGTGAGAATGTTACTAAAATCTTTAATCAGAACTCAAAATACACAACTCTTTTCTAAGCCCAGAACAGTGTTCTCGTCCCTCTAAAATAGCAAAGACTTCCTGCAGATCATCAAAGTAACTTTTCAAGCCTGATTAAAAGGCATATCAGTTTCCAGGAATGGGTTTTATTTTTCAATCTCATTTTCCTCTGTGAAAACCTTTATTAGAATCTCACTTCTGTGTCTGACCATATAATTTAACAGAATGCTATGCTTCCATAAGACTGTTTCCATCACAGTAGATTGTTCATCATGAATATAAATGTAATCCATAGGCTTCAACAAGATTTGGTACACTTTGGGGACCATCTTAAAATAAAGTATATAAATTGTCACTGAAAATTACACTACCACATTACCTGTATTTTGGATTGTATTGAATAAGTCTTTCATGTACTCACTCCATTCAACAGAGATAATTAGATAGCACAGGAAATGCTAGCATTATAAAATCAAAGAATTTAAGACTCCTTGAGAGTTGTGCCACTCAGCTTTAGGTAACTGTGAGGCATGACTGCCACCTACTGGCAAGGATTAAAATTGCACTATCTCACAACTTCATCCTTGTACTAGATGAGGCTTTCCCTACAGCTAATGTACCACCTAACATTGGGTGGGCAGCTTGTGGATAGTTTTGTAAGAAAACCACACGAGAATTATTTCCCTTGGCCATTATGTTTTACCTTGTATATGCATTAAATACATGGGTGTTTTGTAAGTTTGTGGAGCAGCAACTTCCCTTTATTTTCTAATGTATTCATTCCACTACCCCTTGAACAATATTTTAATATTCATGTTAAATAAAGAAGAAATGAGAGCCAGAGATCTGGCTCAGTGATTAAAAGCACACACTGCTGTTGCAGAGGACCTGAGTTTAGTTCCATCCAAGCACCCATGTTTGTAACTTCAGCTTCAGGGGCTCTGATGTCTCTGGCCTCTGCAAACAGCACACACACACACACACACACACACACACACACACACACACCATTAAAAACAATATAAATCAAAAATCAAGAAGAAATGAGCAAAGTAATAACATGGTTTTCAGATAGTGTAACACTTTGATTGATAACCTATGTTTTAAGCCTGAAGAGTTATATGCTAAAACTTTCTTATACTCTATGTTGGCCCTTTTATGAGTCTCTTAATTTTTTTTCTTTTTCAGACATGATCTTGTGTATCCCAGGCTAGCCTTGAACTTGTGTAGCCAAGGATGACCTTGAATACTTGATCCTTCTGCCTCAATCTCTGGAGTTCTGGTATTACCACACCTAGCTTTCTTTATTAAGTTCTTTAAGCCTTGTCTTGTTTATCTCCAAAATGGGATAACCCACTGTGATTGGAACAATTAAAAGGAAAAGTGTTCATAATGTGCTTGGAACAAAATAAGTACATGGTAACAATGCCATGGTTTTAATGTCACTAAGGAATCTGTTGGGAACTTTATAAAGATATTAGGAGTGTTAACTTGTGCATGCCAAGAGTTCATTTCTCTATTTTCCATGTTCTCAGTTCCCAATCTACACCTTACTACAAAATCCTACACCACCACTGAGTGAGGGCAGGCTCCATGCAGGTATGCACTGAGCATAAGTGTTCACACGGTCATAGATCCTTGGGGTTATTAGAAGCTAGACTGTAATATTCAAATCACTATTATAAAATCTCTAACAGCACTCAGAATTGCTTGACTAGTTCTGAGCTCTCCCTGGAGGGGTTTGCAGAAGTATTAATTTATATTGCAGCAGATATTACATTTTGTTGCCTGCCAAGGTCCTATCTTGTATGATCAGGGAACTATCTGCTCATGTGCCTATGTTAGAATGTCAGTCAGACAATAGGACTCCAGTCAGCATGAGCACTGCCTGCATATGAAACACAGAGAAGTGCAGGAACACAGTGCAGTGGAAGAATTGGTTTTGACCCCAAAGTGAGGTAACATGGTACAGAGCTCAAGTTCTCTCCTCCACAGGCTCTGCTGCAGCCATATTCTATTCTGGTCCTAAGACATTTCTAATATAATGTAATTGGGTCCCCATGATATTCTCATTTACACTGATTTGAGAGAATAGTTCTCAAAGACTGTAGGAGGGGCGTATGGAAGGTGCATGTGCAAGTGTGTACACGTGCATGTGAAAACCACAGGACAATCTTGGGTCCTGTGTTTTGAGACAGGGCTTCTCACTGCCCTAGAACTTGCCAAGTAGGCTAGTTTGGCTGGTGATCAGTCCCCAGCAATCCTCCTGTCTCCACTGCCCCGGCACTGGAATTACAAGCCTGACACCATACACAGCTGTTTATATGGGTTCTAGAATTGCACACAGGACCTTGTATTTACATGGTAATCACTTAATTAAACTACCTCCCTGGCCCTCTCAAGGACTTTAGAAGAGGGAGGAGGATACTTCCTATAAAGTTCAAACAAGCAATTTCCTCTGGACTCTGATTTAAATGCTAAAATATTCCTTATCAATAACCTGGCAGGCTCCTAAGATTAATCTCTTATCTTAGAGCCTACAATCAATCAGGACCCGTCCCTAGGGACAGATGGGATCACCTTCATTTGAGTATCATGGACTGAATGGAGGAAGGGAGAAAGCTGCTCTGCTTTGAACATGGACACTGTCCCCCAGAAATTTACAGAAGAAAGGCTTGATAAGCTGGTTGCAATGGGAGGTACTGGGGACCTTTAGGATTGAGAGTGGGGTGTCTAGTAGGAAGTCCTTGGGTTATTGCAGACATACCCTCCAAAAGAAGTGAGAATTTTGTCTTCTTCAGCTTCTCACTCAAGACATGATCATTCACTCTGACAGTCTCCACCATAAAGTACCTCCATTACCAGAAGGCTAAAACCTGGGCCAAGTCATCTTCGCCTTGAACCTTCATAGTCTTGAGCCAGTGTAAACCTGGCTGTGGTGGTATTTTACTTGTAATGAAATGTGATTTTAATTGTATGTTAATAAATAAAGTTGCCTGGGGGTCAGAGTTATAGAGCCATAGCAAGTGCGTGGCGGTGGTGGCGCACGCCTTTAAGGACCTGGAGGGCGGTACATACAGGCAATGACAAGGCAGTCACGTGTTTAGTTTACAACCAATGAGAAGGCAGAACATCTAGAGTATTTAAAGACGTACACACAGGAAGTAGGCCTCTTTTTCGGAGAGCTCTCTTGGCTGAAGCAGGATAGCTGAAGCAGGAAGGGTAAGGCTCTTAGTTCTGACCTCTTGGCTTTCTTCTCTGAATCGGCTCTGTGTTTCTTATTTAATAAGACGGTTGGTTACATCTACATTTGGCGCCCAACGTGATAAGAATCCATTAAAACCGCTTAACTTGGCTTGGCGGCAGGTCCGGGTTCCCGTCAGGGCGGCAGGCAGGTCTGGTTTCCCGCCAGGGCGGCCGGCTCCCTAGCCCGGGCCCAGGTCGGCTTGGCCTCAGGCCGGACCAACCTTGAGCTACTTGCTTAAAGCCAGTGTTACAAACAACTCAGGCCTGCCCTGCCGAACAGGGCCCCTGCCTGTAAAACCAACGCACGTGGTTGGAGCTTAAGGTAGCCAGAGCCAAGGCTTGACTAGGCTCAAGCGGGAACACGTGGCTGGATTCAAGCTCTTAGGCAGAACTTGTGGCTACGCTTGCTTGCTCTCTCTCTCTCTCTCTCTCTCTCTCTCTCTCTCTCTCTCTCTCTCTCTCTGGACTCGCACCTCGGACACTAGGTGGCTGTTTGAAATTCCCTCGGATTGGTACTGTTCTACAAGGACTTGGTAAGTCACTTAACATATCAGATATTTTAAAGAAAATTATTTAAAAGAAAAAAAAAATTTTTCCACATTAAAAAAAAAAATGGGTTTTCTGTGTACATTGGAAGAAAATTTGTTTGCACTTTTAGACAGTCTGACAATGGAACAGCTATATGAGAAGATTACTGTTGATCGAATTATGCATTTTATTACTATGTTTATCCTCATTTTACTATTTAAAAAGATAGTCAATTTAAGTGCCAGGATGACAGCTTTAGAAAAACCTATTAAACCTGTAAAAACTCAGACAGAAGAAACTAACAGTGAAGCTGCTTCAAGATTGGATCATAGGGTTACAGAAAGAAAGCCTGTTTTCACACAGTCACCCTTAGTTTGTCCAGTAACCGTACAGCAGTCGCCTGATCAAATGACTACACAAAATATTTGGGCTCCAATTGATATGATAGATTTACGAAGGTTTAAGGAGGCAATAGTATCTTATGGTATGCATTCCCCATATGTAAAGCAAATGTTAAACTCTTGGTCAACATATAATAGGATTGTACCACAGGACTGGCGGGAGCTGGCACAAGGTGTTCTTGAACCCAGTCAAAGGCTTCAGTGGCTAACTTGGTTCAAGGACGAAGCTAAAAACATAGAAAAGCAGTGGAGGGATAAAGGAATACAAGTCTGCCAGGATCAGCTTATTGGAGAAGGTCAATATGCTTCAGCACAAACACAATGTTTATATGATGTCCAAACCCTAATTTTATGTCGAACAGCAGCCTTGAATGCATGGGACAGAGTTGAGGAACCAGGAAAAAAAACTGAGTCATTTACAAAGGTTGTACAAGGCCCAAAAGAATCTTTCACAGATTTTTTACAAAGACTGGCTTCAGCAGTAAAGAGAATGGTCCCGGATTCAGAAGCTAGTAAGATAATAATTGAATCTTTGGCCTTTGAGAATGCGAATGCAGCATGCAAAACAATAATCAGGCCGTTAAAGGCAAGATCTGCACCTTTGGAAGATTGGATTAGAGATACGGTTAATGTTGAAGCTCATGAGCATGATGATACATGGGTAGGAGAAGCAATTTCAAAAGGTTTGAGGAATGTTAGATGTTTTGGATGTGGAAAGCAAGGACATTTGAAAAGGGACTGTAAACAGGTCATTCCTAGAAACAATGTTTCTTCAAGGAACAATGGCAACAGAAAGCCCCTTCCTTCTGGAGTATGCAGAAGGTGTGGTAAGGGAAAACACTGGACCAACGAATGTAGATCAACAAGGGACAGACAGGGTAATCCTCTGCCTCAGTCTTCGGGAAACTCCCAGAGGGGCCTCATGCAGGCCCCAATAGCAAATCCAGTTCAAACCTTTCCTGCAGTCATAGAGGAAACCCCTACCCAGAGCAATTAAATAACCAAATACCTATTGGAATAAGTCATGCTGGTCAGGATGATGAAACAGATAGAATAGAAAATTCAGGAGCAAATATAAAGAAAATTTTTTGGCAAACTTTTATTAATGAACAAAGACCAAAATTATCGATAAAAATAAATGGTGTTTTGTTGTCTGGTCTGGTAGACACAGGTGCGGACATTACCATAATTGCACCAGAATTTTGGCATCCAACTTGGCCTCTTCAGGAGGTAAATGTTCAACTGTTAGGAATTGGGACATTATCTCAGGTGAAACAGAGTGCAAGATGGCTCGAGTGTATAGGTCCAGAAGGACAGAAAGGAAAATTGAAACCATATGTAGCTAACATAGCTATGAACTTGTGGGGTCGAGACTTGTTGCAACAATGGAATACTCAGATTAACATCCCTCCAATCTCAGAAACAAATCATAAATTAGCACATGTTTCTGAGAGAAATATTAGAAGGCATTATTCTGAGTGGTCACCAGCCATCCATATTATACAAGAACAGGGCACAACAACTGATGATCTTCCAAAGACACCAACAGCTCTACCTTTAAAATGGTTAACAGACAAGCCTGTATGGGTCCAGCAATGGCCTTTAACAACAGAGAAACTCCAGGCTTTAGAAGAGCTGGTAGAAGAACAGTTAAATGCTCAGCATATTGAGGAATCAACCAGCCCTTGGAATTCTCCTGTATTTGTTATTAAAAAGAAATCTGGTAAATGGAGAATGGTAACAGACCTTAGAGCAATTAACAAAGTAATTCAGCCAATGGGCTCTCTACAATCTGGAATTCCTCTGCCTACTCTGTTACCAAAAGGATGGCCTCTCATAGTTATTGATTTAAAAGACTGTTTCTTTTCAATACCGTTACAAGAAAAAGACAGAGAAAGATTTGCTTTCACAGTGCCTACTTATAATAATTCTCAACCGGTTAAAAGATTTCAATGGAGGGTCCTCCCACAGGGAATGTTGAATAGCCCAACTCTGTGCCAATATTTTGTACAACAGCCATTGGAAGTGATACGTAAAAAATTTCCTAAATCTATACTTTATCATTATATGGATGATATTTTACTAGCTGACTCAAATGCAGATACTTTAGAAAGAATATTTGAAGAGGTAAAGAAAATTTTGCCTTGCTGGGGATTACAAATTGCTCCTGAAAAGATACAAAGAGGAGATTCTATTAATTATTTAGGATATAAAATAGAGCTACAAAAAATTAGACCCCAAAAGGTGCAAATTAGGAGAGATAGACTACAGACTCTTAATGACTTTCAAAGATTATTTGGAAATATTTCTCATCTACGAACTATTGTTGGGGTAAAAAATGATGAACTGCATAATTTGTTCAAAACCTTAGAAGGTGACAAGGACCTAAATAGTCCAAGAGAGTTATCACCTGAAGCTGAGAAAGAATTGGCCTTGGTAGAAAAGAAAGTACATGAAGGGCATATCGATCGTATTGATCCAAAGCTGGATTGCATTTTGGTTATTTTACCTTCTAGGCATTCTCCTACAGGAATATTAATGCAGAGGGAAGATATCATATTAGAGTGGATATTTTTACCAAATAAACCAAACAAAAAATTAAAAACTTATGTGGAAAAAATCTCTGACTTGATTTGGAAAGGAAAATTGAGACTTCGTCAATTAGCAGGAATAGACCCAGCAGAAATTGTCGTACCTTTAACTAAGGAGGACATTGAAAAATTATGGACAGAAAGTGAACCTTGGCAAAGAGCTTGCAGTAATTTTTTGGGAGAAATTAACAGCAAATATCCCAAAAGCGATAGAATTGATCTTATAAAGAGAGCTGATTGGATCTTGCCTCGAATTGTGAGGAAAAAACCCATATCTGGAGTTCGTACATTTTATACAGATGCCAACAAACAAGGAAAGGCAGGTTACAAATCAGAAAATTTAAGTAAAGTGGTTCAAAGTCCTTATAATTCAGTTCAAAAATCAGAATTATATGCTATTCTGTTGGTATTAATGGATTTTTCAGAACCTCTCAACATAGTAACTGACTCTCAGTATGCTGAAAGAGTAGTATTACATATTGAGACTGCAGAATTTATCCCTGATGCTTCAGAATTAACTTCACTATTTATTCAATTACAAGATACAATCAGGAAAAGGAGTCATCCTTTATATATAACTCACATTCGATCCCATACTGGTCTGCCAGGCCCTCTAGCACAAGGCAATGATGAAATTGATAAGTTATTAATAGGAAATGTGCTGGAGGCCTCAGAATGTCATAAAAAACATCATGTCAATAGTAAAGGTTTAAAAAAGGATTTTTCCATAACCTGGCAACAAGCCAAAGAAATAATAAAGAAATGTCCTACTTGTTCCTTCTACAATCAAACGCCATTACCAGCAGGATGTAACCCAAAGGGTACTCAAAGGAATGAAATCTGGCAGATGGACGTGTTTCACTTTGCAGAATTTGGAAAACTGAAATATGTACACCACACTATCGATACTTATTCAGGATTTCAGTGGGCAACTGCTTTGAGTTCTGAAAAAGCTGATTCTGTAATCACTCATTTGCTAGAAGTTATGGCCATCATGGGTATACCTGCACAAATCAAAACTGACAATGCTCCATCATATGTCTCTGTTAAAATGAAACAGTTTTTTGCTTATTACAATATAAAGCATATTACAGGCATACCACATAATCCTACAGGTCAAGCAGTTATAGAAAGATCAAACAGAACTCTAAAGGATATGCTAAATAAACAGAAAGGGGCAACAAAAACCCCCAGAAATAGACTGCATAATGCTCTATTAACTTTGAATTTTCTTAATGCCAATGAGAAAGGAACAACAGCTGCAGAGAGACATTGGATAATAGAAAAAACTACAGAATTAAATCAGCCTATATATTTTAAGGATGTGCTGACCTCAGAATGGAAACCAGGGTATGTGTTACATTGGGGACGAGGTTTTGTTTTTGTTTCTACAGGAGAAGATAAGTTGTGGGTACCATCAAAATTGATAAAGGTTCGATTTGAACAAGATAAACCTCTTAATTAGAGGAGGTGATAGCTCATCAACCAACATGAACATCCAATTTAAACTAACTTATACCAGTAACACATGTCTTTTCATTTAATCAGATAATAACTTGCCAAAAAGGAACATCCCCAAAATTAGTCTTGGGGAAAGGTTTTTGTTTTTGTCTTTTAGGAGAATGAAGGTTAAGGAATCTGAAGATCACTGGACAAATAAGACAATTGAAGAAAAAGGACAAATCATCTATCCCAGGAAGCAGAGTGAAATGGCGTATGGGTATATATTATCTAAAAAATTTTATGTCTTCCTAAATGTTTGTTTCTGCTTTTCTCTAAAGATTTAACACTATTGGTCTTCTAATAGTCCCAGTCCAATTAAAATTTAAAGCTGACTTTGGAGTTGGAGAATGGCTCTCTCCTTCTTTAAACTCAAGCATGTTGTTAAAAGGAAAATGCAAACTCCCTGTATCATGCCAGAATAAAAGAGCCATCTTCTGCTATGAGACAGGGGAAAAGCCAAATTAATTAAGGGACTATTCTATTACTAATCTCAACTCTTTGATTCTATTCTGATTCTTTAAACTTTTCTTAAAGTATAAATTTTATATCAAAACTTACAAGATTAATATATATAGATATATAGATATATAGATATACATTTTAAACTTTGCTAAGATATGAATGGTCATATAGAGTACTGATTAATTCTAGAAAAAAGGCTTCAATTAGCTGCATATATATGTCTTTGTGCTCGAGTCTCTTATCAGTTTTTTGCAGGAATTCACGGCCAGGCCTAACATCAACTGAAGTCTCCAGGAAGAAGTTGGGGCCCCACAACAACAACAATTCCACGTGGACAATAATAACATCACTAAGCTGACAAACATCACCTACAGATCAGCTTTGAACTACAAGGTGCTCAGAGCAATTTTGAGATGACTAGCTGAGATGATCCAGTCTCAAAGACTACTTGAATAAGGACTTGAGATAAAACCTGAACTTTGGCATTATACACAGAATGGATAATGAAGGATATAGTTACCTTTCCTAGAATTTGACAATTAACCTAAAATTTTTCTTTCAGGATAAAGATAACTTCGCCCATACCCAGCAGGAAGCAATGTTAAGAATACGACGCCCACATTCCCAAAGAGGTGGTGTGGGGTGGGTGGTTTTTTGGTCTTTTTAATGGGTTTTGGGTCTGGGATAATTTTCATTGTTTAGGGGGGTTGGTTACAAGTTGTTGTCAAGGGTTAGGAAAAAGACTAAGCAGATTAGATTTAAGGTTCTTATTTAAAAAAAAAAAAGAGAGAAAGAAAGAAGAAGAAAAAGACAATTACTAGTTTTAAATACTTTACATTGGATTGGATTGTTTTATATTGTATACAAATTATATATATTGAAATTGATATTGTTAGAAAATGCTATATGTATATTTTTAATTGTACTTATATCGTTCATTTAACAATGCAATTTTCTGATCCTTGAATATTATTATTACCATTAGGATATAAAGAAATGATAGTTAGTAGTTAGACATTACAATAGAACTTGTAGTCATATTAGATATGTTTTAAAAATTGAGCAGATATATTTTAGATAGGTCATCTTCAAACCCTTCAGAGATCTACAGAATATGGCATTTAAAATGTTTTAATAACTTAGAAAATTTTTCTTTTTTGTTATGACTATGAGACATGTCGGCTCCTGGCAGTACCAATCTACTTCAGAGAAAATATGGGCATTGAAGAAACTGCGTATGGAGTTAGCTTTCATTGTGGCAAAAGTTAGCCACTGGACAACAAAGTATCCTCGAATCAACTGATGACAAAATGGACAGACAGGACATGAAACAAAGGACTACTGATTCTTGCCTAAACAAGCGTGGTTATGGCTTTATCAAAAGGCATCTTCTGAGGCCAGGACAATATGGCACCATCCCTGACATGGCCTTCGCAACTCGGAAAAGGTACAGTGCCCTTTTCTTCGAAGGCAGCTGAACAGGCAGTGGGCCGATGGCTTCTGATGTGCTATGGAACAGCAGCTGAAACAGTTATTCTTGAAGAGTAACTAAGCTCACGCCTCTCAATAGTAGACTGGCATTTGATAGAGAGATGTGGAGAAGAACGGGATGCTGAGATGAAGCCATATGTACACAGCCAAGAGGAATGGAGAGCTGAACTAAAAAAACCATCAACATTTTCCAGAATTTAAAATCCTGAATCATGACATGACATTAGTGGAATTCAGGTGTTTCTGGTGCATGGACTGCTCTCACCCAATGTGAGGTTGAACTGTTGACCTTGTGTACATCCTACTTCACAAATGAGTCTGTCAGATATGCTAAGCCTATATAGGCTGAAGATGATGCCCCAGCATTGCGGAGAAACCTCAGGTGACTGTCCAGGCAGTTGGCTGTTTCTGTCAACTCACAAATTTTTTGGAAGTTGCTTGCATGCACTTTCTGTTTTTATTTTTGTTAGCTAATATTATTTCCTTCTTGGGTCTCTGAGGGAGTTGAAGATTAGTTAGTTATAGTTGAAGGTTAGTTAGTTGAAGATTAATTAGGATAGAAAGTGAATTAGATACATTTTGGACTTAACAAAATAGGATAATGAAATTATCATCTCTGAATTTGTCAAATACAAATGGACTAGACATTGTTTAGACATTTATTATTTGTATATATTGTATATAGTTATTGTACTTTTGTATATAGTTTTTCTTTTGTTAGTTATAACCTTTTTCTTTTTTTTCTTTTTATTAAAATAGAAAAGGGGAAATGTGGTGGTATTTTACTTGTAATGAAATGTGATTTTAATTGTATGTTAATAAATAAAGTTGCCTGGGGGTCAGAGTTATAGAGCCATAGCAAGTGCGTGGCGGTGGTGGCGCACGCCTTTAAGGACCTGGAGGGCGGTACATACAGGCAATGACAAGGCAGTCACGTGTTTAGTTTACAACCAATGAGAAGGCAGAACATCTAGAGTATTTAAAGACGTACACACAGGAAGTAGGCCTCTTTTTCGGAGAGCTCTCTTGGCTGAAGCAGGATAGCTGAAGCAGGAAGGGTAAGGCTCTTAGTTCTGACCTCTTGGCTTTCTTCTCTGAATCGGCTCTGTGTTTCTTATTTAATAAGACGGTTGGTTACATCTACACCTGGCTTTAAAGTAACTTGGGTTGAGTATAGCCTTCCAGTGAGAGAAGGCTGACTGAAACAGGAATACAATCCAGGTTTATTTTAAAGGACAAGAAAGCAAGGCAGGTGGCTAAAAGTCCCCACACCCAGCACACATAGATGTCACCTTTAGTTTCAGAAAAATCAATGTCACATGTTGAACTGTTTGTGATTTTTAATGACTTTTTTAATCCTGGAAAGCCAAACATAGTGGCACATTATTTAATAGTAGATACCAAGGTGTGGGGAGGGAGGGTCATACGAGATCATCTGATCCAAGGAGCTTGAGGCCACTGTGGGCAACACAGAGAAACCCTTTGTAAAGAAAAAAAAGATACCCTAAAAAAAAGATACCCTAAAACTCTGTGTGTGTGTGTGTGTGTGTGTGTGTGTGTGTGTGTGTGTGTGCAAGTGGAGTTCAAAGGTCAACCTCAGGTGTTGTTCCTCAGAAGCCATCCATATTGTTTTTTGAGACAGGGTCTCTTCATGGGCCTGGAGCTCACCAGTTCATCTAGGACGGCCAGTGAGCCCAGGAACCCTCCTGTCCCTGGCTCCCCAATGCAAGCATGTGCCACCACACCTGGCTTCTTACTTGGGCCTTCATGTTTATGTGGCAAACAGTCTGCTGACTGACCCATATCCCGAGTCCCAAAACACATTTTTAAGAGAATTCTTTCTGATAGTCTGCATATGAAGAATCAATGTGTACTGATAGAAACATCACATGTTTAGATCTGTATTAACACAGCATCTCTGTGAGTGTTCATTAAATACTATACTGATCTGAAACAAGAAGCATGTATCAGTTAAAACTCTGAGTGGGTGACTGCTGTGTTTGAGTCTCAGTTTCTCCATCTGTGAAGTAGAAAATGACACGGAAAGCCACGTATCCTTTCACAGGGTTTATATTCTGCTCTGCAAATCATAGCCTTCTACATTACTGTCCTAATTAGTTGTTCTGTTTTTGTTTTTTGTCTACTTGATATAAGCCAGAGCCATCTAAGAAGAAGGAACCTCAATTGAGAAAATGCCTCCATTGGATAGACCTATAAGCAAGTCTGTGAAGCATTTTTTGATTAACAATTGATGTGGGAAGACTCAGCCAACACGAGAGTGGGCTGGGGAGGGGCAGTTCCATCCTGGGCATGTGGTCCTGGGTTATGTGAGAAAGCAAGCTGAGCAAGCCATGGAAAGCAAGCTGGTAGGCTGTGTTTATTCACGGCCTCTGCTTTGTTTCCCACCTGGAGTTCCTGTCCTGAGTTCCTGCCTTGGCTTCCCTTCATGATGGCCTGTCATAGGGAGGTATAAGTCAAATAAACCCTTTCCTCCCCAAGTTGTTTTTGGTCACAGTGTTTATCACAGCAAAAGCTAGCAAAGTGAAACAGTCATTCGTCGAAGTATTGGCCTCCTTGCTTCTGAACTACCGTAACAACTGACAGAATGCACAGCAGTGAGACAGCTTCTTGCCTTCCAGAGCCTTCACTGGGAAGACAAGGCAGAGAAGAAAAGGGGAGAAAATAGGGCAGCACATGGTTGCTAAGCAACCATGGAATGGAGCAGAAGAGGCAGCATCTGAGCAGTGGGAGTTGGTTGGTATGGGGGAAGGTCAACTTCAAACTACATGTAGAAAGACAGGTGTGGCTTCGAAGATAGATCAAAATGAGGAAGGTAGTGTGAGTAGTGTTGTGGCTCAGGACTTAATTTAATGTTTATACAACTGAGCAGATAAAAGGGATGGTGATGGATGAACACTAAGAATAGTAGTTTTATGTATGAGAATTTGTGAAAGGGCCAGTACACACACGTGTGTGCATGCAAAAATCAAAGCATAACCACTGGTGTTATTTCTCAGACACCTTTTTTTCTTTTTGAGACAAAGTCTCTCAAATACTAACCAAGTGGGTTAGGCTGGCTGGCCAGTGAGCTCCAGGGACCTGCCTGTCTCTTGTTCCTGGCTGGCCCTAGTGCGGGGATTACAAGGGTATGTTACCAAGCCTGATCTTCATGCTTGTGGAGCAGGCAGTTTACTGTCTGAGGCATCTCCACAGGCACAAAGACCGTGTTTGACAGCATGATGGCTGAATGATCCTGTGGCTCACCCCAGCTCCAATACTTAATGTATTTTCCACAATAATGCTAGAAAGAGCCATCAGTGGCAGTCCACATTTTACCCTCAACTTACTTTGCCCTCAGTTTAAAAAAAAAAAAAAGATCAGTCTGAGACCACAGCACCTTTGACGTTGAAGTTCTCTGCTTCTTGGAAGAGACATTTTTCCATGTATCCTCATGCACTTGAGAGTCTACTCATCCCCAGTGACCAGCCTCAAAGACCAAAACTGTTGATAACGAACCTGTATCTTCAGTCTAATGAAAATGGCTTTCTGCTCCCATCAACCAGGCCTTCCTGAGTTAGGGACTAATGTATGGCTTCACAACTTAGATCATCTACTTATTAAATAGAATCATCACAGGAAAACGTTGGTGTTCCTTATCAGCCCCTGAGCTTGATAGATGGACATATTAGAGAAAGAATGCAGAGGCAGCTTTTGCCTTCTAACTTAACTTAGACCAAAGGGCTCTGTTGGAAAGTAATGTAATCCCTGCCCTAGGTTAAGTGCAATTCTGCATTTGATTTCACTGAAGAGAAGAGAACAAAAGGGACAGGCGGGGAGGGGCGGGGAGAGAGAGGGAGGTGGGAGAGAGAATTCATAAAAGAACATTGACAAGGTAAAGGTAGATCTCCATAGCAGTTGGAAGATAGACAGACCTGGCTAACCTCCTACCCTACCCCAATATGCATATGGACCTCCATCACTGACAAGCCAACATTTCCTGATCGCTGGTCTAACCAAGCATCTATCTGGAGTTTCCTATAGTCTCTGGGGTTCAGGCATGGATGCCTCAGTGAGACAGAAACATGAAGCACACACACACACTATCTCAGCTCTTCAGCACTGCTCACTCAGAAACAGAATTGCTGTCAGTCCTCACTGACTGCTGAACTCCCCAGGAAGCCACAGAACAGGACTGCTGAACGTCATCACCAGCCACCGTTTCCTCCCCTACAATTGTCAAAAATGCTTTTTGATCTGTGACCTGCATTTAAAAACTGACATCTGGTGGCTAGGGTGGTAATTAGACATCATTTAAAAGTTATTTCCCTTGTTAACTGGGTTGCTCTGTGATCAAATTAAGGGATAATTTAGAGAAACTCAGGCATATTGATTGTATAATCCATAATGTGTATAATTAATAACTACCCCTAAAAGCACTCTGTGAGGGATGGTAAGAATTCACATTAGACAATGGTCGGGGCCTGGATGGTACTTTTTCCCCCAGTGATTTTATTCACAACACATACAAAGGAAAACGTTCAGATTCTGTGGCAGAACTTGGCAATGCCTTTATGTTACTTAAGACCGGCAAAGGACAGACAGGCATCAAGTGGTTTCTACCCCTGCTGCTGTGACAAAGGCCCTGACAAAGGCAATCAGAGGAAGAAGGTTTACTGCGGCTCACAGTTTAAGGTGCAGTCCATGATGGTGGGGAGTTGAGGCAGCAGGAGAAGGAAACAGCTGATCACGTGGTATCTGCAGTCTTCCGGAAGCAGAGAACAAGGAATGCTTGCCTGTTAGTGCTCAGCTGGCTTTCTCCATTTTACATGGTCCAGAATCTCCCTGCTCAGGGAATGGCCCTGCCCAACAACTAAGATGAGTCTTCCCATGTCAATGACCGTAATCAAGAAAATCTCCCACAGGCATGCCCGGAGGCTCATTTCCCATACAATCACATCCAAAGGCCCATTTCCCACACTGGCATCCAGGGGCCCATTTTCTTGGTGGTTTTAGATTCTGTCAAAGTGACAAGACCAGTCATCACAAGTGGGAAAATTCTTGCTCTGGGTGCCTGAGATGTCATCTTTCTTGGATGGGAGCCTCAGCCACTGGCTTGTTAGTGATAGTGTCACTCACTAATTTTGAGTTATAAAAGGGGCTTGTCCCAGCCAAGTTGGTCTACCTTGCAATGCACTGGTACTAGTAAAATATTATATTGTGATCTGAAAAAAAAAAATGACAAGTGCCAGGCAGTGGTGGCACACACCTTTAATCCCAGCAATCGGGAGGCAGAGGTAGGCACATCTGTGAGTTCAAGGCTAGCCTGGTCTACAGAGTGAGTTCCAGGACAGGCTCCAAAGCTACACAGAGAAACTCTGTCTTGGAGAAAACAAAAACCAAAAAAACAAGTATCATACCCCTTGAATCTTACTCCACTGTTGCAGAATATTTGTTTAACTATACAAAGAAATATTTGTTTAATTATATAAAGATATGTTGCTGTTTTACCTTGCCTGCCTAAAGCACCTGATTGGTCTAATAAAAAGTTGAACGGCAAATAGCAAGGGAGGAGGTATAAGCAGGACTTCCAGACAGGAAGAGTAAGTAGGAGGAAGAATTTAGGCTGGAGGAAGAAAGAAAAAGAAACACTAGGGAGATGCCAGGAGCCAGCCAGGCAGACACAGAGGAAGCAGGAAAGTAGGGAATACAGAATGAGAGGTAAAAAGCCCAGAGGCAAAATGTAGATGAATAGAAACAGGTTCAATTAAGTTAAAAGAGCTAGTCGGACAAGGCTAATAAGGCTGAACATTCATAATTAATAATAAATCTCTGTGTCTTTATTTGGGAGCTGGTTGGTGGCCCAAAGTAAAACCCAACTACACTCCACTGTTTAAAGCCACCTCACATCCCCCAAGATATGTGTGCCTACAAACACCAACATGATTTATTATTAACTAGGATTGCTGTCCCAAACTCCTTTCTGTTCTCCTACCCTGTCACTAGGCTAGACCTTCCCTGACACAAAGTACCTCTTAAGCTGGCACTTCAAGCAAGTATAAGGTCTTATTCTGTGACATCAGTCTGGCTAATCGGGATTTCAGAGAACCCAATAGTACCAGGACAGAAGGAACTCTAAGAAGCGAAAAAGGCAGAGGTTATCGATAAAGAAAAAGTCAGTAAGAGAAGAGAGTCCATGCCCATCTGCATACTGGAGGAAGTGTAACCTGCCTGTATACAGGAGGAAATGTTCTCTGGCTGTATATTAAAAGAAGTGTAACCTGGCTGTATGCTGCAAAAAGTGTAGCCTGGCTGTATACTGCAGAAGTATAGCCTGACTGTATACTGCAGAAGTGGAGCCTGACTGTATACTGCAGGAAGTGGAGCCTGACTGTATACTGCAGGAAGTGGAGCCTGACTGTATACTGCAGGAAGTGGAGCCTGACTGTATAGTGCAAAAGTGGAGCCCGACTGTATACTGCAGGAAGTGGAGCCTGACTGTATACTGCAGAAGTGGAGCCTGACTGTATACTGCAGGAAGTGGAGCCTGACTGTATACTGCAGGAAGTGGAGCCTGACTGTATACTGCAGAAGTGGAGCCTGACTGTATACTGCAGGAAGTAGAGCCTGACTATACTGCAGAAGTATAGCCCTGACTGTATACTGCAGAAGTGGAGCCTGACTGTATACTGCAGGAAGTGGAGCCTGACTGTATACTGCAGAAGTGGAGCCTGACTGTATACTGCAGGAAGTGGAGCCTGACTGTATAGTGCAGAAGTGGAGCCCGACTGTATACTGCAGGAAGTGGAGCCTGACTGTATACTGCAGAAATGGAGCCTGACTGTATACTGCAGAAGTGGAGCCTGACTGTATACTGCAGAAGTGGAGCCTGACTATATACTGCAGAAGTGGAGCCTGACTGTATACTGCAGAAGTATAGCCTGACTGTATACTGCAGAAGTGGAGCCTGACTGTATACTGCAGAAGTATAGCCTGACTGCATACTGCAGAAGTGGAGCCTGACTGTATACTGCAGAAGTGTAGCCTGACTGTATACTGCAGAAGTGGAGCCTGACTGTAAACTGCAGAAGTGGAGCCCGACTGTATACTGCAGAAGTGGAGCCCGACTGTATACTGCAGAAGTGGAGCCTGACTGTAAACTGCAGAAGTGGAGCCCGACTGTATACTGCAGAAGTATAGCCTGACTGTACTGCAGAAGTGTAGCCTGACTGTATACTGCAGAAGTGTAGCCTGACTGTATACTGCAGAAGTATAGCCTGACTGTATACTGCAGGAAGTGGAGCCTGACTGTATACTGCAGAAGTGTAGCCTGACTGTATACTGCAGAAATGGAGCCTGACTGTATACTGCAGGAAGTGTAGCCTGGCTATATACTGCAGAAGTGGAGCCTGACTGTATACTGCAGAAGTGGAGCCCGACTGTATACTGCAGAAGTGGAGCCTGACTGTATACTGCAGAAGTGGAGCCTGACTGTATACTGCAGAAGTGGAGCCCGACTGTATACTGCAGAAGTGTAGCCCGACTGTATACTGCAGAAGTGTCGCCTGGCTGGGGTTGGCACAGGTTGCCGGAGCACCTGCACTACTTACTACCCTTTCCTACACCCACTATTCCATTATGTGCTGAGGCAGCAACACCATCACATCAGCTTGCACCTTATATTTGCTGAGATCGGCATTCTGTGGTGAGCTTAGCTTGTTTTTTAAGATTTGTTTGTGTTGTGCTGGGTGTTGCCTGTGTGAGTGTAAGTGCATATGTATGTTTATGGGTGTTTGTGCCTGTGTACTCATAGAGATCAAAAGTGAATGTTGGGTACGCTCCTCTATCACTCTCCACCTATTCCTTTGAGACAGAGTCTCTCCCTGGACCTTTGACTGGTATTTCCTCAGCTATACTGAAAGTCTTTTTTTAAACAGGGTCTCGTTATTCATCCCTCACTGGCCTGAAATTCAATATGTAGTGCTGTGGGATGTTCTGTATGGCAAATGTGTTGCTGATTGGTCAATAAATAAAACACTGATTGGCCATTGGCTAGGCAGGAAGTGTAGGCAGGACAAGGAGGAGAATAAAGCTGGGAAGTGGAAGGCTGAGTCAGAGAGACACTGCCAGCCGCCACGATGACAAACAGCATGTGAAGATGCCGGTAAGCCACGAGCCATGTGGCAAGGTATAGATTAATGGAAATGGATTAATTGAAGCTGTAAGAACAGTTAGCAAGAAGCCTGCCACCACAGCCATACAGTTTGTAACCAATATAAGTCTCTTGTGTTTACTTAGTCGGGTCTGAGCGACTATGGGACTGGCAGGTGACAGAGATTTGTCCTGACTGTGGGCCAGGCAGGAAAACTCCATCTACAATGTAGGCCAGGCCAGCCTCAAACACACAAAGATCCTTCTGAATGCTAAGATTTCAGCCATACACTATCATGCCCAATTCAGTAAGTGCTCTTAACTGCTGGGCCATCTCTCCAGCCCTTTAATAAGTGTTATGCATATGCTGTTTTGTAGATTTAATAATTAAAGTAATTCAGGTAACATGTGGCTATAATCTCAATACATGAAAGATAGAGGCAAGGAAGTCAGGAGTTCAAATCTCTTTTGGCTACATAGGATGTTTGTGGCCAGTCTGGGCTACTAGAGATTCTGTCTCAAACAAATGTATTTTAAAAGCCCTCTGGTGATGTAAGTATCATCTGCAAGTTTAAATAAGGACTTGAAGATGGAAAGGCTCAGTGTTGGACCCCAAGTGGTAAACAGTGGGACAAGGTGTCCATCAGGCCTGTGTGATCTCCAGGGACAGGCTTGAGCTTCTCTGAAGATTCACCTTGCTGTACATCTTTTCTTCTTGACAAAGTTTCAAGGTAGAATGGGAGAAGAATTAAATATAGCTAGTACTTTAGACTGGTTCCCAGACAGTGTTCTATTTTAATATGGCCTCCCATGTTAATCAGCTAGTGCTACCATAAAATCTAATACAAATTAGGTTATTAAACAGAAACAACTTTTCTCACAAATATAGATGCTTCTGAACAAATATCAAGGCATCAGGTCTTCTGGGGACTCACTCCTTGAGTCTCAAATAGCCATCTTCTCCATAAAACTTCATGTGGTCTTTTTCTCTGTGTGTTTCTGTGTCCTGGTCTCATTTTTTTTATCATATTGCTGCATTTGAGTCCATAACAATGACTTAATCTTAATTGCCTTTTTAAGAGCTCTAAACAGAGTCAAAGACTGAGTTTCTAAAGGTAAGGACTCATCATTTGGATGGGAGATAGGAGGAAGATTAAGCCTAGCATCTAATACCCTCCCTCTCTACACACATATGCTCACTCTTATCTCTAAACTTTGAACAAAATCTGCTAGGTACCATCTTCAGTAAGAGAACAGCATTGGGAAATTAAAGACGATGGAGTTAGCAGAGAAAGTAGAAAGGAAGAGGGCTGTGGAGGATTATTCTTAATGCATAAGCATGAGGACCTGAGTTGGATTCCCAAAATCCACTTTTAAAAGCCAGTGTGATGGCACCTGCTTGCAATCCCAGCACTGGGGAGGTGGAGATAGGTGAAAACATGATGCTCACTGGCCACCCTGGCCAAACTGGTCTGTTCCAAGTCCAACAAGAGAACCTAGATCAAAAAACAAGGTAGAGAGAGATGGAGGAAGACCTGTGGCCTACATAGACATCTACACAAACATGTATCCACACACATGAACACATGTACACACACAACACACACAACACACACAACACACACACACACACACACACACACATACACAGTATGTAAAGTGCTTGTCATGACAGCATGAATACCAGTTTGATCCCCAATCTTCACATTGAAAAAAAAAAAAGCCTGACATAGTGGCACACCATTAAAACTGAAACATTGGGAGACAGAAACAAGGGTAGATGAGAAGATTCTGAGACTCACTGGAAATTAGCATGTTCCAGGCCAATGGTAGATGTCACCTGAGGAAAAGCACTTATGTTGACCTCTGGGCTCTACATTCACATACACATATATCACATACACAGGACTCATGCACACACACACAAACACACACACACACACACACACTTTATTTATTTATTTATTTATTTACCTATTTATTTAAAAAATGAAAATTACTGGGGCCAGCAAGATGGTTCAGCAGGTAAAAATGGCTGCCATCAGGCTTGATGATGAGTTCCATCCCTGGAACTCAATATGGTGGAATAAGAGAACTGACAGCTTCAAATTGTCCTCTGACCTCTACATGTGCACCATAAAGAAATGCCCCACAGACATACAAATAAATAAATGCAAAACTTAATAATGATAAAATTAAAAGTATACAGAGATAATTCAAACAGTCTCAGCCCAGCTCTATAAAATCTACTAGACATGCAGTAAAGGATAAAAATGAACTTCAAGGAATAGAGGCAAGGACACATTCGTCTTCTCTACTGTCTGAGGCAGACAGTACTGCAAACTCCATTGTTTGGCTAAAGAGACCCTGTAGTCTTTGGAAAGTCCCAGACTCAATCCCCTGTGCAACAGAACTTCAAACTGAAGATACAGCAAATCTCCTATCAATTGACAAGGATTTTTAATTAAAAAAAAAAAAAACCTGGATTCTCCTAAGTGGATCTTGTTCACACTTAACCAAACTCTATGTCACTTGTACAGGTCATTTTGTCCCATGGTGCAGAGGGAGGTTTTCCTTTGGTTCTAGTGCTAGGTGTTTGGCTTGTCTAGAAGAGCCGATTGACAAGACCCATCATGCCAGCTTGTGTCACACATCAGCTGGTCAGCACAGCTGAGGAATATCTGTCCAGAATGCTGTGTCAGATAAGGCAACAGCAAAAAGACATTAACAACATTAACAATTAGATTAAACAGTGGGGAAGGGGAGAAGGGAGGGAGGGAGAGGGAGACCAAAAGAACATAAGCCAATACAGTTTTTACAATTTTTTCAAGACAGGGTTTCTTCATGTAGTTTTGGTGCCTGTCCTGGATCTTGCTCTGTAGACCATGCTGGCCTTGAACTCACAGAGATCCACCTGGATCTGTCTCCCGAGTGCTGGGATAAAAGGTGTGCACCACCGCCACCCGGCCCAGGTTTTACATTTTTGCTTTTGAGACAGGGCTTTGTGTCATTCAAGATAGCCTTGATATCAGCAGGTAACTAAAGATGAGCTTGACCTTCTGATTCTCTTGCCTCCACCTCTTAAGTCATGTGCCACTAGGCCTGGTTATACAGTGACAGGATGCAAACTCAGGATTTGTGCATGCTAGGCAAGCACTCTACAAATCCAACTCCACCCCCAGCCCCAAAACAATGTATTGGCAATTATTTCTCAGACAGTAAGCCAACATAGATGCTCAGCAGATGAAGTTTCTCATCTTTTGGAATCATACAGAGCAAGTCAGTGCAGAAAAAGCAGAAAGAAAGCAAGAAAAAGAGAGGAAGTATAGCTCCTGGAAGAGAAAATAAATCTAGACTGTCAGCATCAGGGAATCACAGCGCCAAAAACAAGTGTATGATCATCTGGGTACCAAGGTCAACAGGAGGAATGAGACTCAAAGCTCAACAGCATACCATCCAACCTTTGTGTTCCAGCAGAAGAAGGCCCTGGTAATGGGCAGTGCCAGCATCAAGATGAGGATGTGGGTTGTTTTTATCACCAAGGCCATAAGTGATTCCAGCAAAGCATGGAAACCAGTCAAGCAGAACAGTTAATGCAGGTGTTTATTAAGGAGCAAGAATTAGTCAAGGCGAGTTAAAGTAGCAAGCTCTGAGGCAATGGGCATAGCTTGGAGAGGAGCCAGCTGGTGATAGGATGAGAGCTCTGTGGAGTGTAATATTGATTATCAACTTGACAGGCTCTAGACCACTGAAGAGCCAGGTCCCTGGACATGCTTGGGATGGGTTATCTACACCAGGGTAATTGAGATGGAGAAGTCAACCCTAAATGTAGGCTGCAGATGGAGAAGTCAACCCTAAATGTAGGCTGCAGCCACTACACAGAAGGAGAAAGCTAACTGAGCACCAGCCTTCACCTGCCTCTTCCTACCAATGGACACAATGTAACCAGCTGCTTCATGTTTCTGGGACGGAACCAATACACAAACAGGGGAACTGCAGGAATCCACTGGAAATCTGTGGGAGTGAAAACAGTCCCCCATCCAGTGTTTCCTCTACAGCACCACCACCAAAGCTCACCAGGAAGAAGAGGAGGAGGAGGTGGCGGCACAAAGGAAGGGAAGAGTTACATTGAGTCGGTGTAACCAGTCTATCTGTCTGGGCCATGAAAACTAATCCTTCCCACTGTTTCTATAGAATCTCACTCCAAAATAGAGGTGGGGGTGGGGACATACTGTGTGGTACATATATGAGGCCTGGAAGGGGGTGCAGGAGGAGGATGGCTTGCTGCTTATGTTTAATTTCTGCAAAATAAACTGTGTTTCAAAACCCAGCCCTGAGTTTGTAGATTACATCAACTTACCTACTAAAGCTACAATGAGAAGATTAAGATTGACTGTTTTCAGCCTGAAAATATCACTGCATCCGTTAAGTCAGTTGTCTTGTCACATGTCCTAGTAAGAACTGTATGATGTGGCCAACGAGCCATCCTTTAAAGCCATGGGTTTTTCCTGATTCTTAGCTAGGACAATCTGCCTGAGTTGGATTCTTTCAGGAACACCTGTATACGATTCTAGCCACCTCTTGTTCCTAGTCCTCACTCCCACTGTCTTTTGGAGTTGGTGATGCTGATTTGAAATGAAGTGTTCTCCTAGGAGTGAGAGTTTTAGGCCTGAACTCCAGTGATCCAGTTTTCTAAAGCAACTTTAAGATCCTTTTTATGGTGACTGAGTCAGCTAACTGGAACATGTGCATTCGTTTATAGTTGGATGTCATTTAAATTTTTCACAGAAAGGAAAAATTACACATATCAATTATGTTGAAGAAAAATAAAATAGCAAAAACCCAAGTAGCATTTAAAAAACCCAACAGATACATGGGGGACACCAGTAGAAGAAGGGTGGAATAGGGCCAGATGTGAGCAGATACTCTAAAATATATTTGTGAAAATGTCATAATGAAGACCATTTTTGTATACTAACTAAAAACCAAATTTAAAAAATAAACAGAAAAACTCAGATGTATAATAACAAAATATAGAGGTTAATAGGGCTATGTGATATCTTACATGCACACACATCATATATGCTATGTATACAAAGATGACATTGAGTTTGTGACACCCCATCTCTCCCTCCTGAGTACTGTAATCACAGATGTGTAAACCACCCTGTCCAGTTTCATGCAGTGCTGAGGACTGCACCCAGGGCTCCATACATGGTAGGCAAGGGCTCTATCAATTGTGCTGCATCTTCCACTTAAACTTGTTAATTCCATTAACAAAAGCAATCCCAAAGATGGAATTAAGTTTCTTCTCCTCTTAAAGACTAGTAGTTCTGGCCAGGTATCATCACATAGGAAGAGAATACATTCATTGGAAGGACACCGGAAGAGTTTCATGAATGCCATAGACTTTGTTGGC
The DNA here is from genome assembly GCF_949786415.1 of Peromyscus eremicus. Taxonomy (NCBI): domain Eukaryota; kingdom Metazoa; phylum Chordata; class Mammalia; order Rodentia; family Cricetidae; genus Peromyscus; species Peromyscus eremicus. The sequence continues at coordinate 20,650,581 of NC_081421.1, read as the reverse complement.
AGTTTCCTTCAGAGCATTGATCTTCAACCTTGATGCCTATAGACTCACATGGTAACCTTGGAATATAAACAATACACAGCCTCTATTTACATGAATTATGGTGGACTCTCGGAGTAGTGTCTATGAATAAAAACACTTATAGAGTTCCTTGGCTGTTTTTCAAGCTCACCATGAGTTAAGAGCTACTCTTCTAGAATGGTAGAACTAATATTAATCATTTTTTTGATTCCCAGGTTCATTTATTCCCCAAAATTGTAAAATTGCAAGAAGAGAGACTGTAAGTGGCACTGTTTAGATTGTCAGGTTAGCACTAGGTTAAAAATTAGCAACTGTCTAGAAAGCAGGGTCATACTGAGTCCAGGGAATAAGGGAGTGCTCAAAGCAGGCTGAATTCCTAGGCGCTCAGCAGCCACCCAAAAATCATCACATCACCCATAGCTGATACGGGAAATGCTTTATTGATACTGCCTTCTTCACTGAGAACTTATACAGATAAAATGGTAAGACAGAACTCAGATTCTCGAAGAGCAGCACTGGCTGACACCAAGTCATTTTTAAGAGCACAAAGAGTCTCAGGTGTCCTGGAGGACTGACAGTGGGAGAAGGGACAGAAGAGACAAGGAATCCAAAACTTGAGCATCTGCTAAAGCATAAATGACTGCCACATAATAGGGCAGGTTAGTAAGATTTGCCTTACTCTGATGCCTCCTTACACAGAACCAGAGATGGGAAATCTGAGTGTGCACAACTTATCTGATGATTAGGAAAAGCATCAGTAGTGGGGTGAGGACCTCAGACAGGAGAGTTGGATAATGAACATTTTCAAACTACCCTGTTCAAAAGTGGAGCTTAGCTCTTCCATAGAGGAAAATGTGGGAAGTTGTAAAGAATTATCCTATTCAGGGTCAGGGGCCAGGAAACTTATACATCACCTGCCATTCATCACAGGCAGAAGATTTCTGTGGCAGAAACAGAAGGCTTTAACATCCAGCACTGTAAGCCTACTGGATACTTGAAGTGATGCTGGCATTGCCCTCAATGAAACAAGGAGACTGGATAGAATGAGCTCCAACAGAATCAGCTGTGACAGGGAAGGGCTGAATGAGGAGAGCAGATAAAGTAGGGGCTGACATAGCGATGCTTATATTTGAAGCCCTTGTCCACAGCAGTGTAAGATGTGTGTATAAATGTTGTGCTTTTCACAACAGAGTGTATATACTAGCTGTAATAATCAACTGATGGCTTTCACAGTTGAAGCACCATGTGAGCATTTGAAAAGGATATGATTTATGGAGTTGCAGTCTTGTGTCCCAATTCAACCAGTTATGAGTGCAACGTCTTCATTTGATAGCTTAACTTCTGCTTAGATATTCATAAGTAGACACTTATTACTACCCAACTTGGCCAGGTATTGTTGTACACACCTGTAATCCCAGCACCTAGGAGCCATAGCAAGAGGTTCATTGTGAGTTTAAGGTCAGGCTAGATTACATAATGATAATATGTCTCAGAAATAAAATTTAAAAAAAAAACAATAAGAAGGCCTAGATAGATAGTGCAGCAGTTAAGATCAATTGTTCAAATATTTGAAGACCAGAGTTCAGATTCCAACTCCCACAGAAATAGCCAGGTGTCTTTCATATAACTCTGACCCCAGCTCCATGGGAGACAAAGATAGGAGGGTCACTGGGGCTTGCTGGCTTTAGCTCAGCAGAGAAAACATAGCTCCAGGCTTATGGAAAAGGCATGTCTCAAAGGAATAGGTGGATGGTGAAAGGGATACACCTGACACCTCCCCCAGCCTCCATGTGCATTCACAGATGTGTTCACCCACACACATGTACATATACTCACATAAACAAACACACACACACACACACACACACACACACACACGAATAAACAAATTTCAATAATAGTAACTCAGTGTTATTGAAATCACAAGCTCTTGAGACTGTAGAGAAAATGTACCAAATAGAAAGAATCCAAAGCAACTATTCCCTGAGACAGAGACTGTCAGCACCCAACTGGACTAACAGGTAAGTCTTTCTCCTCATACCCGAACACCCTAGCCCCTAGGCTTTAGGCCCAGAGGCACAACCCTGTGCCCCTACACCACCACCCAATGCAGTTCCAGTCTCAGGCCAGTGGGCAGGCAGACTTCCTACACACAGGACAGACTACCACCATCCCCCATCAGATCCTGTAACCCAAGCCCCACCTCCCCAAAATCCCACCCACCCTCTGAGACTACAATGGTTCCCTGAGACAGAGCCTGCCAGCACCCAACTGGACTAAGAGGCCAGTTGGCAGGCAGACCTCCTGCAGACAGGTCAGATTACCACCATCTACCACACACTAAGACTGCAGCTACTCCCTGAGACAGAGCCCACTAGCGCCAGTTGGACTAAGAGCTGCTTCTTAAGACAAAAAGTCCATCAGCATCAACTAGACCAAGAGCTCCCACTAGATCAAGAGTATCAATCAGACCAAGAGAGGCTCCCTCAGACACAGACACCACTTGTACAAAGTGGAGAAAGAGATGGGCAGACACCGGTGCAAAAATACAGCCAACAACATAAAAACCAACATAGCTTCATCAGAACCTACATCAGCAAGACCTGAACATCCCAACACAGAAAAAACAAAAGATAGCTACCATAAAAATGACTTTGAGAAGATATTCAAAATCTTAAAAGAGGAAATGAAAAATTCCCTTAAAGAAATCAAGGAAAAGTCAAACAAAAAATGAGAAGAAATCAGTAAATCCCTTGAAAGCAAAGAGAAAGCAATTAAACAAGTGAGGGGAAAAGTTCAAGATTTCAAAACTGAAGTGGAGTCAATAAAGAAGACACAAATTGAGGGAATGCTGGAAGTGGAAAATCTGAGTAAACGAACAGGAACTACAGATCCAAGTATAACCAACAGAATGCAAGAGATGGAAGGGCAGATCTCTGGTGTTGAAGACACAGTAGAAGAAATAGATTCATCAATCAAAGAAAACACTAAAGCCAACGAAGTCATGACCCAAAATGTCCAGGAAATTTGGGACACCATGAAAAGACCAAACCTAAGAATAATAGGGATAAAGAAGGAGAAGAATACCAACTCAAAGGCACAGAAAACATATTCAACAAAATCATAGAAGAAAACTTTCCCAACCAAAAGAAGGAAATGCCTATAAAAATACAGGAGCATTACAGAACACCAAATAGACTGGATCTAAAAAAAAAAAAAAAAAACAAGGCCCCTCACCACATAATAATCAAACCACTAAACATAAAGAATAAAGAAAAAATATTAAGAGCTACAAAGGAAAAAGGCCAAGTAACATATAAAGGCAGACCCGTAAGAATAACACCTGATTTCTCTAACGGAGACTCTACAAGACAGAAGGTCCTGGACAGACGTTAGGCAGATACTAAGAGACCATGGATGCCAACCCAGACTATTATACCCAACAAAACTCTCAATCAACATAGACAGAGTAAACAAAATATTCCATGATAAAACCAGATTTAAACAATATCTCTCCATAAATCCAGCCCTACAGAAAGCACTTGAAGGAAAAATCCAACCTGAGGCAGTTAGATACACCCATGAAAACACAGGCAATAGATAATCCCATACCAATAAATATCAAAGAAGAGAAACATACAACACTATCACCAAAAAATAACAGGAATTAACAATAACGAATGGCCTCAATTCACCTATAAAAAAACACAGGCTAACAGAATGGATATGAAAACAAGATCCATCCATTTGCTGCATACAAGAAACACACCTCAACTTCAAAGACAGATACCACCTCAGAGTAAAAGGCTGGGAAAAGACTTTCCAATCAAATGGATTTAAGAAGCAAGCTGGTGTAGCTATCCTAATATCTAATAAAATAGACTTCAAACTAAAATCAATTGAAAGAGATCGCAAGGACATTACATATTTATCACAGGGAAAATTCGACAAGATGAAGTCTCAATTCTGAATATTTATGCCCCAAATACAAGAGCACTGACATTCATAAGAGAAACATTACTAAAGCTTAAATCGCACATCAAACCCCATACACTAGTAGTGGGAGATTTCAACACACCGCTCTCACCAATGGACAGGTCTGCCAGACAGAAACTTAACAAAGAAATAAGGGAACTAACAGACATTATGACTCAAATAGACTTAATAGATATCTACAGAATATTCCACCCTAACACAAAAGAATATACCTTCTTTTCAGCATCCCATGGAACCTTCTCCAAAATCGACCACATGCTTGGCCACAGAGCAAATCTCAACAGATATAAAAAAAATTGAAATAACCTCCTATGTCTTATCAGACCACCATGGCTTAAAGTTAGCTTTCAGCAGCAACAAAAATTACAGAAAACCTATAATCTCATGGAAACTGAATGACGCCCAGTTGAATCACCAATGGGTCAATGAAGAAATAAAGAAATTAAATATTTCCTAGAATTCAATGAAAATGAATGTATAACATACCCAAACTTATGGGACACCATGAAAGCAGTGCAAAGAGGAAAATTCATAGCTCTCAATGCCCACATAAAGAAGTTGGAGAAATCTCACACTAGTGACTTAACAGCACAACTGAAAGCTCTAGAACAAGAAGAAGCAAACTCACCCAGGAGAAACAGATGCCAGGAAATAATCAAATTGAGGGCTGAAATCAATAAAATAGAAACGAAGAGAACAATACAAAGAATCAATGAAACAAAGAGTTGGTTCTTTGAGGAACTCAACAAGATAGATAAGCCCTTATCCAAATTAACCAAAAAACAGAGAGAGAGCATCCAAATTAACAAATTCAGAAATGAAAAGGGGGACACAACAACAGACAATGAGGAAATCCAGAGAATCATCAGGTCATACTTCAAAAACTTGTACTTCACAAAATTGGAAAATCTGAAAGAAATGGATGGTTTCCTGGATTGGTACTCCATACCAAAGTTAAATCAAGACCAAGAAAACTATTTAAATAGACCAATAACCCCTTAAAAATAGAAATGGTCATTAAAAGTCTCCCAACCCAAAAAAAAGCCCAGGGCCAGACAATTTCAGCACAGAATTCCACCAGATTTTCAAAGAAGAACTAATACCAATACTCTTAAAATTGTTCCACACCGTAAAAACAGAAGGAACATTACCAAATTCTTTTTATGAGGCTACAGTTACCCTGATACCCAAACCACACAAAGATGCAACAAAGAAAGAGAATTACAGACCAATCTCCCTCATGAACATTGATGCAAAAATACTCAGTAAAATACTGGCTAACCAAATCCAGGAACACATCAAAAAAAATTATCCACCATGACCAAGTAGGCTTCATCCCAGGGATGCAACGATGGTTCAACATACTAAAATCTGTCAATGTAACACACCATATAAACAAACTGAAAGAAAAAAACACATGATAATTTCATTGGATGCTGAAAAAGCCTTTGACAAAATCCAACACCCCTTCATGATAAAGGTTCTAGAGAGATCAGGAATACAAGGAACATACCAAAACTTAATAAAGGCAATTTATAGCAAGCCGACAGCCAACATCAAATTAAATGGAAAGAAACTCAAAATGATTCCACTAAAATCTGGAACAAGACAAGGCTGTCCACTCTCCCCATAGTTATTCAGTATAATACTTGAAGTTCTAGCTAGAGCAATAAGACAACATAAGGAGATCAAGGGGATATAAATTGGAAAGGAAGAAGTCAAACTTTCATTATTAGCAGATGATAAGATAGTATACATAAGTGACCCCAAAAATTATACCAAGGAACTCCTACAGCTGATAAACTCCTTCAGTAAGGTAGCTGGATACAAGATTAACTCAAAAAAATCAGTAGCCCTCCTATATACAAATGAAAAAGGGGCTGAGACAGAAATCAGAGAAATATCTCCCTTTACAATAGCCACAAATAATATAAAATACCTTGGGGTAACTCTAACTAAGCAAGTGAAAGGCCTGTATGACAAGAACTTTAAGTCTCTGAAGAAAGAAACTAAAGAAGATATCAGAAAATGGAAAGATCTCACATGCTCATGAATAGGTAGAATCAACATAGTAAAAAGGGCAATCTTACCAAGGGCAATCTACAGATTCAATGCAATCCCCATCCAAATACCAACACAATTCTTTACAGACTTGGAAAGAACAATACTTAACTTTATATGGAAAAAAAAGTAGGATAGCTAAAAAGAATTCTGTATAATAAAGCAACCTCTGGAGGCATCATAATCCCTAACCTCAAGCTCTACTATAGAGCTATAGTAATAAAAACAGCTTGGTAATGACATAAAAACTGACATGTTGACCAATGGAATCGAAATGAAGACTCTGACATAAATCCATACATGTATGAACATATGATTTTCAACAAAGAAGCCAAAACTGTACCATGGAAAAAAGAAAGTATCTTCAACAAATGGTGCTGGCACAACTGGATGTCAACATGCAAATAGATTCACATCTGTCACCATGCACAAAACTCAAGTCTAAGTGGCTCAAAGACCTCAACATAAATCCAGTTACACTGAACTTGATAGAAGAGAAAGTAGGAAGTAGTTTGGAATGCATTGGCACAGGAGACCACTTCCTAAATATAACACCAGTAGCACAGACACTGAGAGCAACAATTAATAAATGGGACCTCCTGAAACTGAGAAGCTTTTGTAGAGCAAAGGACACAGTCAAAAAGACCAAAGGACAGCCTACAGAATAGGAAAAGTTCTTCACCAACCCCACATCTGACAGAGGGCTGATCTCCAAAATATATAAAGAACTCAAAAAGCTAGACATCAAAATACTGAACAAAATTCAATTTAAAAAAATGGGCTACAGAGCTTAACAGAGAATTCTCAACTGAAGAATTTCAAATGGCTGAAAGACATTTAAGGAATTGCTCAACATCCTTAGTCATCAGGGAAATGCAAATCAAAACAACTCTGAGATACCATCTTACACCTGTCAGAATGGCTAAGATCAAAAACACTGAAGACAGCTTATGTTCGAGAGGATGTAGAGCAAGGGGAACACTCCTCCACTGTTGGTGGGAATGCAAACTTGTACAACCACTCTGGAAATCAGTATGGTGGTTTCTCAGAAAATTGTGAATAAGTCTTCCTCAAGACCCAGTTATACCACTCTTGGGCATATACCCAAGGAATGCTCAATCTTACCACAAGGACACATGCTCAACTATGTTCATATCAGCATTGTTCGTAACAGCAAGAACCTGGAAACAACCTAGATGCCCTTCAACTGAAGAATGGATAAAGAAAATGTGGCACATATTCACAATAGAGTACTGATCAGCAGTAAAAAAAAAAAAAAACAATGATATCATGAAATTTGCAGGCAAATGGATGGAACTAGAAAGTATCATTTTTAGTGAAGTAACCCAGACTCAGAAGGACAAACATAATATGTACTCACTCATAAGTGGATACTAAAAGGGAGGGAAGGGATGGTCAGACTGCAACCCACAACTCCAGAGAGGCTAGTTAACATGGAAAGACCCTAGGAGGGACACATGGATGACCCTGTGAAGGAGAAGTGGATGGGATCTACATGAGTGGACTGGGTGTGGGCAGATGGCAGAGGGTGAGGAGTGGGGGATGAGAACATAGGAAAATGGGAGGATCAAGCTGGAACAGGGACAGAGTGGGAGGGCAGGGAGGAAGATACCATGATAGATGAGGACATCATGGGAATAAAATGAGGCAGGGTACTGGGGAGCCTGTCAGGAATCCACAAAGTTGACCCCACCTTGGTCTGCTGGCAGTGGTCCAGAGGGTGCCTGGACTGGTCTACTCTGGTGACCAGCCTAGCAAATAACCTAGCTTTCATCATAGAGCCTTTGTCCAATGATTGATGGAGGCAGATGCAGAGATCCACAGCCAGGCACCAGCCTGAGCCCCAGGAATCCAACTGATGAGAGAGAAGAGAGGGATGTCAAGATCATGATGGGAGGATGTGCAGAGATGACCGGCCACACTAGTGGAAACCCATGAACTGTGGACTGGTGGCTGTGCAGCCCCCATGGGACTGGACTAGGCCCTCTGGATACGGAAGATGGTTGTTTGGCTCAAACTGTTTTGGGGGCACCCAAGCAGGGGGATTGGGATCTGTCCCTTGTCTATGGGCAGGCTTCTGGGAATCCAGTGCCTGTGGTATGACACCTTGCACAGTCTTGGTGCAGTGAGAAGGGGCTTGGACCTGCCGAGGCTCAGTGTGCTGGGCTCTGTTGACTCCCCATGGGAGACCTTGATTTGGGGGATGTGGGAATGCTGGGTGGTTTGGGAAATATGGCTGGAGGGTGGGAGGAGGGAGCAGGGGGGATTTGTGGATAGTATGTGGAGTAAGTAGAAAATTTCTTAATAAAGAAATGAAAGAAAAAAAAAGAAAGAATCCAAATATTGGTTCTCATCATCATCTTCTGCATCATCATTAACTAACTAAAGGTGTCTGCATGTTACACAAAGTGAAGTGATCTCAATTTTATAACAGTTTATCTCCACTAATCCATGTTAAAAGTTAATGTAGTCAATATCAATAAAGGGATAAATTGGAAAGAGAGGTATGAGAGCGAGAGAGGAAGGAGCAGAAGAAAAAATGGAGCAAAGAGAAATAGGAGGATGAGGAAAGGAAGAGAGATGGATGTTTATGAGCCTCAGAGTAAAGACTGTAGAGGGAAGGGTTACTTTTTTGCCTTGTTTGTTCTATTTTCTCCTCTTCTGTTTCCAGATCACCTAAAAGCAACTGTTTAGCTATCTTCATGGTTCTGGCTGTTAGCCGGTGGGGGCTTAAATTCCCCTGTACACATGCATGCACAGTGCAGAGCCTGTGAAACTGGAAGAGTTCCTAGCATGGAAGCCCTGCTTTGTAAGTAGAATACAGAGGGCACAACTGAGAGATGAGATAAATGCACATATCTTCTCAAGCTGAGCAGCCATTCCCATCACACTGGGCTGGGGGCCTGCTGGGGCTATACTGTTCAATACAATAGTTGGCTCTCAGACAGTCCATAAAAGGAGGAAATAATTTGGTATCAGTTAGATAAAGTTTTTGTGTGCAACTCTTCTTCCTCTGCTACAGATTGGGGTAAATTGTTCCTGCTAAACTAGATGCTGTGTGTGTTTATACAGAGTTGAGGAAGCTGAGACCCTTCTCAACTTCCTGAGCATTGAAGGATCTATCTCTATATAGTCTAACCTAGAGATAAGTGGGTCAGCCTCTTGCCTTAAAGTAGGGCAAATGGTCATTCATTTAGAGCAGTGGTTCTCAACCTGTGGGTGATGAACCCCTTGGGGTCACATATCAGACATCCTCCATATCAGATATTCACATTATGATTCATAACAGTAGCAAAATTACAGTTATAAAGTAACAATAAAATAGTTTTATGATTGGGGTCACCACAACTTGAGGAACTGTATTAAAGGGTCACAGCATTAGGAAGGTTGAGAACTACTGCTCTAGAGGGACTTCTCCCAGTTGTGTTCTGAGTCCTCACAGTTGTTCATAAAAAGTCATCAACTGTGCAACCTCAGCTTGCTCAGCTCTGGTCTCTCTTTCTTTCACCAACTTGGAAAGTAATTGTGTATTAGTTATTTTGGTTCTCTCTCTCTCTCTCTCTCTCTCTCTCTCTCTCTCTCTCTCCAGGGTCTCACGAAGTAGCCTTCATTGACCTGGCAACATTTTATATTCAAACTATAATATCCAATAAGGGCCTTTTCCTGAAGTGATAAGACAATTCCAGGATGTGGTAACCCCAAACCTCTCCTCTACTGTTTTCTTATACCTGCCATATGGAATTTTGGGAGCTATAGTCTATAGAAGGACCTCTTAATGGACGTCAGGCAAGGAGTAAAGGGAGGGAGCTTGGAAGACATAATACAAATACTTATGGGTCTGACGATGACTCAAATGAAAAGGGCAGTCACCTGCTTTATCACCTGGGAAAGATGCAGAGTTCCAGAGTTTTGTCTTCATTCTCTGTGTCCTGGTTCCATGATAAAGGATGTGGAGCCATAGAATAGTTTTCAAAGTCTAGCCCAACCATGTTGCAGAAAATATTATCAGGACTCAATTACATTTTTAATCCCCAGTTTAGACTTCTAGTTACTTGTGGGGGGTACCTTGTGTGTGTGTGTGTGTGTGTGTAAACCTGTTTGGGGAGGGGTGCATGTGAATGTGTATGCACTCATGTAGAGATCAGTTGGTTAAGTTCATCTATTGCTTGTAGAAAAGTTTCTGTACCTCAATATTGGGTTTCTCCACCAATGCAATAAATCAGATCAGGCTAAATTAATAAATCCAGGTTTAATCTAAGCAAAACATTCCCAGGCAGTCCCAGGAAGGAGGAGAAGCCATGAGGGGAATCACCATGGGAAGTCTCTGGGCCAGACCTTAAGTACCCTCCAGGAGTGGAGCAGCTGCTTGCCAGGCTTTCTCAGGGGTGGGGTCTGGAGAAGGCAGCTCCAGGAGAAATCCCAAACATCCCAGCCTTTCAGGGTATATATGGATGCAGGTTCAAGTCTGGCTGCTTCTTGCCAGCAGGGAACAACATGGGGAAGAGGAAATCAGGAGTCAGTGGGAGGTGCACAGTGGGAGGTGTGGTGAAGAAGCATTAAATTAGCTGCCATCCTGGAGACCTCAGGTACCTGTTTCTTGAGGAGGTAAAGAAGGCATGTTGCTAAGAGAAAAAATAGATTATTAACACTGGCCTATGAACAGGGCTAGCCATGGGAAAAAGAATGAAATGGAGATGTGCCCTGGTTATACAGAAGAGCCAAGGGTGGATGAGCCAGATGAAAGAGCACATATGCCCTTGAGTCTGGAGAGGTGGTGCCAGCACTGATGTTCCAGGAGCTTGTGTGGATGGCACACCAAATCAGGAGTACAGGAGCCATCATATCTGCTGTTTCCCCAGAAGTGAGAAATGCCTCAATCCATCCTGTAAAATGTTAGGAGATAACAGGGCTTTTCATGAGTAAGCATGTGGGTGAAATCAACCTGTCAATACTCACCCCGTTGGTGTCCTTGGAGCTGGTGCAGGGGCTGGCTGGTGTATCTGGAGGGCCCCTGAGGGTTGGCTTTGGCATGAAGAGAGAAGTGGACCTGTGAAGGAATGCCCGGTCCCGCGGGCCAGTTTATTTGATGAGACCCGAGGAGGCACCTCCTGAAAGATCAATGGGGGCGAGAGAGAAAGGAGACCAGGCGCGTAAAGGAAGACAGAGACATTCTGAGTTGCGTCGAGGTCTCCGTTTATTGACTGGGTATTGAAGCTTATAAACAGGGCTTCAGGCAGGGAGGGGGAACAGGGGAAGCACGGAGAGAAGGATGGCAAATTCCTAAGGGAGGGTGAGGTCACTTTGGTCCCAGGCCCCTGCAGCTGGCTGATTAGCAGGTATTCCAGGAAGTTGTACAGCCCGCGGTTAGGCCAGGAACTTCCTGCCTTTGTAAGGTTTGATAAAGTAAGGACACTGCTGTCCGGAATCGGTCCCCAACAGTTCCCCCTCTTTTCTCAAAAATGGACCAAGTCCATGTGATCGGGGTGGTCCGAGAGAGTCCCTGTCTTAGGCTACACAGGGGGCTTCCCACGCTCGGCAGCATGCCATGTTGAGCCGGTCTCGGGTGACCTCTGTATGCTGTTGTCTCCGGCGTGGGCCCTGTACTATTCCCGTCATTGAGTACCCTCTAGCAGGACCGTGGGGACGTTAGGGCCTTAGGACACTGAATCTGAGTCCTTGATGGGGCTCCTGGCCGGCCTCCTCGGAATCTACTCTGTGATAATGAATCGAGACGTGTCGTGTTAAGGCTGAATCAATCTGATTTTTGATAAACCGAGTCAACCGCTGAAAGGCCCAGGGACCAAAGGTCAAACCACCCATGCTGATTTTCAAACTCCCTTTTTCTTTGAGCCAGTCTTTCCCTTAATTTTTCCATCGATTCCCTGACAATACCAGTATGGTCGGCATAAAAGCAGCATTCTCCCTTCAAGGCTGCACATAATCCCCCCTCCTTTAAAAATAGTAAATCCAGACCTCTTATGTTTTGTAACACAACCTCAAAGAGCGAGGTTAAAGATTTATCCAGAGCAGAAATGGATCTTTCTATGGCCTCTAGGTAAGTAGTCATAGCCATTTGTAACTGCATAAGGTGGTTGCTCTGCACGAGGGCAGTAGTTGCTGTACCAATTCCTGCAGTGATGCCCCAATACCTAACAAGAGGGCAATAGTCATAGACACAGGTTCTCGAGTGTATCTGCCTCTCTGCTCAAAGAATTCCATATCAGAGACTAATTGGACCAGAACATCGAAGTTTTCCATTATCAATGGCAAAGCGAGCTTCCCCTTATTTAGTTTTTGCCATCTGCAAGTGTGTCATGGGTTCAGAGGTGGATATTGGAATTCTAGCATCCTCAGTTTAGTGGTACCCAGACATGAATCATCATTTAGTTAAGACATCAGTGATATAAGAGCCAACAGTAATTAGCAGAAGCACAAGGCCAAAAGCCTTATGATGGCTGACAGAGTTCCTTATCCTCAAGGAACTTGGAACTTTATCTCAGGTTCCCTATGACAAGAAATTCCCTTTTGAGCTAACATTCCAGGGTGGGAGGGAAACAGGGACGATGTTTTCTCTCTTCTATAATTACTTCCTGCTGACATTGGGACGTTGTTATCAAAGCCCTGGAAAGCCAGAATGTTAGTCAAAGACAAGAGGGAACGTTTTATTGACCAGCTGAAGAGATGGTATGCTTATCGGCTGAATTGGTCCATATCAGCTTTCAGCAAGTTCAGGGCTCACAGTCATTTGCAGTAGGTTGTCACCAGCAAATGATGCTTGGATGTATCTGTCAGCCAAGTGGAAACCTGTTGAGACAGATATAAACTAGGAACAGGAGTTAAAACTTATGGACTTATTTGGAACTTTTAGACCCATAGTCTTAGTAATTGTAGTATTATCAATTTGCCCTGAAATCCATAGTGTCTTTTCTATCTAGAGAACCAAGTATAGATTAGACTGAAATTTCCTTGGCCCAATGAAAAGCATCTGTAAGTCTATATTTAGAACCTGTTTATCCTTTTTAAAGAGACTTATTAGCTTTAATTAATTCTATAGCTAGTCCAGTAATCAAAGATCTGAGAAGGATAAACTTTACCTGAGTCCAGACTTTTAAGTCTATTTTTAAAAAAACAACATAGGTTATCCATTACCCAGACTGCCATCATCCCAGGCTCCTATAGTCTTCATAGTGTTGGCAGGACAGGTGTCAGGACAGCATTGTCCACAATTCAGGTGGCATCTTCTTGTCGTTGTTTCATATCTTCTTTGGAGACCTTGGGAGTCATTGCTAGGAGCTGGGGAGCTCGGAGTCTCTGTTTGCTATAGTAAGCTTTTTATCAAATAATGTAAATGCCATATTTATCAGATCCTTGACAGGTTTGAGGACCATTATCTATTAAATGTATCTGAGCCAAACAAATCTAGGCCTAATCTTGAAAATATCTCTGTTTGGTAACAATAACCAGGCCAATTTGTTCTCCTATAGATGTATTAGTCAAATATACCTCTTAGTTTTTTTTATTTTTATTTTTTTAAATAGAACAGTTTATGCTTTAAACTAGTATCTGAATAGCCAGATGACTAGTATTAACTTGCATTGCTTAACACAAAGGACATGCAAACTCAGACATTCAAAACCAAACATACATGTGGCCACATATTTCATTCATACCTGTAGAGTAGACAGACATTTTTACAACTATGACCCTTTGGAGTCTCAATGTAACAGCAGAATAGCAAGACAAAGAAATCTGAAACATGTTTCATTTTTTTTATATATATCTCAAGTAATTTTTTATAAAAACATTATTTTTTATCTTAACCAACAATAATTTGAAACCAATTCTCTTAAATGATGGCAAGTATTTGTAACCCACTGAACTCAAATGACCAAAACCCATGTAAATTTTTATTTTTCCTGTGGAAACAAAAGCATAATTTTCCCAGTATCTTGAACTGGTAATTTAACATTTCTTTTTAAGCAATATCAGGACAGAGAAGGGCTAACAAGAGAAGCTGCTGGCCGGCAGAAGAGACCTTGAAGTTATCACAGTGAAGGAAGGGAGGGTCAGATTCTCTCTTTAGTGTTCACACAGTTTTTGTCAATTGCAGGCAGTCCCCATTGCCCTGTCCAGAGCTCCCGTCTTTGCCTGCCTGTACCGAGAGCACGCACCCCCACCCTCGTGAGAGCAGCCAGCTGGCTGCAGTCCTGATAGCAAGAGAGCTAGGGAGGGACGGAGGTGGCCTTTGCTATGCCTCTCTCTCCTCCTCTTCCTCTAGGAAAATAAGGGAGGTTAGTAGACAGAAACAAATAACATTTACACAGACAATCCAAGAACCGGAACATCAGCACTAAGATGACGGCCTCATTCACAGCTAGCAAGCCCCTCCTGCAGTATGCAAGCCCCACCTGGCAGGAGCTACCTGTTTATCTCAGTTCAATCGGGGAGTGGGGGTGGGGAACTCAGTTCCCTCTATTGTGGCTCACACATCCTTCCAGTGGGCTAGGCAAAGGTCTAGTAGAGAAGAAGGGAACTGTCCCATAGCGTCCGTCACAGTCAAGTCAACAAAGCGAACAATTAATACATTACACACAAGACCAAGGGCACACGAAAAAACTTTGCCCCAACAAAACAACCAACAAAGCTCCAAGAACAATGACAGCCTGATGTGCTCTGGGAGGTGAGGGGGTAACCCTCCAGGCTCAATCACATCAAAAACAATCCAGACTCGAGGATCTCTGTCCTTGATCAAACAGACATCAGGGGCTTCCACATCCCTGTCAGTCAGACATGCACCTTTTTTTTTGTTGTGTTTTGTTTTGTTCATACACTTTATTATTCTGTGACAGTTCTCTCTCTACACAGCTTCTATTCTGCTGTCATGTCTAGCTCCTTTCTTGACTGATTTCTCTATATTTATCTACCTCTAGGTTCTATCTTAATTCCTTCATATAGTTCTGACCCTTCTAGGTTCTCATCTATCTAGTTCTTTCCCCTATCAGCTCCTCTCCCATCTCCTTCTCTCTCATCTGGCTCTTTCTCATCTTGTTCTTCCCCATCTGGCTCTTTTCTCATCTTCCATCTCGTTCCTCTAGTCCTCTCTTCTAGCCTTTCAATCTAGTTCTTCCCCATCTCAGTTTGTTCCTCTCAAGTTCTTACCCATCTAGTTCTTCCATTCTCTTTTTTCTTTTCCTTTCTGTGCCCTGGAAGTCCCGGTATATAAAAGGGAGGGTCCAAGCTAAACTGTGTAAAGCTATTACTTAACATCCACCTCTCCTAGGCGGTGTCTCCTTGTGGAATTTACCTTAAGTCAGGAGACTCGCCTGTGGGTGGTTATCACCGTTAGTCCTCGGAAGTTGGGTGACCACCTGGGTGGTGTTTCCTTGTGTCCTTGAAAATGGCTAGGGGAGATATCTGATTCCAGAGAAAGCCTTTCCTGGGGCTGTTCTCCAAATGCCTGGAATGTGTATGTTTAGAGAGTGATCAGTGCACATTGTTAGCCCTTCTTAGGGAAAAATCAATTGGGAAAACTATGAAGGCACACATGATTTTTATAACAGAATACAGCTGATATATAACAAGCCAAGTAACACCAAAAACTCCTTAGGATTTGGCTTCCTCTGGAGGAATTCCCTGATTCCTCCAGGTAGTGACTTTGCCATAACCAGCTGAGTTCTTATGATATATTCCTACGGCCTGCAGCAGTTCCCCTTTTTTCATTTAGTTAAAAAAAATTTTTTCTTGGAAGAGAAGGAGAGACAGTAAAGTAACAATGATCACAACAAAACATACAAAAAAACCCACAAAATGGCTCTGACAAATTCCCGGGACAAAATACAAAGTGGCACTTCCTCCCACCATGGGGGAAGATACCCAAAGATGCTCCTAAACCAAATGGTCACCTCTGAGGTGGCCTTAGGGCTCTGGGACGTCTCCCTTCGCCGCCAGGTTCACTGTCCGGACACGTCTGCCCCAGTGAGAGCCTGCAAAGTACAAATCGGTCGACCGGTACAAAACAAAAGTAACATGACAGAGACACAGACAGGACAGAGAGCGCTCTTACTGGTAGATGTCAATAAACCTCTGGACCCTTGGGTGTCAGGCAGGGGGAGTTTGAGAGAAAATCCTCTGCAAGGGCTAGTAAATGTGAAACACGCCCATCTCCCTCTGCTTCCTTTAGAACATCTCTAATCACACCATAAAAAACTAAAAAAGGCATCCGGGACATTTTCCCCATCTCTGATTAATTTGTTAATATCTTTTCCAACCTCGTTCCAAGTCAGAGGGTGAATTCCTGGTCCATTAATCACTAACCAGGGACATTTCTCCTCCGCATATTGGAAGAATTTTATCAAATCCTTTTTCTTAACTCTTATTCCTCTCTCCCTAAGATTACCTTTTCATCTCCTTTAGAAAAACAGCCTCTTTAGATATATTTTTGCCCATGATCGATGGGACGACATACTTACCTCAAGACTCTCCCGCGTTGCACGAGTGATGCAGTCTGGGCGTCTCTACCCTGATCCTCTCCGGGGCCCCTTCCGTTGTCCGTCGTCCGGCAGGTCACCGTGCCTCGAGCCCCACGTTCGGGCGCCACTTGCCCGGTCCCGCGGGCCAGTTTATTTGATGAGACCCGAGGAGGCACCTCCTGAAAGATCAATGGGGGCGAGAGAGAAAGGAGACCAGGCGCGTAAAGGAAGACAGAGACATTCTGAGTTGCGTCGAGGTCTCCGTTTATTGACTGGGTATTGAAGCTTATAAACAGGGCTTCAGGCAGGGAGGGGGAACAGGGGAAGCACGGAGAGAAGGATGGCAAATTCCTAAGGGAGGGTGAGGTCACTTTGGTCCCAGGCCCCTGCAGCTGGCTGATTAGCAGGTATTCCAGGAAGTTGTACAGCCCGCGGTTAGGCCAGGAACTTCCTGCCTTTGTAAGGTTTGATAAAGTAAGGACACTGCTGTCCGGAATCGGTCCCCAACAAAGGAACATGCAGGTGTCTGTAAAACAACTGGAACAGATTTACATCTTGGAGTCACAACAAAAGGCTATGGCTTTGGGTTAAAAGGTATGAACATTTTTCCTAGGGCCTGGTTTTAGCCTGATGAAACACACCTTTAAGTCTATAACCAGAGAAAATTTACTGAATGGAAGAGGTCGAATGAGTGAAGGAGGAGGAGGGAGAGGGGCTGAGGAACAAGGGAGGAACAGAGTTGAACATGTCTTCAGGCTTCCATATCCTTTCTAAGACTAACCTGTCTCTAGAAGCTGGGACAAGTAAAATCCATGGAAATTTAAGGACTCCTGAAATTGTAGTCAGTGCTCTATCAGTTTATAAGTACCCTAGCCATCAAATGCCATCACATCTGAGAAGGGTAAGTAAGAATTGAGACAGCTTTCCAGCTACCCAGGCAGTCCCAGGTTTCTCTGTGGTTGTTGGGAGACTGAAGTCCCAAAGGCAGTACCAGTCTTCAGCTGCCAAGCCCAGAAGATCAAATAGACTTTCCTGTGTGGTAGGAATTTGGGGAGGGAATATCTCAGTCACTAGTGTTCAGCCATGGTCCTAAGATATAATCATAAGGCAAAACCAAGTTAACATTGTAAACAATTTAGCACTTTTAAAATCAGTAATAAGGAAACACACTTATGCTATAAAATCTGGCTGTTTAGCAAGATACATCTCTGTGCATGATGCATCATTAAACCAGCATCATTTTAAATTCTATTTTTTATATTGTCGTTATTACAGGACAAGAATTGTTATACAGAAAAAAAATATATCAGAGTCCTGACTTCTCCTTGGTAGGACCAGCCCATGTGGTTACGCTCACTAAAGATGGCAGTGAAGCATATGACCTCTCTCTTTAACATTAACCAAAATGGTGACTAGCCACATGTTGTAAGGTATTGGCAGACAATGTGGTGTTTTCCAGAGCAGTTTTAATCTGGAGTTACAAGTTTAACAGATTTTAAAACATACCCATTTTCAGCTATTTTTCTTTGTAATAAAGTAGAACATCATAAAATTATTTTTTCTGTCATTACATCAGATTCAACAAAGCCCAGAGGCAAATCCTGAGCCCAGACAGTAAGTTGTGAGCATAGCTGAGACACAGGGAACACATAAACTCAGACATTCAAAACCAGTTAAAAACAAGCATACTCAGGCCACATTTCCATCTCTACACACAAAGTAGATGAGACTTTTTAACAGGAAGAAAAACAGACTTTCAGATGAAGCAGCCCACAGCAGGTGGGTAGAATGTTAGCATAGTACAGGGAGAATCGAAAAACAGAGTAGCTGCAAGCTGCTCAAGACCGAAGCAAGCTGGAACAAGAAGGTAAAATGCTCTTGCACATAAAATAAAAGCAAATACTAAAAAATCTAGAAATTTCTTTCCTGAAGAGAACCCCAAAAAAAAGTTCTTACTTTTAAGATATGAATCTGCATTCTCATTTTTCTCCTGAAGGGAATTCTCAAGAGATGATTTATTAATTTCACTGTACTTTTTAATAAAATAAAAGAACAACTAAAGAAAGCATAAAAGCATTCTTAATTTAGTCAGGAACACCCAAATTAAGTTTCATCTGTCTAATTTCAACCTTGGGGAACTCGGTTCATAGCTGTGCCCAGTACCAAAGAGCACACTAGTCTGTCTTCACTATGAAGAATAGTACATGTCCATCTAGAAGCAGGCAGAACTATCCCTAGTCTCTATCCTTACTTTAGAAATGAGAGTTATAGTCGTCCATGGCTTATTTCTGTATGTCACATTATTTTTCTTGCTTCTTCTGGGTCTAAAATGCCTTGGTATTCTCACTGCTGAATCAGGTTTTAAACTAAGGGAAGAAAAAGTATTCATTGTGATCTTCCTTCTTCCATCCACCTCAGTGGAAAAGAAGCAAAAGATTTAAGACTCAAATCTATTGCCTCACTGGCATAATTTTTAAAAGAAAATTGGGCATGGTTGAGCATGCCTTTAATCCAGGACCTGGGAAGCTGGTGATCTCTGTGAGTTCAAGGTCAGCCTGGTCTACACAGAAAATTCTAGGACATCCAAGGCTACACAATGAGACTTGGTTGCAACAACAAAATAATAAATAAATGCAAAGAGCCTATTCCCTAGATACATTGATATCTTCCCTTCTCTTTTTGGTCTTACTGAAATTAAATCGTTCCAATACAGTCTTTCATTTTCATTAACCTTCAGAGTTTTCTATCCTTTACTACAGTAACGAAGGGCAGCTGGCAGACATGAGCATGATGCCTGTAAGCCCGGTAGTCAGGAGATGGGGGCATCAGTCCACACCAGCTATATAACAAGACTGCCACAGAAAAAAAGAGAAAGGAAAAAAGGAAGGAAGGAAGGAAGGAAGGAAGGAAGGAAGGAAGGAAGGAAAGGGAGATGAGAGGGATAGAAAGTCACACACTTGTCCTTATTATCCACATACACAGCTCACTGCTCACACACTGGGGTAGTTAATGGTACCTCTAGATCCAGACTATTGCTACTCTATTCATATTGGGGGAGGGTGTTTGTACACACTATTCTATACTTACAGCCAGATATGCTTGCCGTCTGTCTCCAATAGTCCATTTGCTATCCCCATCAAGGCTCACTCTAAATGACTCTTTCTTAGCAGGGCATGATGGTACACACCTAAAGGCCTAGCACAGGGAAAGCATAGGCAGAAGAATCACCACAAGTTTGAGGCCATTCTGGTCTATAGAAAGTTTTAAGAAGGCCAGGACTATAAGTCAAGATCCTATATCAAAAATAAAATGCAATGCAACATCTGCTTCTCTATTAGGTCCCCATTCTCTACATTAGAATAAATTCCTCACTCTACATTCAACAAACAAACATTGAATACCTAGTGAATGTTGGGCCGTATTTTAGGAGCAGGAACTATAACAGGGCAAATGCATTAATCATAGTATACATCTACAGGATGAGATAAACATTAACCTCATATCAACCTTCACAGATAGAAGCTACCTACTTAAGTAGTAAGATGCACAGAATTTCATGAAACTAGCTCTTAGAAGGCCCATTTGCTCCTTTAGGAAAAAGAAATTAAGCTAAGCAAATCTCCAGGAAGAAGAGGGAGTATCATGATTACTATAGAATGTGCATGCATGTCCCCAGGCAGGGAGAGAAGAGGACTCTGAAGTCCCAGATGCCTCTGAAAGGTAGGTCTCTAGGTCTCTCAAGAAATGTTGCCTGGTACTCTGTTGTGAGATATTTGATTACACTGTGTAAAGATGTGTCACTGTGGTTGGTTTCATAAAAAGCTATATGGTCATCTTTAGCTGACTTGTTTGTATACAGCACAAATTCTATACTTGTGTTAATACAGATATACATATGTTACCTTTAAAAGTTTGTGTGTTTTGGGGAGAAAAAAGAACCCGACATCAATAAAAACAAGACAAATAGCCCAGGTGTTCCAGCCTCTCAAAATGCTTCTGTTGCAGTTTTATTAAAATTCTGCATCCGGAACTTCAAAGCTGCTAGCTCAGATGGTCTAGCCTCACAAACTATCCAGCCAAGACATCAGATAAGCTCTACACTTTCCCATCACACAGAAACAAAAAAAAAAAAAACCCAAAACACAAAGTACAGCTAGCTAGCTCTCCTAGAACTTGACTATTATCCCAATTATCTCAGGGTCCTCTAAAGATTCTGTCACTCCCAGACAACAAGAATGTCTAAAGAATATGACACCCACATTCCCAAGAGGTAGGGTGGGTGGTTTTTGGTCATTCGGTGGGTTATGGATGTTTGTCATTCTTTGGGAGGCAGTTACAAATTGTTACTGGCCATGGTCAGGGAAAAAAGCTGATCAAAGGAGATTAGATTCAGGGATCTCTATCTAAAGATGTGGTATAGAAATGATGGGATAAAAGGGTAAATTATTGACTCTACTTTTGAACAACTACTAGTCTCAAATATTTTACATTGATATGGATTTTTGTACACTGATACAAATTTAAGGTTATTTTTGTTATACTTTATATGTGTTTCTACTCTTGTTTAAGTTATTGTACATATGCAGCCCATTTAAAAATGTAATGTAACATTTTAGTGCTGGAAAGTCCATTAGGATAATAAAAAAAGACAGGCTAGTAGTTAGTCATCTATAACAATCAAACTTATAGTCATTGCTGTAGAAATTACTTTAACAGTATAGAGATGTGTTACATTTGTTTATGCTTCATTTGTTTAACAACGTAAGGATATGTGTTTAATTATATAAAGGTGTGTTGCATTTGTTTCATCTTGCCTGCATAAGGCACCTGATTGATCTAAATAAAAAGCTGAATGGCCAATAGCTAGGCAGGAAAGGAATTGCAAGTCTGGCAGGCAGTGAGAATAAAGAAGAATGAGAGGAAGAATAAGAGAGGAGAGAATGAGGGAGAAAGAGAGGGAAACACTTGGGGGCAGAAGCCAGGCAGATGCTAGACAGACAGACATGGAATAGAACAGAAAGAAGAAAAAAAGAAAGAAAGAAAGAAAGAAAGAAAGAAAGAAAGAAAGAAAGAAAGAAAGAAAGAAAGAAAGAAAGAAAAGAAAAGAAAAGAAAAGAAAGAAGGAAAAAAAGCTCTGAGGAAAAACATAGATGAGGAGAAGCATTAAGTTATAACAGCTAGTGGAACAAGCATAGGATAAAACCGAGTATACAGGGTGGTTTTATTTGTCAACTTGACACAAGCTATAGAGTTATCAGAGAAAGAAGCCTCAAGTAAGGAAATGCCTCCTTGAGATCCAGTTGTAAGGCATTTTCTCATTGAGTGATCAATGGACAAAGACCCAGCCCATAGTGGGTGGTGCCATCTCTGGGCTGCTGGTCCTGGGTTCTATAAGAAAGCAGACTGAGCAAACCATGAGGAAGCAAGCCAGTAAGCAGCACCCCTCCATGACCTCTGCATCAGCTCCTGCCTCTAGGATCCTGTCCTGTGTGAGTTCTTGTCCTGTGAAGACGGAAATTTTTCCAGTCCTGCCTAGCCCAGCAGTCCAAATGAATCCCTCCCACCTGCAGTCCTGCAGCTGCTTATAAAATAATGACTCAGAGGCTTAATATTCATCACAAACTGTATGGCCTATGGCTTCAGCTTCTTACTAGCTAGCTCTTTCATCTTAAATTAACCCATTCCTAGTAATCTATATGTTGCACATGGCTGTGGCATTACTAGTCTGCTGGCATCTTCTTGCTCCTTTGGCAGCAGCTGGTATCCCCCTGCTGCCAACTTTGTCCTTCCTTTTTATCACTGCTTGGATTTCCCACCTGGCTATAAGCTTTCTTGCCATGGGCCAAAAGAGCTTTATATATTATCCAACGGAAACCACAGATATTCACAGCATACAGAAAGACATCTCACAGCAGTCCTGACTTCCTTCAGTGATGAAAAGCAATGCTGAAGTGTAGGCCAAATAAACCCTTTCCTCCCCAACTTGATTTTTGGTCATGGTGTTTTGTCACAGCAATAGAAACCCTAATTAAGACAATTGACACCAGTGTAGTGGATTATTCCTGTGACTGACTTGATTATGTTTTTGAGAGGATTACAGAAGGACTTTGGAACTTTTGGCTAGGAAAGCCATTAAGTATTGAGACCTCAGTAGGATGTTATGTGGAATTTGGAAGATAAGAATGCTAAGAGCAAATTCAAAAGATGGAAACCTGGCTTGTAAAATTTCAGAGGGAAGTTTAAAGGATCTTAACTGCTGATAGAATGCTGTCCAAATTGGACAAGCAGGACATAAAAGAAGGCAACTGCCAAACTAAGAGGGAACGGAAGTCTGGGACCAAGTCAGGTTTATTAACAAACAGGCAAAATCAATACAGTACATTCATGAATACAGAACAAAGCTGCACCGCTGCCTCTTTGTTCCCAAGGGAGAGATGGAGACCAAATTGCAAGCCACAATTCTCTGTCATTGCTCACTGCCAGCTCTGCACAGCCCAAGAGAGAGCATAGGTCAACCTGCCTTGGCCTTTTATTCCAATATGCAAGACACGTACTCTCCAATGAAGACTCCGCCCTAAGCTTCTACTTACTATTAGTTAGCAAGTCAGTGCCAATAATTTCCACAACACAGAACTTTGCAAAGACAAGGTAGGACATTCCTTCAAAGTTCCTGCTTTACAAATTAAGTCATCAGAAATTCTAGGCCTGTAGGCCAAAGATGGATACCCCAACATTGCAGAGAAACCTTGAAATATTGTCCACACAGTCAGCTGTTTCTGTCATTTCTATAGTTTTGGAAGTTGTTTGCTCTGCACTTTCTGTTTATTATCTGTAATATATATCTGTAATATATCCTTCTTGGATCTTTGAAGCAGTTGAAGACTAAGTAGTTATAGTTTTACAGTTTTCCTTGTTAACAAATTTTAAAAAACTTACATAAGACATGTAAAGTTTATGAGGTTGAGAGACATAAAAAGCTTAAGTTGTTTATCTAAGAAAATATTTTGAGTTCTAAAAAGATAGTTTGGGGTTAGCAATACATTGCCATGTGGCTGTGGCTTACTAGTACTTTCACATCTTGCTTCTCCTGGTGACAGTTGGCATCTCTCTAGACTCTACCTTTCTCCTTCCTCTCTCTCTTTCCTTGGATTTCCTGCCTGCCTAAAAGCTGCCTTACCTTGGGCCAAAGCAGCTTATTTATTAACCAATGAGAACAATATATATTCACAGCATATAGAAAGACATCCCCCAGCAGAACCTGAATGTACAAGTGTCTCTGGGGTTGGACATTGACGTTAAAGATGTGCTTTAAGCCAAAAGATGATTTAATGAGACCTGAATTGCAGCAAAGCTCTTTTCCATGCCATAGAGGATAGAAAAAATCTTGTGCTATCTTCCCATGTTGCCATCCATGATGGTAAATGCTTTGATCTTATTTCCACCATATCCTACTCTTGTTCATGAACTGCCAATCTAGTGCAGCCCACTACCTCAGAAAATTTTTTTTTTTTTTTTTTTTTTTTTTTTTTTTGGTTTTGGTTTTTTGAGACAGGGTTTCTCTGTGTAGCTTTGCGCCTTTCCTGGAACTCGCTCTGTAGACCAGGCTGGCCTTGAACTCACAAAGATCCGCCTGGCTCTGCCTCCTGAGTGCTGGGATTAAAGGTGTGCGCCACCACTGCCCGGCAACTACCTCAGAATTTATCATTTTGAGTAGGTAAACTCCACTTGTAGCATCCTAGGATCCCAGCTAGGTCTGAGAATTAAATTGATAAGAGCAGGAGGAGAACATACAATATTATTTAATGAAACTTTAGGCAGTGTGGGAACTTTGATGCTGAAATGAAAAACTATATAAACAGAGTCACTTATCTACAGAATTTGATGAAGAGCAATCAACTGTGAAACTGATATGGGGCTTAGGCAAGGTGCTTGATTGAGAAGTAGCAAGGAATGTAAGTTATCATAATTTCTGTTGCGTGTAAATTTTTTTGGCTTCAACTTTCCATCATTGATACCCTGAATGCTATTTTACAAGAGGAATCTTTCACATAAGAATTTTATCCCTTTTAAAAAATAGAATGCTTTTTATTCAAACTGCCAGAGTGACACATTTTTAACTCTCTCATGATCATTTTTGCTCATTTCCATGTACAGACACTAACTTTAATTTTTCAAAATTTATGTTTATTTGAATGTTTAAAATTATATTTCCTGTTAAATCAGTAGTAGGGTTCATTTTTCTATAGCTTTCATTTCATGTGTTTTAATACATGAATTTGGTTAACTTCAATTTTAAAGTTTTTTAATTAAATTTTTATTTTATGTACATGGATGTTTTGCTTGCATATACATCTCTGCACCACATAGATGGAGTGCCTATGGAGACCAGGAGAAGAGAACTGAATCCCCTGGGACTAGAATTACAAACGGTTGTAAGCCACCATGTGGATGGTTTCCTGGATCCTCTTAAAGAACAGCTAGTGTCCTTAACTACTAAGCCACTCTCCAACCCTTCAACTTAAAACTTTTAGTTATTCTATTTATCTATCAAAGATATTTCACTACATCATCATACAAAATATCTAGGTAGAAATTATTTAGATTTAAGTGTCCAGCTACTTTTGACAAGCTCAGGGTTAAGTCAAGATGATTTAGATAAAGAAAAGGCTTTGCTTGCCTTGTATATAAGAAATAAAATATACAGGAACTTAGGAATCAACCTGAGAAGTCCACCATCAGATAGATAAAGAACAGTAACATACATTCATAAAGGAACAGTATTCAGCCTTTCTAAAAAAGAATTTGTGTCATTTGAGATAATGTGTGAACCTGGAAGACAGTAGTTGTAAGTGAAACAAACTAGGCATAGAAAGGAAAATATCAGGGGCTAGAGAGATGGTTCAGGACATACTATGCTTGCGGAGGACCTGAGTTTGGTTCTCAACACTCATGTCAGGTGGCTCAAAATCACCTATAACTCCAGCTCCAGCAGATCTGATGCCCTCTTCTTACCTGTATGGGTACCACCTGTGTGTAAGCATACACAAAGAGACGCATACACATGATCTTAAAAAATAATAATCTTTGTTTAAAAATAAGAAAGGGGAATACTACATGGCCTCATTTGTATGTGGAGTTAAAAACACATGAACTCAGTGACAGAGGTCATGGCTGGCATGCCAAAAGCCCTGGGTTTGATCTGCATCAATAACAGGGAGCTCACAGAAGCAGAGAACAGACTAAAGTTACCAGGAATTGGGATGAATATTATTAATCAGAAAGAGGTTTTCCAGGATATAACATCTCAGTTCAGAGTAGAGGAATAAGCTCAAGAGGCCACCATTCAGGCTATAGTTAATAGCAAAGCATTTACACTGAGAAATCACAGACGGTAAACTTTTAGTTGTCTAAACACACACACACAATACATACAATACAAAGTAAGGCAAATTATAATTATCTTGATTCAGCCATGCTATGTGACAATTCGCACATTTCACAGCATCATGTCCTGCATTCAAAATCTAAAAGTTGTGCCAGTAAGATGACTCAGCAAGTGCCTTCCACACAACCTAATCACCTGAATTCCACCCCCAGAATGCAAGTAAAGGTTGAAGGAGAGAATTTACTCCACAAAGTTGTCCTCTGCCCTCCACACACATACCATGGCATACACCTGCATTCTCACACACACAATATGCATATGCATACTCACACAATACTAAGTTTTAAATTTTAAAATCTGTTAATGAAAATATTTTTAAAAGAAGTTTGAAAAACATAAGTTCAGGGTCTGGCACTAGCACTGGAATAAAAAGTAAAGGTGTTAAACCTTGCCTGTATGATCGAGAAAGGTTATAGTTAAGCCAGTATTTGGACAACAAGGTGTCACACATCTACCTCTTCTGAAACAGCCCCTTGATGGTTCTATCCATAAAACACTATTTACCAGTGTTATCTCGCATTCCCCTCCACAAATGTAATAACCTTCCTTTCATTGTTTGAGGATGACTTGTGTCAGTCCCCCAGAGTGTCTGTATAATACATACCCCACAGGTTTTATTTCTGCAAATCACTGCTTTGGGGAGGAGAAGGGAGGCGTTCCAGGCAAGCTCCACTCATTTAATAAATTTGGACACCAAACAGGAGATACATTTTCTGATTGCTATGTTATCTCTACGGAAGACAAATTATTCTCCTTATAGTTCTTCCATTTATATATTTGATAAAGTTAATATCTGTAAAATCAGTTGATTTGTACTGAACTAAATTACCCTGGAATAATAATAAGATTGACTTCTTGGTATTGACAAGAGAAAATTCTCAATGTCTTTTGACTTATTATCCCTGGCAGTTGGAAAGAATTACAATAACACATGAAATCACTTTATATGATATGTTTAGAGAGCAAAGAACATTAATGGAGAGATGAATTTTAATATAGTTTTTGCCTTTTGCCTGAGATTTCTATTTTCTGCCACACATCCTCTGAAATGAACTGGAGGTACACAATGTAAATTGATTTATCTGCACCTGAAGAAATCCTTGAGGTTTAATTGCTTCTGTGGCATTTATGCTTGCATAAATAATTCAATGGTAAACTAATCCAGCTTTTATAATTATCTCACACAGAAGCACAGGGCTCCATCCCAAAGGACTTAATTGCAGCTTGATGAAGTTATTAGGGCACTATGACCAATAAGCCCTACAAAAACTTTTGAAGATATAAAGGGAAAAAAATTCATAACCTTCAAGCCAAAGTTCTTAGGAAGAAATGTGACATTTGCAGTTTATTCTTAATGTTCTCTCTTCAAGAAACATTGCCCTATTGACTAGCAATTTCTTAAAATATGCATGTCATTGGATGTGGTGGCACACACCAGTTATCCCAGCACTTTGGAGGTGGAGGTAGGAGCAGCAGAAGTTCAAGGTCTTCCTCAGCTACCATGAGTTTGAGGACAGCCTAGACTACATGAGATTCTGTCAAAGATGGATAAGACTGGAGAGAGAGTTCAACCATTAAAAGCTAAACTTCACAAGTAAAATTTCAAAGCTAGCTTGCTACCTAGATGAAAGATAGATAGATAGATAGATAGATAGATAGATAGATAGATAGATAGATAGATAGATAGATAGATGACTGATAGAGGGACTAAATATGTTGTCTTAATATCATTGGTGATTCCGTAGCATACATTCTTTAAACTCTAACTTGAGTGACCCTTCCCCAGCTGACATATTCCCTATATTGACTGGTACAGATAGTAAGCTTCCACATAGGGTTTCTGTTATTTTTAAGATTTCATTTTTATGTGTAATGAGGGATATGTACATGTAAGTATCTACAGAGGCCAGAAGATAATATTGGATCCTCTGAAGCTGGATTTACATGCTTATATGCTGGCTGACCTAGGTGCTGGCAATCAAACTTGGGCCCTCTGGAAGAGCAGGTCATGCTCTTAACCACTGAGCTATCACTCCAGCCAGTCAAATAGGGTTTTATACATTGCCTTCAGTC
This sequence comes from Peromyscus eremicus, assembly GCF_949786415.1. NCBI lineage: Eukaryota > Metazoa > Chordata > Mammalia > Rodentia > Cricetidae > Peromyscus > Peromyscus eremicus. The sequence goes on along the minus strand of NC_081421.1, from coordinate 20,622,498 downwards.
ATTATGTGTTGAGCACATAATGCACTTAATCCTTCTACTTCTATATCTAGGATTCTTCAGTATTTCATCATATAAAATATCTGGGGTGAAATGGTTTAGATTTCCTACATGTCCCATTGCTCCAGACTGTCTCATAAAGTTAGGCTAAGCCAGGGCAGTTGGATGAAGGAACTGAGCTGGCTTTGCATGTCTCCCTTCTTTGAACACACCATCCTTTACTTCTTCCCTGAGCCAATGCTATATTACTGAACATAGCGTTCCTCTAGCCTAATACCTGGAACTTCAACTTACTGGATTTTACCAGGCAAGTGTCAACTCTTCATCTTCTTCAACCAGGACCCTGTCTAACCCCTGTAGCAAGTCTTTCTCTTTCCCTCCTGCCAGCTCCCAAATCCTGACACAGAGACTTATTATTATTCATTATGAAATCTTGGCGTTAGCTTAGGTTCCTTCCTAACTAGTTCTTATTGTTAGCATTCTGGCCCACCCAACATCCTGACATCATCATCCTGTGGTGGGGGGCCCTTTGAGCCATGCCCTAAAGTACTGCCCCTAGTGAGGTAGCAGGTAGCTGTTACACCTGCCTATGACCTTGAGGTACATGCCCCTGGGCATGGACACTGGGGGACCCTTAAGATGTGGGATACATGTATGCTCTCCCCTCTTCGCTACCTCGTGGTTTTGGCTGCTGGTATGGACCAGAGCAGAGCTCACCAGAGAACCACGTTAGACCATGCCTCACCCTTCCAGGATTCCATGACCAGTTCCTTTATTCTGTCTTGTGAGTTAACCCCCAAATAAATTTGTTTGATCATTAAGCAGACTCCATGGATTGCTAGTGATATAATCCCAATATTATCCTACATTAAGTCCCCTTTAAGAGAAAACTCTTCCCCCTTCTCTCTGTTCCCACAAGGTGCACACTTCACTTCTTCTCTCTCTCTCTCTCCTCTCTCTCTCTTTCTCTCTCTCTCTCTTTCTCTCTCTCTCTCCTCCTTCCCTCCCTTCCTTTCTCCCTCCCCCTTTAATGATAAAAGTTTTCACACGAGTGCCACCTGCATGATATGTCTGTCCCATGGCTCCCACCTGCTGTGACCACCACCTGTCATGTCTGCATGGCATGTCACTTTCTCACCCACCGTGTAGATCCTTGGCCCCAACACACCAAGGTCTCTCTCCCACCATTTTTATACCATTGGTGCTATGTGACTCAGCAGAGGCCCTCTGGGCACTTTCTCCCTGCCCGCTGGCAGTCTGAGAAACACTAGGACCCATGGAACCTTCAACACTCACTTCATCCAACACCACCATAATTGGTAAGCCCCCATTCTGGCCATTTCCCATGAGTGAGGATTCATCTTGTCTCAACTGTGGTTTCTCACCTTTTGGCCCCTTTCATAAGCCTTAGTACTGGGTGGCCACATACCCCTTGGGCTTCACCCTGGCCCCCGCTCTCTTTTTGATGAATCATTGTGCAGCTTGCACCTTTAAATCAATCCTCAATTAATCTCTGGGACACCGGAGAGGAAAAGCCATTGGATCTCATTTCCCTGTGCTGTGCCTCAGTCATGGGAAATATGCCTTCTGCCAGCGATCCAATAGATCCAAAGATTGTTGGTCTGTACACTTCCATCCCTTCCCACCGTTGTCTGTCCTGTTTACTCTCCTTGGGCTTTAGCCCACTGGATGCCTGCCTCCTGTGGCTGGCAGAAATGGAAGACCTAGGCTTGACCGCTCTGCTTCCACCATGGCTACAGCTTAGCCTGCATTGCTTTTATTCAAAATGTCTCATTCTTCTGTTCTGTCTCTGTCTGTCCCCTCCCTCCTGTGGCTGCCACTGCTGCTGCCCACACCTTCTTGCTCCAGTACGTGAAGCTTAAAAGTTTCCTGGGAAGTTTTGTCCATTGTTCTGTTAAAAAAGTTTATTTCTTATGTGCAAATGGAAATGTGTGACTGATGTGGCCATGTGACTGGGTTTCTAACTGATTTCTGAATGCTTGAGATTATCTGTTTCATGTCTCTTGGGAAAAAAAAAAACACACGACCACTTGGACAGGCGCCATCTTGATTAAGGTCAAAGACGGACAGGTCAAATGGCCTTATTGTCATAGGACTCCACTGCCATCTTTACTAAGAGAAGTGGGAAGTCACTTCCTGTCCATGGCCCAAGCATAAGTAGGGGCAGCACGCACTTGTGTGGATGGGGGCCTGGAGACCTATTCTCTTCCTCCCTCCTGGGCTCTCAGGCACTAGCTGTGCCACAAGCTGGTGATAAGGCTGGAAAGGACTTTGGAAAAACATTTTCCTGCACGAAGCAAGCCAGTTTTCAGTTCCCTGTGGGCAGGACAGCAAACTCCTGTGGCTCCCACTGGCCCCAGAGAACCCAGCTTTCCTGGCTCTCCTGCTCCAGCCACCCCCTCCCATGCCAGTGGGTGGGGCTTCTCCCATGCTGGGGTAAGGTGGCAACATTTAAATGCTTGGGAGGTTATGAAAAAGGTTTTCTTGCTTTGTTGGAATGTTAGCTATTTCTAAAAAAAAGTTTTGTACCTTGAGATTTACAGCTGAGGGTTACAAATATATGACACAGAGTTCCAAAGAGAGTCCAGTTGTCACTGGTGTACCTTAACAGTTTTGCCAGGTGATAGCCACCAGAAGCACCAGCCACAATGAAATAGAACAGGCTAAGATCAAGACGGAAGGGTATGTACACGCTACTGAGGGTGGGACCAAAGAAGTGATCCAAGAGGACTATGAATAAATCCCAGATATTAAACTTTAGATTGTTTGTACTGTTGGAAGTTAGTTTTCCCTTATATGGATTATGATTATGGCCTGTTTTTTTTCCTCTTAAAATAAAAGAGGGTGTTTTATTTTTCATATTGCAGGAAGACACTTGAGAGATTTAAACCTTTTTCAAGAACAGTTTTTAAGATATTTAAATTTAAAGACTATGGCCAACTTGTCAGCTCATTTTATATAAAAAAAATCAAGGCTTACTTTTTCTAAGTTACTAGGTCTTTTGATAAGAAAAATGTTCTAAGATATAAAAGTCCATGCAAGCTTTGAGGGTCTCAAAAAATGATTTAAGATATAAATATTAGTTTAAAAAATATATAAATAGATAATTTAAAATGCTTCAGATTACTTTCTCCTTCTATGATATTGTTATATTAAGATTTCAAAAGTTCAGATTTTAATATTAATAGAATTCTGATACTGTTTGGGGCCACAAGCTCAAGATTTTGGATTTTCTTTCGTTGTCTTACAAATATAAACTTAAACATATGAGTCTATTCCTGCTATTTTATAGATACCCATTACCTGCTTTCTCTACAATTTGGATTTCAATCGTTAGGAATATTAATATATCTAAAACTTTTATGTCCTTTTATAAAATAAGAATTTATATAACCTTCAGAGCATCAAAAGAAGCCATAAAACTTGGATCCACTTCACAGAGGTCAGAAGGACTCCAGTAGTACAGCTTGAGTTTTCTCCACCTGTCTATTCCAGAGGATGGTATTTTTTTCTCTCCTGGTCTCCCTTTCCCAATTACTAAGATTATAGGCCTAAAAGTTCCAAATAAATTCATAAATTGTAACTTCTGTTCCTAATTTGAACTTTTCCCAACAGGTATCCACTTGGCAGGCAGACACATCCAAGCATCAGTTGCAAATTGCACCTGCTGACTTCAACCGGTGAGCCATGGACTTACTTAAAAGCTGAAATGGACCAACCCCAGCTGATATAAATGCTCTTTGTTTCCAGCTTGGTCAAATCAGTTGCTTCTGATAAATGCCTCATTGCCTAAATTCTCCCCTTACCTTTGACTAGCCTTTCAACATTGTTGGGCTCTGACTATCTATGCCCCATTTCAGCTTGAAATATCTGTAAAAGAGAGTACATCATCCCTGGCCCCAAAACAGGCTAAAAAGACTAAGTCAGAGACAAACTCCCTGTCAAGGGGACAAAATTTCTACCTATAATGGCTATTAACAAACTAGGAAACTGGGCTCAGAGTTGTCAATTGATAGATTCATTAACTAAAATGGTTCTACCATAAGATAAAACACTCAACCTTTATGCAGAACCAAAGAAGTATTATATGGGCTTAAGAAATTGTTATTTCCAATGATATCATGAAATTTTCAGGCAAATGGATGGATCTAGAAAATATCATCTTAAGTGAGGTAACCCAGACTCAGAAGGACAAACATAGTATGTACTCACTCATAAGTGGATACTAAAAGAGAGGGAAGGGGATGGCCAGACTGCAACCCACAACTCCAGAGAGGCTAGCTAACAGGAAAAGACCCTAGGAGGGACACATTGATGACCCTGTGAAGGAGAAGTAGATGAGGTCTACATGAGTGGACTGGGTGTGCGGGGGGGGGGGGGGGGGGGGGGGGGGGGGGGGCGGGCAGAGGGGCAAGGAATTGAAGATGAGAACATAGGGAAATGGGAGGGTCAAGCTGGAACAGGGACAGAGTAGGAGGGCATGGAGGAAGATACCATGATAGATGAGGACATCATGGGAATAAAATGAGGCAGGGTGGTGCTGGGGAGCCTCCCAGGAATCCACAGGGTTGACCCCACCTTGGTCTGCTGGTAGTGGTCCAGAGGGTGCCTAGGCTGGTCTACTCTGGTGGCCAGCCTAGCAAATAACCTCACTGTCATCATAGAGCCTTTGTCCAGTGATTGATGGAAGCAGATACAGAGATCCACAGCCAGACACCAGGCTGAGTTCCGGGAATCCAATTGATGAGAGAGAGGAGAGATACTGCAGGTGAGGGACATCGAGATCATGATGGGAGGATGTGCAGAGATGACCAGCCACACTAGTGGAAACCCATGAACTGTGGACTGGTGGCTGTGGAGCCCCCATGGGACTGGACTAGGCCCTCTGGACATGGAAGACAGTTGTTTGGCTTGAACTGTTTCGGGGGCACCCAGGCAGGGGGATTGGGATCTGTCCCTGGTCTATGGGCAGGCTTCTGGGAATCTGGTGCCTGTAGTGTGACACTTTGCACAGCCTTGGTGCAGTGGGAAGGGGCTTGGACCTGCCTAGGCTCAGTGTGCTGGGCTCTGCTGACTCCCCGTGGGAGACCTCGATTTGGGGGATGTGGGGATGTAGGGTAGCTTGGGAAAGAGGGTTGGGGGTGGAAGGAGGGAGGAGAGGGGTGTCTGTGGATAGCATGAGGAGTAAGTAGAAAATTTCTTAATAAAGAAAAATTAAAAAAAGAAATTATTTCTATATAATCTGACTGTACTCAAGGGTCCCGGCTGTACTACAGGACCCATGCAAGGCCTTAGGAGAGCTGTTTTTATGTTATGCACTTGAGGGATCATTAGAAACTCCTTGGCCCTGCTAAAAAAGTAGATCTATGACAGAGAAAAGCAGCAGCAACAAGGAAACCACCTTGGTGTATGCCTTAGCTAGCTCCTTAGTGATCTTGCTTCTTTTGAACCTTTTTACAGGGGTAGCCTAGGATCACCTGCATGTCAGATGTTTGAATTGAGATTCACAATGACAAAACTGTAGTTATGAAATAGCAACAAGTCTCAAATATTTTGGATTGGTATGATGATAGAAATGTAAAGCTATATTTGATTCAATTCTGGTTTATAATGTACTCTATATGATAATAAAAATTTAAAGTTATAAAGATATATTCAGATTAACAAAAGCTAACACAGAATTACACCTATGTCTTTGCCAAGTGCTCAAGACCAAGCTTCTAGAGAATTTAAATAAATGATGGAATTTGATAAGCAAGATATATATTATATAATGGAGTTTCTGGTCCCCCAAGAGCATCCTTTTCTCAGAGTTAGACCATACCCCCAACTCACAAGCCCTTTTTTTTAGTCTTATGAAAGCTGCTAAAATATTGAAGACTGTTAGGGAACATAAGTTATAGTCAGTCATTCATACCTAATAGACTGTCCTCAAATACTCAGAGATCTGCATAATATGGCATTTAAAATGTATAATTAAAAAGCTTTTTGTGATAAAGAGACATGCTGGCTCCTGGCAGCACCTTTATTTCCTCCAAAGAAGATGGATGGGCGGAGAAGAACCTCTACCCAGAACTTGCTCCAGAGTGTCTGCATCAGCCACTGAGCAAAAACTACCTTTCACCTCAACTACTGCCTTTTGCCTCAACTGCTACCAGGGCCTTCTTCAGACCATGGACAACAAAACTCTGGGTAACCCATTGCCCACTTTTGCCTAGGCAAAGTAGGCTGGCCCTCCCCACAAGTTCCTATCCTCCAACTATTGGATCTCCTGAAGCCTGGCAGCTGAAGACTGATGTTGTTGCCCTGAGACCTCTGACCTCAATGATCATGGAGGACCCTGGGGTAGTTGTCTAGGTAGCCATCAGGTGAGTCTCTGACACTTTTAATCCCTAACTCAGGTAAAATTTGTCCTTCTCAGATCTCTGATGTCATTTGACAACCAGGCTTTGTCAGTTCAACAGCAGCAACCAAGGCTTCAGCTACCTTCTCAGTTTTCTATGTAAAATTCACAGGGCTCATTCTCTTAGAGCTAATACTAAGTCTAGACACAGTTCACCTTGCTACCAGACTCAAAAAGGGATAACTCACTTTACAATGATGGCTCTCGGTGTCTCCTGGTGAATTAGGTAAAACGAAGGTGCTTTAATGTTTGTTTATATGAAGACAGGAAAGCTGTCTCACTTCTGCTCATTTACTTATCTGTCTCAGATCTCATGGTGTTTGATGACCAGGGTACTAATAAATTTTTTCCAATGAACAGTTCTCTCTCCCAACCGCAAGGCTACAAGCAGCTTGGTAGATCATTAGTAAGTTTCCTGTTTAAAGTACAGACATGTGTGTCTCATTCATAGATTTCATGGTACAGGATAAACTGGTTTCCAATGTAACTTCAGAGATTCAGAGTTTTAATATTGATAACTGCAGTTTTGATAAACAGATGGGCACTGACTACAGTCTTAGGACTCCTTAAATTTCTGTGGATTTTACTGGTCCCAGCTTTTAAAGACAGGTTATCATTAGAGAGGGTATGGAAGCCTCCCTCCTCCTCTTTCACCCACTCAAACACTTCCATTCAGTAAATTTCCTCTGGTTATAGATTTAAAGATGTGTTTCACTGGGCTGAAACCAAGCCCTAGAAAATGTTCATACCTTTTAACTCAAAGCCATAGCTTTTTTTATGACACCAAGATGTAAATCTCTTCCAGTTGTTTTACAAACACTTGCAGGTTCTTGCACAGATACACCCTTCCTGCCAGACTCATGCCAAGGCAACACTCTCAAAAAAGACCCTCTAGATACATCACCAGCCATTGTACCAATCGAGGATACCAACCAGGTGAATACTGGCAAGTTAACTTCACCCATATGCCCACTCATAAAAACTTTATTTCCTAATTTGTTGACACTTTTACGGGATGGATAGAAGTATTCCCATCTCCAGAAAACAAAGATGTAATGGCTCCGGTACTCCTAGAACATATCACCCATCAGTGCTGCTACCACCACTCCAGACTCAAGGGCATATCTAGTCTTTCGTTTGGCTCATCCACTCTTGCTTCTTCTTTACAATCAGGGCACTTATCCATTCCATTCTTTCTTGCAGCCACATCATTCTTCCCATGACTAGCCCCATTCATAGGGCCAGTGTTAGTAAACTATTTTTTCTCCTAGCAACCTGCCTTCTTAGCTCCCTCAAGGAACAAATGCCCAAGGTCTCCACAATGATAGCTAACTGAATGCTTCTTCACTCATACCTCCCACTGTGCGTGACCCCAACTCCCAACTCCCCCTCCTCACTTTGTCCCTAATCAGCAGGAAGCAGTCTCAAGAATTTGGCACCCTCATTTACCCACACACTTGCTATCCATAACTCATAATAATCAAAAATGGAGAAATGTTAGCATTCTGGCCCACCCAGCATCCTGACAACATCATTCTAAATAAAGTCCCCTTTAAGAGAAAACTCCTCCTCCCCTCTACTATTCCCATGAGGTGTGTACCTCTGCTCTCTCTTTCTCCTCTCTCTCTCTCCCTCTCTCCTTCCCTCCCTCCATCTCCCTCTCCTCTTCTTCCCTCCCTTCCTTTCTCCTTTCCCCCCTCTAATAATAAAATTTTTTACATGTGTGCCACCTGCATGATATGTATTTCCTATGGCTCCTACCTCCTGTGGCCACTGCCCATTGTGTCTGCATGGCATGTGTCTTTCTCACCCACTGTCGGGCTCCTCAGTTCCAACCCAGCAAGGTCTCTCTCCTGACATTTTTACACCACTTAACTAAAATTAACCCATTTTTTTAAATATACACACTTTTTATGTAGCTTGGTTACCTTTACTCTGTACTGCCCATTCTGCTTCCTCTTCATGTGGCTGTTGACCTCATCTTTCTTCCTCTCTGAGTCCTCTCTGTCCCCAGAAGTTCAGCCTAACTTCTTCCTGCCTTTCTAATGGCTATTCAGCTCTTTATTAAACCAATCATAGTGACACATCTTCTCACAGTGTAAAGGAATATTCCACAACTAACCCTAAAAAATATACCCCATCTCTTGACAATTACAACAGGTGAAAAGAGCAACAATGTTATGGCTTAATACATGCATTTTGTTCAACCAACTCTATCCCTAATGGGAGCATGTAGGAATTGGTGTTAATCAACTGTATATCAACTGGTGTGTCAATTGGTGTAAATCAACTGCTTGGAAAGACTGAGTGGTTTTCCCCATCTCAACAAGAGAATATCTCATAAAGACAGTTTCAAGTCAGTCAGCCTGCCCACCATATGAGCAGAGCTTCATTCTGTTCATGGCTCTATAACTAGGTTTTAGAACTGCACCTGACAAATGGTGGGTTCACAATAAAGATTTCCCAGGTGAACAGACTACTCTGCACTGTATTTCCTCCCTATTAATAGAGACCTGTAGTAGCACTTTCTTGTCAGGACCACCAGCTCACAAAAATGACACAGAGATTTATTATGAAAGCTCAGCCTTAGCTTAGGCTTGTCTCACTAGCTTTTATAACTTAAATTAACCATTTTTCTATTAATCTATGGTCTACCATGTGGATTTCACCTCTCTCCTATTCTGTGTGTCTGACTCATTTTGTGTTCTCATAGTGTCTCTGTCTATCTTCTTTCCAAAGTCCTCTCTGTGTGTGAAAGTCTCACCTATACTCCCTGCTTAGCTATTGGCCATTTAGCTTTTTATTATACCAATAAGAAGGTTCCTTGGCAAAGACAAATCTTCACAGTGTACACAAAGATTATTTCACAACACAGACTATTTCCTCTGAGCCCTGCACTCTCTGGAACACCTTGTTCACCTTTCCATAGCTTTCCAGGTAACTTTCAAACTACTTCAGCCCCTCCCTCCACTGTGAAGCACTCTATCTATATTAAGATCACACAGGTGACTCTCACCCCAACTTCAGCCCCTTCCTCCACTGTGAAGCTCTCTCTATCCACATTAACATCACACAGGTGACTCTCACCCCACTTCAGCACCTCCCTCTTCTGTGAAGCACTTTCTGTCCATATTAACATCATGTAACAGCAATTCAGTTGTGCTCTAACTTATAGTGGCTGCTGATTTGTGTTTGTCTTCCCTCTCAGTTCCTCTCAGTATTCCTTATTTTAGCCAAGCCAGGTGTGCATGTTAGTCTGCAGGTGGGAAGCATTTACGATGAAGATTAAGTAGCTAAGCTGCAGCATTTTGGCAAGCAAGCAGATTGAATACTTTCACCTTTTCCTGTGGGTGACAGTGGTGGAACAATAGAAGAAAAAGTAGGGGGTGGGGTGGGGAGAGAGGATGTAAAGCCAAGGAAGATTTCCTCTAGATGTTTATTCCTTTTCTACAGAAAGTTACTAGAGCCCACAGAACCACCCAAACTACAGGGCAGGAGATAATTCACTATAGTGAAGTGCAGCACAGTTGATTTCTAGCGAGGAAATCTGCACCATCGAGAACTGGTGCATAAATAATTTATGCCATCTGTCTGGTGGGTTTTGCTATGTCCTAGCCATTCAGGAGCCACACCTCTAAATTAATTTTAAATCCAGTGACTTGTGCTGTTTGAGGAAATAATGTCCCTTTCCTTCACCATGTGAATTTACTTATTTTTCAGTTTTAATTTCATTATGAAGCTGCGACTTTACTCACTTAACAGTGAGAAAGAAGTTAATGGCAGGAACACTCATCATGAAGACATTACCAGTGTGGTTAGGCCAGTTCTTCATAAACTGGAGAGACTATAAAGAAGCCCACAACTCAAGTTCATACCTATAGTTCCAGCACCTGGGGGGCAGAGGCAGGAGGATTGGGAAAATTCTGAGTCCAAACTATCCTGGCCTGCAATGTGGGTTTTCAGGTCAGCCAGAGCTACATAGAATACTGTTTCAAAAAAAGACTCATAATTCAAGTGTCTTTTCTTTCTTTGATCTTTCATGTTGCTTTCTCAGTTTGCTCATTTTGAGAAAAGTTCATGATCATCCTGCTTCAAATTCTAAAAGCCTGTGATTACAATGGGCCTGCACCTAAGAACAAGTCTGTCTGTCTAGACATCTTTGCCCATCCCTGACTTTAAAGAGCACAGAGACTTTTCCTGGATCTATTTCTTATCCCCTCCCCAACATACATTGTAACTGATTCTACACATGACCTCTGGGATAACTTTTACTAATATGCTCCCACACCATTAGCATCTTCTGAATATCTAGATGATTAAGCAGAAACTTTGGCATTTTCGAGTGTTCTCCTTCATCTTCTAAGGTATGATGCAAAAGGCAAATCATCAGTATTTACTAGTTAAACTAAAGCTCATTCAAATCTAAGTTTGGAGATGCATAAGTATTTTCAGAACTAGTAACAATAACAGTTAAGGGCCAATGAAATGGCTAAGCAAGTAAAGGCACTTGCCACCAAGCCTGACAACTTGAACTTGATTACTGAGATTCACATAATGGATGGAGAGAATTGACTTACACAAGTTGCCCCCTGACCTACATATGTGTGCTGTGCTGTGGCATGTGTGTACCTACATCCTGGCACACACACAATTTAAATAATATAATTAATAATTTTTAAAGAAAAACAAAACTATGACTTAAAACACGGTTTCTGAGCCTAGCATGGCAATGTATCCCTGGCATTCCAGCTCTTAGGAAACAGAAGCAGGAATGTCACTGCAAATTTAAAGTCAGATAGTAATACATAATCTTGAGATATACAGTAAAGCCCTGTATCAAAAACAAAAACAATCAAAGTTGGATTTTTCTTTAGGATGCCAGCTCACAAAAAAAAAAAAAAAAAAAAAAATGACATGGAAACTTATTATTAAGTATGAAAGCTTGGCCTATAGCTAAGGGTTGTTCCCAACTAGCACTTATAACTTAAATTAACCAATTTACATTAATCTATGTTGTATCAGTTGATGTTACCTCTCTTCCATTTTGTACCTCCTGTTTCCTCTGTGTCTCCTGGCATTTCTCTGACATAATCCAAATGCCTAGGTTCCTCCTCCTCTTCCTTTCTCTCCCCAGAAATCTCAACTATACTTCCTGCCTAGGTATTGGCCATTCAGCATTTTATTAAACCAATCACAGCAACACACCTTCACACAGTGTACAAATATCCCACAACAAACAACAAAAGAAAAAAATTAAAAATTAAAAATTAAAACCAAACACATAATTTTCTTTTTTTTTTGTGGGAATGTGTGTGGGGTTATGTATTTGTCTGCATGTATGGGAGTGAACATGTGTGTAAAGGTGTAAGTACACATGCACATGTTATGAATTCATAAAGTTGACATGGAGTATCTTTGATGATCTCTCAAGACAGTGTCTCTCAGGATAAAACTCAGAGCTTATCTATAGACAAACCTAGCTATCCAGCCTGTCTCAGGCGTCTCTCTGTCTCTCCCTCCCAACTGCTGAGATTACAGACAGGTGCCACACCTTCCTAGCTTTTGTCTGGATGCTAAGAATTGAAACTCTAGTCCTCACATTTGTGTGGCAAGCATCTAATCCACTGAGCCATCTCTAGCCCCTAAAGTTATGATTCCTTAAAGCTATGATCTAGAGGTGGCATTCACTAGACCTGCCTTCAAATTATGTGACAATTTTCATGGTTCATTTTTTTCTGAAAGGAGTGTAATTGACTCTTATCAGCTTCTCAATGGGATATACTAACAAAAACACAGAACTTAAAGCTCACAAAGCAGTAGAGATCTGATGTTTTCCTATATGTGAAGTTTCTTGATAACCATCTTCCTTGTTCAGGTTGTATGAAGCTTTCCATCCTCTCCTGTCTGGGAGAACAAAGTAAATCATTTAAGAATTCCATTTAATCTTTTCTCTTTATTCCTTTCTTCTTTATTTATTTTTTTAAAAATATTTACTTTGTTACTATTTGTATGTATATGTGTGCAGGTGCCTGTCGAGACCAGAGAAATCAGATCCTCTGGAAAAGGAGTCATAGGTATTGTGAGTCATGTGATGTAGCTGTCTGAAACCCAAATTCAAGTCCTCTGCGAGGACACTATGTGTTACTAACCACCAAATCAGCTGTTCAGGCCAGACCTTTATTTTTTAAGTAGTATTTATGGGCCTGGAAAGATGGCTCATCAGCTAAGAGCACTTGTTGCTCTTACAGAGACCCAGATTCAGTTGCCAGCACCCACATGGTGGTTCACAAGCAACCATAACTCTGGTTCCAGAGAATCTAACCCCCTCTTCTGACCTTTGCAATGCAAGTGAAACACTCATGCATACAAAATAAAATAAATAAATCTTTTTTTAAAGTAGTATTTACAAGTCTCATTGCTGCAGAGAGTCACAAGTTGTTAGTCACCGGGCAGGTTCAAAGTAAGGGAGTCTATCTGAGACAAGCATCTAGCAAAATCAGCTCCTGCTCACTACCACGCACATATCTCTATGGGAAGCATTTGAGTGCTGTCCTAGTTTTTTTTTTCTATTGCTCTAATAAAACACTGATCAAATCCAACTTTGATGGAGGAAAGCATTAATTTCATCTTACAGTTTATGTTCCATCATTGAAGGGAGTCAGGGAAGGAAATCAAGCAGAAGCAGAGGCAGGAACCATAGAGGAACACTGCTTACTGTCTTGCTCCCTATTAATTGTTTTCTTATACTCCTCAGGACATGGGTGGCACCAAGCACATCAGTCAGTATGAGCAAATGCCCCCACAGACATGCCACAAGCCAATCTAACAGAGGCGATTCTTCAATTGAAGTTCCCTCTTCTCAAGTATGGTGGTTTGAATAAGAATGACCCTCACAGTTAGTGAATATAACTGAATATAGTCGAATGCTTAGTCACCAGGGAGTATGACTTTGACAGAGTTATAAGGATTAGGTGGACAGTGGTGGCTAACATCTTTGATCCCTGCACTCAGGAGGCAGACACAGGTGGACCTCTGTGAGTTCGAGGCCAGTGTGGTCTACAGAGTGAGTTCCAGGAGAGCCAAAGCTATAACAGATATAAACCCTGTCTTAATAAAAAGGCAAAAAAAAGGATTAAGAAGTATGGCCTTGTTGAAGGAAGTGTATAACTGAGGATGGCCTTTGAGGACCAGGCTCAGGCTCACTCTCTCTCTCTCTCTCTCTCTCTCTCTCTCTCTCTCTCTCTCTCTCTCTTCTGTGGATACTATGGAGCAGGATGTACCTCACAATTGTTACTCTAGCACCTGCCTATATGCTGTCATGTTCCCTACCATTATAATAATGGACTAAACCCTGGAAACTATATGAAAGCACCTGTATTAATCACAGTTGTCTAGAGTAACAGAACTATAGAATGGATCTCTATATATCTATAGAAAGGAGATTTATTAGAATGATTTACAGGCTGTGGTCCAGTTAATCCAACAATGGCTGGATGGAATGGAAAAATCTAAGAATCCAGTAGTTTCTCAGTCAACAAGTCTTGGTGTCTCAGCTGGTCTTCAGTATACACTGGAGTACTGAAGAAGTAGGTTCTAATACCAATGAAGGACCAGGCTTGCTAGCAAGGTGAGAGCAGGCAGGCAAAGAGCAAAACCTTCCTTCTTCCTGCAGAAGGCATGACCTAGATTAAATCTGAATTAAAGTTGTGTCTTCTTAGCTCAAAGATGCAGATTAGAAATAGATCTTTCTACTTCAAAGTAAGCAAAAATCTCACACAGGTGTGACTTTCATTTGGGGGTTTTAATTAATTCCAGATGTAGTCCAGTTAACAACCAAGAATAGCAATCACAATGATGGTGGAAATAATTTGTTAATAGTGAAATATGGCCTTAATAGTATCCCAAATTGGCTAAATTAAGAAGATATAGAGCTTGGCAGTGGTGGCACACACCTTTAATCCCAGCACTCAGGAGGCAGAGCCACGCAGATCTCTGTGAGTTTAAGGCCAGCCTGGTCTACAGAGTGAGATCCAGGATAGGCACCAAAACTACACATAGAAACCCTGTCTTGAAAAACCAAAAAGAAGAAGAAGAAGAAGAAGAAGAAGAAGAAGAAGAAGAAGAAGAAGAAGAAGAAGAGGAGGAGGAGGAGGAGGAGGAGGAGGAGGAGGAGGAGGAGGAGGAGGAGGAGGAGAAAGAAGAAGAAGATATAGAATGGGTATATTCCTTTACATTATTTTCTGTTCTACTTTAGTTTAACTGACTTTCATTGAGCACAAATGAGTTAGTTTTCAGTATAATTAAACTCATTGGCATTTGTTTTGATATTTCTTCATCACTCTAATGATATAAATTCACAGTTCTAAAGCATGGTATGTGCCAAGCATTATGCAGAAGTCTTAGTTAGGCAGGGAAGTAGACACAGGGAGCCAAGAAACACTGAAGCTGCATTTGGGAGAAGGATGCTTATAGAATTCTCACCTGTAATTCCAGCCACTACTCCCCTGGCACAGCTGCAAGAGATCTTAGGACATCCTAAAGTAAGTAGGACAAAGGCTAGCTGGAAGGGGGACTAAAGGGTGTGGCTTCCCTTAAGTCATAATACACAATGGGTTAGGACTCTATAGTGATGCAGTTGTTTTAGAGTCACTAACATTCTTCTCAGTAACCCCTCACTCATGAACCTGCAAGTAAATTTAAAATAGTTGGTTCTCCAAATTGGACTGGGGTGGATTCCTTACTTTTTAGTCTACCTTTGGTGCCCTGTTCAGGGTAAATATCCATCTGCTCAAGATTCCTCAAGGAGAGTTAACATGATAGTTCCTTCTGGTAGTATGTAGTGGCTTTGTTTATCTGTTCTGAATAATATTGGCATGAAGTCCACATAAATAAAGTGCCTCTTGCTGGGATTTGGTTTCCATTTGCTTGGTATGTTGCCTTCTTTCCTTTCATTCTCAATTTGTGTATGCCTTTGCAAGCAAGGTATATTTCTTGGAAGATAATGTAATGTTGGGTATCATTTTTAATACAGTCATTTCTGTGTATTAGATAATTAAAAGTTACAATTAGGGCTATTATCAAAAGGGGGTTGCTGATCCTATCATTTTTTTGACATCTTTCTGTTTGGTTTTCTTTTTTTTTCTTGCGTATTTATATTAAAGGTTTGGTGGTTTACTTAGTTGAACATGATTGATTCTTTCCTCATGTATCTACTCTTCTCATGAGTTGTATTCTTTCCTATATTCATAACTGAGACACTTTCTCTTGTGTAGGACTATTTTCTGTATCTTCTGCAATGTGGGCTTGGTGGTCATGAATTGCTTTAATTTGTGATGGTCTTGAAATGTCTTTAATTGTCTTTCAATTCTAATTTCATTTGATCAGATATAACTTGCCAAAAGGGAATGTTCCCAAAATTAGGGTTGGGGCAGGATTTGTTTTGTCTTTTCAGGAGAATGAAGGCATCCAGCTAAGGAATCTAAAGACCACTGGACAAATGAGACATCTGAGGAAAAAGGACAAATCATTCAAGAAAAATATCCCAAGTAAAAGAGTAAATTGACCTATTGATATATCATATTTTCAACAGGATAAAATTTCATAAATCTTCCCAAATGTTTATTTCTGCTGTTCTCTACAGACAAATAATTCAAATGGTCTTTTTGCAGTCCCAGTTCAATTAAAAATTAAAGTTGGCTTTGGAGTGGAGCGTGGCTCTCTCCTTCTCTAAACCCAAGTATGCTTCTTAAAGTAAAATCCAAAAATTGCTGTCTCATGTAACAAGAGCCACCTGATATGGGACAGAAGAAAACCCAAAATTTAGAGACTATTTTATTGCCACTAATCCCATAATCCTTTGGTTTTATTTTGATTCTTTAAAGCTTTTCTTATGGTATAAATATGTAAAAATTAATAAGATTAATATATTTTAAATTTTTTGTCATGTTATTAATGGTCATATAGAATATTAACTAATTTTTGAAAAAGGCTTCATTTAGCTTCCTGTACATGATTTCAGGTTTGAGTCTTTATCAGGTAACTAGGAATTAAGTTTTTGTACTCTGGATGTACATAACCAATATTGATCCTTTAAACTCTTTGAGATCTGCTGCATATGATATTTAAAATATTTAAGTTTCCTGCAGTGAACCATGACTATGCCTAACAGTGACCCTTGGCTCCAAAAGGAGGATGGGGCCCCACAATGATGATTCCACCAGGACTATGATAACACCACTAAGCTGAAAAACACTACCTAAATATTGGCTTTAGACAACAAACTGTTCAGGACAGTTTTGACATAGTTAGCTGATGATCCAGCCTCACAGTCTACTCTAGCCAGGACTGGAGACAAGCCTTGTACTTTCCCATTATGCAGAGACCAGACAACAAATGATATAGCTATCTCTCCCAGGACTCGACAATTAACCCAAATTTTTCTTTTCAGGATCCCCTAAAGATGCCATCGCCCCCATACAGCAGGGAGTGATTTTAAGAACATGATGCCCACATTCCCAAGAGGTGGGTGGGTGGTTCTTGGTCTTTCAATAGGTTATAGATGTTTGTCATTGTTTAGGGTGGTTGGTTACAAGTTGTTATTGGTAATGGTCAGGAAAAAAGTTGAACAAAAGAGATGAGATTCAGAGTTCTTGTTTTAAAAAGAAAAGTGGGGGGGGATATAGATATGATAGAATAAAATGGTAGATTATTGAATCTACTTTTAAAAAGCAACTACTTTTTTTAAATATTTTATATTGATATGGATCTTGGTATATCGATACAAAGTTGAGATTATTTTTGTTAGAACATACTATAATACACTTCTAATCTTGTTCAAGGTATTGTACTTATACATCTCATTTAACAGTGTAATTCAAATTACTAGTCCCTGAAAGTTATTATTACAAATTATTTAGGATAATAAGGAAATGCAGGTTAATCTTTAGTCACCTATTATAATTAAATTTGTAATCATGTTAAGTATGTTTTCAAGGTCAAACATATATTTTAGGTAGTCAGGTGGTCTTCAAACACTTTAGAAATCTACAGAATATGACACTTAAGATGTTTTTAATAAGATAGGTCCTATTTTATGACAATGAGATATGTCTGCTCCTGGCAGCACCAATCTACTTTGGAGAAGATAATGGGCATCAAAGAAACTCCACTTGGAGTTTACTTTCTTTATGGCAAAAGTAAGCCACTGGGCAAGAAAGTTCTTTTGCCTCGACTGCTGGCAGTATGCTGCCCAAATTAGACAAGCAGGACACAAAAGAAAGTGACTGCCAAACTTTGCCAAGACAAAGTAAGACAACCCTTTAGAATATCCTGCTTCATAGAAAAGTCTGTCAGATATGATAAGTCAGATGGATGCCATAACATTACAGAGAAACCTTTGGTGACTGTCCAGTCAGCCAGCTGTTTCTGTCATTTCTAACATTTTTTGGAAGTCACTTGCTTGCACTTTCTGCTTATTCAGCTAATATTATTCTCTTATTGGGTCTCTGATGGAGTTGAAGACTCTATAGTTATCATTATAATTATAGTTATAATTTTCCTTGTTACCAGATTCAGAAATAAATTCACTGTACTATGCTTTATATTGTAATAAGCAAAAAACTATTTCATTTTACTAGAAACATATGATGGAGCATTTTCAGTCTCAATTTGTACAGGTATACCCAGAATCAGCCTCTTCAGAATGCAAAGCAGTCACATATTGAAATCCTGAATAGGTATCAATGGTGTGGTGTACATATTTTAATTTTCCAAATTCTACAAAATGAAACACATCTATCTGCCAGATTTTATTCTTTTGAGTACCCTTTGGGTTACTTCCTGCAGATAGTAGAGTTTTGTTGTATGAAGAATAAGTAGGACATTTCCTTAACTTGTTGCCAAGTGATGGAAAAATCCTTTTCAAACCCTTGCTATTAACATGGTGTTTTTTATGAAGCTCTGAGGCCTCCAGCACACTTCCTATCAATAGTTGATTAATCTTTTCTTTGCCTTTTGCTAGAGGGCCTGGCAGACCCATATGTGATTAGATGTGTTATATATTAGGGATGATTCCTATCCCTGATTATTTCTTGTTACTGAATAAATAACAAAGTTAATTCTGACTCATCAGGAATAAATTCAGCAGTTTTAATGCATAAAACAACTCTTTCTGCATACTGAGAGTCAGTAACTATATTAAGAAGTTCTGTAAAATCCATTAATACCATCAGAATAGCATGTAATTCTGACTTTTGGATAAAGTCATAAGGGCTTTGAGCCACTTTACTTAAATATTCTGATTTATAATCTGCCTTTCCTGATTTGTTTGTATCAGTATAAAATGTAGGGACTCCAGAAATTGGTGTTCCCATACAATGTGACGAAGGATCCAGTTAGTTCTCTTTATAAATTTAATTATTTTGCTTTTGGGATATTTGATGTTAATCTCTTCCAAAAATACTGCAAGCTCTTTGCCAATGTTCATCTTCTGCTCATAAAGAGGAAATTTCAGCATTAGTAATAAGTACTACAATTTCTACTAGGTCTATTTCTGCTAATTGATGACTTCCCAACTTTCTTTTTAGAATCAACTCAGTGACTTTTTCTACATAAGTTTTTAATTTTTTACTCTATTTATTTGGTAAAAAAAAAAAACACATTCTAAGATAATATCTTCCCTCTGCATTAATATCACTGTAGGAGAATGCATAGAGGGTAAAATAACCAGAATGCAATCAAGCTCTGGATCCAAACAATCCACATGTATATCCTGTAAATTCTTTTCCATCAAAGCCAATTCTCTTTCAGCTTCAGCTGATAAGGACAATTTAAGTTCTTGTCACCATTTAAGGTTCAAAACAAATTACTCAGTTCATAATTTTTTTACCCCAATAGTGGGCCATCAATTGGCAATGTCTCCCATAAATCTTTGAAAGTCATTAGGAGTCCGCAATTGATCTTCCTAATTTGTACCTTTTGGGGTCAGATTTTTTGTATCCTAAATAATTAATAGGATCTCCTCTTTGTATTTTCTCAGGAGCAATTTTTAATCCCCAACAAAGCAAAATTTTCTTTACTTAAACATTACTTTCTAAAGTATCTATATTTGAGTCAGCTAATAAGATGTCATCCATATAGTGGCAAACTATAGATTGAGGAAACTGTTACATACTACTTCCAACAGCTGCTATACAAAATACTGGCACAGGGTGGGGGCTATTTAACATTCCCTGTGGGAGAACATTCCATTGATACCTCTTAACAGGATGAGAATTATTATAAGTAGGCACTGTGAAGGCAAACTTTTCTCTGTCTTTTTCTTGTAAAGGTATAGTAAAGAAATAACCTTTTAAATCAATAACTCTAAGAGGCCATCCTTTAGTTAATAGAGAAGGCAAAGAAATTCCACACTATAGATAGCCCATTGGCTGAATCACCTTCTTAACAGGTCTTAGACCTGTTATTCTCCATTTTCCAGATTTCTTTTTAATAACAAATAAAGGAGAATTCCAAGGGCTGGTTGATTCTTCAACATGGTGAGCACTTACCTGTTCCTGTACCAGCTGTTCAAAGGCCTGCAGTTTCTCTAATGGTAAAGACCCATTGCTCAACTCATACAGATTTGTCTGCCAACCATTTTAAAAGTAGGGCTATTGGTGCCTTTGAAAGATCAGTAGCTGTTATGCCCTGTTTTTGTACAATCTAAATGGTTAGTGACTATTCTTTATAATACGTTCTAATATCTTTCCCAGAAACATATGTTAATTTATGGTTTGTTTCTGAGATTTTGGAAAAATGTTAATCTGGGTATTCCATTGCTGTAACAAATCATGTTCCCATAAGTTCGTTGCTATGTTGACCACATATGGCTTTAATTTTTCTCTCCAACCTTCTGGCCCTATACATTTGACCCATCCCACTCTCTGTTTTACCTGAGATAAAGTTCTAATTCCTAAAAGCTGAATATTTACCTCCTCAAGATGCCAATTTGGAAGCCAAGATTCTGGTGCTATTATTGTTACATCTTTACCTATGTCTACAAGACCTTCACTGGTGATGTCATTTATTCATATTTTTAATTTTGGTCTTTGTTCATATGTAAAAGTTTGCCAAAAATATTCACTTTATGATTTCTCCTGAATTTTTTGTTCTCTCTTCTATACTTGTTCTATCAACCAGTGCAGTATAGTTTCTCACAATAGGCATTAGGTTTTTTAATTGCTCAGGGGAGGAGTTTCCTCCATGATGACAGAAAATGACTGAACTGAATTTGACATAGGGGCCTGCAAGAGGCCCCTCAAGGTATTTCCCCATGGCAAAGGGTTGGTGAAGGTCTTTTCCCATTCTGTAGGCTTTTTATTTTATTGACTGTGTCCTTTGCTCTACAAAAGCTTCTCAGTTTCAGGAGGTCTCATTTATTAATTGTTGCTCTCAGTGTCTGTGCTACTGGTGTTATATTTAGGAAGTGATCTCCTGGGCCAATTTGTTCCAGACTACATCCTACTTTCTCTTCTATCAAGTTCAGTGTAACTGGATTTATGTTGAGGTCTTTGATCCACTTGGACTTGAGTTTTGTGCATGGTGACAGATGTGGATCTATTTGCAATCTTGTGCATGTTGACATACAGTTATGCCAGGACCATTTGTTGAAGATGTTTTCTTTTTTTCATGGTACAGCTTTGGCTTCTTTGTCAAAAATCATATGTTCATAGGTGTGTGGATTAATGACAGGGTCTTCAATTCGATTCCATTAGTCCACATGTCGGTTTGTATGCCATTACCAAGCTGTTTACTATAGCTCTATAGTAGAGCTTGACATCAAGGATCATGATGCCTCCAGAGGTTGCTTTATTATATTGGATTCTTTTAGCTATCCTAGGTTTTTTTTTCCATATAAAATTAAGTATTGTTCTTTCCAAGTCTGTGAAGAATTGTGTTGGGATTTGGATGGGGATTGCATTGAATCTGTAGATTGCTTTTGGTAAGATTGTCATTTTTACTATGTTAATTCTGCCTATCCATGAGCATGTGAGATATTTCCATTTTCTGATATCTTCTTCAGTTTCTTTCTTCAGAGACTTAAAGTTCTTATCATACAGGTCTTTCACTTGCTTAGTTAGAGTTACCCCAAGGTATTTTATATTATTTGTGGCTATTGTAAAGAGTGATGTGTAGATGTAACCAACCGTCTTATTAAATAAGAAACACAGAGCCGATTCACAGAAGAAAGCCAAGAGATCAGAGCTAAGAGCCTTACCCTTCCTGCTTCAGGGATCCTCTTCAGCCAAGAGAGCTCTCTGAATAGGAGCTACTTCCTGTGTGTTTGTCTTTATAGCCTTTTTGTTCTGCCTTCTCATTGGTTGTAAACCCAAACACATGACTGACCTCATCACTGCCTGTCTGTAGAGACTTCCAGGTCTTCTATGGTTGGTATTGAGATTAAAGCCGTGTATCTCCAATGCTGGCTGTATCCTTGAACACACAGAGATCTACCTAGCTCTGTCTACCAAGTGCTGGGATTAAAGGCATGCGCCACCACAGCCATGCTCTTGCTATGGCTCTAATAGCTCTGACCCCTGGGCAACTTTATTTATTAACATACAATTAAAATCACATTTCAGTACAAATAAAATACCACCATAGTGATGTTTCTCTGATTTCTTTCTCAGCCCATTTATCATTGGTATATAGGAGGGCTACTGATTTTTTTTTTTTTAGTTAATCTTGTATCCTGCCACCTTACTGAAGGAGTTTATCAGCTGTAGGAGTTCCCTGGTAGAATTTTTGGGGTCACTTATGTGTACTATCATATCAGCCTCAAATAGTGAAAGCTTGACTTCTTTCTTTCCAATTTGTATCCCCTTGATCTCCTTTTGTTGTCTTATTGCTCTAGCTAGAACTTCAAGTACTATGTGGAATAAGTACGGGGAGTGTGAACAGCCTTGTCTTGTTCCTGATTTTAGTGGAATCGTTTTGAGTTTCTCTCCATTTAATTTGATGTTGACTGTTGGTTTGCTGTAAATTGCCTTTATTATGTTTAGGTATGTTCCTTGTATTCCTGATCTCTCTAAAACCTTTATCATGAAGGGCTGTTGAATTTTGTCAAAGGCTTTTTCAGCATCCAATGAGATGATCATGTTTTTTTTTTCTTTCAGTTTGTTTATGGTATGTTACATTGACAGATTTTCATTTGTTGAACTATCTTTGCATCCCTGGGATGAAGCCTACTTGGTCATAACATGGTGGATAATTTTTTGATGTGTTCCTGGATTCAGTTAGCCAGTATTTTATTGAGTATTTTTGCATCAATGTTCATGAGGGAGATTGGTCTGTAGTTCTCTTTCTTTGTTGCATCTTTGTGTGGTTTGGGTATTAGGGTAACTGCAGCCTCATAAAAAGAATTTGGTAATGTTCCTTCTGATTCTATTGTATGGAACAGTTTGAAGAGTATTGTATTAGTTCTTCTTTGAAAATCTGGTAGAATTCTGCACTGAAATCATCTGGCCCCGGGCTTTTTTTGGTTGGGAGACTTTTAATGACCATTTCTATTTCCTTAGGGGTTTTTGGCCTATTTAAATAGTTTATCTGGTCTTGATTTAACTTTGGTATGGGGTATCTATCCAGAAAATCGTTCATTTCTTTCAGATTTTCCAATTTTGTGAAGTACAGGTTTTTGAAGTATGACCTGATGATTCTCTGAATTTCCTCATTGTCTGTTGTTATGTCTCCCTTTTCACTTCTGATTTTTGTTAATTTGGATGCTCTCTCTCCCTCTCTCTCTCTCTGCTTTTTGGTTAATTTGGATAAGGGCTTGTCTATCTTATTGATTTTCTCAAAGAATCAACTCTTTGTTTCATTGATTCTTTGTATTGTTCTCTTTGTTTCTATTTTATTGATTTCAGCCCTCAATTTGATTATTTCCTGGCATCTGTTTCTCCTGAGTGAGTTTGCTTCTTCTTATTCTAGAGCTTTCAGTTGTGCTAGCATGAGATTTCTCCAACTTCTTTATGTGGGTATTGAGAGCTATGAATTTTCCTCTTAGCACTGCTTTCATGGTGTCCCATAAGTTTGGGTATGTTGTACATTCATTTTCATTGAATTCTAGGAAATCTTTAATTCCTTTCTTATTTCTTCCATTGGTGATTCAATTGGGCATTATTCAGTTTCCATGAGATTGTAGGCTTTCTGTAATTTTTGTTGTTGTTGTTGAAATCTAACTTTAAGCCATGGTGATCAGATAAGATACAGGAGGTTATTTCAATTTTTTTTGTGTGTGTCTATTGATATTTGCTTTGTGACCAAGCTTGTGGTCAATTTTGGAAGGTTCTATAGGATACTGAAAAGAAGGCATATTCTTTTGTGTTAGGGTAGAATATTCTGTAGATATCTATTAAGTCTATTTGAGTCATAATGTCTGTTAGTTCCCTTATTTCTCTGTTAAGTTTCTGTCTGGCAGACCTATCCATTGGTGAGAGTGGGGTGTTAAAGTCTCCCACTACTAGTGTATGGGGTTTGGTGTCTGATTTAAGCTTTTGTAGCATGAATTGTTAGAAGGTCTTATTAATAAAAACAAACCTGTTGCCAGTTATTGGGGTAAATGCTGGAAGATCAGAGAAGCAGAACAAGCCACAGCCAACTCACCATGCCAGTCCCTCAGATGATCCTGTTTCCTCAGAATGGAAGCCTTTGAGTCCTCATCCAAATGGAACTCACCTGAACTTCTGCTCAAAAGCCTAAAAGCTTAACGAGGCTCTAGTTCCTGGTCTTCAAACCTTATATACCTTTCTGCTTCCTGCCATCACTTCCTGGGATTAAAGGCGTGTGTCACCATGCTTGGCTGTTTCCAGTGTGGCTTTGAACTCACAGAGATCCAGATGGATCTCTGCCTCCAGAATGCTAGGATTAAAGGTGTGAGTGCCACTATTTTCTGACCTCTATGTCTGTCTACTGGCTGTTCTGTTCTCTGACCACAGATAAGTTTATTAGGGTGCATGATATATTGGGGAACACATTATCATCACAAGCTTCAGTAATTTTTTTTTATGAATGTAGGTGCCCTTGCATTTGGGACAAAAATATTCAGAATTGGGACTTCATCTTCTCGGATTTTCCCTGTGATAAATATGTAATGTCCTTCCCAATCTCTTTCAACTGATTTTAGTTTGAAGTCTATTTTATTAGATATTAGGATAGCTACATCAGCTTGCTTCTTAAATCCATTTGATTGGAAAGTCTTTTCCCAGCCTTTTATTCTGAGGTAGTATCTGTCTTTGAAGTTGAGGTGTGTTTCTTGTATGCAGCAAATGGATGGATCTTGTTTTCGTGTCCATTCTGTTAGCCTGTGTCTTTTTATAGGTGAATTGGGACCATTGATATTAATGGACATTAATGACCAGTGATTGTTAATTCTTGGGTTTTTTTTGGGTTTTTTTTTTTTTTTTTTTGGTGGTAGTGTTGTATGTTTCCCTTCTTTGGTATTTGTTGGTGTGGGACTATTTATTGCCTGTGTTTTCATGGGTGTATCTACCTTCCTTGGGTTGGATTTTTCCTTCAAGTGCTTTCTGTAGGGCTGGATTTGTGGAGAGATATTGTTTAAATCTGATTTTATCATGGAATATTTTGTTTATTCTCTCTATGTTGATTGAGAGTTTTGCTGGGTATAATAATCTGGGTTGGCATCCATGGTCTCTTAGTTTCTGCATAACATCTGTCAAAGACCTTCTGGCTTTTAGAGTCTTCATTGAGAAGTTAGGTGTTATTCTTATGGGTCTGCCTTTATATGTTACTTGGTTTTTTTCCTTTGCAGCTCTTAATATTTTTTCTTTATTCTGTATGTTTAGTGGTTTGATTATTATGTGGTGAGGGGCTTTTTTTGTATCCAGGCTATTTGGTGTTCTGTAACCCTCCTGTATTTTTATAGACATTTTCTTCTTTAGGTTTGGAAAGTTTTTTTCTATGATTTTGTTGAATATATTTTTTGTGCCCTTGAGTTGGTATTCTTCTCCTTCTTCTATCAGTATTATTCTTACATTTGGTCTTTTCATGGTGTCTCAAATTTCCTGCACATTTTGGGTCATGACTTTGTTGGCTTTAGTGTTTTCTATGACTGAAGAATCTATTTCTTCTACTGTGTCTTTAACGCCAGAGATCTGCCCTTCTATCTCCTGCATTCTGTTGGTTATACTTGCACCTGTAGTTCCTGTTTGTTTACTCAGATTTTCTGCTGCCAGCATTCCCTCAGTTTGTGTCTTCTTTATTGTCTCAATTTCAGTTTTCAAATCTCAACTGTTTCCCTCACTTAATTGCTTTCTCTTGGCTTTCAAGGAATTACTGATTTTTTTCCACTTTTTGTTTGACTTTTCCTCGATTTCTTTAAGGGAATTTTTCATTTCCTCTTTTAAGATTTTGAATATCTTCTTTAAAGTCATTTTTATGGTCAATATCTTCTGTTTCTTCTGTGTTGGGATATCAGGTCTTGCTGATGTAGGTTCTGATGGAGCCATGTTGGTTTTTATGTTATTAACTGTATTTTTGCACTGGCATCTACCCATCTCTTTCTCCACTTGGTGCAAGTGGTGTCTGTGTCTGAGGGAGCCTCTCTTGGTCTGATCAATACTCTTGGTCCAGTGGGAGCTCTTGGTCTATTTGATGCTGATGGACTCTTTGTTTCTGGGAGCCGCTCTTATCCAATTGGCACTAGTGGGCTCTGTCTCAGGGAGTAGCTGCAGTCTATGGTAGTAGTCTCACCTGTCTGCAGGAGGTCTGCCTGCCAACTGGCCTGAAACTGGGACGCAATGGGTGGTGGTATAGGGGCATATGGTTGTGCCCCCCCCCGGGCCCAAAGCCTAGGGGCTAGAGTGTTCAGGTATGAGGATAAAGACTCACCTCTTGATCCAATTGGTTGCTGGAAGGCTCTGTCTCAAGGAACAGTTGTAGTCTCGGAGGGTCCCAGGCTTTTTCTTTTGGGCCACCAACCAGTTCCCAAATCATGACATAGATGTACTATTAGTTTTGAATACTTGGACTTAGCTTAGTTATTATTTTAATCTGTTTCTCTTTATATATGTTTAGCCTCAAGGTTTTTTACATTTCTTTCCTTCTACATATCTTACTTGCACCACTTTTTGTGTCTGGCTGGCTGGCAGCTGCCTGGCTTCTGGGCCCAGGCACATCCTGCTCTTTCTTCCTCATTCTCTTCTCTATTATCTTTCTCTCTTTCTTCCCTCTTCTTCTTCTCATTCTTCTCAATTCTAGATTTCTCCTCCTATTTATTCTCTCTGCCTGCCAGCCTCACCCATTCCTCTCTTGCCCTGCTACTGGCTGTTCAGCTTTTTAGAACCAATCAAGTGCCTTAGGCAAGCAAGATGAAACAGCAACAAATCTCTTCATAATTAATCAAATGCAGCATAAACAAATGTAGCACAGTCTTACATTGTGAAAAAAAATGCAAAACACCTTTACTTGGTTAAAGTAATATTCCACACCATAAACAAATGTAACATATCTTTGCATAGTTAATTATTCCACACCTGTGTGTGTGTGTGTGTGTGTGTGTGTGTGTGTGTGTGGGATATGGAGAGGACCAATTTAGTTTTACAGTTCACCTACCATTAATAACATAACAGCAAATAAATTAAATGTGGAATTAACCAAATAGAGTACTTGAGGCTGAGATGACAAACAAATGAGAAAGAAGTGGAAAGTGTAAATGCCCTTAAGTTGGTAGAAGTATTTGGTGAATCAAACAGAGGTCAGTACTTTGGGGTACAGAATTAGTCATATCAAAGGAATAGGAATTCTTAATGTGGCACTTTAGATTCCCACAGTTCCTTCTGACTAGGTCATACTTCAAGATCTCTTTAGCTGAAGAAGTAATTTGCATCTCTGCTAGTAAGTAAATTACCATTTCGAGGCAACCTGACTTTCAGTAGACAAACAAAAGTCACCTTCTTACAAAGTGCACAGTTCCCTGGAACATGTTTGTCTTTTTATTGATGTTCATTGTAACAACTCAATACTTCTAATGAGTTGTGAAACCCAGTTGCCCTGCACATTCAAAGCATGTAGCAAAACTAAGCAGCTCTCAACACAACACTGCCACTTGCAGAACAACCAATGCCCAGTTTTACAGATGAGTTGATGGGCAAAGTCTAGATAATAAACTTTTATCCTTGGAAATTAGGGGTGATGGAAAACTTGGTTTATACTCTTTGAACTGACAATTAGCATTTTAATTGAAAAGCATTCCCCTTTCTTACATACTACCACATCTAGAAATCACTTGAAGATGAAAATAATATTTTGACATCAAAACCCCAGAAAAGTGCAGGGTTTTTTTAAGCTTGTGTCTACTATAGAATTAGCTCTCACTATTGGTATACAAGGTCACCATAATGAATATTAATGGCAGTGAGTCTACTCTCAGAAAGGCACTGTTGATTTAATTAAAGGTAAAGCCACCACACAGAACAATTCAGGTTTTGTTACCTATTGGCTTCTCCATTAAGGCCACTTTACTAGCCAGTAGTAGGACAGAACCAGCTCATACTATGG
This sequence comes from Peromyscus eremicus, assembly GCF_949786415.1. Lineage (NCBI taxonomy): Eukaryota > Metazoa > Chordata > Mammalia > Rodentia > Cricetidae > Peromyscus > Peromyscus eremicus. The sequence goes on along the minus strand of NC_081421.1, from coordinate 20,594,525 downwards.
CTCCTTCAAACACCAGCTGAGTATGAGTACACCAGAACTCTGAACCTCAGTGTTTCATTTGCCATAGGATTAAATAGTATACTTCAGAGACAATGTGAAGCGTAGTCACTGCACACTGCTAGGATCCAATATTGACAGCCATTAGCTATTTTCAGAGGTTACCATCCTTCCTATCCCCAATGTCACCAGTGACCTATATATGCAGCTATGCAATATATGCCAACCCACACCTTACTTTGTCTTTAAAGCCTCAACATTCATCCAACTGTAAATGACCTCAAAACATTTTGGAGAATCAAAGACTTTTTTAGGAAGAAGATAAAAGGAAGCTACTCCAGCTGGGATCTCCCACTCCCCCAAGCTCTCTTTCCCTCAAACCTCACCCTTCACTACCCCCACTCATGTCCAGGCTGTTCATGTAGATCTCTTCCATTTCTCTGTCATTGGGCCATCCCCGTGTATTTCTTGGGATCCTGTTTTCCAGGTAGTCTCCCTGGTGATGTGAGTAGCAGTCCAGTCAGCCTTGTTCCACATCTAGTATCCTCCTATGAGTGAGTGCATACCATGTTTGTCTTTCTGAGTCTGGGTTACCTCACTCAGGATGATTTTTTCTAGATCCATCCATTTGCCTGCAAACCTCATGATGTCATTGTTTTTCTCTGCTGAGTAGTATTCCATTGTGTATATGTACCACATTTTGTTTATCCATTCTTCAGTTGAAGGGCATCTAGGTTGTTTCCAGGTTCTGGCTATTACAAACAATGCTGATATGAACATAGCTGAACAAATGCTCTTGTGGTGTGGTTGAGCATTCCTTGGGTATATGCCCAAGAGTGGCATAGCTGGATTTTGGAGGAGATGGATTCCCAATTTTCTAAGAAAGCACCCTATTGATTTCCAAAGTGGTTGTACGAGCTTGCATTCCCACCAGCAGTGGAGGAGAGTTCCCCTAGCTCCACATCTGCTCCAGCATAAGGTGTCTTCAGTGTTTTTGATCTTAGCCATTCTGACAGGTATAAGATGGTATCTCAGAGTTGTTTTGATTTGCATTTCCCTGATGATTAAGGATGTTGAGCAATTCCTTAAATGTCTTTCAGCCATTTGAGTTTCCTCTGCACAACAGAGAGGGAGAACAAGGAATAGGACACCATGGTAAATGAAGACCACATGAGAATAGGAAGAAGCAAAGTGCTAGAGAGGTCCACAGAAATCCACAAAGATACCTCCACAATAGACTACTGGCAATGGTCAAGAGACAGCCCGAACTGACCTACTCTGGTGATAGGATGGCCAAACACCCTAATTGTTGTGCTAGAAACCCCATCCAACTACTGAGGGATCTGGATGCAGAGATCCATGGCTAGGCCCTGGGTGGAGCTCTGGGAGTCCAATTAGTGAGAATTAGGAGGGTTTATATGAGCGAGAATTGTTGAGACCAAGGTTGGATAAAGCACAGGGACAAATAGCCAAACGAATGGAAACACATGAACTATGAACCAATGACTGAGGGGTCACCAACTGGATCAGGCCCTCTGAATGGGTGAGACAGTTGATTGGCTTGATCTGTTTGGGAGGCATCCAGGCAGTGGGACCGGGTCCTGTGCTCAGTGCATGAGTTGGCTGTTTGAAACCTGGGGCCTATGCAGGATTGCTTGGCTTGGCCTGGGAGGAGGGGACTGGACCTACCTGGACTGAGTCTACCAGGTTGATCTCAGTCCGTGGAGGAGTCTTTGCCCTGGAGGAGGTGGGAATGGGGAGTGGGCTGGGGGGAAGGTGAGGGGGGCAGGAGGGGGGAGAACAAGGGAATCCGTGGCTGATATGTAGAAGTGAATTGTATTGCAAAATAAAAATAAAAAAATTTTAAAAAAAAAAAGGAAACTACTCTAACAAGCAGCATATACAGGTCACTGTGTTGAAGGATGGAGACCAAATGGACAGATTCTTCTCTCTCTCTCTCTCTCTCTCTCTCTCTCTCTCTCTCTCTCTCTCACACACACACACACACACACACACACACACACACACACGTACCCCCACACACACACATACACACACACCTTGGGTAGAGATCCACTGATTCTTTTATTGCATTCCCTTTTGGTTTACAAACTAAAACTATGGTGATCACAGAATAGATAACTAATACTAGGCCCTCTATCCTCTTATTTGTTACTGTGGATGTACATGGTGTGCATGGCTGTCCAGTGCTTCAGATGTAGATGTGAAAGAAAGCTGAGACCTGAAGGACTAAACCTTTTCCAGGCCATTCAGATAAAAAGCTATCTCAGTACTCCAGAAATGCAGGCAGGACTATCAGGAATTCAAGGTCATCCTTTTCTTGCCACAGGGTAACTTCTATGCACATTGGGCTACATGAGACCTCGTCTCAAAGACAAGAACAACAAAAACTCCAAGTTTTTGGTTGAGATCAAGACTTTTATATATTGAATTCAGCTATTTATCAAGGATTTATCAAGACACAGAAAGGAATTGTAGGAACAAACATCCTTAAATGTGCTCTTGGGTGACCTTGCTTCTTGATTTCCTTGAAATTCTCTTTCTCCTCCTCTTTCCCTCTCCCATTTCTTCCCTCATCACTCTCCCATCTCTCTGTGTCTCTCTCTCTGTCTCTGTCTCTCTCTCTCTCTCTCTGTCTCTCTCTCTCTCTCTCTCTCTCTCTCTCTCTCTCTCTCTCTCTCTTTCTTTTTCTCTCTCCTTACTTTGGGCTATTGTTTATGGCTCTGAGCAAGTCTCTACAATAGGTGATTGCATGAGCTGCTATCGAGGACAGTATTTTGTAAAATATTGAGAAGTGTCTCAATAACAGTAAGGTTTTTGGGGGGAATTGTCTTGGTTTCTTAGTTTTGGTTTTGTCTCTACTATGCAGACAAGAGCTACTTTTCTAAGTTCTTCAGTTGATGTCTGTCATCAGCTGCTCTCAGCCAGAGATCCTAAAATGAACATAGTTTCTGAGGGGCTCATACACAAAAACACAAAAGCTTGCATGGCAAACGTGATTAGCTACCAATCAAGTATTCATACTCCCTTTCCATGGTGTATACTTGGTAATAGAAACAGTGACTTAGCCAAGTAACACTTTGCCCCTCCCTTATATACTTAGGTGGGGTCATGAAGATAAAGGCCTTTCTCACTCCAAAACCCCCACTTCCACTACCATATCAAGGGAGGGAGGAAAAGAAATAGAGCTGTGGACCTAATTGACAACCCAACCTGAGTTTCACAGGTTCTTCTCTGATTGGACCTTAACTTTCACCTATTTTTTATACACACAGCAGCCAAGAGCTGCAGATATTCTTAACTGTTGAGCCATCCTTCCTTCTCCAAATTGAGTTCAGGTAAGTTTAAGATTAATGGATCTTGAGCAATGAACAATTAGTGAACATCAGTCAAAACCAGGAACTATAGGAAGAGCAGCCAGTTCTTATGGGCTGAATATAGAAGTAAAGAAGAATACCAGCTGACTCGGGTTGTGAACTGCTCTTGGATTTAAACAGTTGATGGCACTGTTTAGGAAGGCCATGGAACCTTTAGGAGGTGGAGCCTCACTGGAGGAAGTGGATTATTGGGTATGGACATGAGAGTTTTGAACGTAATCCTACTTCCTCTGTGTTCTCTGCTTCTATGAGGAGGTCCAACATGACCAGCTAGCTTCCTGCTCTCAACATTATGTCTCCTCTGCCTGCTACCATGTCTTTTCCATGATGACAGATGGAACTGAAGCCAAAATAAACCCCTTCAGTTGTGTTTGCCAAGGTATTTCAGCATAGTAATGAGAAAGTAAATAAGATGCTGACCAAAAGAAAGCATTTGCCTAAGCATGTGTCATCACCACTCAGCTAGCCTGGCTGTTTATAAAACATAGTTATTTGTTGCTTGCACATGCACACACACACACACACACACACACACACACACACAGACACACACACTCACCTGATTTAGGCTGCAGTATGACCACTAAATGGGTCAAATTGCAGTTTCCTATAAAAGAATTAAAGGTTACAGACAGCCACAGAGCAGTGACTTCTGCTTATTTATTTTATTGGTACTTTACTAAACTGAACACTTAAAATAGATAAAATGGCAACTGCATAGTACCCACATTTTATAACAGTTTAACATAAAAAACAAAGCCAGTACAGAATAGTCAGAGCAGCACAATTCATACCAGTCTGAAACTAGAAACTAATCAGTTATCTTCAATCTTAAAATGGAGAATTACAGAACAATGAGAAACAAATGGTCTATGATATACAATAATCCAAATAAACATTATGAACATAATGTTAAGAGAAGGAAGTAGACAACAAAATTGACAGTATCTATCTTAAATGATTCCATTTACTTAAAGCAAAAATAAAAACCAACAATAGGTAAAACACAGTATGATGAAATGTAGGATGGTGGTTACTATCAGAGTGTGGCTGGTCAGCAAAAAGAAGACAGACTTGAGGAAAAGTCTTCTACATTATCACTTTATTTCAATTTAAAAAATTTGGGGAGGCTGAAGCAGGAGGATTACTACAAGTTCAAGGGCAGCCTGAGCTACAAATTGAAGCCTTGTCTCAAAAAATAAAGGTGTTTATGACATAAATCAATGTCAAAATAACATATTTCCAACCACAGTCTTTGGATATGTTACTATATAATTTTGAGAAAGCAAAAGCTCACAGATTCAAAGGTCAGAGAAATGAGAAGAAGCTTGCTTGCCTGTAGGCAGTTGAACTCTGAAATGACTGAGACAATGGAATATAGAACTCCTATGTGAGTGGGTAGAGTCAGGAAACCATACAATTTCTTGGTATTGAACAAACAGGCATGGTATATAAATTACTTACTTCCTCATCAAATTATCATTCAACTAGAAGAAGCCACAGAAATCTGTTTAACAACTAACATGTCATGGCAATTTCACACTCAGCAGTGCCTTGTGTTCATAATTTCAATGTTAGATCTGATTGAATATGATTAAATGCAGCTTCTGTTTTCCAAGGAGGATTGTGATGGATTTTGATGAAATCATTAGAGGCTAAAGCTGCACAGATCTTTCCAAATGCTAGTATTTAGCAGCCTTTGGCTCATTAATTAATTTAAAGATTGTGCAATTATCAGAGCTTTTGATTCAAGGACACCACCACTTTTATTATTGGATAATGCATATTTGCTTGTGAGCATAAAAATCATGTCATCCAAAGAGATTTAGCATAATTGAAAACCATATGGGTTAAAGATCTAGAAAGGAAAAATGGGAGATGGGGAGGGGAATTATTTTAATACATAAGGAGCTAAACCTCGTCAAACACTTGTTACCAAAGGGAATAATGAAAACAAAAGCAGATGTGGACAAGGAGTCAAAAGTCAGGAGGACATCTTTAAATGGTAAACTAGACAGAGAGAGGATGGAAGGGGAGCTGGTGACATTCAGAAAGAGCCAATTTAAGGAAAGTTCGAACTGACAGAAATTCTTCAGGGTCTGTCACTCTTTTTTTCTTAATTCATAAATATTTTTTTATTTTATAATTTAATTTAATCTTACATATCAGCCACGAATTCCCTTGTCCCCCCCCCCCCCGCCTTCCCCACAGCCCACCCCCATTCCCATCTCCTCCAGGGCAAAGACTCCCCTGATGATTGAGTTCAACCTGGTAGACTCAGTCCAGGCAGATCCAGTCCCCTCCTCCCAGGCTGAGCCAAGTGTCCCTGTATAAGCTCCAGGTTCCAAACAGCCAGCTCATGCACTGAGGACAGGTCCTGGTCCCAGTGCCTGGATGCCTCCCAAACAGCTTAAGCTAATCAACTGTCTCACTTATCCAGAGGGCCTGATCCAGTAGGGGGCTCCTTAGCTATTGGTTCATAGTTCATGTGTTTCCATTCGTTTGGCTATTTTTCCCTGTGCTTTTTCCAATCTTGGTCTCAACAATTCTCACTCACACAAACCCTCCTCTTTCTCACCAACTGGACTCCTGGAGCTCCACCTGGGGCCTGGCCACGGATCTCTGCATCCGGTTCCCTCAGTCATTGGATGTGGTTTCTAGCATGACAATTAGGGTGTTTGGCCATCCTATCAATAGAGTAGGTCAGTTCGGGCTGTATCTCGACCATTGCCAGCAGTCTGTTGTGGGGGTATCTTTGTGGATTTCTGTGGACCTCTCTAGCACTTTGCTTCTTCCTATTCTCATGTGGTTTTCATTTACCATGGTCTCTTATTTCTTGTTCTCCCTCTCTGTTCTTGATCTAGCTGGGATCTCCCACTCCCCTAAGCTCTCTTTCTCTTGACCCTTGCCCTTCATTACCCCACTCACATCCAGGTTGTTCATGTAGAGCTCATCCATTTCTCTGTCATTGGGGGATCCCTGTGTCTTTCTTGGGGTCCTGTTTTCTAGGTAGCCTCCCTGGAGTTGTGAGTAGCAGTCTAGTTATCTTTGTTTTACATCTAGTATCCCCCTATGAGTGAGTACATACCATATTTTTCTTTCTGAGTCTGGGTTACCTCACTCAGGATGATTTTTTTCTACATCCATCCATTTGCCTGAAAATCTCATGATATCGTTGTTTTTCTCTGCTGAGTAGTATTCCATTGTGTATACGTACCACATTTTATTTATCCATTCTTCAGTTGAAGGGCATCAGTTGTTTCCAGGTTCTGGCTATTAAAAACAATGCTGATATGAACATAGCTGAGCAAATGCTCTTGTGGTATGATTGAGCATTCCTTGGGTATATGCCCAAAAGGGTATAGCTGGGTCTTGAGGGATATTGATTCCCAATTTTCTAAGAAAGTGCCATATTAATTTCCAAAGTGGCTGTACAAGCTTGAATTCTCACCAGCAGTGGAGGAGAGTTTCCATAGTTCCACATCCTCTCCAGCATAAGGTGTCTTCAGTGTTTTTGATCTTAGCCATTCTGACAGGTGTAAGGTGGTATCTCAGAATCATTTTGATTTGCATTTCCCTGATGATTAGGGATGTTGAGCAATTCCTTACATGTTTTTCAGCCATTTGAGCTTCCTCTGTTGAGAATTCTCTGTTTAGTTCAATAGCTAATTTCTTAATTGGACTGCTGGGCATTTTGATGTCTAATTTCTTGAGTTCTTTATATATTCTGTGTAGATGTAACCAACTTTCTTATTTAATAAGAAACACAGAACCAATGCAAAGAAGAAAGCCAAGAGGTCAGAGCTAAGAGCTAAAACCTTACCCTTCCTCCTGCAGTGGTCCTACCTCTCCGAACTCACTACCCCTGTGTTAATGTCTTTATATAGTGTTCCTGTTCTGCCTTCTCATTGGTTGTAAACCCAACCACATGACTGCCTTGTCACGGTCTGTCTGTATAGGCCTCCAGGTTTTCCTTGCTTGGTATTGAGATTAAAGGCATGTGTGTCCAATAATGGCTGTATCCCTGAACACACAGAGACTTACCCAGCTCTGTATACCAAGTGCTGGGATTACAAGTATACGCCACCACTGCCCTGCTTTCCTATGGCTTGCTAATAGCTCTGACCCCCGGGCAACTTTATTTATTAACATACAAATAACATTTTAATACAAATAAAATATCACCATATTTCCCCTTTTCTATTTTAATAAAAAGGAAAAAAGAAAAAGCTTATAACTAACATAAGAAAAACTATATACAAAAGTACAATAACTATATACAATATATACAAGTAATAAATACCTAAACAATGTCTAGTTCATTTGTATTTGACAAATTCAGAGAAAATAATTCCATTATCTATTCTATTGTATCTAATTCACTTTCTATCCTAATTAATCGTCAACTATAACTAACTAATCTTCAACTCCCTCAGAGACCCAAGAAGGAAATAGTATTAGCTAACAAAAAAATAAAAACAGGAAGTATATGCAAGCAACTTCCAAAAACTTGTGAGTTGACAGAAACAGCCAGCTGCCTGGACAATCATCTGAGGTTTCTCCGCAGTGTTGGGGCATCATCTTCAGCCTATAGGCTTAGCGTATCTGACAGACTCATTTGTGAAGTAGAATGTACACAAGGTCAACAGTTCAACCTCACATTGGGTGAGAGCAGTCTATATACCAGAAATACCTGAATTCCACTAGTTTCATGCCATGATTCAGGATTTTAAATTCTGGAAATTGTTGATGTTTTTTGAATTCAGCTGTCCATTCTTCTTGGCTATGTGTGTATGTGGCTTCATTTCAGCATCCCGTTCTTCTCCACATCCCTCTATTAAATGCCATTCTTCTGTTGAGAGGTGTGAGCTTAATTACTCTTCAAGAATAACTGTTTCAGCTACCTCCCCATTACACATCAGAAGCCATCGGCCCACTGCCTGTTCAGCTGCCTTCGAAGAAAAGGGCACTGTACCTTTCCGGGATTACGAAGGCCACTTCAGGGATGGTGCCATATTGTCCTGGCCTCAGAAGATGCCTTTTGATAAAGCCATAACCACACTTGTTTTGACAAGAATCAGTAGTCCTTTGTTTCGTGTCTTGTCTGTCCTGTTCGTCAGCAGTTGGTTCGAGGATACTTTGTTGTCCAGTGGCTAACTTTTGCTACAATGAAAGTTAACTCCAATTACAGTTTTTTCAATGCCCATATTTTCTCTGAAGTAGATTGGTACTGTCAGGAGCCGAAATGTCTCATAGTCATAACAAAAAAGAAAATTTTTCTAAGTTATTAAAACATTTTAAATGCCATATTCTGTAGATCTCTGAAGGGTTTGAAGATAACCTGTCTATCTAAAATATATCTACTCAATCTTGAAAACATACCTAATATAACTACAAGTTCTATTATAATGTCTAACTACTAACTTTCATTTCTTTATATCCTAATAGTTGGTAATAACAACATTCAAGGATTAGAAAATTGCATTACATTGTTAAATGAATGGTACAATTAGAAATATACATATAGCATTTTCTAATAATATCAATTTCAATATATATAATTTATATACACTATAAAACAATCCAATCCAATGTAAAGTATTTACATTTTTTTCTTTCTTTCTTTCTCTCTTTTTTTTAATAAGAACCTTAAATCTAATCTCCTTTGCTTAGCCCTTTTCCTCACCCTTTACAACAACTTATAACCAACCCCCCAAATCAATGAAAATTATCCCAGACCCAAAACCCATTAAAAGACCTAAAAGACCAAAAAAAACCAACCACCCCACACCACCTCTTTAGGAATGTGGGCGTCGTATTCTTGAAATTGCTTCCTGCTGGGTATGGGCGAAGTTATCTTTATCCTGAAAGAAAAATTTTAGGTTAATTGTCAAATTCTAGGAAAGGTAACTATATCCTTCGTTATCCAGTCTGTGTATAATGCCAAAGTTCGGGGTTTATCTCAAATCCTTATTCAAGTAGTCTTTGAGACTGGATCATCTCAGCTAGCGCTCTCAAAATTGCTCTGAGCACTTTGTAGTTCAAAGCTGATCTGCAGATGATGTTTGTCAGATTAGTGATGTTATTATTGTCCATGTGGAATTGTTGTTGTTGTGGGGCCCCATCTTCTTCCTGGAGACTTCAGTTGATGTTAGGCCTGACCGTGATTTCCTGCAAAAAACTGATAAGAGACTTGAACACAAAGACCATATATGCGGCTTTTTAGAATTAGTTAGTACTCTATATGACCATTTATATCTTAACAAAGTTTAAAATGTATATATATATATATATATATATATATATATATATATTAATCTTGTAAATTTTGATATAAATTTCATACTTTAAGAAAAGTTTAAAGAATCAGAATAGAATCAAAGAGTTGAGATTAGTAATAGAATAGTCCCTTAATTAATTTGGCTTTTCTCCTGTCCCATAGCAGAAGATGGCTATTTTCCTCTGGCATGATACAGAGAGTCTGTATTTTCCTTTTAACAACATGCTTGAGTTTAAAGAAGGAGCGAGCCATTCTCCAACTCCAAAGTCAGCTTTAAATTTTAATTGAACTGGGACTATTAGAAGTTAAATAGTGTTAAATCTTTAAAGAAAAGCAGAAACAAACATTTAGGAAGACATAAAATTTTTTAGATAACATACCCATACGCCATTTCACTCTGTTTCTTAGGATAGACGATTTGTCCCTTTTCTTCAGTTGTCTCATTTGTCCAGTGTTCTTCAAATTCCTTAACCTTCATTCTCCTAAAAGACAAAAACAAAAACCTTTCCCCAAGGTTTTTTGGGGATGTTCCTTTTTGGCAAGTTACTATCTGATTAAATGAAAAGATATATGTTACTGGTGTAAGTTAGTTTAAATTGGATGTTCATGATAGTTGATGAACTATCACCTCCTCTAATTAAGAGGTCTCTCTTGTTCAAATCGAACCTTTATCAATTTTGATGGTACCCACAGCTTATCTTCTCCTGTAGAAATAAAAGCAAAACCTCATCCCCAATGTAATACATATCCTGGTTTCCATTCTGAGGTCAGCACATCCTTAAAGTATATAGGTTGATTTAATTCTGTAGTTTTTTCTATTATCCAATGTCTCTCTGCAGCTGTTGTTCCTTTCTCATTGGCATTGAGAAAATTCAAAGTTAATAGAGCATTATGTAGTCTATTTCTGGGGGTTTTTGTTACTCCTTTCTGTTTATTTAGCATATCCTTTAGAGTTCTGTTTGATCTTTCTATAACTGCTTGACCTGTAGGATTATGTGGTATACCTGTAATATGGTTTATATTATAATAAGCAAAAAACTGTTTCATTTTAACAGAGACATATGATGGAGCATTATCAGTTTTGATTTGTGCAGGTATACCCATAATGGCCATAACTTCTAGCAAATGAGTGATTACAGAATCAGCTTTTTCAGAACTCAAAGCAGTTGCCCATTGAAATCCTGAATAAGTATCAATAGTGTGGTGTACATATTTCAATTTTCCAAATTCTGCAAAGTGAAACACGTCCATCTGCCAGATTTCATTCCTCTGAGTACCCTTTGGGTTACATCCTGCTGGTAATGGTGTTTGATTGTAGAAGGAACAAGTAGGACATTTCTTTACTATTTCTTTGGCTTGTTACCAGGTTATGGAAAAATCCTTTTTTAAACCTTTACTATTTACATGATGTTTTTTATGAAATTCTGAGGCCTCCAACACATTTCCTATCAATAATTTATCAATCTCATCATTGCCTTGTGCTAGAGGGCCTGGCAGACCAGTATGGGATCAGATGTGAGTTATATATAAAGGATGACTCCTTTTTCTGATTGTATCTTGTAATTGAATAAATAATGTAGTTAATTCTGAAGTATCGTGGATAAATTCTGCAGTCTCAATATGTAATACTACTCTTTCAGCATACTGAGAGTCAGTTACTACATTGAGAGGTTCTGAAAAATCCATTAATACCAACAGAATAGCATACAATTCTGATTTTTGAACTGAATTATAAGGACTTTGAACCACTTTACTTAAATTTTCTGATTTGTAACCTGCCTTTCCTTGTTTGTTGGCATCTGTATAAAATGTACGAACTCCAGATATGGGTTTTTTCCTCACAATTCGAGGCAAGATCCAATCAGCTCTCTTTATAAGATCAATTCTATTGCTTTTGGGATATTTGCTGTTAATTTCTCCCAAAAAAATTACTACAAGCTTTTTGCCAAGCTTCATTTTCTATCCATAATTTTTCAATATCCTCCTTAGTTAAAGGTACAACAATTTCTGCTGGGTCTATTCCTGCTAACTGACGAAGTCTCAATTTTCCTTTCCAAATCAAGTCAGAGATTTTTTCTACATAAGTTTTTAATTTTTTATTTGGTTTATTTGGTAAAAATATCCATTCTAATATAATATCTTCCCTTTGCATTAATATTCCTGTTGGAGAATGCCTAGAAGGTAAAATAACCAAAATGCAATCCAGCTTTGGATCAATACGATCTACGTGCCCTTCATGTACTTTCTTTTCTACCAAGGCCAATTCTTTTTCAGCTTCAGGTGATAATTCTCTTGGACTGTTCAAGTCCTTATCACCTTCTAAGGTTTTAAACAAATTATTCAGTTCATCATTTTTTACCCCAACAATAGTTCTTAGATGAGAAATGTCTCCAAATAATCTTTGAAAGTCATTAAGAGTCTGTAGTCTATCTCTCCTAATTTGCACCTTTTGAGGTCTAATTTTTTGAAGTTCTATTTTATATCCTAAATAATTAATAGAATCTCCTCTTTGTATCTTTTCGGGGGCAATTTGTAAACCCCAGCAAGGCAAAATTTTCTTTACTTCTTCAAACATTCTTTCTAAAGTATCTGCATTTGAGTCAGCTAATAAAATATCATCCATATAATGATAAATTATAGATTTAGGAAATTTTTTACGTATCACTTCTAATGGCTGTTTTACAAAATATTGGCACAAAGTTGGGCTATTCAACATTCCCTGTGGGAGAACCCTCCATTGAAATCTTTTAACCGGTTGAGAATTATTATAAGTAGGCACTGTGAAAGCAAATCTTTCTCTGTCTTTTTCTTGTAACGGTATTGAAAAGAAACAGTCTTTTAAATCAATAACTATGAGAGGCCATTTTTTGGTAACAGAGTAGGCAAAGGAATTCCAGATTGTAAAGAGCCCATTGGCTGAATTACTTTGTTAATTGCTCTAAGGTCTGTTACCATTCTCCATTTACCAGATTTCTTTTTAACAACAAATACAGGAGAATTCCAAGGGCTGGTTGATTCTTCAATATGATGAGCATTTAACTGTTCTTCCACCAGCTCTTGTAAAGCCTGGAGTTTCTCTGTTGTTAAAGGCCATTGCTGAACCCATACAGGCTTATCTGTTGACCATTTTAAAGGTAGAGCTGTTGGTGTTTTTGGAAAATTATCAGTTGTGCCCTGTTCTTGTATGACATGGATGGCTGGTGAGCACTCATTAGAATAATATCTTTTAATATTTCTCTCAGAAACATGTACTAATTTATGATTTGTTTCTGAGATTGGAGGGATATTAATCTGAGTATTCCATTGTTGTAACAAATCTCGACCCCACAGGTTCATAGCTATGTTAGCCATATATGGTTTTAATTTTCCTTTCTGTCCTTCTGGACCTATACATTCAAGCCATCTTGCACTTTGTTTCACTCGAGATAATGTCCCAATTCCTAACAGTTGAACGTTTACCTCCTGAAGAGGCCAAGTTTGATGCCAAAATTCTGGTGCAATTATGGTAATGTCAGCACCTGTGTCTACCAGACCAGACAACAAAACACCATTTATTTTTATTGTTAGTTTTGGTCTTTGTTCATTAATAGAAGTTTGCCAAAAAATTTTCTTTATGTTTTTTCCTGAATTCCCTATTTTCTCTGTTTCATCATCTCGACTAACATGATTTATTCCTATAGACATTTGGTTATTTAGTTGCTTTGAGTAGGGGTTTCCTCTACAACTGCAGGAAAGGTTTGAACTGGATTTACTGTGGGGGCCTGCCTGAGGCCCCTCTGGGAGTTTCCCGAGGCTCGAGGCAGAGGATTACCCTGTCTGTCCCTTGTTGATCTACATTCGTTGGTCCAGTGTTTTCCCTTACCACACCTTCTGCATACTCCAGAAGGAAGGGGCATTCTGTTGCCAGTGTTCCTTGAAGAAACATTATTTCTAGGAATGACCTGTTTACAATCCCTTTTCAAATGTCCTTGCTTTCCACATCCAAAACATCCAACATTGCTCAAACCTTTTGAAATTGCTTTTCCTACCCACATATCATCATGGTAATAAGCCTCAACATTAACTGTATCTCTAATCCAATCTTCCAAAGGTGCAGATCTTGCCTTTAACGGCCTGATTATCCTTTTGCATGCTGCATTTGCATTCTCAAAGGCCAAAGATTCAATTATTATCTGACTAGCCTCTGAATTCGGGACCATTTTCTGTACTGCTGAAGTCAATCTTTGTAAGAAATCTGTGAAAGATTCTTTTGGGCCCTGTATAACCTTTGTAAATGACTCAGTTTTTTTTCCTGGTTCTTCAACTTTGTCCCATGCATTCAAAGCTGCCGTTCAACATAGAACTAGGGTTTGGACATCATATAAACTTTGTGTTTCTACTGAAGCATATTGGCCTTCTCCAATAAGCTGATCCTGACAGACTTGTATTCCGCTATCCCTCCATTGTTTTTCTATATTTTTAGCCTCATTATTGAACCACATTTTCCACTGGAGATGTTGTCCAGGTTCAAGAACAGCCTGTGCCAATTCCCGCCAGTCCTTTGGTATAATCCTATTACTAGTTGACCAGTTGTTTAACATTTGCTTTACATATGGGGAGTGCATGCCATAAGATGCTATTGCCTCCTTAAATCTTCGTAAGTCTAACATTTTAATTGGAGCCCAAGTATTTTGTTCATTCTCTTCATCAGGTAGCTGCTGTACCGCTACCGGATAAATTAAGGGTGATTGTGTGAAAACTGGCTTTCTTTCTGTAACCTTATGATCCAATTTTGAAACAACTTCACTGTTTATTTCTTCTGTCTGAGTTTGAACTTCTCTATAATTCATTTTTACTAGTTTAATAGGTTTTTCTAAGACTGTTATCCTGGTACTTAAATTGACTATCTTTTTAAATAGTAAAATGAGGATAAGAAAAGTAATAAACTGAATAATTCGATCAATATTAACCTTTTCATATAGTTGTTCCATTGTCAGAGTGCCTAAAATTTCAAACAAAGTCCAATTTTCTTCCAATGCACACATAAAGCCCATTTTTTTTAATGTAGAAAAAAAAATTCTCTTTTAAATAGATATGTTAATTGACTTACCAAGTCTGGGTAGAACAGTAGAATCCCAGGGAATTTCAAAACAGCTTCCTGGTGTTCGAGGTGTGAATCCAGAGAGAGAGAGAGAGAGAGAGAGAGAGAGAGAGAGAGAGAGAGAGAAAGAGTAGCGGCTTGAGCCGAGTCAAGCCTTGGCTTTACGGGTATGGGCCCTATTCGGCAGGGCAGGCCTGAGTTGTTTGTAGCAGTTGCAAGTAGCTCCAGCTGCTGGTCAGTCAGGCCTGGGCCCGAGCTAGGCAGCCGGGCCGCCCAGGCCGGAAACCGGACCTGCTGCCAAGCCAAGCCAAGCGGTTTTTAATGGATTCTTGTCACGTTGGGCACCAAATGTAGATGTAACCAACCTTCTTATTTAATAAGAAACACAGAACCAATGCAAAGAAGAAAGCCAAGAGGTCAGAGCTAAGAGCTAAAACCTTACCCTTCCTCCTGCAGTGGTCCTACCTCTCCGAACTCACTACCCCTGTGTTAATGTCTTTATATAGTGTTCCTGTTCTGCCTTCTCATTGGTTGTAAACCCAACCACATGACTGCCTTGTCACGGTCTGTCTGTATAGGCCTCCAGGTTTTCCTTGCTTGGTATTGAGATTAAAGGCATGTGTGTCCAATAATGGCTGTATCCCTGAACACACAGAGACTTACCCAGCTCTGTATACCAAGTGCTGGGATTACAAGTATACGCCACCACTGCCCTGCTTTCCTATGGCTTGCTAATAGCTCTGACCCCCGGGCAACTTTATTTATTAACATACAAATAACATTTTAATACAAATAAAATATCACCATAATTCTGGATATCAGTCCTCTGTCAGATGTGGGGTAGGTGAAGACCTTTTCCTATTCTGTAGGCTGTCCTTTACCTTGTTGACTATATCCTTTGCTCTACAAAAGCTTCTCAGGTTCAAGAGGTCCCATTGATTGATTGTTTCTCTCAGTATCTGTGCTACTGGTGTTATATTTAGGAAGTGATCTCCTATGCCAATGCATTCAAGACTACTTCCTACTTTCTCTTCTATCAGGTTCAGAGTAGCTTCATTTATGTTGAGGTCTTTGATCCACTTGGACTTAAGTTTTGTGCACAGTGACAGATATGAATCTATTTGCAGCCTTCTACACATTGATATCCAGTTGTGCCAGCACCATTTATTACAGATGCTTTCTTTTTTCCATTGTACAGTTTTGGTTTCTTTGTCAAAAATTATATGTTC
This sequence comes from Peromyscus eremicus, assembly GCF_949786415.1. Classification (NCBI taxonomy): domain Eukaryota; kingdom Metazoa; phylum Chordata; class Mammalia; order Rodentia; family Cricetidae; genus Peromyscus; species Peromyscus eremicus. The sequence continues at coordinate 20,578,541 of NC_081421.1, read as the reverse complement.
ATAGGTGTGCAGATTAATGTCAGGGTCTTCAATTTAATTCCATTGGTCCACATGTCGGTTTTTATGCCAGTACCAAGCTGTTTTTATTACTGTATCTCTATAGTAGAGCTTGAGGTCAGGGATTGTGATGCCTCCAGAACTTGTTTTATTGTACAGGATCCTTTTGGCTATCCTGGGTTTTTTGTTTTTCCATATGAAGTAGAGTATTATTCCTTCTAGGTCTGTGAAGAATTGTGTTGGGATTTGGATGGGGATTGCATTGAATCTGTAGATTGCTTTTGGTAAGATTGCTATTTTTACTATGTTAATCTTGCCTATCCATGAGCATGGGAGATCTTTCCATTTTCTGACATCTTCTTCAATTTCTTTTTTCAGGGACTTAAAGTTCTTGTCATATAGGTCCTTCACTTGCTTGGTTAGTGTTACCCCAAGGTATTTTATATCATTTGTGGCTATTGTAAAGGGTGATGTATCTCTGATTTCCTTCTCAGCCTGTTTGTCAATTGTATATAGGAGGGCTACTGATTTTTTTTAAGTTGATCTTGTATCCTGCTATGTTGCTGAAGGTGTTTATAAGCTGTATCAGTTCCTTGGTGGATTTTTTGGGGTCACTCAAGTATACTATCATGTCATCTGCAAATAGGGAAAGCTTGACTTCTTCCTTTCCAATTTGTATCCCCTTAATCTCCTTATGTTGTCTTATTGCTCTGGCTAGAACTTCAAGTACAATATTGAATAAGTATGGGGAGAGCGAACAATCTTGCCTCGTTCCTGATTTTAGTGGAATCGCTTTGAGTTTCTCTTCATTTAATTTGATGTTGGCTGTTGGCTTACTGTAAATTGCCTTTATTATGTTTAAGTATGTTCCCTGTATTCATGATTGCTCCAAGACCTTTATCATGAAGGGGTGTTGAATTTTGTCACATGCCTTTTCAGTATCTAGTGAGATGATCATGTGGTTTTTTTCTTTTAGTTTGTTTATATGGTGTATTACATTGACAGACTTTCATATGTTGAACCACCCTTGCATCTCTGGGATGAAGCCTACTTGATCATGGTGGATAATTGTTTTGATGTGTTCTTGGAGTCTGTTTGCCAGTATTTTATTGAGTAGTTTTGCATCAATGTTCATGAGGGAGATCGGTCTGTAGTTCTCTTTCTTTGTTGTATCCTTGTTTGGTTTAGGAATCGGGTAATTGTAGCCTTATAGAAGGAGTTTGGTAATGTTCTTTCTGTTTCTATTGTGTGGAACAATTTAAAGAGTATTGGTATTAACTCTTCTTTGAAGATCTGGTAGAATTCTGCACTGAAACCATCTGGTCCTGGGCTTTTTTTGGTTGGAAGACTTTTAATGACTGATTCTATTTCCTTAGGGGTTGTTGGACTATTTAGACAGTTTATCTGGTCTAGATTTAACTTAGGTATGTGGTACCTATCCAGAAAATTATCCATTTCTTTTAGATTTTCCAGTTTTGTGGAGTAGAGGTTTTTGAAGTATGACCTGATGATTCTCTGGATTTCCTCATTGTCTGTTGTTATGTCCCCCTTTTCATTTCTGATTTTGTTAATTTGGGTGCTCTCTCTCTGTCTTTTGGTTAGTTTGGATAAGGGCTTGTCTATCTTGTTGATTTTCTCAAAGAACCAACTCTTTGTTTCATTAATTTTTTGTATTCTCTTTGTTTCTATTTTATTGATTTCAGCTCTCAATTTGATAATTTCCTGCATCTATTCTTCCTGTGAGACTTTGCTTTTTCTTGTTCTAGAGCTTTCAGTTGTGCTGTTAAGTCACTAGTGTGAGATTTCTCCAACTTCTTTATGTGGGCATTTAGTGTTATGAATTTTCCTCTTAGCACTGCTTTCATAGTGTCCCATAAGTTTGGGTATGTGGTGTCTTCATTTTCATTCATCTCTAGGAAGTATTTAATTTCTTTCTTTATTTCTTCTTTAACCCATCGGTGATTCAGGTGGGTATTATTCAGTTTCCCTGAGATTGTAGGTTTTCTGTAGTTTTTGTTATTGTTGAAATCTAACTTTAAACCATGGTGGTCTGATAGAACACAGGAGGTTATTCCAATTGTTTTGTATCTGTTGAGATTTGCTTTGTGGCCAAGTATGTGGTTGATTTTAGAAAAGGTTCCATTGGGGTGCTGAGAAGAAGGTATATTCTTTTTTGTTAGGATGAAATGTTCTGTAGATATCGATTAAGTCCATTTGAGTCATAACATCAGTTAAGTCCTTTATTTCTCTGTTAAGTTTCGATTTGGCAGATCTGTCCAGTGGTGAAAATGGGGTGTTGAAGTCTCCTACTATTAATGTATGGGGTTTTATATGTAGTTTAAGCCTTTGTAATGTTTCTTTTACATGTGGGTGCCATTGTGTTTGGGACATAAATGTTCAGAATTGAAACCTTATCTTGGCGGATCTTTCCTGTGATGAGTATGTAATGCCCTTCTTTATCTCTTTTGATTGATTTTAGTTTGAAGTCTATTTTGCTGGATATTAGGATGGCTACACCCACTTGCTTCTTAAGACTATTTGATTGGAAAGTCTTTTCCCAGCCTTTTATTCTTAGGTAGTGTCTATCTTTGAATTTGAGGTGTGTTTCTTATATGCATCAGAAAGATGGGTCCTGCTTTCATATCCATTCTGTAAGCCTATGTCTTTTTATAGGTGAATTAAGTCCATTGATATTAAGGGATATTAATGACCAGTGATTGTTCATTCCTGTTATTTTTTGGTGGTAGTGTGTGTGTACTTCTCTTCTTTGGGGTTTACTGCTGTGGCATTATCTATTGCCTGTGTTTTCGGGGGTGTATCTGACTTCCTCAGGTTGGAATTTTCCTTCTAGTGCTTTCTGTAGGGCTGGGTTTGTGGAAAGTATTGTTTAAATCTGGCTTTGTCTTGGAATGTCTTGTTCACTCCGTCTATGATGATTTAAAGTTTTGCTGGGTATATTAGTCTAGGCTGGCATCCGTGGTCTCTTAGTGTCTGCATTACATCTGTCCAGGTCCTTCTGGCTTTCAGAGTCTCCACTGAGAAATCGGGTGTTATTCTGATGGGTTTGCCTTTATAAGTCACTTGGCCTTTTTCCTTTACTGCTCTTAATATTCTTTCTTTATTCTGTATGTTTAGTTGTTTAATTATTATGTGGCGAGGGGACTTTTTTGGGGGGTCTAGTCTGTTAGTGTTCTATAGCCTTCTTGTATCTTCATAGGCATTTCCTTCTTTAAGTTGGGAAAGTTTTCTTCTATGATCTTGTTGAATATATTTTCTGTGCCTTTGAGATGGTATTCTTCTCCTTCCTATATCTCTATTATTCTTATGTTTGGTCTTTTCATGGTGTCCCAAATTTCTTGGACATTTTGGGTCATGACTTTGTTGGCTTTAGTGTTTTCTTTGACTGATGAATCTATTTCTTCTACCATATCTTCAACACCAGAGATCCTCTCTTCCATCTCTTGCATTCTGTTGGTTATACTTGCATCTGAGGTTCCCGATCACTTACTCAGATTTTCTATTTCCAGCATTCCCTCTGTTTGTGTCTTCTTCATTTTTTCTATTTCCCTTTTCAGGTCTTGGACTGTTTCCTTCATCTGTTTCATTGCTTTTTCATGATTTTCTTTCAGGGATTTATTGTTTTCTTCTGCTTTATTTGTCCTTTCCTCTAGTTTTTTTATAGCGTTCTTCCCATTTTATGTTTGCCTTTTCCTCAATTTCATTTTTGATTTCTTTTATATAAGGCTCTAGCCTCTTCATGATGTTATTCATAAGGTTGCTTTCTTCTGCTTCTTCCATTTTGTGATGTTCAGGTCTTGCTGTTGGAGGAGGGCTAGGTTCTGGTGATGCTGTATTGCTCTTTATTTTGCTGTATGTACTTTTGCCTTGACATCTGCCCGATCACCAGAACCTGTGGCCAAGTTGGGCAGGTCTTTCCCAGAATGGCTGCTGCCCAGGGATGGGACCTAGGGGCAGTCCTCTCTGGGAATGAGTCCAGGCACTCACCTCTTGTCCAGATGGGAGGTCCGGGGCCCTGTCACTCTTTTGAAACCTGCTCCTTGGTGTCTTCTTTCAAAGACCTTATGACAAGAACTGCAAACACAGACACTGAGATGTTAACACTGTCAACTTTACAGGAGCCAGAATTGCCTCTGTGACAAATCTATTGAAGATACTATGAGAGTGTTTGTGGAGAGGTTTAACTGAGAAGGGCAAATACACCCTAAATGTATGTGTGTTGCACAGTCCATTGGCTGGTATCTTGAACTGGGTAAAAATTGAGAAAGTGAGCTGAGCACCAGCAATCACGTCTCTCTGCTTCCTGGCTGCAATGCAATGTGAGCAGCTGCCTCATTCTCCTGCTACCATGCTTTCATCACTCTCCACAGTGAACCAAAAGAAGCACTTCTGTCTTAGCTAGGGTTTCTATTCCTGTGAAAAGATACCATGACCATAGCAACACTTATAAAGAAAAACATTTACTTGGGGCTGACTTATAGTTTACAGGTTTAGTCCAATATCATCATGGCAGGACATGGTGGCATACAGGCAGACATGGTGCTGCAGAAGGAGCTACAGCTTAATCCCACAGGCAAAGTGAACTGAGTTACTGTGTTGTAGGAATTTTGATCACATTGTGACACTCTGAGACAGTTCAATAAATTTTACCTTGAGTCAGGGGGTGGAGCTAGCGACTAGCTGACCTGAATTGGCTATAGAGAAGCCAGCAATTTGGAAAGAGAAAATGCAAAGGGGAAAAAGGGCAGAGACTTGAGTTTGGTGCTTCCTTTTGGGTTTGGGGAAGAGTTAAGAGACAAATCTCTTGCTGGGTCTCTGGCCAAAAAGCAAGGTCAGCTGGGTGCTTCTTGGCTTCTCTGATCTAGCAGGTTTTCATCCTCATATCTGACTTCCAAGTCTTTGTTGGTAAATAGAAAATTAGAGACTGAGTTTAAACTTTCATATTGCAGTGGCAGAAGAGCTGGGGCAGAGGGACTGGAAGGCCCTCTAGGCTGTGGCCTGAGTGGCCAGCAGGGCATTGATTGTGGGGGTCATGGTGCCACTGATGATAATTAAAATATCAGTAGATTTATGTGCAACTCCTAAGCCAACAGAAAAACATCAACACTGGGTATAGTTTGAGCATATATGAGACCTCAAAGCTCACCTCCACAGTGATACACTTCCTCTAACAGGCCACACACTACTCCAACAAGGCCACACTTCCTAATAGTGCCACCACCACATTCCACTCCCTGGCCTCCAAAGGCTTGTAGCCATATCATAGTACAGAAATGCATTCAGACCAACTTCAAAAGTCCCCAGTCTACAACATCTTTGAGCATAACTAAAAGACTAAAGTTCAAAGTCTCTTCTGAGATTCATGAAATCTCTTAACTGTAATCCCTTGTAAAACCAAAATAAAAAAGCAGATTACATAGTTCTGACATAAAATGGCACAGGCTATACATCAACATTCCAAAATGTAAGGAAGGGAGCATAGTGAGGAAATAATGGACCAAAGCCAGACCAAAAACCAACTGGCCAAACTACAAACTCTACATCTCCATGTGTGATGTCAAAATGCTCTTCAGATCTCCAGTTCCATTCATCTTTGTTGACTGCAACACACTTCTCTCTCTTGGGCTGGTTCTGCTCCCTGTTACCAGCTTTTCTCAGCAGGTATCCCACAGCTCTGGCATCTCCAACATCTTGGGGGCTCCAATGCAATGCAAGGTTCACTTTCACAGCTTCACACGATGGCCTCTTTTTTTTGTTTTTTTGTTTTTGTTTTTCAAGACAGGGTTTCTCTGTGTAGCTTTGCGCCTTTCCTGGAACTCACTTGGTAGCCCAGGCTGGCCTCGAACTCACAGAGATTCGCCTGGCTCTGCCTCCTGAGTGCTGGGATTAAAGGTGTGCGCCACCACCACCCGGCACAATGGCCTTTTAAGCCTCCATTCAGAGACAGCTCCAACAATTTCCTGGCCTCAGGAGCTTTCCTTAATCACATAGTTAGATCCTATAACCCCTTTCTTCTATCCTTGACTGTAAAGCCAGAACCATGTGGCTAAAGCTACCAAGCTAGGGTTGGAACATGCCCCCATCATTCAATTACTTCTTCACCAGTTTTCTGTTTCTATGGTTTCCTTCACTGCCTAAAGATATCTGTCCTAGAACTTTCTCTGCAGACCAGGCTAGCCTCAAACTCATAGATCCCTCAGCCTGTGCCTTCTGAGTACTGAGTTTAAGGCCTGCACCACTGTGGAGGCCCACAGAGGTTTCCTAGTGAGACCTGAGCTTGCTTTACCCAGCAGAACTGCATTAGAGGATGGCTTGACCACGTGCATGCTTATCAGATGATTGGAAGGGTCTGCACTTGGCTGTGCTAGAGAGAGGTCTGTTGCTCCTCCCCTTGGCATTCTTATAAAAAGCCCCTTTGAGGAGACAAAGGTGGCTGGTGGATTTTGATCCAGGCCCTCCCAAGGATATCCTGTGTTTATGTCTGTTTCTCTCCCCTCTATCTTCATATCTAAATATTTCTCACTCCTCATGCCTCATGAGTACCCTGGGAAAAAAGTGGGAGTGGACCTCCCACAGAGAAATGGATAGGCCTCCCACAGATGGCACCCAAAAAGGGACAGGAACTTGGTGAAAGGGGGATTGGGAGCCCTGTAGGAAGCAGTAGGGCATGTCTGGTTTTGTAGTAAAATTAAGGTGGAGGTATTCTATTCTCAGGAGTGAAAGCAAAGTGGCTGAAAGAAATGCCAAAGTGAGGCTGCAGTGAAGATCTCTATCTAGGATTCTTCTTTTTTTCTCTCTCTTAATTTCTATCTATAAAAACTAGGGAAAAAGATAAGGTACGAATATAGTGTAGGAAAAAACTTAGGTTAAGGTAGAATATAGGAATATAGTGTAGAAAAACTTAGGGTAAGATAGAAAAGCAACAAGACAGAGGAGCTGTACTCTTGGGACTATGAATGCAGACTCCTGGGGAAGAATCAGAGTCATTAAAAAATACTATGAAAGAAAACAGGCAGAAAAAGATTCCTGTGGGAGCTTTTGGCCTGTGGACAGCTTAGATTTAAGCCCTGAGCAGCAGGGAAGAATTTTCCCTGAGGAAAACAAGGACAAGACAAAATCCTCTGCTCTGTACCACTGGATAAAATGCTTGCTGATAACATTGTACCATCAGAGTCAGTTTCCTCATGACAAAAGCCAAGTTTAGAGAACAGAAGTCTTGGGGAAAAACCTAGTATTCTGTATTTCAAAAATGAAAAGCTTTTCAGGTCTTTCATTCTCAGATCTTTTCTTTCTGTAAGGGAAAAATTAGATTCACCTGGAAAGAAAATCTGTCAGAATGCGGAAGTACCTGTAATTGCCCTAGAAAAAAACACCTCCTGGAACATTGCAAACTCTCTCTGCTAGTCCTGTCTCCACTTCAAGCCAATATTAAAAAAGCAGCTAGGGACAGAGCATTCACAGAGGCACAGAGGGGGCACAGCTGTTGTGTAGTGCTTGGTTGATCCCAGTTACAGAAGAGTGTGGTGCAGCAGCATCAGGGACTCTGCATCTTGAGCTGGGGGAAAAGCAGGGGAAAGGGAGATCTATCAGGAAAAAACTCTTTTTGTAAAAGCTTTTATTTCAAGTACTTTTTTTTTTCACTGACCTGGTAAGGTGGGAGCCAAGTGCTGATCTGCAAGCACACAAGGGCAGACTTGGCCCACTCCAGAGACAATGTCAAGTGAAGGAAGTACATCTGTCAATGTCAGCTCAGGGAGAACAGAAACCTCCCATGGCAAAAAAGCTTGCTTTTGATTTCAGTACAAACAGACCATGTAAATGGAATGGAGAGTGTACAGTCACCATCAGTTGCAGCTGAGTTTTCTCCCAGAACTGAAAGGCAGCTTGGGAAATGTAGTTCATAACAGCATGGCAGTGTAAGCAGGCCCAAAGGGAAGCTCAGATAGAGCAGCAAAATGCCGAAAGGAAATACTGCCAGTACTGCACTGCCCAAAAACTCTTATTTTTTCAGCTAAAAATGCTGCTTTTTCCCAAATGCTGTTAGAAAGCTTAACGTACCTCCCAGGAATGAGAAGCAGGTGAACAAAACCTACCTGTCAGGAGGCAATTAAAATGCTAATGCTATTTGTCAACAAGCCACTTTGAAACCTTTTAGAAAGCAAGGGAAAATGGTCCAAACACCAGATAATTGCTCTAGGTGTGGAAAAAACTTACAGGCAAATAGAAAATTTGGGTTGTGCTTGAAATATAAGATAGAAACACAGGCATCATTAAAAGAACTCATGGCAATCTTAAGATGCAGCTTCAAAAAAGTAAGAAGGGGAAAATCGTACCTTCAGAAGCTTGCTGGCTGGCTGAGTTTGGTGAGGAGTGTGGAACAGAGGAATGTCAGCTCCAATGATGCTCCTCCAGAGGCCTAATAGCTACACAGGAAGTTTTTTCTAAGAGCTTTACAGCAACTCAATATGGTAATTACTCATGATTCGTGAACTCTCTAACTTGTTAGAAGATAATGTAAACAGTTCAGTTAAGAGAGCTCTTCTAGATGTTCGCTGAAGTTTGTAAAGTAGTCCTATAGAGTTTCCTTTTGAATATAAGTTTGTAAAAAGTGCAAATATGTATAATGATATTCATGCTAGTTGTAAATATATATGTATAGTAAAGTTCATACTAGAATTGTTTTAATTACTCCATCAATATCTGTGTAGTCCAGACAAATTAGATAACATTAAATTTTAAAGGAGCACAATTTATATACAACATCAATCACACTAGAAGCATCCTGAAGCTTTTGTCCTTTTACCTTAAGATATATTTTAATCTTTTTATGATATCCCAAAATATAATTGTATGGTCTCAATGGCCCCTGAAAGTCATAATTAGGGGAAACCTTTCTGTGTTCTTCATAAAAGTTTCCACTCCTCCTCTGTTTCTGTTTATAAAAGGGTAGACCTCCCACAAAGGGATAGGCCTCCCACAATCAAGTTAGTTTGTATAGAAATTCTACTGCTGTGTTAGGAACATATGTATATACAAGCTACTTAAACAGCTAAAAATATCTTTATAATTAGCATGGGTTTTTGTTTACTGGAGTGGATACTTTGGAGTATTTTAAAATGAGTGCATTCTCCTGGGAATGAAAATAGTCTCTTGAAAATTTTATTGACACTAATAATTAGCCTCCTAGGTTGTTTGTGTATTGACAATGAAAAAGTTAATTGCTCTAATTTTTAAATAATGAAGTTCAATTCTGATTTTATTGCACTCAATTTTTTAATGAATATAACCATGTAGAAAGTCTTGCCTTTGTGTGGAACATCTGTTAGGAGGGAGTTTTGATTTCGAAAAGGGCTTGGTGCAGTTAAGACTGCTGTAGTCACCTTAGAGATGTTCCAAAAAGGATATTCCATCTTTATTATCCTCTACTCCTTTACTGGGAGGTGTGGGAGTCTAGGGATGCTGTGGATGTTCCAACAATTTGCAAGCTCTTAATAGGGACCTGAGTCAGAGCTGAGTTATGCTCTGTATCCCCTTGTACTCCCAGTTGCCAGAGGCTGGTAGCCAAAGATAGGCAACTTTCTTCTTGATAGCATCCTGAATGTATGTGTGTAAAATTAATCAAGAAGAACAACCTAAGACAAGCACAGTCTATCTGAGGGGCATGGTGGGGGGCTTTTATTATATCAATAGGAGGGAGTTGTGGAGGCCCACAGAGGTTTCCTAGTGATATCTGAGCTTGCTTTACCCAGAAGGGCTGCATTAGAGGATGGCTTAAACACATGTGTGGTTACCAGGTGATTGAAAGGGTCTGCATTTGGCTGTGCTAGGGGGACATATTTTTTCACTTCCTGGTGCTCCTTTTCTCCTTGAATTGTACATTTTCTTTGCTCAGGTTGCTCCTTTAGATTATAAATCTTCATTAGAGTTAACACTAATAACCCCACAACAGTCTATAGTAGGCAGTTTTGAGATTTCCTCTACTAACAGGATTAATTCAAATCTCTTCACTTTAGTCTCAGGCAAACTTTTTAGACAAGGGCAAAAAACAGCCACATTCTTCAACAAAATTTTACAAGATCAGTCTCTAGGCTACATTCTAACATTCCTCTGCTCTGAAGTCTCTTGGTCCATTCACCCAAAGTTCAAATCACACTCAGCACCACTGTCTTCCATGTTCCTACTAGGATGGCCCATTAAGCAGCACTTAGTATTCAACTGTTATCTGAGCTCATTAAAGACAGAATAAGACAAGCTGTGATGTCGGACATGGAATAAATGTACTTTCAATGTTTATCTTCAACCTAGAGAGGATTCCAGTGAAAGGTGTTTGTCATTTTGGATTTTGTTTTGCTCCTGTTTGTGTTCCTTAGGAATACCATCTATTTCCTTTGAGGCAGGATCTTGCATTGGCTTGGATCTCACCAGTTAGACAGGACTAGTTGGCCAAAAAGCCCCAGGAATCTTCCTGACTCTTCCTCTACAGCATTAGTTCATGCCACCAAGCCCAGTATTTTAACTGAAGTTTATTGGTGAAATTATTACACTTGATCTTAGCCAAAAGGCCAAGAAGTGATTATTGGTGAAATTATTAAGGCCACTCCACGTAGTTAAAAGGGAGATTTATTTAGTGGCGTAACTTACAAATGAAGGTATAGGTGTTCTCTGGAGAACTCTCCTCGGTCTACCTCTAGTGTCCAGGGTCCAGGAAACAAGAGAGCACGGCACATCCAGATCTCGGGTCTTCAGGGCCCTCTCTTGGCCCTGCCTTGTAGGTGTAATAGTTACTAAAGCCTCAATGGGGGTTGGAACTTCCAGACCAAAGCTGGAATGGCTACCCACTACATCTCCCCCTTTTTGTCTATATAAGAAGGTTCTAACTTAGTACAAGACTATATACAAAGGAATGCTTATCAAATATTGTCCAGGAGTAATGAGGGATAATGACCTAGATAAGATGGAACTACAATCAATGCTAACAATATCAAGCAAGAAACACATACTAAAATCCAAATAAGTCTAGAACGTAAGTAAATAGTATGTTACAAAGATCATTGCAAAAGATGTCCTATCCTAAAGAACCTGAATCTAATACTTAATATGTTCTATCTAAGATAATATATATATACTAAGTTGTAACTATAACTGCTAGTCTTCAATCCCATCAAAGACATGAGAAGGAAAATAATGGTACCTGAGAAATGGTAGATGGATGCAAGCAACTTTTGGGAATCTTGCAAGAGTAGACCCAGACAGCTGGCAGCCTGGACAGTCACCTAATGTTTCTCAGCATTGTTGGTGCATTCAAATTGGCTACAGGCCTAGAGTACCTGAAAGACCATTTTCAGAAGCAGGAATTCTGAAAGACCATCTTACCCTGTCTTGGAAGAGTACAATGGTCGCTTTCCTTGTGTCCCGCTTGTCCAAAAAGGACAGCATTCATACTGTCAGCAGTTGAAGCAAGGGCAGTTCTTTACCCAGTAGGCCATTTTGTGCCAAGAAGACAAACTTCCAAATGGAAATGTCTTAGAAACCCAACATTCTCTTGTGATCAAATTGGTGCTTCCAGGAGCAATTGTGTCTCACGTCAACAGAATTCTAAGTTATTTAAATGCCATATTCTCTAGGTCCATGAAGTGTTTGAAGATTACCTGTCCATCTGACCTATGTATCTGTAAATCTGGATAACCTAACTAACATAACTATAGAGATGACAAGCATAGGTGACTAAAAACCTATAAGTCTTATCTACCAAAATAACCTAAGGATTAAGGCTTCGTGTAAAAAAGGTAACCAGTCTATAAGCAAATGTATGGTAAAGAACGATAACTTCAAAATTGTGACAATACACAAGATATTTATAACAGAGGTAGGAATATATAGTGCAATATACAATATGACAATAATATTGTATATTATATTATCAATATACTGAATATCCTAAACAGAAGTAGAACATACATAAAGTATGACAGATAATAAATTTACATTTGCATCAATATACAAATATTTCAAATAAGAGTAGAAATATATGTACATTATAACAAATATAGTTCTGTATTTGTATCAATATACAAATTATCTTAAACAGGAATATAAAAATAGTTTACATTTGTATCAACATATAAGAATCCATGACAGTACAAATTACAGTGCAAATTATCTAAGGCTGCTATTTTACTAAATTTGTTTACTAGTATATATAATAATCTACCATAATATCTTATACCTATCCATTCCATTTCTTCTTTTCCCTTTTTTCTTAGGAGAATACTGAGTCTAATATTTTCTTCCACCCCCAACCCTATAACCATCATCCATAACCCTGAAAAATATAAAACCTTAGGGAGAAGGGGCGTTGTTTTCTTAGAATTGCTTCCTGCTGTTTAGGGGGTGATGGTATCTCTGTTGGGTACTGTGAGAAAGCTCAGATAGTTAAATCTCAGTTAGACTAACTGTAGGTTCTGCAGCAAGTCTTAGAGTAATGGGTAAGATTGTCTGAAATTCTGGCAAGAAGTATAGTATGATAATGATTACCATGGCATCATTCTGGATTGGTTAGAGTTGTTGTTTTTGGGGCCCCATCTTCCTTCTGGAGACTTCAGAGGTTACTATTGAAAAAACTTATTTGTTATCAAAATGCAAAGATTGGATTTAAAAAGAACATAACATGTAAGAAAGGATTGTGAGAAATCAAGAGTAAGCATGGACAGAATTAGAATCTTGAAGACAATGGTGTCTTTTTATTGGTTTCCTTCTGTCCCACACCAGAGGGCTCTTCTGATATGGGACTGAAGAATCTCTCAAACTTTTCTTTTAGCAATATGCTTGGGTTTAGAGAAGGAGTGAGCCAATTCCATCTCCAAAGCCAGCTTGGCTTATAATTGAGTTGGAACCACAACTTTACTAGATTGATATAGAGATAGATGTTAGAGAGTGAGATTTTACCGTGTGTAGATTGGTACCAATAGATTCTTTCTTTCTGCTGTAAACATCCGGATATCCAAGGCCTTATGATTTCTGGAAGATAGGTATTTCCATTATCCTGGAAAGACAAAAACAGAACCCTACCCCAACCTTTGATTGTTAAATTTTTCTTACAACTTGTAGAGATGTCACATTGGCGGATGAGCTTTTACTTCTCCTCATCAAGGGGTTTTTCCTGTTCAAATAAAATTTTTATTAATTTTGTTTGTATCCATAGCTTTTCTTCTCCTGCAGAAACAAAAGCAAAACCTCTTCCCCAATGTAGAACATATCCAGGTTTCCATTCTGAGGTCAGCACATCCTTGAAATAAACCAGTTGGTTTAGCTCAGAAGTTTTGTCTGTCGTCCAATGTCTCTCCAAAGCTGTTGTTCCTTTCTCATCAGCATCGAGAAAATTCAAGGTTAATAAAGCACTATGCAATCATTTCTAGGAGTCATTGTTACCTATTACTGTTTATTTAGCATATCTTTTATAGCTCGATTGGATCTTTCTATGACTGCTTGGCCTGTGGGATTGTGTGGTATACCTGTAACATGCTTTATATTGTAATAAGCAAAGAATTGTCTTATTTTATTGAGACATATGCTGGGGCATTGTCTGTCTTAATTTGTACAGGTATTCCCATGCTGTGGGATGTTCTGTATGGCAAATATGTTGTTAATTAGTCAATAACTAAAACACTGATTGGCCATTGGCTAGGCAGGAAGTGTAGGCGGGACAAGGAGGAGAATAAAGCTGGGAAGTGGAAGGCTGAGTGAGAGAGACACTGCCAGCTGCCATGATGACAAACAGCATGTGGAGATGCTGGTAAGCCATGAGCTATGTGGCAAGGTATAGATTTATAGAAATGGATTAATTGAAGCTGTAAGAACAGTTAGCAAGAAGCCTGCCACCACGGCCATACAGTTTGTAAGCAATATAAGTCTCTGTGTTTACTTGGTCGGGTCTGAGCGGCTGTGGGACTGGCAGGTGAGAGAGATTTGCCCTGACTGTGGACCAGGCAGAAAAACTCAAGCTACATTCCCATGATGGCCATAACTTCTAATAGGTGTGTAATTACAGAATCAGCCTTTTCAGAACTCATAGGAGTTGCCCATTGAAATCCTGAATAGGTGGCAATGGTATGATGTACATACTTTAATCTTCCAAAATTCTGCAAAATGAAACACATCCATCTGCCAAATTTCATTTCTTTGTATACCTTTTGGATTGCTCCCTGCAGGTAATGGAGTTTGGTAATAGATGGAACAAGTAGGACATTTTTTCACACTATCCTTAGCCTGTTGCCAAGTGATGGAGAAATTTTTCTTCAAACCATTGCTATTTACATGGTATTTCTTATGAATTCTGAGGCTTCTAGCACATTACCTATAAGTAACTGATCAATCTCACCATTACCTTGTGCTAGAGGTCCTGGCAGACCTGTATGGGATCTGATATGTGTTATATATACAGGCTGTTCCCTTTTTCTGATGATTTCCTGAAATTGTATGAATAATGAAGTTAATTCTGTATTATCAGGAATAAATTCAGCAGTTTCAATATGTAAAACAACTCTCCCTGCATATTGAGAGTCAGTGACTATATTGAGGGGTTCTGTGAAGTCCATCAGTACCATAAGAATGGCATATAGTTCTGTCTTTTGTACAGAGCTGTATGGACTTTGTACCACTTTACTTAAGTCTCTTGATTTATATCCTGCTTTTCCTGATTTATTTGCATCAGTATAGAATGTGAGGACTCCAGAAATTGGCTTTTGTCATACAATGTGAGGAAGGACCCATTCAGTCTTCTTTATGAATTCTACTCTCTTGCTTTTGGGATAGTGGTTGTTAATCTCTCCCAAAAAGTTACTGCAGGCTCTCTGCCTGTACTCATTATCTTTCCATAGTGATGAAATTTCCTCATTAGTTAAAGGTACTACAATTTCTGCTGGGTCCATTCCTTTCAGCTGGCGAAGTCTTAATTTACCTTTTTGAATCAAATCAGAGATCTTTTCTATATAAGTCTTTAATTTCTTATTTAGTTTATATGGTAGGAATATCCATTCCAATATAATATCTTCCCTCTGCATCAAAATACCTGTGGGGGAATATGTGGAGGGGAATATGACAAGAATGCATTCCAGTTCTGGATCCATACGATCCACATGTGCTTCTTGAATTGTCTTTTCTACTAGAGCCAATTCCTTCTCTGCTTCGGCTGATAATTCTCTTGGACTGTTTAATTCTTTGTCCCCTTCTAGAGTATTAGCCAAATTTTGTAGTCCATCTTTGGGTATTCCCATGATACCCAGTAAGTTGGAAATGCTTCCTAATAACTTTTCAAAATCATTAAGAGTCTTCAATCGATCTCTCCTTAGTTGTACCTTTTGGGGTCTAATTTTTTGTAGCTTGATCTTATATCCTAAGTAATTAATAGGATCTCCTCTTTGTATTTTTTCAGGAGCAATTTGCAGTCCCCAGTGAGGCAAAACTTGTTTTACTTCTTCAAACATGCTTTCTAATGTATCTAATTTTGGATCAGCTAATAGGATATCATCCATATAGTGATAAATTATGGATTGTGGAAACTTTACACGAATTGTCTCCAATGGTTTCTGCACAAAGTATTGGCACAAAGTAGGGCTGTTTAACATTCCCTGTGGGAGGACCTTCCATTGATATCTCTTGACTGGCTGAGAATTGTTATAATTAGGTACTGTGAAGGCAAATTGTTCTCTATAATTTTCTTGCAAGGGTATGGTAAAGAAACAGTCTTTTAAGTCAATAACTATTATAGGCCATTCTTTAGGTAACAGAGAGGGCAAGGGCATGCCAGTCCGTAGGGAGCCCATTGGCTGAAATACTTTATTAATAGCTTTCAGATCTGTCAGCATTCTCCAGACTTTTTTTTAAATAACAAATACAGGAGAATTCCAAGGTCTGGTAGATTCTTCAATGTGTTGAGCATTTAACTGCTCTTGAACCAGCTGTTCTAAAGCTTGTAGCTTCTCTTTTGTCAAAGGCCATTGTCCAACCCAGACAGGTTTATTAGTTAGTCATTTTAAAGATAAGGCAGTTGGTACTTCTGAGAGTTCAACAGCAGTTGTGTTCTGTTTGTGTACAGCCTGAATGTTTGGTGACTGTTTTTTTATAGCATGTCATGATATTATTCCTAGAAACATGCATTGGTCTGTATTCCTTTTCCAAGAGTATAGGAATTTTAATCTGAGTATTCCACTGTTGTAACAGATCTGGGCCCCAAAGATTTACTGCTACATTTGCTACATATGGCTTCAGCCTTCCTCTCTGTCCTTCTGGCCCTATGCATTCAACCCATCTTGAACTCTGTTTTATCTGCGATAGGGTGCCAATCCCTAAAAGTTGGACATCTACCTCTCGAAGAGGCCAATTCGGATGCCATGATTTTGGTGTAATTATATTCACATCTGCACATGTGTCTACCAGGCCCTCCAGAACCAGACCATTAATTCAAATTCTAAGCTTTGGTCTTTGTTCATTTATGGAAGTCTGGCAAAATATTTGTTTTATACTGTTCTTTGTAAACTGTGATCCATCTATCAGAGCTGTTTTATCATCCATTGCAGTATCAGTTTTTACATTAGGAATTGGTTTATTCAGTTGTCCTGGAGAGGAACTTCTTCCACAGTGGCTGGGAATGTTCATACTATGTTTGATTTGGGGGCCTGCAAGAGGCCCCCTGAGGCATTTCCCACCAGTAAAGGGTTGCCTCATATATCTATTTTTGATCTGCACTCACTGGTCCAATGTCAGCCTTTGCCACACCTTCTACATAATCCAGGAGGTGGTTGGGGTCTCCTGTTTAGGCTATTCCTAAAAGGAGTATTACTTCTAGGAGTACCCCTTGTACAATTTTTACTTATATGACCTGGTGTACCACATTTAAAACATTTGGTACCACAGGGCCTTCTTTCACCTCTGGGATTTGTCTCTCCTATCCAAGCCTCATTACTGTAGTTACAAGACTCACCACCATTAGTAGACTGAGTCCATTCTTCCAAAGGAACTGATCTGATCTTTAATGGTGTAAGTATTCTTCTGCATTCTGCATTAGCATTGTCAAGTGCCAAGTGCTCAATTAATACTTTTCTTAATTCTTTATCTGATACAGCTTTTGTTATAGCTGTGTTCAGCCTTTGTAAAAAATCAGTGAAGGGTTCATGCGGTCCTTGACATATCTTTGTGTATACCTCAGTTGGTTTTCCAAGTTCTGGAATTTTTTCCCAAGCATTTAGAGCTGCTGTATGACATAGGGATATTGTACGCTCATCAAAAGTGGCTTGTACATTCCTGTCAGGGAAACATCCCTTACCAAGTATTTGATCTTGGGAGATCACAAAACCTGATTTTACCTTGTTGTTCTAAATTTTTATGCCTCTTCTCTTGACCAGCTTTTCCACTGTTACTGCTGGCTATATTCTAGAACAGCTGAAATTAACTGATGCCAGTCATCTGGAATGATTCTATGTGAGGTAGACCACGAATTAACATCTGTCTTATGTATGTGGAGTGTATCCCATATGTAACTACTGCTTCCTTTATATTTTTAAAGTCCCTTGTTGAAACTGGTTGTAATGTATATGTATTATATGGCTTGGGTGTGTGTCATCTGCTGGCTTCTCATGGATGATAACAGGCTAAGCCATTGTATGAGAGCCATTTGGAGATGTTACAACCTCTATGGTCTTGCCCTTCTGCTTGTTAGATCCCTTGTCATGTTTACTGAGAGTTTCTTCTAGGGCTTGCAAACAAGCACCTAGGGTCTGTTCTAGGGAGTGAACCTCCTCTCTTGCAAGGGATTCCAGATTTCTCATGGAATTATAGAAGTTTTTATGTTCCTCAGAAAAACATGATTCCATGGACCTTATCTTATCAATTAATGATAATCTTTCTTCCTTATATAGTGTCTGGAGAGTTAGTGTTCTATCCATTAAATATTTACATTTATTTTCAATAAGATCAATTTTTGGTACAAGCCTGTTTTGTAAATCCTGATTAGCAGATTCCAGAAAGAGAATCTTTTTCTGTAAGTTTTCATTGCTATTTTTTAAAGCCTGTATCAGTCCCAATAATGACTCATCTTTGTTCTTATTATTAAACCAGTGTTTGAACACTGTGTGAATTATTACGATGAATGCCAAAATGGTACAGGCCAAATATGCCTGAAGAAGGTCGTATATTTCCAGGAAAATGTCATTCATCATACAGACAAAAAAGTTTTTAAATTCTTGTGAGGTAATGTTGTCAGCCATATTACAAGAATTACTCAAAATTTGTTAGTCAATTTTAAGGTATAAAATTATCAAGTACTTTTACTTGAAATAAGACACTGCTTTGCCTATCTTACCTTTCCACAGTTCTGGGGGTGTATTAGGACTTTTCAGCCAGAAGGAGGTGTTCGTATAGCACTAAAGCAGGTCCTGTTGAATGCCTTGGCTGGCAGCAGAGTGAGCACAGGCAGCCGGCAGTTTTTCCGGTGATGCCCTGGAGCTTCAGGGTGTGGAGACTTCCAGGCCGCTCTAAGCACCTCTCTGCCTCTGCAGACAATAGGTCTGCCAGCAGGCACGGCTCCAAGCCCACGCCAGGGACAGGGGACAGTGCCCTGTCTATTTTAACTAGGTGAAATTGTGGAAACCTCGGGCTAGGGCGGGGAGATGACACTCAGGGAGGAAGGAGAATGCCCCACTCACAGCGATTTCGCTGGTCTGAGGCTAAACTTGTGCAGAACTGAGAAGGGATTAGCTCCTTTTCAGAAATGAAACCGTGTAGGTTTTTCCTGGTTTTACAGAACTCTGCATGTGGTAACCTGCAGCTTCAAGCACCTGCCAGCTGGGGAGGAAGCTGAGGGCAGGAGCCACCCAGGCCTTTGGAATTTACCTCACGTGAGCACCAGATATTGGTGAAATTATTAAGGCCACTCCACATAGTTAAAAGGGAGATTTATTTAGTGGCATAACTTACAAATGAAGGGATAGGTAGGTTGCGGGTTCTGGGAAAGACGCAGTGCAGTGCAGTCCAGCAGTGTTATCTGGAGAACTCTCCTCGGTCTACCTCTAGCGTCCAGGGCCCAGGAAACAAGAAAGTGCAGTGCATCCTGATCTCAGGTCTTCAGGGCCCTCTCTTGGTCCTGCTATCATGTAGGCATGATAGTTATCGAAGCCTCAATGGGGTTGGAACTTCCAGACCAAAGCTGGAATGGCTACCCACTACAGAAGTTTAACAGCTCAAATTCAGGTCCTCATGCTTGGGAGGCCAACACTTTACTGATGGAGTCATCCTCTCAGGCCTAAGATCCTTGTCTTCATGTTGAAAAATACGGAAAAGATACACATAGCAGGAGCTGGAATGCAGTCCAGGTAGAGTGCTTGTCTATCACGAACAGAACTCTGGGCCCAGAATTCTTAGCACAAAAAATAAGTTGCACTGTGGATAAGGGACTTTTATATTCTGTATTATAAGAGCACTATGGTGGTTTGAATAAGAATGGCCCCCATAGGCTTATATATTTAAATGTTTAGTCACCAGGGAGTGGCACTGTTTGGAAGGATTAAAGGAATTAAGAGGTGTGGCCTTCCTGGAGCAAGCCTGTCACTGGAGATTGGCCTTTGAGGTTTCAAAAGCTCATGCCAGGCCTAGTCTTTCTCTCTCTCTCTCTCTCTCTCTCTCTCTCTCTCTCTCTCTCTCCAAACCAGGATATAGCTCTCAGTTAAATCTTTAGCACCATGCATGTCACCATGCTTCCCACCATGATGATGGACCGAACCTCTGAAACTGTAAGCAAGCCCCAATTAAATTCTTTCTTATATAAGAGTTGCTGTGGTCATGTTATCTCTTCATAGCAATAGAACAGTGACTAAGACAAGTACATTTTTGGAATTCAACAGCTGGCTCATCAGTCAGAAGTGCATGCTATTCTTGCAGAAGGTCTAAGTTCAGTTTCCAGCATGTATGCAACACCAACTTACCAACCACCTGTAACTCCAATTCCAGGAGATCTGGCACCCTCTTCTAATCTCTGTGAGTACCTGCATTCATACACACATACCCACACACATACATATAACTAAAAATAAATACTTTTTTTTAAAAAAATGAGCACATTTATACTTTTATATCAGAAGAAAGAAATCTGTATTTACACACAATAAATAGTTCAAGATGGGCACAATACTAATGGTTGGTTTGCTCTGAGTCAGTCTAGGTGACTCTAAAGCTTATTGGATTTAGGAAGATACAAAGCCAGGTGCAGAGAGAGATGATAGTGAGGGAAAAGTGCTGGAGAGGAGAAGCAGAAGGTCACCAACACCTGAGATCTCAGAGCCATGGTTGACTTGAGCAGGAGGGGTGGAACTAAACATTGGCATGATCCCTGCTTTTGTTCTCATGTCCTGCGTTATCTACTGGGATATTATTAGTCCATTGTGTCCTCAGATTGTCTGCTGTACAACTAAAGTGTAACTAATGGCTCAGTTCCAAGATTGGTGAGAAGGCTCAGTGGGTATAGGTGCTTGCTCCCTTGGCCTGTCAACCTGAATTTCACCCCTGGAACCCAGAGCTGGAGGGAACTGATTCCCACAAGTTGTTCTCTCACTTTCACTATTTCAGCATAGCATGCCAATCCAACCTCCAATAATAATAAATTTTCATCCTAAAGGAAGTTTCAACTCTTGTCTTGGCTCACTGGTGTCTGTAGTTATGGGGAGCATAAAGTCTGATATTCTACTTCCAGTTAAGAGTACACTATGTGGAAAGAGAATTTTCTATTTTTGTTGTTTGTTTGAGACAGGGTTTCTCTGTATAGCACCAGATGTCCGGGAACTCAGAGATTCACTGCCTCTGCCTCCTGAGGGTTGGATAGAGAATCTTAATTTTTAACTAGGAAGCTATTTGGATACAAAGAAAACGTGGACCTCAAATCTCTGCTTTATTTCTCTGATCAGGTAGATCCAGGACACAACAGGGTGAGAAGCAATGACCTTGGCTGCAGCCACTCCAGCTTCTTCCCCACATCGACTTTACTCTGATGCCTCTCAGGGGCCGAGATGATTCCACATGCACCTCTGTACCAGTGTGTCTGCTCACTAGCCCTGCCTCTGCAGCAGGGAAGCCTGATGCTGCATTTTCCTTCAGATTTGAAGCTGCCCCCATCATTTGTTTTCTGAGCTACAATAAATTTGGAGCCTGTTCACATAATAAGTTCACATCTTTGCTTCTCCCTGATCTGAATTCAGATCCATCCTTCTGGCATCTGATAAGAAACATGCTTGTCATCGATATATTTATTTCTACTAATTATGGGCTTCACGGTGACAATTATCTAGGCCCATAATCAAAGTGGCATCAGAGTGTTAAAGTTGTAGAGTTTTATTAATACGCACATAAACACCATTCAAGTGCCTCCCAAGAAGTGCTGCCCCTGTCAGCTGTCAGAGCAAGACTGCACCAGCAACAGAATACATATATACAAGACTTGTATATGCTGCAATCTTGAACTTGATAATTAAAAATGACAAAATGCAAACTTTAAAAAGAAATGAAATCAACTTTTAAATGTGCAGTAGTATTTATTGCTGTTTATTTTTTCCTTTCAGGAAAACAGTAAAATAATAGCAAAAAAAAGAGAGTGGGAAAGAGAGAAGAAATGAAAACATGTCATTTTCCTTTATTACTGATGATAGTATTAGTGTTATGACCTGCAGTGAGGGTATTCCATTGTAGACCAGGGAACCAAGCTCTTAAGTAGTAGAAAGAAATAGAATTTTGATGTGTTTCTCAATGTATTTTCTATTACTTAATACAATTTGAATACCTAAGTTGTCCCAATAGTTAAATTGAGTGTGGGTTCATCTTTGGGGGTGGTAGTACACACCTGTTATTCCATCATGTGGGGGGTACAGGCAGAAATTCAAGATTATTCTCAGCTACACAATGAGTTGAGGCCAGTCCAAGCTACATGAGGCCTTGGCAAAGGAGGAAGAGAAGGAGGAGGAAGATGAATTAGGCAACAATAGATGAACAGATGAAAAATATACATGCTAACTTATGACCAATGGCATGATTTATCATGTAGTCAGTGATAAAGCTGAGTAAAATTGTGCTTTACTTATTTTCTT
The DNA here is from genome assembly GCF_949786415.1 of Peromyscus eremicus. Taxonomy (NCBI): domain Eukaryota; kingdom Metazoa; phylum Chordata; class Mammalia; order Rodentia; family Cricetidae; genus Peromyscus; species Peromyscus eremicus. The sequence continues at coordinate 20,556,405 of NC_081421.1, read as the reverse complement.
AGGCCTACATTATAGTGGTATTTGCTCTGCTCATGACCTTGGGCTATAGGGCCTGAAGGAGGTGGTGCTTCTTGCTGTTGTATATGACCTCTTAAAGGAAAGGGAGAAGGGTTAAGAACCTTCTCCCTGCTGCCTGCTTCCTGGTGTGATCGAACTCCCGGTCAGATCAGAGGATGACTTCAGCTGTCCACTCCATTCTGTGTTCATGAGTGTATTTCCTCAATTTACCCTAATGAATTTCCCGAATACTTAAGCAGACTCTTGGGGATTTATCGCACTACTAAATCCTTTATATTTAGCAGGGAAGAGCAGAGATGTGACTGGGTAGTATGTTGGAATATTAAGGGGCTTTTATTCTCCCTCTTATTGAGTTTTCCTCCATTCACCTTTCAAATTGACTGTGTGCACATTGCCTTGGGGAAAGAATTCTTTCCTTTCCAAAAGGTTAGCCCAGGCTAGAAACCCCCTCACACAGACAGGCCCAGGGGTCTGTTTCCTAAGTGACTCTAGATCCTGCCCAGTTCACAATTACTATTAACCACCACAATGTCCCATCTTCCCCTTGGCTGATGAGTGGTCTGGGGTCACTGACTCCCTCCTCAGGCAAGCCAACATCACTTTACTTGCTAGGGTCTCCATCTTTATGACACTGCTGCTGATACACTGTCCATAGAGAAAGGAAAGACAACCCTGGCAGGTTGCCACCATACATACCCAGGGAACTGCCTCAGGTTATGAAAGCTAGACCCACCCTGCTTTTATACAAACAGTCAGCAGCACTCGAGTCAGTCCAAGCAGTGAAAAAACTATGAAGCCCATGGGAACTGCTATGTTGTGAAAATGGTTTTATAGAAACAGCTGGATTCACCATCTTTCTTAACAAGAGACACCCATATAGGATAACTTTCATCTGTGTGGAGACAAACATTTACCAAACTGCTCCCAGGAACAATAAACACTTCATATACTCAGTTATGCCACTGAGTCCTTACAACCAGCCTGGAGGATATATGATATTACCCCAAATTTATAAATGGGAGAAAATAACTTTAGAAAGTTGAGTGATTTGTTAAGGTTATGCAGCTTGGAAAAGATTGATTTGTATTTCAAAATCAGGTATGTACGATTGCAGAAACACTCTGTGCCTTGAAGCAAAGTCTCTGTGGGGAAGAACCTGAGCTCTTGATTTTGCACAGTAATGACAGAACTCTTTAGAAATGATGCAGCCCATAACTGGACTGTCTTAGGCAGGACAGTCCCTGTCTCGATGTTTAAGATGCTAATGTCACTGGTTATTGTGACAGCACACCACATTTTCCCTGATGCCTCCAGGAAAATTACACAAGAGCTTCTCCTGAGAGCCACTCCAATACAACAGAAAAGATTCTAAATTCAGTGTTATTAAAAATGTCTAAGTCTGGGCTTAGAGAGTTGGTTGGCACCTACTGCTTTTGCGGAGGACCCAGGTTCACTTTCTAGCACTTACTTTGCAACTTACAACCATCTATACCTCCAGCTCCAAGAGGTCCAATGACCCATCTTGATTTCTGAGGCTTTTTGCATGCACATGTTACACATACATACACACTAAATATATTTTTAAAAATCTAAATCAGTATGTTTATTTTTGTTGATTTTTTTGTTTTGAGATAGTTTTGCCATGTAAACGAGGCCTATCTTGAATTCACAATCCTTCTGCCTCTTGAGTGTTGAAATTATAGACATAGCCCACACAGAGACCAATTTGAGTCATCTGAGGCCCTGTTTCAAAATACCAAAAACAGAACCAGTGAGATGGCTCAGCAGGTAAAGGTGCTTGTTCTGAAAGCTTGGCAACTTGAGTTACACCTTTGGAACCCACATAAACGTATATGCAGAAGTTTCTTTCCCACTGCCTGTTCCTAAATACTCAGCAGCTGCTTCCCAAATTACCCCACAGAAGCTTATATTAATTATAAATGCTTGGCCATTAGCTTAGGCTTATTACTAATGAGCTATTACACTTAAATTAACCCATAATTCTTATCTCTGTTTAGCCACATGGCTTGGTACCTTTTCTCAGTACATACAACATTCTCATCTTGTTTCCTCTGCATCTGGCTGGCAACCCATGACTCCACCCTTCCTATTCTCAGAATAGTCTGATAGTCCTACGTATACTTCTTGCCTAGCTATACAATTCTAGTGACAAATCTTCAGAGTATACAAGAGCATTATCCCATAGCATAAATGAGGATGAAGAGAACCAAGACCATAAAGTTGCTTGCTGACCTCCACTGGTGTGTCCATAGACATACACAATCAAGAATAAAAACACAAAGTCCACAAGACTGGCCTAAGGTTACATGAGTTGTCCCTTTCAGAGACATTTTTCTGCTATGGCATCATACTTTCAGCAGATAATTAGAGAGCCCTTGAACCAGAACCAAATGTTCATATATGTATCTTTTTTTTCCAGCAAGTATTCTTGTAGAGAAGTTGCAGACATATATCACAGATCAACCCCCTACCTCCCTTCTCTCTTGAGTGACTGCTTGGCACCACTGATGTGACAATAATCAGTTGTTAAATGTTTATTTACTTTAGCTGCCAAGGTTTGGGTGAGTCACTGCACTTTTCCTGGCATCTTTGTTCTCATGTATTAAAACAGTGGTGCAGTGGCTCTGAGGTCAGCCCCACCTACATTTCCAATCCAATCATTCCTGTGCTAAGACCATGAAAGCATAACCTGTTATTGTACTTTCTCATAAAAAAACACTTCAAACTTGTTGACATTAACTCTTTTTTAGTTTTTTTTAAACTCACAATTCTTATGTTTCACTGAGGTCCATCATCTGTAATATTTATATGAAATGTATTTTTAATTCATCCTTAATGTATTGCCATTATTTTTGCAATTTACCATTCTCACTGTCCTAGTAAATGCACAAAGCAGCTACTAATAGGAAATAGCTTCAGGTCCTGTAAGCAATTAGGTTAACTTGTCTTGATGATAACTTTGATTCCTTTTTTTTAATTATCACATTTTTAAGAAACTGCCTTAATCACTCTGAGTAACAGAGAAACATAGGTCATAAATACATTCTAGTGATGACAAAGCTTGGATTTATGGGAATATATAGTTCTACTTTATTTGTATAATAGTGGCCATTAAAAAAACATAACCTAGTAAATCAACTTACTTGTAACAAATTCAAGGTTTGTTCTAAAAACAACTCTTATGAATTTTCATACATTTTCTTTTGAAAGGGAAAATGCTTTTATAATCTGAAAATTTTGTCTTTGCTTCACAATATTTGACATCTGTCAAGTGTGTCCCACTCTGTGTAGGATGTTCTACTCAGTGTAGTAATCTGGCCAGTCTTCAGGGAGACCCTTAACTCTTTAGTTGCCATACCACAAAATAGGGCAGCTCCTGAGAGGCCAGGGGAGGTACACAGTCACTCAGACCCAAGCCAGACACTCCTCCCTTTTGGCTCCTTCTTTAGGCAGAGGCATTGACCCAGCTGAAACTCCAAACTTGTGAATGCTTGCATATGTTTTGGCATCAGCAAACTTCTATCTCTACAAGCATAAAGTCAGCCCTCACTGATTGAGTTGTCATATACATTGGCCACTTGTCTCCTTGCTGTGACAAAATAGGTTAACAATGAAGTTTAAGAAGTGGAGTGGTATTTTGGCTCACACACTTTCCCCACACAAAATAAGCAAATAAGCAAATAAAAATGGATGATAGCCAGAAGAGCAGTGATGGGGAGAGAGAGAAGAGAGAGGAAAAGAGAGGGAGAGGAGGAGAAGTAGGAATTGTGAACAGAAAAGAAATGGCTGCATGGACAGCAATTTTGATGACCCTGAAGATGAAGGAGAAAGCTGTGAGTCAAGGAAGGTGGGCAGCATCTAAGCCAGTGTTTCTCAACCTGTGGGTCAAGACACTTGGAGGTCATATATCAGATGTCCTGTATATCAGATATTTACATTGCAATTCATAACAGTGGCAAAATTGTAGTTATGAAGCAGCAATAAAATAATTTTATGGTTGGGGGGTCACTGTATTAAAGGATTGGAGCATTAGGAAGGTTGAGAAGCTCTGCTCCAAGTGAAAGGGGTTGAGTCAAAAAAGGCAGCTCTGCCAAATTTTTAGTACAGACTTGGATTTACTGCTATAGAATGTAATAAAAGTCCAAGGAGAAATTATATTTTTGGAATTAGTTGATTTTGACACATTTTAGTGGAGTATAATATCCAATATCCAATATCTGCTCTTGATTTATATTCTAACAGGATGTATGCTAGGTCATTAGCAGTGTATTGCATACCTGGGTGACTTGTCTTGATACCAAAAAAAAATTTTTAAAAAGGCATCACAGCAAGTACAAAAGGATTTTTAAAAAATTACAGAACAGACCTTATGAACATAAAACAAAACCTTGGCAAAGTAACCCAAAAAACTACCCTAAGTATGTGAAGTTAGTTCAACTTGTAAAACCCAGTCTATGTAGTTAAAGACATCAGTAGACTAAAGAGGGGAAAACATAGTATCTGAATACACAGACAAAAGCATTTGTAACTCAGTATTCATTCATAATGAAATTTTCAACCAATTAAAGAGAGAATAGTGATTTTCAGCTACACAAAAAGCCCCTGGAAAAAGTTTATGGGCATCAAACATTTTGGTAAAGGAATGGATGTTGATCCTTCTACAGTCAGATAAAAAAGGTAAGCTCAGATCACTCCTACTCAATACTATATTACAAGTCTTAAGTTAGAGCAGTAAGAATATGAATATATATGCATATATATGTTTGCATATAAATATGCGAATAGACCCTCTGCCATGTAAGATACAAAGCCAGCACAAATAGGTTCTCTGTAACATTAAGTTGTTAAGGAAAAGCAAATTGAAGCCATGATTGGATACCAGCATACACCTGATAGCAATAGCTTCTATGAAAAAAAATTTAGAAATTATAAATGCTAATGAAGATATGGAGCGATATTGATTCTCTTTCGATTCTGATAGGAATTAGATTTAAAAAAATGGTACAGCTACTCAGTACAGTACAGTTTCTTATAAAGTTAACCTTGTTTATACCACATGACTCGTGCTCCAACCCACGTGACCCTCAAATTTCTGACACAAAAAAACCCTGTGCATTATAACATGAATCTTAAAGGGTCTTATAATAAAAAACTCAGAGCCAGATATTGGGGTGAAAGCTAAAAATCAGAGAAGTAGAACAGCCAGCCACTAGCTTACGTCTATAAAATCCTCAGCTTCAAGAGAGTGAGTTCCTGTTTACTCATGCCTTATATAGCTTTCTGTGTACTCCCATATTAAATAAATCACTGATTGGCCATTGGCTAGGCAGGAAGTATAGGCGGGACAAGGAAAAGAATTCTGGGAAGTGGAAGGCTGAGAGGGAGACTCTGCCAGCCGCCATCAGGACAAGGAAGATGTAAGGTACCAGTAAGCCATGAGCCATGTGGCAAAGTAAAGATTAATAGAAATGGGCTAAATATAAGAGTAAGAGCTAGACAATAACAGGCCTGAGCTAATGGCCAAGCAGTTTAAATAATGTAAGAGTCTGTGTGTTTATTTTATAAGTGGGCTCTGGGACTGGCGGGACTTGGTGGCGGGAGCTGGAGAGAAATTCTCCAGCCACAAATGGCGTCCAACGTGGTGGCAAGAGTTTCCACCTAAAAACTTAGAAAAAAGATTCTAAAACGGACCTAAAAACAGCTTCCTAATTGTTTCTCTCAAATAAGCGGCAGCTGCCGGTTTGAGCTACTGGCGGGTTCCTAGTGTGCACTCTCGACCTGCAGTATGGTGGGAATGAGGCCTCTGCAAGTAACACATTAAGCTATGTGGTGGATTTAGCCTTTGCTAGTACAAAACAAAAAAAAAGGAGTTTCTGAGCTACACGCTACTTTGGTAAAAGTGTAGACCCACTATTTCTGAGAGTTACGGCTCCCAGAGCTGGCAGAAAGCGGACCACCACCATGTTGGGAAGCTGAAGTGGGCGGAGCCAGCAGCCACTGCGCCATTTCAGGCTTAGAAGGCTGCAGTTTAAAAGCAATAGGCTCACGCTAATATAAAAAAAAATAAGCCACGTAAAGATGGCTACCACACAAAGAATCTGGATTATGTTCTCTTTGATATTCGTAACTGCAGAAAAACATTTGATTGTAAAAGCTGTTGAATTATGCCAAAATGTATATTTTAAAAGTACCTTGACTTCAAAATTTGGATATAAGGATATGTTGCTTTGGAAAAGAGTCTCTGCTTTTGTTTCCACAGAAAGCCAGAGACTATGGATTTGTTCCAGATTAAGATACATCAGGTTTGACCAGCCAAGACCCCCTGAAAGGTCTCCAATGACACCATGGCCCAGATGACTCAACATCCAGAATGGTTCCAAGGCAACTGGCTCAGACGATACAGCCTTATGGACTACTCCATGATCCTAAAATTTTCTTCGTGTCCCCATAAGATACAGCGCCCCCCTCCAGCAGGAAGTAGTAAGAGAAGCTACGCCCAAATTCCCAAATATACCAAGCTGGCTTTAGAGATGGAATTGGCTCACTCCCCCTCTAAACCCAGACATATTGCTCAAAAAAAAAAAAATGGTTAAGAGATTCTTATGTCCCAAATCAGAAGAGCCCTCTGGTGTGGGACAGAGAAAAAACAATATTTTTATTTAAATCAGGTTGATTATAAATACAAACTCTTTCTAAAACAAAAAGGGGGATAGTTTAGATATGATAGGATGAAAGGGTAGATTAATGAACCTACTTTTAAAGAGTAACAACTTGTTTAAAATGTTTTACATTGCTATAGATTTTAGTTTATTGATACAAATTTAAACTTAATTTTGTTATACTGTATATATATTTCTATTCTTGTTTGAGGTATTATGTTTATGTAACTCATTTAAAATTATAATGGATAATTAAAAAATAGATTAATAATTAGTCATCTATGATAATCATATTTGTAGCCATGTTAGTTAAGTCTTCTAGGTATACATAGTTATATTTCAGATAGATAGGTAGTCTTCAAACACTTCAAAGACCTACAGAATATGGCATTTAAAATGTTTTAAAAATTTAGACTTTCTGGACAGTGAGACATGTCTGCTCCTGACAGCACCGATTTACTTCAGAGAGGAGGATGGGCATCAAAGACACTCCATACGGAGTTTATCTTCACCTTGACAAAAATAGCCATTTGGGCAAGAAACTGTTCTTGCCTGGACTGCCTGATCAACTGGACATGCAGGACCCATACAAAGGTGACCACTGAACTTTGCTTGACAAAATGGTCCTTCAGGTTCCTGCTTTGCAGAGAAATCTGCCAGACATTCTACAGGACACAGAGAAAAGTGAATAAGAGACTCTAGGCCTGTGGGCTGAAGACAGATGCCCCAACTTTACAAGAGAACTTTGAATGACTGTCCAGGCTGCCAGCTGTCTCTGTCTACCCTACAAGACTCCTAAAAGTTGCTTATATCCTTCTCCATTTCTCAGGTAGTAGTATATCCTTCTGAGGTCTTTGATGTGGTTAAAGACTAGATACTTACAATTTTCCTTAGTTATAATAAAAGATAAGTTAGATATAAAACCTTAAACTTACAAATATAAGATAGATAGGATCTCTTCTTTAATATTGTAACTGTAATTCTTGCTTGATAATTGTTTTGTTATATGTAATTTTACTATGTTAAAGTTAAAACCTTCCTTTTTAAGAAAAGAAAAGGGGAAGTGCTGTGGGATGGTCTGTATGTCAAGTGTGTTGCTGATTGGTCAGTAAATAAATCACTGATTGGCCATTGGCTAGGCAGGAAGTATAGGCGGGACAAGGAAAAGAATTCTGGGAAGTGGAAGGCTGAGAGGGAGACACTGCCAGCCGCCATCAGGACAAGGAAGATGTAAGGTACCAGTAAGCCATGAGCCATGTGGCAAAGTAAAGATTAATAGAAATGGGCTAAATATAAGAGTAAGAGCTAGACAATAACAGGCCTGAGCTAATGGCCAAGCAGTTTAAATAATGTAAGAGTCTGTGTGTTTATTTTATAAGTGGGCTCTGGGACTGGCGGGACTTGGTGGCGGGAGCTGGAGAGAAATTCTCCAGCAACAATTAGTTAGTACTCTATGTGACCATTAATATCATGACAAAAGTTCAAAATATATATATATATAAGTATTATAATTTTTGATATAAAATTCATACCTTAAGAAAAGTTTTAAAGAGTTAAAATAAAACCAAAGAATTAAGAGATTACTAGCAATAGAGTAGTCCCTTAATTTTGGTTTTTCTTCTGTCCCATATCAGGTGGCTCTTCTGACATGATACAGAGATTTTCTATTTTACTTTAAGAAGCATGCTTGGGTTTAGAGAAGGAGAGAGCCACACTCCAACTCCAAAGCCAGCTTTAATTTTTAATTGAACTGGGACTACACAAAGACCATTTGTATTATATGTCTGTAGAGAACAGCAGAAACAAACATTTAGGAAGACTTGTGAAATTTTATCCTGTTAGATATGTGATATACCAATAGGCCAATTTACTCTTTTACTTGGGACATTTTTTCTTGATGATTTGTCCTTTTTCTTCAGATGTCTCATTTGTCCAGTGTTTTTCAGATTCCTTAGCCTTCATTCTCTTGAAAGACAAAAAAAAAACCCTTCCCGAACCCTAACTTTGGGGAGGTTCCCTTTTGGCAAGTTATATCTGATTAAATGTAAAAGATTTGTTAGTGGTATAAGTTAGTTTAAATTGAATGGTCATGCTGGTTGATGAACTATCACCTCTTCTAATTAAGAGGTCTCTCTTGTTCAGATCTAATCTTGATCAATTTTAATGGTATCTATAGCTTTTCCTCTCCTGTAGAAACAAAAGTAAAACCTTGTCCCCAAAGTAATACATGTCTTCATTTCTATTCTGAGGCCAGTGCATCTTTAAACTCTACAGGCTGATTTAATTCTGTAGTTTTTTTCTATTCTCCATTGTCTCTTCAGAGATGTTGTTCCTTTCTCATTAGCAATGAGAAAATTCAAAGTTAATAGAGCATTGTGTAATCTATTTCTGGGGGTATTTATTATACCTTTCTGTTTATTTAGCATATCCTTTAGAGTTCTGTTTGATCTTTCTATGACTACTTGGCCTGTAGGATTATGTGGTATACCTGTAATATGCTTTATATTGTAATAAGCAAAAAACTGTTTCATTTTACTAGAGACATATGCTGGAGCATTGCCAATTTTAATGTGTACAGGTATACCCATAATGGCCATAACTCCTAGCAAATGCATGATTACAGAATCAGCCTTCTCAGAACACAGAGCGGTTGCTCATTGAAATCCTGAATAGGTATCAATGGTGTGGTGCACATATTTCAATTTTTCAAATTCTACAAAATGAAACACATCCATCTGCCAGATTTCATCCCTCTAAGTGCCCTTTGGGTTACCTCCTGCTGGTAGTGGAGTTTGGTTGTAAAAAGAACAAGTAGGATATTTCCTTATAATTTCCTTGGCTTGTTGCCAAGTTATGGAAAAGTCCTTTTTTAAACTCATACTATTGACATGATGTATTTTATGAAATTCTGAGGCCTCCAGAACATTTCCTATCAATAGTTGATTGGTCTCATCATGTCCTTGTGCTAAAGGGCCTGGCAGACTCATACAGGATCGGTTGTGAGTTATATTTAAGGGATGATTCCTATTCCTGATTATTCCTTGTAACTGAATAATAACAAAGTTAATTCTGACACATCAGGAATAAATTCAGCAGTTTTGTTGCATAAAACAACTCAATATGTAAGACCACTCTTTTGGCATACTGAGAGTAACTATATTAAGCGGTTCTATAAAAACAATACCACCAGAATGGCATATAATTCCAATTTTTGGACAGAATTATAAGGTCTTTGAAACACTTTACTTAAATTTTCTGATTTGTAACCTGCCTTTCCTAGTTTGTTTGCATCTGTATAAAATATAGGGGCTCCAGATATTGATGTTTCCCATACAGTGAGAGGCAGGATCCAGTTAGCTCTCTTTATAAGTTTAATTCTCTTGCTTTTGGGATATTTTTTGTTAATCTCTCCCAAAAAATTACTGCAAGCTCTTTGCCAAGGTTCACTTTCTGCCCATAATTTGTCAATTCCATCATTAGTTAAAGGTACTACAATTTCTGCTGGGTCTATTCCTGCCAATTGATGAAGTCTTAATTTTCCTTTTAAAATCAACTCAGAGATATTTTCCACATAAGTTTCCAATTTTTTACTCTGTTTATTTGGTAGAAATATCCATTCCCATATAATATCTTGCCTATGCATTAAAATTCCTGTGGGAGAATACTTAGAGCGTAAAATAACCAAAATGCAATAAAGCTTTGGATCCACATATGCATCCTGTATTTTTTTTTTCACCAAAGCCAATTCTTTCTCAGCTTCAGATGATAATTCTCTTGTACTATTTATGTCCTTGTCACCCTCTAAGGTTTTGAACAAATTACTCAGTTTATCATTTTTTATCCTGCTAGTGGTCTATAGATTGGAAATGTCTCTGAATAACCTTTGAAAGTCATTAAGAGTCCGTAATCGATCTCTCCTAATTTGCACCTTTGGGGTCTAATTGTTTTTATACCTATTTTATATCCTAAATAGTTAATAGAATCTCCTCTTTGTATCTTTTCAGGAGCAATTTGTAATCCCCAACAAGGCATAATTTTCTTTACATCTTCAAACATTCTTTCTAAAGTATCCACATTTGAATCGGCTAGTAAAATGTCATCCATGTAATGATAAATTATAGATTTAGGAAATTGTTTACATATTACTTCCAAAAGCTGTTATACAAAATATTGGCACAGAGTTGGGCTATTTAACATTTCCTGTGGAAGAATCTTCCATTGATACCTCTTGAATGGCTGGGAATTATTACAAGCAGGTACCGTGAAGGTAAATTTTCCTCTGTCTTTTTCTTGTAAGGGTATTAAGAAGAAACAGTCTTTTAAATTGATAACTAGCTCAGTCAGTAGAGCATGGGACTTGTAATCTCAGGGTCATATGTTCATGTCCCACATTGGGCACCAGATGTAACACAAATCTTAAAAGGTCTTATAACAAAAACCCAGCGCCAGATATTGGGATGAAAGCTGACATCCTGCCTCTGGCTTACTTCTATAAAATCGCCAGCTTCAAGAGAGTGAGTTCCTATTTCCTCATGCTTTAAATACCTTTCTGTGTCATGCTATATTACTTCCCTGGGGTTAAAGGTATGTGTCACCACTGGTTCTGTTTCTCTCATGTAGCCCAGTGTGGCCTTGAACTCACAGAGATCCACATGGATCTATGCCTCCCGAGTACAGTATTAAATGTGTGTGCCACCACTTCCTGATCTCTGTGTCTAATTTAGTGACTGGCTCTGTCCTTTGATGCCCAGGTAAGCTTTATTGGGGTACACAATATATCACCACAATGCATGAATGCTGATACAAAATTGATTGAAAATTGCCAAATACAGGGCAAAGGCAAAATGTCCAAGAGCAGACAAATGGATAGTCAAGCTGTGGATGAAATGAAGCACCCACTAACCAAGCATGGCTGGTGAGCCATAGATTCTTTTTTAAAACTGAGTGAAGGAACAAATGTGAATGTAAAGCTGTTCTCTCTCTCTCTTGCACTCTGTCTCATGTGTATGTGTGTGTGTAAATATTTCAGCTATGTGATACCTGGGAACTGAAAACTATGTTGAAAATACAGTATCAATTGTGGACTCTAAGTAGAGAGCAAAATTGATTCCAGTGTCTGCAGATAGAAATTTTCATAGTGATTTGTATTTCTCTATGGTGTTTTGGTTGTTGATACACAAATGGCTCTATTTGTGAAAAGCCACAGAGGTGAGAAACTATGGAGTGAAATTTATGACATGAATGTTTAGAAGTGATTCTAAACTGATGTCTGGAAGGATGCAGACTGATGATAGACTCCAGCACACATTCACAGACTATGGTGCTGTTAATACTATGCCAACTATGCAATTTTACCAATGATGTCTCAGGAAATAATCATACACTATGTTTCTAAGAGTTTTAATCATAAGTCACCCTTTTGGTGACCTTTTCCTCTTGTCAATGCCTCTCATTATTCACCCAATCATCTGTTTTCCTGGCCTAGAGTTAGGCTCCATAGATACAGACAGTAAATGGTCTTTGCACTCTAGTGACTTGGTCTCAAGTATTTCTCACTCTTCGGAGTGAGAAACAATTCTACAAACAACCAAGGCAGGAAAACAGAGGCACCTAATTTAGAATGAAGGCAGAGAAGTGAGCAATGAGCAGGTAGGTGACTAGTCATAAGCTCAGTTTGACTTTATCTGACAAGAATACATTCAGCTACATGCATACACACACAGCACAAAAAGACATCAAAGTAGGACAGGGTTTTGCTAGGATGATGGGGTCATCAGGAGTGATGTGGGAAGAGAGGATGATGGGGCAAATATGATCATAATACATCCTATAATCCCAAGTATAAAATTGTCAAAATAAAGGGGGGGGGACTAGGCAGAGGAGGAGATGTAGGTTTTTTTGTCTAAGATTATGTATATGAATTTATTACCACTTTACTCTGTGTATCACATGTGTGTATGTGCCCATGAAGTCCAGAAGAGGGCATCAGATCTCCCCAGGCCCTGGGGATGGGATTCATTGATAGAATACTTGCTTAGCATGTGCCTGATACAGACGGGAGGTTGGAAAGGGGAGGCAAGGATTTGCATGCACATGATGGGTAAAGGCAGAAACAACTTTAAGAATAAACTATCCAGGAAGTATGTGGTTTACAAAGAACAGCTAAACTCAAAGTTACCAATAGACTATCCCTCAGTCCTTGTCAGTCTCTACCCCAAGCCAGCACAAATCTTGCCTGAACACTTTTAACCCATTGCCCTCTATAAGGGACCTCTTTGTGGTAGTATGGCTTCTGATTTGCTCAAGAACCTCCTATGACATATACTTAAGTGATGCCTAGTGACTGGTGCCCTTGCCACAGCAGGCAGGCCACAGATGGCTCCTTCCAGAGACAGAAGAGTCTTCACAGACACCAGCAACAACTCACAAGTGTAAGCCACACCTGTGCCAGATACATCCTGACTAGAAGCCCCCACTCCCTGTATGTGGAATGCTGCCTTGAAAAATGTGACTATTGAACTCTCCACATCCAGGGGCTCTACTGGTCTTCATCAGTACTAAGTCAACTACTTCCCCAAGTATGGAGAGCACTACTGGAGAAAAAATAAAAATCTTAAGTGGTATAAAGTGATGCTATTACAGACTCAGGGTGACTCATTTTAGCTAGGCCTGAAGAATCGCGAAAAGGGACTCAATTACAAGCTCTATTTTTATCATTATTTTTAGCTAAAAGGAATGTGAATGGGGACTGGCCAGGATTTACTATGGTCTGGTAAAGATTCATAGGTAGTAATTTACCACCAAAAAAAAAAAAAAAATTACCAAATTTTAATGCCACGGAATCTTCTGGAATCTAGATACTAAAAACCAATCTGTGGAGAGAAAGGGCTACACTGGCCTCACACATCAACATGGAAGACTAGAGTGCGCCCCATAGGGATTCTGTAAATTCAACAAGCTCAGCACACCTGGAGAGAAGATGTGAGATGAGACTATTACTCACTATGTATCCATTCCACTGAAGTGGGCCTAAGAAGGCCCACTCATTGGAACTCCTGGACTTACAGTGATAAGTAAACTCTGAGAAGAAAAGGTGACCTGAATATGATAGTTACATATAACACAAGACTCAGACAGACCACTTGGCAAGGAACAGAATTCACCATCCTGCAATAAACATGAAATCCACAGGATGGTTGCAAAAGCAGAGTTTAGAAATAAAGTCAGTATCCAAGTGGGCATTGAACTCAGCATATGCAGCTGAACTGCATATCAGCTGCCATTGTGAATACAAAGCACAACTTGACTCTCAAAAAAAGGGGGTAAAACTCGTAACTTTTCTCTGTCCTGCCCCTCCTGCAGCCATTTCCAAATAATCACTCAGATGCTTATATTAATTATAAATGCTTGGCTGATGTCTCAGGCTTATTACTAGCTAGCTCTACATTTAAATTAACCCACTTCTATTAATCTATGTATTGCCACATGGCCTGTGGCTTACCAGTTCTTTCAAATTTTGCTTCTTGGGTGGCTCGCAGCTTCTGCTAATTCCACCCTCCTTCTTCCCATCATTCTCAATTTGGCTTTCCTTGCCTAACTTCCTATCCAGCTATTAGCCACATGTCAATCTAGCATCTTCCATTAACATGGTCAAGGGAAGAAAATGGTTACACTTCACAGGCCTCCCTATGTACTAAGCACTGTGCTTTACAATATACATAATCCTTACAACCAGATGCAGTTGTCACTCCCAGATAACAGAAGACAATGAGCAGAAACAGTATGCTGATCAGATTATCAAATTAATTTGAGCTTGCCTTTCATGACAATCCTTTAGAGCAGTTTAGTTAGTATCTATCCACTGAATGTTCTCATCAGTAAGCTGAAACAAGATTCTTTTGGGGGAATCTCTTCTTTTTTCCATGTACCCCTATCAGCAACCATGTCACAGTGGTCTCAAGATTTGCCCCTATTCTTTAGGAATTTAGGATAGACATGGATAGGGACATCTCTATTTTGATTTGTGTCATTAAAATTTTCTCATGTGCACAGTTTACTTGGGTGATCTATCATTATAGCAGATTTATTAAGTTCTTGGTTGTCAGATATTAGGATATCATAGCCAAGTCACTAGTTCCAAAGTAGCCTCCTGAGAGCTGAACTGAGTGGTAAAAGGCACAAAGACAACTGAAATGCTTTGAAACATAGTTTATTCTTAAAAACTGGAAAGATGAAGAACATGGAATTGAAAGGCACAGGATTCCAAAACCTCCAAGTTCTTGCTCTCAGTAGTTAACTGCTCACTCGGCTCACATTTCGTGAGAAATAGGATGAACGCTTGATACCTTTGCCTTTTATAGTTAAGAAAGCTGGGAGAATTATTTAATAGAGATGCTGCAAAGTTTAAGTGTACTGTGAGCCAGAGGGACATTCAGTGTCTGTGGTGGTTTGAGCGAGAATGCCCCCCCATAGGCTCAAGTGTTTGAACATTTGGTGCCCAGTTGGTGCAACTGTTTGGGAAGGATTAGGAGGTGTAGCCTCATTGGAAGTGTGTCACTGGAGGTGGGCTTTGCAATGTCAAAGGTCCACACCATTCCAGTTGGCTCTCCTGCCCCATGCACATGGATCAGACAAAAACTCTCAGCTACAGTTCCAGTGCCATGCCTGTCTGAAGCCATGCCCCCCACCATGATCATGGATACCTCTGACAATGTAATCCTCCATTAAATGTTTTCTTTTATAAGTTGCCTTCATATTTTTTCATAGCAACAGAAAAGTGACCAAGACAGTGTCCAAAGGACAGATTCACACCACTCTACAGTCCAAGAACTCAGACCCTCTGCCTCTTATCGATAATTTCCCTTTACAGAGAACCTCAAATCAGGCTGCATTATTTGAATCTATCATCAGTTGGCTGTTTCAATTAACAGGAATGTTAGGTAGGCAGTCCTAATTCTTTTCTTTTACAGGGCACTGCAAACTACCATCCTCTGAAGTGTCACTTCACAAGAACAGTCTGTTTTTGACTGGATTATTACTGCATTTTCAGTGCCAGGAGGAAATGATGAAGAAAGAAGACCACTTACTGGGGAGGGGGAAATGACTTCAAAAATGCCTTTAAAATGATCACAGAAAATAATCCCAAATGTCTGCTAGGACAGCACATGAACTGGCTTCCAAAAGATCTGGCAAAGGTTTCCAAAGTGGTGGCATAAGGCAGTAATTTAGGATATGGAAGTAGAATTACAAGACTAAGCCGAACTTGGACTATGTTCTATGTTTCAAGATTCCATCCCCAAAAGGAAACCCTATGGAACTGACTCTACACATTCCTCTCTCTCTCTCTCTCTCTCTCTCTCTCTCTCTCTCTCTCTCTCTCTCTCTCTCTCTCTCTCTCTCACACACACACACACACACACACACACACACACACAAACTTTTAACATCATCTTAATTGTATTTTTAGCATTCAATGATTAAAAGACATTTTAATAAAAGGCTGGGTCTTTGGACTGTCATCCTGGCCTCTCCCTCTCTTGTACCTGCATGGAGTAGATGGTAAAATCCTTCCCAGGGATTCCTGTTCTACAAGTTCCTAAATGGTTCCCTTTAAAAATGAAGTACAATAATTGACCTTCATGGACTCTCTGGTGACTTGAAGCTAAGCTGTGCACCCCAGAACAAACCGATAAATCTCTTCTATCCACAGGTTTTCTTTCTGTGTGTACCAGTTTGTAATAAAAGTCAATAAAGTGTCCATGGAGGAGGTGAACTTCAGTGTGTAACAATGTGGCTAGAGAAAGTCAAAGGGGCAGGATGTTGACCAGGGAGACAGCTCAGCATGTAAAACCATGGGCTCCATGTGCCAGCACCCATATACAGTGGCTGTGCCTATACTTCCAGCTCTCCTACGAGGAGATAGGAGGCAGAGATAGAACTGGCTGAAGCTCAAAGTCCAACTAGCCTGGATTTTGTGGCACAGTGACAGCAACAATGGAGACGCCCCACCTCAAAACAGAAACAAAAAAACAAGGTGACTTCCACACACATGATGAGGCACTTGTACTCATACACAAAATAGAAAAAACATTTAAAAATGGCAGCATGGTGTGCTTTACACAACCAAGTTCTGTTCTCTAAGGGTTTTAGACAGACTGACCACAATGTTAATCTTTATGGTCAATCTATGAAGTAACTACCTCTAGCACCATTTTATAGAAGAGGAAATATGTCATACAGTCATAAAAATTGAGCTGAGCAGATAGTCAGACATGCTACATCTACAAGCTGGAGAAAGGACACCAAAGTCCCCAAGGATCTCACATGGAGGGCAGTTGAAGAAGCATACCTTGAAGCTGTTTTGAAGAACATATCAAACTGCTAACAATGGATATGAGCGAGAAACTGGTTACGACTTAGGTGCGCATCTGTTGTTATACTTTATATTCGACTTTCCTCATATGCACGAGTTGCAATCAACCTCATGCCAATGCTAGCCTCACTCCCCAGTTACCCCTGCACAAACAAGCTCACAAAAGCACACTTACTGACATACCACATCCTATTAGGTCAGAGGTGAGTCAGGAACTCTTTACACTTTTACAAGAATTCTAATGCACATTCCAGGTATACTATTTACTTTAAAATTAACTTACCTCTATTTCTATTCACATCTGAAGACTTACTTTACTTTAGCAATGTCCATTGTCCATGCTTATTACCGTAGATTCAAATATTTCAGCCAACCCAGCTTGAAATATTAACACTAACACTACACAAGTAACTTTTCTTTCATGGGGACGGAGGGATGGAGGAGCGTTTCATGTAGACCAAGCTGATCTCAGACTGGATATGTGGCCTTGCACTCCTGACCTTACTGACTCCACCTCCCAAGTGCCAGGATTACATGTGTGCAGCCGCATTGCTCACAGGCATGTTCCTGTAAGCTACATTTGCTCTGATAATTTTGTGGTCTCTCTGTGTCATCCCCACTAATCATGCAGATGCTTATTTTTTCCTCCCCTCCTGTAAGTTTCCTCACATGACTGAGGTTGTCTGTAAAACAGGTGATGCTGCAGCGGACTTTCTGGCAGTGCACAGGTGTTTCACTTTCCTGAATTATGTAGACTCTGAAGCTGGTGTCTCCAGGTCTTGGGTTTGCAGGAGTTGGGTTCCCCACAGCAGTGCCACCCAGCCCATGCTTGTCCTGGCCAGCAGAGTGGCAAGCTGTAAGCAGCCCATTATGACACTGTTATCATTGTGTTATTTTAAACTAAATAACTGTGATTGTTTTCTAGTGCTAATTCCATTCCACTGGTCCTAGTTCTTAAAATGAGAATTTCCCTTCCCACCTGATCATACAAACCCAACAACCAAGAAACATTAGTAATTGTCAGCTGGACTTTACTAAACACTTTGTGTTTAATATATTTTAAATTATAAAGAAATTACAAGGAACTCCTAAAAAATTTAATACAAAAATATTACAAGTTAGGACAATTAAGCATTGGTAGATGACATTTAAAGAAGCATGCAGGGAAAGATAGCATAGGGTTAACATTTTCACTGTTGACAGAGCCTCAGTACAGCAGAGAAAAGCACCACAAAACCAAGTGTCTGTCCATTATGGCTTTTCCTCTACTGTAGTTTTCAAATGAATATATAGGAAAAAAAAATCCAGTAAACTTTAACCTAATCAGCTACATATTATAGTAGGTAAGAAATCTAATTCATGGTAAAGTATGAGAACTAGGAAATTAAAAGTAACCCCCTGCAATGGTGGCTCAATGAATTTCTGCTTAACTTCAGGCTCATATGGACTCTAATCCTTGGCAGCCCAATGCTTTCTGGAAAAGCATAAAAACGATGTCATTAACAACCTATGCCATGCTATAGAAGTTAACCCCTTGAAAACTAAAGGTTGTTAGCTTTAGCAACTGCAGTGACAGCATAACAAGGCTGTATCTGCCTGTTCCTATCAAGGAAACTGAAGAAGGTGGAGGACATGGAGAAGGCAACTTGACCAAGAAAATGAAGAACATCTCCAATGGTTTTATTTTGACAAAGTCTCTGTAACTACAGAAGTGTTGAGAGTAACGGAGGTTGGGAGGGGGCTTTGAGACTTTCCCCATAGATCATAAGGTTTTACGTATTATAAGCAATTAGCTAACCATTGCAGTATGCTTGGTTTATGTGGAGGGCGAAGTTCCTGCCCTGAAAGCCTTCAGCCACACACTTGGTGTGTCTTGTGTCACTGCATGCTAAGCTAACAGTGAATCTGAAGTCTTAGTTCATGTGAGACATCCTCTAAATAAACAATCTGTTTTTCAAAATCACTCAGGAGTCATCATTATCCTTTAGCTGATTACATGCTATTATTTAACAAATATAGAAAATAATCCCTTCATTTTAAAAAATCTTATCCCCTGCAAGAAGTAATAAAATAGCAAAAACTTTAATTTCATCTATGGGCTTCTTTAAAGTATACATCTTGGAAACAATGTTTATGAAAACAGTGATTCCCATGGCAGTTATATTCACTGGAGATAGAGCTAGGACAGATAGGTGGTAGTAGGGAAAACTCTTGGAGCAAAATCATTTATTCTACACTGAACAGTGGGAGATAAAAGCAATTGAAATGTAAACAGGAAATTGTAAACAAACACCATCCCTCTTTACTTGACTAAATAGTCTATACAAACCACATGGGTATCAAAGGTTTTATATATGTACACAGCCAACATAATATCAAAATATATTTTATTCTGGACCTCTTTCAGATCTGATTCAAATTACAGTTGTCAAAGCAATACAATGCAAAGGGGAAAACTCCAACAACAACACACACACACACAAAATGTGCCTGGAAAGGGTCAAAGGGTCAGTGGGGACAAATCATCGCGATGTGGAACCAAAATACATCGTAAGTGTCATTGACATGGTCCAGGAGAGATAGACATCTGTATCAGTCTTCCTTACACAATCATCATGAAAACTGAACAATAAAGTTCTTTAACGTGTACAAAAAAAAAAAAAAAAAAAAAAAAAAAAAAAAAAAAAAAAAAAACAAAAACCTGTCATGGTCTGGTTTACACTTTTACAACAGTTTTAACGTTAACTGGGGAACTAAAGAAAGGATGCAGACATCATCACCCAGTGCTAGGATATGCTCACAGAATCAGACCCAAAGGATTTGTCAAACCCAAATGAAAACATTATATATAGTGACAATGTCAAAATCAGGAGAGAAAATCACTTCTGTATTTAATGACGGCAGAGATACACAATGAAGTCTGCCTGTTTATAATGAGATGAAGAAGTACACAGGACACAACATGCAGAATATTTCCTCCAACTTATCCAGAAATTCCAAAGAAAACACGAAACAGCTTGCTAGGTTTAAAAAAGAAAAAGAAAAAAAAAAGCCTAGTTATTCACCCTGCTTCAACACTGTCACAGAAGAGCAGAAATAAAGAATGCTATGGACACCTCAGAACTGCTAAAGACGACACCAGATTCTAAATGAGTGGATTAAAAATGTGAGCACTCCCTTTTTTTCTCTCTTCTACATTCAATTAGAATCACATATTAAAAAACTGATATTAAACCAGGCGGTGATGGCGCACGCCTTTAGTCCCAGCACTCAGGAGGCAGAGCCAGGCTGATCTCTGTGAATTCGAGGCCAGCCTGGGCTACAGAGCAAGATCCAGGACAGGCACCAAACTACACAGAGAAACCCTGTCTCGAAAAACCAAAAGCAAACCAAATCAAAACAAAACAAAAAAACTGATATTAAGTGTGACAGATACTTCAGAGCTATTACTTGAAGTAGTTCACACCTTCCCTCCTTGCTGATTTCAGAGAAAAGGAGGGAACCAAGAAAACAAATTTAAAATCACCCCCAGGGTCTCTGCAGGCTGGCTGCCAGCCCCCAACGCTGGCTTTTGCTGGTGTGCCACGATGTTGGTCCACGAAGGCAGGATTTCTGCAGCAACTATGCAAGCACTGCTCTCAGCTCGTGGGGATCCAGCTGTTGTGGAAACGTGCAACGTGCTTACAAAAACACAAATGGTCTTTAAAAGAGCAAGACAGCACTGTCTGAGATGGTTTTCCTATGCATCTGGTAACACTTGTCATGTCTGCCTGCAGAAGCCTGGTCATCTGTGATTCCTTTCAACAGCAAAATGCCCAGTCCTCTGTGGGTGTGGGTCTCTGCTCCTCATTCATATTTTACATTACTCTTTTTTAACAAAATCATTCTACATAAACAGATAGCTCCTTAAAAATAGTACTCTCTCATTAAATCTGATTTGACAGAAAGAATCTTAAGGAAAAAAGGAGTGCTTTATAAGTGAAAAGTACAAATCTTTGGCCTGTCTCTTGACATTTTAATGTCAAAAAGCAAAAAACTTTCATGTGATTCAATCTATTGATTACTTTTTGCACCATAATTTGTTTTTTTTTATACCACAAAAGGAGGCACTTTCAGTATCTGTAAAAGGTGTTTAATCCTAAAACATACTCACCTAGAGGATAACTCATGAAAACAGAATTTGCTACACTCTAAGACCTATTCCAGTTACCACTTCTAAAGTCATTTGAAAGTCAATGATATTACCTGATCATGGAAAACAGAAACAGGGGCAAATCTACATCTCCAGGGGTCTTCACATGGAGAGCAGATTCCTTCATGCCTTTTAAGGCTGCTCCCTCTAGTCTACTTTAATCAAAGAGTTTTCATTTAAGACTCCTTATTCTCTTTCCTTATGATTAAGTTCCTTACAGTAAAGTATATAAAAATGATCTAAATGAACACCATAGAAAGACTCCTGGACTCAGTGGATCTTCAGAGTAAGCTCTCAGAAAAAGACAAGAGGGAAAGTAAAAAAAAAAAAAAATCCCCAAGACAGAACTTCCTATGCTGTATGACATGGTCTCCCATGATCATCTGACTGCTCGGGTGGAGACACGGTGCGGTGTCTGTGGAGCAGCATTGTGGCACGTCAGCAGGCTACGGTGACAGAGAGAAGAGCAGCAAAGCACCCAGTCCTATGCTCACAAAGAAACAGCCTAAAGATGGACACCTTCAGACAAGTCTGCACGGGAGGACCCACGGCTTCAGGATAGCAAAGTTCTGCACTCACGCTCTGTTACACATCCTATCACAGCTAGGTGCTAAAGTAAAACAGCCAAAGAAAGAATTAGGAAAAGAAGCCAAACCAACAAACACACCCAACAGGAAGCAAGACAATATCGTAAAATTCAGCTGCCATTTTGGCAGCTATATTGCAGGAATTTGTGACTGTCTTTGAATCAGCTGGGAAGAATGTCAATGACTGTATGCAAATGAACAAAATGTCCATATCAAAATACAAAAGCACTATCAATTATCACCTCTGACCTTCAGGTTTAGATTCAGTGCAATTGACAAATGCATCGCTGAAGGAGATGCAGCTGAGGCATACTCAAAACGTTTGTGTCTATTCCTGGGAGCACATTTAAAAATTATTGCACAGATTTTTTTTACTTATTTTTTTTTTTAAACAACAACAGAGGCCAACAGATGTGACCCTCTCGAAGTAAAAGCAGAATCTCAAGTGCCAGACACTCGGCATTGTGTAGATTTCCTACAGAGCCCCAGAGCAGTGAGCTCTAAACATCTCAGTGTGATCCAACCCTAAAAATACCTGGCACAAACCATAAATGACTGCCTCTCTGGATGCAAATTTTAAAAATATTATTACAGTATCATAGTCCCCACTAACAACAATGGGGGAGATATAACAATGTATAGTGAAATTTAAGTGTATTCATCCTCTTCACCAAAAACAAATGCTACCCTACCTCAGTGAAGCCAAGACTTTCATCAACCAATGCTGTTTTGTAAAGAGCAAAGCAGCAGATACTGAGCTTCAAAGCTGCGGGGCTGGGTTAGAGCCGCTTAGACAGAACACAGGTGGGACTCGGGAGTCGAAGGCCTCAAAATAACTAGTTGCACAAATAGTGTTATAAATTTGCTAAGCAATTTCTTAATAAAAAATTTAAAGATATAAATTTGACAACTGTTCTCTTCAGAACTGACATGCCTGGATTCTTCTGTTAATCTTGACTGTCTTCTTAACCACCTTCACAAACATGGCCTCTGGTGAATATTTGTAGGTATATTTTACTTTTAGCTGAGCACAAGAAGAGATTTGATTGGATACTTCTATCTTTAAAAAAATACTTGATATAAACAGAGTCAAAGACATGATATAGTAGTGATTACTGGAAAAACAGCAGCTTAGATCTATGTTGCTTGACAAAGTGTAGCCTCGGCACCACAGATGCAGGCACAGCGGCCACACTTCTCCCTAAATTCTCAGTCACTGCTACTCAAACACCTCAAAGCAAGCCTTTAAAAGTTGTTTTTAAAACTAAGGTAGCAAACATTTTGCCATGTGATGGCAGTGTTATATGCCATATTCTTGCTTTGTAAAAAGAAAACGTGAGATTTTTAATACTGGAATCTGGTTACATTACATATTTAAGCTTCTATACAGAATGATGGACACTTTGAGAAGCTAATCCTTATCCAGAAACATTTTAATCTCTTAAGAAACAAGTAAAACAGACAAATGGTAAAATAAAAAATAAAAATAAAAGCCCCAAACTATGTTGCTCCTTCTCACAATAGTGCACATTTTGACCATAATTTTGTTATGGCTACAAAACACCAGAAGAATTTTTTTTAAAAATGTCTCTTCTTTATGGTATTTAAAAAAAAAATTGTGCCCTTCTAGTCTTTAGTTGGCAGAAATGCGTCCCCAAGAAGAAACTATTTTATTTAAGCCACCTCTCTCTCTCTCTCTCTCTCTCTCTCTCTCTCTCTCTCTCTCTCTCTCTCACACACACACACACACACACACACACACACAGAACAAAAACAAAAAACCCAAAACAAAGATAACATAATACCCTTTGCTGATGTGTCTTAGAGAATAACATGACGAGAGTCATGTGGTTTCCTTTAATTCCAACTCCTCCACAATATGCACCAACTGAATATATGCTCTGGGAGCCATAAAATGTACCAAACATCTACCTTTTCCAAAGAATGCAGTAAAATATTTTTTTGTTTCTTTAAAAGGTGAGGAAAAATAAAAGCAAGAAAATGATTCACTCCCTTACTTCATGCATCCATAATCTAAACCAAAACAAACTTGAAAGCAAGAACAAACTACTGCCTCGCGTTTTTGTTAAGTCCATGTTCTCTGTACACACAAACTGCGCACTACTGAAGGGGAAAAGAATATAATCCATGGTGTCTGCTGATTTAAAGGGGAGAAACAAGGCTGTCATAATATCCAAAACTGGTACATGTGTGGTTTGCTCTTATAACGCACATTCCATCTCTTCTGCTTTTCATATCCAAACTTCTAAATGCTACTTAGGGGCACAGCAGGTTAGATCCCAGCACTTGGTGAGCAGAATTCACAAGCTGGGATGAGACTGTCATCTTCAGGGTACAGCTGTGTTCATATACACTGCATGTATCTATTTCTCTTAGATTTGGCTGTAGTGGACTGGCCATGGTTCAAGTGGGACTATAGCAGTACGTGGGGCAGGGATAGTCTTGTGGCTATGTACACATTCATAGTCGGTCCATGGCTTCCAACTAGTAACGCTATTTCCGAAGGTCTAAGACACAAACCTGTAAGAGAATACAACAGTCAGCCAGTGTCCAGAAATCTACCTTACATTTCAAGCTTGTATACAGATCACAGTGTAATTTACAAACTGTTTCTAAGTTGAATATTCATAAAATGAAAGCAACAAATCATAGAAAGAAACTTCACTGAAGAGTGTCAGATCACTCAGCTGTGTGGTGAGTCCCGGGAGCAACAGTTACTCAAGAAATGCTGCTGTAATTTTTAGGAATCAATCTTTATAGCCAGTAAAACATACAAAGCATTGTTCCTAACTCTCAGATCTTATATCTCAGACATCAAAATTACGGAAGCCATCTCATTGAATAGCCCCGGGACTCTGCAGCTTCTCCTGCTTAAGAACAGTGGAGGACACAACTACCATTTTTAAAAACAATCTACTAATAGCATCCTAAAGGTCTCATCTTCAAATATCTCCATGAAGAAAGCAATCTCAATTCCACAACCTTAACACTTCTTCCACAGAGAGGAGATTTGAGGGGAAAGGGCTTTAAAAATACCAATCACTAAGAGATACTTCACTACATTTAATTTCACAAATGGAGATTTACACTGAAAATTGCTCATTACTTGGTTATGAAGATTCTCTGAAAAGTCACCCTAAGTTTTATTTTATTCAAAGGTAATGGACATATCCAGCACACGTAGCCCAGGGATGATGTCAATACCATCACTAAAAATTTTTATTTTGCAAAGAGCACGACTGTGTATCCAACATGCTCCCTTTTCTTTAAAAATTCATGGATATACTCACTGAACCATCTGATGCACTGGCTCCAACTTTGTCTCCTGCTGCATTCCAGCAAACTTCAAAAATCCCACCTGTTCCCCTGTAACTGTGAACTAGAGCACCTGTCTGAAAATATGAAAAACAGAACCCTAAGACTCGTTACAGAAATCAAAATAGTGAGATAAGAAGATTATAATGTGGGAGAGGGACTCATGAGCCCTCCCCACCCCCACAAGGATCTATGAGCAGTTAATGGCTGCTGAGGGAGGAAGAGCCATTTTCTTTAGTGGTGTAGCGGTTGCCCATGTTCCTACAAGCACCTCTATTTAGATTTGCTGTCTTCTCCAATCCCCAAATGCCATTAAAGGAGGAAGACTAACCGGGAAAAGGGAAGGAGTCAATGGGAGTGTGACAAAAAGGTGGGGGGAGGGGGAACTTTGATCACAATGCATTACATCATGCATAAGTACATAATAACAAACTTATTATGAAGTATAGTTACCATATGGTAATTTTAAAAAGGAAAGAGAGAAAAAGAGTAAGGGCAGTGGAAGAGAAACCCACTCAGGAGGCTAGCATAGTAGAATTATTACAGTGATTCATATAAACTTTGATAAAGTAATTCAGAAAGCAGTATATGGGCTCAAGACAAACTGTCAAAGACAACAGAACTTATGACTAGATTGGGTCTGTGGATGAGTCAAAAATATAAAAATATATTATTGCATTATTTCTAGCAATCAGAGGTGGGACTTGGTTTCAAATAAAAATATAGGCAGGTTCTGAAACTCCAGGAACATGCTATGGTAACCCCTTCACGGATATGATCAGACTCTTCTGAAGGGATGGTTCCAGTACAAACTGGTTTTCCAGTGTTCATGACCATTCCCCACTAGGATTTTGAGTGTCTCTGAAACAGCTACAGGGGGAACATTCAAGGCAGGATATTAAGTACACTCGTTACTGAGAGATGTATGCATTTTGCCAGCAAAAAAGAAAGCATCACAAAGTAAAAAATAAGAAAGACACAGTGTTCATGCTGTTTACGGCATGTTTCCTTGAGTAGAATGAGTGGGCCAGGGACAGTCCAAGGAAGAAAGATCTACACATTCTTCTTGAAGGGTGTTACAGAAGCTCCTGAAAAATGTGTCCAGAAATGAATGCTAAGTATAGCTATTTTACTCTTCCAACAAAAACAAAAGTTCAGCTGCCACTGAAGAACCAAAGTCAGACCAGAAGTGTACTTTCCCGTGAAGCCACAGGGCAGAGGGCAGTGGCTGTGCAGTGGCAGCCAGAAGCTACGAAGGTGCTTTGCTCTGACAAAGCACGTAAGTGGCCCCTGCAGCTCAGTGGTGATCTGATGATTTCCTTTAGAACAAAATGCAAAAAGCCACACCTTCACACACTACTATCCTAGCACACAGGCTCAAACACCTTCGCTTTGACTTCCTCTTCAAATTTAGCCCAATATCATGCACAAACCAAAGATGTGGTGTGATCAGAAAAATCTGACTACAATTTGAGAAATTTTCCTCTTTCCTATAAGTTTTCATATTTTGAGACTAATGAAAAAAGGCCGAGTACAGTAGCCATAAGTATCTGTGATTACTGAGAAAACAAAGGGGCAGCCAGCAAGATGGAGAGTAACTAAGTTGTAGAAGGCAAACCCTGTAGACCTACAGCAGATGGATGAATGTGGGGTTAGAACAAATGGCCGCCCACCTGCCCAAACTACTTACCTACGTACCTACCTACCTACCTACCTACCTACCTACCTACCCATATTAAGAACATCTACCAATCTATCTCTAAGTTGAAGCAGGACAATTACTGTAGGATGGTCTGTATGTGCTCTTGATTGGTCAATAAATAAAACACTGATTGGCCAGTGGCCAGGCAGGAAGTATAGGCGGGACTAACATAGAGGAGAATTGAGAGAACAGGAAGGCTGGGGGGGGGGGGGCAGCGGGCGACGATACACGACATTGCCAGCCGCCACCATGACAAGCAGCATGTGAAGATGCCGGTAAGCCACGAGGCCAGGTATAGATTTATAGAAATGGATTAATTTAAGATATAAGAACAATTAGCAAAAAGCCTGCCACGGCCATACAGTTTGTAAGCAATATAAGTCTCTGTGTTTACTTGGTTGGGTCTGAGCAGCTGTGGGACTTATGGGTGACAGAGATTTGTCCTGACTGTGGGCCAGGCAGGAAAACTCTAGCTACAGACAATAATGAATCCAAACATGGCCATGGGCAGAACTGTGATGTGAGGGTTAGTGGGTCACATCATCTTATGTGAAAAAAGACACAGCGCCCCCCCCCCCCCATACACCATATACTCAGGAGACACACTATGAGCAACAGCAGAGCATGTACCTACCACCAGATGCCATCTGCCATTTCACACTCAAGTTTAAGAAAGTAAAGGGGCTCAAAACAGTGGAAAGCACAACAGCACTCAGCTGACCACATACCTTAAATGAGCTACATTTCACTGAAATTATTTTGACATAATGGATTCCAATTGGAAAAATCTTCCGAACATTTAGCAACGACTAAAAAGAACACATACTTTAAAAGACAGCATTCACACACATGTAAAATCCACAAGGCACTCAAAAATTTACTGAAGAAATAACAGAAAGATAAAGGGATGCAGCATATTCTTGGGTAATGAACTCAAAGTAACTTATAGACTTAAAAACAAATCCATAAATACATACTTATTTTTAGAAATGCTGAAGACTAAAGTGCCAACAACAGAAAATCTGAAGAATGACAAGGGCCGGACACATACCATGGAGAGTGGTTAGGCCTGCACTGTGGACTCAGCTATGTACAAATGTACCTAAGGCACAAAAGAGAACTGGGGGCTGAAGATGCAGTTCAGTGCAGGGTGCTCACCTGGGACCACTAAGGTCCCCGTGCAACCTTCTGAACTATTAGGCAAGGAGCAGGCAGCAAGCCTACCATGTGCATGGTTTATGGACTTGGTACAGGTGATAACAGTAAGGGGACAATGAATGACTCCAAGACAACTATCCTATCCAAAAGATGACTTTCTTTATGGATCTTACACCACACAGATCAATACCAAAGGGACCACAGTCAAAATCAAGCTTAAACACTGTAGGAAAATAACATCAGAGACCCCAGTGACATAAACATGCACATATATATTTGTTTATATACAAAGCTATAAAAAGTACCAATCTGAACACTCACTTAAGAGTGATAAGTGAACAAGACAGAAAAAAAGACCACTGCAATAGCACCCAGGATGTCCAGAACACAGAAAGACCACCAACTAACCAATAGTGAAAAATGAACAGGAGAGCTGTACTGTGTCTACTCTAAACAGAATGTGCAACTGAATGTATAAAATATGATTACATGTACCAAATCACAAAAATGTTTAGCAGACTGAGAATTTGGGATACAGGAAATATGGAAGTACCAAATATGGGTTCGCTTGATAGCAGCTGAGAATGAACTCAGAGTTTCTTTTGTGAGTACACAAAAACAAACATGCACCCACAGAGATAAGCACATGCGACTCTTGAACATAATATCCATATAAGCATTAGACAATGCAATTCATTTGCATAACAAAATGAACCAAACCACTCTTTAAGACCTCCATGAACTTGTATGATTATAAACCAGAAACTACTAGTGCAAATCACAAGCTTTAAAAGATATGTAAGCGGGCTGGGCAGTGGTGGCACACGCCTTTAATCCCAGCACTCGGGAGGCAGTGGTAGATAGATCTCTGAGAGTTTGAGGCCAGCCTGGGCTACAGAGTGAGTTCAAGGAAAGGCTCCAAAGCTACACAGAGAAACCCTGTTTCAATTAAAAAGAAAAAAAAAAATGATATGTAAGCATATCATACCATTTATGTACAATTTTACCACACGGTATACATTTACTGTGGGAATGGCTGACAGCTCTTCATGACTGATGCAGAAAGGAGTTAAATACTTTAGCTGTGTGAATAAAAACAATTTAAAGAAAGACATCTACAACACACATGGCAAAATACCTTTATAAAGTAAATCTGGATATTTATGTTAACCATATTATTCATATTTATGTTCACTACCATGCACACATCATTGTTCAGTGTTCAGAAGTTGAGCTGGATGCACCAGTGCTCTTTTAGGAACACAAAGTTAAAATTTGGAAATGATGGTTTTAAGTACTTCATAACAACAGAGATTGTTTGGCATATGTTCATAAAGAAAAAAATGAAAGAAGAGAGGTAAGACATTATTTAGTAAGATATTAAGATAGAATATTTTTATTTTAAACCAGGAACATGCTTCTAATATCAGTACTTTGAAGGGGAAGCAGGACAAGTTCAAAGCTAGCCTGACTACAAAGTGAGACCTCTCAAACAACCAAAACTACCTACAATCCAGCTGAAAAAGGAAAGGACAGGCTCCAAAGGGACCCTCAACTACACAGGAATTAACTCCAAGCACTGATAAAGGAGATTACATGAAATCAATGCTTCTGCAGCAAAGCCAATACTCAGCAGAGTAGACAGAAATGGAAACAGGAGGAAATCTGTGCCAACCATATTTTAGACAGAAAAATAGAGAACACATAAAAAAAAAAAAAAGCAACGAATAAATAACTCATCCAGTCAATAAATGGTTAACTGAATAAGTAACTGACAAAAGAAGAGACATACACGGCCAATACATGTCTTCCTAAGTTTTCAACATCCTTGGCCACCAGAGAAAGGTGGACTGAAACTACTTTGAGCTTCCAATTTCCGTAGTCAGAATGGCTGCCATGAGGAAAACAAGTGTCCGCACGCTGGCAGGAGTGCAAAACTTGTCCAACAACTACAGGAATCAAAGAGCAAGACCACACACAGGCTGGTGTGAATACACACCAGAGACACACATACACGGCCACATTTACTCCTATACTATTCAAGGTGACCAAGAAATGAAACCAGCCTGAATGTTTATCAACAGATGAATGGAGAGAGAAAAGGAAAGCACATTTATGAATGGAATTTTACATAAACTTAAAGAAAAAATTAAAACCATGACATTTTACAGGAAAATGGGTGGAAATGGCAATTACTGTTAAGCAAAATATGCCAGACTCAGAAAGACAAATAACAATGTTTCCTTTCAAGAGGATCCTAAATTTTAGTGTTTTGTTTATGTGGGTAGAGCATACATCATGAACTAGTGACATCGTAGACAAGGGGTTATGAGAAGGGATTAAAGAGGTCTTAATAGGGAAAGAAGGTAATAAACCCATGTGATATGAAGATGGAATGGATGCTGGAGGGAGGTGAAGGTAGGGATGGGTGGAAGGAGCAGACAGGGGAGTGGGAAACAGGCTCCACAAAAACAAAGTATGTAAACAGTGCCGCAACGAAGCCCTTTAGTTTCAATGCTAGCTTTTAAAGTAAAATTAAAATGAATTTTTAAAAATGTTCAGAGAAGTCAGCCCACACCCTTAAGTGTGTAAGGAGACACTCAGCTTCATTCCCCACTGAAATGTCATCCCTCTACCTAGAAGCTGGACCTCTGCTGAGTATGACCCAGAAGTCACGGTGCTTTGTGCTATAAGCTACTCAGTAGGAGTGAAAAAGAAGCTATTAAGAATAGTTATTGTGGGGCATGAAAGCAGAGATGGCCAAAGCTCCTCAGTGCAGACCTTCCTAAGCCATAGGATATAGCACTTAGTAGAAAATACTCAAGTAACTCAAGAAATTAACTATAGTAGAAATCTGCTACAGAAAGGGTTGCTGGTAATGGATTTAGTATGCCAGACACCAACAAAACCTTAAGAACACAGAGGGCAGTGTATGGAGCACAAAAGCTCATACACTGAAAAGCTGTAAATGTGAAAGCAAAAGCAACATGCTGGCTTCTATTTTGGGGGCATCTCTTTACAGTACCATCCCTGAAAAGGCAGCAGGGTGTTAAATTTGGTTCAGTCATGCAATTTTGTCTTTTAACCTCAACAAACGTCAAGTGCATCATAAGATTCTTCATTTCATATCTACTATGCTGTTCAAAAATAAAACAAGAGATCTAATTCTAAATTCTGATTTGTGCATTAAAACGCAACTTTCAATCAGTGTTGATTTAGATATAAAGTGCCCCCAATGTACTCTCAGGTTTTTAAAACTAAGAATTAAACTAATGTTACATGAGGAATAACCAATAAGTTATTGGTTATTAAGTAAATAGGTAAATGCTTTTAACTCAGTAAGGGTAGTTGACTGTTTAAATTACTGGGACATACCTGTGTGTTCCAGATGTGCACACACTTGTCAAAAGAACCGCTTGCCAGATATCTGCCATCAGGACTGAAAGCCACACTGTACACGGGCTCTTGGTGTTTTGTCAAAGTATGGATGCAAATCCCTCGGTCTACGTCCCATAACCTAACTGTAGAATCAAAGGATGCACTGAAAATGGAAGGGAAAAATTTTATAAGTAATCAAATATTCTCTTGGCCTTGTCCGCAGCCTCCCACATTCTGCCAATCCTTAAGGGCTAGCAGATTACACTGTTAAAATCCCAGTACTGTAAAAACTGGAAGGGAAACAGGAAAAAGCTGAAGCCCTGGCTCCTGTCCACTCACTATCCTCCCAATGGTCCTGGATATCGGTCCATGGTTCTGAGTATTAAACTGACTGTATTTTGGGATTTATCTAGCTCTCTTTAAAAAAAAAAAAAAGCTGCAGATACAATAATTTTATTATTTTATGCCCCAATGATGTGTATGTTCTGCTGAAATAGGGTCGCTATAGAGCCCAAGTTGATTACTATGTTAGGCACACTGGTGGATTATAAACACAAGCCAAGCCTAATTATTGGGTTTTATTCAACAGATTAAATTTTTTTTTAAAAGCCATTAAGCCCTGAAATACTAATGTTAAAAATACCATGGTTAAAGGTTCCCATTGAAATATATTCCCCTCTGATGTGCTCCCTGTTTTCTGCCGTAGTTTCCCAAAGTTTTTATTCGTGAGAGACTCAATAAGAAAAGTGAAACAGACACATCACCTTGCTAGCATAAGGTTGGCATTTGGATTATTTGTCCCTGGTCCTGTTGGACTCCATTTAATAGTATAAATTTCTTTATTATGTGCTTGCAAATCATGGACACAGTTATCTTGCTTCATACTCCAAATCTACCAAAAGAAAAAACTTGGTGATTTTTCCACACAACAGACACATTTAAAAGTGCTCTCTTTTCAGTACAAAATGAGTCACATAAGCAAACATCAGAGGAAGGACCACAAAAAAATTTAAAAGTAGTTGAATGTATTTAACATTACTCCATAAAAATGTATTAAATTCTTCACAAATACTCCTTATTGTAAAGCTTGAAGGCTGAATTAATTACCTCTAATTGTTCTAAGATTGTTTTGAATAGCTGTAAATTGCACAAACCTTAACATTTAGAAAGTCCTTGGACTAGGGCTACATAGTAATTCAGTGGTATAGCACTTGTGTGAGCAGCTGAGCACTGTGTGAGGCCCTGGGTTCAGTGCACATGCTGTCTGTCTCTGTCTCCGTCTCTCGCTCGTGCGCTCTCTCTCCTCCCTCCTTTCCCCCCCGCCCCTGGAAATGCCATAAACAGCTAAGAGAACAATACCACAGTGCTTTGTAACTTAGATGTACACAGTCATAGGAAATGAATCTGACCACACATTTCTACAACTTTTTTCTTTGGTCTTTTCAACAGCACAGACAAGCCTAACATACCCCTTCCAATATTCTTTACATTCTCTATCTATTTTGGTCATTTTCTTGATCTAGAACTCTGTTCTTGAGGTTTATCATCCTATCACCTGCTGTTCATAACACACTACCCATTCTACTTCTGCTTTGGAATCTTTTGTGACTCCAAATTCTTTGTAAGGTTAAGAAAAGCTCCAGTTTAGAGCTTGAGGTGTCTAATTCCAGGCTGTTCAGCTTGAAGCTCAATCCATGACACAAGCTTCTCTGGATATTGGCCTCCTTCCACAGTACAAGCTTTAATGCAGGGGTTGGGGATTTAGCTCAGTGGCAGAGCACTTGCCTAGCAAGCGCAAGGCCCTGGGCTTGGTCCTCAGCTCCGGGGGTGGGGGGGGTGGGGGTGGGGGAGACAAAATAACAAGCTTTAATGCACGTGCATAAGAAGAAAGTCCAAAGACAAGACAATTAAGCTAGTGTGGTGGTATAGGCCTATACCCGGTGCTTGGTAGGATGTGAAAGACCTCGAATTCAAGACCAGCATAAGCTACATAGTAAAATTCTGACTCAAAAATACAAAGGAGAAAGATGCAGCTCAGCATTGGCACGCTTTCTTAGCACACCCAAGTCCTCCATTTGATTCTCAGGATGAAGGGAGGGAAAGGAATACCTAATTTGTACACAGTAAAAGTGATTTTTCCCTGCATGACTATCCTACTTTTAAGGGTTGTGACTATAGTCACTGATATTGCAAGGCTGAGAGTACAATGTTTTCAGGAGAGCATGTGTGGCATGAGGAGGCACAAACATCCAGTCATTCTAGAGATTGGCACTAGGCTAGTCTTTACCTCACAATTATGTTTTCACTTCCTGTGGTAGGAAAGGTATTAAGTTTTGCTTTTAGTCACATCACATTTGTGTTCCTGGATGGTTAGTGCCCTGTCTCAACTTGATTGAGTCATGGAGAATCCAGATACTTGGCTAAGTATTATTTGCCCATGTTTCTCAGTAAGAAAGAACACAGAGGACTGCATTCTCCATAGGGGTGGGCAGTATTTACGTAGACAGCAACCTCTATCTTCTCTAGCTTTACTACTGAGTGGAAATATAGACCTTCTGCCTGGACCTTACCCTGTAGCCCTGGCATTCTAGCTTCTCAGGCCTTGAGCTTCAAGTCTGGAACTGCATGGCTGGCTGTGGAGGTGTGAGTGAGGACGGCTCCCGTAGGCTTATCTTATATATTTAAACACTTAGTCCCCGGTTGGTGGGACTATTTGGGAAGGATTAGGAAGTGTGGCCTTGTTGGACTATGTGTATCACTGGGGGTAGGCTTTCTGATTTAAAAACCCCATTCCCACTTAAGCTCTCTCTCTGCAGTCATAGCTGTTGATATAGGCCAGTGCCATGCCTGCCTGCATGCCGCCATGCTCCTTGCCACAATGGTCAAGGACTCACCCCAATAAACTCTTCTAAAAGTTGCCTTCGTCATGGTGTCTTAGCACAACAATAGAAAAGTAACTAAGACATTGGCTGTCCTGGGCATCCAGTTTGAAGACAGCAAAGAACAGGAAGTCCCAGCCTCCATGATTGTGCGTATAGATTTTCTTCCTAAGTCTCTTATAGATTAATGTATGCTCTTATTGCCTCCTTACCAGTGATAACTGTGACAAGTACAGCAGCACAATACACCTGTACAGCCATTCTATTAATAGAATTTACTATAGTCACATATCCGAGTATTCCAGGGGGAAAAATTAACCATTAAAAAGCTAAGTCTTCCATTTAGGTTTTAAGTATCAAAAGGACATTTTAAAAAGCCTAAGCCAGATGTGGTAGGTAGTACATGCTTTTGATCCCAGCATTCAGGAGGCAGACTCTGAGTTCAAGGCCAGCCTGGTCTACATAATTGAGTTCCAGGGCAATCTGAGCTACATTGTGAGACCTTGACTCAAAAAAAAAAAAAGCACCTGAAAATGCCCAGCCACATATGGGACACATCTCACCCTAAAGCACACACTACCAGAATTACCTTCAAGGTCATGTCATCGGAACACGAGGCCAGGAGATTGCCAGTTGGGTCCCATTTGATAGCGTTTACTTCATTCTAAAAACAGCAGTAAATATTTATATTTTCATTTTATAGAACAGGCTGTTATTTAATATGCATACTCAAAAACTATTCTGAAATATTACTTGCTCAAAATAATCATTTTACAGGAGAGAAATGACTTCTTACCGTGTGTCCCTGGAATGTTTTGATAGGTCTGTCTTGTCCTAATTTGCAGACATGAATGCACATATCTGTACTACAAGATGCAAAGGTGTTGTTGCTCTGCCAGTCAACATCCAGTGCTGGGGCTGGAAAGCAACACAGGTTAGGCTTGCATTGTGCACAGGAGGGTCACACTTGAGTTTAGCTCTGAAGCATGGCTAGATATTAAGAGTTCTAAGCAGTAAGTATTTTTTTTTGCACTTTTATATACAATTTGTGTGTGTGTGTGTGTGTGTGTGTGTGTGTATTATATTTGTTTTTAATGTGCACTGGTATTTTGCCTGCATGTATGTCTGTGTGAGGATGTCAGATCCCCTAGAATTGGAGTTATAAACAATTGTGAGCTGTTATGTGGGTGCTGGGAATTGAACCCAGGTCCTCTGGAAATCAGCCAATGCTCTTAACCACTGAGCCATCTCTCAGTCCCTACTTTACGCTTTTTAAGGTACAAAGAAACAATTAAAAAAGATAAAGCTATCTAAGTATTAAAAATGCCAATAACTTTCAGCTGTGTGGTCACTGTGCTCAATCACTCACACTGTGTACCTGAACACTGAGTCTTGGCTTCTCTTTTGTATAACAATAAAAGTCTAGACTGGTGATTAACTCTTTTTATTTCTATTTTATTTACCTGTGCATGTATTATCGGCAGAAGCTTTGGTTTTATCACTGCTATTGTTTTAAGCCAAGGAAGTCACTGGTGACCCTGGGACAACACCACTTGCTGCCAGGACCAAGTAAGGAGCCGATTGTAGGAAGAGTGCTACAGATTGCAACTCAGATAAATGGTGCTCAGGGTCATTCCCATTGTTAACTAACTCCTCCACCGAAACAAGGACACTGCACATAATTCACAAATATATTTTCTTCTAAATAATTCTTGTAAAATTCCTTTTTAAGAAAAATCAAATGACTCTTAAAATGGTTAAATTTAAAATCTCTAAAGTCCAAAAGTTGGCTAGAATTTAGTATGCAGCCCGATTTCAGCTCAGAGAGGACTACAGATGTCCTTTCCCCGGCAGCAAGCAGCAATGGCTCTGGAACTGGGTTAAGTGTGAACACATGGAGAACACTGTCTTCACCCTCCAGGCAGCTGTGGTGAAGGGGTTTTCACAGGGGAAATAACAGCACATTTAGACTTAGCCCCAGTAAGACACAATTCCTATGGTCTGCCAAACTAGAAAAAGCTATTTTCTGAACCTTGATAGTCTGTCAACCCCACTTAGAGACAAGAAAGAGGAAGGTGAAGGATATTTCCCCATTTGCATTTCACAGAAATTTCCTAAACCCATCTCTTACTTCACTCTCACATGTGGATAGGTATGACTTCCAGGGAGTGCAACCTGCCATCAGCCAGCGGATGTGGCCACCCTGGTCAGAAGCATGTGATTGCTGGCATGCCAGTTCTCTTCAGGCTGCCCTCAGGTTCACCCTGACCACAAGGCTAACAGGCTGCCCTCCAGTTCCTGTGGTTCCTAGTCCTGCTTGTGCTTCAGAGAAGAGAGGGTCAGGAGCCCAAGGCCCTAGACACACTGCTGTTGCCACTTGCTCAGCCTACGCAGGTAGGTCTCAATGGACCCTGCTGTCACTGGGCAGCCTCTTCTCGGTGGTTCAGATTCCCACTGGATTAGCAGCACCTTCCATCGCTCTGCAGTCTCTTTCTTGCAGTTGCTCCTCTCTGGGTGACTTCACTGCCCCTAATGGTCCCTCTTCCCAACACTGCTACAATGACTTCCTTCTGCTGAAGTCCTTTTCTTGGATCCCCAAGTATAAACTGTCTTCCTGCCAAAATCTTGATTCAGTAAACACTGCAATATTAACATGAACTACCATTCTTTTAAATGGTATTTAAATTTATTTCTTTAATTAAAAAAAATAATTCTAATACTAAGAAGTGGGAAATAAGGTAGGAGGAGGTAGCTAGAATTTTTAATTATTTTAGAAAATAGGTAATTACACACAAAAAAGTATGAAGAAGGCCAAATATCTGACACGACCTATGAGAGCCTGAGTGGCTGCAAACATGAGAGGCGGCTGGCAAATAGCCAGCTGCACTTAGAAAGACATACCTTGGGTTCAGGGACAACAACAAACCGCACAACTAAGAAACTCAGCTAGGAACGCTGAACTGAGTGTTACGATGAAAGTGTGCCTCACTCTGAAACCAACCCAGGGAAGCGCTAGGGAACAGGCATTCCCAAGAGAAGCCATACAGTGTAAGTTCTTTGGGACCACAAATCTAATCTAAAACAAACCCAGTATGTGAAAGGTCTGTTTATTATTATGGTCACACTTTACACATTTAGAGGAAGCTAAGAAAGGTGAAGCAATTTTCCCTGTATGATACTTTTATCATACAGTTTCAAAAGTCCTAGAGCTAAAATGAAAAATTCTCTCTTCTATTCTGATTTATTTTTATTAATCTACGTACTTTCCATGATTTTTTTTGCAAAGAATAAACCTATAAAGAAGGCATATTTACTTCTTACTAGTATTTTTCTTTTTAAAAAATTTGTTCTTTGACAACTCACTGTCATGTTTAATGGCCTTATTGGCCATTTTAAATATCTCCGCCAATAGTGCTCAGAGTTTTTCATTATTTTTAAAATTTGTGACCAAATGTGATTGCTCGGAGAATGACATCACAGAGAAGCAGGAGGGAGCCTGATCACAGGTGTAGCTGTACCTTCAGTGTGATGGTGATTTCAACGGTATATACATATGTAACAATTACAAGGCAAATACGTCCTGTCCATTATATGTCAATTATTTCTCAGCAGAATTTTGTTAAAATACAAACTTCTTATTTTGAAAAACTTCAGTTCCCTCCCATTCTCTCTCTTCATCCCAACCTCTCCCTCTCAGGTTCTTATTTCTTTGTGTTCTGGTTCCTATATAAAAGAGCATCATATCCCTTAGCCCAGTATCTCATAACACACATGTGCACATGCATACACGAGGTAGGAACAAATGGTCAGAGGCTTAACTCTATCCCTCAGCAAGCTCGGTTCAGAAGTCTGAGAAAATATACTGAGGAACACCTTAAATGGGTGGCATTCATTGCACGTGGCTAAGCATGCACACGTTCCCCCCGCCCCCCAACTTTATATCACTCCCAGGAAGTATGAGGAAATGTGAGACTACCCAGAGACCAAAGAATAGTCTGCCTGGGAAAGGACTAGAAGCCAGGGTGAACAGAAGTAGAAGAGGTAATAAGGGTGCTGTATAAATGTGAATCAGTGTGGTAAGCTCTGATAGAGTTAAAATATTCGGTGTCTAATACAACGTCTGCAAACCACTCTACCCAGATCATACTGAAAAAACATTTTGCTCCTAGTTGTTTGGTCACAGCTGCACTTCTAGATCTTTGTAAGTGGCTGTTCATTACTAAAGACATGAGGATGATAACCGCCGCCACCTGCTCAGCTTCCAGTGTAGAACCTCAGAGCACAAGTCTCGAAGCAGCAACTATTATCAGGTAATGCTAAAAAGACTGCTCTGACCGTCCGCATGCATCTTGTTGCAGTCAACATTATTTAGTTACTGAAATCAAGACATTCAATAAGAAGCCAGACATAATGGTACACACCTATAACTCCAGTACTCTGGAGGCTGAAGAAGAAAGAGTGTTATGAGTTTGAAGCCAGCCTGGGATATATAGCAAGATTTTGATCCTCCCTGACTTCTCAGATAACAGAATTAGTCAGTCAGAACAGGTGCAGTGGTTCCAGGCTGAAGGAACTGATGGCACTGAGCTACCTGCCCAGAACATGGGTGTGCACCACATAGGAAGAATCCCACAGAAGACAGAGAAAGCCTATCTTTGATCGCACAGACATATCAATCAAAAATGCATAAATAAGATGGCAATGTGTAAACCTGTTAACAGTTGAATTTATCCCCACATGAGACATTTTTCTTATCCTTGCAATAACTAAATAGCTATCAAGAACCCTCACTTACATATAGTGAAAATGAGGCTCCAAAGGGTAAGTGACTTGGGAGCGTCTCAAGTGGAGAACGTACATTCATGGCCAGACCTTCCAATTCTACAACACCACCCCTAACCACACCACTCGGGTGCTTTCTTTACAGTACACTTCACAGAAAAGGAACCATCTGAAAGCTGTGGCACACCTCCTAAGAGAACTGGAACTAAGAATGCTGTCTGACACTCAAGGTCCTGAATGACGTCCACGAGGCCAAAACTCTAATTAGAGAAACAGAAGAGCGCTTCAGCTTCCGTGTGCATTGTCAAGATTTACCTGAATGGAAAGGAAACTGCTGCTTAGCTTCACCAGTGTGTGCATCCCAAATAATGGTAGTCTGAGATTAAAAGGAAAAGAAAAATTAATTTCTCTGATGTTAAAGAGTGTGTGAGTTCAAGAATGGATGCCTGACTATCCTGAGGCAGAATGAAACTTTAGAATGAACTTCCTCTTCGCTGTCTTTACTCCTCACAGCACAAGGCCATCTGCACTCACACTCAGGTCGGGGGAAATGACCATGATGCAGCTTAACTTTCCTGTCATTTTTCACCAACTTACTTTCATTAACAATTATTGTTTGTTAACAAAGTGTCTGACATTGTATTAAACTGCTTAAAAGATTTCACTGCAATGTGCATTTAATATGAGTTTTTACAGCTCTAGACTTAAAAGGTGAAATCACTTAGTTCGAAATACTGAAACGTTTCTTTTTTGAAGCTTATGTGGTCAACAAAAAAATAAAAAAAAGGCTGTTTACATTTCTGATACCACTACAGGGAGGTCCTGAAGCTGCCTATGACAGAGACATGTACTGGCTCTTCTCCCTCCCCAGATTCCTTCATCCCTTTGTTAAAACCACTCACTAAAACTGTAAGTCTAAGCCAGTTTATGCCCCCTCCCTCAACATCCTCCAACTGATTAATAGCCTGTTCTTTGCTGAATCAAAAGTCTTAAACCAACCTCATTTTAGGGAGGTGTGGTAGAGGGGGACTGAAGGAGAGAGGAGCCAGTTCCAACCAGTCTCTATTCACTTCCCAGAGCAAGGAAGGAACTGTTTCAATAAGCACAGGAGAACATGGATGGCCACAGAGTCACTCTAAAGCCACGGTCACCACTGAGATAAACTGGGAAAGCACAAAGTACTTAGTGATGACATTTCATTAGGTTCCAATCCCAGCGAAAATAAAGAGTGGTCATATCAACAAAAGCTATGATGAGTCGATTCGGGAGAACCAGCAGACAAGAAATTATTTCTATGACTGTCACTAATTCATACTTGAATGAACTAAAGTCTGTTTAAGTGATTATTAGCAAAGAAAACAACTACTTTCAAATACAGTCCTTATAGAGCTTAGCTAAATGTTCATTTACCTTATCTACGCCAGCACTTAGGATGAAATTTCCTTTCTTATTCCATTTTAATGCAAATATAGGGCCTTTATGCTGCCCCAAGGTGCTGGCAAGATTACCTAAAGTTAAAAAAACAAAAACCTTTAAAATTACTTCAAATTTTATAACTTAGAACATCAATAAAGTTAGAAAAATACATACCATCTTTAGTCCATATTCTGGCAAATCCATCATATGACCCAGTTGCTAAAAGTGTACCTTCACTCTGCCAGGGAAATACATTTTGTTCATTATACAATTAAGGCCATTTAATTACTACAAATATGTCCCAGGCACAAGAGACCCTTATCTACGTGTGAGTGCCAACAAAGGTGTGCATCACCCTTCCCTGATGAAGGCAGTGTTCTTTGAAAGCCCCACCCCAAATCTGAGCACTGGTAGTAACCGCTGTGGAGTAGTACTGAGAGTATCCCTCTGCAGAACATTTTCAGATGCCCATGAGTGACGGCAGGGGCGGATATTAGACTAGAAGGACATCAAAATACTTTTATAAGAAGTGAAAAGCAAACTCTTCCTAAGTATTTTTTAATTCTGATTAGGACTTTAGGAACATGGAGCCAGGTTGACTATATAGTATCAAAACCTCAAACGCCTTCATTCACAGACCACTTAAAACAAGAAGAGAGCACTCACATTCCAATCTAGAGAAGTGACATCCTTGTTGCTGGGAACATCCTGTCCTCCTTCCCGTATGCAGTGTCTGAGCACCAGCTGCGTGGGGCCACTTGTGCTGTTCTCACTGAGATTCCATATTCTTGCTGTGGAGTCTCCAGACCTTCAAAGTCCAAAAACAGGTTTAAGTTCTCTTGACACTCTCAAGTATTCCAGAATTCAACCCATACATTTAGCATCTGAATAAGAAGCAGACTACCAGGCATAAACATTTCTAATATTTTTCCTATTCTACATTTTAGAGCTCCTACCAAGTAATTTACTAAGGCAACATGACCACAAGGAAGCAACGAGTTTCTGGAAAGTGAAATAGTATATATATAAAAAAATATATTATATATATAAAAATACACAGCAGTCCACTCAGTAAGGTCACCTTAAATGGCTGGGTATAGTGAAGCACGCCTACTAATCCCAGGACTCTGGAGGGTCAATGGTTCAAGGCTGGCTAGCCTCAGCTAAACAGTAAACCCTGTCTAAAACCAAACAAAATAATACCCAACATCTAGAAGCTGTTTTGAAAAACCTACCCTGATGCCAGGAGATCACTAACAGGGTTCCAGGCACAGATGAAAACTTCAGATTCATGGCCCCGAAGCACAACTGCTTTATTGGGAGGGATTTCAACATCCCCATCTACTTCCATCATGTCGGTGTGATTATCTGCATCATGAGAAGCAACAGTCTTTGTCAGAGAGAATCACATTTCTAGCAAGTGTGATTGTATTAGTTTTAACCATGTGAGTGTTCAGGTACACAGAAGTAGATACGGAAGTGGCAAGCAAGAAAAGGGATGGATAAAAAGGAGTGAACCTCAGCATGGCAGAAATGATAAAGTGGCTGATTTCAACAGTCTACAACAATACGATTCTGAGTTTCTGCCAGTAGGGGTTGCTGATATCATTCATGTAACATGAGATTCATCTATTCCTCAATGTCAGAACCTTACTATATGTTTAACAGAGAATATTGCCAATTTTACCTAGAAATCAAATGCAGATTCTAAATTCATTTAAGAGTAGAAAAGGGGTTCACAAACATCTTAAAGGAATATACAGTGAATTTAGCTTTTTGGAACCTTAGGTGTAAAATCTGAACTGTGTGATGTAAGTTGGGGATAGAGGTAAACACTGGGTATCATTTCAGCTCTAAGAATGGGACATTCTAGTAAGGCAAAGTGTTTTCTGAAGAGTCTCTAAACATTCTTAGCTCACTTGTGATGGTATGTGCTCCATTCTCCTCCCCATTTGCTGTATTCTCTCCATTTTTTGCAGATCCTTGCTGGTTAGTGGCTGCAGCGGCAGCTGCAGCAGCAGCTGCATGCTGCTGTGCAAGCTTGTCTCTGTAGGCTTGTTGTCTTGTTTGGACTACATCAGGCATAACAGCATCTATCAGGGACAGAGACTCAATGGGTCGGCCATCAAATAAGGTGCCATCCTGAGGTTGGAAAACAAGGAAAGAAAAATGAGATGCACCTTTGAGGGTGACATGCATTCCACTAACAGAATGAAGGGCTTCGTTCTGGGGAAAACCTGGTAATTTCTGAGCCTGAACAGGAAGGAGGGAAGGGAAGAAGAGCACTGCAAGAGGCAGATGTAGACGGCATCTACGCTTCACTAGATCCTGCTCAACTAAGAGGCCACTCATAAAAGCTTAAACAGATAATAAAATGCAAATACAAAGAATTCAGATAAAAAAGGCTGCTAGTGAAAAACATCAACCAGTAAGACTAGGTTATAAACAAAGAGGCAGCATCTCCATCAGTACTCTGAATCCAGGCCTTGGAATAAATAAGTGCACCTGTACAGAACCAGGGCAGATGTTTTCCTTGTTTGTTTTCTTTAAATATTACAGGGTAACAATCACATCATGTATGCGATCTAGATGTGTGTGATATACAAACTTGCCATTTGGTGTAAGTCTAGAGCACTTGCAGATGGTGCTAACTGTGGCAATGTGGGACCCATCCTTGAGGATACCAAGAAGTGACCGGACTGCTTTAAACAGCTAAAATCCTTCCATTTACTTTGGGAGGTGGGGGTGGGGCGTGTTCACTTCTCAAGTAAAAAATAAAAGGAATTCCTCAACATGTCCTGAATCCTATATATATATTAAACTTTCTAGCTAGAGCAAAGTTCTGCAGATTTCTAGGAAAGAGCAGGCAGCGTGTGTTTTGAAGACCGTAAGATCCTTGTCTTAGCACCTCATGTTCCCAGTATCCACCTGTACAGTCCAAAAGTAAATGAGTTTGGCTTTGTTACAAAGCTGATTTATAGAATTAGGGAGCAGATAAGATTCTCAGGTACCAGTAGCATGCCAATACCTGAAACAAACACACTACTTACACATGAACCTCAGACATGCAGCTCTGAGCAGCAAGAATTGGCAACAATTATATATAATTGGCTTCCATAAGGGTACATGAAAGTAACAATGGCTTTCCAACCCCTTGCCATCCATTTGTTCCCAGTACTATACAGCAAAGTTTCTTATGTGTTAAAACTTATTTCCTTGCACTTACTTAAAGTATAGCCAGCCAACCTCCCCCCCCCCCCCCCCCAAGGAATAACCTAAGGACACCAGTCACTGTGTAGAAGCCCACATGCACAGCTGGTGCAACCTGCTGTACATTAGGAACAATAACCTTAATCTGTCTGAACCCAGTGAAATCAAGGTCAGATACTGAATAAACAAACACATTAAGAATCAGAATCAATGTTTGAAATGAAACTCATCTGCCTTACCTCATTTATGCTAACTTCTGCCTCTACATACTGTAGGCCTTTCTGGATGATAGAGATCAATGCAGCAGGTGGGACAAGGGCACCATTTATATTGGACTGACTTATATGGCTCTCTATACCAAAGGTAAACGCGGAATGAGAAAATCCTAAAAGCAAAAGAAAAGATGTGAGAATTTACTTTCCATCCTAAAAGCAAAAGAAAAGATGTGAGAATTTACTTTCCTCGTAACTTCACATTAAATTACAAAAGAGAAAAAAAAATTGGTAATCTTTCATAATCACATACCATCACTTGAAATTGTAAATGGACAGCCAAAGTGAAATATGATTTTAAACAAATAACTCAATGTACTGCTAGTAATTTTCTGGCACCTGCTGAGTTACATGGCTTCAGTTTTCCTAAACAACAGTAACAATCAAGAAAACGCATCAAATGTAAACACTGAAAAGCCTTGAGAACAACACCTTTCAACTGCCTCATGAGACAAACTGAAATGAAGATTTATGTGGCAGGTCATATTTCTGTGGTATATTTAAAATTTTAGAGACAAAC
The DNA here is from genome assembly GCF_949786415.1 of Peromyscus eremicus. Lineage (NCBI taxonomy): Eukaryota > Metazoa > Chordata > Mammalia > Rodentia > Cricetidae > Peromyscus > Peromyscus eremicus. The sequence goes on along the minus strand of NC_081421.1, from coordinate 20,511,903 downwards.
TATCAAACACCTTCAATGTTTTGTAGCTTTAAAAGACTTAGTTAATAGCCAGGCGGATCTCTGTGAGTTCGAGGCCAGCCTGGACTACCAAGTGAGTTCCAGTAAAGGCACAAAGCTACACAGAGAAACCCTGTCTCGAAAAACCAAAAAACAAAACAAAACAAAACAAAAAAAAAGCCGGGCGGTGGTGGCGCACGCCTTTAATCCCAGCACTCGGGAGGCAGAGCCAGGCGGATCTCTGTGAGTTCGAGGCCAGCCTGGACTACCAAGTGAGTTCCAGTAAAGGCACAAAGCTACACAGAGAAACCCTGTCTCGAAAAACCAAAAAAACAAAACAAAACAAAAAGACTTAGTTAATAAAATGCAAGCTGTAAAAAAATAAAAACAAAGCAAAATGATAACAGACTTGGACTGGAGATGGGGCTCAGTTAGCAGCGCTTGCCTGGCACGTATGAAGTCCTGGACTCCAACCCAGCACTGATCAACTGTGTGCAGCGGTGCACACCTGTACTGCCAGCACGCAGAAGGTGGAGGAAGGGAGGTCAGAGTTCAAAGCTATGCTTGGCTACACAGTAAGATAGAGACAAACCTGGGCTATATGAGACTGTTACCAAAAGAAATAAAAAGCCAAATTATAACACTTAAATTTTTTATATAAAATTATTATTTTTATATATCCACAGACTGTTTTAAAAAAAAATACTAATTTTACCACTTAGTAATAACTCATCTAACCAAGTGCTTAAGAAAAGAACTACAAAATGAAAATCCAGTTTCTAGGTCTCCTTTAACAATTAGTCCCAGCACTCAGGAAGCAGAGGCAGAGGCACATTACACAACACTATTCCAGGATAGTCAGGGGCTGGCTCCACAGAAAGGCCATCTCAAAAAATTAAATAATTAAAAAAAAATTCTTAAAAGCACGAAACTCACATAATCAGTTTCTTTGCATTAGTGTCATATTTTGATGAAAGTCTAGTCCAGATAGCAAAGTGAAATTCCAGTAACGGACAGGGTGGTTGCTCTCTGTGAAATCCCAACACAGTTTACTAAGTTTTCAAATGCTGTACACTTCCAAACAGCATGTGGCTGGGAAAGGCTCACGGGTGGCCAATGTACACCTGGCTGAGTTCTCCTCAAGGCTTTTACTTATGCTAACCACTCCTATCTTAACGGTCCACAGTGGGAGAGGGGAGACAGGCATTTCTCTAAGACTTTGGTTGTAAACTCATGATTTCACCCACAGACTATCTTGTGATTAAGCACATTTAGGAATTTTGTGTTTAATCGGAAGTCACAAAGATGGCTGAAGCAAATGTGGCTGTGAGACAGGAGAGGAAGATACCATTCTGAGTTCCTGAATCTGGGTTGGTAGGTTCCAGATCACCAGCACAGAAGGACAAGACTAAGTCCAGGAGGCATTAGGAGAGACGATTGGACGTGAAGCAATGAAGTTAGAGATTTGGAAATTTCAGTCCCCAAATAAGTTCTTCAACAAACCAAAAATGGGGTAGGGGTACCACTTGGGAAGACTTTGAAATAGAAGATGTCATTTTGGAAAGCATACTAGATCTTTATTACATTGTATTATGAATTAAAGTTGGGGAATAGTCACAAGACACAGTAAGGACTCAGATCCATTCTGCATCTTGTTCTTTTCTTGAAAAGTCAAAATATGGCAGCAAGATTATACTTGAGAGCAGCAGTCATCACTGCTCAGTTGTTCCTTAGGGGCTGAGAAAGAGGAACAGGCATATTATGAAATACTAGGGCACCTCACTAGTCTTACCATTAGGATTGGGAAGGTGGTTATATTCATTTGTGAGCATAAACTGAGTAAAACCTGTTTTCTCTACATTCTCTTTGAATACAGCAGAACTACCAGACTGCAGGCCCTATCCAACTTTCTTCTGGTTCAAGCTTGGTGATCTGCCCAAGAATGCAATGCTTTGCAGTGGCAGGCAGAACTGCGCTTTAAGCAGGAAAGCTGAGCATGGCTAGCTTCTGTTTCCCTAGTCCTAGAGAGAGGCTCATACGCATCTCAAGCCACTGGAAATGTGTTCCAAGTGATCTTAAGTAGTAAGGGGACAACCTAGAGCAGCTGCTGGCTGGCTCTCCTCTCCATCCTGCTACCCCAGGGAAGGCCCATGTGAGCACATCTGATTGGACATTCAACTGGAATGGCTTTTCTAGCTCTACTCATACAGGGTTGCTCAGTCTCAGGCCTCATTTCCTGACCATGAGGTCAGTACACATACTGCCACTTCCTTCGGCTTCTGGGTTCAACTATCAAGTCAGACCATCCTACCTGTGCACTCTTGAGACTCTCTCTCTGCACTTGTCCTTGTCTTCTAGAACCTTACCCTCTGCTTGGATTGTTCGTGCCCTAAATCCTTCCCTCCCTCCTTCCTTCAGCTAGCTGACTAATCAACTTAATACTGTCAGCATCACTTCACACCCCTACTGGTAATCCCCTTGGCGATCACAATAAAGACCTATATAGCACAGACACAGCTATTTCTGGAACTTAGTCCTACCTTTCTCCACAGCTCCACCTCCCCAACTCTGCTGGGCAGCCCTACTCCCAGTGCACACACTAAGTCTACAGGCAGGGTGGTTGACCTCTGTGAAATCCCATCCAATGGCATCCAGAGGCTCCACCATGCTCCACTACCCAGTGCCTCTGAGCCTGACAGTCTGCTTTTCCCTCCCCTATCAGTTGCTCCTGTGATCTTACAATTCACACATGTACATGATAATCAAACCAAACCAGTTACACTGACTACTTCATGTGGAAGCCAAGGAAAGGGTTTAAATACATTAATACTTTAACTCTGGGAAACACTAGTAAGTTACCTGATTAATCATCTGTTAAGTCAGAGTGCTACTATACCATAACATATTTTGGCATATGTAAAAAAATCTGTCACTCCAGAAACGCCATAGTCTTTGTGAAAAGATGACTAAAACTTGAATCAAGTTTATGCTCCCCTTAAATTCCCATTCATTTGATGAAAACACTCTTTCAGGGACAGCCTCAGATTTACACAGGAGCAAGGGGAATTGCTTAAATTTGCAAACTGTTGAAATCTGGCTTATTAAAAGCAGCAGTCTTTCTTTTCACAGGTAAAAGTACCTCTGACACAAGCAGTACCTCATAAATGCATGCTAGGATAACTAAGGATGGGAGGCAGAGGAGCTCCTCAAGAGGGCTGAGGTAGAAATCAGGAAGTCAAAAGTCAGTCTGACAGAGTGCGCATGAATGTGTGTGTGTGTGTCTCAGTCAGACAGCTACTGTTCTTCTACACTGCTTGGTTAAGCAGGTGCATTCCATGGACAAGTTGGGCACTAAGAGGAGAAGGGGCTCTCCAAAGCCTGGCAACTCGACTCTGCAAGCACAGAAGACAGGTGTTTTGGAAAAAGAAAAATGGTTCTCGAATATCATACTTATGGTGTAGGGTGCCTGAACAAGCAAGCCAACTACCTCTTGTTTCCCTTAAGGCACAGCTTAAATGAACACGGCAGTGTCCTAGCAGGGAGATGAAGTTGATTTATTCAAGGTCCTGTTTAAGCTTCATGCCAGTAGTGTTCAGAAATTGCATTCTGTTCACACTACTCACACTCCTTTAGCTGTGTCTTCTAGACCCACCTTTTAGAAAAGACAAAGTGTTGAGATGTTAACAGAATGTTCAATTCTGCACAGCTACAGACAGCACTCACACACTAAATACACAGTTCTGTGCTCTAAATTTTAAAAATTAAGTTCAGAACTGAGGAGTAAACTTGGTACTAGAACAGTTATACACAAAGGCCCGGCTTGTTTGATCCCTAGCATACTCCACACCCTCAAACTGACAAAAAACAAGCTCACTCAAACTAGTTTAGAGTTTATATGACTATTATTAGACCCTCTGAACTATTTAACCAGGATCACAACATTGAGCCAGGGAGTCATTCATGCCTCAGCGCAACACCTGGCCTTTCACAATGTTCCTTTGTAAGGACTCTTACCTTGGACGTCTGTACATATGACTTTTGCCATGTGTGGTTTTGTTTTGTTTTTTCCTCCTCCTTAGGAAAATTTCCCTCAAAGGGTGTGTGTGTGTGTGTGTGTGTGTGTGTGTGTGTGTGTGTGTGTGTGTGTATGTGTGTGTGTGTGTGTGTGTGTGTGAGAGAGAGAGAGAGAGAGAGAGAGAGAGAGGAGAGTTTTTTAAAGGATGTCCTTATGACCACCATACTGCTTTCCAAAGAACTATGCAAATATAAAAAGCCACTAACAATATATGCTTCTTTATACTTCTGCCACACAGTGTCAAAAGTAACAACAAAACACAAAGAAAAAGGGCAAGATTAAGAATGAGCAAATACTCTGGCAACTATTCTAATGGACTTTTGTCTTTAAAAATATTACTAGACTCAAAAAAAGAAAAAAGCAGGGTGGCAGATGTCTGTGAGTTCAAGGCAGCCTGGTCTACAGAGCAAGTTCCAGATAGGCTCCAGAAGCTACACAGGGAAACTCTGTCTCGAAAAACAAAAACAAACAAACAAACAAAAAACTAGAAATGAGAAACAGAAACTTCCTATTCCATACAAAACGGTCATATGGTCACTCCACTTACAAAATAAGAAAAACTGATTTCAAAGTATAAAAGTCCTTGAAACTGCACTGTCATTTGGTTCCTGACATTGTATTAACACTGTCGAGGTTAACAGAAAACCGTCAAATGAGAGAAATGAATGAACTGTGACTGGTGGTACAGAAGCTTAATGTTAAACACCTTCCAGTTGTTCTGTACCTATTATGATCACTTTTTCTAAGTTAAAAACAGTAACACAGGGCTTTGATAGGTGATCTTGTAACTAAAACACAGGCCCAGTATTGTGTGTCTGAAATGGCCACATGTGCTACTGACTTTAGATTCTGGAACATCTGCATGCCTGTAATGAGACTGTCTCTTGGGGATGAGACCCATATTTAAACAAATTCATTTATGGTATATAGCACCTGTTACAGAAAACCTAGAGGTATTCTTTGTAACATTATAGTTAGTGTGGCCTGTATATTAACTGAGTCCTGTCAACCTAAGGTCAGATGAGGAATTTTCTACTTGCATTAAATTAGTTATCACATGATAGTAGATTTCGAAGCATTCTGGATTTCAGATTTTTGGATTAGAGGTGCCCACTTATCATTTGGATACTCACTGTAACACAAAGTGGTGTGGCCTAAATCTAGGAGCCCTGATACTTTTCGAAGAGGTCACAAAAGTAAGGGGTGGAGTACAGGAGGGATGACATGGTGACGGACTGCACCATGAATCTCAGTTCTAAAACCGTGTGGGTTTTCTTCCTAAGACTTTCCAACATCATAATCTAGTGATTTAATGTCTTAGTAGTAGTAAGTGCATTTTGATTTTTGCAATTTCTACTTAGTCAATCATAAGATGCATCTGTTTCATGGCTTTTAAGAGCTAATTTCATTATCAACAGAGATGTTGCAGAGCTCTTGAACATGTGCGATGACAGTGAAATCTGTGAAGACTTCTAGAATCAAACATACAAAGGGAGCCAAATGAAACTTTATCTTGCCTTTCCCTCAACCCACACCCACACCCCCGAGACAGGGTTTCTCTGTGTAGCTCTGGCTGTACTGGAACTTGCTCCAGGATGGCCTCGAACTTCTGAGATACACCTGTCTCTGCCTCCTGAGTGCTGGGTTTAAAGGCGTGTGCCACCACCGCCTGGCTGAAATTTTATCTTCTTAAATAAAGCAGTTAAAAGAACAAATACCAGAAAGTTCACAAGAAATTACCAGGGAAGATTTAACACCCCCACCAAACAAACAAAATGGAATGTGGGTAGGGTGGTAGGAAAGATCCAAACCAACTTAGCTCTACTGAACTCTGTGCCTGGCTTAATTACATGACTCATCATGGACCACTGTGTGGCTAATGCACAGGCTTGCCAGGTAAGTCAATAGGGCAATCAAATTCACACCCTGGGGCAAACACTAACGAGAGGAACACTGGCTTAAGTCAATCCTTACTTCTATGTAACAAATGCTTCGAACTTTTAAGTTATCTCAAACAGAAGAAGAAATTATTTCCTAAGAGGTATTTGCTGCACTGGGTTGGCTGGCTTCCTAAAAATGCTCAACGGTGAAGACCCCAGCAACTTTCTTATCACGAACTTAACTGAGACACAATAAGTACAAAGTTACAACTTAATAAATGCCCAATGATAAATAATATTTTTGTCTTCATCTTGACATTTCAGGGACAGCCAATTTGGAAAGGCAAGCCCAGCTGAATATTTAAAGCTATCATGATATCCCTTTCAACAAGCAACCCATCTCTGAAGTTAGTATTCTGGGGCAAATCATGTTTTCTAGTGTTAATAATAGTATAAAATATTTTAAGACTAAAAATAGCTCCATTCCCTCTAGTTATGGATACCACAGTCTAGTCAACATTAAACATGGTATTCAGGGAACAGATGTTACAAGTTCTTACTGAAAAATGTTATTTCTCAGCCAATTATTTATCAAAACAGAATCAAAGCTTCCTAAAGCATTTCTCTCCTGAGAGCCAAAACCAGGCACTTTAGTCAAGTCATTTCACAGACTAGTTCTCTAAGCATATCTGTCATGGCTTCCTCTATTTCCTGGACTCACTCATTACTCAGGCGACATGATAAGGAATAGGAAGGCTAGGGGTGTGTGGGTGTGTGTGTGTGTGTGTGTGTGTGTGTGTGTGTGTGTGTATGTTAGATATTTAAAGAGAAAAAGTTAAAACTCAAGCAACATATCATATTTCTTAAATATTTAACTGATTGGCATGAGCAACCCTGAAATCAACGTTGCATACAGACAGAACTGAATCCACGGTTCCAGAGACAATCACAATCATGTACCATTAGATGGCAGAACCAAGGCTGAGCTCTCTGAACGCAAGGTAAGTACCCAGTTCTACAGCCAATGGGGTTTGCTATGGCTGGCATACTAGGTTCCAGTGGTTTGACCTCAACAGCCGCCTTTCCAATACACCAAATGAGACTTTGATTAACAAATCCCTGTCCACCAGTCCTTCACACTGCTTTCGGCCTGCTTATCCCAAAGCTTCAAAATTGCAGCTTGACAGGCAGTCAGATTCAAGAGGAGAAAGCCATGGTGTCCCCTCAACAAATCCTTTCCATGATGAGCAAAGTGTTATATAACAACTTGTAAACACTTTCACAGGGTACGCTTAGAACAGTCCTGAGGGCCGAATCTGCCCTCCTGCTCAGTTTAAACAAATCCCAAAGCTTCCCAACAGTTATTCTCTGTTGGGTGGTTACTCTTGCCTCCCTGCTCTTTCTATCATACATCATCTTCTCAGTTACTCAGAGAGGAACAGCGGTAATTTTTTTGCTCATTCCAGCAACATTTTCACTCTCAGTGTTATTTATATCTGATCTCTTTATCTAGAAAACTTAGATGATCAATAATATCACAATATTAATTGCAAACCACATTCAATGATCTATATTAATAACTATGCCAAAATACATCAATCAGAACTCAGATCAGAATATATTTAATAAATTGGGATTAATACTTAAGAAAATATTCTGAAAAACATTAATTTAGCTTTTCAGATTCTAATGATAAGTAGGAAAATTAACTGTGTACATGCGATATACATTACCAAGTTGATGGTATCTGAATTCTTACTAAACATATATAATGTCACTTCGTAACACCTTACTTATTAAAAATGACCTCTGAGTATTAAAAGACAAACTGCTAGTTATCTATATAAATATTTGTCCGAGATGATCCCATCATATTTGAAAGAGTCAGAGAGTTAAACCATGCAGCAAACACAGCTTTAAAGTGGCAGTCCAGACATCAAGAAACAGACGAGCTCAACAGTTTGGACTGGTACAAATTTCAAATGCATAAAAAATTATTTTGAGAATAGCAAAAGAATTTGAGGCCTATTACTTTACAGAAGTACTCACCTGACTCTTGCAAGTACCTATATACCAAGAAGTTGACCTCATCACTGCTTATACTCATCTTTATTCCCACTTAAACCATGAGGTCACAACACAGGATATAACCCTAAAAATAAAACAAAGTTAATTATTTTCTCAGTAAAATTATATTAAGATGAAATGTAAACAATGTTGTAAAAAAACATTTGATTTTATTAAATGATGTTAAACAAAGGTTCTTCATCGCCTTGCAATATTAACATAGTCACTTCCATTGCTGGTAAAATGATTTACACAATCAAAACATAGCTAGTGCTATTTTTCTATAGGATAACATCCTGTCAAAAAGGAAAAGATTCACAAAGGCCTTCAACACTGCATGTAATATAAAACTTACTCCCTTTAGTATCCTTAAATAGAAAAAAACAAAAAGCAAGAGTTAAGACTCAAGAACATCAGTCACTGAAAAAGGGCACAGCTTTAAAACGCCGAGCAGGGAGGCTTCAGCCACCTCCTCTGGTGCTGTGATGTCTACACACCTGGCAGACTTGCTTCCTGTATCTCAGAATCTCATAACACGGTGTTCGAGTCATGATCTGGGTATGTGTAAAACTAGGAGGCTGGAACACAGTTCTTAGAATGCCACACTCTTACTGGATAGGGTGGGGTAGGACAAGAAGCATACTACAACATGACTTAAGTATATGTACTCATAAATCTATTCTCACAATTTAAAAGGTGGTCAGAAAACTTCTTGTAAGAGCCAAACAATAAATATTTGAGGTTCTGCCAGCCGTACAGTCTGTCACAACTACTCAGAATTACCGTGTGGTGCAAAAACAGAAAATGCAAACAAATGGACATGGCTGTGTTCCAATAAAACTTTATTTGTGGATAATGAAGCTTATATTTCACAGTAATTATTGTGTTAAATATTAGTCTTCTCCCCCGCCCCCCCCAGCACATTTTTTTTTTTTTTAAATGGAAGGAAAAAAACAAAACTTCCTTTTGATTTTGGTCCTTTTGAGGAAGGTGGTGGGCTGGATTTGACCCATTGTGTATCGATCTGTTTTAAAAAATCTGTGCTGGTATTTACTCAGAATAAAGGTGCATCAAACATGTGGGCTTGTGCTAACTGTCCTGCTACACCATGGCTCTTGTGTACGGATGGCCCTTGCCTATCACACTGGGTAGATCTGGAAACGGAGGTGAAAGGACATCCTGGCAGACATGTTCCAGAGTAACTGCACCACAACCATCCTGATTCATAGAAGTGCCAATGGTCTGCTCCTTGGTTGAAAAGAATTAGATTTCCACCTACTTGTGGTACTGTGTGTGGATTAAATGTGCTAACAGAAACAGTACTGAAAAGGCCGCTGCAGCATTCACTTAGAAGTGAACCTGCTGAAGGGTAGCAAGCCTCAGAGACCTGACAAACACAACAAGGTTATGGCCATTCATCCAGAACCTTCCTGGTTTGTGGGAAAAAGGCACTTAGTTCACTGCAACTTGGACAACACTGAGTGCATACAAGTCAGGGCAGTGTGCCTAAGCAGGCAAAGGATGTAAAATACGTGTGACTCACAGGTACCATCCTGTGAAGAGGATCTAGTCCTTTAATTTCAGTCTTTTGAGTATAGCTAATTCCATCTGTTACTACGGCATACATACTTCTTCCCATTAGTTTGGAATAGTAAGGAAATGAAGGGGGTTGGGTGGGTATACAGAGCCCTTGCTAGAAAATAGGTAAAGGACCTGGTTAAATATACGTTGATTTTCCTTTTCAGTATTTCTTCCTCACTTCAATATGGCAAGACTCACATATAAGAAAAGGCTATGTACTCCAAAATACTCAAATACTAATTTCTTTTCCTTTTTTTTCTTTTGGTTTTCTCTGTGTAGCTTTGGAGCCAGTCCTGAAACTTGCTCTGTAAACCACACTGGCCTCAAACTCATAGAGAACCACATGCCTCTGCCTCCCAAGTGCTGGGATTAAAGGCGTGCTCCCCCACCGCCTGGCATCAAATACCAATTTCTGATGACTACTAGAAGTGCAGGACACAGAGAATAGATGAGACCACTGAGAGAAACTCAGCAGGAGGAGGTCTCTCCCATGTCACTAATCTGTATTAACAGTGGAAGCTATCACAATAGTTTACACACAATGCTATCTTAACAAATGGCATCACATCCTCAAAGGCAACCAGCACATGTCATACACAAACTATAAAATCTCTACTGAAATCTCAGAAATACACAGCATCTTCTACTAGCACAATCCTGACTAGGGGGTGAGCTCTCAAACCCATGAGCAGTCATCATTTCATTTGTGGCCATGTTGCTCACTAGGATCACATGAAGTACTACGCCAAGCTGACTTTGTGAACCCAAGACACACTGTGGCAACAGCACCTCTTTAACATGGTGGGCTTATAATACCTTTTAACTCCAAACTCAAAATAGCATAACTAGGAACACAGTCTGTGTACAAGTGTATAGGAAGTGACCTACCTTGGATGTGACTGTAATGGAGACAGGGTCTTTCAAGGTCTCTGAGTTCAAATAAAGCAATGTGGGTCTTACTTGGTTGGTTCCCAAGTTGAGACCCATCAAGGACACATGAGCACAGAAGAGCCTCAGAAGACACTGACCATAAAGGTCCCTTGACCTTGGATCACCTAGGAACCTGAACAGGCTTCTTTTCACCACTCAATCAGTGGGATTTGTTACAGTATCTCTAGCTAATATAAAATTACTATTGTTTGGTTTTGTTTAGGGGGAAGGCTTAGCTGTGGTACCCTAACTATTATCAACCTCCTGAGCTCAAGTGATCCTGTTGGGATTTCTACATCCCAAGTCACTGGTACTATAGGAATGCACCACCAAATGTGGCTTTATCACTACAAAGTCTGAAACTCTATGTAATCATTCTTTGATACCTGTAAACTTGACATCTGAATTCACAGAGCCTGAATCTGTTCTTCAGAAACAGACTTCATCTTCACCATGCCCTTCAGAATCACTCGAAAGGAACTCAGCATATTAGCACCTAGTACCTCCTGCCAGCCAATGCCCTACTCTCCCCACAATAAACAGTACTCAACACTGGACAGCACTGAAAGTACTCTACTCTCAATTTCCTACCTAACTAAAAATAATGAAGACCTCACCAATGTTTGAGGTAATGCCAATTTGTGTACTTAAAGTACATCCAAGGAAGGAAAGTTTTCAGACATTCTTAACATCTTCTAAAACGTATCTTAAAAGACAAGTAATTTCTAGTATTTTAAGACTAAATAATATCCTTCTTTAAAAGCCCATTTGTAACCTGCAAAGTCAAGAAAACATGAAGATCTTAATGTGATTAGACAATCTCAGGAAGAAACCTCCTGAATGAAATGCATGTTACGGGTTCTTTGATAACTAATCAAAAATAAATTTAAACCCCAGTTTAACAAACATCAAATCAATTCTTTTTCCTCCAGGTTTTTTTTTTTGTTTGTTTGTTTTTTGTTTTTTGAGTCTATGAAGCCCTGGATGGCCTGAAGCTCACTCTGTAGACCAGACTGGTCTCTAACTCAGAGAGATCCGCCTGCCTCTGCCTCCCAAGTACTGGGATTAAAGGAGTGCGCCACCCCCACCCGGCTTACATTTACTTTTTTGTGTGTATCAACACTATGGCTTGTGTACATACGGTTTGAGGATGGCTGCTGGCAGTCTCTCTAATCAAAACAAGAACTCCCAAGCTGGGGAGACAGCTCAGTGGTCAAAAGCACTGGACACAGAAGCAGGAAGGGTGGAGCCTGGATCCCCCATGCCTACAGGAAAGCTGAACATTGTGGCCTAAGTTCCTAACCCCAGCATTTCCAGTGTGAGATGGGGAGCAGAGACAGGAGTACCTTGGAAGCTGGCAGCAAAAAGCAAGCCTGGAGGTGAGAATTCATCTTATACATTCACACTACGGCACACTGTGACTAATGCCCACAAGTACATATATACCATGGGGGGGGGGGAGGTTAAAAAAAGAAGAAACCTGACTCCTAAACTAAAGATAAATGCTATTTAAACTGTATTTTCTATCATAAGATTCATTCCATAAAATTCACACTAAAATGGAAAAAAATCCTTTAAAATATAAAGTCACTGGATCTATCTACATCTCATATATTTTACAAGGCATAATTAATACTTTAAATATAATGCTCTAGTGCAGATAGCCTACAATATCTTCACATGTAACAGCAACAAATGCAGATCAAAGAGTAAAAGCAGAAAAAGCAGAAGAGAAAACAGTTATCATCTTCGTCTGACATACAATCATCTTCAGGTTAGTCTTCAAAGAGCACACGTGGCAAGATGTTCACTTACACAAAAGGGTACTTTCTTTTTGTATTTATAGTTAATTTTGTGTTGTTTTTTACACAAGATAGTCACAACTGTTTTATACTAGCAAATACTAGATTGGAATCCCAAATAAGCCATTTCAAAGGGCCTTAGCAATGTATCTAGCAGAATTTACAATCAGAATTTACAAGAGTCAACTTCATCAATTAACAGTAACTATTCTCCTATTGAAAAGACCTGTGGTGAACTACTTCAGAGTTCAGATGTTGTCTGTAACTTCCAAACCATACAAAAAAGTGTTTACAGAACTATCTAAAAATCCCTTTAAAAATGGAGAGTATACAGGAACTTACTGAGTGCTAAATTACTTAGTAAACTCTAGTTCAAACACATAGATGGGGGCACTGAAGGGTGAGACATGAAATCCAGTAGACAAAGCAGGTCACATCTTACATTTTCTCAATGATCTGATAGAAACCAACTATACAGGATTCAAGGTAAACAAATCATTTTCTTGCTGAGAAAGAATGTGAGAAAGCCCAGTGTGGGAAGTCAAACCAGGAGCAGCATGGAAAGCTCATGGGCATAGGAAGCAGCACTACCACCTCATATTAAACCAATCCAGTCTACTGTGGCAGCTTCAGGCTTATGAGACAGCCCACAGTCTCCAAAGACTGGTCAACCAACAGAACAGGCAAGCACTGTGCTCTTAACTCGGGCACTGCAAGAAAAGTAGAGAAAACCATGCTGGCCAAACCAAAATTATAACGATATTTTTGAAAGCATTTCCAGAATAAGGAGGTAAGTAAGCAAAACTAAGACTACCGAACTTAAGTAAGTTGAGAAAAGTGCTCACACATTGTTACACTTAAAATTATTGCAAAAACCAAGAGTGAAAATTTGTACCAGATGGTCCTAGTAGCTAACAGGTGACAGACAGAGACTAAGTGTCTAGTGTAGTGCTTCAAAAAGAAGAAAACTGTAAAGAAGGAATCAGCACTGACCCTAACAGACAATGGGAGCCAGTTCAAGTCAAATGAATAGGATGAAGCTGCATTTAGTGTTAAGGGACAATATAGAGACCCCAGAAAGTGGAGAAGAGCAAGAAAGGTGACAGCACTTCCTCCAGGGTTGTCTGCTCTAAAAAAACCAGCAGACAGACAGACAGACAAGCCCACAGAAGAACCAAAGCAAACACACAAAACAAAAATCCACTCCATAACCACCCAAGGCCAGACAGGGTTTAGCCCTTGTAGTATCCTGCCAAGGAAGTTACACTGTCTCTAGCTGTTGGAGATGTAAACCTCCCCCCCCCCCCCCACCTCACAGCAAATGTCTCACTGTTATGGCTGTGGAGGCAATCACAGTTTTAAGTCAAGGATAGTAAACACATGTATGCATGGCAAAATGCGATCAGTGTGGTACTGGGTCTCAAGATGAGATCTACAGAATTTTATGGCAACCTGGGGGCAAACTTCCTTTCATACAATGTTATTTTTTTCACCAAGGCTGTGACATTTACATGAATATTACCTAGCAAAGATGAGCTTCCCACCTCACAGGCAGGAACATGTGTTATAAATTTTCCATCACTATGCATGACAACAAAACCAAATGAAAAGGTCTCTCCGAAGAATTAATTTTATTAATATCTTAACACCAGTTTGACTTTTAATATCCTAGTTAACAAAACACCAAACTCACTTAGACCTTTACTTCTGGGGATGATTTGGCTGTACCCTCATTAGTTTACACTTCAAAAAACAGAATGGCATCCAGATCCCTCAGTAGTTGGATGAGGTTTCTAGCACGACAATTATGGTGTTTGGCCATCCCATCACCAGAGTAGGTCAGTTCGGGCTGTATCTTGACCATTGCCAGCAGTCTGTTGTGGGGGTATCTTTGTAGATTTCTGTGGGCCTCTCTAGCACTTTGCTTCTTCCTATTCTCATGTGGTCTTCATTTACCATGTTCTCCTATTTCTTATTCTCCCTTTCTGTTGTCGATCCAGCTGGGATCTCCCCGCTCCCCCAAGCTCTTTCCCTAGCTAGGCCCCAGGTGGATCTCTGGGAGTCCAATTAGCGAGAATGAGGAGGGTTTATATGAGCGAGAATTGTTGAGACCAAGGTTGGATAAAGCACAGGGACAAATAGCCAAACGAATGGAAACACATGAACTATGAACCAATGGCTGAGGGGTCACCACCTGGATCAGGCCCTCTGAATGGGTGAGACAGTTGATTGGCTTGATCTGTTTGGGAGGCATCCAGGCAGTGGGACTGGGTCCTGTGCTCATTGCATGAGTCGGCTGTTTAAAACCTGGGGCTTATGCAGGAACGCTTGGCTTGGCCTGGGAGGAGGGGACTGGACCTGCCTGGACTGAGTCTACCAGGATGATCTCAGTCCTCAGGGGAGGCTTTGCCCTGGAGGAGGGGGGATGGGTGGTGGGCTGGGGGAAAGGTGAGGGGGCGGGAGGGGGGAGAACAAGAGAATCCGTGGCTGATATGTAGAACTGAATTGTATTGCAAAATAAAAATAAAAAAAAATTAAAAAACAAAAAAATAAAACAGAATGGCTTCTCAAGTGGCATCCAACAGATATTTCTTACAAAATGAATGAGGTGAACTCTTACTCCCAAGAAAATATTAACGATTTGTTGGCAATGATTAAACTGAAGCTTTTAAATGAAAACTTTATGATTTTGGAAACACTGTCGTAAGTTTGCTAATGGCCCAGTTCCTAATCTTAGTGAGTAAAGGGGTGAATTAAGGACTCTGATATTTTGATATTGTATCATGGGCTTGAAAAATCTTTTTCAAATGGCCAGTACAAATTGTACAAAATTATGCATGAATAGAGGGTATATTAAAAAGTTTGAGAAAGGGCCAGGTGTGGTAGTATGCATTATTAATCCAGCACTTGAAAAGCAGAGGCAGGTGGATCTTTGTGAATTTGAGGCCATCCTGGTCTACACAGAAAGTTCTAGGCAAGCCAGAACTACATAGTGAAAATCCTAGTCTACACAGCATGTTCTAGGCAAGCCAGGGCTACATAGTGAGACCCTGTTTTGGGAAGAAAAAAAAAAAAAAAAAGGTTTGAGAAAGGCTGGTATATTTAAACATGAAAGAATTACAAAAGGGGGCAGAGAGCTCGGCAGTCCAGAGCACTCTTCCAAAGGACCCTGCGCTGGATAGGGGAGGAACTCCAGACGATCAGGTGCTCTGGCCTCTTCAGGAACATACCTCCCACACACAAATAATTAAAAATAACAACAACAAAAAATCAAAACATATACAAATTTCACTGATATAATTTCGGAGCTGGTGTCACAGTGAACCCTTAAAAAGAACTGTTCAATTGCTGAGATTCAGGCTAGTAACAAAGACTATCAAATTTATTCCAAAAATAAATTCTGATTTTAATTTGGAAACTTTCCAGCTCTCTTTGCACAGCCAGGCTCCCCATATGTTTCAACTGCAGCAACACATCTTCACACCCAAATCTAGAACAGATGTGAATACCCAGCTGTGCATCAAGCCAGAGATTAGAGGATTTGCAAAAACATAAAACAATGTCGATCTAAATACTTTTCTTGGAAAACACTTTTATTTCATAAAACACATGATTTGTGTTACTATGTTTGCATGGAGTTTTGTTAAAATATGAATTATATATTTTTACACTTTTAGAATCTGATACAGTAAATACCAATACTACATATAATCCACATTTTAAAAAAAGAGCCTCTTGCAGTTAATAAACTGTGGACACTTGAGGACTGCTGGTATAAAACTCCATTCCTTTCTTCATTCCAGTTATCATCTCTGCCACAGTCAGTTTTCTGGAGAGAAGGGAAACTACTTCATTAGGGCACAAGAATTGTTTAGATTTTAACCTCACCTAAATCTTTCATTTATGCTCATGTGAGAATATGCATTACCCCCAATGTACTCAATAACAGAATGAATACTAACTTAAAAGTCATAAGTATCAGTATGCAGAAGATCTAGTCTTTATTAAATATATGGCATTTAACTGAATCATCAGAGAAGTAAAAATAATAAATATTTCTGAGACCACACCTCTGTATATGGAGTTCTCTACAGACATTCACAAAATTGAAAATACTGAAAATGAGTGTTTTAAGTCATGCACTCTACAAATATTTTACTGAGTTCTACATTATATACCTGCCATTGTTCTGTGCTAACAGAGACTCATTAACATTAAAAATAAAGAGGGAGGTGAGAGAGATGGCGCAGTAGTTTAAAACACTTTTTGCTGTTAACGGGGGACCAAGATTCAATTCCAAGCATCCACATGGCAGCTTACAAACACCCATCAAGCCAGTCAGTCCCTCCTCTGGACTCCTCAGGCAGCAGGCATGTTCACGGTGCACAAATATTCAAACAAGACACTCATACATGTAAAATAAAAATAAACTGAGGTCAGTCATGGTGGCACAGCCTTTAATGCCAGCAGTCAGGTGGCAGAGGCAGGCTGATCTCTATGGGCTCAAAGCCAGCTTGGTCTACATTGTGAGTTCCAGGACAGCCAGGGCTATGTAGAGACCCTGCCTCCAAATAAATAAATATTGAAAAAAAATTTTTTAGTAACAGAAAAAACTGAGGAGAAAATATAAACAAATCACAACGACAAGTTCACAATAATGTCACTGAAAACAAGCATTCTATGTGCTAACCAAAAAGAATTAAAATCAAAGGAAGGGCACACATTAGAAAAAAGAAACAGCAGCATAGCGCGCTCTCCAATGGGCATTTGTTCCCAAAGAGATCATGTTCAAGGCTACAAAGGACTGTAGCTTTCTTTAGGATGTGTGTGTGTGAGTGTGTGTACCTACACACACACATTACACACTGAGAAAACAAGACACAGCACTGTAGAATCACATTTACCATACACCACACCTGACAGTGGCACAGAAATAAAGGGAAAGGAACCAGATGAGCAACAATTTTAAAATTCTTTTCAGGCAATTTAACAAGTTACAGGTGGTACAATCATATGTGCCATTTTATACGCTAAAAACGTCAGCAAAGGGGTCAAGAAAACAGAGGCTTAAGTGTTACCGGAATTATTGACAGCAGCCTTGCTAGCCAATTGTAAGGAGTGGCTTGGCCCACTGGGCACGGTCTTCTCTGGAGAGACGTGACCGGAAGAGAAGGGGGGTTGGGGGCTTGCTCTCTCTTGGACGGTGTCAGCGAGCAACTGAGAAGCGTGGCTGGCAGTTTGGTCACCTTCTCCCTCGGGAACAAAGAGGCGGCAGCAGCTGGGATCAGCAGAGTCGTGGCAGCTTCGTTCTGTATTGTAAGTGTATTGTATTGATTTTACCTGTTAATAAACTCTGACTTGATCACAGACTGCCTTCCCTCTTTACCTGGCACCAACGTGGCAGTCTGACCATGCCATCTCAGGGCACGCATGCTGTATGCCCAACCCCTGGCTTTTGTTGTTGTTGTTATTGTTGTTTTTTTCGAGAGAGGGTTTCTCTGTGTAGCTTTGGAGCGTGTCCTAGAACTCACTCTGCAGCCCAGACTGGCCTCGAATTCACAGAGATCCCCCTGCCTCTGCCTCCTGAGTGCTGGGACTAAAGGCGTGCGCCACCACCGCCCGGCTCCAACCCCTGGCTTTTAAAACCCCTTTCTGGGATGCGGAGCTGCCTGGACATACGTAGCAGAACCCATCTGGGCGACTTTAGCCAATACACCCAGGAACGTTCCTAATCTGCTCTGTAGTCGACCAAATCTCCCGCCTTGCATTTCTGCCTCCCCACTGCCTGGAGGCCCGTTTCCTCCCCAGTCTGGGTGCCTACAGACACAGAGTGTTTTCCTGAACTGGCTCTGCTGCAAGGCTCAAGCACTGTGGGAATCCTGAGCATCCGCTCAGCACACAGAGCCTGACCTGCTTTGGCGGAACACCTGCTCCACGGGCTGGTCAAATATGAATACTACATCTACAACAATTATCTGAGAAAGTGGGAGGGAGGGAGGGAGGGAGGGAGGGAGTGAGTTTGAAAAGAATAAGGGGGAAAGGACAATCGTAAAACCTTCCCGGGTCAATGATTGCAAATATCACAATGCAGGAAATTAGGACCCTGCTCACTGCTGCTATGGATGGAATGCTAGAAAATTCCTGATGAGATAAGCAGCCTAGCTAGGATCAATACGATTTCGGTCATAATGGTTTTTAGTCTGGCAATTCATATCTTATCCTAAAAAAACAAACAAACAAACAAACAAAAACTAAACATGAGAAATTGACTGAAAGGATACAGGCCATGGAACATGATATGCAAGACTTACAAATAATTACTAAGGTAAAGAGGACAGCTTTGACTAATAAGATAAAGGCCTGAGAGGTATTTACCAAAGAACAAAACAAGAAAATGGCTGACAAAATGCAAGCCTTACAAACAGTTACTAAGAAGGATAAGACAGCTCTTACTGATAAGATGAAGTCATTAGAGTTATTTATAAATGAAGAGAACAAAAAAGTGACTGGTAATATGTGAGTTGTAGAACAGCTTACTAATCAAGATACACAACTCTTAAAAGAAACAACTACTGGTAACAAGCCTTAGGAAAATTTATTAAAATTGATAAGAAAAGCATTTAGACACAGAAGAATTCAGAGGAGAAGCAAAATCACCATTACCTTATGGAATTAGAGAAGAGCAGCCTAAGGTTGTTAAAACACCAACTATGAGTTATCCCATTACTATTTATGAAAGACCACCAGATGACAAGTATCCCAAAGGATATAAATGGAATCCTACGTAAATGTTAGACTTAAGGAATATTAAGGAAGCAATAGTTTCCTATGGTATGCATTCAGCATATGTGAGGCAGATGTTGAATGCAAGGTGCTCTCAGAACAAAAATTACTCCAAAGAACTGGACACAATTAGCTGCAGCAGTATTGGAATATGGTCATCAGTTAGAATGGAACAGCTGGTTGAGAGAAGGATTTAAGGCCCTTGAACAGCAAGGTAGGGTTACAGGTTTTGAGATTTCCCAAGATCAAATCCTTGGTGACGGCTTTTATGCTGACATAGATGATGAACACACCTTGTCCCTATGCCTTGCAGCAGCCTTAAATGCTTGGGACAAGATTCAAGAATCAGGAAAAAAGTCCAAACCATATACAAAAGTTGTACAAGGCCCAAAGAACCCTTCGCTGAATTTTTACAAAGATTGACCTCAGCTGTAAAAAGAATGATATCAGATCCAGAAGTTAGATGAGTACTAATTCAACCTTCAGCTTTTGAAAATGCTAATTTACAATGCGGGAGGATAATTGGGCCTTTAGCTATCAGATCAGCACCCACAGAAGAATGGATCCAACACACAGTCAATATTGAGTATCTTAACTATGATGATACTTGGGTAGGAGAGGTGATTTCCAAAGGCTTAAGGAAAAATCAAAATGTTAAATGCTTTAATTGTGGTAAACAATGTCATCTTAAAAAGAAATTGTAGGCAGGGTGTTCCTAGAAACATTTCTTCTTGAGATAACCCGAACAGAAGGCCCTAACCTTCTGGATTATGCAGAAGACGCAGCAAAGGCCAACATTGGACCAAAGAATGCAGATCAACAAGGGACTGCCAACACAACCCTTTCTCATCAGAAAAAGCCTTGAGGGGTCTCTCACAGGCCCCCATGTTGAACTTGGTTCAGTCATTCCCTGTCACCATGGGGGAAACTCCTCCCCAGAGCAATTAAAGGGCCTAGTGCCTATGGTAAAAAGCTAACTTATCAGGATGATACAATAGTTTTAGAAGATAAAAACAAAACATTCAGGAGAAATCATAAAACAAATATTTTGGCAAATTTCAATAAATGATCAAAGGCCAAAGGTAAGAGTATAAATAAATGACATTATAATTGAAGGTCTTTTAGACACAGGAGTAGATGTACCTATAATTGCACCAGAACCATGGCATCCAAACTAGCTTCTTCAGGAGACAGATGTTCAGCTTTTAGGGATTGAAACCTTATCTCAAAACAAAACACAAGATGGGTTCAATGTATAGGACCAGAAGGACAGAGAGGAAAATTGAAGCCATATATTGCTAACACAGCAATGAATTTATGAGGCTGTGTTTTGTTACAGCAATGGAATACCCAAATTAACATTACACCAATCTCAGAAACAGACCATAAACCAACATATGTTTCTGGGAAAAATATCAAAAAGTATTGTAAAGAACAGTCACCAACCATTCAGGCTGTACAAGAAAAGGACACAACAGCTGTTGATCTTTCATAGGTACCAACAATCTATCTTTAAAATGGTTAACTGACAAACCTGTCTGGGTGGACCAGTGGTCTTTGACATCAGAAAAATTACAGGCCTGAGAACAGCTGGTACAGGAGCAGCAAAAAATTGAAGAATCAATCAGTCCTTGGACTTATCCTGTATTTGTTATTAAAAAGAAATCTGGAAAACGGAGAATGCTGACAAATTTCAGAGCCATAAATAAAGTAATTCAGCCAATGGGCTCTCTACAGTCTGAAATTCTCCTGCCTTCTCTGTTACCTAAAGGACGGTCTATTATAGTTATTGATTTAAAAGACTGTTTCTTCAATATACCTCTACAAGAAAAGGATAGGGAAAAATTTGCCTTCAAGGTGCCTACTTATAATTCTCAGCCTGTTAAAAGATCTCAATGGAAGATTCTCCCACAAGGGATGTTAAATAGCCCTACCCTATGCAAATATTTTGTACAACAGCTGTTGGGAATAATTTGTGTGGTTTCCTAAATCTATAATTTACTATTATATGGACAATATCTTATTAGCTGATTCAAATGTAGATACTTTAGAAAAAATGTTTGAAGAAGTAAAGAAAGTTTTGCCTTGCTTGGGATTACAAATTCCTCCTAAAAAAATACAAAGAGGAGATTCTATTAATTACTTAGGATATAAAATAGGTTTACACAAAAATTAAACCCCAAAAGGTACAAGTCAGGAGAGATCAACTGCATACTCTTAATGACTTTCAAAAATTGCTGGGAAACATTACCTATCTACAGTCCACTATTAGAGTAACAACTCATGAACTGAGTAATTTGTTTCAAACCTAAAAGGTGACAATTATCAGCTGATACTGAGAGAGAATTGGCTTTGGTGGAAAAGAAATTACAGGATGCACATGTGGATCATTTAGATCCAGAGCTTGACTGTATTCTGGTTATTTTACCCTCTACAGATCCCCTACAGGGATTTTTAATTCAGAAGAAAAAAATTTATCTTAGGGGATATTTTAACCACATAAACAGAGTGCAAAATTAAAGACATATGTGAACAAGGTTTCTGAGTTGAGTCTAAAATGAAAATTAAGACTTTGTCAATTGACAGGAATGGACCCAGCAGAAATTGTAGTGCATTTTTCTAATGCTGAAATTCCCTCTTTATATGGGCAGAAAATGAACATTGGCAAAGATCTGCAGTAATTTTTTTTTGAGAGAAATTAACAACAGATATCTCAAAAGCAAGAGACTTCAATTCATAAAAAGAACCAATTGGTCCTTCCTCACATTGTATGAGGAACACCGATATCTGGAGCCCCTACATTCTATATGATACAAATAAATCAGGAAAGGCAGGTTGTAAATCAGGAAATTTAATTAAAGTGGCTCAAAGCCCTTATGATTCTGTCCAATAGTCAGAATTATATGTTATTCTCATGGTATTAATGGACTTTACAGAACCTTTTAATATAGTTGTTGGCTCCCAATATGCAGAAAAGGAGCTGGAGAGATGGCTCAGTGGTTAAGAGCACTGGCTGGTGTTCCAGAGACCTGGGTTCAATTCCCAGCACCCACATGGCAGCTCACAATTGTCTGTAGCTCCAGTACCAGGTGATTTCACACCCTCATACCAATGCATATAAAAATAAAGTAAATTATCAATATGCAGAAAGAGTTGTTTTATACATTGAATTTGCTGAATTTATTCCTGATAAATCTGAATTAACTTCATTATTTGAACGATTACAGGGAATAGTCAGGAATGGGAATCATTCCATATACATAACATATATCAGATCCCATATGGGTCTGCCAGATCCTCCAGCATAAGGTAATGTAATGATGAAAATGATCAGTTAGAAGTAGGAAAAGTGCTGGAGGCCTCCGAGTTTCATAAAAAAAGTCACATCAATAGCAATGGTTTGAAAAAGGATTTTTCCATCACTTGGGAACAAGCCAAGGAAATTATAATGTCCTACTTGTTCCTTATACAATCAAACTCCACTATCTTCAGGAATTAACCCAAAGTGTAATCAAAGAAATGAAATTTGGAAAATGGATGTTTCATTTTTCAGAATTTGGAAAATTAAAATATGTACACCACACCACAGATATATATTCAGGATTTCAATGAGCAACTACTTTGAGTTCTGAAAAGGCTGATTCTGTAATTACTCATCTATTAGAAGCCATGGCCAACATGGGAATACCTGTACAAATTAAGACAGACAATGCTCCAGCATATATGTCTCTAGTAAAATGGTGTTTTTTCAGCACATTACAAATAAAGCATATTACAGGTGTACCACACAATACAACAGGACAAGAGGTTGTAGAAAGATCTAATTGCACTTTAAAGGAGATGCTAAATAAACAGAAAGGGTAATAAAGGCCTGAGAGATAGATTACATAATGCTTTATTTCAATTTTCTAAATGCTAATGTGAAAGAAATAACAGCTGCATAGAGATACTGGACAGTAGAAAAGACTACTGAATTAAATTAGCCTGTGCACTTTAAAGATGTACTGACTTCAGAATGGAAACCAGGATATGTGTTATGTTGGGGAATGGGTTTTGCTTTTGTTTCCACAGGAAAAGAAAAGCTATGGATACCAACAATATTAATAAAGATTCGATTAAAACAGGAATGATCTCTTGATCAGGAGAAGTGATTATTCATCAACCCAAGATTAATAAAGATTGGATTCAAACAGGAGAGATCTCTTGACTAGGAGAAGTGATTGTTCATCAACTGATGTGATAATTCAATATGTCAAAAGAAAAAACTCAAATTAGGATGGGGGCAGGGCTCTGTTTTGATCTTTGCAAGAAAATAAAAGTATCCATCTTAAAGACATCAAGGACCTTTGGACAGATAGACATCTAAAAAAGAAGAGAGAACTGTCTGGAAAAAATTACCAAGAAAAGGAATAATCTGGCTTAATGGTATAATTATTTTCTACAGGGTAAAATCTCTTTACCCCTAGAAATATTTGTAGTCTCAACTTAATTAAATACTAAAATTGGCTTCAGAGTTGGAGTGTGGCTCTCTCTTTAACGAAACCCAAGCATGTTGTTAAAAGAAAATTCCGAGTCTCTGTCTCATATCAGAAGAGTCATCACCTGGTATGGGACAGAAGAAAACCAAAATCTAGGGACTACTATTGCCACAAATCTCTTTCCCCTCAAATCAATTTTGACTCATTAGAACTTTCTTTAGGTATGATACTATCTTAAAATTTAAACTTTCCATTTTGATATTTATAATGTTTAAGTTTTCCACAGTGAACAATAAATTTTCCTAACAGCAATCTCTGACGTCTCCAAAAAGATGATGGGGCCCCACAACAACGATTCTACCTGAATTGTATTAATGCCATTGAGCTGTTAAACATCACCCAAAGATCAGCTCTGGACTACAAACTGCTCAGGACAATTCCGAGGAGGCTAGCTGAGATGTTCCACCTTCTTGCATCACTCCAACCAGATCTTCAGATGAGCTTTAACCATTACTCAGAGACTGGCTATGAATGTTGCAGCTAGTTCTAAGACTTAACCGTTGTTTCAGTTTTTTCAGGGTCCCATAGAGAAACTGTCATGCCCCCCTCATACCCCCGGACAACAGGAAGCAATTCTAAAAACAGGATGCCCAGTTTCTCAATAGGTGGGGTGGATGGTTTTGGTTTTTCTAAGGGTTATAAATAAATGTCATCTGTAGGGGATAGGTAATAAGTTGTTATAGGGTTGGGGGTAGAACTAAAGAGATTAGACTTAGGGACCTCATTGGAATAGAAAAAGGGGGATAGGCATGATAGGATAAAAATGTAGATTATTAAATCTACTTGTAAACTAAAAAAGCAACTATCAGTTTTAAATAAATTACATTGATTCTTGTATATTGATACAAGTTCAATATTTTTGTTATACAGTATATATGTTTCTATTTATGTTTAAGATATTTTTGTATATCGATACAATTTCAAAATTATTTTTGTTATATTGTACATATGTTCCTACTTCTGTTTAAGATATTTTTGTATACTGATACAAATGCAAAGTTATTTTTGTCATATTGCATTATACATTTCTGCCTCTGGTTAAGATTTTTTTATATTGTTACAATTTCGAGGTTATTGTCCTTATACTGTACGTCTGTTTCTATTTTTGCCTAAAGTATTAACTCTATAGCTTGCTTATTTATATAATGTGAAGCGTTAGTCCTTCAAGCTATATAAGTTACTAAGAATTACAGGTTAATAGTCACCCATATTTGTCAAACCTATAGTCACGTTAGTTAGGTTTTCTAGGTATGCAGAGATATGTTCCAAATAGGTAATCTTGAAACACTTCATAGACCTACAGAATACGGCATTTAAAATGCTTTAATAACTTAGAATGTTTTTGACGTTAGACACATCTGCTCCTGGCAGCTCTGATCTACTACCGAGAGGATAACGGGAACCAAAGACACTCCATGTGGAGTTTGTTTTCTTTTTCTCAAAACTGGCCTTTTTGAGTAAGAAACTGACCTTGCCTCAACTGCTGACAGTAAATACGCTGTCCAATCTAGACAAGCAGGACACACACAACAAAAGTGACTGCCGAACTTTACCAAGACTGGGTAGAACAGTCCTTCAAATTTTCCTGTTTCTGAAAATTCCATCAGCTATCCCAGGCCTAGGTCATATAGGCCAAAGATGGATGCTGCAGAGGAACCGTGGGGGACTGTTCAGGGGCCAATTTCTGTTTCTGTCATTTCTTACATTTTTGGAAGTCGCTTACTTGTACTTCCTGCCTACTCTGGTAATATTATTTTCCTTCTCAGGTCTTTGATAAAATTAAAGACTAGACAGTTACAGTTACAGTCATCCCAAATCTTAGCTAAAAACATATTAGAAACAAAACTTAAGAGTCTTCACTTACTTGATAATTGTTCTTGTTATATGTAGTTTCATTTTTGTTAAGGTTATTACCTTTCCTTTCTCCTGGACAAATACTTGATAATAGTTTTTATTATATATAATTTTATTATGTTAGGATTAGAACCTTCCTTCTTAATTAGACAAAAAAAAAAAAAGGAGAAATGTTATGGGAATTATTGATGCCAACCCGCTAGACAATTGTAATGAGTGGCTTGGCCCAATGGGTGTCTTGGCCCAATGGGTGTCATCTTCTCTGGAGAGATTAGTCCCAGTAAGAAGCCAGGGAAGGAGACACTTGCTCTCTCTTAGATGGTGTGGAGCTGGCAGAGAACCACTGAGAAGCGTGGCTGGCAGTTTGGTACCCATCTCCCTTGAGAACAAAGAGGCAGCAGCATTGTGGCAGCTTTGTTCTGTATTATGAGTATACTGTACTGATTTTACCTGTTAATAAACTGACTTGATTCCAAACTTCCTTCCCTCTTTACCGTAAGTGTCTAACAAGGTCAAAAACAGAGTCTACACATACACACCACCAACAGGTGGTAACTACATGAAAACTGTGGATGAATTAGAAAATGCTCAAACATAAGATGACAGACAGGGCACTCTTTTTTTTCCAGATCCCTCTGCATAAGCTATTATTACCATAGACCACTGAGAAGCCTCGGGGAAAAAAGAACTGTAAGCTCAGCCCTCCCACCTCCATCCAACCTACTAACACACCAACTTCTAGTATTGAGATTGGTCCAGTAAATAAACCCTCTACCTTGAGAACTGCCTCCTCCCCAACTCCCCAGAACCCTAGCAGTATTCTAAGAACAGAGCACACAAACAGTATGTTTGGGTATCTGTAATTTACCCCATAAAAGCATCTTTATCACTGTAAACAGGATGGCTTAAGAGAAGCAGGCCTTTAAGCCCGAAGTACTCAAGTTCACATCCTTTGGCTGCAGCTTCTGAGTGGCCAGAACCAAGTAGACAGAACTCATCTCACAGCTATAGTGACTACAGCTCAAAACTCAGCACAATGGTAGGCCTTTCAGGGGTCATTGCAGTCATCTAGATGTTTCCCTCAGTTCAGGGCAGCAGAGGTTCCTTCTCTGATCTTCATGTGGCCAGCATCCACTCTTCTCTATGTGTCTGCCCAAAGTTTGCTGGTTTTATCAAAACGCTACACTGAAGCAAGCTTGCTCTGATGACTCAGTTTGAGCTGAGTACAACCCCAAAGATTCTGTTCCCAACAAGATGTCATTCATAGTCCTGAAGGAATTTGGGGGGGGGGGGGGGAGCGAGTTTACTAAAAGGACTTTTTAGTAACACGCTTTAACTTTCAATTTCCCTACTAATCAATAAGCTTAGTATAATAGGTTTAGATCAGATTTCCAAGTTCAAAAGAACTACGACCAATGGTTATAAGGTATGATTCCCCACCTGAGCAGACTGAGCCTTCATCCTAGTGGCTCTTGTTCAGCAACTAAAACCCTCCACTGCCACTCAACAACATAAATTACCCTCAAGCCTACTACTAATTTGAATTAAATAAAAAAATAAATAAACAAAATATAGATAAACAAAAAATCAGGTTAAATTTGTAATAATGGAAATGTCTCAATAAGACAAAAAAATACTGAAGATTTCATCTCTTCGTGGTACAGCACTGTACTCTGTAAGCTACTTCTGTTTGCAGAGCACACAGCAGTAAAGTAGAGCCTGCCAGATTATCCTGCACATCACCCATGTTCCACAAGCCTCCTCCCTTAGGATCTTTCTGTTCCCTCCCCAGCAATGGTTCCTTTCTAGTTTCCTGGATTCTACAAGTACTGGTGATATGACGGGGAAAAGGAAAATAATGGAGAGGAAGGCTTAAGTGGCCAGAGTAATGGGAGGGTAGTGTAGAGAAGGAATAGAGGGAAAGATAACACTAAGGATATTAGAGAAGGCCGTATGGAAGCCACATGCATCACCTCCTCAAGAACTCACACCTCAGTATAAGACATTGAGACTAGATTTCAACGTGAATTATGAGAAGACAGTGTTCATGACACCCAGGGTAGCAACATCTTACTGGCTGGTCAGTATCAGTACCACTGAAAGGAACGTAACCAGAAGGGTTATACCATGTTGGTCTACTGTAAAGACACCACCTATGCTCAAAGAATACGAAGTGGAGGAAATCAATTCTCTAATCACCACTTTCCAGAAATGTCAGAAGGAGTACAACACATTAAACAATACTACAGACATAATCACTTAACTGCATCTTAGCCTTTTGGATAAGATCAGGTAAAGATATTTGGGAATATCACGGTACAAATGAATCATTTTTTTATTGGTAAGTGGGAGGAATTTGAAACGTTTTAGCAACCTTGCAGATGGCCACCCTAGCATGTGCAAGGTCTGGCTTTGATCTTCAATATCTAATGAAAATTTAAAAGCAAAAACCAATAAAAATTCAGCCATGAAAAGCAAGTAGTAGCCCTTATTTGAATTCTGGTTAAAAACAGACATCCTAGTCAGAAACCTTCCTGATCCAACCACAACTATTAAAAATGCTATTCTCCAAATGCTTCCCCTCTTTGATAATTGTTCAAATATCATACCTAATGACACACAATACTTTCCTCTGTGTCCCAAAGCATCACTGTATTTGTCTTCAAAGAAGTAGTTCTGAAAACTAACTAGGAAATTGACGTTTCTTTTCCAGAGCTTTTAACATTAAGCACAGTCACTTTAACCTTGCTGCCCGTTTCATTTGTAAAGTAGAGTGCAGCCTACACACCTTACACTCACCCTTTATAAATCAACATTGTTTTTAACTCACCTTCCAACACATATCCTTTTCAGACAGACATGCTGAGTTAGAAGCATTTTAAAAGGCAGTCTGTACTTATCTAACATGGCACACCTAGCTTATCTGGCTCTGAGTTCAGCTGGAAAGTGGGATACACCTGGTCCTTCATAAAGAAACCTAACCGCAGTAAATGGCCCAATATCCAGCAGCCACTGCTTTAAAAACCCTCATGCTGTAGAGCAGTGGTTCTCAACCTTCTTAACACTACAAACCTTTAATACAGTTCTTCATGCTGTGGTGACCCCAACCATAAAATTACCTCCGTTACTATTGCATAACTGTAATTTTACCACTGTTATGATCATAATGTAAATATTTTTGGAGACAGAGGTTTGTCAAAGGGGTTGCAACCTAGAGGGTGCGAACTGGTACTCTAGAATAGGATAATACACAACAGTATTTGCATGATTTAATTTGCCTTCATCAAAATAAAACAATGTCTGCACCTATTCTTTCCTTAGGCCTCTTTCCAGGAAAACTGCAGTGACATATTTCTAGATGTTTGGTTTTACTCACTTTATCTCAATCTCAACTGTTAAGCTGTACACAGACAGATTAAGTTTTACAAAACGCTAGTGTACGTAGATAATAAATGCCAAAACTTTAATGTATTTATAAATATGTCATGCAAAGCTCTGTGGGTCCCTGTGATGTGGGATCCGATTCAAAAAATTAATGTATTTGTTAAGCGTCAATGGCTCAATATATAATAAAATGTAAAAGTTGACATAATGGCTATTTCAGTGACACAAAAACAGATGGGGGGAGCACAACTCTGATACCAGAACTTGATAAGTAGATTTCAGTATCACTAGCTACAGAGTGAGCTTAAGAGTGAATGACATGAGACCCTGCTTTAAAACAGCAGCAGTAAACGAACAATGGGTACAGAGCTGGGCGTTAACAGCACATGCCTGTAATCCCAGGCCGAGGCATCTAAGAAAATAATTAAAGAATAATAAAAATAAGGATTTAAAATTTCAAATTCACATTATGCAAGAGATTCCATAAAATATTAGTCTGATGGTGATACTTAGGAAGCTTCAAAAGAAACATGGATGGAAGGAAATTCAAATATGGCAGTTTACAGAACAGGCCATTATCAGAGGATCTAAGCATCAATTGAGGCACAGTTACCCTAGGAATTACGGACTAAGTATGATCCACCTTCATCTGCCACTCATTCCAGAGCAAACACATAGAAGGCTCTGGCTTTCTCCTTCTTGACACTTCTCCAACATACCTCTTCCCCTCAGACCTAGGCCTTTAGAGCTCTGACACCACTCCCCTGCCCTCTGGCCCAACTGCAGGCTTGCACCAGTTCTCTAGGCTCTCTTGCCTTACTTAGGCCTCCACTTACACACACATTATCTGCCGGACTCTGAGGCTCTGGAGTGCTCATTCACGTTCTGCCACTTGCAGATGGCAAGTCAGACTTCTTGGTCTCCATAACCCAATAAACCTGTCCCTGCAAACCCCACCACACCCACACAGATGCTACTAAATATATTCACTGATAAAGTCCCTAGAAACACTCCCTTTTGTGCACAAGTAGTATAGTTTTCACTCAACCTGAAATAGTCTTTCAGTGACCTGAAAAACCATGTGACACTGTAGTATCTATCAAATCAGAAAGCAATCAAGTTACCCCAAACTGGTAAGGTCTTACCAAGGGGGCATATGAGCCAACCTGAGGCCACGTAAGCATCAATACAGGAGGGGAAAAAAGCATCTTGCAACATAAACACACCCTCTTCCCTGTGACACAGGCTATTCTGTTACCAAGTATACTATGGTTTTGGCTCATAATTCTTGGCTTTTGGTATTTTGCTCACACAAACTGCTCTCTTATCTCTTCTCAGATCTTGGCCAAATGTGGGAGCCCGTTCTCGGGTTCCTCGTGGCTTTACCCAGCAGGTCCTCATAGAGGATGATTAGACCACGGGCCTGAGTGCAGGTGTCTGGGATGGTCTGCACTTGGCTGTGCTGGGGGAGGAGGTCTTTTGCTCCACCCCTTGGCGTCTCTATAAAAACCCTGGGGCAGAGACAGTCGGGGGCCCGTTGGAATAGATTCCAGGCCCTCTCGAGGCTATCCTTTATTTTCTATCTGTTTATCTCCACGATATTCTCCACAATAAATCCTTCTATCTAATATTTCCTGCTGCTCGCACTCAAGAAAATTCTGGGGAACTGTGGGGGTGGTTGGGTAAATGCCCCACAGAATGGCGCCCGAACAGGGACTAAAGAAAAAAAAAAGGGACTAAAGAAAAAAAGGGGGACTAAAAAAAGGGGAGACTAAAGACAAATGAACAGGGACTAAAGACAAAGTAATAGGGACTAAAGATAAAGGAAAATAATAGTTTTATTACAGAGTTTTTGGCGAAAGTGCTGAGTTCAGCCCTGCCAGTGGATGAGGCATGCCGGTGTTATGGAAAATATATATATTTTATATATATTATTGAGAGGCAGGGGTTTTATCTCGAGAGAAAAAGAAAGCGGACTGGAAGGATGTCCGATGCTGCAGCAAAATTCTCTTCTGTCAAAATTTTCTATCTTCTATCCCTTTCTCAATTTCTATCTGTGAAAAATATAAGGTATAGCGTAATAATATAGTTTAGGAAAAACTTAGAAGTGTAAGATTGTGTAGGAAAAAATAAGTAAGGCAACTAGACAGAAAAACTCTTCAATTTTCTAACTTTGGGGGCTATGAACGCAAACTGGGAAAAAAATCTTTTTTTGGGCTTTACGGGTAGTAAAAAAAGCTCTTCTTTGAGCTTATGGGGAAGAAAAAGTTTCCTATGGAAGCTTTTGTCCTGGGGACAGCTGAAATGCTAAGTCCAAGCGGCAGGAGAAAGTGATTTCTCCCTGAGGCAAAAATGGGGGTGTAAAAAGCCAAAGTTTAAAGTTGGGAAGTTTTGGAAAAAGCTGGTCTTTCTCCTGGGGGGGGGGGGGGAATCTTTCTCTTAAACTATAAAGCTTTTCTTAGAAAACTTTGGGGGAAAAAATCTCTCTAAAAAGCCTTCATCTTTCTCAAAAGCTCTCTTAAACTTAAAAACTAAAGACTTTAACTTTCTTAGAAGGACAAAAATTAGAATCACCTGAAGATATTAGTATGGGGACCACCTGTGATTAGCTCTAAGGGAAAACAACAAACCTCTTAAGACAGCAAAACCTAAGTTCTCTTTCAAGCTATAAAAATCCTCCCTGCAATGCAGGAGGCAGGGATGAGTTCCTAAAAACCTCTTCTAAGCTCTGTCTCTTCAAGCCAGTAAAAGACAGTGGGTCAGAGTACCCTGAGGGAAACACTTGGGAGAGTGTGGGTAAAGAGCTACAGAGCCCAAAAGGGCAGGAAACTTTACCTGAGCAAAGCAAAAAAGCCAAGCTTTTCAGTTACAGCTGAGCTGAGGCATCAAGGGTTGTGTTTCTGAGTGAGCGTTTCAGAATGAAAAAGTGCTCCTATTCGTCCTAATGCAAAGATCCCCTGACGCATGCAAACTGTTAGCATTGTATCCTCACTTCTGACCAAAAACCCAGAGGCGACTGGCCAGCATCTCTGAGTTGGAGTGCATTTTGGGGATACTAGGGTTCCTACAGTGGTAAACTTCCTGGAGCACATAGATGAGGCAGGAAGGTGCAGGACCCAGGGGAAGATTGATAATGAACAAACAAAACTAAAGCCAGTGGGAACGGCACAGTTGTCTGCTTTCCTACAAATCCCATGTTTATAGGTCCACAGCTGCAAAAAGAAATGAGAAAAAGCTTTCCTATCAGAGAAAGGACCTTTCTGGAAAAACAGTAAAGCTGAACTGTGTCTGAAGCAGTTGTGCTGCTGAGTCAGAACGCTGTCTGGGGAAAGAGCCCAGCCAGGGCAGAACAGAACTAGTAAAGCTTTCTTTTCTGTCAGAGAAAACACCTCTTTGAGAAAAGCTTTGTTTCAACTGACTCCCGTGAGATGGAGTGTGGCCCTAAGGGTGATTGCCTCTGGCATAAGCTCTGTCCTTGAGCACCCAGACAAACAAACGCAACCCACTGGGGGACTGGGCCAGGTGAAGGCCTGATGAGGCAAAAAACCTGTCCTAATGGGAGTTTAGAAATGGCAAAAACCTCCTTTGTTAGATTTTCAGTCTGTACGCAAACCACACAGACCTGGAAAACGGACAAAAAGCCCCTACCTTCAGTAGCAGGGAAAGCCGCCACTGTAGTGTCGGAAACTGTTTCTGGGGTAGAGGGGGTAAACTGAGACCAAACTAGGAACTGTCTGGGAAATAGACTCTAAAGAAACAGAAGGGACAGATACCTTCCCAGAAAATACATGACCTGTGAAAAGCTGCTAGAATTCGAGGCCGATTCAGGGGGAGAAAGAAAGCCCCTACCTCCAAAAGCAGCTAGGAGGGGAACAGAGCCGCAGACAGATACCTGAAGCTCTGCATCTGGGGAAGGGAGGAACAAGCAAAATGAGAATAAAATCAGTGGGAGAAAATCTCTCCGAAGGAGCTATGGAAAAACTCTGTCGCGAATGTTTTTCACTGACTGGCTAAGACAAACACAAGCCCCGAGGAAAGTTGCTATCAGAAATGCCAGCCTCAATGTCGGCTAAGGAGGCAGGTGCAGTTCTGATTTGGGGGCCAGTGTCAGATGAAGGAGAAACACCTGTTAAAGCCAGTTGAGTCGAGAATAGAAATCTCCCTACGTGCCAAAGCTGAAAATGTAAAATGCTTGTTCAAATCTCCCGTTGCAAAAGCAAAAAACTTTGTTCAAACCTCCCTGGCAAGAATTTGTAAGCAAGTCTGGTAAAAGAGAACCAGTTGACTCTCAGACCCAAAAAGAACTATGAGAAAGGACTGATATAAGGGATTGATATTATTATAGACCGATATAAGGGAAATGCATTCTGGGAAAGGTAGTTTTTCCGCTAAAGATGGCGACATTATCCTGAAACACGTTTGTCAGCTCGAAAATACGTTCATGGTAAACTTAAAATACAGCCTTTAAAAGAATGAGGAAAGTCATCTAAGAGTTTAAGTGTCAGTTCCAATGAAAAAATGAAAGAATACGCAACTAGGTGCTTCACGGTTTGGGGCTCCTTGGTAAAATGCCTTATTTACCCTAATAGCTGTGCAAAGTTTTTACAGTAGTTGGATGACAAAAAGCTACCTCTAAGAGCAAACAAGCCACTTTAAAATCCTTAAGAAAGCAAGAGAAAGCAGTTTATACACTGAATGTTGTCTTAGATATGAAGAAACTTAAGTGAAATTAAAAATCATTTACCTCTTAAACAAACAGCCTGCAATGAGTGATTCCTTTGCAAATCTAATTAAGGGGATAAGAAACAGGCATTCAAAAAAAAAAAAAAATGACTGCTTTATAGATGGGAACAAACTTCAAAAAAATCTATCTTAAAAAAATAGTTGCTTCACCTGAAAGTTCCTTATAAGAAATCAATGCTAAATATCACAGGTGCTAATATCAGAAGTTAAAGCTAATGAAGTGAAAATACTAAATCCTAAAAATGCTTTTTCTCAAAGTAAGCTAATAAAGGATATGTTTCATGAAAGAACATCTATGTTCTTAACTCTTTTGAACAGTAACAGTTTTGGTAAAAATACTGAAACTGACAGCAATCCAGTCAAAACGTTTCAACAAATCCAAGACGCTATTCCACAAAAAAAAGCTGCCATGCTTTATGGGCCATATTAGAGTTCACTCCAATCTTCCTGGTTCTTTAGCTGAGGGTAATGAGAAATGGAAAGATCCCTGCTCGGGATTATGGAAGGGTCCCGATCCTGTGTTAATATGGGGTTGAGGACATGTTTGTGTTTTTTTCACAAGAGGAGAATGAAGCTCGGTGGTTACCGGAACTAAGGAAGGGTCAGCTCCAAAGACATTCCTATAAAGGAACCAGAACGAAAGTGGCTTGATTAGTATTTCTGAGGTTTTGTCACTGGTTAATGCAAACAGTGAGGAAATAACTATTAATTTGGGTGAAGGAACAGCCTCTAGTTAAACACCGTCTACCGCTGACAGTGCGTCTCTGCCGGTCTGGAACGGCTGAGAGAACTGGCAACTTTGGAGTGTGGCGTCATCCTGAGAATGTTAACAGTCCCCTAGCAACAACTATCACAATTCCATAACAACAACACTCACTAAATCCCAGTGCTTTATAACAAAGCTGACTATAAACTCTAAACTTTAGAAATGGTGTACGTACTTCCTGTCTAGTTAAGAGAATCTTTCTAATAGAGATAGTGATAATAATTAAGAGTAAGAAATAGAAAAACATAAAAATAAGATATGTGAGTTTGTAAAAATTCTCTTGTTAGATCTGTGTTAAGAAATCTTTAGGTGTTTGCTAAGTTAAATATATGCTAATGGTAGCCCTATATAAGTTTGTAAGATAGATCTATAGAGTTCCTTTAAGAATATATATAAGCTTGCAAGAAGTTTCTAAGGTAGTCTTAAGACATGCAGTAATAAGCTTGTAAGAAGTAAAGATGCTAGTTGTAAATGTAAGTTTAAATAAGAAATATGATAAGTATATAAGAAGTAATAAGGAATATATTTGCTAAAGTAGTTCTATAGTTTCCTTAAGGAGTATAAGTAGATGTTAATACGTTATATGTGAGTTTGTAAAAACACGTAAATGTTGAATGTGAGTCTAAATGCTTCGCAAGGCAAAAGGTTATATGTGAGTTTGTTAAAAAATGTAAATGTTAAATGTGGGTCTATTAATGTATATGATGAAAAAAACCTGAGATACAGAAGTTAGTGTCCTAGCAGACTGCAAAGCAGGCAGTCTGAGCGGTTTTCAAAAGCTCCAAAAGCCGCTAAGAAGCTAAGAATGGCGGACGCCAAAACCAGCACAAGGCATCAGCAGCTGAGATCCGTGGAAAATCGACGCAACACAAAAAAACCTGAGCTAACATCAAAAACGGTGCGGTTTAGAATACTACTGTACCTAAAAAGGTCTCTGGCTTAAAAATAAGTTCAGAGACGCTTGTTTGAACAAAAATTGTTAACTGCAAAAAGTTTTGGTTAAAAAATGTCTCTTCATATTTGGAAATGAAAGCCTGATACTAAAATTTATTTCTTGTTTGAACTTTTTGAACTTAAAATGAGATAAAACTACAGAAAGATTTTGGTTCTGGATTTCTCATATTTGGAAGGCTAGTACCAGAATTTATCATTTGAATTCTAGGACTTAATGAACTGAACAATAGATTTCATTACAATGGGACAATTTTGAGTAATGACCTAGGAACAGTTTTCTGGAATTGGTTTAAATGAAGAAATTTATTTCTACCTGGAGTCAAGATGCAGTTTTGTGTATGCGTATATGCTAGTGATTCATGTATTCTGTGTTAAGAATGCAATTGTTCTGTGGAACTGTTTATGTAAAATAAAATCACGTACAGAACTGGTTTTATGTTACAAATAGACTGTTTAAATGAAAAAGTTTGGGTTTTCTAACCAGGCTTGAGATTTTGATTAAATTATAAAGAAAAGGGGGAGAGTTAATATTCCTTAGTCTAATTTCAAAAGTTGTTTGAGTGGATTAATGTCATGTTTTTGTTAGTAAGAAATGCAAATGGGGTATACTAAGAGACTACTTTTAAAGTGTGTAAAGAGTTTTATTAAGAAACTGCTTTTGGATGTTTTGCTAAAAGTTTTCAAAATGTTCATAGTTAGATTAAAAATATTGCTTTTCAATATGGGTCTGTAGGAATTGTATAAGTTTGGGTTCCTCTAACTAGGTTTGAGCTTTTGTTTAAAAAATTATAAAGAAAAGGAGGAGTTATGAGATTGAATTATGTTTGCAGAAACCTATTGATATTAATGCACCCTGGTTTTGTGGAGTTAAGGAAATATTTAAGTTTGATGTGAATACATCGAAGTTTTTCCTATGTTCTGTTAGCAAGAAAATTCAAATGATTGAGTTAAAGTTGTAAGACGGAGAAAATTGTTAACTATATTTAGCACCATATATGCTAATTCAAATGGTTCTGTTAAGAGTTTGCTTTGAGTTGTAAGATTGAGAGAATTGTGACTATGTATAGCAATATTTATGTTAACCTGTTAATGGTAATGATGAAGCTAAGGGATTCTTTAAGTTTGTAGTTGCCTTAAGAGTTTTTGGCTTAAAAAGGGCTTGAGGCAGCTAAGACTGCTGTAGTCACCTTGGACCTAATTCAAAAGAGAAATGCCATCTATATCATCCTCTACTCCCATACTGGGAGGTGTAACAGCTATGGAGATTGCTGTAAGCCATTAATAGTTACTTTTTTATATATTAAGAAAGGGGGACCCTGTGGGAGCCCGTTCTCGGGTTCCTCGTGGCTTTACCCAGCAGGTCCTCATAGAGGACCACGGGCCTGAGTGCAGGTGTCTGGGATGGTCTGCACTTGGCTGTGCTGGGGGAGGAGGTCTTTTGCTCCACCCCTTGGCGTCTCTATAAAAACCCTGGGGCAGAGACAGTTGGGGCCCGTTGGAATAGGTTCCAGGCCCTCTTGAGGCTATCCTTTATTTTCTGTTTATCTCCGCGATATTCTCCGCAATAAATCCTTCTATCTAATATTTCCTGCTGCTCGCACTCAAGAAAACTCCGGGAAACTGTGGGGGTGGTTGGGTAAACGCCCCACAGCCAAACTCTTGTATCTGTTTTTAATTCAACTTTAAGTTCATGATTGTGTCAATATTTCCTGTCATAGCTACAGTGCCTGATCAGACCACAGGAGCTAAAGATATAAGCAACTGCCTTACTGAAAGCTTTCCCTTAAAAACTATGATCAAATCTAAGAAACCATAGTGACAAAATTCAACTTTCAAAGTAACCAAAACTAAAGATTTGTGGGTAGTGTGCAGTGGGGCAGTGCAGGGAGCCAGTTTTGGACCCCATCTACTCTAGGTAGGTGTTGTACCACTGAACATTACATCCTTAGCTAATAACCAAGTCTGTAAGGAGGTTAGCCTACATAGTTGGTTAGTAGTGGAAAACAAGTTGAAAATGGTGAAAGGCAGCTGATGAGTGAAAAAAAAATACACATTCTGTTTTTAAAATTTAATCTGTTTAAAAACTCACAGCTCACCCTGTGTGTAATGTCACCCAATCAAGTCATACATCAAGCTATAGCAGCAGTGATGGTGCATGTGATGTACACAACCTCTGTGTTCACTGTTTGTTTTTTTACTCAAAGAAATTATACCTCTGAGTGCAAAAGACCTAAGGATCTGAGGCTGCTCCAGCACTAGTGGTTTTCCACCTCCTGTCTCCTAAATGTAACTGACTGCTTCCATCCAGCTCAGAGTCCAGGATCTGACAAACTCAACTATGGTCTAAAGTGAAGATGAGCCAGCTGCCTTTCTTGTTGCTCACACTGATGCCAGGTTCTTATCTGATAAACTGGAAACTCCAGAGGTGTGAGAACTAACAGACTTAACTTTGTAGAAGGAATCTACCACAATTCACTTAGGACATCTTCTAGGGACATAGACAGAATCAAGCATTTAGTGCAAACAAAACTTACTAGCAAGGGACTGCTTACAAAGAGGCCAGGCTAGGGCTATGGAGCATTGTGACCAAACCAGTTATTTTAAAACAATTAATAGCCAGGCGGTGGTGGCACACGCCTTTAATCCTAGCACTGGGGAGGCAGAGGCAGGCAGATCTCTGTGAGTTCAAGGCCAGCCTGGGCTACAGAGTGAGTTCCAGGAAAGGCATAAAAACTACACAGAGAAACCCTGTCTCAAAAAAACAAAAACACAATTAATAGATGCTAATCAAAATTGTTAAAAGAATGGGGTTTTTTTTGCTCATTTTAATGCAAATTACTTTAAATGATTCTACAATAACTTGTCATATACACAATTCGTTTCTTAGTCATCAGAATACTTCACCTTGGCAATGCATGATATACATAAAGCAATATTTGGAATTTTTTTCCAGTTTAAAAAAAAATAAAAGCAAAATAAAACTATCATGGTGGAAATGAAACTGTGACCCTAGGATAGAAAACTCTCAAACAAAACTTTCACTTATACTAAGTACATTTTCAACTATACTTTTGAGATTATGACTTACAGTCTTAGCAAGGTAATTGAATGGTGGTTATTGGGGCTCCCATCCATCAGGAGCTACTTCAGCATCTGTTCCACCTGTCTTCCCCTCCCACCACCACGTCACAGACTTCAACAATAAGGTATTTATCCTATGTGCATATATGCGTGTGTGTAAAGAGTGCGGGTGACCTCAGGTAGCAGTCCCTCCTTACACCTTCCTAAGAAGACATGAGCTCTTTGTTGTTGGCTGCTGCAAAAGCCAGACTAAGTGGCTCATGAGCGCCCAGGGAATCATCTGCCTCCACCTCCATCCACTAAGGAGCAATGGGATGTTCATACTGGTTCTAGGGATCCAAACTCAGGCTCTCCATTGAGTCATCTTCCCAGCCCGAGACATTCAATAGTAAAAATGAACAGACTGTATATTATGAACAATGCTGACCCTATAAAGTGTAAGGCAGCTCCTGTACACACTAAAGATGACCAATGGCTCCCTCAGATCAAAACCATCCTGGAAGAAGTCACCCATCAGAGACCAGCAGACAAACACATTTTTGGTACAGAAATAACTAGTTGATGTATGAACTGGCACTCCCATTTGATTGCTCCTGGATAAACTTCCTACTTGAGGGAGATGATGGGAAATAAACCCAAGGTCCCATCCATGCTAGGCAGTTGCTCTGCCACTCAACTACAATCCCAACCCCTTACCTCCCACTGCAGGAGTAAAACACACATTTTCAGTCTACTTCTAACGTCTGAAGACCAAAACACTTGGCATAGATACAGTTTGTCAGAACAAAACAAACAGTTGGAGCCGAGCACAATGCAGTCTCTGCTCTAACAGCTACAACAGATGGAAAGAATGTACTGTAATTTATTGCCATATATTTGGGGAGAAAGACAAAAGGACAAAAAGTAGTTAGTTGGACATGGTGCTCACGCTTTGGAGATGAGTATAAGAGGAAATGTTCAGGACCAGCCTTGGTTATATAGCAATTTTGAGGATACTCTGGACCACATGGGAACACCTTTGCTTTTTTTAAGGTTCTTAGAAAAGATAATTTCGTGTCATTTTGTTGCGGTATATTTGATCACACTGTGAAAGCTGAGACTTTGTTAATAAAAATCAACCTTGGGTCAGGAAGCAGAGCCAGCAACTAGTTGACAGGAATTAGCCATAAGAGTATAGAGGAGCCAGGGAGATGGATAAAGAGATGCAGGAAAAGAATAGGGAGGGACTTGGAGTTTTGGCAACCTTTTTGGTTTGGGACGGCTGGAAGGCCAAAAAGGAAGGTCAGCTGGTTGCCTCTCAGTTTCTCTGAGCTAGCAGGTTTTCACCCCAACATCTGATTCCTGAGTCTTAATTGGTAAATAGAACGGTAGTGACTTAGTTAAAAGCTACATTTGGCAGCAGCCACAGAGCAGGTGCTAGCAGGACCAGAAATCCCACCAGGCCACCACCTGAGCAATGGGCACTGACTTCAAGGCCTCAGGGCCACAGAACAAAACATCAGTAGATTCAGGTGCAGCCACTAAGCTGATGAAAAACATCTGATGACCAACGTGGAGTACCAAATGTAACAGGCCTTTCTTTGGAACACCAGCTCCTGAATAATGACACAAAGACTTCTTATTAATTTTGACAGCTTGGCTTTAACTTAGGCTTGTTCCCAACTAGCTCTTAAAACTTAAATAACCCATTTATATTAACTCTACTTTCTGCCACATGGCTTGTTTCCTCTCCTCAGTACAATATGTCCGACAACTTCCTCAGAGTCTGGCTGGCAAATCTCCCACACCCCAGATTACTCCCAGAGTCCTGCCTATCCTCTTGCTTAGCTATTGGCTGCTCAGCTCTTTATTAAACCAATTAGAAGATGCCTTGGATGGGTGACATAAAACAGCAACACATCTTCACACAGTGTGATTAAATATCCAGCAACATCATTTACCTTAAGAAAATTGCTTAGTCTCTGTTTCACTGGGAACATGTGTTTCAGAACTAGGAAAGGAAAACTTAATAGAAACAAGAGGTGATGGAATTAATGGGAAGCAAATCTCATCAATTACAAACTGTATTTTAATAGTAATATTTGATAATAATAGTTTTTGAACTTTACCAAAAGTTTTTCATCTTTATAGAAGATAGTAATATTTGATCTTTCATTACCATTCACACACTATATATATATTTATACATATATACATATATATATATATAATACCATTCTATCATGATAGCTTTCCTAAAAGAAAGAATAAAGCTGGACATCCCAGCAATGCATTATTTTTGTAGCACTGTGCCTCTTGGTCACAGCTCCATAAAGGAACCACACAAATCCAAACAAACTGTGACTATTTGCATTAGCACACTTGAACTTATATCTAAAACGCAGACTTTTGTGTAACACATGTATGTGTTCATGTGTGTGTACACATATATGGGCATGCAAGTGACAGCCAGGGGTCAAAGGTTGGAGTCTTCCTTAATTGTTCTCCAGGTTACTTTTAAAGGCAGAGCTTGTCACTAAGCCTGAAAGCACAACCATCTGACTGGAATGGTTGACCAATGAGACCCAGGATCTTGCCAGTCTCCATCACCTCATACTGAGTTAGAGATGTGTACTTGTGACCAGCTTTGTGTGGCTTCTGGAATCCAAACCTACATCCTCATACTGGTACAGCAAACATTTTACTCACTGACTCTGCTGGATCCCTAAAATGTAGGCTATGTTTAAGTAAAGTCTTGTTAACTCAACTTTGATAATTTCAGCATAAAAATTCATACAGCACATCTTTCTTTAAAAAAAAAAACTGTCTTAAAACTACTTATAAGTGATAATTTGATCAAGTGAGACAGTAAGTAGAAAATGAAAAGCATTTAAAAAACCTGTTCACATATGATCCCAAGTACTGCATGCATGTGGGTACCCATCCAGTCCAAGTATGTGCTTCATATAAGGTTTTGGTCTTTTTATTGTCATTCTGAAGTACAACAAGCAGCACCCCTTACCTGCTAAGGAATCTACAATTCCTAGTTGCCCTAAAAGAGTAGATGGTTGCACATCATACATATACTTTACTTCTGTCTTATACAATAATTTAGTTATAAGAAAAGTATAGTAAAAGATTAAAAATGTCAACATGGCACTATGGTCCAGCAATAGCCAAGCTGGTGGGCGTAATATACAGTTTGGATACAAGGACAGAGATATTTCACTCTCTTGGTAGATAAGACAGCCCAAGATTTCAAACAACCTAAAACTTACAAAATGTATATTTCTGCAATTTGCCACATAATATTCTCAGACTGCAAGTGACTAGCTCCCCTTAATTCTTGAAAAAAAGAAAGTCAGATAAAAAGGAATAACTAAGCACACACTGTCTTC
Organism: Peromyscus eremicus; assembly: GCF_949786415.1. Taxonomy (NCBI): domain Eukaryota; kingdom Metazoa; phylum Chordata; class Mammalia; order Rodentia; family Cricetidae; genus Peromyscus; species Peromyscus eremicus. The sequence continues at coordinate 20,470,091 of NC_081421.1, read as the reverse complement.
TCACTTCTATTGTTATTTACATTCTGTATTTTTCTATCTCCCAAGTAGTTCAGAGCTAAGGGCACAGAAAGAAGAGTGTTACCAATGAATCATCCGAACTATTAGTAAATTGATCCCAATTGTGATGACTGAATAAAACATTCACTAACAGGAACCTGACTTAGACACCTTCCCCTACTAGACTTTATTTTAACATTTTATGAAAAACATAAGACATATAAATAAAAAAAACGCTCATAAAGCTACTGAATAGACTAACATTTCCTTGTATTTATTACCAAAAACAAGATAGTCATGTGCAAGCCCCCCCTCAAAATGAAGCTTTAAGATGAATCCTAGTGGTCAAACTGACATTCTGGTCCTTCTGTTGCTCAGTGCTCCATTGTAGGGATACAGCAGTGTGTTCTGGAAGAGCTACATCTGTCACCAGAGCTCAGAGCAGTCTGGTAACCGGCCCCTCCTCCTTCCTCATGTATGACTCCACCACAGTTTATAAATTCTCAACACCTTCCCACCTCCTCTGCCAACAGGAGCCTGTTCCTGGGCAAAGGTCTACTTGCTTTGGCTCCTGCTAGTTTGGGTTTGCCTCACAGGTATTCACAGTGTTCATTTTTTTCATGGGTTGTCCAGAAACTGCAGTTGCACTTGTGGGGAGGTCTTCTATGTTGGAGCCACTACTCACTTTCCCTAGTTAAAACCTTCTACTATCTGTAAAACACACACAGTGATACCACAAATGACATACCTTTATATTTTCTACCCTTAATATTTTGAGTAAGTTACATTCAATTTTAAAAGCCAAGACACAGGGCCTGCTGGCACATACCTGCAACTCCAGTATCTAGGAGACTAAGGCAAGAGGATTACTACAAATCTGAGCCCAGCCTGGGCTGGAGAGGAGTTTCACATCAGTCTAGCCCGGACTACATAGCAAAACCCCTGCCTCAAACCTATTCCTTACTAAGGGAGGATAAAAAGAGGCCAAACTAAATCAGGAAGTACTGTCACTAGAAATTGGAAAGTATGAGAAAATACCCAGACCAGAGACTTGCTGATGTGGCTCCCATAAGTTTGCATAAACCAACACAAGTTCACCCAAAGATGTGCACATGAACACTTAAGCATCAATCAAGACAGGCTCCAAAGACTGATGAGACACGACTCACTGCTAGCAGCTAGGACTGGGTCTAGATTCTAAGTCTAAGCATCTTTATTACCTATTGTAATTTTTGAAATTAAAAACAAAATTTAAATTAACACTGTCCAGAGACAATGGGACTCCACACTACTCAACATACAAACAAAAGGGAGCAAGGGACACTGGCGACAGATGCTAAGCCTGAGAAGATGTCATAGAATTTATCAGAGAAGCCTTAGGCAGGAAGGAGTCAGCCCAAACGCATGAACAGCAGAGAGCCAAATGGAAATTTCCAGGCTAAAGGAAAAACATCACAGACAATATAATGTGCAGAAAACGAGCAAAGAGAATAACAGATCTTCCTAAGTAAGAAATTACAACAGAGTAAGGAAAAAAAAAATTTTTTTTTTTTGGTTTTGGTTTTGGTGTTTTTTTTGTTTTTTTTTTTGTTTTTTTTGAGACAGGGTTTCTCTGTGTAGCTTTGCGCCTTTCCTGGAACTCAGTTGGTAGCCCAGGCTGGCCTTGAACTCACAGAGATCCGCCTGGCTCTGCCTCCCGAGTGCTGGGATTAAAGGCGTGCGCCACTACCGCCCGGCAAAAAAAATGTTTTAAAGAACATTTAAAAATAAGTTACATTTAAAAAGTAAGAAAACAGTTTTAAAAGAAGTTTTTCTGAAATAATATTCTTTTAACTCTTAGTAACAGTAGTGCAGATTTGGAGACCTCTCCCATGCATACTGTCACCTCTGGTACCCCCATCCCCTGACCCTGCAGCCCCACTCAGTGATCACCAAGAATCTTGTACAAACTTTGTGACTCACCTCCAAACATTATGCCCACCCCTCCCTGAGGATCCACAGGCAGTTCATAGTTGCTATGAGAGGGAGAGCCATTTTATTTACAGTCACCAGTCAAGTTATCCATGCTTCTGCAGATAACCCTGACCCATGCTTCTATAAAAACCCTAATTAAATAAATTTGGTCATTACGTCATTTAGAGAGGAGGGGGAAGGGGGAGGGAGGGAGGGAGGTGCAAGGGGGAGGGAGGGAGGGAGAGAGGGAGGGAGGGAGGGAGGGAGAAGGGAGACATGAAAGCACAAGGGAGGGTAGTCAGGTAAAAGGAAGGGAGTAGAGGAAACAGGAGGGGTCTGAAAGAAGGTAATGGAAGATATCAAAATACCTTATATACATGAAAATGCCTTCCTGAAACCCAGTAGATATAATTAATATAATCAAATTGAAAACGAAGAACCACCTCTGCTCTGTAATAAAATCCAAATCAGGAGGATTGTCCCCTCTCCTCACACCAGTACTGGGACATGTTCTTTGGTGCTGTTTATGGTTTCACAGTTGGAAAGGAGTTGCTAGATCATGCTCATGTAGCTCTCTCTGCCTGACAAGACTTGGAACACCACCACTCCAAAAAATAAAGGTAAGCCATAATGAAACCACTTACGTAAGTTCAATGTGTTCTTGAAGCCACATGAAAAATTTTAAAAGTAGAATTTGTTTCAGACACATGTCCTTGGCATCATCATCTTACACAGAAGACTGCCCCCACCTGTATTTCCCTACCCTATCCGTACTTCTTTTACTCAGAGCCAACAATGACCAGAAAACATTTAGTGGAAGTTTTAAATTGTTTTTATTATATTATAGCTACGGTTGTTCTGGTTTCATTATTACTGTCATTAATCAAGATCCTTTTGGACATAATTCATAAATTAAACTTTATTATGGGTGTGTACGTGCAGGAAAACAATATACATAGAGCATGGTGCAAACCATGCTCAGGAGTCCATGAAGGAACACACCACACTTCCAGGTTTTTAAGTTACTTAGAAATTTTGAAAGTAAGTATTTTCTTTAAAAAAAAATAAAATAAAATAAAAAAATAAAAATAAAAACAAGGTTGTCTGCCATTTTACAAAACCACCATAATCCCTAACAACAAATTTATTCTTATACAGGCTGATAAGTGTAGTCTTCACCCCTCATGAAGGAAACTTTTCTTTGTAACACATGGAGATCATGACAAAAAATCACAACCAATCAAAATGCAGAGTTGTGGAAGCCCAGTTCCAACTGATACATCTGCGATACAACTGGACCTAAGACTCAAGGATCATTGGAGGGGGAAGAGGGAGCAAGAGGAACAGAATGGAGAGTTTGCTGACAAGGTGTTTTCTTAGGAATGTCAGAAGCTACACTCATAAAGTCTTACCAACATGACTGCCTAAACATGAGCTGAACAAGGACTACAGCAATGGACACGCTAAAGTGGTCAGGAGAAAGTCCAGGAGGCCTCAATTATACACAAAAATCTACAAGCAACTAAGGAATGCTCAGTGGGAGAGTCTTTCCCATGGGAAAGCACACCAACTGGTTATCCAATACCAATGGCCAGCCCTGAAAACATCCACACAAGTAACAGACTAATTAATTAAGCAGGTTGTATTTATGTATTTAGGAATACACACACACACACACACACACACACACACACACACACACACACACACACTTGCAACAACAATTAATGAAAAAAGGAACCATAAATGTGAAAGACAGCAAAGAGGAGTATATTTTAGGGTTTGGAGGGAGGGAAAAGGAAGGAAAGAAATAATTATAATCTCAAAAACTAAAAGAAGCAATTAAAACTAAAATAAATTAGGTTGTCAACACAGTGTGCATTTTGTCACTCCATCATATATAGTGACTACTCATTATCAAGTGTACAACTGTTGCTGACCCCACGGCCAGCAACAGAGCAAGTCTATAGAAGTAGGAGGGTATCAACAAGCTTCAATGAGGTAGCCATCTGCCTAACTCAAGAAGGTGGCAGTAACAGTGGTGTATGTGCTGTAACATGACATGAAGATAGATAAAGAAAAATCTAGTTTTGAAATAAATCTCCACCCCTAATATATGACTAGAACTCACAGTCTTTTAGATGGCTGATAAATAGCAGACATGATGCTTTAAAACAGATGTACTAACAAGTACTGGTGCACGACTTTAATCCCATTGCCCAGGAGGAAGAGGCCAGGTAGGATGACAGTGAAGACTGTCTCTAACACCACCACCACCACCACCAAGACAAAAACAGAAACAAAACTCAAGTCCTTCTTTTTAGACTCCAGATATAGTGGCATATTAACACTTGGAAAGGCAGAGAGGCAGGAGGATAAGGAATTCAAGGCCAGTATCTGCTGCATAGTGAGCTTGAGGCTAAGCCTGGATAACATGAAACCCTGTCTCCAAAAACTTAAAACAAAAGCATGACTTCAACTAACCAAAAACGAGACAGACTGGCTGAATTAACCTTCTTTTCTCCAAGAAACATGCCATATGGCTAACGACACTCACAGACTACGAGCCAATGGATGGGAACAATCTATCAAGAGAACAAACTGAAAACAGGCTACACAGCTACTCTGACAACTGATAAAGCTGGTTCATCCAAACGTAGCCAGGGAGAATGAAGGTCATTCGTGCTTAATAAAGGGAACAGTTCATCAAGATGTAACAACTGTAAATGCACATCCACCAAACATTACAGCTCCCAATCTCATAATAAAAACAGCAGTGAACAGAAAAGGTCAGATAGGTCCTTATATAAGAGTGGGAGATTATATACCCTAAATTTATTGTAAATGGGGAAAACCAGCAAAGAAAACCAGTAGCTAAACTATAGCACAAAGTAGGCACAACTACTACCTACTGCATAGTGCATCCAACAGAAACAAAACACATTCTCCTCAACAGCCAAGGAAAACTCCCAAAATTGACCACATTCCAGGCCACAAACCAAGTATTACCAAATGCAAAAGAATCAAAATAACCTCTCTTATCCACCAGATCAACATGCAATAAAATTAGAAATCAACTGCTAGAAAGCTGAAGCAACAACAGAAATACATGGAGACTGAATAATATATCTTTAGATGACCAATAAAAACCTTAGCAAAGAAAAAGGTTCCTAGAAACTCATAAGCCAGGACATTTGGGGTACAGCTAAGGCAATAGCTCTGAGTGCTTACATTAAAAAACAAAACAAGCAAACAAACAAAAGAAAGATCACAAATAATCGAATAATTCACCCCAATATCCTGGGAAAACAAGAGAATCCAAATGCAAAAGCAACAGATGGTAAAAAATGATACAAGATCAAGGCAGAAATTAGTGAACCTGAGACTAAAAATAACAGTGAACACAGTCACATCAGTTAGTTCTTTGAAAAAATAAGTCAGAATAACAAACCCTACCCTAACTGGCCAGAAGAAAAAAGAGAAGACTCAAATTAAAAGTTAGCAGTGAAAAGAGGTTACTACAGACTTCAAGTTAGTAAGTCAGTCATTTAGGAATTCTGTAAAAAATTTACACTCTAAAAAAATCTACATGGAGTGATTTATTTCTAGGCCATGCATGACCTACCAGAATTAAGACGATAAAAGCAGCTTGATATCAGTGCCACTTAAGTAATATTGTAAAAGCTTCTCAACAAAGAAAAGTCCACATTCCAATGGATTCACTGGCAAATTCTACCAAGCTTTTAATTTTTTTACACTTATTTTCTTGAGGAAAGAAGAGGTTGTCATATCTCAAATATGAAGTTCAGACACTTGGAGTAGTTCTCTCCTTCCTACCATGTAGGCTCCTCAAACTCATTCTACTACAGCATTACATCAATACCCACACTGGATAAGGACACAAAGAGAGCAAACTAGTGACAATTTCCCCAATGAATGTATATGTACAAACTCTCATAAATTTCTTACAAATCAAATTCAAGATACATTAATCACACGCCATGACCAAGTTGATTTTATTCTAGAGATGCAAGGTTGGTTCAACATACACAGAACTCAGCACTTAAGGGGATTTAAAGGGCAGCGCCCTTCATAATAAAAAGTCCAGAAGCAGAAGGAACACACCTCAACATAACAAAGGCTATATGCAACAAACCAATGGCCAACTGAGAGAAAAAACTGTTTCCTCTAAAATTTGGACTGAGACTGGGACCCTATTCTCTCTATTCTTATTCATCATGGTGCTGGAGTCTTACCAGAGAATAAGGCAGGAGGAAGAAACAAAGAGAAAGACACAGACACAAACTCCTTGAGGTCTTACCTAGGTTGCTCTTTAGGATGATCAATTGCTGGTGTGCAGAACCTGGACACATCATCCAACTCTGCTGAGCAGCTGGGCAATTCAGCACAAAGCATGGGGGAGTGGTGGCAGCAGCAGGGGTTTTCTCTGCCACAGGTCAGACAGGAAATGCTGAGCAGAACTGGCCTGCCTTCCTCACAGCCTGCCTGCACATCAACAAAGGATGGGCTGATAGACCTTCCCAACACTACTCTTCAAAAGACACCCAGTATTCACACACTTTCCTTTCTAGCTCATCTATACCTGCCCACCACAACTTTCTGGGTGTATTTGAAAATAAATGGCTTTGATTAAGGGTCCAGTTCTATAGGAATCAAATCTAACAGAGCCACCCTCATAGTTCTGCTTGTAGTTTTGTTAAATGAAATTAGATTTTGCATGTTGTGGGATGACTGCAGAATGAATCACAAACTTATCTGTGAAGAAAGGATTGCCCTTGGAACACTTAGAGAAAAAGATGTGCAGTCTTAATATCTTGACATCTGGCAGAGATGCCAATCAGAAGCACAGTGACAATCTCATCTGATTAAAAGATATACCTAATTAGAAGTTTATTTACTTATGTGTATGAGTGGTCTGTGTGCCAAGTGTATGCCCAGTATCCAAGGGGGCGAGAAGAGGTTGTGAGATTCCTTGGGACTATTGTGAGTCACCTTGTGGATACTGTGAACTGAACCCAAGTCCTCTAGAAGAGCAGCAAAGGCTCTTACTCGCTTAACTATCTACCTCTTTAGCCCATATACCTACATTTTTAAAACTAGACAAAGTGTATACTTTGGGTTGTTTGTTTTCTTTTTTTAAGCACTTAGAGGGAAAGGAAAAGACAAGAATATAACACACCACGAATTGGTATCCATGCTTAATTTAAAAAAAATAAAAAAATTAATTTCTATATACTAGAAGTAAAGCAAACATAGTCAACCAAATGCCAAGTCAGGGCATGGGGCTCACACAAGGTTTGCCTAAATACTTTAACAAAATATGGGCATCACATCTGTCATCCCAGCACTCAGAAACCCAGGAAGCTCCTCATCAGTGACTGTCAGGTCAGGTTGGTGACACAGTGAGATCAAGGCTACCAACATGAGCCTCAGAGTGAGACACCTACCCTCCACACACACACAAACAATTTCAAAACACACACTAAACATAATGGCAAACCAATAGGGTATGGGGGAAGAGAAAAATAAATACAGAGGAGCACTGGCCCAGCTGAAAGGGCCAGGAGGGCCACGGTGGCACACTGTGACCTCAGCATTTAGGAGGCTGAGAAAGAAAACTGAAATGAAGGGCAACCTGGACTACATACATACATACATACATACACACACACACACACACACACACACACACACAAAAAAAATCTCAAAGAACCAAATTTTATGTTTAATATATTTAATTACATGTCATTTTATTATACTTATTTTATTATCCATTATTAAATATAATTAAAATACTGGATAAAAATTAATATGGTTGTTAGAAATAATTATGTTATATAGTTATATTATTCATAAGTAACCAACATAGCAACTATATAGTTAACATTAGCTATGATTAATATGATTACTAATATGTAACATACTGGTGAATTTTTCCCTAATGGTGTGTTTATTTTTAAATATTTTATAATTTATTACATGTATTACATGCATACGTATAAAAATAAATACCATTAACAGTTTTTATCCTGAAAACACTCGCAAAGAATTTGTATTTAAAAAAAAAAAAAAAAAAAAAGCTAAATTTGTATCAGGAATACCATCCACACATATCAATTGCTTCTCCTTATCTAGAATCAACCCACATTATAAGCCGAAGAGCCGAATACTGTGGTCTCAGTACAGTTTTGTCCTTAAAACAAGAGGACTTCTTAGAAACAGTGATGACTTGGGGAATGGGACAAAAAGCGATGTTAGGAACGTCTTGTTGAGACAGCATGGGCTCCATCAATGCCTACTACGGCCACTTCAAAGACGGGAAAGTCAACTTGAAAAGACTCCTTTGTCAAGAAAATCTCACATCAATAAGAATAAAACTACAAAGCAATAAATATGTCAAATGTTCAAATCCACAAGCTCACAATAGCACTTTAATAAACCCTACCTTCTAGGAATATGGAAAACAATATTTGAAATTTTTGAAAACCAGTGAAGAGAGGAAAGAACCCAACCCTATGTATGTCTTTCCTGTACAAGCCTAGGACACTGAGTGCCTGGGAGAGGTTTTCTTTACAGAAACACTGTGGACTAGAACATTAATGTTTGTGCACACTCACGGAATAATGAATTTGGAGTCTAGACCATGATCACCAATGATTATCCTCAACTATTAGCTGCTTCTTCTGGGATGTACTAGTAAAGTTTACAGACAATTCTGCTTCCCTAGCACTCCAGACAATGAGAGATGACAGCAAAATTAGATTAAACCCTTAGAACTAGCTGTTGATTTGCAGAAAATACAAGGGGAAAAAATTAACATTTCCCTAAAGAGACACAATTAACAAAACACAGAGTCAGGAAGACTTTACAGATAGACAGAAAGGGATTAAGTAGACTATACACAGCAACTAGGCATCTTGTTGCTGTTCTATGAAAACATACTTAAGAGAAATTCAAGAAACTTAAATGGCTATTAAAAATTGTCAACATCTCACACCTATTAGACAACTAGTACCCGAAGCACAATAAGAAATTCTCAAAAAAGTCAAACAAAAATACCTACACGAACATCTCACACCTATTAGACAACTAGTACCTGAAGCACAATAAGAAATTCACAAAAAAGTCAAACAAAAATACCTACACGATCCAAAGGCCTGCTCTCAAATTCCAAAAAGAACTTAAAATCTGAAATCATGATCTCAGATAACTCTACCAAGGAAAAAACCAAAACAGAAGCAATCCAAATGTCCACAAAGCACAGCAATAAAGCAGAAAAAAAGAAGTACATTCTGTGCATAAAACGGTGTGTTATTTGACCTTTGAAAAGGAGGAAATAGCCCAGGCATGGTGATGCATGCCTTTAACCCCAGAACTCAGGAGGCAGAGGCAGGCAGGTGGATCTCAGTGAGCTCGAGGCTTGCCTGGTCTGCATAGCAAGCACCAGGCCTGCCAGAGCTAAATGAGACCATTTCCAAAAAAAGAAGAAGAAAAAGAAAAGAGAAAGAAAAAGAAGAGGAAACAGTGCCCTCGGCTACAGCACAGACGGACTTCAAGACACCATATACGGAAACTGAAGAGGACAACCAGAAAGAGACAAGTGTTGTTAGGACGCTGCTTCCAGAGCCCTGAAGTACCCAAATCCAGAGAAAAAGGAGTGAAGGAGCTACAGGATGACATGGACTGTTAGAAACAATCAGCCACTGCTGACACTTGCATTAACAATGATGAAGATAGCTCCTGTTGATGTGGTTTCAAGAATAAATATACAGTATACTTATATTCCTTCTCACACCAAAAGAAACCAATGACAGTTTAAGGCAGAAGAATGGTACTTATTCTACAGTAGTCTTTAACTTCTAATATTGAAATATTCAGGACTAAGCCTGATGTGTTAATGACCACCATAATCAGGGGAGCACAGCAGAGAACAAGTAGTCAGAGGGAAGATCTGTACCAAAGGCCATGGGTAGGAAAGGGAACTATGACCTTTCTCTCTAATTCATGTTTGAAACTTCTTTTAAAAAATAAAAATAATCATATAACCTATTGGCCAATGAGTCCTAATAACTTGATTTCAGAATTCCAGAAAGAATATAAAACAAACTTGCACAGAAAAATACTGTCAGTCCCGCTCATGTGAAGTGCATTTTAAGAGCTGAGGCACAGGGAGGCACAAGGAGGGCAGCAAAGGAATCACCAATCTGTAAGAATGACAGGCAGCGCTGGTTACCACACAGAAAGGTCACGGTCACAACAGAACCCAGTACCGGTATCAGAGCTTTATTAGGAGGAAGGGGGTAACGTGGGGATTACAAGAGAGAGAAAGATGGTGGAGGGGAAAGTAAACAGAACAGAGAGAGAGGGTGGGGTCTGAGTCACAGCTCTTTAAGGGTTCCCGTGAACATGGGCAGGGAGGCTTACGGAGCTACAGGACACATGCACTGATTGCATCATCATGCAGAGCACACGTAGTCACCAGGTAGGAAGCAAGACCCTTTGCTTAACTCCTGAACTACACCTGTGCAGTCATGCAGCTGGAGTGAGGGCAGAATTCTAACACAATCCCCACAATGCTTCTAGCAGTCAACAGTGTGCATGTGGTGGAAGACGGAAAATAGCCATCTCTTCCTTATACTGTTTGCACTCGTTCTTTATACATGGAGCCTTCCTTACAGCTCCTGCTATGTGGCCACAAAGTTTAAGTGAGCCCCTTTAGCCAGTGGGAGGCCTTAGCCCTTCTTTGTGGCTGTTATTAAGTAAAAAACAAAGGAACTATTACTTGCACACATGCATCCTGATGTCTAAGTGACAAGTGGGCAGGAAAGACTGTGGATCATTGGAGACAGAGAGGGAAGGAGGCAGGGAGGGAGGGAGGCAGGGAGGGAGGGAGGGAGGGAGGGAGGGAGGGAAGCAGGGAGGGAGGGAGGGAAGCAGGGAGGGAGGGAGGGAAGCAGGGAGGGAGGGAGGGAGGGAAGGAGGCGGGCTCCAAGTCTAGGACAGGACAATCAAGCTTGACCAATATTCGGAGCAGTGCACAGCTGAAAATTCAGTGAAAGTTGAAGTGGTGGTTTGGAAGAAAACGGCCTCCAAAGAGAGCAGCACTATCAGAAGGTGAGGTCTGCATGGAGCAAGTGTGTCACTACGGCTATGGGCTTTTTTGAGGTGTTTTGCTCAAGCTTCCCTTAATGTGACAATCCACTTCCTGCTGCCTGCAAGATATAGGACTCTCAGCTATTTTTCCAGCAACACATCTGCCTGCATGTCACCATGCTCCCAACATGATGATAATGGACTGAACCTCTGAAACTGTAAGTGAGACCTCCCTCAATTAAATGTTTTCCTTATAAGAGTTGCTGTGGTCATAGTGTTTCTTCACAGTAACAAAAACCTAACTAAGACAAAAGTTGTTACCAGGAACCAGGGTATTGCTGTGACACGCCTGACCATGTTTTCATTTGGAGTAATATGGACTTTGGTACTATGGGTTAGGAAAGCAATGGAGCTGACTGTGATGTGATGAACTGTGGGGGACTCACTCAAGAGGTTTCTGTTGCCTAGAGATCATTCTTGTGATGAAGAAAGTGACTGCCTTTTGTCCTTGTCTGAAGAGTCCACCTAAGACTAAAGTAAAAAATTTTGAATTAATTCTGTTGGCAGAAGAAATCTCAAGACAGCCTAGTATAGACTCTGTAGTGTGCTTTTAGTGGTAACTCTAATGAAGATTTATAATGGAAAAGAGCAAGCTGAGCAGGGTAAATTACAAAATGTAAACTTTAAGGAAAAAAAGAGCACCAGGAAGTAGAATGGAGCTAAATCCTGTGTTCAACGAGATAAACAGATTAAGAGATGGAATAAAGGGATTGGTAACCTGGGGCAATATCCCACCCAGCTAAATTCCCAATCTGTGAAAAGGAACTAAAGAAAAACTTAGAGCTGGGTGTGGTAGTGCATGCCTTTAATCTCTGGCATTGGGAAGGAAGAGGCTGGAGGATCTGAGTCTAAGGCCAGCTTGGTCTTCAGGACAGCCAAGCTTAGGTGGTAAAAAAAAAAAAAAAAAAAAAAAAAAAAAACAGCAAGCTGGTGAAGATATAACTGACAGGGGGGGGCATGTTCCAGCCCCAGTATGCAGCAGAACTTGGCAGCTTTGGACACATGGTTCTGGCTTTAGAGTTAAGAATAGAAGAAACAAGTTATAGAATAAAGCCCCTGAGGCCAGGCATGTGTGAGGTGCCCCTGAACAGAGGCCCACTAGAGAGGCCATTGTGTGAAGCTGTGAAGTTGAAGCCTGGATTGCCTTGGAGACCCTCAAGATGTTAGAGATGCCAGAATCATGGGATACCTGCTGAGGAAAGTTGCTAACAGGGAGTAGAACCAGCCCAAGAGAAAGAAGTATGGTACAGACAACAGAGCTGAACAGAGTTGGAGATCTGAAGTCCGTTTCAACATCAGACATGGAGATGCAGTGTTTGGAGTCTGCCCAGCTGGTTTTTTGGTCTTGCTTTGGTCCAGTTATTTCCTCACAATGCTCCTTACCTATGCTTTGAAATGGTAATGTATATCCTGTGCCATTACATGTTGAAACTATGTGATCTGCTTTTACATTGTGATTTTTACAGGAAGATTACAGTTAAAAGATTGCCATGAGTCTTAGAAGAGACTTTGGACTTTAAAACAAGTTTGAGACTGTAATGTTGTGTGATATTTTCTTTGTGTCCTGACAAATAAAGCTTGCCTGGAGATCAGAGGGTGGAGCTAGCCACTAGTTAACTATTAGAGACCAGGCCATCCATGGTGGTACACACTTTTAATACCAGCACGTGGGAGGAGGAAGCAGGAAGATCAGGAGTTTAAGGCCACCCTGGGCTATGTGAGATTGATCCAGTCTAAAAGAGAAAGAAACATGGCCAGGCATGGTGGTGTATGCCTTTGATCCCAGCACAGGGGAGATGGAGACAGGAATATAAGGCGGTGGAGACAGGATCTCCCCTAGTCAGTTTGAGGATTCATAGAGACAGGATAGCCCTCATTCAGTCTGAGATTTCATAGAGGTAAGAAGTCTCTAGGTGGTCGCTGCTCTGCTTCTCTGATCTTTCAGCTTTCACCCTCCATATCTGACTCCAGGTTTTTATTTTTAAGACTAATTAGGATCAGGCTTCAGCAATAGACTGTGGGGACATTTTTGGATTGAATGCATTTTTTAACATTATGATATGGCTATAAGTTTTTGGGAGCAGGGAGAAAAACCTAAGACAGTTTATTTCATTTCTCAAATTTTCTATTTACTATTTTCAGATCATGGTTGATGTAGGTAATAAAATAAGCAAGTCAAGAATGTCAGGAGAGACTACTGTGCTCTATGCACATGGCCAGCATAACAGCTATAGCATTTGAGGTTCCTGAGGAAACCACATTCTGAACCATCTCTAAACACATGACACACTGGTGTATGTACAATGGCTTCGGTGTTCTGAAAGACTGGATGCCCTCTGTAGCTAGCCTCGGCCTCTGGCTCTCTAGCACTACATATACAACTAATCATAAGTTTATAGTTTGTGATGACATAAAAACCGTTTTGGAGATTTTCAGCAAAATTAGCAAATGTTTGAAATAATCCAATTTAAAACACAGCCTATGAGTTGTTTCAAACACAAAAGCAGTAATACAGTCTACATAATGGCAAACTCCAGGGGGAGGAGGGCCTTAGAAGATAGCAGCCTACTGCCACAAGTTAGGACTCCAACAACCAGAAAACTAACTAGTCTTGAATGAAAGCTTCAAATAAAACAAGCAGGTTTCCTCAAAGCAAAAGTTCACGACCCAGGGAGCAGAAGGCAGAGGAGGACAGGAAGGGAGAGAATTCAATTCTTTCGAATCTAGAAGGATGATGATGTGGCCCAGAAGGTAAGGGCACTTGCTACAGGAAACCATATAGAAAGAAAACTGGTTCTCTGGTCACCATGTGGAGGAAAATGTTTAGAAGGTGCCAATGAATGGCTGGTAAATGATAGAAGGATGGTAATGGCTGCTGGAGCGGGGGTCCTTTCTCTTCAGAAATATAGCACTGGTAAGCTGTGCCTGCTCCAGCAAACAACCCCACACTCACTAACCAAGATTAACCATGACTAAGCCCATGGCTAATACGGTCAGAAATACCTTGTCTCAAAAAAAAGAAAAAGAAGAAAAGGCTTTAAAAAAAAGGGGGGGTTAACAAAGAAGGAAAATTTCAGAGGGAGTGGGAGGGGGTTAAAAGAGAGAAATGAAAAGTATGTCAAAATAGATCATACAGACAGACTAAATTGTCAAAGAATAAATTTTTTTTAATTAAAAAAAATTCTAAGCTAAGACACGACACCTAAGGCAAGGGACCCTTGCTGTTAGCCAGCGTGCAAGCATCTTAAGGAGCCCCTGCTAGGACTATTTTTAGTCACCTACTCAGTTACTCCGGTTCATGGTAACTACTGATCCCTTTTACTTCAGGCAGACACCTCTGCCAATTCTCCTCCAACTCTATAAACCTCAGTTTCTACAGTTCCATGACTGAATGTCTGAAACTGAAGTTTGATAAAGCATTTTAATGACAATGTTTGGTAATGTACTATGCAAATGTTTCCATGTGGAAGACACACACAGAAGAGACAGGTGTTCAGCTGCATCCAGCGAGGGTCTGATGTAAACTGAGTCAATAGCATGTTCAAAGACCAAGAAAAACATTCATTCGACTAGTTACTTATCCCCAAACACAAAACAATATTAAAACTGGAGAAAAGTCATTCTGAATGCTCATTTGTGAAATCATTTAGCCTATAATTAGAATAAGTCTTAGGAATTTAATATAACTCTACTATCAAAGTCACCAAACATTGCCAAAAGTCAGAGAGCCCTGGTACATTCAGAAGTGTAGTCATTATTACATGACAACTGAGATTTATAATCCCAACTGAAACACTTCTAAACCTTTCTAAAGAGGTAAAGATGTCTCTCCCTAAAGTTATCAACTAAATAAAAATGTACTATCTTATATATTTAACTGCATATTAACTAGGAACATCAGGATAAGCAAAATTCCCTAAAACTCACCAAAATGATGGACCAAAAAAAAAAAATGAACTATTACTAACAATATTAAAATTTTAACAATAACAATAAAAATCTATTCACAAAATATAGTTCACTTCACAAAAGATCATATTTGCATCACATTTTTTTTTTAAATCTTGATGTGGTGGTATGAATGAGAACAGCCCCCATGGGCTCAACATTTGAATGCTTTAGTCCTAGTTGCTGAAACAGTTTGGGAAGGACTAGGAGGTGTGGCCTTGTTGGAGATTTATCACTGGGGGTGGACTTTTGAGATTTAAAAGCCCACATCATTTCCAGTAGCTCTCTCTGCCTTACGGTTGTTGTTTCAACACGTAAGCTCTTGGCCACTGCTCCAGCTCCATGCATCCATGCATGCCTACCTGCCTGCCTGCCTGCTGCCTGGTGCCATGCTCCCTGCCATAATGGTCATGCACACTAACCCTGTGAAACCACAAGCTCCCATTAATGCTTTCTTCTTGGTAATTTGTCTTGGTCATGGTATCTCATCACAGCAATAAAAAAAAGTATGATACTGATAACCATAAAAATTACAGAAAAATGAGAATCTTCAAAGTAGGGGTTCATTTTGCTAAAAATTCTAAACTCTTCTCAGATTGTTGAGAAATTCTTATTTCTCAAAAGTCTCTTTAAAAGAAGAGTAAGCACAGCTATAAATCACTGACATGGGACCAAAGGAGAAGGGAAGGCATCTTACCATTGGCAGTGCATTGATGTGAGGATGTACAACTGGATATCTGACCACCAAACACAAGTTGCTGAGGCTAAGAAAAAAGAAAAGAGTTTCAGTGTTTGCAAATTCAATTTAAGACTTCCCATACCAAACCTGGCATGTTCCAAATACTCATTTATAGGCTTTGGCATCCCACCAGTGACTCTCCACAGGGTAGCTATGTTACAAATAGCAGCAAATGCTAAGTTCCTACATTCTTGAGAGGCTAATGCAGCTAACATCCAAGGAAGGTCATACATGACCCCCAATTCAGCTCAATCCCAGTGAGTACAATTGAATTAGGGTGCAATAGGCTTTTCATCAGACATGACCATGAGCCATGAAAGTCATGTGAACTTGCATTTTATATATTGATTCATGAGAAACATATTTAACTGGTTTTGGAATTATTTCAATCATAACACAGCAGGAATCAATCTCAGACTTTACAAAAAAAAAAGGCTCTACCTCTACTTTTCTCAATGAGTGAAGCACAGCACATCATACCCACAAAACTTCTGCAACATAAAAGCTATGTTTCATATGCCATATCTAAGAGGGGACACTCAGAAAAGTCACTGATCATCAGTGCAAAGTACAGGCTGATGCCACCAGGAGGAGTAGAGCCACAGTGGTATGCTTGGAATGTGTCCTACAGCAGAAATTAAGACTCAGCATGTCAATCAAAAATTAGCAATATCCATAAAACCCTCAAATCCCTTTAGGTTTGTTCCTCTGGTTTCACTTCTCACTGAGCACCCAGATATCCTGGTGCAAGACCACGCTTACTAGAGATCCAGAAATTCAAGTTAACATTAAACATCAAATATTGAGTTACAGAAGATCATGTCAACATACATCACTCCACTGGCCTCCAGTTCTTTAAGCTGTTATGAAAATATGCCTAGAAGGTGTTTTAGTGTGAAACACAGGTTTTAAGTATGAGGAGTTAGGACACACTTGGGAAACACTCTATATACAGAACTAATGAATCCCAACAAAACCTAGATGCCACCAAACTGCTTACCTTAGGGTGATTCACAATGAACATCATTTACCTTACTATATGGTAAAGTATGAACTTTTTAAAAGGATTTTTAAAAATTTATTTATGTATATATGTGAGTGTCCATGTGTGCCTGGTATGTATGCAGGGACCAGAAGAGGGCACTGGATTCTCTGGAGTTGAAGTTACAGGCGGCTGTCCATGAGCTGCCCATGTTGGTAGTGGGAACAGAAAGGCTCTTAACTGCTGAGCTATCTCCCTTGCCCAGTTTTTAATAATTCTGAGCTATCTATTAGCAGAGCATTCTTCTTATCAGGAGAAAAAAAAAGGGTCTTGCTTTGGCATACATCTTTCTACTTATTTACATAAAATTAACATATTGCTAAATTATGTGATTTCAAAATACACAGAAGTAAAACAGGTAAGATAAATTGCTTACAAACTTTCTAACTGTGGCTTCAACATTGTGACCTTTTTTTTTTTTTTTTTTTTTTTTTTTTTTTTTTTTTTTTGGTTTTTCGAGACAGGGTTTCTCTGTGTAGCTTTGCGCCTTTCCTGGAACTCACTTGGTAGCCCAGGCTGGCCTTGAACTCACAGAGATCCGCCTGGCTCTGCCTCCCGAGTGCTGGGTTAAATTAAAGGCGTGTGCCACCACCACCCGGCCGACCTTTTTTTATATGTGTTCTTAATCAATGGCTTTTTTTTCATCATTAAGAAATATTTTAAGTCAGGCATTGGTGGTGCATGCCTGAATCCCAGCACTCAAGAGGCAGAAGTAAGGGGATCTCTGTGAGTCTGAGGCCAGCCTGGTCTACAGACAGTTCCAGGAAAGCCAGAGTTATGTAAAGAGACCCTGTCTCAATTTAAAAATAAATAAATAAATAAAAAATACCTTAGGGCATAGCTTTCTCTTAGACTAAATGTCAGCATCAAAAGGAGTATGTCTGTGTCAGACCTTCCTTGAGAATCTTTAGTTCCAGACATCTACAATGATTAGATCTAGCAGGTGGGTGTTCATTTTAGTTTCTAAGTGTCAGTTCCAGCACCCTGTCTGTCCTGTTCTTGTTTCAATCTGCAGTTTCTTTGTAAAAATGTCCTTGTAAAAGTCAGCTAAAAAGTAGATACTATACTAAAAATCCATTTCAGTGAACAAATGAAGTCACAGTAATCACTGAAATCCATGGAGATTCTGGAAAATGGAATGACAAAAAAGGAGAGCAGTGTATTCTCCACCCCCCACCCCACCCCCACCCACAGACAGCGCTTCGGTCTCTATTATAAATGACTCTTCCATCAGGGACAGCTGCTGTGCAGACCAGAGCCCTTATCAAGCCTCAGAAACAAACGCTGTCTTGTCTAAAATGAGCATCAGTAAACTAACAATGATTTCCACCCACAGACACCTCGCACTTTGTGCACCTAGCCATACATATGAACCACCATACATATAAACTATCACGCATTACTTGGGAAAACACTGAGCCAGCTCATTCCAGTTAGTTTCCTTCTCTCCAGGGCTCTTTCCTTTCTTGGGGTCAGTGTGAATTTTCCTCACCACCCCCAATAGATGTATTTAGTATAAGTTCTACTAATTATCTCTCCTCGATATCCTTTAACTTTTCCTTATATTACAGTTTTTTAAGGTAAATACCACTTAAATGGATAAGTAAGTATATGATTCTACAACATCAAGGACAAGCAGGGTGAGAGACACAGCTGTATGCAGACAATTCAACCTAAGCACCAGAACTTCAGAAACATTTAGGGCCACACTACTTTCCAGTTCAGGTGTTTTCTGAGTCAAGTCAACACATTTACCTGTGGCCAGCCAGCTGCTATGCAGCACACTTCAAAAGCAAATCACAGGAAAGGAAAATTTAACCTTGTAAGACACAGATACAAACTTGCAGGAAAATTACGAACATTATCGGTGTGCTTTAATCAATGAAATTAAACTAAGACAAGTAATCCAAGTTTTAAAGAAGCTTCATCCTGTACACCTGTCTTTTAATTTCCTTTTGTTTTCCAGAGAAATGGCCTTACTCTGAAGTCCAGATGGCTTCTAATGTGCAATCCTCCACATCGGTGCACTATGACCTGCTTTACCACTGTAGTTCTGATGTCAGTTTCTCCTCTCCCCTGGCCTTCAGTCCTCTGCAGTCTGTAACTGCTATGGCACTGACATTCTAGTACTGGAATGCCCTCTGCAAAGGTTCTGCCCTCATACCTAGCCCCAATCTTTTCTCCAGGGTTCAACCCACATCAGACTGGAAGAGGCAGAGCTCTCTCAGCAAGCCTCTCTTTCCATACTGTCTAGCATATGTCCCCAGCAGTTTCTGAAGACCGGGGCCCATTCGCTCATTTTGCTGTTCCTCTAGAAAACTAAGAAAAGCACCTGGAAAACATGTCGCTCTTGGGATCAAATGTCACAATAGCACAGACCGGATGGGTGCTCCTGAGGAAGAGAACTGCAGCACAGACTCACCACAGGGGTGAGGAGGAAGTGGCTGGCTGCTGCTCTTTTCACACCACATCCAGGTGGCAGGGATAGGCTGACACTCCACTAACAGAAACTAAAGTGCACCTCATGAATATCATTACAAAGCTAACTTTGTGGAGTGCTAAATTTAAGTTCATTCAGTCTGCAAACAAAATATTTTGTTTTTAAAGCTATTATCAACGTTTTATCTAAAGTGAATAAAGCATTAATCTTAGAAAAGGCCTTTATAGACACTGGCCTAAGTGAACATCGTCCAAGCGATTCCACCAACATGTAATTAAGCTTCTTTTTACATGTTAAAAAAAAAATCTGCAAAATGACAAAATGTATCTTGACTGGTTTCTAACAGTAAACTCATTGGCCTCACCAATACCTTTGAAAAAGCAGTGGAAACTCTGGCTTCTGCCCCAGGAAAAGTGCAAACACAACAAACACTTTAAAGGGAGCAACGTATTCTAAAGTCCAGTCTCCTGTGACAAGTGCAAGGAAATCCATCTGCGCACTTAAAGCAACAACAGAACAATGAATGTTCACTTTGTGTGGAGAATTTGGAAGTAACATTTGGAATTGAGGAAAAATTAAAATCTTACCAGAGCTGATTGTGTTAATTAAGATTTTTATTACACAGATGTAGCTAGCATACCCAGCTGGGGTTCAATCCCAAACCATAACTAAGAAGTACAAGATTTTATTAAACTAATTCCTGGGGGAAAATGTCAGAGAATTCCAAGAGAATCCCCTCGTGTACGATCTGCAGCATAATAAACAGACTAACTCCAAGGGGTGACTTTTAAAGGCAGCTATATATGTAAATCACAGTTCTAATTGGTCTTTCCTCATTTTTTACATTTTACACAAAAAAAAAAAATTATCCTCAGCATGGCAACCCCTGACAACCTTCAGAAGAAGCAAGCCTTTGAAACACTGTACGCTGTGCCTGAGCTGACAGTCAGCCATGCACACACATGCAGGAACCTGTGCTTGCCTGACACCACAGGATAAGGTGGAATAGCGCCCCCTGCAGGAAGAGGGCTCCATGAGCACCTGTGCTTGCTTTCATTTCCCACTGCTTTCAGTTCCTTGGGGAAACTGGAGCCCAGGAGTTGTGTGTTATGATCTGAAATGTTTTAAAACTAAGCAGTTTTCAAGACCACATATCCATATACAGACATCTCACCACCCAGTTACTACTTTCAGCTGGGTTAGTCTCACGGGTGCATAATACAGTTGGACGTGTCATTAAACATTAAAGTAAACCAGTGTGCAGAGGGATAATGCAAAAAGCAACTCAATATTTCTAAATTTGCCTGCTCAAATTCAACTACAGCGAAGTTCCTAAATTAAAGTATAGCCTACTGTGAGTCAAATTCGTTATTAGCCACCTCCCAGCTTTTGGGAGGTGGAGAATCAGGAGTTCAAGGCTGGCCTGAGCTACGTGAGACTCTGTCAAACAAAATTAACAAGGCCAAACTTATTTTAAGTTTAGGTTTTATAAGTTTTAGGTTTCAGCCAGGAAGGCTAGCACATACCCACAACCACAATGTTTAGTTCAAGGCCATCCTCAGCTTAACGAGTTGAGGCCAGCCTGAACTACTCAGATCACATCTCCAAAAAAAAAAAAAAAAAAAAAACAGAAAAAGTTCACTGTCAATAATAGAGAATTTCAACAAACTTTAGCTGTTACTAAAAAAACTGACATGAAAATATCTGAAGACTCATGTAAAAATGCCCATTACTTCTAAAGATTCATGTAAAAACATAGATTACTTTCTTAAATGTTTGAGTACATCATTATTGTTCAGTACAACAAATGGCTCCTCCTCTCCTCTCAAATTAGTGATACAGCTCACATTGCCTAACAAATACTACAGATCTGATACAGTTTTCTTGGTGACACAAAGTGAATATGGACTGTGCCTCACAAACAGTGGTGCAGAGGATGAACAGCTGGACGGGGAAGCTGCCGACCCCGCACATGTATCTAAAAGCTGACAGGAGCAATGATAACTCTGCTGCCTAAAATGCGGGTACACTGGCTTGGAAAGTAGAGGCGCTGACAACTTCCCTGGGTCCTATTAGATCCCACTCTTCCATAGTATCAAGACTCTGAACAGCTGCAACAACAACAGCGCAACACAGGTGAGCAACTTACTCTGAGGAGAAGACAAGAGCACGCAAGGATGCTCGGTGACTGGAGACTGCTGTGGAAACGCCTCTCCAGACTCCAACCTACACCACCCTGGGTCCTCACCGGGTAATGCCTCTAGGGAAGCAGTTCTCAACCTGTGAGTTGTGACACCTTTGGGAGCTGAATCTCACAGTAGCAAAGTTAGTTATGAAGTAGCAATGAAATGATTTTATGGTTGGGGGCCAGCATGACATGAGGAACTGTATCAAAGGGTTGCAGCATGAGGAAGGTTGAGAACCTCTGCTCCAGGGTACTGCACATCACTTGAGCTTCAAAGCCTCTCTAAGTGACAGTGGGGCAGTGGTGGAGCACTGGCTGTGAGGGGAGGGGCAGGGATCCGTGTTACTCTAGTTATATCCTGCTGGAAGTGGAGCACAGGGATAGCTCCTTTCAGTATTACACTGCACAGCAAGTGGTGCTGAGAACTCGAGAGAAACACACCAAGAGTGAACTGACAGCTACAGTCATCTCAAGACTAATAACAACCAGAAAAACTCAGTGTCGTTCCAAAAATCAATTACTGAGAGGCCACAGAAGAGTGCAAATCAAACAAGCTACCATGGAGATTTTTTAACAAGAGGCATAAAAGAAGACACAACATGAATGTTCTAATCTGCATTTTGAAACACACAGAAAACTTGAGCTTCTTGAGTTAGCCAATCTTTAGCAGACGTTAAGGAAAGGTTCCCCTTCCCCTACTCAACAGAGCAGAATGTGTTCCACAGTAAATGGAGTGGCAAACACAGCACTCCCCCATCTGTCTGGGCAGCTCTGGGATATGTACTTCGCATCACAAGGTTGCTCACCTCAGCAGGACATGCAGCAGGTACAAGATCAGAAGATGAGCACTAGGAAAGTTTAACAGGGCCTTTTAAGGACTCCAAAGAGGAGGGAGAAGAAGCACCTCTGCCTTAACATTAAAGCATGGCCAGTCGTGGGGGCTTGTCCTCTAAAGAGCACTAGGGCCCTGGACAGCTGCTTCACTCTGCCCTGCCTGCATGCAGGGAGGCAATCTGGCCTGGAGTCCATGTTAACACCTCGGGGTGGTGTTAACTCCAACACCACACTGAAAATCATACCAGGAATGTTAATGTTCACAAAATGGGTTATTTCTGTTTCAAGCACTCTAATTTCTTTCTCTGAAATATCTGCTGAAACCTTCCATTTCCTACACATTATAAAGCAGCAATTCCTAAGAGAGATAGTTGGTAGGCATTATAATGTAAAGACTATATTATGGAAAGTATCACAGATGTTATTAAATAGTAATGAGAAACACAAATCAGAACTGTTTCTGTAAATTGTTCATAATGCTCAATTTTAAATTTTATTACCAGTGTGTATATGACATGTGTGTGTTCAAGGGCACATGCCCACTCATGCTATGGTACATGTGTAGAGGTTAAAAAAACAGCTTTTAGGAGTTGATTTTCTCCCTTCCAGTGTGGGCTTCCAGGACTCACTCATGCTGTCAGGAACCCATTCACTACCTGAGTCATTTACATAGTTCATAAAGATGTCCCATTTTTTTTTCCCAAGTCATGTGAACTGGAAAATGTCACTGAAAGAGAATAAACATGTAGTCACATAATCCCTAATATAGTTTAGACAGTAAACTTTTGAATAGCTACAGATCTTGCAGCATTCATAGACAGATATTTATACCTGTCACCACTATTTTAAAAATATTTCACTGGTAAAATTAAGACAGCCAAAAGCTCTTTCAAGTGTGGGAAAGCCCCTCCACAGCCTTGGCCTTGTTCTGTGGGGTTCCCCCAACTATATCCCAGTATGCAGTAAAGAATGATGAAGAGAAGGAAGGAGACCTGCTTGAGAAATGTGCAACTCTGGGACCAGAGAGACCGGCCGGACAATGAGGACCTCAGTCAGTCCTAGAACACAACTGGGAGATGGGGACAGGACACAGACAGGAGACCAGATGACCTTAACAGGAAAAGAGACGAGACTCTGGACATGGGCCAAGCTAACAAAGTCATCCTTGAGAGAAAGGGTCTCAGCAAGAACTGTCTAAGAAATATTCTCCCAGGTAGTGTTAAAACATACATATACATACCTTTCCATTGGGATGATGAAGGCCTGTGGACCATTAGCTTTAAAGAACTCCTCTACTGACTTGGAATCAACTATTAGAACAC
This sequence comes from Peromyscus eremicus, assembly GCF_949786415.1. NCBI lineage: Eukaryota > Metazoa > Chordata > Mammalia > Rodentia > Cricetidae > Peromyscus > Peromyscus eremicus. The sequence continues at coordinate 20,446,457 of NC_081421.1, read as the reverse complement.
ACACTCTGCATAAGCCACAGCTGGCACCCACTGCAGAGAAGGGTATGGGCAGGAAAGGCTGGCAGAGCATCCCCAGAATGTGTGCTCCAGAGTTATTGTCCTTACACCCATGCCTACAGCCACTGTAAACTTGTTACCTCATTGGTTTAATAAAGGAGCAGGAACTTACAGGAGATGCATGGTTTAGGAACCACAAACCTTTGGCTGGAGAGACTGTTCTGTGTTAAGTACATCTGCTTTTGTAGAGTGCTAGAGTTCAATTCCCACTGCCCACACTGGGCAGCTGACAATGCTTGTAGATCTAGCTCCAGGATGATCTGGTGCATGCACACGCACGCACGCACGCACGCATACACACACCAAGCTTACAACCAGCTTGCAGGCACAGCTTCCAAAGAACCCCTGGGACGAGTTCAACTCTACTAATGCCCATGCTCCTTCATTCCAGCCCTGATCCATGTCCCTAGCTAGTGGGCAGCAATGATGTACGAGTGCTGAAATGAAGCCACAGTCATCTGTCCATAGGAGGAGAAATGAGGCACTGTGGTAGTTTGAATGTAACCAGCCCCCACAATCTCATAGGGAGGGGCGCTATTAGGAGGTGTGGCCTTGTTGAAGGAAGTGTGTCATTGTGGGGACAGGCTTTGAGGTCTCTTTTGCTCCAGCTTCCATCAGTGTGACACTCAGTCGACTTCCTGTTGCCAGCAAGATGTAGGACTCTCAGCTACTTCGTCAGCACCATGTCTTCCTGCATGACATCATGCCGCCCCCACGATGATAATGGACTGAATCTCTGAACTGTAAACAAGCCACCCCAATTAAATGTTTTCCTTTATAAGAGTTGCCATGGTCATGGAATCTCTTCACAGCAACAGAAACCCTAACTAAGACAGGCACCTTGGTCCTTTTTCCATTCTGGCTCTAAGATGCCAGCATCTGATGCTACAGCTAGGTTCTATATACTGACACATCTACAAACACCATCTGGGTTTGACTGTATAACCTAAGATCCTCTGAACGCTTCCCCCTACAAAAAGAAAAAAAAAAGACACAAAAGGTGGGCTCAAACAAGAAAATAAAATAGAAGATCCCCTGCCTTCTGCTGCACAGCCTAGAATGTTTTTTAATTAACAAAATGTTAAGGTGGGGAAGAAGGTGACTCATCTGGTGAAGGAACCTGCTACCACGTCCGACAATCTCAATTTGACCCCCAGACCCACAGCAGATGGAAGGAGAACTGACTCCTGCAAGTTGCTCCCCCCACACACACACCTAAAAAAAAAATCTAAGCCAAAAGAAACAAAATTCTATACATAGCACCAAAAAATTATTTGAATGAGAAGATTGAAGAAAATTAAGCATAGTTTAGCTCAATACTCTTTGTTTTACACATTTAAGGCCTAAGGTAAAGAGACTGAGGACTGTTCTTCCAAGGGTAACTAAATGAATACTCTATCCTGTAGTTTGTATCATTTAAAATAAATCTCAGGCAATTATTACTTCAGGTCAGAGCAGAAGTCAGTGGAGAGCTCAAACAAGTAACAGCAGCAGCCTCAGGGCACTGTGAAGGCATGGTCCTGCTGCTCCCATGGAGCTCTGTAGATGAGCCAGGCTCTCTAATCAACAGTGTCACTACTGTTGGTTTTTGTTTTTGTTTTTGTTTTTGTTTTTAAGGTTGGAGGAGGGCATTATGTATGGAGGTCAGAGGACAACTTTCAGCAGTTTGTCCTTCTACTGTGTGGGATCAGTCTATGCCAGTGCGCCTTGAGGGCATGTACACCACAATCTGACCCAAGTAGGTCAGAGTGCTGAATTCTTTGGTACTGTAAGTCATTACAAGCTACTCATTTGGTGCTAAGAACCAAACCCAAGAGCATCAACTATTCTTAACGCCTGAGCCATCTCTCCAGCCCCTCTGTTCCCCATAGTTAAAGGGAATGGCTGGGAAGGCCACTTCAGGAAATCAGGCAGCTGAGGAGGTCTTCCTTTGCTGTGAACTTCTGGTCCCAAAGTCCCAGAAAGACAGACTGGAGAAGGAAACATTCTTGCTGGACAACATGATGCACCTCAGGAGCTTACTGCAAAGCTGATCTCCATTTCACTGTCTGCCATATTCCCTGGTGTCCATCATGACAGAGTCCACATGAAGACAATTGAATCCCGGGCCCACTTCCTACTCCTCTTCCTGTATCTCTGGGTATCTCAACATTTTGTATCTCTGTGCCAAGGCCAGGCTGTTTCACCTGTAAAGCTTCCAAAATACAATGTTAAACACAAGTGCCCTTTCACAACAATAACACACTTGCTTTCCTTTTCAGATTCATCTAGTCGTCTTCTTTTTTTCATTTTAGTTTCAATTTGCTTGCGTGCATGTGCACATACATGGGGGGGGGGGCAGTTTAGGGAACAACCTTCAGGAGTCAGTTCACTCCTTCTACCCTGAGCTCTGGAACGGAACTCAAGTGATCAGGCCTGCATAGGAAGCTCAAGTCTTCGCTTGAGCCCAAGCCAGCCATTCTTCAAAAACTACTAGGAAATCAACAGAAAAATCCGTTTTTTCTTTCACAAGGTAGAATGGAACTTCAAAGCTCTACCTCTAGTGGAGGATAAAAAAGGTTGGCAGTCAGCTCTACCTGGTCTGTGCAAATATAAAGACTGGAGTATTGCCTGTTAGCATTTAGGCATCTGTACTGGCCTGCCCTTAGGGTCCTGACAGGAAATATCCTCAGCTGCAGCCACTTAAGAGCACCCGCTGTGCACATTCACTCACAGCCGTTTCCTTATAAAAGGCGGGCCTTACCCACCTCCTGTCTCTTTCTCTTCCTTTGCTTTCATCCCCAGGGACAGGTCTCTGCCCACTTCTCTGCCCCTTCTCTCCCCTCTCTTCAGTAAACCTCCCATATGGGTCCTGTTGTATGGTGTGACTCCTACAACATTACCTACTTTCTGAGATTTCCAATGATAACCAAGTATCTGGGCAAGTATGCAGTCAGACTTAGGAACTGAGATGTGCTTAATGCATGGCAGCCCTGTCCTAGATCTTCATCCTAGATTTTATATGTGGTGAAACACTGGCTAATCCACCCTTTCTAGAACCACTAATGTGATGTGGTTAAAAAAAAAAAAACTACACACACTAATGTGAGTGTACAGGCTACTAAAAACAAAAGCGGGACTTTCTTCTTAAACACAGTTATAAACAGTCTGAAAATCTCAATATAAAAAGCAAGATGGGTCACTACCATGGCCCCAAAATTAAGGAGACTCAACTGACCCTGGAGTTCAAAGCTAGCCTGGCAACACACTGAGACTTCTTTAAAATATAAAAAATAAGCCATTTAAAAATGCTCACTGGTACTAAATTAACCAAACAACCTCTAAAACAACACAAAACAAAACCTTCAGTCTAACTTTATTCAACAGTATTCCTATTTCCTGACTTCTAAACACTAATAAGCAAATAAAACTTCTGTATAGGGGCTGGAGAGATAACTCAGAGGTTCAGAGCATTTGTTGCCCTTGCAGAAGAGCCGGGGTTGATTCCCAGCACCAGTTTACAACCATTCAAAACTCCAGTTCCAGGAGATCAGTGCCTTCTTCTGGCGGAGGCACCAAGTATGCATGTGGTATACATACAAACATGCAGGAAAACACTCCTACATACATATAAAGAGAAATAAGCAAGTCTTTTTTCAAAAATTGGTTTTAAATTACTGCCTAAATCAGCAAGATTGAATTCTGGAGAAACTATTTTCATGTTAGCAAATAAAGGGCAAACTTAAAAGGCTTCGATAGTGGCTTCTCCAAAGTCACACAGAACTTTTCAAGGTCTTGATAGTCACCCAGAGCACTCTGAATACTGCCTATTTCATCTACACATAACATCAAAATAATTTTAAAACATTAACAGGAACCAATTTGAGGATTCTCACTTAAGGCAGCACCTTCCGTCTGTAAGCACTCACTAGTCAAGATGCTGGCCACCGGGGCAAACTAAATGTACATCCAAGCTCTGAGTGTGCATCTTCACCAGTAACCAAGGTGTTAACAAACCGATCCAGTCCAACTTCAAATTCCTCCAGTATAGAGACTACTCAAATTTGAAAGAAACCTGAAAGTCCCACCTGGAAAGCTAATAAATTCCACTTTACACATCACTGGGGAAGAAGTGTAAGGCAAAACCGGCTCTTTCTTTCACAGGACAGAGGAGCAGAGTGAAAAGGGAGAATGGGTTCAATGCCTAGGGGCATGCCAAACAAAGCCAATAGGCATTCTGATCCATTAACTTGCTGCAAGTTTTTGCTATGCAAGATAGTAAGCAAATTGAAACCAGGAGTCTAGGGCCAATGGCCATCTATATATTTCTTAATAGAATATAAATTGTGGCTTGCCCTCACTCCCTTACTAGCTTATATTATTACCAGCCAGAAACTCAGGGTTTATTTGTAGAAGTGTAAAGTAATGACCGCCCTAACTAAGGCAGTAAGAAAGTGTCTGCATTCCAGCCAAGACATAAGAGCGCATCCAGCTTCTGAGACTTCAAAATTACTTCATTTCTTCAGAGCATTCAACAAGTCACTCTTCATTTGGCAAAAGTTCAGAGATGCTGGAGCAGTGGTACATGCCTATAATCCCAGCACTTAGGAGGCTGAGACAGGAGGATCAGGAATTCAGGAACAGCCTTGAGCACAGAAAGACCCAGCCTCAAAAACGGGAAAAGAAAAAGGGGGAAAGGGAAGGCTCCTCACTGCTTCATTCCATGGGATCATTACTTCTATAGCCTAGGTACTGAAATCTTTCTAGTTTATCCTGCAACAACAAATGCTTTTCCCTGAGAACAGAAGCTAATAACTCAAAATGACCTAATAAGGTACTTTCTCTACTTTTATCAAAACTGTATTCCTAGACAAAATTGAAACACGCAAAATAATTTCATTGTTTTAAAACAAGCCCTTAAAGACACGGTGAGAGACGGAGTTAGAAGACAGACTCTGGGGCTTCAAAAGGAGCTGTCTGCAGAGTATCTTGTCAGGTTATCACATTATGCTGTGAAATACCACACTTGCTTGTTCACTCACCAAATAGCTAGCTGTTCACTGAATGAGGACAAGAGGCCACACAAGATTTTATCTGCTAACAGCAGAAGTGAGAACAACTGAAGGTCTCTATTTTCGTTAAGATGAACTCAATGTACACATCATACATGCTCCTCTGGGTGCACTGCCGGCAGCGAGAACAACTCTCAATGCCAGCTTGAGAAACAGGAACAACTCAGCAGAATTCCAACAATGAAGCTGGAGTTTTGCTTGTTTAGTTGGTTGGCTGGCTGGTTTCTCCAGACAGATTTTTTTACTTTGTAAACCAGAATGGCCTTGAACTCACTATGTAGCCCAGTGTGACCCTGAATTCATGGCAACGTTCCTGCCTCAGCCACCCAAGTGCTGGGATTAGAGGTTATGAGCCATCACACCAGGCTGTTGATAATCAAGTTGACAGACAGACAGACAAACTGCAGTAGTCCCACATGTCAATACTCAACAACAAATCCAAACATGGTACTCTGAATAAAAATGTTCTCTACAGACTCAGGCATTACTCCAACACCTGCTCCCCAGTTGCTGGTACTATTTGAAGAAGCTATGGGGAGGTGCAGCCTTACCACAAGAAGCTGTTGATGCAGGGCAGGCTTTGGGAGTTTAAATGCCTCACCATTTCCAGTTCACTCTGAGTTTCTGGTATGTGGTTCAGACATGACCTCTCAGCTTCCTGCTCCTGCCACCTTGAGTGCCACTTCCTGCCATGCATCCCCACCATGATGGGCTCTTATCCTTTTACAACTGCAAGCCTAAATAAACGCTCTCCTCCTTAGGTTGCCTTCAGTTGTGATGTTTTATCATAGCAACAGAAAAGTAAGTAATATACCAAGTAATTTTAGCCCCAGAAACTCAACCTCCCATGGTCAGCTGTGGTGGCTGATCTCTCCTCTCTCCAATCAGTGGCTTGATTCCTGTTTAACTATGGCCTTATTTGTTGTGATGGCTACAATTAACTAAAACCCAAATGGCTGGGCATACCTGTGAGGATTTTTTTTTTCCTTAATTAAATCATTTGAAGTGGGGGAAAAAATACTTCTAATCCAGATCTTTGAGGTATGATGACCCACCTTTAATCCAAGATAAACCTTCTGCTGATAGCCTATATGAAAAGACTTGAAAGAAGGAAGCTTGCTCTCTCTTTGCCTGCTTGCTCTCACTGACAAGTCCATTCCTTCCTTCACTAGCATTAGAGATTACTTCTTTAGGATTTCAGCATACACTGAAGACTAGCTGAGACATCTAGCCTTGTGAACTGAACAACTCTACTAGATTCTTGAACCTTTCATTGGTAGACACCCATTGTCAGACTAGTTGGACCATAGTCTGTAAAGCATTCTGATAAATCCCCTAGATGGATGGATGGATGGATGGATGGATGGATGGATGGATGGATGGATGGATGACAGACAGATGGATGACAGATACATACATACATACATATTCATTCTGTAAGGTCTGTTTCTCTACAGCAGTGGTTCTCAATATGTAAATTACCATCCCTTTGAGGGTCAAACAACCCTTTCACAGGGGTATCATATCAAATATCCTACATATCAGATATTTACATTACTGTAGTGGGTAGCCATTCCAGCTTTGATCTGGAAGTTCCAACCCCCATTGAGACTTTGGCAACTGTCATGCCTACAAGGCAGGGCCAAGGGAGGCGCCTGGAGACGCGAGATCTGGATGAGCCAGTTCTCTCTCTGTTCTGAGACCCTGAATGGTGGAGGTGGACCAAGCAGAGCTCCAGAGAACACCGCTGGACTGCGATACACCTTCCCCAGACCCACGACCTACCTATCCGTTAATTCGTAAATTACGCCATTAAATAAATCTCCTTTTAACTACGTGGAGTGGCCTTAATAATTTCACCAATATCTGGCGCTCACATGGGGCAAATTCCAAAGGCCTGGGTGGCTCCCACCCTCAGCCTCCTCCCTGGCTGGCAGGTACCTAAACCCACCTGCAAAGTTCCATATAACCGGGGAATGCCTACACGGTTCTATTCCCGAAAAAGGGAGCAGTCCAGTCTCAGTTCCCTAGCTTAGCCCCCAGACCAGCGAAAAACCGCTGTGAGAGAGGTATTCCCCTGCTCCCAGAGCACCGGCTCCAGCTCCCCACCATCAGGATTCCTGCCTTTAGCTGCGGTCAGCCAAGGTCACCATCAGGGCCTGCTTCAGAGCTGTACCAATGCTACCTTCTGGCTGAAAAGTCCTACTACACCCCCAGAAATGTGGAAAGGTAAGATAGGCAAAGCAGTGTCTTATTTCAAGTAAAAGTACTTGATAATTTTATATCTTAAAATTGACTAACAAATTTTGAGTAATTCTTGTAATATGGCCGACAATATTACCTCACAAGAATTTAAAAACCTTTTTGCCTGTATGATGAACGACATCTTCCTGGAAATATAGGAACTTCCTAAGGCATATCTGGCCTGTACCATTTTGGCATTGATCATAATAATTTACACAGTGTTCAAACACTGGTTTAATAACAAGAACAAAGATGAGTCATTATTGGGACTAATACAGGCTTTAAAAAAAAAGCAATGAAGGCTTACAGAAAAAGATTCTCTTTCTGGAATCTGCTTTAAAAGATAGCAATGAAAACCTACAGAAAAAATTCTCTCTCTGGAATCTGCTAACCAGGATTTACAGGCTTTCAAAGATAGCAATGAAGGTATACAAAAAAGATTCTTTCTCTAGAATCTGCTAATCAGGATTTACAAAACAGGCTTGTACCCAAAATTGATTTTATTGATAATAAATATGAATATTTAATGGATAGAACACTACCTCTCCGGAAAGAAGTTGTGGCTACTCAGACAGTATATAAGGAAGAAAGATTATCATTAATTGATAAGGTCCATGAAATCATGTGTTTCAGAAGAACATAAAAACTTCCATGATTCCATGAGAAATCTGGAATCCCTTGCAAGAGAGGAGGTTCACTCCCTAGAACAAACCCTAGGAGCTCGTTTGCAAGCCCTGGAGGAAACTCTCAATAAACATGACAAGGGACCTAATAAGCAGAAGGGCAAGACCATAGAGGTTGTAACATCTCCAAATGGCTCTCATACAATGGCTTAGCCTGTTATCACCCATGAGAAGCCAGCAGATGACACACACCCGAGCCATATAATACATATACATTACAACCAATTTCAACAAGGGACTTTAAAAACATAAAGGAAGCAGTAGATACATATGGGATACACTCCATATACGTAAAACAGATGTTAAATTCGTGGTCTACCTCACATAGAATCATTCCAGATGACTGGCATCAGTTAATTTCAGCTGTTCTAGAATATAGCCAGCAGTTACAGTGGAAAAGCTGGTTGAGAGAAGAGGCAAAAAATTTAGAACAAGGTAAAACCAGAGGTTTTGTGATTTCCCAAGATCAAATACTTGGTGAGGGATGTTTCGTTGACAGGAATGCACAAGCCACTTATGATGAGCATACAACATCCCTATGCCGTACAGCAGCTCTAAATGCTTGGGAAAAAATTCCAGAACCTGGAAAACGAACTGAAGTATACACAAAGATATTTCAGGGACTGCACGAACCCTTCACTGATTTTTTACAAAGGCTGAACAGCTATAACAAAAGCTGTATCAGATAAAGAATTAAGAAAAGTATTAACTGAGTACTTGGCATTCGACAATGCTAATGCAGAATGCAGAAGAATACTTACACTATTAAAGATCAGATCAGTTCCTTTGGAAGAATGGATTCACTATACTAATGGTGTTGGGTCTCTTACCTACAGTAATGAGGCTTGGATAGGAGAGACAAATCCCAGAGGTGAAAGAAGGCCCCAGAGTACCAAATGTTTTAAATGTGGTACACCAGGTCATATAAGTAAAAACTGTACATGGGGTACTCCTAGAAGCAATACTTCTTTTAGGAATAGCCTAAACAGGAGACCCCAACCACCTCCAGGATTATGTAGAAGATGTGGCAAAGGCTGACATTGGACCAGTGAGTGCAGATCAAAAATAGATATATGAGGCAACCCTTTACTGGCGGGAAACGCCTCAGGGGGCCTGTTGCAGGCCCCCAAATAAAACATAGTATGAACATTCCCAGCCTCTGTGGAGGAAATTCCTCTCCAGGACAACTGAATAAACCAATGCCTAATGTAAAAACCCATACTACAATGGATGATAAAACAGCTCTGATAGATGAATCACAGTTTACAAAGAAAACTATAAAACAAATATTTTGCCAGACTTCCATGAATGAACAAAGACCAAAGCTTAGAATTCAAATTAATGGCCTGGTTCTGGAGAGCCTGGTAGACACAGGTGCAGATGTGAATATAATTACACCAAAATCATGGCATCCGAATTGGCTTCTTCAAGAGGTACATGTCCAACTTTTAGGAATTGGCACCCTATCTCAGATAAAACAGAGTTCGAGATGGGTTGAATGCATAGGGCCAGAAGGACAGAGAGGAAGACTGAAGCCTTATGTAGCAAATGTAGCAGTAAATCGTTGGGGCCCAGATCTGTTACAACAGTGGAATACCCAGATTAAAATTCCTACACTTTCAGAAAAGGAATACAGACCAATGCATGTTTCTAGGAATAATATCATGACAGGCTATAAAAATCAGTCACCAACCATTCAGGCTGTTCACAAACAGAACACAACTGCTGTTGAACTCTCAGAAGTACCAACTGCCTTACCTTTAAAAAGGCTAACTAATAAACCTGTCTGGGTTGGACAATGGCCTTTGACAAAAGAGAAGCTACAAGCTTTAGAATAGCTGGTTCAAGAGCAGTTAAATGCTCAACACATTGAAGAATCTACCAGACCTTGGAATTCTCCTGTATTTGTTATTAAAAAAAAAAAAAGTCTGGTAATTGGAGAATGCTGACAGATCTGAGAGCTATTAATAAAGTATTTCAGCCAATGGGCTCCCTACAGACTGGCATGCCCTTGCCCTCTCTGCTACCCAAAGAATGGCCTATAATAATTATTGACTTAAAAGACTGTTTCTTTACCATACCCTTACAAGAAAATGATAGAGAAAAATTTGCCTTCACAGTACCTAATTATAACAATTCTCAGCCAGTCAAGAGATATCAATGGAAGGTCCTCCCACAGGGAATGTTAAACAGCCCTCCTTTGTGCCAATACTCTGTGCAGAAACCATTGGAGATAATTCGTGTAAAGTTTCCATAATCCATAATTTATCACTATATGGATGATATCCTATTAGCTGATCCAAAGTTAGACACATTAGAATGCATGTTTGAAGAAGTAAAAAAAGTTTTGCCTCGCTAGGGACTACAAATTGCTCCTGAAAAAATACAAAGAGGAGATCCTATTAATTACTTAGGATGTAAGATAGAGCTACAAAAAATTAGACCCCAAACGGTACAACTAAGGAGAGATTGATTGAAGACTCTTAATGATTTTCAAAAGTTATTAGGAAGCATTTCCAACTTACTGGGTATCATGGGAATACCCAAAGATGGACTACAAAATTTGGCTAATACTCTAGAAGGGGACAAAGAATTAAACAGTCCAAGAGAATTATCAGCCGAAGCAGAGAAGGAATTGGCTCTAGTAGAAAAGACAATTCGAGAAGCACATGTGGATCGTGTGGATCCAGAACTTAAATGCATTCTTGGCATATTCCCCTCCAGACATTCCCCAACAGGTATTTTGATGCAGAGGGAAGATATTATATTGGAATGGATATTCCTACCACGTAAACCAAATAAGAAATTAAAGACTTATATAGAAAAGATCTGATTTTGATTCAAAAAGGTAAATTAAGACTTCACCAGTTGACAGGAATGGACCCAGCAGAAATTGTAGTACCTTTAACTAATGAGGAAATTCCATCACTATGGAAAGATAATGAATACTGGCAGAGAGCCTGCAGTAACTTTTTGGGAGAGATTAACAACCACTATCCCAAAAGCAAGAGAGTAGAATTCATAAAGAAGACTGAATGGGTCCTTCCTCACATTGTATGACAAAAGCCAATTTCTGGAGTCCTCACATTCTATACTGATGCAAATAAATCAGGGAAAGCAGGATATAAATCAGGAGACTTAAGTAAAGTGGTACAAAGTCCATACAGCTCTATACAAAAGACAGAACTGTATGCCATTCTTATGGTACTGATGGACTTCACAGAACCCCTCAATATAGTCACTGACTCTCAATATGCAGGGAGAGTTGTTTTACATATTGAAACTGCTGAATTTATTCCTGATAATACAGATTTAACTTCATTATTCATACAATTGCAGGAAATCATCAGAAAAAGGGAATATCCTATATATATAGAAAAAGGGAATGTCCTATATATATAACATATCAGATCCCATACAGGTCTGCCAGGACCTCTAGCACAAGGTAATGATGAGATTGATCAGTTACTAATAGATAATGTGCTAGAAGCCTCAGAATTTCATAATAAATACTACGTAAATAGCAAAGGTTTGAAGAAGGATTTCACCATCACTTGGCAACAGGCTAAGGATAGTGTGAAAAAATGTCCTACTTGTTCCATCTATTACCAAACTCCATTACCTGCAGGGAGCAATCCAAAAGGTATACAAAGAAATGAAATTTGGCAAATGGATGTGTTTCATTTTGCAGAATTTGGAAGATTAAAGTATATACATCATACCATTGCCACCTGTTCAGGATTTCAATGGGCAACTCCTATGAGTTCTGAAAAGGCTGATTCTGTGATTATACACCTATTAGAAGTTATGGCCATCATGGGAGTACCTGTACAAATTAAGACAGACAATGCCCCAGCATATGTCTCCAATAAAATGAGACAATTCTTTGCTTATTACAATATAAAGAATGTTACAGGTATAACCACACAATCCCACAGGCCAAGTAGTGATAGAAAGATCCAATCAAACTTAGAAGGATATGCTAAATAAACAGCAATAGGTAACAATGACTCCTAGAAATTGATTGCATAGTGCTTTATTAACCCTGAATTTTCTCAATGCTGATGAGAAAGGAACATCAGCTGCGGAGAGACATTGGACGACAGACAAAACTTCTGAGCTAAACCAACCGGTTTATTTCAAGGATGTGCTGACCTCAGAATGGAAACCTGGATATGTTCTACGTTGGGGAAGAGGTTTTGCTTTTGTTTCTGCAGGAGAAGAAAAGCTATGGATACCAACAAAATTAATAAAAATTCGATTTGAACAGGAAAAACCCCTTGATGAGGAGAAGTAAAAGATCATCCACCAATGTGACATCTCTACAAGTTGTAAGAAAAATTTAACAATCAAAGGTTGGGGTAGGGGTCTGTTTTTGTCTTTCCAGGATAATGGAAATACCCATCTTCCAGAAATCATAAGGCCTTGGATATCCGGATGTTTACAGCAGAAAGAAAGAACCTATTGGTACCAATCTACACACGGTAAAATCTCACTCTCTAACATCTATCTCTCTATCAATCTAGTAAAGTTGTGGTTCCAATTAAATTATAAGCCAAGCTGGCTTTGGAGATGGAATTGGCTCACTCCTTCTCTAAACCCAAGCATATTGCTAAAAGAAAAGTTTGAGAGATTCTTCAGTCCCATATCAGAAGAGCTCTCTGGTGTGGGACAGAAGGAAACCAATAGAAAGGCACCATTGTCCTCTAGATTCTAATTCTCTCCATGCTTACTCTTGATTTCTCAGAATCCTTTCTTACATGCTATGTCCTCTTTAAATCCAAACCTTCCATTTTGATAACAAATAAGTTTTTCCAATAGTATTCTCTGAAGTCTCCAGAAGGAAGATGGGGCCCCAAGAACAACAACTCTACCCAATCCAGAACCATGCCATGGTAATCATCATCATACTACACTTCTTGCCAGAATTTCAGACAATCTTACCCATTACTCTAAGACTTGCTGCGGAACCTACAGTTAGTCTAACTGAGATTTAACTATCTGAGCTTTCTCACAGTACCCAACAGAGATACCATTACCCTCTAAACAGCAGGAAGCAATTCTAAGAAAACGATGCCCCTTCTCCCTTAGGTTTCATAATTCTCAGGGTTATGGATGATGGTTATAGGGTTGGGGGTGGAAGAAAATATTAGACTCAGTATTCTTAAAAAAAAAAAAGGAAAAGATAAAATGGAATGGATATGTATAAGATATTTTGGTAGATTATTAAACATACTAGTAAACAAATTTAGTAAAATAGCAGCCTTAGACAATTTGCACTGTACTTTGCACTGTTATGGATTCTTATATGTTGATATAAATGTAAACTATTTTTATATTCCTGTTTAAGATAATTTATATATTGATACAAATACAGAACTATATTTGTTATAATGTACATATATTTCCACTCTTATTTGAAATATTTGTATATTGATGCAAATGTAAATTTATATCTGTCATACTTTATGTATGTTCTACTTCTGTTTAGGATATTCGGTATATTGATATATAATTAAGATTAATGTCATACTGCATATCGCACTATATATTCCTACCTCTGTTATAAATATCTTGTGTATTGTCACAATTTTGAAGTCATCGTTCTTTACCATACATTTGCTTATAGACTCTTTACCCTGTTTATGTGCAGCCTTAGTCCTTAGGTTATTTCGGTAGAAAAGACTTATAGGTTTATAGTCACCTATGCTTGTTATCTCTATAGTTACGTTAGTTAGGTTATCCAGATTTACAGATACATAGGTTAGATGGACAGGTAATCTTCAAACACTTCATAGACCTAGAGAATATGGCATTTAAATAACTTAGAATTCTGTTGACGTGAGACACAATTGCTCCTGGCTGCACCAATTTCATCCTGAGAGAATGTTGGGCTTCTAAGACATTTCCATTTGGAAGTTTGTCTTCTTGGCACAAAATGGCCTACTGCGCAATGAACTGCCCTTGCCTCGACTGCTGACAGTATGAATGCTGTCCTTTCTGGACAAGCGGGACACAAGGAAAGCAACCACTGTACTCTGCCAAGACAGGGTAAGATGGTCTTTCAGAATTCCTGCTTCTGAAAATGGTCTGTCAGGTACTCTAGGCCTGTAGCTAATTTGAATGCATCAACAATGCTGAGAAACATTAGGTGACTGTCCAGGCTGCCAGCTGTCTGGGTCTACTCTTGCAAGATTCCCAAAAGTTGCTTGCATCCATCTACCATTTCTCAGGTACCATTATATTCCTTCTCAGGTCTTTGATGGGATTGAAGACTAGCAGTTATAGTTACAACTTAGTGTGTATATATATACATATATATGTATATATATAATATCTTAGAACATATTAAGTATTAGATTCAGGTTCTTTAGGATAGGACACCTTTTGGAATGATCTTTGTAACATGCCATTTACCTACACTCTAGACTTCTTTGAATTTTAGTATGTGTTTCTTGCTTGATATTGTTTGCATTGGTTGTAGTTCCATCTTATCTAGGTCATTATCCCTCATTATTCCTGGACAATATTTGATAACCATTCCTTTGTATATAGTCTTGTATTAGGTTAGAACCATCTTATTTAGACAAAAAGGGGGAGTTGTAGTGGGTAGCCATTCCAGCTTTGATCTGGAAGTTCCAACCTCCATTGAGACTTTGGCAACTGTCACGCCTACAAGGCAGGGCCAAGGGAGGCGCCTGGAGACCTGAGATCTAGATGGGCCAGAGCTCTCTCTGTTCCGGGACCCTTGACAATGGAGGATGACTGAGCTGAGCTCCAGAGAACACCGCTGGACTGCGATACACCTTCCCCAGACCCCGCGACCTACCTATCCCTTAATTTGCAAGTTATGCCATTAAATAAATCTCCTTTTAACTACATGGAGTGGCCTTACTAATTTCACCAATACATTACAATTCATAACAGTAGCAAAATCAGTTATGAAGTGGCAATGAAATTATTCTTTAGTTGGGGATCACCACAACATGAGGAAGTATATTTAAAGGGGTCACAGCATTAGGAAGGTTGAGAACCACTGCTCTAGAGAACCTTGACTAACACATTTGTAAATAGATGTGTAAGATAAATGGTTAGCAAAAGGGAGCACAAAGGCCCTGCAGCAGAAGTCCTACAGAGGAAGAGATACTAGTACTCTGTCTTTGTTTCTTAATCACCATAGAATAGATTGTTTAGACTATTCTGAACTGGCAAGGGTACTTGCTGTGCTGTGCTTCCCATTGCTCCAGAACCAATATCATACTTAGGTAGCTTGAGTGTCCTAACACTCCAGACCAAGCACAGAGCACAGAAACAACATGTCCAAAGAACTCTTTGGCCTCTGGACTGCATCTGTATTTCAGCCTAAGCCACTTTCTTCAAGGTCATTTACTAGTGCTGCCAAACACATTACCTTTACTCCACAAGCTTCAAATATCACAAATAAGAGAACAGGGATACAGCTTCTCAAACGAAAGCCCCTTGGGGCTTCCTAAGCCAACAGTCTAGAAGCCATCGCCTCACAACACTATATACATGACCAATATAGAGCAAGAAACATTTCATCAACGTTTATAAAATATCTGAGGGGCAGGTTCCTATTTCACCAACCCTAAGTGCCATGCCTAATAATAAGATCCTGGTGCAAAGCACAGAACAGATAGCCTTAATGTGTTGTTACCTTTTTAATTATGTAAAGATGTGTTGTTGTTTTACCTTGCCTGCCTAAGGTACCTAATTGGTCTAATAAAAAGCTGAACAGCCAATAGCTAGGTAGAGGAGGCATAGGTAGGGCTGGTGGGCAGAAAGAAAATGGGAGCCAGCCAGCCAGGGGTCAGACAGACAGACACAAAGCAAGCAGGAAAGCAGGATGGACAGGATATAAGTGAAGTAAACAAGCCTCAGAGTAGCACACAGGTTAATAGAAGTGGGTTAATTTAAGTTTAAAAAAAGAAAAAAAAAAAAAAGCCTAAGCTAAGCCTGAGCATTCATAATTAATATTAAGTCTCCATGTCCAAGAAAGCCTGCTACATGTAGTGTCCAACATTGGGCATGTATTTCTACAAAGGGCCTGAGAAAGTTTGAGGGTTGGGGGAGAGAAAGAAAGAAAAAACCAACACAGCTTCCTAATAGCTTGGTGCTCATAGCATTCAGAGGCACAGCTCTGTGACACAGTGATCACTTGAGCAGCTGGCATGTTAAACAGAAACAAGCTAAGTGAAAACACCTGCCATAGTGCAGGCACCAGCTTCCAAGATCTTGGGCAGTTAAATGCAGCCCCAGAATAAATGCAGCTCTTGGCCAGGCCCACAGGGCATAAATCTCAGCTCTCACAGACTCAAGGGCAGCAGAGCCAACAGCCAGTGCAAAGCCATGCGGTGAGTTTAAAGTTTGGCTCCTGCAGTCAGAGAATGCTACAGGTGCACAGTAAAGCGGGTACATCCCAGGAGGGGGTAGGGGAACCTGTAGGCAGAAGTTTCTCTCCCACCTGCCTGTTCCAAACACCCTGTTCCCAAATACCCAGCAGCTGCTTCTTAAATAATTGACTCTGAAGCTTAATATTTACTTATAAATGCTTAGCTGGTATCTTAGGCTTATTACTAACGAGCTCTTACACTTAAATTAACCCATAATTCTTATCTATGTTTAGCCATATGGCTCAGTACCTTTTCTCAGTCTGGCACTGTCATCTTGCTTGCTCTGCATCTAGCTGGCGACTCCTGACTCTGCCCTTCTCTCCCCAGAATTCTCCTAGTCTGGTCATCCCACCTTTACTTCCTGCCTGGCTACTGCCAATCAGTGTTTTATTAATTACAATTGGAGTGATAAATCTTTACAGTGTACAAGAGCATTATTCCACATCAGGAACCAACCTCTAAACAGAGTACAGTGTTTCAAAATGTGTGTAGGTACTTAAGAAAGAAAAGAAAATGGGTACAGACACAGAAAAAAATAAACAGTTTAAAAATAATCAAATCTTTAAAGAGAGAGTAAAGTAATATAAAGAGGAAAAAGCCACGCAAAGATGGGGAAAACATAGAGTCTGGGTCCTGTAAGGTGCTGTGTTGACTTTGAATTTTTTGAATGCTGATGAGCAAACAGCAGCTGCTAAGAACCACTGGACTGTAAAAGGGACCGCTGAATTAAACCAGCCTAGATTCTTTAGGGATGCCTTAACTTTAAAATGGAATTCAGAAAACTGTATTGTGTTGGAGGAGAGGTTATGCTTTTGCTTCCACAGGAAACAAAAGGCTGTGGATTCCTTCCAGGTTAATAGAGATCAGGTTTCATCAGGGAAGAACCAACGAAAATCTTGGCTACAGACATAAAGAAAAAAAAACAAGGAAAACTACAAGACAGGTAACATACATACTGATCCCTCTGCATGGGAGATTAGACAACCAAATGTTACAACTAGTTTTCCCAGGACTTGACCACTGTCTCAATTTCCTCAAAGTCCTCTAGAGATACCATTATCTTCAGACAATAGGAAGCAGTCTAGAGAACACAATGTCCACAGTCCCAAAAGGCGGGTGGATGATTTTTGATCATTCAGTGGGTTATGAATGTTTGTCATCATTTAGGGATATAAAGGAATATTGGATAAAAAGACAACTATTAACTTCAAATATTTTGCATTGGTATGGATTTTGGTATATTGATACAAACTTAACATTGTTTTTGTTATACTGTATATGTGTTTCTACTCTTGTTTGGGGTATTGTGCTTATGCAGCTCATTTAAAAATATGTCTAATTAAGAAATGAAGGTTAGTAGTTAGTCATCTATAATAATCAAGCTTGTAGTCAAGTATGTCTTCAAGGTTAAATAGATATATTTTAGGTAGATAGATTCTCTTCTAACATTTCAGAGACCTACAGAATATGGCATTTAAGATGCTTAATAACCTAAGGCTTTTCATGACAGTGAGACACATCCACTCCTGACAGCACCAATCTACTTCATAAAAAGATGATGGGTATCGAAGAACCTCCATATGGAGTTTGCTTTCACTGTAGCAAAGCTAGTCATTTGGGCAAGAAATTATCCTTGCCTCGACTACTAATAGTATACCATCCAAACTGGACATGCAGGACATAAAGGAAAACGACTGCCGAACTTTGCCAAGACAAGGCGGGACAGTCCTTCAAAATTCCTGCTTCATAAAAGAAGGTTGCCAGGTATTCTAGGCCTGCAGGTCGAAGATGGATGCCCCAACACTGCAAAGGACTTGGGTGACTGTTCAGGCAGCCAGATGTCTCTGTCGTTTCTGTAGTTTTGGAAGTGGCTTGCACAGCACTGCCTGTTTACTCAGGTAATATTATATCCTTCTAGGGTCTTTGATGGAGTTGAAGACTAGATAGTTATAGTTACAGTTTTCCTAAGTTATGATAGAAGGTAAATTAGGTACAAAACTTTGGAATCACCAAGATAGGATAAGTAATGGAGTATTTTCTCTGAATTTGCCAAATAAAAATTGACTGGATACTGCAAATGTAATTCTTACTTAATAATTATTCTTATTGTACATAGTTTTACTATGTTAAAGTTAAAGCTTTATTTTCCTTTTCAGACAAAAAGGGAGAAATGCTGTGAAACAGAATATTTACTTAACCACGTAAAGACGCACTGCATTTGTTTAAGCGGTATTTAAAGATGTGTTGCCTTTTGTTTATGCTGCATTTGTTTAACTATGTAAAGATGTGTTACTGTTTTACCTTGCCTGTCTAAGGCACATGATTGGTCTAATAAAAAGCTGAACAGCCAGTAACTAGGCAGAGAAGGGATAGGCAGGGCTGGTGGGAAAAGAGAAAAGGGGAGCCAACCAGCCAGCCAGCCACAAAGGAAGCAGGAAAGAAGGATGGACAGTATGTAGATGAGGTAAATGAGCCTCCGGGCAGCACATAGATGAAAAGAAATGAGTTAATTTAAGTTAAAAACAGGGAGGGGGGGGCCCTAACTAGAAACAAGTCTATGTGTCATGATTTGTCCAGGTTTCCAACTTGCACCACCTTTAACCAGGCTCTTGTGTCCAATGTTTCCTTCTTTGTTTCAATATTCCTTTTCTGATGACATTTCCCTTTCTCTCTACTATCTGGACCCTGTATACCTTCAACGTCATTTCTCAAACTCAGGTAACTCAGCTAACTGCTACAGACTATGTCCTGTTGGTGGTACTCCTCCCCTTAAACAAATGCTGCAGTCCAACACACTCTGGCCAGTGCTGGGCAGCAAGATCCAGAAGCACACAAAAGATCGTCATGTTTCACAGTCTAACTGCTATTCTAACCTCCTCTAGGATTATCTCCCATATTAATCTGATCCTAACTCTCCATTATCAGGTTCATCCAAACTGAACACACACTTCAAATCACAGGCTTCCCTACTCATACTCTTTTCTACATTTCTAAGTGATGCTAGGTTTTCTATTTATTTTAACCAATATTGTATAGCACAGCACCTCTGTATATTGTGTATGGTGATATTTTGTTGTGCTCTAACAAATAAAGCTTGCCTGGAGATCAGAATGTGGCACTAGTCACTAGTTAAGCATAGAGGCCAGTCAGTGGTGACACACACCTTTAATCCCAACACTTGGGATCTCATGCCTTTAATCCCAGTATTTGGTAGGAGGAAACAGAAAGTTATATGGCTGGGCAGAGAGAGGAATATAAGGGAGGTGGAGACAGGAGCTCTGCCCCTTTTCAACTGAGAAGTTATCGAGGTAAGAGGTGGCCATGGCTTACTCATTTTTCTCTCTGATCTTTCAGCATTTACCCTGATAACTGGCTCCGGGTTTTTATTATTAAGATCAATTAGATTTCGTGTTACAATTGTGTTATCTCAAGAGGCAGAAATTTAGCCATATTTTACAAACAGCTCTGAGGTTACATCATCTAGTCTACATCTATACAATTATTCATAACAGTGACCTACCCCCAAGAGCTAAGATCCTCAGTCATATATTTAACAAACACTAAACTGTTTTCTGAGAACAAGATTTCAAGACTTCTGGTCCAGAATTCTTTGCATTCTAACTTGTGGCCTTAGCCATGCGTTCCCATATTTATGTTAATTAAATCCACTAAGTTGAACCCAACTCTAAGTAACAATCAGTCAAATATTCTTCACAGTCACCAAAGCTATAATAATCAAGAACAGCTGAGAAGCTGACCAATCACAGACTGAATGCAGGGATATTGGTATGTCGCAGTGATTCCCCAGCATCAGACAGAGAGAAAGAAGGGGAACAGGGAGAAGGAGTAGAGGAATAAGAGGGGGATTTAATATATTTTGGTAATTGCTGGTGCTAAGCAATAGAAACATGAAAATTCATATTATCTCATATATTTTCAAATTGTGTATAATAAACATTTTACAATAAAAACATTCCTTGAAGAAGAAAAATTGCTAGAAGTCAATCTCTTTCTTCCCTTCTATAGCTATCCTCCAGAAATCAGCCCAATTTGAATTCATGCATCCTTCAAGTATTGGCTACATTTGAAAGTGTACTTACTACTTTTTTAGCCAGATACACATATTAATGAGGGGAAGGGTCTGTCTTATCTGGTGATTAACATAAACTTCATGGTCCAAAATATCAAGTAGCACCTTCCACCCCTGGCTCTGAATCTGGCACCTGAAGAACCAAACTCTCACAACTGCTATGTGAGAACCACAGAGGAAAGCAAGTCTGTTGTAGTCAAATATCTTAGTTTCTAGTGCTGTGAAGAGACCCCCACTATGACCACAGCAACTCTTATAAGGAAAACATTTAATTGGAGCTGGCTTACAGTTCAGAAGTTTAGACCATTATCGTCATAATGGGAAGCATGGTTGCATGCATGCAGACATAGTGCTGGGAAGGTAGCTGAGAGTTTCAAATCTGGATCCACAGACAGCAGGAAGAGTGACACTATGCCTGGCTTGAGCATCTGAAACCTTAAAGCCCACCCCAGTGACACACTTCCTCTAACAAGGCTACATCTCCTAATAGTGACACTCCCTATGAGCATAAGGGGCCATTTTCATTCAAACTATCACATCAAACAACCTTTATATCTGACATATATTTTGATTTTAAGAGTGTTTTACAGTGTTTGTATTGAAATTGGAAAATCCATGGAAACTACAACTAACAAAGAGGCATCAATCACCAGGAACCTAAAATTACGAGCCCCAGAGATATGGAGTTTGAAGGAAAGAGAATGAAGGAAAACACACACACACACACACACACACACACACACACACACACACACACAGCCTCAACACCACAACCAGAGTTGCTCACTGCTATGACCATGCTCACTAAGGGAATACATTCTACCAGGTACAGCCAACAGGTGTACAAAAATAAAAATACTCCCTTTTGACGGGGTAAGCCTTTGTCAAGACATCTAGGAATTCAGATAAAATTTTCACCACTGACTCAAGTAACAGAGGCAGTGATACTACTGAGGTAAGAAGCAAAGTCAGCAAAGTGGCATTCACCCCCAGCATACCATCAGAGTGGCCGCCAGCCCTAGTGTCAACTTTGGTCATGTACTCATCTTAACTCTGGTGCACTTGAACAAGATCTCTGATCTAAAACACTGATTATACTACCAGTGTGCCCACACTAAAGCCATGGGTGGAAATTCAACTTCTCTGGAGTAGCTTTTCAGGTGTGGAAAAACAGCTATTTGATCAATGACTTCTGGCAGAAGGGCTTAATGAGGAGGCTGCAAGAGGCAAGCCATTCTCTCAGTGGTCGCAGCTGGAACCCAAGAACAGATCAACCCACCACAAGTGTGCAGAAAGGCTTGGTCAACTGTTAGTCTTCCCAATCTCATCCACTGAGGTCAAGCAATTAACACCAACAACTAAACCTTCCAAAGCCAATGGCATTTAAAAATAAAAAGAGCTTATTACCCTTGAAAGTGGGGTACTCTTTAATACATTCAATTAACAAGATTGCTAAGCACTATAAGCAAGAGTGAAGCCACAATGTGACACCCTACACTGTGTGGCTTATTCTGTAAATGGCACGGGGTGGGAGGAGGGGTGAAGTTCTGACTAACTCCAGCTAGGATCCAGAGGAAAAAAATCTAAAGAACACAATCTAGAAATGGGTCTTTGTGGCGCTTTGAATGAAAACAGTCCCCATAGGCTCATAGGGAGTGGCACTATTAGAAGTGTGGCCTTATTAGAGCGTGGTCTTGTTGGAGGAAGTGTGTCACTGGGAATAGGCTTTGAGGTTTCAGATGCTCAAGCCAGGCACTGTATCTCATTCTCTCTTCCTGCTGCCTTCCGAACCAGATGTAGAACTCTCGGCTCCTTCTCCAGCACCATGTCTGCCTGCATGCCACCATGCTTCTCACCATGATGACAATGGACTAAACCTCTCAATCGAAAGCCAACCCCAATTAAATATTTTCCTTTATAGAAAAGTTGCCATGGTCATGGTGTCTCTTCACAGCAATATTAATCCTAAAACAGTCTTTCAAAAAAAAAGGAAAATCTTAATTATTACATTTTAACAACTTAAAATAAATGTAACCACTTATCACTAAAAACAGTATTTTACTTTTTTATCCCCCTGGACAGAAGCTAGGACCTCCAACATTCTGGGCCAAAGTGTTACCACTGAGATACAATTCTGTCCACCTATCACTTTCATTTTTGAGATGGGATCTCACAAAGTTACCCAGGATGGCCTTGGGGATCTCTGTATAGCCCAGGCTGCACCTGAACTTGTGATTCTCCTACATCAGCATCTGAAGTAGCATGGATTACAGGCTACACCACAAATTTTTTACCTTCTTAATCATAAGTATACATTACACAATTGTTTTAATTGAAGTTTTTAAAAGTGCACAGGTTTTCCACTGTACATGCCCACAATACTGCAAAAAAAACAGTTTTTATGCCAATTGTTCCTACCCAAGAAATTCCAGGCTTTGCTCAAAATGAGAATCTAGAAAGTCTATGACAAGAGAAAACACCTAAAACTCAACAAGAAAAGATAGATTTTAACCAACACATAAGGACTACTCCACAAAGCTTTTCTTACTTCAAAGGGCTGGGATGTGGCTCCACAGTACACTGCTAGTTAAACTGTGGAAAGCCTTGGGTTCTATCTCCAGCAAAGCCAAAAAAACAACAACAAACAAGAAAAAAGGAAGAGGACAGAGACTATTCAAACACTATCACTTCGAATTAATATATATGCATGTGTGTGCACATACACACATTCATGATACACACATTCATGATCCCAAACTTATTTTGAGAAATATAGTACTCTGAAGTTCAAGCCTTACAGCTAAAATTCAGATTCTCAAACTACTATGCCTGAAAGCTAAGCACTTACACACTCAGTCCACTCAACCAGTATCATCAAGAGAACAACAGGGCTGCGGGGATGGCTCAAGCTGGAGGGTGCTTGTCATGCACGCATCATCAGGACCTGGGCTCATTTGGAAACCTATAAAAAGTCCCAGCAAAATCAAGGTAGAAGGCAGATCCCAGGGGCCGCTGGTCAGCAAGGTCCCCATGGTCCTTTGCAGTACTTGGGAAACAAGATTACTTTGATCAGGGAAAAGGAACAGGCTCTGACACCGACCTCCAGGATGACACATAACAAAGCTAATCAAACACCGTGTCCTCCCACAGTTCAGTCACTTGAGACAAAACCCCTCACTTTTCTTCCTAGTGAAATGAGAGGATGAGCCTTGAGGGGAAAAGCTCTTGAAATGTGGGTGTCACCTAGAAAGGAAATGGAAACCCTAACAAACAGCCTAGAGAGTAATCCAGTGATCCAGGCCATGGCCCCTGGGCTAGTGCACAATCCTTTCTGTTCTGACTGCAAGTTACTTGAGTCTGCCCTACCAGACAGTTATAATCAGTGATCTCTTCTCTGGGATTCACCTGGAACTTCTAACTGGAGGCTCAGGAGCTACTCCAACAAGCTTACCTCTCCTCAAACTCCTGGGAAGCCTGTCTTTCTCCCAGTCTCTCATCTCTGAATGTAAATACTTGAATTTCAGTTTTGATATTTGAATGTAACAACTACAAAAACCTACTTTCTGGGAAAAAAAAAAATTCAGAAACCCAATGTGTTCCAGTCTGTTTCCTTCTCAACTGACTGCTACCACACAACAGGTCCTTATTTACAGCAAGCTTCCTTCAATATTTACTGTTTACCCTCTTAATTTGGACAATGAGATGGTAGGATAACTCAAGATCCATTTAAGTGTTGTTAAGTTATTTAAGTTACTAGAAAACTTGTGAAAATGAGCTAGAGGCAAGTGAGGAAGTACTGGCTGGTGCCTGGACTCCTCCTGGTCCTGAGGAATTTGAGGTATGAATATGCACTTCAGGCCAGTCTGAGCTAAAAAGCAATATATGGTCTCAAAGGACAACAATGTTCACGAGAGCCTGTGGTAAAGGTGGCTGAAAGATGACACTGTAGCACAAGACAATTGCATATGTATAAAGAATCATCGCAGCCTGAGCTGGAGGCAAAAAAAAAAAAAAAAAGACATCTTTATGACCTGGAGTAAGGCACTGTTTTCTTAAATAGGGTTAAATTCAACAACAGCCAAAGGAAAAAACTGGCATCCAAAGTTTTCAACTTTCTAGTTCAAAGGGCATGAGAAGGCAACCTAGGAAGAAGAAACCAGTGAACTGCTCCATAGGGACTTTGCTGTGCAATAATGCTTTTATATACTGGTTTAACAAAACGCTGACTGGCCAGTAGCCAGGCAGGAATTATAGGCGGGATAAGTAGACAAGGAGAATTCTGGGAAGGAGAAAGACAGAGAAGACACTGCTAGCCACCACCAGGAGAAGCAAGGTGTATAGTATCAGTAAGCCACAAGCCACATGGCAAAGTACAGATTTATAGAAATGGGTTAACTTAAGACGTAAGAGCTAGCTAGCTAGCGAGAAGCCTGAGCCATTGGGCCATATAGATTAAAAATACTATAAGCCTCTGTGTGTTTATTTGGGTCTGAGCGGCTGCAGGACCCGGCTGGACACAGGAGAACTTTCAGCTATAGATTTTGTATCTATAATATATGAAGAAGTCCTACAACTTTGTAAGAAAGAAGCAACTGTACAATGCAAACAGGCATTCCATGGAGCATGCAGAGGATCAATCAGCAAGCACAGGAAGGAACACTCGGTGTCACATACCAGAGACTCTATGACCCAAAGTGCCCACTAGAAGAAACTATGAAGAACAGGAAGGAATATGGGAGACTAAAACCCAGCTCCAGCTGGTGGATATGGATAACAATATACCTGGGGCAGACCCTATGTTGGCAGTTCAATCCTTACAATATTGACTATGTAACCGACAGGTGTCATGCTTTCACAAAAATGAAAACACACACTAAGGTATGTGTCCTGTTCATACACATTACCAATTACTACAATAGCTCATTTTAAATTCTATGTGGGGCCATGTATGATAGCACACATCTTTACTCCAAACATTCAGGAGGGTATCTCTGAGTTTTAGGCCAGTCTGGTCTACATCTAGAATTCCAGGCCAGCCTGTAAGACCCAGGCTACATAATAAGACTCTACCTCAAAATAAATAAGATAAAATAAAAAATAAATTCTAGGTGTGAATGAAAAAGTATACATAATGTGGGAAGGAGAAGTGCTGGTAATTTTGTCTTCATGATAACTCTAATAGCTCCTTGTAGTAATCCAATTCTTAGACTTCTAAATTTAAAAATAAAGAACTTATCCTTCAGGCCAGTGAGGCAGCTCAGCAGGGGCTCGCCATCAAGCCTCATGACCTGCCTCTGACCCATATGGTGGAAGGGGAGAACTGACTGCCTTGAGTTGACCCTTACTGGTGTGATACTGTAACATTCGTGTGTACATACACATACAATACACTATATGTACGCAGTATACACACACACAGTATACATACACAGTACACGCACAGTACACACGGACATATACAGTATACACACATACACAATATGTATACACACACACTGTATACATACAAAGGTAGTTTTAAATTTTAAATGATTTTTTTTTTCAAAATTACTCTTCAAAGTGACAAGATTTTATGCTTACATAATCAGCTTGAAAAGAATGACTTTAACAAGAGTATGGAGCAGTTAACAGTTATACTGTCCTGATAAAACGAAAAACAAAAAGTACATTTAAAAAGACTATTTGGGCTGGAAATGCCTGCTCCTCTACAGAGGCAGAAGACCTGCTAAAGCACAGCTGGGTTCTACCAACAGCATTTCTCAACAAGTTACCAAGAGCTCTAAATTCTGCCCAGACTCTCAGAGCTATTACACTTCAAGATCATCTCAGATTATCCTTTGGAGAATGAAACATGTAATACTAAGGACCCAGCAATCACTTGCCAGACTTCACTTATCAAATGGGTGTTCATTCAGTAACAGAATTAAGATACAAGGGAAGCAGCCCAGGGGCTATGTAGGTAACAACCCAAAAACAGCATGCAGAGCTGAAAGGTGGAGACCACTGCAACTTCAGAACCAAGATATACTTTGCACCCAGGCACAAAGAAGGAAGCCAGCGCTTGTGCATGACCCAGGGCTAAAAAGTATCCATTCTGAGGATGGATGTTCATCAACCTGAGGGTATTCATAATGAATCATAGGTAAACACTGGGTATACACGAGTGTGTGCTGTGGTACAACATGAGCAGGCCTAAAACAGCAAAGCTGTTGAAAGAAATGACCATTCCTACTGGAACCTACGATGCTGGGAGACTGTTCTTGATGCAGGTCAAACTATCACCTCCGAAACATACTTCTGGACACAAGAGCTCACCGTGAGAGGCAAGGTGCGCACACAGTGTAATGGGTTTAGGAAGGCAAGAACCAGGCATTACTATTGCCACATTGCACTGGAAACAATATAGCCAATCTAGCTGGCCCACCGGCTCTGAAGTGCAGGATGGAGAGTGGTACCCTAACGCTCAGCTGGAGTCCACACTCCCCCAGTGTGCAGGCACACTGATGAGCAAGACACCCCAAAAGTTTTGTTTAAACAAGATCGACAAAACTGAAGCAAGCTTGAACCATGCAGCTGAGAGCACAGAGAAGCCTTGGCTTTCAGTCTCTACGCAGCAGAGGAAGCAAGGTGGAGCAGCAATAAGGTGGAGCAACCATAAAGCAAAGCTCTCAAGTTCTAATTCAGAAGGAAAAGGCTCACAAGAAAACCCTCTTGGGGCCAGGGCGGTGGTGGTGCACGCCTTTAATCCCAGCATTCGGGAGGCAGAGCCAGGTGGATCTCTGTGAGTTCTGAGTTTGAGGCCAGCCTGGGCTACACAGTGAGTTCCAGGAAAGGTGCAAAGCTACACAGAGAAATCCTGTCTCGAAAAACCACAAAAGGGGAAAAAAAGAAAACCCTCTTGGAAAAGAGAGCAACAACTGTGGCAAGAACACCTTAACTCAACATGTTGCAGATCTGTCAATGTCTGACCAGGCTTTAGGAGAATTTAGTAAAAACTCTAATGAGGTACCACTAGCTAGTTAAGACCCTATCTCCAAAAGCCACATGCTGCGATACAGAATTTAAGAATGGCTTGGCCACAGCCTGAAGCCATACTGATGTCTGCCAGCCATGCTGCCACCTGGGGCCATACTGATATAAGTAGCCTGCACTGCCACCTGAGGCCATGTTGATGTCCACGGTCCAGGCTGCCTCCGAGGGCCTTGTCTGGGTCTGTGGTCTCACTGTAGCCGGGAGCCATATTCGTGGTCTGTGTTATTGCCAGAACCACGTGGAAGTCCATGACTGTAAAGCGCAAGGAAGCTACCTGTGGTATCCATGACTGCTGACGCAGTTGAGAAAGAGGAACATGGAAGGCTTCTCTGACAACCCCTATTCCCACCCCAACCACTCCCCTATAAAAACGTAGCAGCCTAAACAGGAAGCCATGGAAGAGAACCCTTAAAAAGTGTTATAAGGACACTGAAGTGCAGCTATCCACAACTGATGGATCTAGCAGGGTTCTGGGAGGCAAAGCACTCAGTTCTATTTAAGGGGCAGGCCACTGAAAGTTTGACCATGCTCCAATGAGTACACAGAGAACACAAACTGGACTTTGGTTGTTTGTTTGTTTGTTTGCTTGTCTGTTTGGGGGGGAGGTCACAAGAGGAGGCGGACACGGAAGAACTGAGAAGTGATCAGGGTGCACGATGTGAAATTCCCAAAGAATCAATAAGGATATTATATTTGGGGCCTGCAGAAACGTTCTAGTAAGACAGAATACGATACCAGATGAGTCCATTTGCCTATGCAGTGGAAAGGGGCATGAAGGAAATGGTAGCTGCAAGTAATACACTGTGGCTGGGTAACCCCCCACAACCATCACTTCAGGGTGAGCAGTGTAGTCAAGGCCTGTGCCACAGAGCCTAATTTCATCATCCAAAGCAATAAGGAGGCAGAATTCTTCTATTAATCCAAACCAGTGACTGAAACTAGCTGAATACACAAGACTATCCACATACATCCTACACAAACCAGACCTCATATATAGTCAAAATACTGAAACAGAATCAAGAGAAAAACACATAGACCATGCCACCTCTACTCAAGAGAAAGCTGAACTGACAGCAGAAATACTAGATAAGGAAGACTGTTAAAGCACAGATTACTAGCAAGGTAAAAAAAGATAACAATAACAAAGGGTCAATACAACACAGAAATAAACACTCAACATTCATAAACCTAGTCACATTATTTCAAAATGAATGACGCAAAAACAAAGTTTCACAAAGAAAGAGAACCTGTGTTCCCAATGGCTGAGTGATTTGAGTGTATGATTCTCAGCAGTTACTAAAGAGGGATAGAAAAATCAGGAAAGGCTAAATGAAAGACTTGAATATTAACAAACAAATCAGCCTAACAGACATGAGAACAATGAAATTAAGTCAGCAAACAGCAGTTGAGAAATCTCAGGAAACTAATCAGATATTGAATAATGCACCCCTAAAAGTCAATTGTTCCAAGAAAATATTGGGCTGGGTCGCACAATCCCAAGGACACAGGGCAGGAAAACTTCAAGTTCCAAGCCAAACTGGGGTATATGGTAAGACCCTGGGGATCAGTTGGTAGAGTGCTTGCTTGGCATGCACAAAACCCTGAGTTCCATCCCCAATATTGCATAAACCAGGGGTGGTACATACCTGTAAATCTCAATACTGGAGAAGTAGAAGAAAAAGATCAGAACATCTGTTACACATTAATTTCAAGTCCAGCCTAGGCCATACAAAGCCATGTGTCCAAAAAAAAAAAAAATGATGCCATTAAAGCAAATCAGACTGATAGTGAACACCTGAGATATGAAAGAATACATTTCAAAATTTATGGAACTAATTTAAGAGTGTCCAGCAGATCAGGGCACAGTGGGTAAAAGTAACTGCCACACTGGCCTGAGGACTGGGTTCAATTTCCAGAACCTAGTGAAGGGCCAGACGCAGTGGTGAGCATCAACGCAGTGGTAAGCCCAGCACTCCTATGATGACGTGAGTGGCAGAGACAGGAGAAACCAGCCAAGAGCTCACAGGCCAGGTGCCCCAGAGTATGCAGTGCAGAAACAATGAATGACTCTACTCAAAGGATCCGGAGAGCGGCCTTCCGACCTCCAAACAGGCACTCTGGCATGCATGTGCCCATAATCACATGCATGAATAGAAACAAAATAAACATTTACAAAAAAAAAAAAAAAGAATGTCCAGCTGGTTAGAGTGATGCATGCCAGGAAAGGGAAAAAAAAATATTTGTAAATAATACAATCCATCAGAAGCAATTAACTCCTTCTCATCTCCAAGCAGAACCTATCACAAATGCCAACAGCCACCTGGTAAACAGGATGGGAATTCTCAGACCTTCCCACCTTAAATTATGTGGCATAAACCTCAGCTACCTGTTAAGGCACCCACTGTTTATCATCTATTTTAAAGGGAGAACACAATTTAGCTTCTAAATAGGCAACCCATACACAAGCACAAGTGTCTCATACACCATGCATATGAGAACTTGCTATAACTATTTTAAGTTAGAGAGAGAATAGTAGGTCACTGCCATGGACAGCCACGGCTCCTGGCATGACCAGCTCTTGTTTAAAACCTTCTACTCATTACTAGCCAGAGCAAATGGCCGTTCTCAGTGAGGAACTGGAATGAATGTAACTGGTCTCCTTTCCCATACACGAAAATGGAGGTTTAGAGTTGGCAGTGGTGGTACACGTCTGGGGTCTCAGCAATCAAGGCAAAGGCAGGAAGGCAGTGATTTTGAGACTAGCCTAGGCATCATAGTTCCCTTCAGAGGCTTCAAAATGGCTCGTTGGTTCATGACACCAGGTGCAATTACTTTGCAATCTTCTACAATTGCTTAACTAATACAAGGAAAGCCACTTGAAGTCTCACCACTGCTCAAAAGCAGACACTGGCAAACTGTGGCCACTGGCCACATCCAAACTGTTTTTCTAGGTCCTCCAAGGTGAGAACAGTTTTACATTTTTAAGTGACAACGGAACAAATGAATATGAAAATGGTATGAACTTCAATCTTAGTGTCTATCATGAATAGGATTTCTGGAGCAGAGCCACATCTATTCATTTAAATACTCTTTATGGATGTTTCCCAATATACCAGTGACTTAAGTAGCTATCACAAATATCTGCTCCGTGACTGGCTCTAACTTAACCCAGTGTGCTGCCTCTGCTCTCTAATTCCTCTAGTGTAACGGGGAACACCTAGGAATATAAATTCTGAAGCAGACATATATGAAATCACACAACCCAGGGTATCTACTTACAGAACACGGCATGTAAACTAGGCCACACAACTCAGTAACTAAAGTTAAACCACAACTGCTTTCTCTCTCATCTGCTTTGAACAGCAAAGGTAGATAAAGCTGCCACATAGTATTAAGTCACTAGGATTTTTTTGTTTTGTTTTGTTTTTTGTTTTGGTTTGGTTTTTTCATTTAATTAAAATATACTTACATCGTTCTCCCTCTCTCCTTCCTTCCCTTCTGCCCCATGTCACTCACGGCCTCCTCTTCTTTAACCATTGTTGTTCACATTCATACAGTGTTACTTTGCTTTCTCCTGCTGTTGATAAATACCATAACCGAAAGCATCTTAGAGAGGAAAGGGTTCTTATAGTGGTGGTCCATCATGAAGGGAAGTCAGGGCAGAAACCTGGATGCAGGAACTGACACAGAAACCATAGACGACTGCTTGCTAACCCCATGGTTTATTCAACTTGGTTTCAAGCCAGAACCACTAGCCCAGGGGTGGCACTGCCACGTCAATCATTAATCAACAAAATGCCCCACAGACTTGCCTACATGCCAACGTAAAGTGAGGTATTTTCTCAATATTGAGGTTCCCTCTTCCCAGATGATCCTACCTTGTGTCAAATTAACAAAAAAAAAAAACTAGCCAACACACATATAAATAAATAGACACATAACTACAACCTGCTGGGTCTGTTCAGTGTTTGTAGGGATCAGAGAAAGCACTGAGTGAATGTGTTGCCAACATACACGGGCCATATCAAGGACCTAGCCTCAGACTCAGAGAGGCATGGCAAACAAATACTTCCTTTTGGTCCATGTGTGGATGTTGATAGCGTGTGCAGAAAATATCCACCATACCCAGCCTGAAGACCACTCCCTTACAGAGACAGCTCCTAACTAGATTAGCTAATCCTGTCTCTTTGATCCAGCTATATACTATAAATCCTTCCTTATTTATCTGTGATTACCCCACTCCTTATTCAACTTTATACAACAACCCACCTCCGTACATATGCAGGCAACACTCGCCTCATCAGCATGGCTCTGGTGTCGTAGCTGAACCTGACTGGGGCAGCAAAGGAATGAAGAAAAGACAGACAGATGGATACATGAACAGAAAGCTGGAATCATGTGGTCCATGCTCTCTGCTTAAGAAAGTGAAGCACCCAGGATGCTCAGTGCATTAATAGGGAGGTGGGTGGATATTTTCTGGAGCTACAGACAACTCTGGATGAGCACTACACTACATAGAACAGGAGACAGCCACTGACAATCCTGAAAACCAGCCTAAGCTTCCTGATCTAGTTTCCTGCTATGATAACACTCTTACCCAAAGCAGCTTAGGCAAGGAAAGGGTATACTGGGATTACACTTCCAGGTCATAGTACATCACTCAGGGAGGTCAGGGAAGAAAATTAACAGAAACCATGAAGGATGCTGCTTGTTGGTTCACTCATACACTCAGGCTTAGCTTTCTTACACAGCCCAAGACAACATGCCTAGGGCTAGGTAGGCTGCTGTATCATTAAGGCTAACTAGGACACTCCTGAAAGTAGTACTGTGCAAGCAAGAATTCTTCTATACACAAGTAAACACAAGTCAAAAATGGTTACATCCATTTTATGACCACATCCATCTCAACTACTAATACCTCTAAAGGACATCTCTTCACCTCCAAACTGAAACTACAGAAAAGACAATGTTCTCTGAAGTCACTAAAAGTCAAGGACTTGGTGCTAGAGGTGCTGCTCCATTAGTGAGGTACATCCTTAGGCTGTACAAGGCCTGGCAGGTGGAGGCAGGAGAATCAAAACATCAAGGTATCTTTGGCTACACAGCAAGTTAGAGGCAAGCATGGACTATGAGACACTGTCTTTAAAAACAAAACAAAGCAAACAAACAAAAACATCCTCAGGCACTGACTTACGCTTGAATCCTAAATCCATGTAAAGACCACTCTGCATCCTGGGGAACAATGAATTCTATATCACACTGAGCCACAGAATGAGACAAAGCATCAAAGGACAGACAGTCTACTAGATGTTTTAGATATTCTGCTTTCAAATTCAAATCAAAATTACATTAGTTTTTGGTTTTTCAGACAGATTTTTCATTATGTAGCCCAGGCTGTCCTTGAAGCAATCTTCCTGCCTCAGCAAAGGAAACAGCTTACTTCCCAACCTCAGTGAACAAACAAGTTCCTTGAAATCACAGAAACAGTAAATAATACTCACTTTAGTGAAATTGCAGTACACATTTTATAAAGAGCCCTCAATTTAGAATAAGAGCACATCTCAAACTCCATTACAATGACTACATAATTTTAAAAAAAAAATGTTAAGAGAACAGAAGTAGTTTAATATACGATGGCAATTCTGGTCACAGCAGCTACTTGATAACACCAGGGCCAAAATCCCCATCACATTTACAGCAGTACCATTCTCTACTTCCTCATAAAGCATATACAGCAACCCCTGTCAAGAACAATTAAAAAAATGAAGGATGACCCCAACAAACACTCATCAGCACCGCTAAGTGAGAGCCGCTAGCACCAGAAAGGTAGGACACACTGCTCTACCAGGCACACAGACACAGCAAGGCAGTGTCTACTAAGGTTTGACAAACTAGTTTGGCCTCCGTGTCCCAGGACACTAATTGTGCACTTGCTAGTTTCAGAAACATCAGTGTATTTACCTGTTTAAAAGTTGTGAAAGCTTTACCAATAGATCGAGTTCATAAATATGTTAATGTTTCACCCTCACAGATTAAATGTAATTTAAAAACAACTAAAGAGGAAGATTTACATGTGACACTGAGTGCAATACTTAATCTGAGAAAAGGGGAAAGAAAAGGAAGGGCAGGAGAAACGAGAGTGCTTCCTCCTGGGGACCTCTGGGCCAGAAGGCAACTGGAAACTGGCTTTGCTGCTTCACCGTCCCCCTCCCTCCAGGTGTTATATGCATAGACTTCAGAGAGGACTCCAGTGCAGAACCACCTCCACTGGGTCCCTCCCTCTTTCCACTTCTACTTCTAACTTCAGGACAAGTCCCAGCACTCAAGGTTTCAGGGATGCATTCCCATAAAGTCTCCTTTTTCATCAAGCCCTCATAAAACACGTTTAAAGACCTAAGACATTTTCTAGGATACAAAGGAAGTATATACTGAACACTAACCAAGTAAACACAAGATTGTAGATACATAAACACCAGCAACACGGGCATTTGCTTTCCCACAGCTTCCTCACATTTCTATGTACACCATGGGTCAATTAAGATTAACTCCATTTTTCTTTTCTGGATTCTTAGGACAGGGTCTTCTATTTCCCAGTGGCTCCCATCGCTCTGTAGCCGAGCTTAACTTCCCGCCTTCACCTACTGCATGCTAAGATTACAGGCATATTATGCACCATGCCAGCTGGATAATTCCATTTCTCAATTAATAAAATGCAAGTAAAAGATTCTTAACCCAACAGTAGCTAAGCAAAATGCCACAAAGGAAAATCTGGTAAAAGAATAACACCAGAATGATCCCTCACCGTAGCACGGAGCAGGGCTGTGAATATTGAAAAAGCAGTAAACCGTTTAGCTACATGTATGAATGGAGTTTATTTGTATTTTCACCTTTTCTACATGACATGCAAAGTACAGTTATTGACAAGATATTCTGATTTCTTTAAGCTTAGGACTCCTTAACACTGTAAGGAGATTAATCTGGGGGAGAATGTCTTATTTTGATTTCATAGCACATTCATTAAATGTAGGATACCATCTGAAGAGAATTCATTTTATAATTACTGTTGAGTCAGAACAGTGTCAGAATGTGCAGACAACAGTCAGAACTTGACCTGAACCAACAGTGGCCTTTCAAAGTCACAGACACGGTAGATTTAAGGGAGGGACTCAGGGACAACAGAAACATTTGCCAAGATTCCTAAGCCTAGAATGGAGAAAAAAAACAAAAACAAAACACAAAAACAGACTAGTTCTTCAACTGCAAAGTCACCTTAAGGGCCTCACACCAGCGGAATTTCTCTCTCCAGATTCATTCAAGAAGCATTCCCAACTAGCACACTCCACTGCACAAAGCAAAGCAGATACACCGGTAGTTCCATACTTTCTCTCTCACATATGTACAAGAGCAATAGAAAATGCTAAATTAAGCCTGGCATGGCGGCACATACTTGTGACCCCAGCAGCTGGCAGCTAGTTAAGGCTAGTCTGAGCTACTTAAAGATACCCAGTATTAAAAATAATAAAACAGCAAAAAAGAAACCAAAGAAAAACAGAAATTGCTAAATTTAAAGGTATAAAGACCCTACGTAAATGATATGAAAATGGTGTTAGCCCTATAAGCAACTTTCTTGTTTTATGAAGTCCAAAACCTTAAGCATTCTGTCTGACACAGCACTAGATTCACTATGATCATTTCAAACTAGGGGATTTTCAAATGGACGCTACACAACTCAGAAGAAGAAAGACAGGGGCTGGAGAGATGGCTCAGCATTTAAGAGCACTGAGTTCAATTCCCAGCAACCACACGGTGGCTCATAACCATCTATAATGAGATCTGGTGCCCTCTTCTGGTATGCAGGCATACATGCACGCAGAATACTGTATACATATTAAATTTAAAAAAAAAAAAAAGCAGCAGCAGCAAGACAGACTCCTACCTACAACCAAAGTTTTCGTGTAAGTTGCTGTGATTTCCGACAAACAGGCTTACAAAAAGCTCATTATCACAGTGAGCTAACTTAACTGCTGTTACCCATAAAAAAAATTAATAATAATAATTTTAAAAAAACTGTAAAGTATTGCAAGCCCCATCCTCAATTAAGAATCGCACACCAGCCGGGCGGTGGTGGCGCACGCCTTTAATCCCAGCACTCGGGAGGCAGAGCCGGGCGGATCTCTGTGAGTTCGAGGCCAGCCAGGGCTACCAAGTGAGTCCCAGGAAAGGCGCAAAGCTACACAGAGAGACCCTGTCTCGAAAAACCAAAAAAAAAAAAAAAAAAAAAGAATCGCACACCATGGCCAATGAGATGGCCCAGCAGGTAAGGGCACTTCCTGCCAAGCCTGGTGACCCAGTTTCATCCGTGATGAAAGATCTCAGATCTCCACAAATACAGTGGCATGAAGATCCCTGAATGAGTAGGTAAGTACACACACTAAATACATAATCCCTTAAAATTTTTTAAAGAATTGTAAACACAGTCTTTGAAAAAAATTTAAAGAATCAGCAACAATAAGCAAATGACATTTCACATCATTTGTCATGAAAGAAATTCAAAGTCAGTACACACACACACACACACACACACACACACACACACACACCAGCTGAAAATACTAAGTGTGAACCACAGCATGGAGCAGCCAGAGACCTCAAATACTGACAGCTGCTGTGCAGGTTGGCATAACCATCTTGAAGGCCCCTTGGCAGCTATCCACTCAAGTTTAACAGACTATGTCTACAGTCCATCAGTTCCATGTCTAATCTATAACATGCAGCAGTTTCACTCAGAACAACCCAAAGCAGAAATCAGAATTTATCATTTCTATCCCAAGGACAACACCAAAGAGTGGATGATACCATGCAAAGAAGCAGGTACCACGAGCCCAGTACAACCTTTGCAGGACCATGGTCACAGTAGTGTGGAGGTCACCCAGCTCCTGAAAGCAATACCAAAGGGCAGGCCATCTGGTCACACAGAGCTAAATGTCCCTGAAGAAGGGCTTTCTCTCTCTCTCAACTCTATGAAGTCACATAAATGATGTTTTCCTGTACTATCTTTAAGACGAGTCAAGCTGATCTTTGATCAACTGATTCAGGAGCAAGTCTGTGCTAGTCTGTCCCAATGGCCCAGCAATTGTTCAAGGCATTTGTCATTAAAAGGGACCAAAGCAATCACATAGGTCTAGTTGTTAAGTGCTCCAAGGGAGTAGTTACCCCACCCAAGATGCCACTATCCTGGAAAATTACCCACTTGTACCCATGTGAAGAGATGTCATGGGAACAAAAGGGCAAATACCAGCCACCTCAGTCCATGCAAGTTAGCAGGCTGATATGGCTCTGTGCTGTGAGCCACCTTTCTACTCCAGAAGGTCATCTCATGCCCTATGCCCAAGAAGCTCCTGACGATAACCAGCACTGACAGGTAAACGGCACTACGGGTTACACTACCAGCTCTGGCAATGTCACCAAGGCCAGTCTGACGCTATCTCCAAGATCTACCTGGAAAAGAGTTGCTGCTGCTGCTCACCAAGTCTCCCTCAGAATCCATCCATCATCTTATAAAACCCACAGGAGCTAGACATGGTAGTGCATTCTTGTAATCCCAGCATACAGGAGGTAGAGGCAGAAGGACTTTAAATTCAAGTCAGCCTGGACAACATGAAATGCTGTCTTTAAAAAAATTAATAATCAACAACAAATCGTTTCTGGGCAGAGGACCCAAGCTACAATTAGGGCTTTTATTATACAAGACAGAGCAAAACATAGCTCGGGCAGGATAACATTCCTTGTATGAGGTAACTATCTCCCTGAAGCTCTTAACACCCCGACTAATTTGACTACTGTGGTCCACAGTAGTGAAGTCAAAGCTTGTAGGGAAAGAAAAAGACAGGAGAAAAGAAAAAAAAATCTAGAAAGAGGTGGGGGAAGAGGACATGACACAGCACAGTCATACAGCAAAGCCCCAGCTACCCAGCAAACTGGAGGAGGGCTGCTTTTGAACAGTCTGGGCAACATAAAAATAATGCGAGTCCAAACAGTTGCACACGTAACCTGTAGAGAGCACAGCCTAGCGCTGTTAGTGTGGTGGGAGGAAAGGAGCCAGTCAGAGCAGCAATGCAGAGTCTTCCTCTGGTTGGCCACCATACATGTAAAAAAGGCATTTTAAAAAATCATGCATGGGCGGGCTGGAGAGATGGCTCAGAGGTTAAGAGCACTGACTGCTCTTCCAGAGGTCCTGAGTTCAATTCCCAGCAACCACATGGTGGCTCACAACCATCTGTAACGAGATCTGGTGCCCTCTTCTGGCCTGCAGTCATACATGCTGTATACATAATAAATAAATCTTTAAAAAAAAAAAAAAAAAAAAAAGACTGGCTTTGCCTTAAAAAAAAAAAAAAGAAAAAGAAAAAAACATGCATAGGCACATGGTTTTTAGGGGGGTGTCGGGGAGGCTGGCTGGTTGACTGATTTTGAGACCAGACTCACCACACAGTATATGCTACCCTAGAACTACATGCGATTCTCATGCCGCAGACTCTGAGAAGGGTTGAGCCCCTACGCCTGGTTGGTCACACTCACTGATATAACAGAAACTACAAAGGAACTGCTTTGAGTGCAGAGAGGGAAAACTGAACAGGCATGTGGTCTGAGGGAACAAGGGTAAAGAAACAGACTGGAGTGGGTCACAGATAAATTCTAGTCAGATAATGCTGTCAGGACCAATCACGCTATACAATTACCATCTGTTCATTTTACTAAAGTAAAATTATCTTCAACTACAACATTTACTGAGCTGCACACAGTATGTGGCCAGTACTTCCCACTGCACAGAGCAGTAAGAAGACCCTCAGAGCTACCAAGCACAGGGCATCACCATGCTCTGGGGCTTCCCAGTCTGTGAGCCAGTAGTCAAAAAAAAGTTTTAATATTAACAAATTGCCCGGTCATAAATATTTTGTCATAATGGAAAACAGACTTAAGACAGCACCCAAAGAAGATGTAGGTAAGCAAAGCACACTAAAGTCAAAGAATCGAGTAAATAGGATGTTTCTATGTCTACATACAGGAACAATCAATACTATCAAGATACCACTTCCCAAATTGAACAAAGATTTAATTCAATCCCAGTCAAAATCCTGACAAGTTTGTCTGTAGATATTAGAAAACTGACTCCAAAATTTTTATGTGAGTTTATACACAAAAGATCCAGAATAGCCAGCTTAATACTGAGGGAGGGAAAGATGGCGCTGGACCTCAGGACTGTTAAGCTGTATTGAGACTGAGACTAGTGAAGGATGGAGGACAGGGCTCCCAGAACAGTAAAGACCACCATGCTGCAGAGGCTTTTCCAACAAATGCTGCAGGAGTGACTGTAACAATAACGAACCCTGGGTGCTGGAGATGTGGCTCAGTGGTTAAGAGCATGAGCTGCTCTTCCGGGGGACCTGGGTTCGATTCCCAGCGCCCACATGGCAGCTCACAACCATCTGTACCTCCAGTCTCAGGGGATGTAACTTCCCTCTCCTGGCCTGTGAGGGTACCAGGCAAACACTTGCTGCACTAACACAGATGCAGACAAAAACATCCATACAAATTAAATAAATTAATATTAGAATCCAGACACAGACCCCCACACTCATCACAGCAATGAGGCAGATCAATACCTAAATGTGAAACATGGAACTATTTAAAACTTCTCAAAGATAAAGAACCCAAGACAACTCAGGATCACAGGAGTGACAGGACACATAAAGGAGACACCTGATAAGCTGGACTTCATCTAAATATGCATTTTCTGTTCTGTAAAAAGACAATGTCTGCAGAAAGAGAAGAGGCTAGAAAACACAGAAAAATGTTTGCAAAAGATATCTGACGTTAAACAACTATACAAAAAGCATAGTTTTTCCAGTAGCTGTGGTTCCAAACACAGGGCCTTACATATAGCAAGAACTACTAAAGCTTACCAGTAAGAAAATAGCTGGGTCTGGGAAATGGCTCAGCCATCAAGGTGCTCGTGGCACCAAGCATGAGGCCTAATTTTGAACTCCCAATACCCAGTGTAAAAGCTGGGTAGAGTGGTACATATCTAAAACCCCAGGGCTGGAGACAGCCTGCTGGCCAGCCATACTAGCTTCATCAGTGAGCTCTAGGTTCAGTGAGATGCTCTGACTCAAAAAGTGAGGAATGCACTTGACTTCTGGCCACCACACTGGCATGCATGCACATGTGCATACACAAAATAAATAAATGTAAAGGAAAGAAAAACATACATAAATGAAGGTTCAGCATATGAATCATCTATACTAACTAACCAGGAAAATAAAAATTAAAATGTGACACTACCACACACCTACTAGAACAGCCAAAATCAAGACTCAGACACACCAACCACTGAGAGGATTCTGTGGGGCAGGATGCTCTTGTTGCTGCTAGGAATACAACAGAGACACTCTGGAAGACTGCTTGCTTGTTGCTTATAAAATGATACAGCCTTAACACATATTGCAACAATTTTGCTACTTGGGTGTCTATACAAATTCATACACACACACACCCCAAAAAAAAAAAAAAAAAAGAAAACCTGTATGTCTACACAAAGACCTACGAGATGTGGATGTTTCTGGCGGCAGCTTTATTCATAACTACCCAAACTTAGAGCTAACCAAGATACCTAGTAGGTCAACAAATGAAGCCAGGTTCAGGCAGACAATAGTGTGCTCTTCACTATAAAGGAGCTATTTAGGGATAAGAGAAGACACGAGGGAAATTTGAATGTATATTACTCTAAGAAACGATTGTGAAAAGGCCACATACTGTATGAATCATCATAGCTGTAATCATAGCCTGAGAAAGGCCAAACAATGAAGACTTAACAAAGATCATGGATAGCCAGGGTCTGGTCGATGGGTACAGGGTAGGGGATACTTTGCATAATATTGTATGTAAGATGAGCAGCAGCTTGACAGGGGAGTCTGGGTGATGTTAGCCTGTCTAAACTACAAAGATCCACCTCTGGAAAAGAATTCAGTCACTGGAGATGAAGCCCAAACAGGGACACTTCTGCTCCTACCTTTCAACTTCAATGTGAACCTAAAACAGACCTCAACAAACCAACTCTTTTTAAAAAATTGTCACAAAGCAAAATCTCAAAATTACTACTCTCGAGTTTCATGAAGAACTTAACAACTTCCAGTGTTTTTCCAATCTGAGATGAAATAAAAATATATAAATACGATGGCAGCCAGGCATGTTATAAACCAAATGCCTCTCACAGGTAAATAAGTCAACAAGAACTTGCCAGTCTGTCTGTCTGTTTTTTTTTTTCAGGTCTCATACATTGTGGGCAGTTGCTCTGCCTGAGCTATCCCATACCATTCACGAATCTTCTTTTTTTTTTAAATTTAAAATTTTTAAATTAGATGCATTCAAAACACCAACCAAACAGCTGAAGCATTTTTACTCTGTTTTTTTTTGTTTTTTTTTTTTTTTTTTTTTTTTTTTTTTTTTTTTTTTTTTTTTTTTTTGCAGTTAGAGTGGCATTCAGTGAATAGAACAATTCTTACCCAGCAGGTGCATCAGAAGACAACTGAAGACCTAAAACTTAACCTATATTTAACAAGTATGCTCTATGCATCAGTAAAAAACAGCTTTAGTTTCCATGACAATCACAGCCCAATTCTGTGTCGTGCCAGGTTACTGGCTATGGACAATGCCAACAGGACAAGGTTATCTAAAGACACACTTACTAGTGTGCTAACTACACCAAAATAAGACACACACTATATTGGTTTAAAAACAAACTTTGCCACCTTACATTTCATTTTTTTCTTCTAGAGGCATAATTTGTACAAAGGGGTGTGAATACTTTATAGCCAAGAAAAACCAGTGGTAGAGCCTCTTCCATCTGTGTCTTCTCACGATTTCTAGCCATGAAGTAAGTTCCTTAGTTCTGCAGAGCTCCTCCAGCTCAGGTGCCTTTTGGACAACACTCAAAAAATAACCAGAAGACATCTGGGCCCTGGGGTCCTTGTCCTCCTTTCCCTTCAGGAAGCAAGATGGAGGTTTTCGGTTCTCTTTCCTAACAAGCCACATCTGCCACAGCTTCCAATTCTCCTCTGTGTCAGGGCAGTCTTCCACCTCTAGTGCCGCTGCTTGTGTACCATGGTTTGCACAAAGAACACATGGTAGAGGGGGCATGGGAGAAGTAGAATGGAGAGAAGAAACAATGTCAATGTATTTTAATTAATAAAAAGAACACATATGCTGACCTTTTGCTTCTGATGAGGATCTCCTTTGTTTTTCCTCAATGAGACAGAGGACCCAAGAATCCCTTTCTATAAAACTGTATTTAACTGCTCACATGGCTCACAAAATTCTAAGAAATATGCTTCAAATAAAAATTAAAATGAGCCGGGCGGCGGTGGCCCACGCCTTTAATCCCAGCATTTGGGAGGCAGAGCCAGGCTGATCCCTCTGAGTTCGAGGCCAGCCAGGGCTACAGAGCGAGATCCAGGACAGGTACCAAAACTACACAGAGAAACTCTGTCTCAAAAAACCAAAAAAAATAAAATAAAATTAACTAAATAATCTTCTAAATGCTCCAAATATAGCTCATTTGATCAGTTTCCCTGTCTCCTGGCATCCCTGCACACAGGCATCCACCATGACCTTCTGTCTACAAAACTATATGTTTGACACAGTATCAACACACTTTTTAAGGTAATCTAAATGTATAAAATAAAATTCCAACTACTTCTGAATTTGCCTATTAAATCTTAAAACTTCAATTATTTGATCTGGATTTTAGGTATTCATGCAATAGCAATCTTTAGCTACTTTGACGACTCCAGTAGACAAGGAGAGGTGAGCAAGATCCAGTAATGAGGCATCCAGCAATGGGGCTGGCTTGGCCCTCCCTAACAAGCAAGCCACTCAAAGCAAGCAATAAGCTTTTCTATTCCATTTCCAAGCTACAGAATTTACCATGTTTTATTATTTATTTTTATTATTTATTTTATATTTATTATTATTTATTTATTTATTTTTATTATTTGAGGATTCCTCAATTCCTAAACTTTGACTACATGTTTTATATACATATAAAACATGTATTCTATCAAAATGAAAACTCCATTTCAGTTGGTTAGGACTTACTACATTTTGTTAGCTTCTTGGATGAAACTGTTTATTAATACTAAATAGAGATTTCACCACTTTATATGCTCACATCAGCAAAGACCAAGACTGTGAATATTAACCTCTGTAAAGACTTTAAATCTACAATTTATACCTTGTATAACTTTTAGAAGAAAAATTATGACTGTGATTCCACACACACCAAAAAAAAAAAAAAATCCAAATCTTACAATTACTTGTGCTTTTTACAAATATGATTTAATGGTGTTCAGAATCAGAATGAGAAACCATCAAGTTATGTTTCATTTACTATAACAGGCATTGGAGAAGAAAAGATTAGGAGTAAAACTAGGGGCTAAAAAGAAGGCTCAGAGGGTAAAGCTCTACAAAATGAGGAAGGGATACAGATCCCTAGAACCTTCATTAAAAAGTCAGTGTTCAGGAGGCAGTGAGAGCGGATTCCCAGAGACAGCTGTCTAACCAGAATAGGTCATCAGTGAGAGAGCCTGCCTCAATGAATAAGATAGAACATGACTGAAGACACTCATCGTCTACCTTGGACCATCACACAATTACACACATACACAAGTATTTGTGTGTGTGTGTGTGTGTGTGTGTGTGTGTAGTCCATTCACAATAAACAAAAAATTAAAAATTCTTTAAAAAGAAGTTAAAGCCAAGAAAAATACAGCCATAAGTTTCACAAGCTGTCAGTACTGACTTAAAATTATTCTATATTAGCTTCACTGAATTTTGCTTCCTAGGTTAGAATAAATGTCTTTATCATTCCAATAAAGGAGACTCAGAAGTTTTTTGGAGAAAGGGCTAAACTAGTACCTGTGGAATAGGAAACGCACGATGAGCCTGGAATACTGCTGTATCAGAAAGAAAGAAAGTGCTGTAAGAAAACCAGGGGTAATGAGTTCTTAAAAATACAGAAGCTACCAGTGGCAGCAAGGTGGCACATGCCTTTAATCCCAGCACTCAGGAGGAGAGGTAGGACGATCTACTATCTGTGAGTTTAAGGCCAGCCTGGTCTACATCATAAGCTCCAGGACAGCAAGGACCTACATAGTGATGAGACCCTACCCCCACCCCCCCAAAAAAAGGAGCCCTAAGAACAGGCTTAAAGGGGCTAACCCTGGGACAACTCTAGGAAATAAATATAGCAATAGTATTAAATTAAAACCCAAAGGACAAAGAAATCTACACAGGACCACAGAGGCTGAGCGAGTGACATACTAAAACATACATGAACAAATAAACAATCTCTTATAGAGGAAAAAAACATCCAGCTATTGCATGGGGGGAGGGGCGCAAACCAGCACAAGCACTGCCCAGAAAGACCTGACAACAGGGGCTGAAGCTGCGGAGAGAAAAGGCCATCTGTGTCTCCCCAAAAC
The DNA here is from genome assembly GCF_949786415.1 of Peromyscus eremicus. Classification (NCBI taxonomy): domain Eukaryota; kingdom Metazoa; phylum Chordata; class Mammalia; order Rodentia; family Cricetidae; genus Peromyscus; species Peromyscus eremicus. The sequence continues at coordinate 20,402,348 of NC_081421.1, read as the reverse complement.
ACTGATGTTCTTTTCTCAGGTTGGGAGCTGACTGGAGGCTTTACACTAGAAGAACAGTGGCTCTCTCAGGAGCTGAGCCCCACAGTGGAACACACACAAAGCACTTTCTAGTGGCAACACCTGGACATGGGACCAGTCTCAAGTCATCAACTTCAGCATCATCTCCCCACATTGACCTCACATCCTCCACTAGACAAAATGAGATAACACACTGAGACCTCACCAAGTACCCACAGCCTCGATCCAATCAAAGAACAACAACGAACAATCAAAGACAAACAAATTCTCTTCAAAACTGTCAAGATAGTGAAAACAAAGAGGAGAAAGTCCACGACAGGGGGGGGGGAGTCTAAGGAGACAGAAAATACAGCATGGGATCCTGGAGCATCAGGCAGACACCAGTGGGTAAAACAGGAAATGCAAGTAACAGCTAAGGAACGGGGATTAAATGCACAAGGAAAGGTCACCCTACCTCTACAATTTTTCTTACTCCAAACCTAAAACTCTCACAAAATAAACTAAATTCACAATACCAAACTTACAGAACAAGTGTGCATAATTATAATCAAATGAAGATAACTTGGGGGAAAAAATTAAAATCTTTAGGAAAGGGCTACAGCTGTAGCTCTGAGGCAGGGCATATGCCTTATGGACACACTCCAAAAGAGAAAAACAACAGACTTTTAAACTAGGTATGATAGCAAGCCTGCAATCTCATCTCTCTGGAGGTGAAGGCAGGAAGACCACTAAAATCATCCTCAGTCATCCTCAGCTACATATCAATCAAGTTCAAGGCCATCATGAAGCACGATCTCAAAAAAAATAAATAAATAAATTCTTTTAAAGTGACTAAGCTGGAATTCAGTAGCAATAAGTAGGCTAGAATCAGTTCCTAGCTCAGTCTAGCTCTCTAAGGCTGATCTCAAATTAATGCTGGGTTCAAGGACCCTTGGTTAAGGCATTTGAATGCAAGGGGTCCTCACTGCCTGGCACTCTCTCCCAGTCCTGACCCTTCCTACTTAGGTTCTATCCATTAGCCAACAGGACCAGTCTTTTTCCTGCTCCCCAGAAAACGGAGGCGCAGTGCAAGCCAGAAAGCATAACCAGCACCGAGCTCTTTCTCCACTGCTTCCTGAGCTCCCCGCTGCTTATATTTGTTTACAATTTCGTAAATGTCTATAATGGATTCTAACCCACATCCTCTCGACACCCTACCTGTCAGTTCCCCACCCCACTACCTTCTTCCCTGTAAGTATCTTCCTCACATTTTTGTCTTCTTGTTTTGTTTTGTGGCCCACTGAATTTAATGAAGGTCATGGGTACAGAGGCTGGTAGGTTCCCAATGCTTTCTGCAGACATAAGAACACAGGTTACAATACAGCCAGAATGCGTGCCCTCATCCACACCGACCACACACTGTGTACCAGCTCAACTTCCTTACTCGGCAGAATTAGTGTCCCTGCTCAAACTCACACTAGCTGCAAAGCTGAAACCAGGCTGTTTTGCTCAGAACAATCCTCCCCAGATCCATCTCAAAGAAAATGCCCTCCAGCAGAGCAGAAGCTCACCTGCCTCCTGCTCCTTCCTCTGCTCCTTCCAACTTGTCCTAGACATAAACTAAACTACTTGCCAGAAAAGACCAAGCTGGTACATTTATGCCAACACCCTCTTTCCCTTCCCTTTACCACTCACACATCACTCACATTTGTCTGCTACAAATACTTCTAACACGTGCAGACTATCAATTAGTTAGAAGGGACATCTCCTGAAACTTTCAGTTTTTAAAAGATTACAAACACCTACAATAAAGTGATTTTACTTTAAAAATTACAAATGCAGAGGATTTTCTCAAATTATTTAATATATTTTAATACAATGCTTCTAAAATGTGTACACAGAGCAAGGTGAAACCTTAATGCTTAAACAGTGGTTTGATTTTCAAAACCGCCCTGCCAGCATGCATTAGAGGAAAAAAATCATTCTCAAACATGAGTTTGTTTGGTTGGTATTTCATTTAGTAGTCTCTACAGTTTAAGAAGATATGACTAATGTCTCTAAATTGCTCGTGAAATTAACTAACACAAGCTTCTCTTCAGCTAGCTATGAGTTTTTCTTTGAGGCTAATTCTAACCCAAGTATCCGAGAAATGCATCAGTATAGCACATCTTCCAAGTAATCTCACCAACATGTTCGGTCATATATGTAGTTAAAGGACTGGAAGTAACGAGATGGAGAGAACAACTCCCAGTCCAGGGTGTTAAAGAGGAAGCAAATGGAATTCAAAAGAGGAGGCAGGCGGCTCACCTTGAGAATCCCCAGCAGTCAGGTGAGGGTGGCAAGAGGATCGCCCCGAGTTTGAGATTATCTTGAGCTAGAGTGAGGTGCAGGCCACCATGGGGTACAGAGTGAAACCTCAACTCAAGAAAAACACAAAAGAACAGCCAGGAGGTGGTAGCACATGCCTTTAATCCCACCACTCGGGAAGCAAAGACTGGCGGATCTCAAAGCTTGAGGCCAGCCTTGTCTACAGAGTGAGTTCCAGACAGCCAGAGCTGCACGGGGAAACTCTGTCTCAAAAAAACAAAAAACAATAAAAAGAAAAAGAAAAGAAAATCCAAGTATGGTTCCCAGCACCCATGTCAGGTAACTTAACTCCTGCTCCAGAAGAGGCTCCAAGGACTCTGGTCTCCATGAACACCTGCACTCATGTGTCCCACACACAGAAATCCATACGTACACATAGTGTAAAACAGAGAGAATAGATCTTCATTAGATTTATTTCTGCAGAAATTACAATGTCCCCAATATCTGTATAAAGAACTCGCTGGCCTCCCCTAAGTGCCTTCAATACCACTACGTGCCCACTGTGGAGCTCCTTCTGAAGACAGGCGCTGTCGGCACCACACTGCCTACACGGACTGAAGAAAAGTACAGCTACTATCAAGAGTACCCTTGGTTCCCATTTTAAAAACAGGCTCATCTGGGAAAGCTGGGTGGCAGAGGGGAAGAGACACATGTCACTTCTGAATAAATGACAATCTTTCTTTTTAGAGGTTTGAGTTTCTCTGCAGCCTCACGTTACTGCTTTTTTAAGAGATTTTTCTATTCATTTTACATACCATAAATAACAATCTTAAGTCACATCCAGAGTAGACTAAAGGCCCAGCCTTCCTTCTATAAATGGCTACCTACTACTTCAGTCCCCACACTCATCTCCTGGTGCAGCATCTGGAAGCACTCAATTCTGATACAACCATGTGCCCTCCTCAGCTATACTGCTCCGAGTCTGCAGGGGTGTTCCAGGTAAAGTGAAAAAGTCAAATTCAGACACTGTCATACTTCCAGTGGGTGAAGGGCAAGACTACCAGAAAGGCTGCTGGGGTCAAAACATTCCCAGTGCTCAGACAGGCCTGGTTTGGTTGTTCGGACAGCCCAGCTAGCCTGGTGCTCTTCTCCCAGGGGAGTCATTCAGTCAGAGTTCTATATTCCACATGCCAATGAGGCTCCTTTTTGAATCAAACCAAAAGCTACAGCACAACTCATCTGATTCTGACTCACTGTCAACTTTAGGAAGTACATCAGAGTTAAACACCACCACATCACAGGTAAGTGTAGCTAAAAGTAAACTACAAAATTTCCTCAACTCACTTCAATGTAAATGGTGGTATTTAGCCCACCTCCTATTACTGAGAAAAATGAAATGTATCTTATTAAATTCTAATATCTTAGCACAAATATTTTATTATCAGTTTATCAATTATCCCTACTAACTAAACACCTGCAGATCCTGTTCCAGGTACTGGGGAGAGTCACAGGGAAGACAGACCCCATCCCTGATGTGGGATGTCTTTCTGTACACTGTGAATATGTGTTGTTCCCACTGATTAATAAATAAAGCTGCTTTTACCTATGGCAAAGCAGGGTAAGAGCCAGGAGGGAAAAATCCAAGCAGAGATACAGGGAGAAGAAGGACAGAGTCAGGCAGAGACACCATCCAGTCACCCAAGGAGCAAGATGCCAGCAGACTGGTAACACCATGGTCACACGACAAAATACAGATTAATAGAAATAGGTGCTGTGGATGATTGATTGATAAATAAAACACTGATTGGCCAGTAGCCAGGCAGAAGTATAGGCGGGACTAGCAGAGAGGAGAATTGAGAGAACAGGAAGGCAGTTAGGAGGAGACACCAGCCTGCTGTCCAGGGAGCATCATGTAAAGGCGGCAGGTAAAGCCACGGAACACATGGCAACATAGATTAACAGAAATGGGCTGAGTATAAGAGTAAGAGCTAGACAATGGTAGTCCTGAGCTAATGGCGGAGCAGTTTAAATAATATAAGCGACTATATGTTTATTTTATAAGTGGGCTACGGGACTGCCGGGGGTTGGCAGGACCCCAAGAGAAAATTCTAGCTACAAATAGGTTAATTTAAGTTGTAAGAGCTAGTTAGTAAAAAGCCTGAGCAACAGGCCAAACAGTTTGTAGTTAATATTAAGCCTCTGAGTGATTATTTACAAATGGCTGTGGGACAGTGCAGGACAGAAAAGCCCCCGATTACACATCCCTATTCTCATCAAGTTTAAATTATGCAGAAAGGGGGTGAAGGAATCAATGGAGGAAGGATTTTTCAAGGTAAAATGGTAACAGAAATGAGGGACCTATAGGGGTCACATGGGGTGGGCGTCACTTCAATGTACATGGCAATCTCAAGGCTGAGCCTGAGACCAAGAACAAAGCAGCTAAGATGAGGTAGGAACAAGTACACCAGGGTATGGAGCTGCTGGGCTGACCAGGCAGTGCCAGAGGGGAAGGTGGTACTCACATACTAAATAATAACTGCCCCACTTTGGGATCTATGTATTAACATTGTTTTTGTTTTGAGCCACAGTTTCATGTGGCCCAGGCTGACTTGAACTTGCTCTGTAGCCAAGACTAGCCTTAAACTCCTTGACCCTCCTGCTTCCACCTCCAAAGTGTTAGGATTACAGGTGTGAACCACCATCCTCAGCCTTTTTGTTTGATGGTTGGCTTTTGGAGACCAAATTTCACTATGTAGCCCTGGCTATCCAGGACTCACTATGTAGACCAGGCTAGCTACTAGTTGCAATCCTCCTCCTGACTTTGCCTTGTTGAGATTACAGATGTGGCCCTTTGAGGAAACAGAAAGGAAAGGTGGCTGACCTCATTGGACAACTGCACAGTGCCAGTCAATAGCACATAAAGGTGTTTTCTACTATCAGACTGGTGGAAAATTTATACAAAGTCCAATGCTGAAGACAACAGGGATTTATAAGGGGAAAACAGGACATTCAAAACCCATACAACTTTAAAACAAAACATTACCAAAATTAACAATCCAAATTAAAACACTAATAAAAATTTTAGTGGCTAATTTCTCATGAGAAAAATATTCAACTTCAAGTATAAAAATAGAAATCTAAAAGAATTAAAGAATTATTTGCTGCTGGGGTAATCCCAGCATCAGGAGGCAGAGGCTGGGCAGGGACACAACTGCAAGTATGAGGCCAGGCTATTCTACATATCAATTCCCAGGCCAGCCAGAACTACAGTGTGGGGGTCGCTCTCAAAAATGAAAGGGGGGAGAGGGAGACCCTGAAAAGATGCCAGCCTAACTCCTCCAAAAGGAAAAACTCAGTAATCTCCAAGTTCATGAGCTCTGCTGTTGCTACTCAGGCAAAACAAGAGGAGAGGACGGGAGGATGCAAAAGCTGGAGCAACTGTCTCGTTACAGTCACAGGACTTCCCGATTTCCCGCACCCTGGACCACTCTTTTGGCCTTGTCCTCAACTGTCCACCCTACTTAAACCTATGAGAAATGGGAGCTATTTTGCAAATAAAGAAAAAGAAGTTGGTAAATTAAATTTTTCCAATTTTTCTTTGTTCCAAACTCACTCAGCAGCTTTCTTCGCACTATCCACACTGACAACTAAATCCTCACACAGCTTCAAACCACAGCCATTAAGTTACACCGTGTACACATACGTTTTTGTTATATTATTTGTGTATATATGTGATGTCACATATGCATGTGGGTACAAGAGTGCCACAGCGCACACGTGCAGGTCAGAGGACAACGTTGTGGAGTCATTTCTCTCACCGAGCTCAGGCTATGGGTCTTGGTGGTAAGCATCTTTGCCCACTGAGCCACCTCACTGGCCCATATCATGTTTGTCCGAAGATAATAGTGAACTGTTGTCTCAGAATTGGGAGGGGGCACTTTTCAACTTATAGAAATCATTGCTATGCCTCTATGTCAGAGCAACGGTAACAACCTACCAGTGTATCCATCCACAAGACTGTTGGAGTCATCTGGCAAGAACACACAAGAAAGTCAAAGGAGGCATGAAACAGGACAGCTAGCTCTGCACAGGAGCTGACCCAAAAGGAGAGAAAAAGACAGATTGAGAAGCAATGAGCTCAAAAACACATCCATAAACAAGCAGAGCCCAGCTATGAGGGGTCAGGTTACCCACCTGAAGGGACAGGAAACTATAGAAAGAAGGGCCTTCAGGACCAACCCCCTCCTGACTGCCACACTGAGCCACAGCAGAGCAAGTGCCAGCACAGACTTCTCATTGCAATACCCTTGCTGATTTAAAATTTACTGGTGAACTTTTTAACTCTTTGCAAATATCAATGAAATATTATTTATGGCAATCACTTTAGTTCATCTGTAAACTGAAAGCCCTGTCTTCTCAAATACAGATCCAGGTATGCTGAAATGATCAACAAGCTCCCTTCTGACAACAGATTTGAAGACTCCAGATCCTGAAAGCTCAATTAACTACAGCTTCTTACCCCACCCCCTACTCTATACATCTCCAGTATCCAAGGTTTTAGATTATCTAGGAAGTATGGATCAGTAGCTTAGGATGATGTGACCAACTCACCCCCGTGGGAGCTACTTCTGTTTCTCCCAAGTCTGACCCTCTCTTTTCTCCTCCAACTGTCTGGTTGCTGCTCATAATCATGAAATGAGGATGGAACACTGCCATCAGTCAATGTCCAACAGCAGACACAGGAAGAGAAATACCAGCTCCTTCCTTGACATAGTAAGTGACTGAAGAGACAGAACTACTTGTGCAATGCACGGTCGCAAGCCCTACATGCACGTTACAGAGCGAGGGTGGACTAAGAGCTCACATAAAGACCAGATGCAGAAAGCAATGCAATAGCAGCATCAGGTAAGGATTCAAATGGAAGAGGGACTAAAGGAACAGAGGAGTCAGGAACCAGTGAATAAGACCTGTAACTAACTGGTAATCTTAGGTCCAGAACTTCGTTTCTTTTACCCTCTGACAGCGCAGCTTAAGTTGCTCCCAAGCCAAAAGGAAAGATTCTACAGGTAGCCCAACCTGCAAATCAGGATACCCAAGCAGAGTCTGATGATCTTAGACTTTGAACACCATGCTTTCAAGGTGCAAGGAACTTACTCAACTAGACCAACCTCTTTTCTGGGCCTATACGACCTTTAAAGAGACAAGGTTCTGCAGGGACCAGGAAACCCTCAAATCACTTGGAAAGCCTCCTCAATTCAATATGAGCAGAGTCTGCAGTTTGCCTGTACTGCATCAGAGGCTCCAAGTGAAAAATGGGTAAAATAAGTATCCTCAGGAAGGCACTACCTAGCTAAAAGTAAACAACTACATCAAGGACATGTCTGCAGATATCTGTTCTAGAAACAAGTGACTACCCACAGATTCCAAGATAGGATTTTCAGAGAAAGCCAGGCATGGTGGCTCACCTATGATGCCAGCACTCAGGAGACTGAGGTAGGAAGATCAGGAGTTCAGGGCTAGCCTGGGAGACAAAAGAAAGTCAAGGACATGGCAAAATAAATGTGATCATGATTTGTCTACATTCTATCATGCAGAATATCAACTTCTCATTCTGAGTACTGATTCTAAACTCATAAATAGAAAATTATACTTATATGCACAGTTCCCAAGTTCATTGAATTCATAATAAAATAATTATTAACTATTACAAACAATTTATAGTTTTATAAAGAATGGTCACAGGACATGGAGAAATTCTCCCTGCTTGCTCACTTTCATAGTACTGCAAGTTGCTATAAAGGCTGCCAGAGAAGAAAAGTCATCAACACCTCACCCAGTTGTGAACTCTGTGAGATACAGTAATAACTAGCCTGGTGAAGATACACCCATGGGTCTAATAATAGTGACACACTACGTTATGGGGTAGCCAACAGCTTTCTTTTCTTTTCCCCTTTTTTTATTTCTTCCCCTACTTTTTATTGGAATCAAGGCCAGTTCCACGGGGAGAAACTTTTGCCGGGCACTCTAAGTTTGGCCAAGAACCCATGACTTCAGAGTTCTAAACCCCAGGGGTGATTATTACTTACTAATATGTTGCTAACTGGACATAACATCAAACCACCTCTAGACACACCTATCTGTACCCATGTTAGTGCAGCTCTCAGTTCTCGTCAGACGAGCTTCTCTGGGCAGTGGAAGACAGTTAATGCACAAGTAGTCAAAATACAGAGGGTCTGTTGCGTGCTCAGCCACACCAGAGTTCCCAAGGTTCAGGGAACATCAAGAGTGGGTAGGGAAAGACTTTAAGAATCAGAGATTCAGGAGGACTAAGCTAAACAGTATCTTCTAAACATGACAGGACCGATGTCCTCATAAATTCTCAGCAGCTGTGGTTGCCTGTATAATTATCAATGCCAGTCAACATTCCAGTATAGAAGGGAGAGGAGCTCATTAGGCCTCACCCCTACCCAAGTTGATAATGACAGTAGATGGCTTCTGGGAGACAGAGAGGGGGAGAGGGAGAGGGAGAGAGACAGAGAAAGACAGAGAGAGAGAGGGTGTTAGTTTTATTTAAGGGTAAGTCAATCATGTTCCAGTGGATGACATCATAACAATGTGCACATGGGCAGCAGAAATTGGACTGGGTGGAGTTAAAAAAAAAAAAAAGAAAAAAGAAAAATTAACAATAAAAAAAAGGAGAACATGAAGTTGGGAGGGGAGCTAAAAGGGCTAGATCCAGAAGGTTTTAGGTGGAGAAATGGGGAGGGAGATGCAGTCAAAATACAATGTAAAATACTATGATGAAATAAATAAACTTTAAAGGGGGGAAGAGGTTTTTTTCCTGGGGGAGGGGGATAAATGTCCTGTGTGTGCACAGGCAAGCACATGCATGTGGGGACAGGTCAGCACTGGGCATCTCCCTGACTACTCGCTACCCACCTCGGGGAGAAGGCCAGACTGGCTTGCCCAGTAGACTCAATACTGGGATTCAGGCACGGGCCACCACACCCAGCTTTTTATATGAGTGTGAGACCCAAACTCGGACCACTCACACTTGCACAGCAAACATTCTCTTGACTGCACCATCTCCCCAGTCAGTTTAAACAATGTTTTTAAGCAAGGCATGATAGCACACACCTGTAACCCCAGCACCTGAGGAGACTGAAGCAGGAGGATCAAGAGTTTGAGGCCACAGCCTGGGCTACCTAGTTCCAGCCCATCCATGGCTACAGAGCAAGACCCATGGCAAGAACGTTTTATTTAAAAAGATAAAATAAAATAAAAATAAAGAACTGTTTTAAATGAAAACAAAAGCCAGGCATGGTGACCATACCTGTAGTCCCAATGCCTGGGAAGACTGCCTTGAATTCAAGACCAACCTGGGCTACAGAGTAAGACCTGACTCAGGCAAACAATTTTTTAAAGAGAAACGAGGGCTGGCAAGATAGCTCAATAGGTAAAGGTGCTTGCCAGGTACCTAACTCCATCCCTGAAATCATGTAAAACGAAGGTACCAACTCCACGAGGTTAAATGACCTTAAAATGCACTCAGCAGAGTGTTCTCTCTCTCTCTCTGGTACACACACACACACACACACACACACACACAATGGAAAGGAGGAGAATGTCTTCTAAAGAAACAGGGAAGTACAGAAAATGACTGCAACCCCTGTCCAGCCCCTGCATGCTTCCTCACTTCAGTTACTTCTGCACACACAGACCGTGTTGTTTAGTCCAGGTTTCTTTCAATGATTATCATGCTACAGTTTTCATGAAATTAACATGTGCCCTGGAAATGACTGGAGAAAGCAGTGCAGCTTACCTCCTAAGGTAGCAACCTTCTTCCTAAAACATCAGTGTTACCAAACTCAATATAAGGCAACAGACTTGGGGCATCACATTCTATAATCTCAAAATTTGGGAAGGAATTTCAAGTGTTCAAGGTCAACCTCCACCACACAACAATATACAGGCCAATATGAGCCACATGAGAACCTGTTTCAAAATAAATAAATAGATAGATAAATAAATAAATAAATCAGCAAAAAAGTCTACATATTTCAAACACAGCAAAACTCTACACTGGCCAATCTATTCTAAAGTGAGCCACAAACAAGAATTAACAATCACCAAATGCCTTCTCAGCAATGCACCTATAGCTTCTGCTGATTCCCAGAGGCCAGCAGGCTGGAGAGATGGTTTGATGAGGACTGAGTTCAACTTTCAGCACTCACATCAGATGGCTCACATCCATATGTGACTAGAGCTCCGAGGCACCCAACACCATTCCCTGGCCTCAGAGGACACTATGTTCACATGTACAACCCTACATTCAGCACACAAACACATAATTCTTCAAAAAAAAAATTGTTTTAACTTTCTAAAGGCCAGCAGGCAGCCACCAGCATGAACTGAGGAACTCCTCTTTGCCAGGCCCCATACTACCTACTTTACATGCATTCTCATTTCAGTCCTCACAAGCAATCCATCAGCAAAGAACTACCTTTATTTCCACTTCCAGATGTGGAAACCATCCACAAGATAGATAGGAGTGACAGGACTCAAGTCCACACCGCCTGGAGCCAGCTCTTCACACAGTGGCAGCTAGAGAAAGTCTGCTGCCAGTGCACAGACCCCGTCCAGTCTCCAGCTACTGCAGGAGGCACCATCTCAGAAGACTGACATCTCATCAGTTCAGTAGACTTTGGATGAAAACAGAGAATTCAACTTGCTCCAGCTGAAGCTGAAAATGAGGTCACAATAACTACAAGGCAAGCCCCTGCATCAGTAATCTAAATTGCCGTGGATAAGTACAAGTGGCACAACTGTAAGTGACGGCCACTGTAACCAAAATCAGAATAGAAATCTAATGTTTCCATGGAGTCAACACAATTCTCATGTCAAAGTAAGATCCACGCAGAATCCACGCAGCAACGAAATCCTGCAAACCAGATTACCATAATCACTCAAGTCAACTAAAAAAGCCTCAGAGAACCTGCCTTCACCTGATTCCCAAGCCCCTGACAAAGGAGTGCCTTTGAAGTGAGATTACTGAGGTCTTTCTGAAACAACTACAACTTTTTATTTCTAATTATCAGCTTTAAACAGGACTCAAAATTCAGAGATTCATCAATGGCCTGATGACCCAGCTACAACAAATACCAACATGTGGTGTGGTGGCACAGGCCTTGAATCTCAGCATCTATGCAACAACGAGTTCAAGGCCAGTCTGGTCAACGAAACAAATTCCAGGCTGGCCAGAGCTGTATATAGTAAGATTGTCTCAAAAACAAGAAAACAAAACAAAACCCAACAACAACAAAATTCCAACACGTTTCATCATATAACAACTCTTAATTCTGTCAATGAATCTGAGGAATAAATATAAAGTCCTTTCAGAAATAAATGTATCTGGCTCTTTCAGAACAGGGGGAAAGGAGGAAGAAAATAGCAGATCTGTCTCCTTAAAAGATTGCTTGTTTTGAGGTAAGGACTCACCATACACCCCAGGAATGACCTCAACTGGCAATTCTCCTGCCTAAGCCTCCTGAATTTGGGAATTGTAGGCATGAGGTGTCATGCCTGGCTCTTTGCTCTTCGAATTATCCAAATTAAACGATTAAGACTTCTTTTTTTCTTCTTTTTATTTTTACTTTTGAGCTTTGTATACCAGGCTGGCTTTGAACTTAACAGATCCACATGCTCTGCCTCCCTCGCTGGAATTAAAGGTATGCCACCACACCCAACCTAAAAGATTAAAAAATGTTTAACTGAGGGCTGGTAAGATGTAGTAGGACAGGCCCATAGGGTAGAGGAAATTGGCTCAAACCAGTTGCCAAGGCATGCATATAATGTACTTCCTTATGAGCCAACCTGGAATCTGCCTGAGGGCCTAGCAACAGGCGCTGTCAGAGTTTCTGATTGTGCCTAGCCAATGAGGGGCAACCACGCAATATCACAGGATCAGGACACAGCTTGGGTGCTGGGAGGAGGGTATATAAGGCCTTCCCCTTTATTGAATAAATGGGTTGCTGGCCTTCAATTGACTCCCAGTGTCTGTGGGAGCCATTAGGATCCTGCAACAGTAGGATGGCTCAGCAGGTATACTACCAAGCCTTAAGATCTGAATTTGATGCCCAGGACCTCCACACAATGTGCATCATGGCATGTGCTCCACCTCCAATAACTAAATACCCATTTAGATAAAGTATAATTTTACAAAAGTCTCTGCTGGGCATGGTGATACATGCCTATAATCCCAGCATTTAGAAGGCAGAAGATCCAACACTTCAAGACCATCCTTAGCTATACAACAAGACCAGCTGGGCTAACATGAGACTGTCTCAAAAAATAAAAAGTAAAATAAGTAACAGACTTGGAGCTGGCAAATGGCTCAGACTGATCACTAGAACCCACATGGTAGAAGGACAAAACTAGGCAAGTTGTTCTCTGACCTCCACGGTATACCACACCCACTCACCCTCACACACTCACCACTCACACACAAAACAAATGTAATCACCGTTTAATATTTTTAATTGACAGACTTCACATTTCCACACAGAAGTAACAAACTGAGCATACTAACTCAATTATGAGGTGAATGAGTGAGAAAACCTTAGGTAGTATATCACTTCATTACCTTGCTATAAATTTACAGAAAATAAATGTTTTCTCCTCTGTAAGCACAGGTCTTTGGTTTTTGTTTTGGGGTTTGGTTCTTTTTGGTTTTTTGGAGGGAGGGGGTGTTAATCATCCATTGAGTTCAATCCTCAGCACTGCAAAAAAAATAAAAAATTAAAGAGCTGGCAAGATACCTCATGGGCAAACAGGCACTTGCCACCAATCCTGAAGATCTGAATACAACACCCAGAAGCACCAGGGTGAAGGAGAGAACTGACTCCACTGACTCCCAGAAGTCGACCTCCACAGGCAAGCAGCAGCTGTGGAAGTACACACACCATAAATGTAAAAAACAGTAACAGTTCTAATAAAACTCGAAATAAATCTGTTGGCTTAGCACCGAATCCATGTTAAAATGCTGCCACCGTTCAAGCAGACACACAGACCTCCCACCTCACTGACTACCTCTTCACAACACTCCACCTCCTAGAACACTGAGGAAAAGGAGGAAACCACTAATACCTTTGACCCCAGAGCAAAAAAAAAAAAAAAAAAAAAAAAAAGAGAGAGCCCAAAGCTAGTCTAGCAAGCATGAGGCCCTGGGGTCCACCGCAGCACTGCATAGACAGAGCACTGGTGCCCTTCCGCAATCCTCGCACTCAGCAGGTGGTGGCAACTCAGACGTCCAAGATTATCCTCAGCTAGACATCCAGATGGAGGCTGTCCTGGGACTACACAGAACTCTAACTCAAAAAAAGAAAAGGAAAGGAGGGGGAGGGGGAGGGGAGGGGGAGGGGACGGGAGGGAGAGGGGAAGGGGAGGGAGGGGAGGAAGGAAAAATAATCACGAAGATTAACATCTAGTTCCTAAAAAGTACAATTACTATACTAGTTAAAAATTTCGAACATCCTTTCTTAAAATACAGAGAAAGAGCCAGGCATGGAGTCACATCCTACAATCCCATTATTTGGGAGACAGGAGGACCAGAGTTCAAAGTCAGCCTGGGTTACATGAGACCCTGGGTATATGTGGGAGGAGGGTGGACAAATCTGAAAACCCAGAGTATAATTTCATATAATTACTGAAGCCAGACCTGGTGGACACATCTGCAACCCAAGTGGTTGGGAGGCCAAGGCTGCAGGGTCAGGAGTTCAAGGTCAAACAGCACTAGAGCACTGTCATGTTTCTAAACCACAAGAAGAAAAATCAAAGAAACACTCTACTAAGATGCTGGAATGATCATCTCTGAGTTCATCACCAAGTTCTCTTCTGGTTTTTAAATTCTACCTCCTCTGGGGAACCCAGGGAGGAAGAGGCTACACACTAGAGGCAGACTCCACAGCTCCACTGGCTGATGCCCATCCAGCACCCATTCTTCCTCCTGTGCTCATCTTTGCAGTTCCTTCCTTCACCTGAGCACTCCGGACTCTAGGGCATGCCTTGTGTTCATTCTGAGCTACAGTTTCAAAGCAGCATTCAACTCATTTTGTTCAACTCAGTATTATGCTGGAAAACACACATTTTTAAACTCTAAATTAAACATTTTGGAAGGATATAACATCAAATTAGTTGCCTTAAGAGTCAATTACCCTGGTGGGTTAGAATGAATACAGCATTATCTTGCCATAAAAACCTTCGGAGAAGAGATGGCTAAGACAACGTTCTTCTGGTACATTAAACCCACTTACACTGAATACACAGACCTACGCTAAATGTTAATATGTTAAAAGTGATGGCTCAAATCAAGCTCCAGTGTTCATCAGAATGTTACAACCAAAGAAAGGCCAAAAACACAATTTTATTTATAAAAGACCAAGAGAAAAATATTAGGTCCAATGGACTGTCGTAGTGACAACCAGGAAGCAGAGGCAGGGCTGCTGCAAGTCCCTGGCCATGCTAGGACACATGAACAGTGAGACCCTTTCCAAAAACAAACAAACAAAGCCAGGAGGTGGTGGCATACCCCTTTAATCCCAGAACTCTGGACACAGGCAATTGGATCTCTATGTGTTTCAGGCCAGCCTGGTCTACAGAGCAGCCAAGGATACACAGAGAAACCCTATCTGGGGGTTGGAGAGGGGAGACAGGGAAAAATTAGAAAAGAAATAAACACAAGGAACATCTATCTAGAAAGCAAAGTCCTTTCCACTTTTAAGGAACCAACAACAGAAGTAGCACACCTTGAACAGCATCACTGAAGTAGACAAATGATCAGATTCAGAACAGCTTCAGCTATACTCAGTGCAAAGGAAGCCTGGGCTACATGAGATCCTGTCTCAACACACACCAATTCTGAAATCATAAGCATCATACCTGGCAAACGCATAGGTTGAACATCCCTAATTAGAAAACCAAAAGTCCAAAATGCTCCAAAAATCCAAAAATTCTTAAGCACCAAACACAAACTCCACCCAGACATCAGGTAACAAGACACCAGAAAAAGCAGACAACACTAAATATGAAACCACTTTAAGCTATGGCACAAGGTGCACATCAAACAAAATGACCGTCACGTTCATACTTGGATCCCATCCCCAAGATCCCATGCTTACATGCTAAAACCTGAAGGAAAAAACTCAAAACACTTCTGGGTCCCAGGTATTTCAGGTAAGAAACAGTCACTGTGTACAACTGAATGAAAAGGAGAGGGTAACACAACTCCTAACGATTGATAAAGTCACATTCTCCCTTAATGCTGCAGCTAGTATCCCAGCTAAAAGGACAAACACTTCCACCAAGTTTTCTCCCTTGTCCACTCCAGCATTAAAGTCAGAAAGATGACTCTACCCCATCAATGCAACAGGGAGGACGCACTGTTCACTTTAATAGAGGACTGAACAAACAACCCGGGTCAGGGGGAAGAACCCCTCACAATGGCACAACAGGGCCTACCCCCACAAGCAAAGCGAGAGAGGGAATCAGAGAAGAACATGTCAGGACTGTAAAACAGGCTTCTCAAAGTGTGGGACTGAAACTAGACAAAAAAAAAAAAAAAAAAAAAAAACCCAAGGGAAGGAAGGCAGAGTAAAACCCAGGCAGTAACAGACATGGTAGCTACAGGATCTGAGAGGCCGGCGAGGGTCCACCTGGAAGAGAGGGCATGGAAAGTGGAATAGGTAGAAAACACCCCTAAAAGCCAGGCTGAAGGCCATGAACTCAGTCCAGTTGGCAAGAGGCAACTATTTGGGGTTTTCCAGGGGAGAACTAAGTGATTAAAACCAGTAGAAATGACACTGTCAATAGTTACACTAGATAAGAGAAGAAACCTATTCAGAAAAAAACAGGAATATTAATGCAAAGATCAAACCTAAAACTAAGTCCACATTCATGGACTTCCTGTGGACTCGCTGCCAGAAGACAACCAGAGCCACACACACTGTGCCACTGCTCCTGCCCCTCACTACCTGAGCCTCTGTTCCTCGGTTAAATTTAGGGTACCAGCTGCTCAAATTGTCACAAGGACTTGTCAAAGCAGCAGTCTAGTCCTGACAGACAGACACGTGACACACAGCACTAGTGCTGCTCAGAGTGGTAAAATGAAAAAAAAAGTTATGGGACTGAGACCTGAGCAAGGTTCCTAAGGAAAGCTGTCCTGACAGCCGAAAACAGGGAATGCAGACTCACAAATGGTCAAGGCTTGAGGGCAGAAATACAGCCGCCTCTAAGACAGACCACAAGCTCTGCTTCAACAACTCCTTGAAAATTCAACAAAAACTTGAAAATGTTTCCAGTGGAACACAGACTTGAAGCCTAAGACCAAGTGTGACAAGAGACAGCACCCGAGGTATGGGAAAACCCACCCCCCATAACCACACCAATCAAGGAAGCGTTGACAACGCAGTCTAATTCTTCATGAGCAAGCCTCAATCACAACTTGGAGAAAAAATAAATTATGCTACGTTGATTTCAAGAATGTTGCCCACAAACTCAGGGAACTGACCTGCTGAGAGCTGCATGTGATATTTATGCCCCCACAGCAGTAACAGAAGGAAAACATAACACAAAGAAACCACCTCACGAAACCAACGGCACGGCTTGAGTTCAGGCAATGCTTGGCAAGTCAAACACTGTTCTAAACACTACACATACACCAACTCTGCTGTCTCAGCTGTGACACAGAGGGGAGACTTAAGTGGCAGCTCTAGTCTACCCTCAAGGTCATGACCTTTAAGGGACAGAGAACCAAGAGGATCTTTGCTCAAACCACTGCACTACAACACAACACGATAAGGCCTTTCTTTCACAAGTTTTCAGAAGCGCACACTTCTGAAGACAGTTGGCCACACTCTTCTTTGCTCTCCATTCTTAACTTTCTTTCTGCCACCAGTATTTGGAGAGGCTACCTTTAACATTCAACAGAAGATGCAGGACTCAAGCACGGTGGCAGAACTCCTGGACTATCCATCCACCATGCCATCCCCTGACAGAGGTACTGCAGAGCTACAGTCCCAATTACAAGGTCTGTCAAGAAATCGGAAATCCAAGCCTGGCAAAGCATCAGGGAAATGTGTCCTAAATGGTCATCTAGAAAGAGCATGGAAAAGGGGTCAGAAAGACCAGGGTGGAGTCCCTTGTCAAGGCCTAATCAGAATTACCTTCTGAGCACTTCTCCACCTCATCACTCACAGAGAAAGCCAACACAACACTCACCACAAGGGATTAGTCTAAATGACAGCTGCACTTCACACCTCCTGGAGGTGGCTCAGTCCTTGTCCCCTAGCTCTCTGGTAAAAGGGCAATCAATTGTACTCTTAGGATGCCAAAGGCAGTAAGCAGTGAAACCTCCTAAGCATCAGCTCTCTACAGTTCCTGTTGGCAGTTTGGTGGGGAAAGTGAACGGTTCACAGCTACAGAGCCACAGGGGAAGGAAGGTCTAAGGACAAAACTAACGTCTGCTGCTCCCCGCCTTCCTCTTACCACTTTCAGGGATGTGCACTGTAAACGGTATTTCTGAAAATGAGTCCAATTTACATGTACCAGAACAACACAGTCCTCACCAACACCAAGGTTTCTGCCATCTCTCCCCTGAATTCCAATGCATTTCTCTCCGTCCGTTCGTTTTTTATATAAGTAACAAATTACTTCAACTAACTCCATCCAAATGAACTTAGTGAATCTCCACAGAAATGCTCCATCCTAAGAGAAAGTGTGTGGGGGCCTCAATTTGTACACAGCCTCCAACCACAAGTGCACTTTACTCAACAGGGTGAAGCTGCAGAGGTCCGTCTGGCACACCCCTTTTGATCAGAAACCCCATGTTTATAAAGCAGTAGCTACCCTTTCTGCTCACTGGCTGGAAAGCTTCCCAGTTCACAGGAAGCATTTATTTCTTGTTTTCTTGGCAGACAGGTATTATGATAATCAATCCTGCAAAAACCTTAATTAGATAGACTCCAAATACCAAAAAGGGGTTCTTTGGCACACGTAAAAAAAGTTGAAGTGTTTAACAGTTCAACAAAAGTCAACACAAAATATAATCTCAAGGCTGGGCTGTAGCTCAGAGGCATAGCACTTTCCAATAATGCCAAAAAAACACGTCCAAATAAACTCCATTTACCAGCAATGTCTCTTATGCTAACAACATGTACAGGTTAGAAGTGTGCTTCAAACGGTGGGTTCAGGTGCAAGGATGAGTGGCTTAACTTTTTACACAAATTGTTTCCTTCCCCCAAGGTTAATGCCCGTCCTCAATCCTACAGATCTGACTCTATTCAAACCACAGGAAAACGGGAAAGTGATTTGAGGGTTTAATGTTTGTGATTACAGACTTCATGCCTTGCAGGACAGCAAAACTAGGACTGAAATATTCCAAAGCAGCAAAAAAGCCCCGACTCAGCCGCTAACTGCACACAGCCTGCCTAACTCCTGCCAGGCACGTTTCCATCCTACCACCCCTCCCCCATAGGTAAATGCCAACTGTTTCTAGAACTCTCAATGATAATTTGGGAAGCTTGCCATTGACTCCCACGATTCAATCCAACCGATACACAATGTTTTTGTGCAAAGATGCCCTACTTCCCCAGACTATAAACTTATTAAAGTGGTGAGAACATACAGTCCCAGGAAGTCAGGATTACTGAAATACTCCAGTAAGCATGGCTCTTATTTAACAAAAATGAACATGAATCACACAGGGAATCCCAAAACTCACTCACTACCTTCAACAGGCCATCCAGATACTCACTGAAAGTCATTTTAGCTCAGTTAAATCAGTACGATGGGGCCTTGTACTATACCCCCAAGTGATTTGGGAAGGGGAGGAAAAAGACGTTACTTTACACTGATGGACGAGCATTCAGTCTCCAGATTCAAACTAAAACTAACACATCATTTCACCCATCATGTTTTATTAACATGTTTAGACCAGTCTAAGGTTTCTATACGGCAAACAAGAAAGCCAACAGTAACTTCCCTAATTAACTGCAAATGACATAAGTAGGAAAACCCTTCCCCCTGGGTCCTGTGAAGTCTTAAGGTTTTAAGAAAACACCAGACTAAGGAAATGTCATGTTTGCTACGTTCCAACACTTCTGTGTGATCACCAAATTATTTTCAGTGTTTAGTAACCCAACAAAGAGAGTTTCTTAAAAGCCACCCAACCCAAATATTACACGAAACAAGACCATTTCACAATCTAAATTTAATCCAAATTGAGAACTTCGAAAATTACCGAACACTCTAATACATGCATGGCTCGCCTCGAGCTGCCTTTCAAAATGGAATATTACACTTAAATGAAAGTCTGCCCCTGTTCAAAAAAAAAAAAAAAAAGACATCGGTTGCAAAGAGGAAGTCACCCAGCAAACACTCACAACCTGGCCTCTACACTGTCAGAAGATAATGTGACTTGTGTGCCACCCTGAAACTTACCAGGAAGCTGGTAATAAGTTTGCCAGCTGTATACACTTCTGACCCAACTTTACCCAGGCTGTGGCCAGGGCCTCCTTCTGGAGAGGCCACAGACACAAGGTGCCCACACGCGCGTCCCGAGCGAGCGAGCCGGGCCGCGCCCCTCCCCCGCCCGCGCCCCAACAGCCGCCCGCAGTCCCCGCCGCCGCCCGGGGTCTCGGCGCGGCGCGGCCCGGAGGGGAGCGCGGCCGGGTGACTGCACCCTGCGCGCCCGAGCGCGGACCGGCGTCCATCCCGAGCCCGGCCCGCGCCCCCGCTACGCCAGCCTTGGGCGGCTGCGGCCCCGCATCCAGCCTGCGCCCCCGCGCCCGCTCGCCAGAGCCGAGCGTCTCCCGCAGCCCGGCCACCCCGACCCGGGAGGGGGGGCAGCACGTGAGCGCGGCCGCCCCTCCCCCGCGCCCAGGCCAAGTTCGCAGCGCCCGCCGCCCCGGGCCCGCGCTCACCTGCTTGGCGACGCTGTCCCCTCCCGGACGCGCGGCGCTCCCCTCCTGGCCGCCGTCGGCACCCCTAGGCGCCCTGGGGTGCGGGCGCTGACAGCCGGGCGGCGGGTCCGGCGGGGGAGGGGCGCGGGGGCAGGGCGCAGCACCGAGGCAGGAGGGGAGCTGTTACTAAGGGAGAGAGCCAAGCGCGCGAGCGGCCAACGGCTCCGGCTCGGCACCGGGGAGCGCGGGGACCAGCCAGGCACAAATGAGCTCCGGGCCCGCGGCGGCGGCGGCGGCGGCGGCGGCCGCGCAGCAAAACAAACCCGAGCGGCCTGCGCCCGGCGCGCGGGGAGGGAGGAGGGAGCGAAGGGGGAGGGGACGGGGAGGGGGAGGGGAGGAAGATCCGCGGAGGGGGAGGGGAGGAAGTAAGGAGGACCCCCCAGAGGGGGAGGGGAGGCTGGGAGGAGGGGAGGGGGAAGGGGGAGGGGAGCCGGGAGGAGGAGGGGGAAGGGGGAGGGGAGCCTGGAGGAGGAAGGGAGGGGGAGGGGAGCCTGGAGGAGGAAGGGAGGGGGAGGGGAGCCTGAAGGAAGAAGGGAGGGGGAGGGGAGCCTGAAGGAGGAAGGGCGGGGGAAGGGGGAGGGGAGCCTGGAGGAGGAGGGGAGGGGGAAGGGGGAGGGGAGCCTGGAGGAGGAGGGGAGGGGGAAGGGGGAGGGGAGCCTGGAGGAGGAAGGGAGGGGGAAGGGGAAGGGGGAGGGGAGCCTGGAGGAGGAAGGGAGGGGGAGGGGAGCCTGGAGGAGGAAGGGAGGGGAAGGGGAGCCTGGAGGAGGGGTGGAGAAAGAGAACGTGGAGGGGGAAGGGAGCCTGGAGGAGGAGAGGCGAGGGGGCAGGGAGCCTGAGCCTGGGAGGGGGAGGGGGAGGGGAGGGGAGGAGCGCCGGGTGAGGGGCGGGGCCCCAACGGAGGCAGCGCTGCGGTGGGGGCGGCGGCTGGCTGGCGGCTCCGCTCTCCGCTTCCTCACAGCTCTGCTCTCCCTGCACCCACCCTCCCTCGCTGGCTGGCGGCGCTGGGGGCTGGGCGCGCGGCGCCTTGGTTCCAGAGCCCGCAGCCGGGCTGTCCCGCGGCCGCCCAGTCCCTGGAGGCAGCGGGCAGGTGCTGGAGCGCGGCGCGGGCTGGGGATGGACATCGCGTGCAAAGCGCCGCACACTCCGTTGCGTGTAAACACTCCTGCTCGGAAGCGTACCTGGAAAGGTGCTTCATCTGCAGGGAGCGAGTTGCCGGATGGGATCCGAGCACCGCGTGTGGGGGAGGCGCGCACATGGCGAGAGGGGTTTGGTGCTAACGCAAAGCTGTAATTGAAGTATGTGTGCCCACATGTGCGATTTGTCGTCTTCTGGGTCTGTTGGGAAGGTTTGGTGGATCAGTTCACATTGCGCGAAAATAAAGCCATAGAGTGAATGAATGTTCACTAAAGTATGCACCGAGGTGTGGCATCCACGGGAGTTTATCGCCTACTTTCTGCATGCGTGTGACACGTGAAGGCGGTTTCTGAAGCGGTTCGGCTGCTCAATAAAGTCACAATGTGATTGGGGGAGTACAGAGGGCTTGTATTTTGTTTTTTAAGGAAAACATTTTTAAACACTGCGTTGACCTTCCTGAGCTTCTCAGAAACCTGGAGCGTAAGAAACAACCTTCCTTTTAATTCTGACATATGACTTGAAACTCTGATTTGCAGCTACTATGTCTTTAAAAATAATATTTTTCAACCTTCTTAGGTGAAAGGTTCTGCTTTCAAGTTGTCAAAATATTTGAATGTGTGTGTGTGTGTGTGTGTACATACACTGGTCTTTCTTTAGTGCCTCAAGCATAAATTTTCAAAGTGTCGTTTGAAGTCACTTTCACGGCTATAGACTCAGTCCTGCCTAATAAAATCAGTGACTAGATTTTTTTTTTCAGTCAAGGTCAGTGTCTCCCCTATAGGCCCCCTCCTTGCCGGCAGCAGTCTGTTATGACTGAGATCACTGGAAGAGAGTCACCAAAAGAAAATCTGTGGAGTTGGAAATGCCCTATCTACCAGAAAGTTCAAAGCCTGAGCCTGGGTGTCTTTGGAGTGATAGTCACATGTGAAAGAGGGAATGTTAGATTAAACAATGTCACCTGATGGGAATTTAGATAACAGTTTCCAAAACAGAGCTGGGTGTTCAGAGGGAGCTGATTTTGCCTTTTAGTACCCTGCCAAAGCTGAGACCTGGCTCGGTCCTTCAGCTGCCCAAAGGATTTAGTATCTTCCCATTTGGCAAATTGTTTAAGAACTGTCCAGTGGTACGTATGTCCACTCAACATAAACCTCTCTTCAGTAAGTAAAGTATATCTTGCTGCAACCAAGGTTCTTTGACCACCAGTGAGCCTCTAAACTATTTTAGGGTGGTGGAGTGGGTAGGCAAGCTGAGGTTCCCGCCCTTGACGTAAACAACAGCTACAAGAAAATGAGACTACATTGTGAGTGGATAAAGATGTATTATACCAGTCTTTACAGCCAGGCCAAGCAGGTGATTCCAAACCCTCCTGTGAGACAGCTCTTCCAGCCAGTTCCTGGACCCTGCAGTTCAGTACTGAACATTGAGAGTGCTGAGAATCTGAATTTGTTAAGCACAGTGTCTTAAAACAGAGACTGCTTTATTTAAATGCCGTGACCGAAATCAAAGTTGGGGGCCTGTTCTTTAAACTTGCTCCAGTAAAGTGCCCTTTAAGCTGTTTTGTTTTGTTTTGTTTCCTATTTTGTTTGTGGGTTGGGGGTTTTGTTTTCATGTTTTGTTTGGTTTTTGTTGTTTCTGAGAAGGATTTTCCTGTGTACACTGCCTGATCTCAAATGCTTGCAATCCTCCTGCCCACCCTCCCAAGAGCCAAGAGACTTAAGATCTTACCATCATTAAACATTACCTGGGCCTTTGAGATTGC
Organism: Peromyscus eremicus; assembly: GCF_949786415.1. Taxonomy (NCBI): domain Eukaryota; kingdom Metazoa; phylum Chordata; class Mammalia; order Rodentia; family Cricetidae; genus Peromyscus; species Peromyscus eremicus. The sequence goes on along the minus strand of NC_081421.1, from coordinate 20,379,137 downwards.
TCAGCAGGAATGAGACTCTTGGGAGTTCACGCCTTAATCCCAGCGCTTGGGAGGCAGAGGCAGGCAGATGTCTGGGTTTGAGGCCAGCCTGGTCTACATGGTAATCGCCAGCCAGCTAAGGCTGTGTGAGACTCTGACCCGAAATAAGGAGGAAGGTAACAGTCCAGAGGTTGTCCTCTGGACTCACCTCTCACTGGCCTGTTTGCACCTGCGCTCACACTCAACAGAGGCCCTGGCATTATTGTAGATGCTCTACTTACCACAAACAAAATGTCTAAATGCTGAAAATGCTTTATCTACCCGCTAGAGGGAGTTAGCTGAGCCTGGACCTTGGCCGCTCTGGTTTCTAGATGCAGGAACCCATCTGAAAGCTCAGTGTGGCTTCAGCATTTTTTAAATTTTTTTTTAATCTCTCTGGTATGTGACAAAACTTTTCCTTATGAGATGAAACACTCATCTCACCCCAGGTAAGGAACCCACAACAGACCAAAGTACAGATACCACCAAAGTCCAACTTGGTGAGCCAATGAGTTTTATTGGGGTTGCTTACAGAAGCAGAAATGACTTATCACTAAAGCCCACCCCAGCATGGGTGGCAGTTCACAAAACTAGGCACCTGGAGCATGCTGCACAGCCTGAAGGCAACTTAACAAGGGGGAGAGTGTTCTTTCCAGGCACCTCTATTGGCCTAAACCTCTTCCTGGTAGCTTTGCTGGTCTCACAACTGGTCTCCAAGTCTGCTTTGCAGCTTTTCTCCTCTCAAAATCTTCTGAGTACCACAGCTTCATTTCTCTGAGAGGGACTCTCAGCTTCTATTTAGCAGGGAAGAGCCCATTGAATCTGGTCAGTTTCAGGGAATTCTTCAAACTATTTTTTTGTTGTTGACCTCCCTGCTTAAGGAGCTTGAATTGGCCTGGATGGAACGTTTTAATCTCAAGGAGACTGCTGTTGCACAAATCCTAATTGGTCTTAATAAAAACCTGGAGCCGGATAACAGGGTGAAAGTTGAAAGATCAGAGAAGCAGAGCAAGTCACCTCTTAACTCACCAACTCCTCAGCCTGCAAGAGCCTGAAAAGACCTGAGTTCCCGTCTCCTCCCACCTTATATTCTTTTCTGGGCCCAGCCATATCACTTCCTGTCTCAACCTTCGTAGTGCTGGGATTTAAGATATGTGATCCCAAGTGCTGGAGTTAAAGGCGTATGCTACCACTGCCTGACCTCTGTGACTAACTGTGGCTAGCTCTGTCCTCTGATCTTCAGGCAAGCTTTTATTTCTTAGATTACAAGCAATATATCATTACAGACTGTTAAACAGCAGTGAGAGAGAGTGAGAGAGAGAGTGTGTGTGTAGGTGTGTGTGTCCCCTGGAGCTGGAATTAAAGGCATTTGACTCCCAAGTATTGGGGTTAAAGGTGTGTGCTACCACTGCCTGGCTCTGTTTCTCTCCTAGACTGAGTCAATCTCATGTAGTCCAGCATGGCTTTGAACTCACAGAGATCGGATCTCTGTCTCCCTAGTGCTAGGATTAAAGGTGTATGCCACCACTGCCTGGCCTCTCTGTTTAATCTAGTGGCTTGTTCTGTCCTCTGATCTTCAGGCAAATTTTATTAGGGTACACTATATCACCACATTTCCCCTTTTTTGTCTAAAGTAATAATTAATCCCTACATGCCTTTAATCCCAGCACTAGACATGTTGAGAAAGACCGTGATATGGTCGGCAGAGAAAGGTATATAAGATGTGAGGAGACAGGAACTATAAAGTCTTTCCGCTGAGGAGTCCTAGAGGTAAGAGGTGGCTTGTTCCTTTGTCTCTCTTATCTTCAGACAAATTTTATTAGGGTACACAAAATATCACCACAGTAATCCAGTTGGTAGAATGATTGATGTCCTCCTCCCAGGAGCCATCTCAAGCACTGCCTAAACCAAACCTGGTCCTGCACACTTTTAATCCAAAAACTGGGGAGGTGGATACAAGGGAATGAGAAGTAATCGTGTAAGGAATTCTAGAACAGTATGGGCTAGTCTCACAAAAATCAATGAATAAATTAAATAAGTTTTAGATGGGCATGGTGGCACATGTCTTTAACCCCAGCACTTGGGAGCCAGACCCAGGTGGATCTCTCCGAATTTGAGACCAACCTAGTCTCATAGTGAATTCCAGAGATTGTTCATTGGGTAAAGGCAATTATTACCAAGCCTGGAAAAAAAAAATCACTGTACACACACACACACACACACACACACACACACACACACACACACACACCCCTCTGGCTAAGCAAATCCTGACTTTAATTCAAATAATACTTCACCCAAGGAGCATTATACAGCAAGATTTTAAACTACTATGATGCTTTAAAATGTTTACATTATGTAGTCCACATAATTAAAGTATTCAAACCAAATTTAACAGTATGTAGAAGATGTTTGGTACCACAACTACTAGCCAGTGCTGTAACCGCTGCCTTTCATTTTCAGCGCTGAGTAGCTCGTGTTTGCTGAGCTTCCACAGGCATCCTTCTGAGGTCCTGTGATGGGCTTCTGTTTCCTTCCGACTGGCGCAGTTCTGTGGTCAGGACTGATTTGAGCAGCTTGGTCAGAGTCTAGATCTCAGCACACAAGCTTCTCTCTCCATCCATCTGTGCAGGCTGTACTCTTGTGACCTTTCATCATCAGCCTCACCTTGTCACAGTGCTCCTTGACCTGTCCTGATACGGTCTGCCAAACCCACCAAACTACATGACAAAAAGCCTGATACCTCACCTCTTCTTCTCCTGGCTAGTTGGAGACAGCCACCCCAACCCTTCCAAGGGACAGACACCCCCTTTCTTCTTTTCTCATGCTAGAGCCCTTAAAATGGCTATGTGTCAGTCAGCTGTTGCTGTCTTTGCCTGACCCAGAGGCGGCCCTCATATCCTTTTTAGGTAAATAAATCTCCTTGCTGCTGAGAATCTGGTGTTCTGTGCTGACTCCAATTCCCCTTCAATAGAATCAATGGGCTTTATTTGAGGGCTTTCATTTCAATAAAAATAATAAAATTATATTGAAAGAGTTTTTTTTAAAAAAAAAAAAAAAGCTAGCACTAAGGGAGACTGAGGCAGGAGAATTGGTACAATTTTAAAGCCAGCTTGGGTTACGTAGGGAGTACCAGGCCAGCCAGGGCTACTTAGCCAAGATCCTGTATCAAGAAAGAAAGGCCTTCTTTAATCCTAGCACTTGGGAGGCAGAGGCAGGCAAATCTGAGGCCAGCCTGGTCTCTATATGGATTCTAGGACAGCCAGGGATACACAAAGAAACCTTGTCTTGAAAAACCAAAAAAAAAAAGAAAGAAAGAAAAAGGGTCAGGAAAAATGACTTATCAGTAAGAACACCCGTGTCAAGTGGCTCACAACCACCTATAACTTCAGTTCCAGGGGACTCAATGCTCTGTCTGGCCTCCACATGCAACTGAACATATCCACATGCAGACACACACATACACATAAATTTGTAAAATAAAAATTTGAAAGAAAAAAATCACACCTACCTTATAAACTATTCATATCTCTCAGAATATAGAAATAGCAGTTTGTATCTTGTTTGTGATTCAGTCAGAACAAAAAGACACACACACACACTCACACACACTCACACACGGCACATTGTCTCACCAACCACCTACTTTTATTGACAGCCTTGTACTGCTCTGGCAGCATGAAAAGCTTCGTATTGTATTGACAGTTTTGCTATCATTCAACAAACATTCATTTATGCTTAATGTAAGAAGGCGCTCGGAAGCTGTTTACAGTGAGCGGAACAGCACCTATACTTTTTTGTGTGTACATTTCAGTCTTGTACTAAGTGGAAGTTAAGAATATAAAAAAAAACTTTCTAAAAAATGTATCCAAGTTGCTTTGTAGGCTCAGCTGTGTGGTGATATTTTATTTGTGCTGAAATGTGGTGATATTTTATTTGTATGTTAATAAAGCTTGCCTAGAGATCAGAAGGGAAAGGCCAGCCATTTTAAGTAAACGAGAAGTCAGGCAGCACACGCCTTTATTCCTATCACTTAGCAGGCAGGGTCTGTGTGTGTTCAAGGCCACACTAGGGAACAGAGCCAAGCGTGGTGACACTCGCCTTTAATCCCAGTACCAACCATGGAGACCTGGAAGTCTGTACAGACAGACAGAAAGTGACAGAACTGTGTAGGAAAAGGAAGTAAGGTAGCTGGGCTAAGAGCCAATGAGAGGGCAGAACAGCAAGGCAATAAAGGCATGGGTAGACAGGAAGTAACTATTTGGAAGCTGCAGAGTTGGTGAGGTAAGGTTGGCTGGTGGCGTTCCCTATTTCCTTAATCTAAGGCTTTCACCCCTATATTTGGCTCCTTGTTTTTTATTTAATAAGACCAGTTAGAAATTCATCTACACAGCTGGGAGAGCACTTACCTAGCATGCATGAAGCCAGGGTTTGATCCTCGGCACTACACAGAGAAGGTTAAAAGAGGATAGATGTCCAAGGCCAATAACTGCACATAAAATCTATGGTCATCTTGGGCTATGTGAAACTGTCTAAAAATAAATAGATAAGAATAAACTAAGTTGCACTGGTTTAACTTTTGTCACAAAGATAATATAAAATGGTTTAGGGAGGTTTGTTCTCTTTTACTGCTGATATTCAAGCAGAGCATTTGAATAAGCTGTCAGAGACCTAGCTTGCAAGCATGAAGCCGAGTTTGCTCATCACCCACACAAATGCTGGGCATGGGCCAGGAAGATGACTCCTCAGGGGAAGGTGCTTTCTGTACAAGTCTGATGAGTTCAGTCTTCAGAACCCATTTAAAGGCAGATAACCAACTACGTGAAGATGTCCTCTGACTACCACATTCATGTATACATGTACTCCCACACTTATCACACACATTTGCACACCCATACACTCTTGCACTCAAACAAACATGTACAAACTTATATATACCCAAAAGAGCCAAGTTGTTCTACTCTGCAGTACATAGAGCACCTCCAGCAAAGCTATCAGATGGTTTTCCCAGCTCTTTCTGTCCTAGTCAAGCCCAGCTACTGGTGGTTGCCCTCCTCACTGCCACTCCACAGGCCAGGAACTGGTTAGATAACCACACTCAAAAGTGAAGTCATAAAGCCAGGCCGTGGTAGCACGTGCACCAGCGCTTGGGAGGCAGAGCCAGGCAGATCTCTGTGGTCTACACAGCGAAATCCAGGACAGGCACCAAAACTACACAGAAAAACCCTGTCTTGAAAGACAGGAAAGAAAAAAAAAAAGTGAAGTCCTAACGAAGCAAAATAAGGTGGGGAGTTAACATGGTGCATTGTTTTAGACAAAGAAGGTTGCTGAGTTATGTTGACACATGAGCAGAACATTAATGACACAGAAAACAGAGTGTGCACCATCAGGAAAGGGACATTACAGGTAGAGGGAACATTAAGTACACAGAAGCAGGTAAAAGCCCAACTGTTGTATGCTGGGAATGAGAGCAGATGTCATCTGGTTGGTATGAAGCAAAGAAGGGTGTAAGGGGCTTGGCCTACCTCCTTTAAAAGGGGGTGGGGTCTGGTTCCTACACAGAGGACCAAGTGGGAGAGGGTGAGGACTGAGGCTGGCTGAGGACTCTCACAGAGATTCCAGAGAAGATGGTGTCAGGAACTGGTTAGAGAAATCAGACAGTGTACAAACAGGATCTTACTCTGTTGCCAGGATGGCCCACAGTTCACAGTGCTTGGAGGCTGGCCTTGAACTTCTTTGCTGTTCCTCAGCCCCCAAGTACTAGAAGTACAGGTGTAAGTACCTATGCCTGGTTCAACTGCACACTTGTCAAGATAAAAAAAAAAAAAAAAAAAAAGAAAAGAAAAGGAATAGTCTTTGGTATGTTGTTGAAAAGGAGAGTCCAAAGATGATTACTGAGTTTGGACCAAGAATGCAGAAGAATGAAGTTGCCATTTGCAGAGGTGGCGGGGAGGGCAATTTTTTAAAAAGTGCTTATTTTTAGTAGTTTGATGTGTCTGAGATGTCCCCAGGAAAACATTGACAGGCAGGCAGATTTGCACACGTCTAGTGTTCAGAGGAGGCAGGAAGTGGAGACAGGACTTCGTGACTCACTGCGAATCTGGATTCAGTCTCAGGAACCACAGAGTGGAACGAGAGAACTGACTTGCAGAAGTTGTCCTCTGACCTCTCCTCCAGTGCTGCAGGACACACACACACACACACACACACACACACACACACACACACACACAGAGTAAATGTAATTTTTTAAAAAATGGTGATGTAAACATAGTGAACTAAACAGCCAGTGTAAACCAAGAAGCACTGAGTTATCCAAAAGCTTCAATTGTCTTCTACTTCCAGTGCTTTTGAGTTTTGTTTTGCTCTGTGTTTTTTTCAGACAGTATTTTATGTAGCCCAGGTTGACCTCAAACTCAATATGTAGCTGAGGATGACCTTGACCTTCCTGACTCCTCCTGGGATTATGGGCATATACTATCAAGCCTGGCTTAAATGTTTTATTTATTTAATTATTTATTTATTTTTGAGACAGAGTCAGGCAAGCGTTGAACTCCCAGAGACAGATAAACCTGCCTCTGTTCCACAAGTGCTAGGATAAAAAGTGTATGCCATTATGCCCAGATAAAAGTTTTCTTTTATTAGGAATATCCTGCTAGGGCTTTCACTTGGCCCACCCCAACATCTTCCCCATCTAGGAACTGCTGGAGCACATGAAGGGGCCAGCCCTATACATCCATAGCTGCAGGATCCCCCATGACTCAGGGCAACAGCAGGACATCTGAGAGTCTCTCTGAGGATCCAGTATTGACAGTGTAGCAGAAGCTAATGAACATTCACAAGTAAAGCTGTTTGGGCTGGGCTGATTAGACATGACACACCTCAACTTCCAATGCCACCGAGATGAGTATGTGATGGAGATAGAGGTAAGACGGAGTGGAATGGTACATGCACAGAAACACTGTGGTTGATAGAGGAGCAGGTCATTGCCCAGAGGGATTGACGAGATTTTTGTTGTTGTTTTTCTTTCTTTTCTCTTTTCTTTTTTATTAACTTTTTGTGGGGGAGGCTACAAGGGTGGAGGGCAGATACGGAAAGACTAGGGAATTAGTGAAATTGGTGCACATGGTGTGAAATACCCAAAGATTCAATAAAAAAAAAAAAGTTACTTAAAAAAAAAAAGGAATGTCCTACTGATCATATGTAATCACAGGTCAGCATGCAGTGACTTTGTACATGTGAATATACTGGTTCTTAGCGTCAGTTCATAAAGCATAGTACAAGGCTTCTCAAGACATTTTGTGTACTGTTTCTCATTTTCTCAACACCCAGAAAAGACAGTGTCTTCCTTAGACAGGAAGGCATAAAAGTCAAACATGTTCCTCACAGTTTGGGGGGCTAGGAGGCCTGGGATCAAGCTATCAGCGTGGTCAGGTTCTTCCTGTTCCCAAGAACATGAACTTAAGGCTTCTGAAGGCACAGTCTTCATTTCCATGGAGGGAGACTGTGCAGGTTCAGACTAGAAAGGGCAAGGACTGCTAAAAAATTTGATGTTTAGGCTGTGGGTGTGGCTCAGTTGATAGGTGATGACCTAGCATTCAGTAAGCCCTGGATTCCACATGCAGAGGCACACATCTAAAATCCCAGAATAAAGAGGTGGAGGTAAAACAGGAGAATCAGAAGTTCAAGGTTGTCCCTGGCTACATACAAGTGAAGTTTGAGGTGAACATGGGCCTCAAAAAAAATATTTTTTTTAATAGTTGGTGAAGAGAGGAAAGAAAGGCAAAGTGGGCAGAGCTGCTTAATGGAAGGACCCATTATAACAGAATGTGTGTCACGTGTCCTACATGAGCATCTAAAAAGTATTCACTGAATACAGATAGGGCATAGGTCAGTCCGGTGTGCATCCTCTGATAGAGTGTGTCCTGGTTAGGGAAGGAAAGTCAGCGGCCCACCATCTCCCTGCCTCCCCCACCTCTCCTGCCACCACAGGAGAACGTGGGTACTTGGTTACCTGCCATTCTGTGGTAAACTTATTAGTTATGCCTTTGAAAACCTGATTATTCTTTTAACCTTTGAAATTTGAGTTATAGAGCTTAGCACAGTGACACTCACCTGTAATCCCATTACTCTGGAGACTGAGGCAAGAGGATTGCCACAAGTTCAAGGCCTACTTAAGCTAATAGTGAGAACTTGTGTCAAAATGGCAAGAAAAGTAAAAGTATAAGTTAAAAAAAAACTAACTGTTCCTTTTAAAAGCATGTTTATAGTTTGGCAAACTAAGTTCCCATATATTAAACTGCATGTATATGTTTAATGAGCCCAATTTCCTTTTTAAAAATATTTAAATTGCAGCCAGGTGGTGGTAGCGTACACCTTTAATCCCAGCACTTGGGAAGCAAAGATGGGTGACTCTCCAAGTTTGAGGCCAGCCTGGTCTACAGAGTGAGGCCAGGACAGCCAGGGCTACATAGAGAAATCCTGTCTTGAAACCAACAAAAAGCTTAAGTTGCTGGGCAAGTAAAATCAAAAGCAGTTATCTACTGCTCACAAATATGACTGACTAGTTTTAAAATGTGTCTCTTAAGTTCTCTCGAACATTACAAAAATATTTATAGACTTAATAAAACTCACATCTTCTTCATCTATAACCACAAATCTAAATCAATTATAGCTCTAGTTTACTTGTTTTACATTGGCTTTACAAGATAATTTGCTGTTCTTTTATTTAAGAAAAAAATATTGCATTCATTTATTGTATGGAATGTATACACATGCCATAGTGCACATTTGGTAATAGCTTTCATCGTGTGGGTCCCAGGGATCCAGCTCAGGTCATCAGGTTTGGCAGCAAGACCCTTAACTTATGAGCCATCTCAATGTCCCCGTTAGTTATTTTAAAATGTTAAATGATCTTGAAATTTAAAAGGGTTAGCCAAACATAGTCTTATAATCCTAACCCATAGGAGGATCAGGAGTTCAAGACATCCTTGGCTATCTAGTGAACTGCAGGCCAGCCTACACTACTTGAGACACTGTTCCAAAATGAAAACAATCAGAAAAAGAAACAAAGAAAAAAAATCCCACAAAGTTAAAATACCAAATACAAATATGAACAAATACTTTCAAATAAATAAAAATAATAGTACTGTGGTGGTCTGAGTAGGAATGACCCCCGTAGACTTGTATTTGAATGCTTACCTCTTAGGGAGTGGCACTATTACAAGGCGTGGCCTAGTTAAAAGAAGTGTGTCACTGTGGGGGTGGGCTTTGAGGTCTCCTATGCTCAAACTATGTGCAGTATGGCACGGAGTCTCTTTCTGCTGCCTGCAGATTGAGATTTAGAACTCTCAGCTACATCTTCAGCAGCATGTCTGCCTGCATGCTGCCATATTTTCCATCATGACCATAACAGACTAAACCTCTGAACTGTAAGCCAGCCCCAGTTAAATGGTTTCCTTTATAAGAGTTGCCATGGTCATGGTGTCTCTTCCCAGCAATAGAAACCCAAACTAAGACAAGTACTATGACTTTAATTTGTGTGTTGCTTTCTTCAGCTTTGTGTTGTCTTGTGTCTAAAAGAAAGTTATCCTTAAATAAACAATTCTTCTAGTACAAGAGATAGCTCAGTGATCAAGAGCACTTGCCTATCTTCCAAAGGACTGTAGTTTAGTTCCCAGCATCTCTATCAGGCATTTCACAACAGTCTATAACTTGGGCTACAGGGGATTGAATGCCCTTTGTGGCCTCCCTAGGTACCTCACACATATGCTGCATGCTCACACAGGTAAATAACACATGGATATTCTTGCAAATAAAAATAATAAAGAGTTCTTCTGTCTCAAGTAAGCTGAGATGCTATCTTGGTTTAGATTGTTACTTCAAATTACATAAGCTGAGTAGCTTCTAGCCAACAGAAATTTCTTCTCAATTCTGGAAGCTTGAAATCTCAAGATGCTGGTTCCGGCGGAGTTGATGAGTTGGTGTCGGGTGAAAGCCCACATCTGAGCTCAGCTAACACTTTCTTGCTGTCTTCTTCACTGGGTACAGAGGACAAACTAGCTCATGACTCGTTAGGAAGGCTGCCGAACCCCTTAGTGAGGGCTGGCAAAGAAGCTCCACATTGCCGGGCAGTGGTGGCGCATGCCTTTAATCCCCGCACTCGGGAGGCAGAGCCAGGTGGATCTCTGTGAGTTCGAGGCCAGCCTGGGCTACCAAGTGAGTTCCAGGAAAGGCACAAAGCTACACAGAGAAACCCTGTCTCGAAAAACCAAAAAAAAAAAAAAAAAAAAGAAGAAGCTCCACATCTTATGTGACCTTTGGCATTGGATGCCAATATATGAATTTGGGATGGGGGCACAAATATTCAGATAACAGGAGATTCCAGTTTATGGATGGGGGCACAATCCAGTTTATGGACTGTGCTGGCAGATGCTGGCTGGAGACAGAAATATACAAGGCAGTATTTCTCAATATGGTCAAAAGATACTGGACCTTCCTTGACCCCAGCCAGTGGGAACTCTTGCACTTTCAGAGGATGCTCTGGAAGCAATTCCTGTTGACAGTTCCATTTGCACTGCTTCTTCCCAATGGTTTGGCTTCAGACCCTACCTATGAGGCTCCTGATACAACCCTGGACATGCCATGGGTTCATGACAGTGGCTAGCCCTGCCATTGTTACACAGTCCCAGACACACCATGCTTACAGGCACTAGAATAGAAGCTTGCTGTACTTTCTGAGAAGAATGCTCAGTGTTTTGGTGATTTAACAGTTATTACAAGCATAGTCATTCCTTATGTCAGCATTTCTCAAACTGTGTTGCACTCAAGATGGTACTTAATTCATGCTTTTGAAAGTAAAGGATTAGATTATTTAAAACAAACAAACAAATGAGAAGTTGGAGATCAGCTGGTAGAGTGCTTGCCCAGGAAGCACAAAGCACCAGCTGTGTATAAAAACCAGGTGTGGTGGTGCGTGTGTATAATCCCAGCTCTCTACCAACTTGGGTGAAGAGAGGAGGACCAGAAGTTCTCATGCTTACTACATAATGAGTTTGAAGCCAACCTGGGCTACACGAGTCCCGTCTTTGAAAAATAATAAGTTAGGAAATACCACATTAAACTTGCCTTCTAGAAATGTATGGTGTCCATTAGCATGATAAAAACTGAGAAAGCCTTATATAAACTCAAGAGATAAAAATTTATAAAATGAGTCAGTGAACTGATAAAGGCACTTGGTATACAGCCTGAGTTAGATGCCCTAAGCCCACATAAATGTGGAAAGAGGGCCCTGATCTTCACACATGTGCACCCACACACCCACCCACATATACACACACACAAGAATAATAAATAAATAAAAACAAATACTTTAGAGCCTCTTTCTCTATATTTGTGTGTAGTTTTTTAATGAATAAAATGTATTTATTCTATGTGTTTTTCACATCATATATCTTAATTCCACTCATTCCCCAACCCTTCGAATCTGCCCTCTGCCACTGCACCCCCCCCATAAAACAAAATTCAAGAGAAAACAATGAAGAAAATAAAATGAGAAAAAAAATTTGAAAAGAGAAGGAATTAAAAATCTCCTCATGGAAGCTGTAGAGCGACCCAGCAAGTCACACCACATACTCCTTGGTCCATACGTCTCTCCTTGCAAGTGTTCATTGCAAAGAGTCACTGGTCTGGTTTGAGGCCCCTGGTCTCCACTACATGTTCGATGCTGGGCCCCCAGTAAGACTCTTCCTGGACATCCCACTGGCACCCTGTGTTGTGGAGATCCTGCAGCTTTGGGTCTGTGTGTCAAGTCCCTTCACGTGCTCCAGCAAGTCATAGATGGAATGGATGTTGGTGCAGGCCAAGTCATAACCCTGGGTCTGGGCCTTGGCAGCTGTAGGGTTGGTCCGCCAGATGGGAAGTGGGACAGTTTTGGAGGTGGCTCACACACACCTCTGCTAGCAAGGTTGGCTCTGTTGTGCTGCCCTGACAAGGTGTGGGGCCTATTCTCTGGAGTGTTGCAGCTGGTGAGGGACAGGGATAGCTCTATTACTCTTATGACCACAGGGCCAACTCTCCCCCATGCCCCAGGCATTGATTGGGGGCATGGTGGAGATCTTTCTATGGTGTGTGAGTGCTTTTGTTTTTGTTTTTGACAAAGCCTCTCCTGGAACCTTGTATACTTTGTGTGTTCCAGGCCAATGAGAACAGGGTCGGAACAACACCAGAAGCTGATCTCTGGCATCCACAAGCATGCATGTGCATGCAAGCACATGCACAAAGAACAAAAGGAGAGCTGGGGATGGTGACCCATACCTGCAATCCCAGCACATGGGAGTTAGAGGCAAGAGGTTCAGAAATTCAAGGTCACCTTAGCTACATAGTTCAAGGCCAGCTTGGGCTACATGATATTTTATCTCAAGCCCTGTGACTGCACTCTAACCCCCTCAACCAGAAAAAAAAAAAAAAAAAAAGCTGGAAGCCTTGTCAACACATTTCACCTGTTTCTTAGTCTCGCCAGGCCTGTGGAGCTGGCCTGACCTAAGTTTGAAGTGGACTTTTCTTTAAGCTATACTGGTGTGAAAAGTACAGACTGTGTCTAAAACTAGTCATGACACTGCTTAAGCCTCAAATACTAAGCAACAAAGATAGCTTTATTGGCTATCTTACTTTACTTTATTGGCTACTTACCAAAAGCTCAAAACAATGTCATGCAGATGAAATAATTTAATCCTTACATAGTTCAATGAAATAGGAAATACTGTTATTTCCCTCCATGATAAAAAAACAAAGCCACTGGTCTATTAGAGATCAAGGTCTCCAGAACTAGGTTTTTATCCAGGGGACTAAGTTCAAGACTTTGGTGTCTTGAGCCAGCATCTCAAGCAGTTCAGGCTGGCCTCCAACTCACTATGTAGGTGAGAATGCCCCTTCCTCTACCTCCTTAGTGCAGAGATTAGCAGTGTGCATTATCATACTGGGGTTATGCAGTACTGGAGTTGAACCCAGGACTTTTGTGCATGCTAGACAAGCACTCCACCAACAGAGCTACATCCCAAGTCTGAGTTCAAGACTTTAACTACCACCACATACAGTGGGCAGATCTAAGCCCAGCAATGGAGATAACTAGTGAAGGGCTCGGAACCCAATAGCACTTTGGGTTACTATACTGAGTCCAGGGGCCTCGTGAATCTGTTCTTGGACCCAAAGGGGATTGTGTCTAGAGTATACCTCTCCACTACCCTGGGCAATGAAAACCAGGATTCTTGATGCTTGGAGGTGGGGCGTCCCTATTCCTGGTTCCATGGAGGAAACCCAGAGAAGGGCAGTAGTGGAGGAGATGAAGCATCCTGTTGATTGGGAAATGCAGCTTTTGGTGGCTTTGCCTTTGAGCAGAAAGGCAAGCTGTATTTGCTGAGTAAGATCAGTAGCTGAGGACTAGGTCAGTTCCTTTCTAGAGGGAATTAAGAGGGGTCAGGAAAACTAAGTGCAAGCAAAAGGGAACAGGAACTCTGAGCTGGGCTCAGCAAACATTTACTGCCAGATAGTAAAGTTTTAGGCCGTGCTTTTCTTTATTGTCCTTTTCCTCCCTCTTAACCATTTAACAGAATAGAAAATGCTCATAGCAGGAAGACTTAGTCTCTACATTACATTTTGCTGTTTTCTGCTGTAAGCAAGCACACACACACACTTTACAGTCTGAACTTGGCCTCCTCAGCAGTCTTAACTGCTTCTCCTTATAGAGAACCTTCCTATGACAGAGAAAGGGACTCAGATAAGGAAAGGGAATGGAAATTTGACTGATGATGCCTCTTGCAACCTGTGCTCTGTTCTACTGAGCTTCTTTCTACTGATGTGCAGAGCTAACTTTTTTAAACTTTCTTTTTATTTATTTTTTATATCTTTCACATCATGCATCTTAATCCCATTCATTTCCTCATCAAGCACTAACTCTTGTTTGGCAAGCAGACAGTTTGGCATTTTTATGCCATGTACAGCTGCACACATGAGCAACTGGGCAAGAATTCTGTTTCATGCCACATTTTGTTTGGGAACTGGTGCCCACAACAATCTTGCAGAGCCATGAACCTCAGCAGGGTTGAGTTCTAGGAGAAGTAGATTTGAACTCTTCCATTCTCAGGACCCTCAAATGGAATATGTCCACATCTTTGAGAAATTTGCCCTAGCAAGAAGGAAGTAGTCACCTTAACTCTGTTGCATCTCATTTGAAGAGTTCAGCTTTACAGAAAGGAGCCACAGTGATACAGACCAAACAGTGGTTTTGGACAACTGTTTGTCCAATTGTCTACCCAAGACTCTCTCTCTCCCAAAGCCTTGGATATGAACTGCTAGCAACAAAATCTATTCTTGATTATTATATCAAGAATATATTTCTGTTTATATTTTTTTTTTGAGACAGTGTATGTTGGGGTTACAAGCGTGTATCACCATAACCAGTTTTGTGAAATGCTGGTGATTGAACCTAAGACCTTGATCCTGTTAAGCAAGTCCTCTGAGCTACACCCCTAACCCCAGTGAAATGTATTATCAAACAACACAAAGGCATAATTTTGAGTTCTGGATAGCAGGGAGAGGGGAGATCATTTATTTTTATTTTTAACTAAAAAAAAATCCCCAAAGTATGCTTACTTATCAACAATGATACAATTTAGAATTATAACATACAATAATAAAAACAAACACATTTCTCAGTGTTTTCAAATTCTTGGCAAAACCCCAGAGAATTCCATACCCTTCCACAGAGATACTGATTCTCCATTTTATTGTGCTCTATTCACTATAGCAAGGAAATGGACCCAACCTACTTGTCCAGCACAGATGATAGATATGCAATGATGGATATTGTGGTAGTTTGATGAGAATGGCCCCCATAGGCTCATACATATGCTTGTTCCTGGTTGGTGGACTGTTGGGAAGGATTAGGAGGTGTGACCTTGTTGAGGGAGTATGTCACTGGTGTGGGGTTTGGGGTTTCAAAAGTCTTCTTCTCTCTACCTGATGATCAGAATGTAAGTTCTTAGCTACTTACTGCTCAAGCACTGTGCCTGTCTGCCTGCCTGCTGCCAAACTCCCTGTCATAATGATCATCTGAAACTGTAAGCATACCCCCTTTAAGTGTTTTGTTTTGTAAGTAGCCTTTGTCGTGGTGTCTCTTCACAGCAATAGTACAGTAACTAAGACATAAAAATGGAGTATCATTCGGCTCTACAAAATAAAATCATAAATTTACAGAAAAATGGATGGGCTTAGAATGTATAATATTGATAAAGGTATTCTGGTTAGTTTTTGTCAACTTGACACAAGTCAGGGTCTGCGAAGAGGGAATTTCAGTTAAGAAAATGCTTCCATTAGATTGGTCTACACAGAATATAATGTAGGGAAGTCTATGGGGCGTTTTCTTGAATAGTGGTTGGTGTGGGAGAGCCCTGCCTACAGTGGGTTGATGAACTAGCCTCCATCTTAGGCTTAAAAGTCATCTTACAGTAAAGACAAACTAGGTTAATTCCTGTTTATGACTAAATCTCTGTTTCTCAAGAATTGGGATATGCCCCACCTGTAACCTTAATAACAAATTCTGTACTGCCTGTTCCAGGAAACAGCAACCATGTCTTTGTTTCAAAACTATCTTGCTACATGAACAGCCTGGATATGAGTGGGGGTAATGAAGGGCGAAGGTCAAGGGAAAGAGAGCTTGGGGGAGCAGGAGATCCCAGCTGGATCAACAACAGAGAGGGAGAACAAGGAATAGGAGACCATGGTAAATGAAGACCACATGAGAATAGGAAGAAGCAAAGTGCTAGAGAGGCCCACAGAAATCCACAAAGATACCCCCACAACAGACTGCTGGCAATGGTCGAGAGACAGCCCGAACTGACCTACTCTGGTGATGGGATGGCCAAACACCCTAATTGTCGTGCTAGAAACCCCATCCAACTACTGAGGGATCTGGATGCAGAGATCCATGGCTAGGCCCCGGGTGGAGCTCTGGGAGTCCAATTAGCAAGAAAGAGGAGGGTTTATATGAGTGAGAATTGTTGAGACCAAGGCTGGAAAAAGCACAGGGACAAATAGCCAAATGAATGGCAACACATGAACTATGAACCAATGGCTGAGGGGTTCCCAACTGGATCAGGCCCTCTGAATGGGTGAGACAGTTGATTGGCTTGATCTGTTTGGGAGGCATGCAGGCAGTGGGACCGGGTCCTGTGCTCATTGCATGAGTTGGCTGTTTGAAACCTGGGGCCTATGCAGGGGCACTTGGCTCGGCCTGGGAGGAGGGGACTGGACCTGCCTGGACTGAGTCTACCAGGTTGATCTCAGTCCTCGGGGGAGGCTTTGCCCTGGAGGAGGTGGGAATAGGGGGTGGGCTGGGGGGAAGGTGAGGGGGGTGGGAGGGGGGAGAACAAGGGAATCCGTGGCTGATATATAGAACTGAACTGTATTGCAAAATAAAAAAATAAAAAATAAAAAAAAAACAAGAAAAAAAACTATCTTGCAACCAACCCTACCTTTGTTTCCAAAGGTCATTATGACTACCTTGTTATGACCACCTTGCAATCATGTCTTTGTTTCAGGAGGTTATTAAGACTAACTTGTTATGCTTATGTTCTGTTCCTATTACTCCAACTATTTTGCCCACCAAATCCCCCAATTGGAAATCCCCTACCCCTGAGCTATAAAAACCTTGTCTTCTTCACATCCAATTCTGACCTCTTGAACCCCTGCCTTAGGTGGAGGCAGACTGTATGCACTAAAAAAAGCTTTCTTTAATTAATTGCTTGCTTTAACTAATTTGACCTTGATTTGGGTCAGTCATCTTTCTCCTCAAATCTTTGAGATTAACAGGGTGATGTCATTCCTGGGTAAGTGGGCTTGAGTTATATAAGGAAGCAAACTGAGTAAGCAAAGGGGAACAAGCCAGAGAGCAACCTTCCTCTATGACCCCTGCATCAGTTCCTGCCTCCAGGTTCCTGCCCTGACTTCCCTGACTAATGAGTAAACTGAAATAAACCCTTTCTTCCACAAGTTGCTTTTGGCCATGGTATTTTATAACAGCAAAAGAAACTTTAAAATAGAAGGTCATCCAATCTCAGAGAGAAATAATTGCATGCTCTCTCTCACATGCAGATCCTGGCCTATAATGTGTACATGTCTATCAGTAAACAAATATATATGGGTACAGTGTAGCATTTAGAAAGAACAAGAGTGAGCAATAAAAGAAATAATATGCACACTGAGGAGTTCACATGTATGGAGTACTTTGTGTATAGTCTTTGTGCTCTCAAGGTATAACATATTCTCAATGTGAAGTAAGGCAGTGTCCACAATGTGATTCCATGAGGGGCTGTTACTATACTGAGACTTGAATTTTACATTGTCTTTCATTGAATATCCCTGTAGATTATAGTGCATTGTAAGTATTGCTGAACTTAATGTGCTTTATTCTTTAAAAAGGAATCCTTGATATTCATATTATAGAGAATGGAGACTTTAAAATGTGTTTAATATCATAATTTTGAAAACTGAAAATACCAGGAAATACTGATTTATTGCCCTTGAATCTCAAAAGAGAGTTTACTTTAAACAACAACAAAAACCACACCAGAATTGTCAGGAAGCCATAATTTCCAAATAATTATAAGAGGTTTCCAGTGTATTTAACCTGATAGAACATGGGAGAGGTCTTATCAGGTGGCTGGTACATGGCTAAGGATAGAAGAGATTTTGGTTTATTTTCAATTCATTAACTTTTTTATTTAAATTTCTTTCTTTTTTAAAAAAAGTATTTATTTATTTTTATTTTATAGCATTGTTGTTTTGCTTGCATGTATGTCTGTGTGAGGCTGTCAGTTCTTGGAGTTACAGGCAGTTGTTAGCTGCCATGTGGGTGCTGGAGTTGAATCTGGGTCCTCTGAAAGAGCAGTCTCTCTGGTCCCTAAATTTTTTTCATACAATGTATTTTGATCATATTTTCCCCTTCCCCAACTCCAAGGTAACAGTGTCTTACTCCCGAACAGGACTGAAGCACAAATGAATTCAAAGAGTCTATGACAGCTTGGACAAGACCCGCACAGGTTCAATCCAAAGTCTCAGCATGGTGAAGGGGAAGTGAACACAAAGTTCCACCCCTAACCAAGGTGGTATTTGCAGTTGATACCTGCTAGCAAAGAGAAAATCAGCTTTCTCCAATGGAGTCTCACTGAGTATATCAACCACACTGCAGGGCAGACCCCATGCCCTGGAGTAGTTGGCCAACACAAAATAGCTCCAAAATAACTTATTTATGTGCACATGGGTGTGTGTGTGTGTGTGTGTGTGTGTGTGTGTGTGTGTGTGTGACATTTTTTGCTTTATTTGTTTTCTGTTTATTTGATTTTCATTGTTGTGTATTTGTGAGTTGTTTCTCTTTTTATTCTTTTTGAAACTGAGAAAAAGAACATAGAGTTGGGTGAGTAGGGAGGTACGAAGGCTCTGGAAGGAGTTGGGAAGGAACATGTTCAATATATATTGCACAAAAAAATTTTGAATAAAAACTTAATTTAAAAAGTAAAATAAAATAAAAAGAATAAAAGAAAAGAAAAAGAAAATAAATTAGAGTTGCTCATAAGAATTTAGGTGAGGGGTTATTTACCTGGGCATGGGAGCCTTACTACCAACCACAGCACTAAGGGACATGGCTCTTTCCCTGTTCTGCTGGTACAACCACTGACTGCCCTTACATCCTCAGGAAGAGTGGATCTTCCTTAGATCCTGTCCCCTTGATGATGGATCCTGGACCTGCACTGTCTTATAAAGGTCTCATGAAGGTAATCCTAGATGTGTGAGTTCCTGAGTGTGATGGCCCATGCCATGCCTGGAGACAGCATTCTACAACACTCCATCCTTTCCTGATGAAGCTTTTGCAAACATTATGCCCCTGCTGGGATGTTTTCTGAAGAGGCACCTTTTCTCTAATCTTTTAAAAAATATGAGGTTAGAATATTAGTAATAGAAAATATCCATCTCATATCTGTCAGCCCAGGTTCAAATATTGTTTTATGCAGAGAATTATGCACACACACAGAGATAGATAGATAGATAGATAGATAGATAGATAGATAGATAGATAGATAGATAGAACTACAGGTAGATTAGGGCAACACTGGTAAATACCTTTTTTACTTTAGAATCATTTTATTAATAGTGTCTGAGATTATAAATTTTATTGGACAAATTAACATGATTTGATATCACCTCCACTAACACAAAAATATATGTATATTATTTTATTCAATTCTTTAAATCCTGAGGACAGAAAAGCACTCACTTTCTAGTCTACTACTCACTTGTATCCAAATTTATCAGATTCCCTTGTATTACAATCATAGTGAGACCATCTGATTAGTTTTGACCAGTCAGCTGCAAGATAAAGGCTATTTGCAACTTTTCATCTGAGAGAATCAAGAAATGATCAAGAAATGTTTTTTAAATTAAATATCTTTTTAAGACTCACTCTGAATGTTGGTTTTGCTGTATCTAAAATGGGCCTAATAATCTCTATTTCACAGACATGGGTTAAAAAAGTCAGTAATACTAATAGTGACTGCACTGTTATGTGGTGCAAAAGAAATAAGTAATATTCTGGCTATAACAAGTTTTACATGTCACTTTTCCAATTACTCCCTATTGTGTCTCCATTGAAAGTTAAACTAGTTGAAGAACAGAAGGCAGTTAAACATCTCAGCAAGTTACAGAGCTCATAAATGGAGAAGCTTCTATTTAAATCTAGGCAGAGTTCAGAGCTCATGGTCTTAAATGGATGTTTATTCTGTTTGATTTACTTAAGTATTCCACATGCCAGAGAATGTGAAGACTTAGGGTAAGGACTATGTGACTGTACCCAACTATTTCTATTCCTGCTTGTGGTTCTAACTCACGGGACTTCAGCCAATGCTTTGTGGTAAAATCTCGCCATTGGTCAGTATCTTAAATAAGGTATCTCAACTTGATTCAGTCTAAAACAGGAACATAATAATACATAAGCAAAGCTTATCACAACCACCATAACCAAGAATATTAATACATAGTACCCATCCCCCCCAACAGAGATATGCCAGAAAATATGAAGATAATCAGGGGAAAAACAGGAATGGTGTTTAGAGTCACAGTTAATGTGTATTGTCTGACATGGACATGGCAATGTCATGGACTCTAATGCCTCAGACCATGTGTTGTTCGAATCTTAGATGGTCTTATTAATAGAAAACCCACAGACAGATATTAGGGTGGAAGCTGAAAGATCAGAGAAGCAGAGCAAGCCCCAGCCACCTATTACCTCACCAACTCCACAAATCTTCTGACTGAAATTCTGAGTCTTCACCCAAAGGGGTCTCAGCTGAACTGCTTTAGTTCCTGTTTCCTCATGCCTTATATACCTTTCTCTACCCAGCCATGTCACATCCTGGGATTAAAGGAGTGTGTACTTCCTAGTACTGGGATTAAAGATGTGTGCCACCACTGCCTGGCTCTGTTTCTAGTGTGGCCTTGAACTCAGAGATCCAGATGGATCTCTGCCTCCCAAGTGATAGGATTAAGGATGTGTGCCACTACTATCTGGCCTCTATATCTAATCTAGTGGCTGGCTCTGTCCTCTGATCCCCAGACAAGTTTATTAGGGTATACAATATATCACTACACCCATGGAAGTGGTAAAGCCTTCCCCTGGTAAAGTTCAGAAGGATGGCAAAGCCTTCCTCTAGTCCAAGTATGAGTGTTTACCAATGACTGACCAGTGTGCACAGAAACTATCAACCACTTCTTCTTCTACCAGGATGTTTACAGCCCGAGACTGCCACTCTAAAGAGACCTCTTACTGAGATGAGCTAAACCTGTCTCTTTGTCCTGATGTATAACAGAAATTGCCTCCTTGATTCAGATACATATAATAAACCCGATAAGGCTATGGGCTGCTGCTGCTGCTGCAGTTGGTGCCCTTCATCAGAACAAGCACATCCCACCAAATCCCATCTTTGCTGTGAGTGCATCTGTGTCTCTGTCTTTTCTACATTCCCTCATTGCAGCAGACAGGTTTCCAGGACCAACCCATGCAGAGCACAGCAGTCTCTCCCAACTGACTGTATCTCCTACTTTGAGGGACCCAATACCCTCTTCTCGCCTCCCAAGATGTTCAAATACATGTACATACACACAGTCACACACATATACATAATAAATAATAAAATAGATCTGTTTTTGAAGCCATGAAACTAAAAGGGGATTGGTTGGGAAGATGACAGGGATCAGCAGGAATGGTATTTAGAGTTAAAATGGTATTGTTCTTTAAATTTTTCAAATCAGAGCCAAGTTCCTTTTACCTTAAACCTCGAAATTTGTGGCTTAAAAAAATACTGGGCTGGGGGTGTGATTCAGCTGGTTGAGTTCTTGTCTAGTGTTCAGGAAGCCCTGGATTCAATCTCTCTCTGCATAAGCCTGATGTAGTGGTACATGCCTGAAACCCCAACACTTAGGAGATAGAAACAGAAGAATAAAATTCAGGGTTACCCCTTGATACACTGAAACTCTGTCTCAAAAGAGAGAAAGGACAAGAGGAGAAAAGGAAGGAAGGCACCCAGGCAGGCAGAGAAAGCAAGAGCTGGTAACTGGAACGTAATCCCAATCTATATATGTGTACACATATCCTTGTGAGGGAAAAATATAGTTCAGGGGTTTTTTTTATTAAAAAATATTATTTTTATTTGTGTGTGTGTGTGTGTGTGTGTGTGTGTGTGTGTGTAGGTATTCACAGAAGCTGAAGAGAGTGCCAGATCTCTTGTGAGCCACCTGATGTGGGTGCTTGTTGGAACATGGTTCAGGAATAGTCATATGAGTTGTTGTAAGAATATTCCAAGGAAACAAGACAAGAGTCTTGTGACTTAGTTTCTTCAAAACATGGAATTATTCTTGGAATGTGTTTTTGTGTTCCTTCCAGGTGTAGCAGATAGGAGTGAGTTTATGTCACCTTACTCATTATTACTTGTGGCTGTAAATTTTTAAACTATCCTTTATATGTCTCTATGGAAAAACACATTTTTGCCACATGTGCCTTGTCCTTGTGATTGTATACAGCTTGAACTCATAAGCACCTTACTCATGGGACCTTTCTTAACCTAAGAGTGTGTACTGTCTGGGGCTTGAATAAGGCTGGCTATTGCACAAGGCTTTAGCCTGCTTCATTTATGGGCTCTGTTCTCCCAGGCCCCACCACCTCTAGAGCAGTGTCAGCGCTGCAAAGTCAGGCCCTCTGGAAGAACAGCAGTGTTTGTTTGTTTCTCTCCCCTCTCTCCTCTCCTCCCAGTCCCTTACCCCCAACCCCCTCTGTTCCTATCCCCCAATCCATTCCTCCTCCATTTCTGTTCAGGAAAGGGCAGGTATCCAACGGATATCAACAGGACATGGCATATCTGTAGGCAGAGTTTCCCTGTTCAAACTGTCTGTTCCCAAATACCCAACAGCCTCTTCCTAAATTACCACACAGAAGCTTATATTAATTATAAATAATCAGCCAATAGTTCAGGCTTATTACTAACTAGCTCTTACCCTTAAATTAATTCATCATTCTTATTTATGTTTAGCTACAAGGCTTGGTATATCTTCTCAGTACAGCATTCTCATCTTGCTTCTCTGTGTTTGCCCGAGACTCTCTGACTCCACCCTTCCTCTTCCCAGAATTCTCCTAGTCTGGCTCTCACACTCAATCTCATCCTGCCCAGCTATTGGCTAATCAGCTTTTTATTAGCAAATGAGAGTAATACATATTCACAGTGAAGAAAAGGATTATTTCACAGCACATATCAAGTTGCAGTAAGTCTAAGCACCTCCCCTTGTATTAAGGCTGGGCAAAGCAACCCAGTATGAGGAGTAGGGTCCCAAAAGCCAGTAAGAGTCAGAGACAGCCCCTGCCCCCACTGTTAGGAGTCCCACAAAGGACCAAGCTACCAAGCTACAACTGTAACATATATGCAGAGTGCCTAGGTCAGTCCTGCAGGCTGCCTGGTTGTCTGTTCAGTCTCTGTGAACCCCTATGAGCCCAGGTTAGTTGGTTCTGTGGCTTTTCTTGTGATGCCCTTGACTCCTCTGGCTCCTACAATTCTTTCTTCTCCTCTTCTGCAGGATTCCCCGAGCTCCACCTAATGTTTGGCTGTGGCTCATGTGCAGCAAGTGTTCTTAAACACTGAACCATCTCTTCAGCCCCTGGGGTCTCTTATGTGGAGATTTTCTTTGCTTGCTTCAGTATTCATAAAATAAACCATTTACAGACAAGTTGAGGAAAATAACTCTAGCTTCCTGATGGAAAATGGAGATGGAAGAAGTAGGCAGAGCCTTGTTCTAGTCCAAAAGGTAGACAGTGTTTAGAAGGCTTGCCAATCACTACTCATGACTCATGCCTTTCTACCCACTCTCCATCTGAAAGCTTTTAGTTCTATGAGGGATTCTTGTGTCACCAAGGGTTGTTCAAGCCATGGCTTCCCTCTGCTCTTCAATCAAATGCCTTCTTTGGTCGTGAGGACCCTGGACAAGAAGGACTAGGCACGGTAGGCCAGAAAGTTTTCGCCCTAAACTGACCTAGATTCTAAGTGACTCATTGCGTGTTACCACTGAAGTGTGAATCCTCTCTGCTAGTCTTGCACAACTCATTCTCTCCTGCTCTTGACATTCTGAAAGCAAGCTTACAGCTAGATGCCTACAGCTGTTTTCTCCTGCAAACAACTGGAGCTCAACAGAATTTGAGGCACTTCTTGTGTGTTCCTGAACACATCCTCACCTCTCTCCCAGCACTCAGCCTATCTAGCAGCGCTTGGTGCTAGGCCCCTGCAGAGAGGCCAGGCAACTGTGCCTTCTCATTACAGCATTACAGCATCTGGTTGCCTTCCTTGCAGCCAGGCTACGCTCCCAGGGTGCTTGGAAGTCCTAACCAGAGAACTGAAATTGCCTTCAGAATGGGCTCCTTCTGCAAACCTGTTTTCTGGAGGCCAAGGTTTGTTTCTGTTCTAATGCTGTTGGCATCTCAGCTGCCCTACATTCTCACACCTCTTCCTCAATCAGCCCTGTTCTCCTTTCAGCTTCACCTTCTCCCTTCCTGTCCTCAGCTTTCACTGAATTTTCAGTTCCTCTGTTCACTTGCCATTTCTGATTCTCAGCTTTAATCCAGGTCTTTTACCTATGTCTATTAAGATCTATGGGACTAAGCATACACCTTTAGTCCCAGTGCTTGGTAGGCAGAAACAGATGGATCTCTGTGAGTTCCAGGCTAGCCTGGTCTACATAGTGAGTTCTGGGACAGCCAGAGCTACACAGTGAAATGATGTCTTAAAAACAACAACGGAAAGATCCAAGGGCCTAACCTTTTCTTCGTTCACCTCTGATCGAACACTCTAGCTCCCCACCCCCATATCAAGCATTCTTACACATATCCACACTCAAGCATACTACATTAGAGGAAGCAGTGTACATCATGTAATGTCTGTATTATGTGTACATATTCCTTTCGATGGGAAGTAATGCTAAAGTCATTGAGTAATAATGAAAATGGTCACTGCAGTTTTTAGGACCCTCCCTGCTTTTTAGACCTCCCAGGGGTCTAAAATGCAGGATAACCAATTGCAGACTTGCTGTGTACCATTGTTGAACACTGCGCATCCGCAGCTTCCTGACCCTTGTTTGTCCCCAGCCACACTAGCATTGGCTAGTTCTATCAACACAACACAAAACCACATCCTCCCAGTAGGAAAAAACCTATTGCTATCTCTTTCTCACCCCTCCCACCAGTATCCACTCTAGGGTCCCAGTTAATTCCTTCTCATGAGGTTGGACTTGGTTATTCAGGTAGCTGGGTCTAATCCATAGATGCCGTTGTTTATAAATACCACCTTCTTAGGAAGAAGCATCTAGCAAGTGCTAAGGCCAATTAGACAATGAAATGAGTTATGGAAGGAGGTTTGGATTCACATTCCCTAGAGGTCTGTAAAAGCAGGACAGACTCTCATTTGTCCGGTGATTATGTGGGATACTCCTAATAGCCAAGGGGCCAAGGGGACAGACTGGCTCATCACCCACGACTAAAATTTATGAACCTCCTGAGAACTTATAATCCTGTGCTGGATCCCATAGATATAAGAAATCTTTTAAAAAACACAGTCCGTCCGTCCCCACCCCCCACCCCCCCACCCCCACCAAATATGAGGAAGGGTATATGGGGAGGTTGGAGAAAGAAAAAGGAGAGTGAAATGATATAATTATATTACATTCAAAGAATGATTAAAAAAATGGTCCCCTACTCTTGCAGGACATATGAATAATATTCTATTATAAATTTTCTTTGCTTGGAAGCTATGCAATGCAATATTTCTGCCCCTTGCTTTGAGAAAAATTCTCCTACATCGCAGGATGGCCTTGACTTTGCTATGTAGAAAAGAATGACTTTGAACTTTGAAGCCTCCTCATTCTATCTCTCAAGTGTTGGGAGATTACAAGTTTGTGGCACTAAAACTATTTTATGCAGTGCTGAGAGTAGGTTCCAGGGCTTCAAACCAAGCCAGGCAAGCTTTGTACCAACTGAACTGCCTCCCCTGTCAATGATCACATTTTTTAGCTCATATTTCACAGGAGTTTGTGAATGATTTATAAGGTGCATGGACAGCAGAAGAATTAAGTGGGACAGGAAGTATACAGTGGCCTCAGTTCTACCACACAGACAACAAGAAGCTACTGGGTTTGGTCCCAAATGATTCTTCACTTTATGATACCTGGAAATTCTTGGTTAGGGTGTAATTAGGGCCAGGAGGCAAAAGACTGTAAGGAAGAGGGAAGAAAGTAAATGATTGGACATTTTCTCTATCAGAGGTATAACATAGTATCTACCAGGAGTCTGTCCAAGGTGGTCTTTTCACTGGACAAATAAAGATCTGTTTACTCCCTGCAGGCCTGCTGGGTGGGAAATGTCTATGTTCATAGGCATAGCTAGATGCTGGGCATATTCTATCCTGTCCAGCCTTCATGGCTAATGTTTTGTCACTCATCGACACTGTCCAGAGTGAGCAGCATGATGATGCACATTCATAAGACTGAGGAAGAAGACATGCTGGGAGTTTGAGGCCAGTCAGAGCAAATGACATATAAAGACCACATCTCAAAATCAGAAACAAAACAAAACCCCAAAAGTCCTATTATCTCAGCACTTGGAGAGCAGAGGCAGGAGGAGTTCAGGGTCATTTTAAGCTACATAGCAGCTCAAGGCCAGCCTGGGTGACCTGAGACCGTGTTCTAAAAAAAGAAGAAAAAAAAGTGATGGCAGTTACTGGCAGAATGGCTCGGTGAGTGGGGGCACCTGCCACCAAGCCTAGTGACTTCAGTTTGATCTCTAGGCTGGAATTCAAGAGCTGATTCTGGAAAACTGTCCTCTGACCTTCACAAATGTGTACACATGCACACATATACACGTGCACACGTGCATACACACAAGTGCATAACAGACATACATAATAAAGTAAAAATATTTTGTAAAAGAAAGGAAAACATGGCCAATGACAATGTTTGACTCAACTTTAGAAGAGCTAATGATACGCAAATCAAACATCATTTTTTAAATTACTTTTCTATTGCTGTAAAAGGACACCATGACTAAGGCAAACCAAGGCATTTACTTTAGGGGCTTGCTTGCAGTTTTGGAGGGTGAGTCCATGATAATCATGGTGGAAAGCAGGAAGGCATGTCTCTGGAGCAGTAGTTGAGAGCTTTACATTCTGATCCTCAGGCATTAGGCAGAGAGAGAGAGAGAGAGAGAGAGAGAGAGAGACCCTGGACCTGGTATGAGCTTTTAAAACCTCAAGGCCCACCCCGAGTGACACACCTCCTCCAACAAGACCATATCTACTTCAACAAGGTCATAGCCCCTAATCCTTCCCAAACAGTTTCACTGGTGACTAAACTTTTAATTATGTGAGCCTTTGGGGGCCATTCTCATTCAAACCACCACAGTCATTATAATAAATTCTTTGGGTTAAGTTTACTGGATTTTTCTCTTTCCAGGAAACAAGGTATAGTTAGTTAGGTGAGGCACATGAGCGTGTGTGTGTGTGTGTGTGTGTGTGTGTGTGTGTGTGTGTGTGTATGTGTGTGTGTATGCTTTTTGTCTGATACTAATTACTATAGTTGGTTGCTTCCATTAACTCCAAAGTCAGTGAACTTCTGGAGGGTAATTCCTAGGCTATCCCCATCTAGTAAGTTCATTGGCTTGATTTTTTTTTTTTTTTTTGGAGTGGGGCATTTGAGACAATATTTCTCTGTATAGCCCTGCTGTCCTGGAACTGACTCTGTAGACCAGGCTGGCCTCAAACTCAGAGATCTATTTGTCTCTGCTTCCTGAGTTGTTGATATTAAAGACATATGCTACCACACCCAGCTAGCTTGATTACTTTTAACTTTTAACTAAATTATGTCACTTTGATTTGTACAGGCAGACAAATGTAGAATACAAATTTAATTTTCCAATAATTTAATCAGAATTTAACTACTATAAAGAAGAAAATAGACATTTAACTTCTTTACTCAAATTGCATATACATACACTCAGACCTTTTTTTTATTTTCCTTATTATTTTGTGTGTGCCTTATATGACGTATGTGCATGCATGTACATGTGCACATGTAGAAATCAGAGGACAATTTTGGAGAGTTGGTTCTCCCCGTGTACTGTGGATTCTGGGGAGTCTATCTGAGACTGGCTTTTCACTGGACAAAAAAGGTTTCAATAAATTAAACTTGACAGATGTAAACTAAATGACTCAGGTAGTCAAGCTTGCTGAGCCATCTCCTGACCCACATCTGAATGTCTCTACAGGATTCTGTGTGTGCATACATACACATGTCCAAGGGATCAGTGATGCAACTAATCAAATCTTCCACCTTAGCCAGTCATTTAAATCTATTATGTACTTTCTTAAATATTTCAATTTAAGCTCTTTTTAAATATTTTATTTATTTATTTTTAATTGTGTAAATAAGTGTCTGTATATAGCTGTGTGCCTATGAATGCAGTGCCTCTGGAATTCCTGAAGC
This sequence comes from Peromyscus eremicus, assembly GCF_949786415.1. Lineage (NCBI taxonomy): Eukaryota > Metazoa > Chordata > Mammalia > Rodentia > Cricetidae > Peromyscus > Peromyscus eremicus. The sequence goes on along the minus strand of NC_081421.1, from coordinate 20,351,006 downwards.
TATAGTTACAGGCAGTTGTGAACTGCCCAGTGTAGGGGCTGGGAGTTTAACTTGAGTCCTCTGCAAAAGCAGCAAATGCTTACAATGTTTGAGTTATTTTTCCAGCCCCAAAATAAAACCCTTAAGGTATTATTTAATCTATTTAGCACTCTAAACTTTCAAAACATTACACACTCAGTTTTTTCAATACATGAGAATTGATGTGAGTTTAAAATTGTTACTTTTAAAGCTCTCATACACATATATATTACATATTGAGCATACTCCTTTATCTCATCTCTCTCCAATCTCTTAGATCCCTCTGTTCCCTAGACAGCTTTACTTCTGCTTTGATGTCATATACGCACACAGGATTTTATGAATCTATACAAAAATCTGAGAACTACAAATGATAAGAAGCATGATGTTTATCTATCTGTGATGGGCTTAATTTGCTTTATTTGTTCATGTCCAGTTTCAACTATTCTTTTTTCAAAACATAACTTTGTTCTTTGTGGCTGAAGGCAGTTCCATTGTGTAATATATACATATAATACACACAACATATATAATATTATATAGTATATACACATATAATATATTATACAATAGATAATATTATATAATAGATACATATATACATATATATTATATTTCTCTTATCTATTCACCCTTTCTTTAAATATATAATCTCTATTAGAAAGATAAAGTATATCTTTTTCACATATCCAATCACTCAACATCTTTTTTTATAAAAGTTTCTGTCAGGTTAAGGGGATTTTAAATATAGGAGAAAGGATAACAGCAAGACTTTTCATTGACTCTCCTACCAGGAGATCATCCCAAACCCAGAGATGAGCTAATTCTGTTTCTTTGTAGTCAGCTGTTATTGTGGGTCTATTTCAGGAGCACATACAGATGAATTTGGAGTGCTATTAAATACACAAGGGAGGGGCACAGTGCAACAAGTGTAACAGTGGTAAGCTCCTAGGATCAGGCTGAGGCCTCAGAGCTAAGAGAAGATGCCAGGAGATTCAACTTCTATGTTTCTGTATTCCTCCTGCTCCATACTCCTCTCACAAAATTCTTCTTAAAATGTTTTAGTCTACATCAATCCCTCTGTCCACTTGTGTCTGTAGGCCCCCTAGTTTCATTAAAAAGCCTTATTTCTTAAAATTCTGTCAATTCCAACCTTAACCTCAGTCTGGACCTCAACTTTTATCCCAGCCTTGACCTCAGCCTTGACTTCTTTTCTCCCTTCTAACCTCCAATTTCCAAAGTCAGTCTTCTTTTAAGTCTTACTTTATCAATGGGGCTTCGTCAACAGGGCTTCTATAAATGCTAACTGTTCTGCTATACGAAGGCATGTGATCTCACTGAACATTTGACAGACAGATTCTGAAGCTTCTGTGTTTTTGTGTGGCCACATTTTTGACATACTTTTTAGAAGTGGGAGTGTTAATGTTATATTTATGGATAAAACATGAAAACATGAGGCAGTCAGACACTGAAGTAGATACTTGTGAGGTGAGACCAAGTAGTATAAAGAAAATTTGCTGTGAAAGTTAGGAAGTAGGATGAGATGAGGAAAGTAATGAAGGGCACTGGGGATGTGGCTCAGAGGGTAGAGTGCCTGCCTAGCAAAAGCAAAACCATGGGTTCGAGACTCACCACTGCATAAACTGGGTAGCAACACCTATAATCCTCAATCTCTGGAGTGGAAAGGAAGCAGGAGGATCAGAGAAGTTCAAGGTTATCCTCTGGAAATCCAGGTCACCAGGTCTGTATGAGTCCTTGTTTAAAAAAGAAATAAAAAACATGAAGGAAGGAAAGAAGCAAGAAAGAAAGAGAGGAAGGCAGGGCACTGTACCACCTCCCTCTCCTCTGACTTTCTAATATATACTGTCATTTCATTCTTGTTTGTCTCTGCCCACTGAACGTTCTTACTGTTGTTATTGACTTATAAGTCTCCAGAAAGGCCCTATAGAGAGCCATGTGATGAGTATGTATGTCCTGAAGGGCCAGTGGATGACATATGCATGCAGAACGGAGGAGACTGAAAGATGGACTGGACTGAAGCAGGGCTCCCTTGGTGGTGGAGTAGAAGAAAGACTTCATTATGAAAATGGTTTTTGTTGGTTTTGCTTTGTTTTGTTGGCATCACAGGTGTGCACCACCACACCTGATTTATACAGTTCTGGAAATTAAGTACAGGGCTTTTTACATGCAGAGAGCACTATACCAATTGAGCTGTGTCTCTACAAGATACTAGAATTTTGTTTGTTTGTTTTTTTTGTTTTTTGTTTTTTTCAAGACAGGGTTTCTCTGTGTAGCCTTGGCTGTCCTGGAACTCACTCTGTAGACCAAGCTAGCCTCGAATTCACAGAGATCCACCTGCCTCTGCCTCTCAAGTGCTTGGATTAAAGGCATGCACCACCACAACTCAGCTGATTTTGTTTTTGTTTTTTAAGACAATGTTTCTCTGTGTATCCCTGGCTGTTCTGGAACTTGCTCTGTTTACCAGACTGGCTTCAAACTCAGAGATCCTCCTGCCTCTGTCTCCTGAGGCCTGGGATTAAGGTGTGTGTCATCACCACCTGACTATACTATAATGTCAGTAAAAGCAGAATACTTCTTCTGGTCCAGTGGCCACATCTCCCACAAAGGTCTTTAGTCGGGCTTTCCCCTAACTCGTGCTATGATCATAGTACGAGTTCATAATGTCACCGGGGTATTCTTAGAGTTGTCTTCTAACAGGCTTCCTGACTTGCAATTTCTGCTTTGCTCTTCTGTCTCCACAGCAACACCACAGCCAGGAAGTCCATTCTTTCCATGTCCTAAAGGACTGCTTTAAATGATGTAGCCTTCCTGTTTAAGAGCCATAATGGACTTCTAGTAAATACCTATTTAATCTATTCTGTCTTTAGGCCCTGCTTTCTCTCCCTCTGCTTTCCCCAATCTTCAATTCTCTCCAGCCAGTAATCTGCCTTCTCTATGCATATTTAATGTTTCTAGTCTAGTCCAACAGGGCTACTTGCATCAATTGGGTAGTACACAAAGGAGAGAAATATTGTCTGTAGGTCTCTGTATTCTTCTTCAACCCTATGTCTCCCCTGTCTCACAGCTGGAAACCTTAGAGCATGTTTTCTCATCCTCTTTTGCCAGCATGGTTTTAGATTCACCAGCTCTTCCAAGAAAAATGGATTGGTGACATATGGAAAGTGTAGTGGTCTGAATGAAAATGACCCCATAGGCCAATACATTTGAATGCTTGGTCCTCAGTTGGTGGGACTGTGTTGGAAGGATTAGGAGGCATGGCCTTGTTAGAGGAGGTGTGTCACTGAGGGTGGGCTTTGAGGTTTCAAGAGCTGGTACTGCCATTCTCAGAAGCTCCTTTTTCCCTGCCTCCTGCTTGTGGATCACTTGTGAGCTCTGAGCTACTGCACCAGCACCATGCCTACCCCTGCTGCCATACTCCCTACCACAATGGTCATGAACTCACCCTTGGGAATTGTAAGCCCCAATAAACTGTTTCTTCTATAAGTTGCCTTGGTAATAGTGTCTCTTTAAGCACTAGAAAAGTAACTAAGACAGAAGTTACTAAGTAACTAAGTAACAAAAGTAACTAAGCCACCATCTGGGCCTTTTCCTGTCAGTGGTTATGGGAAGCCCTTGAAGTAGACTGGATCTCCAGTTGGCTTCTGGAATCTGTGAGGCTTTTTGAAGGAATGTGCCAGGTAACTTCCCATTCAACCTGAAGAGACAGGACAAACAGACCACATAAGAAATGATCTGAGCCGGGCGGTGGTGGCGCACGCCTTTAATCCCAGCACTCGGGAGGCAGAGCCAGGCGGATCTCTGTGAGTTCAAGGCCAGCCTGGGCTACCAAGTGAGTTCCAGGAAAGGCGCAAAGCTACACAGCGAAACCCTGTCTCGAAAAACCAAAAAAAAAAAAAAAAAAAAAAAAGAAATGATCTGTTAGGTATACATCTGCCTTAACTTTCTTTGTCATCATGACCACGACCACCACCACTATGCAGGGAATGGAACCAAGGACCTTGTGCATGCCAAGTAAGCATGCTGTCACTGAACTACATGTCCGGTCCTCTCCATACACTACTTAATGGAAATTGGAAAGAGCACATCATTAAGAATTTAGAGGAAACCAAGCTATTTTAAAATAGCAAAGAGGTAACAGTCTGACTTGATAGAGCATGATTGTCATCCTCACGTTTAGGAGGCAGAGGGTAGAGGGTCTCTTCATGGCCAGCTTGGGCTACATAGTAAGTGCCAGTACTTCCTTGTCCCAGTGTCACTTTACTACAGTGCTGTATTTGCATCTTCTGTACCTCAGTTCTTCAATGATTTGCAGTTGGTTCTGAAAGGGGAAGAGTAAAACACAGCATGTGCTTGACTTCACGTGAGAATAGATCTGGCTGCAGAGACCAAGAGCAAGACGTATCTGCTTCTCTACATTATCAATGTCACTACACAGAAATAGCAAGACATATCTGCTTCTCTACATTATCAATGTCACTACACAGAAAATATTTTTAACCAATAAATTCTCCCTATTCTAGTCTCCATGTTGTTCAAAATAGAGCTACATTTTTAAATATTATAATTACACACACAAACACACACACACACACACACACACATACACACACTTTTGAGAGAAGGTCTTCTGTATCCCAGGCTGACCTCAAAACCCCTAGATAGCTAAAGATGACTTTGAACTAGCCTCCGTCTTTTATGTGCTCAGATTATAAGCATAACCATTTCAAAGTTTAATTTTTTCTTTTTTCTTTTCTTTCTTTCTTTCTTTCTTTCTTTTTTTTTGAGGCAGGGTTTCCCTGTGTAGCTTTGTGCCTTTCCTGGATCTCGCTCTGTAGACCAGGCTGGCCTCAAACTCACAAAGATCCGCCTGGCTCTGCCTCTCGGGTGCTGGGATTAAAGGCATGCGCCACCACTGCCCGGCTAAAGTTTAATTTTTAATGATACAAAGAATATGACTTAAAACATTTTTATATGGCCTCCAAAAACAATGTCTAGTGCATGGAATGGCGTTCTTAGTCATAAAATACTTGAACATTGTATACTGACCTTCTGCACAAATAGTTCATGTGTCCATATACTTAGACCTTGAATCATGTGAATATGCACACATTTAAGTGGAGCAGTGTTTAAAAAATGTGCTAGAGTTGTTGTAAATCCTGAACATCATATTTACCTGTTATGCAGGATCTCAGAACAAGTCAGTAACAGAACTCATAATATGCTCATTCCATCCCAGCCCTTGCTCACAGAAGAGATAAGCACCTTTGACTTACTAGAACTCTAGGCATCATGGGAAAGGTAGTAATCTATGATGTATGCACAACAGCTTTCCTGCTGGACCAGAGAGCCTTATCTTCTGCAGAGGTTTCAGTATTTTTTCTGTAAATATAAACTACTTCCTCTGTGCACCACAGTAACTAAATTATTGATAAACACAGCATGGAAAAGAGGTCTTTGGTGGAACTATAGATCTAATATTGGGTCAGCTAGAAGGACTCACTCCTTTCTCCTAGAAAAACACTGCCGCACACTTTTATTATTATAACTTCTTTCACCATACTCCCCTAAATGACCAGTCAAAGCTCGAAATCTGTGATTCTCAACCTTCCTAATGCTGTGACTCTTTAATATAGTTCCTCATGTTGCAGTGACCCCCAACCATAAAATTATCTTCATTGCTATTTCATAACTATAATTATTCTATTATTATGAATCGTAATGTAAATATTTTTGGAAATAGAGGTTTGCCAAAGGGGTCAGAACCCATAGACTGAGAACTGCTGCCCTAAGGGAAAGAGAAACTGACATTTATTATGAAACTCTCAGTTATTTTTAGGAAGGGTCTTCACATAAGCATAGACCGCCAATAAACACACAATTAATAAAATATACACACTACCCATTGCTGTGGGATGTCTTTCTGTATGCTGTGAATATATGTTGCTCCAATTGGCTAATAAATAAAGCTGCTTTGGCCTATGGCAAAGCAGCTTAGAGGCAGATGGGATATCCAAGCAGCAACACAGAGAAAAGAAAGGTGGAGTCAGGGGAGATACTGAGAGCTTGCCAGGGAAGCAAGATGTAATGCAACATAGGTGAAGCCACAGAACACCTGGCAATACATAGGTTAATAGGAATAGGTTGAATTAAGTTGAAAGAGCTAGCTAATATAAGCTGGTGCCATAGGCCAAACCATTTGCAATTAATATTAATCCTGTGAGTAATTATTTTACAAGTGGCTGTGGGACTGTGGGTAGGAAAGATTCATCCAGACTGCTGGGCAAGGCAGGACTGGAGAAATTTCCATCTACAATCCATAATTTTAGATTTACAAATCACATACATAAAAGAGTCCACCAAAAAGTGCACTGAGAACATGTGTGGTAGTTTGAATGTAATCAGCCCACATAATCTCATAGGGAGTAGCACTATTAGGAGGTGTGGCTTTGTTGAAATGGGTATGGCCTTGTTGGAGGAAGTGTGTTATTGTGGGGATGGGTTTTGAAGTTTCCTGTGCTCAGGATACCACCCAGTGTCTCACTCAACTTCCTATTGACTGCAAGATGTAGGACTCTCTAGCACCATATCTGCCTGTAAGCTGCCATGCTCCTTGCCATGATGATAATGGACTGAACCTCTGAAACTGTTAAGTGAGCCCCCTCAATTAAATGTTTTCCTTATAAGAATTCCCGTGGTCATTGTGTCTCTTCATAGCAATAGAAACCCTAACTAAGACAACATAGTTAACAATTTCTCACCATCTTTAACTTTGTTTGGGCTAAACTTTAGGTCAACTGGAAAAGGTTGCCCCTCAGAGTTGTGAATGTCTGGATCTGTCAATGTGTTGTATTACTGTGTTAGTTACAAAGTAAGTGTCCAACTATGAAAATCATAATGCAAACTTGAAAATATCCTATTGTTGGTTGCATTTTTACTGTTTACCCTTTGTGGGGGGCCTGCCACCAAGCTCCCAAATAAGTCACACATGGAGGCTTATTATTACTTATGAACAAACGCCTGGCATTAGCTTAGCTTATTTCTAGACAGCTTTACTCAACTTAAATTGTCCTATCTATCTTTTGCCCTTGGCCTTTTACCTTTCTCTGTTTCTGCATACTTTTCATTACTAACTACTCCATGGCTGGCTCTGTAGCTGGATGCCTTGCCCCTGATGTCCTTCTCCTTCTTTTCTCATTCTTCTTCTTTTCTCTCTTTTTCTTCTTCTATTTATTCTCTCTGCTTGAAAGCCCTGCCTATCCTTTCTCCTACCTTTTCCTGCCTTACTATTGGCCATTCAGCTCTTTATTAGGCCAATCAGGAGTTTTAGACTGGCAAAGAAACACAGCTTCACAGAGTTAAACAAGTGAAACATAAAAGGATACAACACATCTTTGCATCATTAAACAAATGTTCCACAGCATAAATGAATGTAACACATGTTAAAATAATATTCCACAACATCCTATAATCTCATCCTCAAGAGAAACATACTGTGAGTGTGTAATTCTGGTGTATACTTGCTGTGGCTCACATGTAAAAGTCAGAATCTTTGAGAGATGAATCTCTCATCTCCCATTAAGATCTAGGGATTGAACTCAGGTCATTTGACCTGAGTCACATGCACTTCTGCTTGCCAAGCCATTTCACAGACCAACCACTTTTTTTTTCAGTGAAAATAGCTTTTTTTTTCTTTTCAATACAGTATATTCTGATTATGGTTTACCCTCTCCCAACTCCTCTCAGATCCTCCATACCTCCCCACCCACCTAAATCCATACTCTTCTTTTCTTTTTCTCATTAGAAAACAAACAAGCACCTAAAAAGCAACATAAAACAAAAACAAAATAGGACAAAACAAAGAGAAAAAATAAAGAGCCAAATACTAGTGGTAAAGTTATGTTTTAAGTTTAAATTACTGTCCTTAAGAGATCTATAAAACAGAAATGCCTCTAATCTGTAAGCCCACTCTCTCATCCAAGGACAGATAACTGTAACATGAGTTGCTAAACGGTCTTATTAATAAAAACCTGGAACCAGATATTGGGGTTAAAACTGAGAGATCAGAGGAGTAGACAAGCCACAGCCAACCTCACCTTCCTGAAGCCTCAGTCTCCAAAGAGACCTACTTCCTGTTTACTCATGCCCATATGCCTTTCTGTTCTGCAATGTCACTTTCTCTCTCTGCCCAGCTACATTACTTCCTCTTTCTGCCCAGCTCTGTCACTTCCTGTCTGTCTATACAGACCTCCAGACCTTTATGGTTAACTAACATTGGAATTAAAGGCATGTGCCACCATGACTGGCTCTGTTCCCAGTGTGACCTTGAACTCACAGAGATCCAGATGGATAGCCTTTTGGGTTTTGCCTTTCTAAGCATCAGACTAACATAATTTCAGACCATTCTCTTGAAATCCTGGGTATGGACCTGGCCAGGGTCCATTGCCCTTGCCAGTGTTTAATAAAGCTTGCTTCAATTTTGGCTCAAAAGTTGTGGTAGTGGTCTTATTCTTACTTGATAGAAATAACATTTTCTGGAGGCCCCAGCAAGATCAGACCACCCACTCAAATTCTAAAGCTGGACTTTTACTCAGGGATTCTGGGGCTGAAGGCCTGCCTCAGGAGTTGTCCACTTTGAGATGTTCCTAGGCTCCAAGGTGTGCTTTCAGTTTCATGGACTATCAGAATGAACTACCAAGCTGAGAAAAGCAGCAAGCACCTGCAGAGACCTCCCCTGCTGTGTCACATCTGGTTCTGTTCTATGGGGTCCTGATCTGGGGACATGGAGGAGCTTAATAGGATCCAAATACTCCTGTCCAGGGCTAAAAGTGAGATACCGCCCACCCACCAGGTTCTGGTTGTTTGTTTTGTTTGAAAGTTTTGTTTGTCTGTAAAATCTGTAAAAGTAGGCCTTGCACCTGGCCTGGGCAGTCCAGTAGAGCCAATCATGTTAGCAAAGGTGTAGGTGAGCCAGCCTTGAAATTTTAAGCATGGGAGAGCTGACCCCATTACTCATTTGACATATGACAGTATGGGCAGGGGAGAGATGCACTCCCTCCCTCCCCCACTCATCAATACCTGAGGCAGATGGGAGAGCTGGCCCTGAGGTCATAAGGGCAGGAGAGCTGCCCCTGCTCACCAAAAGCTGCAACACTCAGGAGAGCAGGCCCTGCACCTCACCTGGGCAGCACAATAGAGCCAATCCTGTTGGCACAGCCCCAAAGTTGTTAGCATGAGAGAGCTGTCCCCACCACTCATTTGACATATGACAGTATTGGCAGGGGAGAGATGCCCTCCCTCTCTCCTGCATCCATCAACACCCAAGTCAAGTGGGAGAATTGGCCTTGCTCCTCATCAGCGGCAGCACTCAGGAGAGTGGCCCCTAAGCCACGTCTGAGCAATTCAGTAGAGCTGATCCTGAAGGTGTAGGTGTTGAGGATCCAACCCTGAGGACATGAAAGCAGAACTGGCCCTGCTCCTCGCTCATTGCTGCAAGGGGTGAACTCACCAGGACAATGCAGGAAAGCTCACCCTGGTGGTGAGGACAGGGGAGAGCTGGTGGGCTGACCAACCCTGCTACTACTCAGGCCCAGAACCAGGTTATGTGTTGGCCCACTGCAATATCCACCCTATCTGTGATCTGCTGGAGCACGTGAAGGGACCAGTCCTGCAGACCCAAAGCTGTAGGATCTCTACAACACAGGGCAACAGCAAGAGAACCAAGAGGAGTTCCAGTGAGGGCCCAGCATTGATAGCATAGCAGAAATCAGAGGCCTCGAACCAGATCAATGATTCTCTGCAATGAACACTTGCAAGTAAAGATATATGGATAAAAGTATTTACTGTGTGACTCACTGTGTCACACTGCAGCTTCCATGACAAGAATGATTTTTCCTTCTCTTTTTTCTTTCTTTTTTCTCTTAAATTTTATTTTATTTTGGAGGAGAGGTCACAAGGGCAGAGGGTAGATACAAAAGGATAGAGAAATGAATGGGATGGAGATGCGTGATGTGAAAGATACAAACAATAAGTAAAAAAAATTAAAAACCTGTAAAATCTGTAACAAAAGTTAACTTAAAACTCATAACACAGGGGTTAATGGTTAAAAATCAATACATAGATAATCTTAAAGGAACCATGTGGTATGACACCATCTTGGGACATAAGCAATATGTGGCTTGCCATCATCTTAGCTTCTGTCCCTCATCAGGATGGAGGCAGTCACATGGCTGGCAGCCTCTTTGCTAGGGTTGGAGAGGGAGTATATCAGGTGACTTTAGTTATTTATTTATTATGTACACAGTGTTCTGTCTGCATGTATGCCTGCATGCTAGAAGAGGGCACCAGATCTCATTACAGATGGTTGTGAGCCACCATGTGGTACTGGTAATTAAACTCAGGATGTCTGGAAGAATAGCTGAGCCATGTCTCCAATCCATCACTGCCATCTTGATTAAAGGTGACCATGTAGTATAAACAACCAAAGAGGCAACAACAGATCTATAGGATAGTTAAGATTAAGATGGATTTTTGTTGATAGTTCTTATCCTGATAACAAAGCCATGAAAACAAAGTTTATGAAAGATGGGATTTAAAAACAGTGCTTGTTTAATAAGGTATTGAAGTTGCTCCTCAACATGTTCATATATAAGAACATACCTCATGTGGGCAACAAAACTTTGTAATGTAAGTGGTATTGGTTTTAAAGACATGCAGGGGACATGACCAGCAGCTGAGACCTGGTACTGTGTGGCAGCACTGGAGTTCCTAAATAGAACACAGCAGAGGGACACCAGCAGTTTTGGAGATTCTGGTACTATGCAATGACCACCAGGAAAAAAAAGCTGCAAAGAAACGAAGCAGGCTGGGGCCTAGAAGACATCAAGTTTATAAAATGTTAAAATGTTTCATATTTTGATGTTTTATATTATGTTAAGTTTATAAATTGTTTTATTTCATGAGCACCAAACACTTTGTCTTTGCTAACTTTGTTAAGCTTTAGCTATTTTGATAAACTAAGTCATACAAGAAACTGTGATATTCTGTGATGTGTGCTATATAAAAGGACCAAGAAACTAAATTTGCCCATCTCCCCATGGACTATATTTATGATATAAGTTTTATTTTGATACTAAAAGAGCTTCAGTTCAGAAATTGTTTTTTTTTTTTTTTAATGCTCAAACTTAATAGAGATAAAGCTGCAAATCCTAATCTTACAAAAAAAACCTACTAACTGTCCTGGGACCTCTGCCCCCAACAAAGCCATAGAGTCCAAGGGAGTCTAGGGCAACCACCTAGGTAGTGGATAAGTCTCTGTCACTTTAATTGATATATAGGCCATTTGTATTATACTTCCTGCTATAATTCATCCTCAGATCTCTGGTGGCATTGCCAGCTAGGCTAACTGTAGCTTTGGCAGCACAAGGCAACCAGCTTCTTCTCCAAGGCTGCAGGTAATTTGTCAGTTCATTTCCTATGAAAAACCAGAACTTACTTTTCCTAGAGCTACTAGGTTTTCTGCTGAGAAAGGCAGGCAGGTTTGCCTTGCTAACAGACTTCATATTAAAAGATAAACAGGTTTCAGATGTAAGTTTTTACAAACTTGTTTTGCAATAAGTGCTTTCAGGAATCAACCACTTGTGTCTCATGGTAAATGATTGAATAAAAAAGACTTTACATTTATATAACTTTTGAGGGTCTGAAAGTGTTCTAAGCTATGTAAAGGTCTGAGATGTGAAAGTTTAAGTAATTTCTATGGGTCTAAGAAAGTGTTTTAAGTTATATAAATGAAAGTTGTGAAGACATAAAGGAAGTGATTTAAGGTAATGAAAATGTTTCAGATTTCTTTCCTCTCTATACTATAATATTAAGATTTCAAACATTCAAAGTTTTAACATTGATCAATGGAGTTCTGATAAGCTGGTAAAGCACTGACTATTATTATCAGTTACAAGCTCAAGATTTTAAATTTCCTTTGGTTGTCTTCTAAGCATATACTTAAAGGTGCTTCTCATCAGGTTGAAAATATCTCTGTCCAATCTTTATATATCCAGTCATCTGGATGGGGAAAAGAACGTTCATGCTTTTTAACCCAGAGCCATAGCAAAGCTATCACTCAAAGATGTGAGTCTACCCAGCTGCTTCTTCTACTATGTGGATTTCAGTACAGATTACAAACACTGGTAATGCTGATATAGCTAAAACTTTTATCTTTTTTTTGTAAACTAAAAACTTCATATAATCTTCAAGGAGTTGAGGGAGTCATAAGACTTGGATTCACATCAATCCAGGTCAAATGGACTCCAAATAAGTACAGCCTAAGTTTCCCTACCTGCCTATTCCTGAAGGTGTGATCTCTTTCCTGGTCTTGGGATTCCTCATCTTCCTCCACTAACAGGACTATGGGCCTGAAAATTCCAAATGTAAGACTTTTCTTAAAGTTCCTAAACTTTAACTTCTGCACCTAGTTATATCTATTTCAGCAGATTTTCACTCAGGTGACAGATACCATCTGGGAATTAGCTGAGGACTACAAACTGCTCCAAATGGCTGTGAGCCTTGGACTTGCTGAGAGCTGATGTGATCCAGTCTAGCTGATGTGATTGCTCCCTGTCTTTTCAGCTGGGTCAGCTAACCAGATGCTTCTGATGAGTGTCTCATTGCCTGGATCCCCTCCAGGCCTTTGATTAGCCTTCCAGCCTCCTTGTGCCCTGACTACAAAGTCTTAATTTCAGCAGGAAGTAGTTATAGAAGAGAATATACCCTCTATAAAAGGCTAGAATGTTAAGCCTGGCATAGGGGACAAAATGGCTACCTATATTGCCTATTGGCATACAAGGGAAGGTACCTATTAAAACCAAATAGACAAAGATCTATTAGCAAGTAGATTCATTAGCTGAAGTAGTTCTACAATATGATAAGGCCCTTGATCTGCTCTGTGTAGAACAAGAAGGTTATTGTATGGCTTTAAGAGAAAATTGTTTCTATATAAAAACTACTCAGGAGTCATTAGAGATAGTTTGGCTCTATTAAAAAAACATTGCAGAACAAAGAGGATGCTAGATGAAATTAAATGATTAGTTTCCATTCTCATAGTAACTCTGATATAAGCTACCACAGGGCCTTTGGCCTTTCTGTTTCTGCTGTTTACTATTGGCCCCTGCATCATTAATGCTTTAACTATATACATTAACTCCCATCTGGTGCCATTAAGCTGATGATTATTAGATCCCAACCAATATAAACAGGTATCCACCACAAAGTCAAGGATTTGATTCAGGATACAACTCAAGGAGGAAATGTAATGGCTAAAAAATGTTTTAAGTTTAAACTAATGTGCTTAAAAGTTCTATAAAACAGTCAGACATGGTGGCATATGCCTTTAATCACAATACTTGGGAGTCAGAGGTAGGCAGATCTCTGTGAGTTCCAGGACAGCCAGGACTGTTACACAGAGAAACACTGTCCAGAGAAACTGAGAGAGAGAGAGAGAGAGAGAGAGAGAGAGAGAGAGAGAGAGAGAGAGAGAGAGATTGAGAGAGAGGCACATATAAAGGAACTGGTGGAGTGTGAGGGGCATGGTGAGGGGATAAAAGACATGGAAGGGGACACAGCTATGCTTTTTGTACAAAATACACATGTAAAACATTCAAAAATATATTTTTTACTTCTTATTTAAATTGCCTATTGCGCAATTCATTAAACTGTTGATTTGATTTTCTTTTTGTGTTTTAACTTTAAGAGAAGGTCTCACTGTGAAACCCTAGCTGAAATGGAACCTACTCAGTATCTTGGAACGTGAGAGCTTCTGCTTCAACTCCTAAGTGCTAGGATTACAGGCATGTACCACCATGCCCAGCAAATACATTGGGTCTTTTAAAATTGCATTTTATTCTTTCTCAAGTCTGGTTGAGATTTTCCTGTTGTTCAAACAAGTACCATGTGAGGAATGGCAAGCAGGCGGTACAGAATACAATCAGCATCCAGGCTCTTGCAGTTTCTGAAGTCTATGATTTTTTTTTTTTGTCAGATATTCTCCTAGGTGCTAGAAAAATACACACACCGTTGACAGGTCCAACTCCCTATCTCTATGGGAAACACGATAATATAAAATATTTATGCAAATGAGGCTCTTCCTGTGAGAATAAAACAGAAGAGACTGATCCACAGGTATATAGCCAGCCAAAGAAAAATAATTTAGCACACAGAGCTAGCGCATACCTTCTGTTTCCAGAGTATCTGAGCAATGGTGCACTAGAGGAGGCTCAGGAAGCAGATGTAGTGTTTTCATTTTTTTTTTTAAAGAGGAGAAAATATTTCTAACTTGCTTTGGTTCTCAATTCTTACATTTTCTTTCTCTTGAAATGCATAGTGATTCAGAGTCAAGATTTAGAGTCTTTTTTTATTTTAAAAGTAAATAGTAAGGGACTTTGGATACATGGATGCTTAAAGTACAAAAGAGAACATAAAATGTCGAAACTTAAAATCATTGTCTTAAGCCAGTGGTTCTCAACCTTCCTATTGTTGCAACCCTTTAATACAGTTCTTCATGCTGTGGTGACACCAGCCATAAAGTTATTTTGTTACCACTTAATAACTGTAATTTTGCTACTATTATGAATCAGAATGTAAATATCTACGTTTTCTCATGGTCTGAAGTTTCCCCTGTGAAAGCAACTCCCTAAGGGGTCATGACCCATAGGTTGAGAATTGCTATCTTCAGCACAAAGAAGGTCTCCTTATCAATTTATCAAGACATGTAAGAGCCAGACAGGGTGCCACATGCTTGGGTTGGAGAGTGTCCTTTCCAGGTGCTTCAGTTAGTTGAAACCTTTTCCAGGTAGCTAGGCTGATTTCTGCTTCTTCCAGGCAGGCAGCTGGTCTAGTCTCAGACTTTGCAGCTCAGCTGATTTGAGTCTTCTTGTCATCTCTGCTCTTCTGAGAATCTTCTTTGCAGCTTAGCTCTGCTTACTCTGACAGGGAGGGGACTAGTGAATCTGGTCAGTTTCAGTGACTTCCTGAAGCTACTATTAGTTGTTTACCTTTCTGTTTAGAGAGTTTACCTGCGATCCTGACACCCAGCCTTCCCACCTCAACCTGATCTAGAAATGCTCTTACAGATACACTCAGAGGTGTGACTTCTAGGTGACTCTAGGTCATGTCAAGTTGACACTCAGTAGTAACCATCACACCTGGAACTGGAGAATGGGGGAAAATCTAAAGATTCAGGCAAAGCGTGTTTCCCTAGAAATCTGGTATTTCAGGAGACATTAAGCAGGTTAAGGGAGGCATGGAGAGGGAAGATGACACAAAGCAAAGGAAAAAAAATCTTTGTACAGCTTTTTCCTAGGGAAAAGGTGGCAGTTTGGAAGGAGATATGAAGGAAGACAGATGGAACTGGCATGCAGAGAGCCAGGGAGATGTGAACAGCCCAGTGGGACAGGCAGAGGCTCCCCAAAGGGCTCACAAGCCACAGAGAGAATTTTGGTGTTTATCACAAGAGCAATGAAATGCAATAAAGAATTCAAAGCAGAGGATCAGATACAGTCACATATTTGTTTCAGTAAGATCTTTGAGACAGATCAATTCAAGGGATATAAAGTGGAAATACAAAAGTCAAGACACTGTTGCAAAGGGTTGTATATTTATCTGCTCAGTTATTTTTTTGAGACAGGGTCTCTTGTATTCCAGACTGGCCTTGCTTGAACTTACTATGTATCCAAGGATGACCTTGAACTCCTGATTTTCTGCCTCTACCTCCTGAATGTGCACATGAAGAGATTACAGGTGTGCATCATCATACATGGCCATTCACATGACAAGCTGCACCACATGTGAGAGAAGTTTGTTTTGTTAATATCCCTGGGAACTCAAGATGTACTTTGACCTTTCGACACTGACTTGAATTTTGCCATTTCAGCATGGATATCCCATCTATCCTAAAGACAGGAACTTGCTTAACTTCCAAATATAACCCATAAGAAACATTTGCACTTAGATCTCCTTTGCCTGTTACAATGTGAGATCAAAGACATGAGGGAGTGGGTCTTATAGAGGGTATCCAGATAACTAGATAATAAAAAATTGAAAGGTTGTATAAAAAGATCATTAAATACAATAAATATTTATGGGACCCATGAGAGAAAAGAAAAGAATATGAAGAACCGTGAGTAAAAACAGAGACTTCTCTGAAGTACTTCCTGTGGGGGAGGGGAAGTAGTTTTCAGGAAGGAGTCTGGACTTTAGCAATCAAATCTCTCTTTTATTTATTTTGCTTTGTTTTTCTGTTTCTCTTGGCTGTCCTAGAATTCTGTAGACCATGCTGGGTCTTGAACTCAGAGATCTGCCTGTCTGTGCCTCCCAAGTGCTGGGATTAAAGGCATGCATCACCACCTGGCAGCAACAGACTCTCTCAACCTGTCTATCTGTCTCTGTCTTTCTTATATTTAAGCAATAGTTCAAGAATTGGAATTGTAGCTCAACATTAGAGCACTTGTCTAGCATATGCAAGACCCAAGGTTCAAATCTCAGCACCACAAAATAAATAGCCAGCCTAAGGATGATGCAGTGTAAGAGACAGTTGTGGGGTTGTCCTTAGTGTCCCTGCACTGTTGCTGTACACACCTGCGGTGCTGGCCTTAGCCAGGTTATGGAGGTTACCAGCTAGTAGAAGGGGAAACGTGGACGTGAAAGACAAACATGTTCCCTTTTAGAGCAAAGCCAAGTTGAAAATGGTTCTGCTTAACATATGTATTTATTTAGTTGTAATGTACCATTACCAGAGGCATGGAAACAAACCAGAGACAGACAGCATTCTCAACCACTGTGGAGTTTAAAGAAAATGGCCCCCAAAAGGAGTGGCACTATCAGAAGGTGTGGCCTTACTGGAGGAAGTGTGTCACTGTAGGGGTGGGCGAACCTCTGAAACTGTAAGAGAATCCCCTCAATTGAATGTTTCCCTTATAAGAGTTGCTGTTACCATGGTGTCTTTTCACAGCAATAAAAACCCTAACAAAGACAACCACTGAACTGTGGGTAAAATGAGACCACTTATATATAGCTTACTATCTATGAGGAAAAGATATTAAACAAGTTATTACACAACATATTTAGTTACAGTTTGTAACACAATGATTATAAACGTAAGTGGAGGTGGGAATGCTGTTAGGATCAATGACAAAGGAGTCAAAGCAGGTGTTGGGGATCCAGTACACCAGTTTTCTGAGGAGAGAGCATCAGGACAAAGATAAGAAAAGATGAACAGTAGCAGGGAACGAACATTCTTAGCCAAAGAAGGACATGGGACATTCTAGGCAATCAGAGATAGTGGTCCAGAGAACCAAAGAGAAGTGGGAGAAGAACGGGCCACTGTGGGTGCTAAAGTGTGTCCTGAGAAAAGAGAGCAATTGAGGAGAGTGTGCAGGAGTTCTCCAAGTGTTCAGCCAGATCAGGCAAAAGAGGTATGTGCTGGGAAGAAACCAGGAGTAGACGAAAAGCATTGAACCATGGATGGGAAGCTCTGAGTGGATTAGAAGGATGTATTTTCTTAGTGTCCTTGTTATCTGAAAGTGTTTTTTTTTCTACCCTCAAAAACAAATTTTAATTTGGTTAAAAAAATTATATATTGTAGATGACTCCTCTCCCAAGTATACTAAAGACATTTATTAATTCTTTTTTAAAAATAATGTCTAGATCCTCTGAGAATGCAGCTGCTCCCTGAGACACAGACTCTGCCAGCTCCAATTGGACCAAGAGGTGAGTCTTTGTTCTCCTAGCCAATCACCCCAGCCTCTGGGCTTTAGGTCCAGGGGCACAAACAGTTCCCCTATACCCACACCCATTGCAGCCCCAGTTGCAGGCCAACAGGCAGGACTCCTGCAGGCAGACCTGACCAAGCCAATGGCCCCTGTAACCTACAAGCTCCACTCCACCCCCTAAACCCACCCATGCTCTAAGACCACAGCTGCTCCCTGAGACATAGACTCTGCCAGCTCTGATTGAACCAAGAGCTCTGATTGGACCAAGAGGGGCTCCCTGAAACAAAGACACCATTTTCACTGATTGGAGGAAGAGATGGGTAGATGCCAGTGCAAGAATACATTCAACAACATAAAGAGAAATATGGCACCACCAGAACCTAGTGGTTCTTTATCAGCAAGACCTGAACATCCCAACGCAAAAGAAGCAGAAGAAAACAACCTTAAAAATGACTTTAAGAAGATGATACAGCCCTTTAAAGAGGAAATAAAAACTTTCCTTGAGGAAAAGACAAACGAAAAAATTGAAAGAAATCAATAATCCCTTAAAGAAGGCCAAGAAACCAAGAAAAAGCAAGTAAACGGGTGAAGGAAACAGTTCAAGACCTGAAAATTGAAATAGAAACAGTGAAGATGACAAAAACAAGAATAAGGGAATGCTGGAAATAGAAAATCTGAGTAAACGAGGGGGAACTACAGATGCAAGCATAACCAACAGAATGCAAGAGATGGAAGACAGAATCTTTAGCATGGAGGATACAATGGAGGAAATAGATCCATCAGTCAAAGAAAACACTAAATCCAAAAAAATCATAACACAAAACATCCAGGAAATCTGGGATACTATGAAAAGACCAAACCTAAGAATAATAGGGATAGAAGAAGGAGAATACCAACTCAAAGGCACAGAAAATATATTCAATAACATCATAGAAGAAAACTTTCCCAACATAAAGAAGGAAATAAAGATAAAAGAAGGTTACAAAACACCAAATAGACTGGACCCAAAAAAGAATTCCCCTTGCCACATAATAGTCAAACCACTAAACATACAGAATAAAGACAAAATATTAAGAGCTGCAAAGGAAAAAGACCAAGTTACATATAAAGGCAGACCCATAAGAATAACAACTATGTAGCTAGAGTTTTCCTGCCTGGCCCACAGTCAGGACAAATCTCTCTCACCTGCCAGTCCCACAGCCACTCAGACCCAACCAAGTAAACACAGAGACTTATATTGTTTAAACTATTTGGCCTAATGGCTCAGGCTTCTAGCTATCTAGTTCTTACATCTTAAATTAATCCATTTCTATAAATCTATACCTTGCTACATGGCTCGTGGTTTACCGGCATCTTCACATGCTGCTTGTCATGAAGGCAGCTGGCAGTGTCTCCCTCTGCCTTCCTGTTCTCTCAATTCTCCTCTCTGTTAGTCCCTCCTATACTTCCTGCCTGGCCACTGGCCAATCAGTGTTTTATTTATTGACCAATCAGAGCAATTTGACATACAGACCATCCCACAGCAGACTTCTCAGTGGAGACTCTGAAAGCCAGAAGGTCCTGGACAGATGTTATGCAGACACTAAGAGACCATGTATGTCAGCCCACACTATTATACCCAGCAAAACTCTCAATTGCCATAGATGGAGTAAACAAAATATTCCATGAAAAAAAAAACAGATTTAAATAATACCTATCCACAAATTCAGCCCTACAGAAAGCACTAGAAGGAAAAATCCAACCCAAGGAAGCTAGATGCACCCATGCACCCATGAAAACACAGGCAATAGATAATCCCACATCAACATATCCCAAAGAAGTGAAACATACAAAACTACCACCAAAAAATAACAGGAATTAACAATCACTAATCATTAATATCCCTTAATATCAATGGACTCAATTTGCCTATGAAAAGACACAGGCTGACAGAATGGATATGAAAACAGGTTATATCCTTCTGCTGCATATAAGAAATGCACCTCAGCTTCAAAGACAGACACTTTCTCAGAGTAAAGGGCTGGGAAAAGTCTTTCCAGTCAAATGGACTTAAGAAGCAAGCTAGTGTAGCTATCCTAATATCTAACAAAATAGACTTCAAACTCAAATTGATCAAAGGAGATCAGGAAGGACATTACATATTCATCAAAGGAAAAATCCACCAAGATATGTCTCAATTCTGAACATTTATGCTCCCAATACAAGGGTACCCATATGTGTAAAAGAAACATTATTAAAGCTTAAATCACACATCAAACCCCACAAACAAATAATGGGAGACTTCAACTACCCACTCTCACCAATGGACAGGTCTGCCAGACAGAAACTTCACAGAGAAATAAGGGACCTAACAGATATTATGACACCAATGGACTTAATAGACATCTACAGAACATTCTACCCAAACACAAGAGAATACATCTTCTTCTCAGCATCCCATGGAACCTTCTTTAAAACTGACCACATACTCGGTCACAAAGCAAATCTCAACAGATACAAAATAATTTGGAGTAACCTTCTGTATTTTATCAAACCACTGTGCCTTAAAGTTAGAAATCAACAACAACACAAATTACAGAAAGCATACAATCTCATGGAAACTGAATAATGTTCAACTGAATCACCACTGGGACAAGGAAGAAATAAAGAAAGAATTAAAGACTTCTTAGAATTCAATGAAAATGAATGTACAAAAAAAAAAAAAGAAAAAAAGAAAATGAATGTACAACATACCCAAACTCATGTGATACTATGAAAGCAGTACTAAGAGGAAAGTTCCTAGCTCTAAATGCCTGCATAAAGAAGTTGGAGAAATCTCACACTAGTGACTTAACAGCACACCTGAAACCTCTAGAAGGAAAAGAAGCAAACTCACCCAGGAGAAGTAGACACCAGGAAATAATAAAATTGAGGACTGAAATCAATAAAGTAGAAACAAAGAGAACAGTACAAAGAATCAATGAAACAAAGAGTTGGTTCTTAGACAAAATCAACATGATAGATAAGCCCTTATCCAAACTAACTAAAGGGCAACGAGAAAATATCCAAATTCACAAAATCAGAAATGAAAAGGGAGACATAACAACTGACAATGAGAAAAATCCAAAGAATCATCAGGTTATACTTCAAAAACCTGTACTCCACAAAATTGGAAAATCTAAAAGAAATGGACAATTTTCTGGATAGGTACTATATACCCAAATTAAACCAAGACCAGATAAACAATTTAAATCGACCTATAACTCCTATGGAAATAGAAGCAGTCATTAAAAATCTTCCAACCAAAAAAAAAAAAAAAAAAAAAAAAAGTTCAGGGTCAGTTGGTTTCAGTGCAGAATTCTACCAGAATTTCAAAGAAGAGCTAATACCAATACTCCTCAAATTGTTCCACACAATAGAAACAAGGGGAACATTACCAAACTCTTTCTATGAGGCTACTGTTACCCTGATACCCAAACCACACAAAGATGCAAAAAGAAAGAACTATAGACCAATCTCCCTCATGAACACTGATGCAAAAATACTCAGTAAAGTACTAGCAAACAGAATCAAAGAACACATAAAAAATCATCCACCATGATCAACTAGGCTTCATCCCAGAGATGCGGGGATGGTTCAACATACGAAAATCTGTCAATGTAATCCACCATATAAGAACAAACTGAAAGAAAAAAACACATTATCATCTCTTTAGATGCTGAAAAGGCATTTGACAAAATCCAGCACCCTTTCATAATAAAGGTCCTGGAAAGATCAGGAATACAAGGAACATACCCAAACATAATAAAGGCAATTTACAGGAAGCCGACAACCAAAATCAAATTAATGGAGAGAAACTCAAAGTGATTCCACTAAAATCAGGAGCAAGACAAGGCTGTCCACTCTCCCCATATCTATTTAATATAGTACTTGAAGTTCCAGCTAGAGCAACAAGACAGCAAAAGAAGATCAAGGGGATACAAATTGGAAAGGAAGAAGTCAAACTTTCACTATATGCAGATGATATGATAGTATACATAAGTGACCCCAAAAATTCTACCAGGGAACTCTTACAACTGATAAACACTTTCAGTAATGTGGCAGGATACAAGATTAAGATTAACTAAAAAAAAAAAAATCAGTAGCCCTCCTATATATAAATGATAAATGGCCTGAGAAAGAAATCAGAGAAACATCACCCTTTACAATAGCCACAAATAATATAAAATACCTTGGGGTAAGTCTAAACAAACAAGTGAAAGACCTGTATGACAAGAACTTTAAGTCCTTGAAGAAAGAATTTGAAGAAGATGTCAGAAAATGGAAAGATCTCCAGTGCTCATGAATAAGTAGTACGAACAAAATAAAAGTAGCAATCTTACCAAAAGCAATCTACAGATTCAGTGTAATCCCCATCAAAATCCCAACACAATTCTTCACAGACCTTGAAAGAACAATATTCAACTTCATATGGAAAAACAGAAAACCTAGGACATCTAAAAGAATCTTCTACAATAAAGCAATTTCTGGAAGCATCACCATCCCCGACTTCAAGCTCCACTATAGAGCTATAGTAATAAAAACAGCTTGGTAATGGCATAAAAACTGACATGTAGACCAATGGAATTGAATTGAAGATCCTGACATTAATCCACACACCCATGAACATCTGATTTTTGACAAAGAAGCCAAAACTTTAAAATGGAAAAAAGAAATCATCTTCAACAAATGATGCTGGCATAACTGATTGTCAATATGGAGAAGAATGCAAATAGACCCACATCTACCACCATGTACAAAACTCAAGTCCAATTGGATCAAAGACCTCAACATAAATCCAGCTACACTGAACCTGATAGAGGAGAAAGGGGGGAAGTAGCCTAGAAAGCACTGGCACAGGAGATCACTTCCTAAATATAATACCAGTGACATAGACACTGAGAGCAACAATTAATAAATGGGACCTCTTGAAATTAAGAAGCTTCTGTAAAGCAAAGGACATAGTAAATAAGACAAAATGACAGCCTACAGAATGAGAAAAGATCTTTACCAACCCCACATCTGACAGAGGGCTGATCTCCAAAATATATAAAGCACTCAAGAAACTAGACAGCAAAATACCAAACAATCCAATTAAAAAATACGCTACAGAGTTGAATAGATAATTCTCAACAGAAGAATCTCAAATGGCTGAAAGACATTTAAGGAATTGCTCAACATCCTTAGTCATCAGGGAAATGCAAATCGAAATGACTCTGAGCTAGCATCTTACACCTGTCAGAATGCTAAGTTCAGAAACACTGATGACAGCTTATGTTGGAGAGGATGTGGATCAAAGGGAACAATTCTCCACTGTTGGTGGGAGTGCAAACTCGTACAGCCACTTTGGAAATCAGTATGGTAGTTTCTCAGAAAATTGGGAATCAATCTACCTCAAGACCCAATGATGCAACTCTTGGGCATATACCCAAGGAATGCTCAAGCATACCACAAGGACAGTTGATCAACTATATTCATAGCAGCATTATCTGTAATAGCCAGAATCTGGAAGCAACCTAGCTAGCTCTCAACCAAAGAATAAATAATGAAAATGTGGTACATACACACAATGGAGTATTACTCAGCTGTAAAAAACAATGACATCATGAAATTTGCAAGCAAATGGATGGAACTAGAAAATATCTTGAGTGAGGTAACCCAGACTCAGAAAGGCAAACATAGTATGTACTCAATCATATGTGGATACTAGATGTAAATCAAAGGATAATCAGACTACAACCCACAATTCCAGAGAAGCTAGGAACAAGGAGGACCTTAAGACGGACACATGGATCGCCTTGGGAAGGGGAAACAGGGGAGCTCTCAGTGAGTAAACTGGGGATGAGAGGGACAATGGAGCGGAGGGGATGAGAGAGACAATGGGGGGGGAGATAGGGGATGAGAACATGAGGGAACAAGATGGTTGAGCTGGGGGAGGGATGGAGTGGGAAAGCAATGAAAGAGATATCTTGATAGTGGGAGACATTATGGGGTAAGGGAGAAACCTGGTGCTAGGGAAATTACCAGGAACCCACAAGGTTGACCCTAGATTAGACTATTAGTGGAGAGGGCCTGAACTGGTCTACCTCAGTAATCAGATTGGTGAATACCCTAACTGTCATCATAGAGCCTTCATGCTGTAACTGATGGAAGCAGATGCTGAGATCTACAACCAAGCACCAGGCTGAGCTCTGGGAGTTCCATCTAATAGAGGGAAGAGGGATTGTATGAGCAAGAGGGATCAAGATCATGATGGAGAAATCTACAGAGATAACTAAGCTCAAAGGAACTCATGAATTTCAGACCAACAGCTGTGGAACCTGCGTGGGACCGGACTAGACCCCCTGCATACAAGAGACAGTTGTGTAGCTTGTTCTGATTGAGGGCCTGCTGGCAGTGTGATCAAGATCTATCCCTGGTGCATGAGCTGGGTTTCTGGATCCCATTATCTATGGTGGGACACTTTGCTCATCCCTGATGAAGTGGGGAGGGCCTTGGTCTTGCCTCAACTGAATGTACCAGGCTTAGCTGCCCCCCATGGGAGAATTTACCCTGTTGGAGGAGGGAAGAAGGAGTGGGGTGGGTTGGGTAGGAAGGCAGGTTTGGGGGGAGCAGAAGGAGGGATGAGAGGGGGATCTGTGGTTGGTACATAAAATGAATAAAAAAGTTATAAAATAAGTGGATTCAATAATCTACGTTTCTATTCAATCTTTCTTATATCCACACCCTCCTTTTTTTTTTCAAGATAAGAGAGAAAGAAGGATAGAGGAAAGAAAAAGAAAGAAATCCCTTAATTTAACTTCCTTTGTTTAGTTTCCTCCCTGACCATGACTAATAACAATTTGCAACTAACACTCCTAAACAGTGACAAACATCCATAACCCATCAAATGACCAAAAACAACCCACTCCACTTCTCAGGAATGTGGGCGTCATGTTCTTAACATTACTTCCCATATCTGGGGGCTACAGCATCTTAGGGGACCCTGAGAAATTTGGGATAATGGTCAAGTCCTGGGACAGCTAGCTGTATCATTTGTTATTCAGTCTCTGTGTGATGGGAAAATACAGGGTTTATCTGAAATCCTGGCTGGAGTAGCTTATGACACTGACGACCTTAGTTAACAGCTTTGAACTTGTCCTGAGCAGTTTGAATTCTGAAACTGAACTTTGTATTGTATTTGTCCAGGTGGATTTTTCATCACAGGGCCCCATCATCTTCTTGGTGACTTCAAATGTCACTATCAGGAATCATCACAGTTCACTGCAGAAAACGGAAACATTTTAAATGTCATATGCAGGAGGTCACTAGAAGGCTAAAGGACCACAATCTGTCAAATACATCCAGGGTACACAAACTTGGTAGTAGTTACCTGCTTCAGACTCAACCCTGAAATCACATACAGAAAGTCCGATGAAGTTTTTTTCTGGAATTAGTGAGTACTCTATATGACCATTAATGTCATGACAGAAAGTTTATATATAGACATATAATTACCTTATAAATTTTGAGATAATATTTACACCTTAAGAAAAGTTTTAAAGATTCAAATGGAAACCAAAGAATTATGAAATTAGTGACAATAGAATAGTCCCTTAATTTTGGTTTTCTTCTGTCCCGTACTAGGTGGCTCTTCTTCCATGAGACAGATTTTGGATTTTTCTTTAACAAGCATGCTTTGGTTCAGAGAAGGAGAGAGCTTCACTCCAACTCCAAACCCAGCTTTAATTTTTGATTGAATTGAGACCAAAAAAAAAAAAAGACCATTTGTTCTTTATGTTAGTACAGAGCAGCAAAAACAAGCATTTGGGAAGATTTATGAAATTCTACCCAGTTGGAAGTGGGCTATATCATTAGACTAATTTTCTTTTTTTCTTGGGACATTTTCTCTGAATGATTCATCCTTCTTCTTTGATTGTCTCATTTGTCCAGTGCTCTTTAGATTCCTTATTCTTTTATTCTCCTGGAAAGACAAAAACAAAATCTTGCCCCAACTCTAACTTTCGGGAGTTCCTTTTTTGACAGATTATATCTTTGTTAACACAAAATGTTCTTTGGCAACAGAAAAGGTATTGTATTTTGATAATAAATATTTTTTTCATACTTGATCAAATTAAAGGTATTTGTTAGTCTTATAAGTTAGTTTGGATTGTATGACCAACAACTAAACCTCTCCTAATCAAGAGGTCTCTACTGTTAGAATCTAATCTTTATCCATCTTGAGGGTTGCCATAGCTTTTCTTCCCCTGTGGAAACAAAACCAAAACCTCTTTCCCAACATAGCGCACATCCTGGTTTCAATTCCAAGGTTAACACATCTTTTAAGGACACAGGTTTATTTAATTCAGCAATTTTTTTTGCTATCCAATGTTTCTCTGCAGCTGGTGTTCCTTTCTTATTAGTATTTAAAATTTTAAAGTTAATAAAGCACTGTGTAATCTATCTCTGGGGGGTCCTTATTACCCCTTTTTGTTTATTGAGCATATCTCTTAAAGTGTGATTAAATCTTTTTATAACTGCTTATCATGAAGGATTGTGTGATATACTTAGACTATGCTTTATATTGTATTATGCAATAAAAACGGTTTCATTTAAAAAATAATGTCTATTATTTTAGTCACATTTATTCACTTTATGTGTGTGTGTGTGCACACATACATACATGCATGCATGTGTGAATGAATGTTTACACCTGTGCCACAACATCCATGTAGAGGTTAGAGGACAACTTGTGGAAAGAACTTTCTCCTTCTACCATGTGGGCCCAAGAGTTGAATTCAGATTGTCTGGCATGGTGACAGGTGACTTACTCACTGAGCGATCTCAACAAAATTTGTTAGTTATTTTCTAAAAATCAATGCCATCAGTGTGAACCCATAATCCAGTCAGTTACCATTCTTTTGAAGACTGTTTCATGCCTGCAAGTTTTTGACATTTTCTTTCTTCTTTTCCTGAGACTATTGAACTTCACCAGCTTTGTTGATTTTAAAATTCCATTTTCATTTGTCCTGCTCTGCCTATATCCAGCCACACTTGTCTATGAAGCTTTCTGACTTTCTTCAGACCTTCAACTTTGTATTTTTGTTCTTAAAAATAATTCCCCATGGCTGGGCGCACGCCTTTAATCCCAGCACTCAGGAGGCAGAGGCAGGTGGATCTCTGAGAGTTCGAGGCCAGCCTGGTCTACAAAGAGAGTTCCAGGAAAGGCGCAAAGCTACACAGAGAAACCCTGTCTCAAAAAACAAAAAAAAACAAAAACAAAAACAAAAAACAAAAAAAAAAAATCAAGCTTGTTCTCTGATAAATTCGAACATGGAGATATTGCATTCTGATTACTCTTACCCCATTCTTTCTTATCACCCTCCTATCAGGTATAATATGCATGCAATAAAAGAGTCATATTATCAGGACTGAACATGCCACCCAAAAGTTCCTCTGTTCAGTGTAAGGATATGGGAGGTGACAGATTTTTAAGAAGTGAGGGCTTCCTTGGAAGGAAGGGCTTCTTATGACCCCTGAGACTTGTCAGTTATTGTAAAAGTTTCTTTTTAATTTAAGATTTTAAAGATTTATTTAATTATGTGCATGTATGTGACTGCATGGGGTTATGTGCATATAAGTACAGTTCTTGCAGAGGGCATAAAAGGGTGTTGGAGTTACAGGTGATTATGAACTGCCCAGAATGAGTGCTAGGAAACAAACATATGTCCTCTGAAAGAGTAGCAAGTGTTCTTAACCTCGTAACCAATTCCTCCAGTCCATAAGGTTATTTCAAGTGTCAGTTACTTTAAGAGTAAGACTGACCCTGCACAATCCCTGGCTTCTCCTTCTGCATGAGATTCTCCTTTGCTTTTGTTTTGTT
This sequence comes from Peromyscus eremicus, assembly GCF_949786415.1. NCBI lineage: Eukaryota > Metazoa > Chordata > Mammalia > Rodentia > Cricetidae > Peromyscus > Peromyscus eremicus. The sequence goes on along the minus strand of NC_081421.1, from coordinate 20,323,334 downwards.
AACTTATGTGTGTGGTGTAGGTGGCCTAAACCTCACTATCCAGTCAAAGCTGACCTCGAACTCCTGCTGCTCCTGCCTCCACTTCCAAGTGCTGCCTTGACTGGTTTATGTGGTGCTAGAGATCTGACCAGTACTTTGGGTATGCTAAGCAAGCAATCTACAAGCCACATCCCTAGAGCTTGCACAGTGCTATTTGGACTTTCAGTATCAAAACTGTGAGTTAAATAAAATAAACCTCATTTCTAAAAGGAGGTATCTGATGGGAGCCATAAGCCTAAGTCACTCTTGACACACATGCCACCATATTTGGGCTTCTCTCTTCTTTTCCTAGATCTAGGCCTTGCTTAAGTCTCCATAGCACCAGAACCTCTTCTCATAAATACCAGAGCCTCTTCTCAGAAATCAGGTGACCATGCTGCAGTTAGGCAATTAGGCAAGAATAGATAATCCTCATAGCAACATTTCCTGCTGGCTTAACAACCCATGATTAAAGTCCCCTCCCTGCTTGCACCCCCTTTTGCCTTAAGAGGAAAATAAAATTTTGGAGCTTGATCAGACATCCTGTCTTGCTCTTATTCTTTGTGTCTCTTGTCCTTCTCATTCGCCGGCCCTCCCTTCAGGTCCCCATTGAAGACCCTGCTGGCCGGGACAGGTATACTGCTTTGAGTATTTTTCTTTGTTCTCTTCTTTTTTGAGACATGGTCTCATCTAGCCCAGGCTAGCTTTTCATTCAATATGTAGTTGAGTTCAGATCCTTCTGCCTTTATTTCCCAAGTGCTAATATGTCAAGTATGTATGACCAAACCTGGTCCCCCAACCTACTTTTAATCCATCTGCTTGATGTATTGAAATATTTTCATAATGTAATTATTGATAAAATAGTTTTTATGGATAGAATGCAGACTTCTTGTTTTTGATTTAATACCATTAATTTGTATTTTATTATATATCATTCTTTTGAGACAGATTCTCTTGTGCCTCAGGCTGGCCTAGAACTTGGTATGAAGCTAAAGGAGGGTGCCCATAGTTCTCATGCTCCCACATCCTGAGTATGGGTATTATAGCCATGGTTCAGCATGCCTGGATTATTCAACGCTGAGGATCAAGCCTGGGGCTCAGTGCATGCTAGGCAAGTACTCTACCAACTGACATTCTCAACCTCTACATCATTAACTTTTAGTTCCTTTTTTTCCCCTGTCTTATGAATTGAGGAGCTTGTTTTGAGTTTTCTACTTACACAGTTTTGGCTTTTGTCTTTCTTTGTTTCATTTTTATAAGATTTACTTTAGAGCTCCCACACACATCTTTAATGTCTAGCTCTAAATAACATTACCATCTTCCTTGAGCTGTAATGATTTCACAATTTGTGAACATGGCTGAATTGTTTCCAGAATCTTCTTCTCTTTGTTTCTGACTGTGGTGGACCATAATGTGGGAGGCCAGCTCCCACCTTTTCAAGGGTTCTTATGAGTAGGAGAGAGGGATAAGAAAATATTAGATAGAAAGATAGCGAAGAGGAGAAAGACAGAAACACAGGATAGCTTCCAGAGGACTTGGGTCAATACCCAATGGCCTTTTCCATTTATTCAAAAGGGCTTTTTATAGCAATGCCAAGGGGCAGGGCAAAAGACCTCCCCCTGCTAGATCAAAGCACACCATACAGCCAAGTGTACATCCTTCCAACACCTGGTGATCACGCCCATGGTCAAATCATTCCCTTATGCAGCCCTCCTAGGTACAGCCAACTCAGATTCTTGGACCCTGAGTTAGTTCACACTAGGAAACCTCTGTGGGTCTCTACACCATAAGAAATACTTGGAGTAAGATTTTGAAGGCAGAAGTTAACCCTTGGTAGTGGCACAAGCCTGCTTTCCTGGAGCTCAGGAGGCAGAGGCAGGAAGATCCAGAGTTCAAGGTCATCCTTGAATACATGCCAAGTTCCAGGACAACAAGGCTGCTTGAAACCCTATCTGCCCCATATCCCAAAAGTGATGAAGTTAAGCAGCAGACACATTGCTTTCATTTTACTTCATAAAGTTGTATGTGGACAGCAGGAGTAGTGGTAGCTCAGGTGTGCTGTCTTTATCCTTTGGATGCCTTTCTGATCTGGGCAGAGTCAAGCAGGCCAAGTCCACTCCCACTCCCCATCTGGCTGCAGCTGCTCTGACTCCTGCTTCTCTATGTGTTTAACTCTCTAAGAAGGGTGCCAGCTTTTCTCATAGAGTACCCCCTTCTTTAATTTTGAAGGCATGAGGAGATGAAGCAATGTCTAGTTCATCCAGATTAAACTGCCCAGTTGCTATTACAACGTAGTCCCTTCTGGTGTATTTTTCTCCAACTGCCTCCAGATAAATTATATATTTCATTGCAAGACCTCAAAACAGAAACCTTACCAGGCTTATTAGCTAGCTGCCCATATTAATAAATTCCCTATAATAAATACTAGATTTAGACATCTATGTCAGTTATTTACTGCTGGATAACAAATTATGCCAAAATGTAGTGCCCACAGACAATTACAGACACTAAAACAAGGAGTGATGGCTTAAGCTTGTAATCCCAGCTCTTAGGAGGTAGAGGTCAGAAGACAAGACATTCAAGGTCAGCCTGCCCTACATAGCAACACTGAGGCTAACCTGTAGACCATGGTGTCTACATGTCACCATTACTACTGCCACCATCAATAACAACAAAAAGAAAGAATGGATATGGAAAAAATAATCCCTCTTGTCTTCTATGGGCCAGAAAATAACCAGTGGTTTCACTGAGCATTTGCCTTAGGGCTTACTGTGAGGTTGCTATCTAGATGTTATCTGTGGTCACTAAAGGAAAGGCTATGAAGGTGCCTCACTCACAGAGTTGGGAGGATGAAATCTGTCACTGGGAGAGGCTGAGCCCTTCCCCACAGGGTTCATTCTGCATAGTTGCTGAATATCTTCATAATATAGAGAAGACAACTTTCTCAGGGAGCACCCACATGTAGCATACACATATACTCACAGGCAAAACACTCATACACATAAAATTTAAAATAAATAAAAGTCAATTATCAGGTTAGTTTTCTCCTTCCACCAGTTCCTGTGTATGGAACTTACATCACTGGGTTTGACTTCAAGTACGTTTTCCTACTGAGATATTTTGTCAGCCCCCTTCTTAATTTTTTATAATTAATTATACATTTCAGAATCATTTGTCAATTTTGGGGCCCAAAAGTCTGCTGGGGCCGGGCGGTGGTGGCGCACGCCTTTAATCCCAGCACTCGGGAGGCAGAGCCAGGCGGATCTCTGTGAGTTCGAGGCCAGCCTGGACTACCAAGTGAGTCCCAGGAAAGGCGCAAAGCTACACAGAGAAACCCTGTCTCGAAAAACCAAAAAAAAAAAAAGTCTGCTGGTATTTGATGAGAATTTCATTGAATCCATAGATCAATTCAGAGAGGTTTAATTATCACAATATTGGATATTGGTAAAAGGAGATAAACACACACATTGTATTTCACTATATCTTCATTTAGTCAGGGTTTCTTTACTTACAGAAGTGTTTCATAGTTCTTGCTGTGCAGTTCCTAATCATGTGAAAATTTCTAGTGAATTTTTCCCTTGAATATTTCCCACTTTGGCTCTGGAGTGTGTGGTTCTTTATAGTTTCTACTTCTGTCTTTGTGACACATTTCCTTCTGGTCCTTGGCAGTACTTACAATGGCTGTCTGTCAGGTAGCAGGCACTTTCTCATTTATGTTTTATAACGACCTCTCTTTTTATAAAATACGATTTCTTGCTTCTTGCGTGTTTAGACCGCTTTCAGTAAAAGGCTAGCCTAGTCTGTATAACAAGTTGAATTCTAGAACAGCCTGGGCTACAAAATGAAGCTTTGTCTCAAACAAAATGAAAATAAATAGGCTTATTTTAATGACATTTTTATTTTGTTAATTTACTATATTTTAATTTTTATCAAGTTTCTTATCTTTAGGACTAAGAATTGGAATCTAATTCTTTAAATTTATTTATTTATTTATTTATTTATTTATTTATTTTTTTGGTTTTTCGAGACAGGGTTTCTCTGTGTAGCTTTGCGCCTTTCCTGGAACTCACTTGGTAGCCCAGGCTGGCCTTGAACTCACAGAGATCCACCTGGCTCTGCCTCCCGAGTGCTGGGATTAAAGGCGTGCGCCACCACCGCCCGGCTTAAATTTATTTTTTAATAACATGTATATGTGTGTGTGTGAGCATGTGAGTGCAAGTGCCCATGGAGACCAGAGGCATTGGATTCCCTAGAGCTGGAGTTACAGATGGGTGTGTGACACCTGATGTGGGTGCTAGGAATTGAACATAGGTCCTCTGCCAGAGCAGCAAGCACTTGCTAACAGCTAAGCCATCTCTCTAGCCCCATGAAAAGAAGCTTTTTGCATTTGGTCTATGTGTATTCATGTATGTCTGTTCTTATGTGCTTATGTGTAGGTGTGCGCAGAGGTCAGAGGCTGCCATTAGGTATCTTCCTTAATGGCTTATCACTTTACTTATTAAGGCAGGGTCTCCTGTTGGACCTGTTCAGCTGGCCTTTCTAGCCAGCTTGTCTAGGGATTTCCTGTCTGTACTACCAAATGCCAGGATTACATGCAGGTGCTGACTTTTATGTGGGTTGCGGTGATTTGAACTCAACTGAGCTGTCTCCCCAGTCTCCACTGTGAGGCTAGCACAGCTCACCCCTGTCCACTTGATGCAGCCCTCTGTAACCATTTGTGACAGTAAAAGGTCATTCTGCACCCCTAAGTGTCTCAGCAGTCACTGTCCTTTCTTTTCTGTTCTTGCTTCCGTTGTTCCTTGTTGTCCTTCTGGTCCCCACTTCCCTGCAGTCTGCTTTTGCTCCAAAGGAGTTCCTACTCTGCAGCACTTCCTATTAAGCTGCTGTTTCCAGCAGGCTAAGGTAGACTTCTGAGACCCTTTCTCTGTGGTGTTTGCCCCTTCCTCTCAGTCATCTAGGCCTTCCCATAGTTCACTGTCTGCCATTGACCATGCTCTTCTGAGGTTCACCTTCCCGAAAGGGTCTCTGAAAGTTCCTTCAGGCAGAAGGTCAGGTGACATGGGAGTAGCCTTACTTGCTTATCTTTTCTGGCAGATTGCAATCTTCCTGCAGGTTTCTGAAGCAGGTCTTTCATTATCTGGCCCCTATGTGGTTGTTTTTGGTATTAAATTTCCCCCTGACCAGAGGTGGAAGCTGTCCATGTCCCATTCAGCTCCCAGGTGTCTCTGCTAGTAAAAGCATTTGCCACATTGAATGCCACTGTAATGAAGGGAGACAGATTCATCCAAACCCCTTGGCTTCCAGATGTAAGGCAGACAGTGCAGCAGGTGTTTAACCAACGTCATCATTCAGTTCCAACACTGAGGAAAATCAACTGTATTGAAAACCTAAAAGACATTCCTGTCGAATGCAATGTGGCCTTTCCCTAACGACACTTCAAGAATAGTTCTTATTTCTTCATCTAGTATTATTATTTTAAACAGGTGGCTTGAGGCTTCATAAAGATGGTTATATTGGTTGGGAGACAAAGTTTCAAGGGGATAACAAAAACACCTTGAGAAGCAGAATAGCTGCTGCAGAGGGAGCTGATGGGACCAAAGGGCAGGAAACTTGGCAGCCTATACACACACAGAGGTGTCTTCTGCTGAGGGTCTTTCAAGAGCTCGGTGCACCCTCGGACTCCTTAATTACTTCCAACTGTTCCAGAGACTTTGATGATGTTTTTAACTTTCTCCAGATGTGTGCTCACTCATGACCCTCTCGCCCTCCCCTGGAGCATTTCTGAATGCTTGCATTCCTGGATGCTTACTGTGTAAGAGGTGAATGGGAGAGCAATTGCCCAGGGCTGTTTTTCCAGGTGAGCTGGCCCTGAACCAGCCCTATGCTTCCAGGAGCTCAACCCAGAGCATTAGTGCACAACTCACTACACTTTAGATACAAAAAGCATGTAGTGAAAATAACTTCTTCCCCTTCAGTGGGAATTTCCTACTTTAAACTGATTCTGCTTATATAATATGTCCAAACTGAAAAGTTCATCTGTGTTCTAGGCTAAGTGGGTTTTGTTTTTGTGTTGGATGTTGTATTTTTAAAATGGTGGTCATGGTAGGTGGCAGCCTCAGAGAGAGATACACCCTGCAGACCTCACTCACATGGAGAGTTTTATTAGGTGGTCGGGGGAGAGGAAGAGGGAAAGGGTGTGCATAGTGGCCTCATGGGAGAGAGAGAAGGGGAGAGGGAGGAGAGAGAGAGAGAGAGAGAGAGAGAGAGAGAGAGAGAGAGAGAGAGAACAGGGCTGAGGAGAGAAGAAGAGACAGGAAAGGGGGGAAGAGGGGAAGTGCAGATATGACCTTAACCTTGTGGGAAGAAAAGAGGAAGAGAGAGAAAGCAGGCAGGGTCCCACCTTTTATGAGGTACACAACACATGCACAGAGAGACCATGAGTGCATGACTGTCAGGACCCTGAGCAGGCCAAGGTACTGCCTGCACCCTGGCAAGTGTATGCATACAGGGATGACACACCCTATCAGGTCCCCAAGAACGCTAACATTCTTCCCTTTTGATTATTATAAAGAGGTGAATTATGGATAGCAAGTGGGGTGGGAAATGAAGGTGCTGAACTCTTGAGCCTGCTTTGTGCTGACTTGGGATGAAGTGGGGGTGGGGAAGTTGTTCCCCATGGTTCTGTTTTCCATGGTCTGAAGAAGGTCTTGGCAGTAGTTGAGGTGAAAGACAGTTTTTGCTCAGTGGCTGGTGTTGCCACTTTTGGAGCAAGTTCCAGGTGGAGGTTCTTCTGTGCCCATCCATCTTCTTTGGAGGAAATAAGGGTGCTGCCAGGAGCTAGCATGTCTCTCTAACATAAAAAGCTTTTTAGTTAAACATTTTAAATGCCATATTCTGAAGATCTCTTAACATTTGAGGACTGTCTGTCTATTAGGTACAACTGACTAACTATCAACTTGTGTTCCCTAACAGTCTTCAATATGCTAGCAGTTTTCATAAGGCTAGGACTTACATTCTGTTTCTGTTAGGTTTAGCCTTAAAAATATGATTTTGAATAAAGAAACCAAAATAGACATTCTGTGGGTAAAAACAGAACAAGTTTGTACCAAACTGGTGAAGCTGTTCCCTGAGAAGGCAAGGGAAAGTGACAGGGGAAATATCCCAGGGCCAAACGGGGACAGGACAAAGAGGGCCTTGTGAGCTGGGGTGTGGCCCAAGTTCAAGAAAAGGACCCTCTTAGGGGACCAGAAATTCCATTATAGAATATATATCTTGTTTATCAAATACCTTATTTATCAAATATATACCACCATTTATTTAAATTCTCTAGAAGCTTAGTGTTGAACACTTGGTAATGGCATAGGTGTTAGTTATTAACAAAAGTTAGCTTTTGTTAATCTGAATAGATTTTTATGACTTCAAATTTTTATTATCATATAGAATATATTATAAGCCAGAGTTGAATCAAATCTAGGAGATACAATGAGGAGAGAGGTCTTTAACCTTAGTAAACTTTAGTAAAAGATGGCTGCCAGCTACATGGCAGTCTACATCACAATGAGGTCAGGAGAACAAAATCAAATGTTATTTAGGCTTAACTTTGAGACGTGTACAGTTTTCCTAATTAGTTACAGCTTACCAATATTTGTAAAAGCAAGAAGGTTAGGCATATATTCTTAAATTGGTCTTTGTTAGCCTGAATAGAACTTAGATTAGGAGAGACCCTTTATTAGATTGTTTATTGGGGGGAGGGAGAGGGAAAGAGGTGCAGAGTGGCCTGTGGACAGAGAAAGAGAGGGAAGGGGGAGCAGGGCCTGAGGAGAAAAGAGAGAGAGACAGGAAAGGGGGAAGGGGAGGTGCAGATGCAACCTTGATCTTGTGGGAAGAGAAGAGGAAGACAAAGAGGGTGGGGCCCCACCTGTTATGAGGGGACGAAGCACATGCCCAGAGAGACTACATAGCAACGAGCGCATGACTCTGTATAGGCCAAGGTACTGCCTGCACACTGAGGAGCCCTATGCGTGCAGGCATGATGCGCCCTACTAGGTCCCCAAGGGGCGGGTCTGATGCTAACATTGGCCCTGCAGTTTTCTATCACTCTGTTTCTTAGGTGATAGTGGGAAAGTTTTTTTAAAAATATGTATTTAAATAAATATAAATATATATCACAATTCATCATAATTTCCTCTAAATATAGGTGAGAAAATGGATTAGCAAGCAAAAGCATTAGAAGTCTGACAGTGGAATTCAGTTCCCAGAGCCAGTGGAATTCAGTTCCCAGAGCCAGTGGAATTCAATTCTCAGAGCCCAAGTTAAACAACAAAACCAAGACTCTGGGAATGGTGACCTGCATCTAGAATTCCAGCACTGCATGGAGAGATAAGAGGTGGATAAGAGCATCATGTTCTCCTCTCTGGTGGCACTATCTTCTTTCATGGCGGTGCTTCCTGGTCTTTTGCATGCTTGCCTACCCCTGGAGAAGACCCTCCACACCGAGCTACTATGGAGCCATGTTCAGGTCTCAGCCGCAGTATCACTTCTGCAAAACCATCTCTCCAGACTCCCTAGGCCACAGAGCACATAGCACTTTCTTCATGGTCCTTGACACCATTTGTGGCTGTATTTCCTGTTATTATAATCAATTAATTTATTTCATTTCTGAGAGTGCTAAGTTCATCTCTGCACCCCAAGATCAAGTGTGCTCTGCTCATTGTTTCTTAGCTAAGCAGAGTACCTGATGAAAGTTAATGTTGCTTGAACATAGATATTAGAATGACAAAAAGAGATTTGAATTGAATTCTTCTTGTACTACACAACAAATGCTTACATTTATAGCCTAGAATATGAGTGTTTGTACACAAAGGTATGTATCTCTCTCTTAGAATAGTTATACAAGTGAGTGACATCACTTTTTTTTTGTTTGTTTGTTTTTTGTTTTTTTTTTGTTTTGTTTTTCGAGACAGGGTTTCTCTGTGTAGTTTTGTGCCTTTCCTGGAACTCACTTGGTAGCCCAGGCTGGCCTCGAACTCACAGAGATCCACCTGGCTCTGCCTCCCGAGTGCTGGGATTAAAGGCGTGTGCCACCACCACCCGACCGACATCACTTTTAATAGATACCAAATTATTAGTTTCTCTACATGTCTATTTTTTCCTGGTAATATTTTATTGAACACACTTCAACTTACCTGTATTTCAATAAATCACTGTTTACAAAAAATGTTATAATGAGATACTGTGTTTCCATTTCTCAGCCTCATTAACAACTTAGAACATCAGGGTGAGTAATATTCTTTAGGTAACAAACATATGGCTACATTAAGAGGACCAATATTAATATAACAGATTCTATGAATCTAAGTTAATGTATATTTTCTTATACATATGCAGAATAGAATGTTACCCTATGTTATAGATACAATTATAGTGTACAGGGTCTATTTAAGTTGTTATGTGTAGGGCCCTGGTCTCCTCCCATATTGAGTAAAGCCATTGCCTGCTTGCTGACCTTGACCAGATGTCCTCCCTATGCTAATTCCCTGCAGGTATCCACCCTCCTGAATGCTTTAGGGAAGTTCCTTGTTCCTGTATCCTGCATTTGGTGTAAACAGCTTAGATGCAAGAATGTAGAACATTCAGTAGCAAACTTCTGCCCTCCGGGGATCCGCCATTGTGCTGTAAGCCTGTATTTAAGGTTTCCTCCCTCTTTCAATAAATGGCATTCGACTGGCATTTGGCATTCAGCTGTGGTGAATGACTCGCTGTCTCTTGTCCCTTATTTTTTAATCCACAGCCCCTCGCTCAGACATGGTGAACGGGTGGTGGTAGCGCGGGCATTATCCCTACAGTTATGCATACACAGACACACACGTGCATACATACATATGTACACATCTCTATATATAGCTTTTTTAGAAGTTTTCACAAAGCAATTTATTAACAGAAAATAATTTGAGAAGTCCTGTTCACAGATGGCAACCACGACGATTCCCTTTCCTTCAAGTACTGTGAGAAGGTATGCCCAACCTGCCCAAGCTTTATTCCTGAGAAAGCAAGAGCTCTGAGGGTGACTGGGCTCCAGGTCTTGGGTCCTGTTTCCTCCTGTTGCCCACAGTTGATATGCAGGGCAGTGAGGCCCAGCTCCTTGCACCTCTGGGCCACATGCTGGGCAGCCACCATGGCTGCATATGGAGAGGACTCATTCAGCCTTTTCCTTCATTCCACCAGTTACTTGGCAGATGGTTTCCTTGCCAGAAAGATTGGTAACATGAACAAAGGTATCATTGAAAAAAGCAAAGATGTGGCAGATACCAAATACATTCTCTCCTTCAGCCACTTGAGGTCCAAGGACTTATTTTCTTTTACTTCCCTTTTCAAGGGGCTGTTTTTGAACATCATCTCCAGACTACTCCACCAGAAAGATTATATATAACTTTTTTGAGACAAGGTCTCATATATCTGAGGCTGACTTTGAACTCCTGATTCCCACACCTCCACCTTCCAAGTGTTGGGATTACAAACCAGGCTTAGATTGTTACATAATTGTATAGTCCTAAAATCCCCTAGTATTGGGCTAGAGTTCTTAACTAAAAACAACAAAGTCCACTCTGACTTAAGCAGCAAAGGTGTTAAGTACTCGCAGCACTGGATCATCATGCCTCCAGCTGAGTAGAGCCCTGGCTTACCCTTGAAGTTTTCAACAACAACCTTTCCACTTGCAAAGATATTTGTTGCAGAATATTTGTTTAACTATGCAAAGATGTGTTACATTTGTTTAATTATATAAAGATGTGTTGCTATTTTATCTTGCCTGCCTAAGGCACCTGATTGGTCCAATAAAAAGCTCAATGGCCAATAACCAGGAAGGATGTATAGGTCTTCCAGACAGGGAGAATAAGTAGGAGAAGGAATTTAGGCTGGAGGAAGAAAGAAAAGAGATGCCAGGGGCCAGCCAGGCAGACACAGAGGAAGCAAGAAAGTGGGGCATATAGAATGAAAGTTAACAAGCCCTGAGGCAAAATGTAGATGAATAGAAACAGGTTCAATTAAGTTAAAAGAGCTAGTGGGACAAGCCTAAGCTAAGGCCAAGAAGTCATAATTAATAATAAGTCTCTGTGCCTTTATTTGGGAGCTGGTTAGAGACCCAAAAAAATCCAAGTACAGGTATGTTAGTTCAAATGATAAACATAGCTGACCTTACACAGGATTAGAATTGGAGAAACATATTAGGCTACCAGGCATAATAATTTGAGACAAACCCCTGAACTAGACTAATGATAGAGCTGTCATCTGTCACTATAACTGGCTCCAGAACCACCCTCACAGGTCAGACCAGAGAAAGAAGCTGGTAGAGAGCGCTGCTCACTCTAGAACAACAGTTTCTCAGTGCTGGATTGAGGAAGAAGTCTCCAAATCATTCATACAATACAAAATTCAATTCTCTGTATCTACTCCATTGTTCCCTACAGCAGAACACAGGTAGCTAACTGCTCACATACCCCACTCCACCCTCTCCAGGATCTCATGTAGTATCAGCTGGCCTCTACCTTGGTATATAGCCAAAGATGACCTTGAACTCCTGATCCTCCTATCTCTACCTCAAATGCTAGGATTATAGGTGTTCACTAACTACCACACTTAGTTCATGTGGTGCTGGAAATTGAACCTAAGGCTTTGGGCATGCTAGGCAAACACTACCAATTGAGCTCAATACATCCCCAGCCCTGCTTGCAATATTTTTAAGAGTTATAAAGTTACTATTTTAAGATTCTATCTAAAGAAAACAAGACAAAGTAAGAAACAATCAAAAGCAAGGAGAGTCTTTAAAATATTTTGAACAATCACAATAGACATTGTTAGCCTGGACATGCATGCATTTCCTAAACTTAATAGGAAATAGGAACACAGGCTAGAAAGATGGCTAAGTCAGTCCCTTCCCAAGAACCAATATAAAAAAGCAGAAGAGTTAGCCTGAACTTGGCCTCTTAGTGCTGGAGAAGAGAGACAGCAGGCGCCTAATCAAAGCAGCGAGCTTCAGGTCCTGGTGAGAAACCTCTTTTAGAAAGGGTGAGGCTACAAAATGGCTCAGTGGGTAAAGGTGCTTGCCACCAGGCCTGGGGACCTGAGTTTGATTCCTGCGACCCACATTGGAGCTGGAGTTGTTAACCTTTTTATCACAGTCACCCCAGGAACTGCTGAATGTCCTCAAGAGAAAGGTTTGATCACCATTTCTGAAAGGGTTTATACATGAGCCTATCAACCAGGCCTTCCCCTCCCTACACTGAGACCTCTATCTGAGGGCAGCCAGAGACAAGCACTAGCCCTGTCATGTGGCATCATATTCCTAAAGGACTAACCAGACTAACTTCTGGCTTCTGGTAGCAGGTTAATTACACCAGGCTCTTATACCTAAGGAGAGCTGGAGTCTGTTCCCTCTGAAACTATACATTTTAACATTGTTTTTGTCCACTTGGTCTAGCAAGTTTCTCTCTGTCCCATCTCTGACCTTAACCAATGACATTGTAACTCACAAATCAGTATTTCTGCCCCCAAGATTTTATTTTATACCTAATGGACGCTGGCAATTGCCAGTCTGGGCTGTTACCTGGAACTCAAGACAGATTGAATGGCCTCATCAGAGAGATCAAGAAAGACCACTTGGGTCTGGGAAAGCCAGAGGGATTTGGGAGTTTGAGCATATGAGTCACCAGACTTCTTAGTGTCCCATCGAATCACTGCCTGGAAGATACTTAGAGAAATTAGGAGGTGGTGAAACTCAGAAATGTTTTAACTCAACAATCCATAAGATAAGAAGGTGTCATAATTTCAGTCTCTGTAGCCCTGTAGCCACAGAACACAAGGCAATCTTTTCAGAGGTCATGTGGTTCTCTAAGCCAACTCTGTCTGGATTAGTCAGACTTCTGTTTTCCTGAGGATATGGGAAAAGATTTCAAAGGAATTGGCTCTTTCCTTCTTGGGGGCTGCCAATCTGAATCTATCTGTAGGGAAGACAATATGATGGAGACTCAAGAGAGAGTCCTGTTTAAGCTCTGAAGACAGACCTCCCTCTTCTCTTGCAGCCGCTCTCTTCTCTTAGCATTTTCAACTGATTGTGTGCAGCCCACCTTCGTTAGGGACTCCAAGCCAATCAGTATAATATCACTTAAAACAATGCCTTCAAGAGGGCCAAGGACAAAGTTTAATTGGTAGAGTGCTTGCCTAGTGTGCATAAAGCCCTGGATTCCATCGATAAATCTATAAATGCAGCCTAGTGATGCACACCTTTAAATCACAGCACTCTGGAGGTAGATGCAAGGTGATCAGGAGTTCAAACGTCATTTAATTCTACATAGGGAGTTTGAGGCCAGCCTGGGATACACAAGACTGTCTCAAAGAACAAACAGTTGGTAAATAGCTTTCCCTGAAAGTTTGAGGACCTGAATTTGATCCCCAGAACCCAGGCAACAAAATCTGGTTGTGGGGACTGGAGAGATGGTTCAGTGGTTAAGAGCACTTGAGTTCAACTCCTACACCCATAAGGTTGCTCACAACCATACATAACCTCTAGACAAGCATGTAATGTACATATTTATATACATATATAGGCAAAACACTCATATACATTAAATAAATAAATACACAAAGCAAAATTGAAAAAATCTGATTGTGCTGGTACACATTTATAATCTTGGTGGTGGAAAGGTGGAGATAGTAGATCCCTAGGGCTCATGGAAGCTCCCCTATCCTGCTAGACAAATATTAGAGCAGTGAGAGATTCTCTCTCAGCACCCCGTAAAATGAACAAATAAACAAAAAAAAAAAAAGGAAAAAAATAAGAAAAGGTTTACAGAGCCTAAGAAAGGATGCCTAAGGCTGTCTTCTGGTTTCCATGCATATATATGTGCTCCACCCCCATACACTACATGCATACATACATACAAATATGCAAATAAATAAGTAAACAAGTGTGTTGGGGACCGATTCCGGACAGCGGTGTCCTTACTTTATCAAACCTTACAAAGGCAGGAAGTTCCTGGCCTAACCTGCGGGCTGTACAACTTCCTGGAGTACCTGCTAATCAGCCAGCTGCAGGGGCCTGGGACCAAAGCGACCTCACCCTCCCTTAGGAATTTTCCATTCTTCTCTCCGTGCTTTACCTGTTCCCCCTCCCTGCCTGAAGCCCTGTTTATAAGCCTCAACACCCAGTCAATAAAGGAGACCTCGACGCAACTCAGAATGTCTCTGTCTTCCTTTACGCGCCTGGTCTCCTTTCTCTCTCGCCCCCATTGATCTTTCAGGAGGTGCCTCCTCGGGTCTCATCAAATAACCTGGCCCGCGGGACCGGGCAAGTGGCGCCCGAACGTGGGGCTCGAGGAACGGTGACCTGCCGGACGACGGACAACGGAAGGGGCCCCGGAGAGGATCAGGGTAGAGACGCCCAGACCGCATCACTCGTGCAACGCGGGAGAGTCTTGAGGTAAGTATGTCGTCCCATCGATCATGGGCAAAAATTTATCTAAAGAGGCTGTTTTTCTAAAGGAGATGAAAAGGTAATCTTAGGGAGAGAGGAATAAGAGTTAAGAAAAAGGATTTGATAAAATTCTTCCAATATGCGGAGGAGAAATGTCCCTGGTTAGTGATTAATGGACCAGGAATTCACCCTCTGACTTGGAACGAGGTTGGAAAAGATATTAACAAATTAATCAGAGATGGGGAAAATGTCCCCGATGCCTATTTTAGTTTTTATGGTGTGATTAGAGATGTTCTAAAGGAAGCAGAGGGAGATGGGCGTGTTTCACATTTACTAGTCCTTGCAGAGGATTTTCTCTCAAACTCCCCCTGCCTGACACCCAAGGGTCCAGAGGTTTATTGACATCTACCAGTAAGAGCACTCTCTGTCCTGTCTGTGTCTCTGTCATGTTACTTTTGTTTTGTACCGGTCGACCGATTTGTACTTTGCAGGCTCTCACTGGGACAGACGTGTCCGGACAGTGAACCTGGCGGTGAAGGGAGATGTCCCAGAGCCCTAAGGCCACCTCAGAGGTGACGATTTGGTTTAGGAGCATCTTTGGGTATCTTCCCCCACAATGGGAGGAAGTGCCACCTTGTATTTTGTCCCGGGAATTTGTCAGAGCCATTTTGTGGGTTTTTCTGTATGTTTTGTTGTGATCATTGTTACTTTACTGTCTCTCCTTCTCTTCCAAGAAAAAAATTTTTTAACTAAACGAAAAAAGGGGAACTGCTGCAGGCCATAGGAATATATCATAAGAACTCAGCTGGTTATGGCAAAGTCACTACCTGGAGGAATCAGGGAATTCCTCCAGAGGAAGCCAAATCCTAAGGTGTTTTTGGTGTTACTTGGCTTGTTATATATCAGCTGTATTCTGTTATAAAAATCATGTGTGGCTTCATAGTTTTCCCAATTGATTTTTCCCTAAGAAGGGCTAACAATGTGCACTGATCACTCTCTAGACATACACATTCCAGGCATTTGGAGAACAGCCCCAGGAAAGGCTTTCTCTGGAATCAGATATCTCCCCTAGCCATTTTCAAGGACTAAAGGAGACACCGCCCAGGTGGTCACCCAACTTCCGAGGACTAACAGTGATAACCACCCACATACAAGTCTCCTGACTTAAGGTAAATTCCACAAGGAGACACCGCCTAGGAGAGGTGGATGTTAAGTAATAGCTTTACACAGTTTAGCTCAGACCCTCCCTTTTATATACCGGGACTTCCAGGGCACAGAAAGGAAAAGAAAAAAAGAGAATGGAAGAACTAGATGGGTAAGAACTTGAGAGGAACAAACTGAGATGGGGAAGAACTAGATTGAAGGGCTAAAAGAGAGGACTAGAGGAACGAGATGGAAGATGAGGAAGAGCCAGATGGGGAAGAACAAGATGAGGAAGAGCTAGATGAGGGAGAAGGAGACGGGAGAGGAGCTGATAGGGGAAAGAACTAGATAGATGAGAATCTAGAAGGGACAGAACTAGATGAAGGAATTAAGATAGAACCTAGAGGTAGATAAATATAGAGAAATCAGTCAATAAAGGAGCTAGACATGAGAGCAGAATAGAAGCTGTGTAGAGAGAGAACTATCACAGAATAATAAAGTGTATGAACAAAACAAAACAAAACAAAAAAAAAGGTGCATGTCTGACTGACAGGGATGTGGAAGCCCCTGATGTCTGTTTGATCAAGGACAGAGATCCTCGAGTCTGGATTGTTTTTTATGTGATTGAGCCTGGAGGGTTACCTCTCCCCCCCCCTCCCCCCCAGAGCACATCAGGCTGTCATTGTTCTTAGAGCTTTGTTGGTTGTTTTGTTGGGGCAAAGTTTTTTCGTGTGCCCTTGGTCTTGTGTGTAATGTATTAATTGTTCGCTTTGTTGACTTGACTGTGACGGACGCTATGGGACAGTTCCCTTCTTCTCTACTAGACCTTTGCCTAGCCCACTGGAAGGATGTGTGAGCCACAATAGAGGGAACTGAGTTCCCCACCCCCACTCCCCGATTGAACTGAGATAAACAGGTAGCTCCTGCCAGGTGGGGCTTGCATACTGCAGGAGGGGCTTGCTGGCTGTGAATGAGGCCGTCAGTCATCTCAGTGCTAATGTTCCAGTTCTTGGATTGTCTGTGTAAATGTTATTTGTTTCTGTCTGCTAACCTCCCTTATTTTCCTAGAGGAAGAGGAGGAGAGAGAGGCATAGCAAAGGCCACCTCCCTCCCTCCATAACTCTCTTGCTATCAGGACTACAGCCAGCTGGCTGCTCTCACGAGGGTGGGGGTGCTTGCTCTCGGTACAGGCGGGCAAAGATAGGAGCTTTGGACAGGGCAATGGGGACTGCCTGCAATTGACAAAAACTGTGTGAACACTAAAGAGAGAATCTGACCCTCCCTTCCTTTACTGTGATAACTTCAAGGTCTCTTCTGCCGGCCAGCAGCTTCTTTTGTTAACCCTTCTCTGTCCTGATATTGCTTAAAAAGAAATGTTAAATTACCAGTTCAAGATACTGGGAAAATTATGCTTTTGTTTCCACAGGAAAAATAAAAATTTACATGGGTTTTGGTCATTTGAGTTCAGTGGGTTACAAATACTTGCCATCATTTAAGAGAATTGGTTTCAAATTATTGTTGGTTAAGATAAAAAATAATGTTTTTATAAAAAATGACTTGAGATATATATATATAAAAAAAAACATGTTTCAGATTTCTTTGTCTTGCTATTCTGCTGTTACATTGAGACTCCAAAGGGTCATAGTTGTAAAATGTCTGTCTACTCTACAGGTATGAATGAAAATGTGGCCACATGTATGTTTGGTTTTGAATGTCTGAGTTTGCATGTCCTTTGTGTTAAGAAATACAAGTTAATACTAGTCATCTGGCTATTCAGATACTAGTTTAAAGCATAAACTGTTTTATTTTAATATAAAAAAAACTGAGAGGTATATTTGACTAATATATCTATAGGAGAACAAATTGCCCTGGTTATTGTTACCAAACTTAGAGACATTTTCAAGATTAGGCCTAGATTTGTTTGGCTCAGATACATTTAATAGATAATGGTCCTCAAACCTGTGAAAGATCTGATGAATATGGCATTTACATTATTTGATAAAAAGCTTACTATAGCAAACAGAGACTCTGAGCTCCCCAGCTCCTAGCAATGACTCCCAAGGTCTCCAAAAAAGATATGGAACAACGACAAGAAGATGCCACCTGAATTGTGGACAATGCTGTCCTGACACCTGTCCTGCCAACACTATGAAGACTATAGGAGCCTGGGATGATGACAGTCTGGGTAATGGATAATCTATGTTGTTTTTTTAAAAATAGACTTAAAAGTCTGGACTCAGGTAAAGTTTATCCTTCTCAGATCTTTGATGACATTTATGACTGGACTAGCTATAGCTTTCTCAGCTTAGTAATTGATTGATCAATGGATTAATTAATTAAAGTTAATAAGTCTCTTTAAAAAAGATAAACAGGTTCTAAATATAGACTTACAGATGCTTTTCACTGGGCCAAGGAAATTTCAGTCCAATCTATATTTGGTTCTCTAGATAAAAAAGACACTATGGATTTCAGGGCAAATTGATAATACTACAATTACTAAGACTATGGGTCTAAAAGTTCCAAATGAGTTCATAAGTTTTAACTCCAGTTCCTAGTTTATATCTATCTCAACAGGTTTCCACTTGGCTGACAGATACATCCAAACATCATTTGCTGGTGACAACCTACTGCAAATGACTATGAGCCCTGAACTTGCTGAAAGCTGATATGGACCAATTCAGCCGATACGCATACCATCTCTTCAGCTGGTCAATAAAACGTTCCCTCTTGTCTTTGACTAACATTCTGGCTTTCCAGGGCCTTGACGACAACGTCCCAATGTCAGCAGGAAGTAATTACAGAAGAGAGAAAACATCGCCCCTGTTTCCCCCCCACTCCAGAATGTTAGCTGAAAAGGGAATTTCTTGTCATAGGGAACCTGAGATAAAGTTCCAAGTTCCTTGAGAATAAGGAACTCTGTCAGCCATCACAAGGCTTTTGGCCCTGTACTTCTGCTAATTACTGTTGGCTCTTATATCACTGATGTCTTAACTAAATGATGATTCATGTCTGGGTACCACTAAACTGAGGATGCTAGGATTCCAATATCCACCTCGGAACCCATGACACACTTGCAGATGGCAAAAACTGAATAAGGGGAAGCTCGCTTTGCCATTGATAATGGGAAAACTCCTATGTTCTGGTCCAATTAGTCTCCAATATGGAATTCTTTGAGCAGAGAGGCAGATACACTCGAGAACCTGTGTCTATGACTATTGCCCTCTTGTTAGGTATTGGGGCATCACTGCAGGAATTGGTACAGGAACTACTGCTCTCGTGCAGAGCAACCACCTTATGCAGTCACAAATGGCTATGACTACTGACCTAGAGGCCATAGAAAGATCCATTTCTGCTCTGGAGAAATCTTTAACCTCGCTCTCTGAGGTTGTGTTACAAAACATAAGAGGTCTGGATTTACTATTTTTAAAGGAGGGGGGATTAAGTGCAGCCTTGTAGGGAGAATGCTGCTTTTATGCCGACCATACTGGTATTGTCAGAGAATAGATGAAAAAATTAAGGGAAAGGCTGGCTCAAAGAAAAAGGGAGTTTGAAAATCAGCACGGGTGGTTTGACCTTTGGTCCCTGGGCCTTTCAGTGGTTGACTCAGTTTATCAAAAATCAGATTGATTCGGCCTTACCACGACATGTCTCGATTCATTATCACAGAGTAGATTCCAAGGAGGCCGGCCAGGAGCCCCATCAAGGACTCAGATTCAGTGTCCTAAGGCCCTAACGTCTCCACAGTCCTGCTAGAGGGTACCCAATGACGGGAATAGTACAGGGCCCACGCCGGAGACAACAGCATACAGAGGTCGCCCGAGACCGGCTCAACATGGCATGCTGCCGAGCGTGGGAAGCCCCCTGTGTAGCCTAAGACAGGGACTCTCTCGGACCTTAGCCACCCCGATCACATGGACTTGGTCCATTTTTGAGAAAAGAGGGGGAACTGTTGGGGACCGATTCCGGACAGCGGTGTCCTTACTTTATCAAACCTTACAAAGGCAGGAAGTTCCTGGCCTAACCTGCGGGCTGTACAACTTCCTGGAGTACCTGCTAATCAGCCAGCTGCAGGGGCCTGGGACCAAAGCGACCTCACCCTCCCTTAGGAATTTTCCATTCTTCTCTCCGTGCTTTACCTGTTCCCCCTCCCTGCCTGAAGCCCTGTTTATAAGCCTCAACACCCAGTCAATAAAGGAGACCTCGACGCAACTCAGAATGTCTCTGTCTTCCTTTACGCGCCTGGTCTCCTTTCTCTCTCGCCCCCATTGATCTTTCAGGAGGTGCCTCCTCGGGTCTCATCAAATAAACTGGCCCGTGGGACCGGGCACAAGTGAAAAATAAATAACTTCTTAGCTACACCCTGACCTCCATTGGACCAAATATGTGGGCATGGTTGGTCTAGGTAAGTTTACATATGAAAGTAACTATTACACTGTCTTTGCTTCTATAATAGCAGCATCCAGGCTAATCTGGATTTTTCCTCCACATGACCTCCTCTTAGTAATTAGGAACTTGGTCTTCCAGGCTTGCCAAGCTCTTCCTTCCACGTGACCACAGTTCTCCAAAGCAACTCTTCCTGCTATTGCAGAGGTCTGACTCCCACAGTAGCTTTTAATCTGACCCCATCAGATAAGCTTTGCTTGAGGGCAATGTTGCTGTGAGATGTCTTTTTATATGCTGTGAATATGTGTTGCTCCCATTGGCTAATAAATAAATCTGTTTTGGCCTACGGCAAGGCAGCTTAGAGGCAGGCAGGAAATACAAGCAGACATATGGAGAGAAGAAAGAAGAGTAGAGAGAGATGCCAGCCACTGCCCAAGGAACAGCAAGATGCCAGTAGACTGGTAATCCCACAGCCACATGGTAAAACATAGATGAATAGAAATGGGTTAATTTAAGATGAAAGAGCTAGCTAGCAAGAAGCCTGCCATAGGCCATGCAGTTTGTAAATAATATTAAGCCTCTGAGTGATCATTTTATAAGCGGTTGCAGGACCTCAGGGCCAGACTACACTACACAATGTCGCTTAGCCTCAAGTCTGTATAATTATCATCCTGGTCACGGTTCTTATCTGCAAATAACAGAGTTCATCTGGGCTAGTTTTAGTTGAAATGAGCTTAATAATGGCTATCCTGTGGCTCATGGGGCAATAAAGGAAAATGGGAGAAGTACTGTTGCCATTAAGTCACACTGAAGAGTGAGCCTCATGAGGAAGCTGACCCATGGCTGCCAGCTGCAGACCATGTTCAGAGCTAAGGAGCAAGCACCTAAGCCCCAGACCCATGTGTGGAGGTCTAAGAGGTTATTATTTCCGGGAAAGGATGGGCAGAATTGTTCATCTTTTTTCACTCTAGCTTGAGGAAAATGTGATGGGTAATCTTGACTCTCAAATCAACATCAGGTCCCAAAGAAAACCAGGACAAGGCTCACTCAGTACCTGTGGCCCCTCCCAGCACTTCCCACTCTGCCCCGGGGCTGGGCTTCCATTTCCTCCCCGCAGTTTCTCTTTCCTATATAAAACCTGCTATTTCGGCCTTGAAGCAGACATAGATAAATTTGGTATTGACAGCTCTCCCAACCCTGCTAAGTGTCCAGCCTTGGCCTTGTGTTTATAATGCTTCTCCTTAAGATATTAAAATGAAATGGTCCAAATCCTAGCACATTTCAATGTAAACCTTTGTGCTGCTCTTGGCTCCTGGTCCTCTCTCTTGCCCCTCTCTCTTTTCTTCCTCCAGCCTCCATCGCTCAACCCCCATTCTGTTTACTCTCAGTTCAGTCTGGACTCCTCCAGCCTGACCTAGGGCAGTCATGCCTTCATTTTCAGTCACTCAGTTGGACTCAGATCATGTAGGTCCTAGAGATTGTTTAGGAACACCTCTGGGTATGTCTGTGAGGGAATTTCCAGAGAGGAAGATCAACCTAAATATGGGCAGCACCATCTCATGGGCTGGAGACCCAGATGTAATGAAAGAGGAGGAAGTGAGCTGAGCTGACACCTCTGCTTCCCAGTCTGCCGCACACGAGCTGTCCTGCACAGCACTCCCTCCTCCCTGCCAGGATAGGCTGAACTTTCCAAAACCATGAACCCAAAGAAATCTTCCTCCGTAAGCTGTTTATCTGAGGCATCCTGCTTCAGCAACAATGAAAGTAACTAACATGTTGACATGTAGAATACATAGTTTGAAGATGGTGGTGACCATCATACTTCTTTTGTCTTGCTTTGGTTCTTCTTCTTTCTGGTGCTTTTAAAAGCTTATGTTAATTATGTACAATTGTGTATTTCAATATGCCATTTTATTGTATTCACCCCCATCACCTCCTGCTGTTCCTTCCCACTCATGATGAACCAAAGTCCTTACACTTCTCAGCTAGACCCCGTCTACTCTCATATCCTCTTTCCTTTGTGTGTTTTTCAATACGTCCAATTAGGGTTGCTTACAGGGGCACGGGCATCATACCAGTGGCTTCACCACTGAAGAAAATGTCTTTTTCTCTCCCTAGCAGCCATTAACTGCCTTAAGATCCTCAGACTTTCATGAGTGCCTCCCACCTGCACGACAGGCAGGAAGACCTGCCTGAAGCCAGTCTGGGTTACACAGAAAGATCTTTTCTCAAGAAGATAAAAAATAAAAACAAAATCTTATGAAGATCTTGCAAGGTAATCCCAGCCGCTGTGAGCTCAAGAGGGCCATGACCAAGTTATTGCCAGAGGACACTTCATTCCTTCCTCGGGCTCTTGCATTCTTTCTGACCTTTCTTCTGCACTTTAACAAATTATGAATCTCTTCATTAACTACAGCCCATTGCAAAAAAGAAGCTTCTCAGACTGAGGCTGACAGCAAGAGTAATCTACAGGCATAAACACAATTATTTAGAAAGTAGCTTGATGTGCACATTATGTCCATTTAGCAAAACAACAGCTACAGTTTCTCTACAAGGGACAGCAACCCCCACTCCTAGCCTCCCACCCCCCTGCCAGCCATCACTTTGGCCAGGTTTCCAGTACCAGACGTGAATTCTCTTCTGGGCAGTGGCCTCTGTTCTAATTAGAAAGTGGCTAGATCCCCCAACAGGCATGCCACTAGAGCTTGATCTCTCAAGTGAGCAGGTAGGTGATCCCCCTGCCTCAGCTACCCAAGTGTGCTAGGATTGCACGAAAATACTATGACAGCTGGCTTTATACTTTTTCAAACTCTTCCATTCAGAGCCTCCTCTACTTTCTGTTTCCATTGTAAAACTAAGACTCATATTTGTGAGTGCACATGATCCTGACCACATAGTTGGTTGGTTGTTTTTTTTTTTTTTTTAGATAGAATTTCTCTGTGTAGTTTTGGAGCCTGTCCTGGAACTCAATCTCTAGACCAGGCTGGCCTTGAACTCACAGAGATCTGCCTGCCTCTGTCTCCCAAGTGCTGGGATTAAAGGTGTATGCTACCATGCCTGGCCCAAGCACATAGTTTTTATTTAAAAACAAAACAGAATACTTTATGGACTTGACAATATGTAAAGGGAAAATCATAGATGCATGTTCTTTTTTGTGTGCAAATTAATTTTACTGAAGTAAGTGGAGAATGGTTGTTTTGTTTTTTTAAGATAACTGAATCATATTTTTGAATGATTGCTCTGATTCACCAACAGATCATTTGATTTAGATGCTGTTTGAAAACACCTCCTGGCTGGATGACAGAATGTTTAACCATGCCTTGTAGACCTATCCCAATTTTGAAGCTTCAGTATGTTGAAAACCTTTCTATCCTCTGCTGCTGTTTATCTGATCATGTAGAAATTAGAAATTTTATTTTGCTGTAAGAGAAATCAGAAAAAGAGACATTTAAAGGGGAAGAAATCCCTGTTATTCTCTTTACATGGAGCTGGCTCGCTAGCCCCATTCTCTGTGTTCACTCAGTGGAGCCTGGTTGACTGCTCATTGTTGAGGAGCCCTAACTGGACACTTCTAATGTCACTTCTATGAAGGAAAGGAGAAGAGAAAGTGAAAAATACCTGTTAGCTGAGTTGCTCCTCTCTTTTTTTTTTTTCCGAGACAGGGTTTCTCTGTGTAGCTTTGCACCTTTCCTGGATCTAGCTCTGTAGCCCAGGCTGGCCTCGAACTCACAGAGATCTGCCTGCCTCTTCCTCCCAAGTGCTGGGATTAAAGGCGTGCGCCACCACCACCCGGCTTGCTCCTCTCTTTACGCTGGTTTCCCAGAAGGCTCACTCAGTGACATCATCTACATATGATGGTCAGAGTATATGACAATATCTGCCAGGGAGCTTCCTCAGAAATCCAGCAATGTCTTTGCTTTTTGTTATTTATTTTATTTATTATTCATGTGTGGGGATGGGGGCACATGACCCAGTGTACATGTGGACGTCAGAGGACAGCCCTGTGGAGTTGACTCTCTACTCCCACTTCTAGGTGGGCTACCATGACGGAACCCTTGTTAGGCTTGTGTGGCAAGTGCCCTCACCTGTGGAGCCATCTCACTGACCCTGTTAATCAATTTAACAAATGAAAGAAAATGAGAATAGAAGAAATTATAAATCTTTACCTGACATAGCATAGGAAAAACCTGTTATTTAAAGAAGAGCTATGTGCACTCTTCAGGTTTGCACTGCATAGGAGGAGGGTTTCAGAACACCAGTACTATGAAGCATTGTGACAGCAGAATGCAATAGAATGCCTCAACACTAAATAGTTATATACATCTTTAGAGTTCTATAAATAAAAATAAAATAGGGATTTCATAAATAAAAATAAAAAAGGGATTCTATATCTAAATTCCACTAGGAGAGATCTCTGTCTCCTCCCAGTGCTTCAAAGTATGGTGAATCTTTTGTGGAATCATTAACTATTGGTTCACAAAAGCATGGAGTTTGAAAGGTAAGAATTGAAATTCTGATTTTTCCTAAAATGAAGAGCAATATAGAACTATAGTTTTCATCAACAATTACACAACAATAAACAACCTTTTGTATAATATTAAAGGTCCAGCCTTAATATTATACCATCCCAGGTTCCGCCCCCCCCCCCCAACGGTGAGGGGTTCTGGGAAGTGAAAATGAACAGGTGAAAAACATGAGGAAGACCATCAGCTCTTTTTCTGGCTAGTAAACCAGCTTCAGGTAGCTGGGCACAGTCTGACTTCAGTACAAACAAACACAGCTCTGGGTAGCTGGGCACAGTCTGACTTCAGTACAAACACACACAGCTCTGGGTAGCTGGGCACAGTCTGACTTCAGTACAAACAAACACAGCTCTGGGTAGCTGGGCACAGTCTGACTTCAGTACAAACAAACACAGCTCTGGGTAGCTGGGCACAGTCTGACTTCAGTACAAACACACACAGCTTAGTGGATAACTTTCCCACTGCAGAAGCGAGTTAAAATAGTCTCAGGTGAAAATCTGAGTTCTTGGACTTTCTCAACAGCTGTCGCTCATACTAACAAAAACCAGGTGTCGCTTTTCATCCTATCAAAGTAAACTTATTTACTAACCAACATGTAGAATGTGTTTGTGCTGTATTTTTTTATCTGTAAGCTGGAAAAAATAATTATATCTACCTCATGGAGTTGTAATTATAGCAAGAGTTAACAAATGAAAAATCCATATGTAGAAATGCTGTAAGAGTTTCCTGCTGGTGTCTAAGCAGTTGAGAAAATAAGGTTCTTTGGATGGAACCAGTATGAGGTTGTCCAATGGTGACTTTCCCACCTGGCGGGGATGAGAAAACTAGGGTTTGAAACAGAGTTCTGTCTTTGCTTAGTTGGCAATGAACACATTACTTCCCCTGCTCTCTCCTGTGGGCCTGAGCAGGATGAAGGGAAAAGCTCCATTTAGAGCGTTAGCCATTAGCGCTTGGTGTGGGACCCTCTGTTTCCTCTTCTTACTTCTAAAGTCTCTTTGCCCTTCTTTTTTTTTTTTTTTTTTTTTTTTGGTTTTGGTTTTTCGAGACAGGGTTTCTCTGTGTAGCTTTGCGCCTTTCCTGGAACTCACTTGGTAGCCCAGGCTGGCCTCAAACTCACAGAGATCCGCCTGGCTCTGCCTCCCGAGTGCTGGGATTAAAGATCCGCCCGGCTCTCTTTGCCCTTCTTGGTTCATGGTTTTCTGCTTTAAATTTCAAGACTGAAATGACCTGACAAAGTTATTAACAAGAAAGTTACCTTTACTTCCCAAAGTGTTCCTGGACCAAGCTGATGAGGACATGAATTTGGCAGGTCTGGGAACTACCCTCTCCTTAATAGAGGAATAATGACTAGCTGTTCTGAACAGGGGGTCTACCTCAGGATTGGAATGAAATGCAAGATCTCCAAGTGGGATCACTTTGTTGAAGAATAACACAGGAACAAAGACATTTGAGCCTCAACTCTGCTTCTCAGTGGTTGCTTTTCTTGCATGGAGCTGGGTGTCAATGAGGATGGCAACATTACTGTATTTGACAGTGGTTCACAAAAGCTTCTGTGACAAACAGTAGCCAAAGCACATTGTTTTAACAAAATCGATACCCCTTTCTTTCTTTGCAGGTGTGCAAGCTTTTGTTCCATACATTTCATGGCCAGCAGAAAGGAAGTTTGTGGTACACATGCTCCATGTTTTTGAACAAAAGCTGAGAAAAATGTCTCTTTCTCACATTCCATGCGCTGGGACTTAGTTGACTGTACAGTCTCTTCCTGCTGTCACAGTGGCCACAGTAGGGATCTTCAGCTTGATAGGTATACGGCCGGTTGAAGTTCTACTCCTTTGCAGGAGAAGGAATGTTGAAAGGTAACTTGCAAGATGCCTTACCTGCTCCCCTTATGGTATTTGGAGAAGAACAAAGACTCATAACTCAGTAGAAAAAGCACCAGGCCCTTTGTAATCTTGGTTTTATGGTGTTGCCAACATGCTAAGTGGGCAAACCACACAGTTGGTTGCTGTAGGTGAGAGGGCACATAGCAAATAGGGCAGGTAAAGGGTTTATCACTGTTTCACATCCCTGTGGACACGTATGCTCTTCTCTTAGGATTGGGAATATTCTCAACTCCGATTGCTTGAGGAAAAAGCATCTTTCTTAGCATTGTGTATATGTTTGCATGTGTATATTATTTAAAAGTCACAAGGGGAGTTGTGATGTGGCTTGGTAAAGTGGATAGAGTACTTGTCTAGCATGTATGAAGCCCTGGGCTTGATCCCCGGGACAGTATAAAGTGAGCAAGTGGCACACGTCTATAATCCTAGCACTCCAGGAGGTGGAAGCAGGAAGATAGAAATTCATCCTTGGCTACACAGTCAGTTTGAGGCCAGTCTAGATTGATGAAATTCTGTCTTAAAAATGAGTAAGCAAATACTTAAGTACTTAAATAAATAGATTCTTGAGAAGAACACGGAAACCCCAAGGATAGCAAAAGCAAGCCAGTAGCTCTGTCAGTTCTTTCCCTAGTCATTTTACTTCTGGACCACTCATAAAAGTTGGTTATCTCTGAGACCGTTGTGCTCAGCAGGGTCTTCTCACTCTCATCCTGAGCACAGTGCATCTGCTTGAACTGGCTTCGCCTATTATCTTCCATGTTAGATAAACTATTCATCTCCCTTTCTCATAATTTGAAAAGCACGGCATCAAATGATCTCGAAGTCTACAGCTCTAGGATTCTAGGTGTGTCCACAGTAGCCTTAGTCCAGAATGGAACACACAGGCCACACTCAGATCCTTGAGTTCCTCACACGAACTGTCCACTGCTGGGACAGCCCTCTAGTTTCCTTGTCATGGGCTGACATTCAGGCAGAGAAGAAATGATTGTGGAACCTCTGTGAATACAGCACAGATAAAAAGAAGTAAAAAGCAACCCTGAAGATTATTCATTAGCTGTTTGATATCAGGAAGCCATAGTCAAGTGTAAGCCCTGCCCAGTGACCTGACACAAGACTAGCTGTCTATACAAAATCGGGGTAACGATCTGAAGAGTGTGCCATGAGCTGAGTGATGTCACTTGATGATGTTGCACACAGCAACATTTTCAGAAACAAGAACCTGTGTACAAATAAACAGAACCTTTTCCTTCCTCTTCATTGCTCAGCTTGTGAATGTGGCAAACTTTGGGTTCCAGTCCAGCTCTGTGCTGTGTGCACTTTGGACACAGAAGCTATCTTATCTTACATGGGGATATTGATACCTCATTTGCAGCACTGTGGGAGGATTAGATCAGATAACTGTGGTGAAAACATTCTGTATCTAGCACAAAGTCCTCAAAATGTAAACGTGCATTTGTCATAATGAATAATGACATCGTGTTCAAGCAAACAGCATTAGAAAGAATGTATTATTTCATTTCCAAGCTATACAAATGCATTTGTATATAATCAGACAATACATGTTTATTAGCACATCCATTTATTCACTCATTGACTCCATACTTCCTGTCTGTAGAACATTAGTCCCTGGGGGATGGAGGAGGTATATGAAGAGAAACTGGCTAAATTAAAATAGAACAAGGGGGCTGGCAGGATGTAAAAGTGCTTGCTGCCAAGCCTGGTGTCTTGAGTTTGATTCCTGGGACCCTCATGGAGAGAACAGAATTCCACAAATCCTCAGACCTACACATATACCATGGCTTGTGGATCAAATCTGAGCTGAGTAAGTAGTCTGATCCTAGGACTTGGTTTCTTTGTGGGCAAATGCAGAATAGGAAGCCAACCCCTTCTTCAGTGGAGAGACTTATGGTCACACAGGGGGAAGATGGGGCTTAAGTCTGACACAGTCATAGGCAGGACATCCAGAGCTCTGTCCCTACCTGGGAAATGGAAACTGATTAGATGCATATTTTTTCTCCCAGATTCAACCTCCTAGATTGTTCACTGGTTCCTTTCCTGTTTGACAGCTCTAAAGCATCTTTTACTAAGGATCCAGGTTTCCTAAATGCTCTGAATAAATTCCATAGCACCTTGGACTGAGTTCATTTAGTTGTTCATAATTGGATGAATAGACTTCTGTAGATTGTAGACCCACAGGCTAGTACAGGGGTGGTCCCGAGAGCCTGCCCAGCATAGCACTAAAGGGAGAAGGACCTTCCTTCCTTCCTTCCTTCCTTCCTTCCTTCCTTCCTTCCTTCCTTCCTTCCTTCCTTCCTTTGCGTCTTTCTTGACAGAGATTCATGTAGCTAGCCTTCAGCTTCTGATCCTCCTGCCTCCATCTCCCTATTATTAAGATTACAGTTATGTGCTACCATGTCCAGTTTGTGTTACTGCTGGGGTTTGAACCCAGAACGTCATGTAAGCTAGGAAGGCATTCTACTAACTCAGCCACATGCCCAGCCCCTTCCCCAGATGACAAAATAAAATAAACTAGAACTGTTGTTTCACCCTTGAATATTTTCTTTTAAAATCATAGTAGAAATGGAAGCCGGGCAGTGGTGGCGCACGCCTTTAATCCCAGCACTCGGGAGGCAGAGCCAGGCGGATCTCTGTGAGTTCGAGGCCAGCCTGGGCTACCAAGTGAGTCCCAGGAAAGGCGCAAAGCTACACAGAGAAACCCTGTCTCGAAAAACAAAACAAAACAAAACAAAACAAAAAAATCATAATAGAAATGGAAATTGACTTAGTGTGCTATATGTGATTCTGTTGAGATGATACATAAAATGCTTTCTTAGGCAGGTTAGTGCATGGGGCTATTTGCCTGTGGCCTCCCGTTTAGATAAATGTTCATGGTTTATTCCAAACTTGCTTGTAATGAACACAAAGTAAAATCTAGTGTAAACTTGCTCATACTGACTGGGTAGAGATCAGAATTTTTCAATGTAAGTCAAGTCTTGTCCTTCGATCTCTCTAAGTTGTCTTAGAAAACAGTAACAATGAACAGACAGGGTTTTTCTGTGTAGTACTGGAAGTCCTGGAACTTGCTTTGTAGACCAGACTGTCCTCGAACTCACAGAGATCTGCCTGCCTCTGCCTCCCAAGTGCTGGGATCAAAGGTGTGCACCACCACCACCCGGCGTAGCACTTTTTTTTTTCTTTTTTCAAAATTTCCTCTCTTATTGAGTGTCCCTACCCCAGTCTTTTCCTCTTCTGGGAGGCTCTTACATCAGAAAAGAGAGGGTTGCATGGATTTGGCAATCCAGAGAGATGGAGCAAGGATAAAGTTCAGGGTTCCTGCTTGTAGAAGCTTGTGCCAGAGGCCTTCCCTCTAAGCTGCAGTAAGTCGCTGCTTGACCTGCTCTGGGTTTCTCTGTGTTTGTGACACTGATTTGTTTCAAGAACTCTTGCTGGACAAGCTACCTAGTGTGTATTTTTCTTCTTCATGTTAGAACTTTCAGACTTAAGTGGCATTCAGGTGTGTACCTCACAGTCTGATACTCTCTGGTGACAGTTCTGTCCCTCTCCGTGGTCCCCTCCGGACACGTTTGGCCCAGGCCAAGGGCCTGAGTCCTGGTTGCTGGCTGTTTTGCAATCTACACTCGTTTGTTTACATAGCTGTTAACCCTTCTTCTCATGGATAGTTCTTTCCCTCTTTGGTTTTTTGAGCCCGGATCTCTTGTAGTCCAGATTGACCTGGAGCTAGCTACTTCACCAAGAATGACCTTGAACTTCAGATCCTTTTGCCTCCACCTCCCAGGGTGTTGGAGTTGTAAGTGAGCAGCACCACAACCAGGTCTGGGTGCCCAGCCCAAGCCTCTGTGTGCTAGGCAGGTACTCTACAAGCTGAGCTACAAACCACTTTCTTTAAAATGCTGTATTTTTAAAAGATAAGTAGAGTACAGTCACCTAAAGGGTTTTCAAAAACTTTTGAATTTTTTTAGGGCATGCATTCCTCAGAAATGAATACTATCAAAAATTAGTGATTTCACGTTAAATCTCATAATCTCAAGATTGAGGTTCTCCTGAAAACTCCTCCAGCATAATAACAACACTAACCAGCAACTGGTTAAGTCTCAAAGTTTAAAAAGTATTTTTACAGGCAGAGGTGGGAATCAGGAGTTAAGGGCTATCCTTGACTACATATCAAATTTTAGGTCAGCCTAGGCTATGTAAGCTCCTGTCTCAAAAAATCCAACAACAAAAAGTACTCTTTTTTTTTTTTTTTTTCTTCAAGACAGTGTTTCCTGTGTAGCCCTGGTTGTCCTGGAACTTACCTCATAGACCAGATTGGCCTCAAACTCAGAGAACTGCCTGCCTCGGCCTCCCTAGTGCTGGGATTAAAGGCGTGCGCCACCACCAGGCCAAAAGGTACTGTCTTACTAATTGTTCTCCCCAGTGCTGTCATGTCACAGGTAGTGAGTGAATCAGGGTGTACCCAGAACAGAAGATGTGGTTGCAGACTCTAAGGGGCATACTTGAAGGATCCAGGATTGGAAGTCACAGAGCTTGCTCAACTTGCTTTTCTCTGAGGGTCACAGGATCTGGCCAAGACTTGGAAGCCATGACTACACAGCAGTGGGCACTGAGGGTGGGTGACAAGGTCACTTGGCTGTCCATGTTATCCTGAGTTTCTTAGTTCATTTAGGATCTCCCCAGACTCTTCCTTTCTGAGAGCAAGTACTTGAATAAGACTAGAGACTTCAGGCAAGGTCTCTGCTCGGGTGTGCCAAAGGCTTGCCTGGCATTGCTGGCTGGCGGTGGAGGCTGATGTTTGCCTCAGCAACTTTTGGGCCCGCATGGCAAGAACCCCAAGCAAGACCAACACAGAGTCAATATCTGACACAAGCACACAGAAGTTTTTTAATAACAAAGCAAGCCCCGGATTAGTCGGTATTCCAAACACTCCACATAGAGGTGGAGGAGGACGGCCCCAAGCACTCACTTGAAGGGGTTTATATAGGAAAGGTTTACATCCAGAGAGTTACATATCTTGGGATTGGACGAAGTGGGTAGGGGTGAGGTAGTTCTTTGAAGTTACTGGCTGAACTATAAGTATGAGGTTACTGATGGCTAACAGGATTCAGGGTATCTACAGAGACATAATTTTTTTACTCCCTATGTCCTGCTTTTGCTGAGCCCAGGATATATACATTCAGATTTATTGTTCTGGTCCTATTTTTCCATAAGTTCAATTTCTGGTCAGTTGAGTCCATTACTCCCCATATCCTGTTTTAACAAGTCCAGGATATATAGATTTATTGTTTCAGCCTTATCTTCCCATGAGTTCAACTTCTGGTCAGTTCTAAAACTGCTGATCAGCAAATACCTTTAGAGGAAGGGGGGGGGGAAGCATCTCTCTAGATGGCTACTGATTTTTCCCTTTTACAACCATTCTGAACTGTTGTTTGTGAAATTCAAAGTTGGTCTATAAATAGCACCTTAGTTCAGATGTTGCAAAAATGAACTAAAAAAATATTTTTAAGGAAAGAAGCCACTGAGCAGAGTCAACTAGAAGATGTTGAAAGCTAGTTCTGCAACCTTTTACCCTTCATCATTTGGGACAGAAAAGGATTAAAGCTGGAGAGGCTAAGGCTAGATGGAAAGTGGAGTCCAAGATCTCAGAGAGTTGCCACTGTGCTGGTAAGGCTCCTTATGGTGGAGGGAAAGGGAGAAGCACTTCAGGACAGTCTCTTGGAGACCTTGACATAGGTTCCTGCAGTTGGAGGACAGCTGATTGAGAAGTACAGAACTCAACCCTGAGCACTCAGACATGAGCTGCCCTCATGCAGTGCATGGTTGTGCTCTAGGAATTGGCTGCCTGGGTTATCTAGGGGGGCAGAGCGGCATGATTCCAGCCCAGTATATCCTAGGAGGAGAAAGAGCTAGTTCTGTTGGATTCTGCCTCTGACAAGCTAGGACAATAGAAAGGCTTCTGGAGAAAAAGGCTGGAGGTTAACATTCCTGAAGATCTTCATTGCCTGTTTGAACATACTAATTTACAAACTTCTCCAGAATGGCAGATGGAAGTCCACAGAAGTGAGGGGTCTCGCAGGAACCCATGACAGATCTCACATAAATGAATTAGCCAAAACAGTGTTGTTGACACCTGTCAGTAAGAAATTTCTTGTCTCTTGGCTCCTTCTTTCTGGAAATGTCTTTACTGTTTGAGCAGGGGACAGAGGCAGAAGTGGGAAGTAAAGAGCTAGATTAGCCTGGAGAGATGGCCCAGCAGGTGAAGTACCCACAAGGACCCAAGTTGTCCATACCTATAATCCCAGGATAATGGTTGGGGTAGGGGCAGAGATGAGTGGATCCTTGGCGTTCACTTGCCCGTCAATCGAGCCAAAATGTCAGGCTCCAGGTTTAGTGACTGTCAAAAAAAACCCAAACCAACCAACCAACCAACCAACCAAACAAACAAATAAACAAAAACCAAAATAAAGACCCCAAACAAAACAAAACAAAAAACAGAAACAAACAAACAAAAAGTCCATCAAGATGGAGAATCAATGGAGGAAGATATTTTGATGTCTACCTGTGGCCTTTGCCTCTGTCCTCAGTGCATCTACACACACAGATGCACATGCATATGAGAGACAGGGGCTACTCTAGAAACTAGATGTAGTGGCTTGTGACTGTAATCCCAGCATTCCAGAAACCAAGGCAGGAGGATTGCCATAAGTCTCAGGCCATCCTGGGTTACATGGTGGGTACCAGATCAGCCAGGGCTATCTAGCAAGATGCTATCAGACCAAAGCCCTTTCTCTTTGGGGTCACTAAGGAAGCCCTCCCGTCACATACTTTGGAAGGAGTTCTGAGTTTTCTTAACCCAAGATTTATCAGATTAACAGCATGGCAGACCTGCCTGGAGGGACACAGCTAGCGGGGACCAGACAAGGATGTTTCTAAATCCAAAGGGGGAAGGTCAGTCTCAAAGAGAAGGCATGGAATGAAGGAAGAGGTTTTAGGGTATGTTTCATGGGTACTATGTCTATACATAACTTTTCTGTGTTCTGAATGAGTTGATCTGAAGAAGTGTTCCTTAACTGCAAAACACAAAGCACAAAGTTAGCACTGTGCTGTCAGTGTCTCTCCAGCTACCAGGACCAACGCCAGTCATTAGAATGGGAAAACAACAAAACAAGACAATGAATGTTCTTTCCCCTTCCTCACTGTGTCTGTGGTCACTTAGATTTTAAGGCATGAAATTTGAAGAAACAAAACTCTTTCCTCTTTCACAAAGCTATGGCAAACTTTGACCCAGCCACCCCCATCTGATAAAGCTCTTATTTAGACTTTGAGCAGAGAAGAGGAAATAAAGAAAGCCGGTGGAGGACGTGCCAAAAGAGGGGTTAAGGAACAGAAAATGAAAGAGGAAGTGGGAGAAAGGTTACTGTGGGCACAGAGCAGCCTTCATGATCAGTGGGGAAGACTTCAGAGGGATGGCTTCTGCATCAGCAACTCTTAAAGACAGGAGGACCAAGTCCCCAGCTCTGTGACTTACTGCCCAGCACGGCACCAGGCTCACCTGTAGTTCAAGTGTGACTTGGGTGGGGTGTATTCATTTTCTACAGAGGCGTTTCTTCTCTCTCTCTCTCTCTCTCTCTCTCTCTCTCTCTCTCTCTCTCTCTCTCTCTCTCTCTCGTATATGTGTGTGATTGTGGGCGTCTTTCTCATTTTTCGCCTTATTTTTGAGACAGTGTCTTTCACTAAATCTGGATTCACCAATTAGCCTATACTAGTTGGCCAGCAAGCCCCAGGGATCCTCCTGTCCCTAACCCACAGCACTAGCACTGGAGTTGCAGCTGCATGCCACTGAGTACTGTGGGTGCTGGGATTCAGGTTCCCATACTTGTGCAGTAAGCTTTACCTACCAAGCTACCTCTCTGTCCCTAAAACAGTCTCTTTGTTTCATGTGTGCATTCTGAGACAGGGTCTCAATATGTATGTAGCCTTGGCTGGCCTAGAGCTCACGTTTTTGCAAAACAAAACAAGAGACCGTGTAGTCCAGGTTGGTTTCAAACTTGCTGTGCAGTCTGAGGGTAGTTTCTGTTTCTGATCCTCCTGCCTCTACTTCCTAAGTATTTAGGTTACAGGGCTATGCTACCTTATCTGTTTTGTAAGGGGCTAGGGATGGAACCCAAAGTTTCATGATTGCTATGTGAGTACTCTAATACTTGGTTTACATACCCAACCCTAGAAATGATACTTTGATGATAGAAATAAAGGAGATTTAAATAATACACTGTTAGGAGGTGTGGCTTTGTTGGAGTAGGTGTGGTCTTATTGAAGGGAGTTTGTCTCATTCTCTTCCTGTTGCCTGTCGATCTGGGTGTAAAACTCTCAGCCCCTTCTCCAGCACCATGTCTGCCTGCACATTGCAATGCTTCCATTCATGATGATAACGGAGTAAACCTCTGAATTGTAGACCAGCCCCAATTAAACATTTTCCTTCATAAGAGTTGCATGGTCATGGTCTCTTCACAGCAATAAACCCCTAACGAAGACACATACCAATGTCTTCTGAGTGTGCATATGAAGTGACTCTAATTTCACATATCCTACCAGCAGACAAGACCAACTCCAGTTTGAAATCTACTTGTGGGCCAGTTAGTCAAATTAAGAAACTCTCTTAAATTGAGGATGATAGCTCATACCTGCCTGTAATTCCAGCATCAGAAGACTGAAGCCAAAGGATTGTTGTGATATCTAAGTTAGGGCTACATAGCAAGACTTTGTTTCAAAAAACCAAAACCCAAACAAACCAACAAAC
This sequence comes from Peromyscus eremicus, assembly GCF_949786415.1. NCBI lineage: Eukaryota > Metazoa > Chordata > Mammalia > Rodentia > Cricetidae > Peromyscus > Peromyscus eremicus. The sequence continues at coordinate 20,288,108 of NC_081421.1, read as the reverse complement.
CAAAATAAATAGAAGGCTCCCAGTAGAGACTTAATCAAGGCCAACATTTCTCAAAGTATATTTCATGAGCTACTGAGCTCATCAAATTCCTTTAATAGGACAGTTCTGTGTCAGAAAAAAAAAATGAGTTTCATGCCAACAACATGTGAAGTATCACAAAGTATGAAGATGTTCAAGGCTCTGAGAATTCCCTCCCATGAAACATGGACATCTGTCTCAGTGTTAACCAAGTAAACCCGGCCCTTACAAAAAAGATTGCTTGTGTTTTTTCATTTTGTGTATACACGGAGGTCATAAGGCAACTTTTTGGAATCATTTCTTCCCCCACTTTTACATGGGCTCCAGGACTGAACTCAGGTTGTCAGATTTTTGTGATAAACATCTTTACACACTGAATTATGTCTCTCTTCTTCAGTGGGCTCTTTTTACATGCAACTTTTCTTTAGCACTTCAACCTCAGAGTTAGTGTTTGGGCGGGGGGGGGGGGGGGGTATATACCAAGGCATCCTTTTACCAGATTATGTTATTGACCTGAAGTTACCAGTCTGTCATCACCCAGAAAGCCCCATTTGGTGTTTATCCCACACTCTCAATTTCCCTCCAAGTAAATAAACGCACAGTTTCTGTACAGTGAAACCAAGCAAAGTTACATAAACATATCAAAGTATAGGAGATATTTACTGCTAAAGATTCTTTAATTTTGGTTGTTTCCATATGCATATCCATCTACCAAGTGAATTTCCTTAGAGAAATGCCTGCAGCAACACCAGCAGCCAATCAGAACTTCTGAGTAATGTGACTTAGTCAGTTGCTAGACTGATCTGATCTGATTCAAGTCTCAAAGAAAAGAAATATGATGTTACAATTAATTTGTATTAATGGGCACATAGAGGTATGTTCAGTTGCCTCTAGAAGTTTAGGGTGTCTTTCTGACTCTAAACTCATGTGAGTACAGGCATTATCTATAGATGGGGCATATAAACAGTTTATTAAAAGCTATGATTCTGTTTCTGTAGCATGTGCTGTTTTTCTTTACTGGCACACAAGAGTGAGTTTGATTGTGACATTTTCATAAATGTATATACCACACACATTGTTTTGTACCCAAGGGCCCATGAATCTATCTATTAATTTTATACTCTATGAAACCCTTGGGATCACATATAGAGATAATGTATTGTGAAAAGTTTGGAAACAATCAAGCTGGAAATGTAGCTTAGTTGGTGGAGCACTTGTCTAGTATGATGGGACCCTGGCTTCAGTCCCAGCCTTGTAGAAAGTGGTGTCATATGCCTGCAATTCCAGTACTTGTAAGACAGAGGCAGGAAGATCATAAGTTCAAGGTTATCCTTGGCTGCAAAGTTTGAGGCCAGACTGTGCTATATGAGACTCAGTCTTGGAATATTTTTTAAAATAAGAAAATGATAAAGCATGACAAATCTGTTAGTCTTTAAGGGGACATTTTTATTCCCATTTAAAATGTCAGGAGAATCATATCTATAAATTCCACTTTACAAATGACAAAGAAGTTCTATTCTAATGATATCATTTAAGTCTCTGCACACAATCTGAGCATTGAAGAGTGTCACATTATATAATTTCCAGGATTTGTCTCCCTCCTCCTCCTTTCTTTTCTCAGGTGTTAGAAATCTATTATTAACCAACTTATGTACAAATGGCATTTATTGGTCAGACACTCCAAACACGAGTACTTTGTTTTGTTTCATAGACTTCTAGGAAGCACTGACTAGTGAGATCCAAGAAGAGCAGAGATGTCACTGGGTCTTGAACGCTGATAGCAGAGAATGGGAGGGAGAGTTGCTAGCATTCTTCTCCTCCTCCTCTTTCTTCTCCTCCTCCTCCTCCTCCTCCTCCTCCTCCTTCTCTTTCTCCTCCTCCTCCTCCTCCTCCTCCTCCTCCTCCTCCTCCTCCTCCTCCTCCCCTCCTGTGCTGGCTGAGTCCCTCATGGCTTGGGCTAAGTAGTGGAAGACATGCTTAGCAGAAATACTTGAGTGTACTTAGAAGTGTTGAGCCATTTGTAAGCATATTTCAGCTCAGTCTTCCTGACAAGGCTGTAAACCATCAAGAAGAGGTATGGCCTAGTTTAATTCAATCTGGAGATAGTCTGTGGCTTTCTCCATAGAGCTATGGGGCAGGGCCCTCACATGTGGATGGGCAGCCTGCTCCTGTAGTAAAGGTGGGGGCTGGGAGAGTAAGGGGACAGGGAATAAATTGGAAATGTGCTTTATTTAAATAAATAAATTGGCAGATAGTTCTGCTGATGTGGACTTCACATACTGCCTCAGGATCGACATGGTCTGTGCCTATTGTATCTGTCTATCAGACGAGCCCCCAAGCCCATGTGGATAATTGTGTACCCATCCATATCAAGACAAGGATTACTATTAGTGGAAACCCTGTGAGTCTTTGTCTTCAAAGTGTCCAAATCTTGCTTAAAAAAAATCTTGCCTTCAACCTAACAAAATGCAAGCCCTGATATGTTTCAGACCTGAAGTACAGACACATAACAGACATGTTCTCTTATCCTCCCATGTTAAATGAGACTGGTAAGGGAAGAACTATGAGGAGATAACTCATGACATGATAAAGGTATCAGCCAAGACTTTCCTTGTATAATAATGGATAATGAGATAAAGGCTTAGAGTTTGGGTTAGACTTTCAACTCTAACTGCCTAAGCTTCACCTCCCTAGGTATCTCTGTCTGCAGATGTCACAACCACTCTCCCTGGAGGAAAGGGGAGTGGAGAAAATGTGGGGAAGAAAAGCCACAGTTCTAGGAATTAAAATGAGTCATTGTCTTTCAGGCAAGTATGTAGGGCAGAGCAGACTTCCAGGATATCATACTATGGTCATTAGGGGCATGGTGACTTATGCTGTTTGAATTTTCTCATTT